>NW_027223774.1:4456191-5656191 GCF_028538775.1 Myotis yumanensis | reverse complement strand
AACTGAGGTATGTGACCTTGACCAGAATCAAACCTGGGACCCTTGGGTCCACAAGCTGAAGCTCTATCCATTTAGCCAAACCGACTAGGGCTCTAATTTGGTCTTTAATTTCTTAAGTCTCATTAAAAAAAAAAAAAAAGTTTTACAGTTCCTTTTCTTAAGTTTGTTCCTAAGTATGAGATTCTCTTTTATTATTATTATTTTTATTTTTTTATTTTTTTAAATATATTTTATTGATTTTTTTACAGAGAGGAAGGGAGAGAGATAGAGAGTTAGAAACATCGATGACAGAGAAACATCGATCAGCTGCCTCCTGCACATCTCCTACTGGGGATGTGCCCGCAACCCAGGTACATGCCCTTGACCGGAATCGAACCTGGGACCCTTCAGTCCACAGGCCAACGCTCTATCCACTGAGCCAAACCGGTTTCGGCTATTATTTACTAAATGGTATTGTTTGCATTTTCAGACTATCCTTTGCTAGGATATAAAAATAAAATTTATTATTTTCCCATCATGCTCAAATGACACTTCCTCCCAGGTAAACAAGTTTCTTGTCATATAAAATTGCAGATTATCTTTCAGTGATCTCTGTGATACGCTATCATCTTGATGAGAAAGTTTCTGTCATCTTCCTAAACACTGTTTAATGTGTTCCATACTTGTGATTGCCTTATTTCTTTAAAACTTGCATTTTTATTGATTTTAGAGAGAGGAAAGGAGAGGGTTAGAGATAGAAACATTGATGAGAGAGAAACATCGATCGGCTGATTCCTACACGCCCCCTATTGGGGATCAAGCCTGAAACCTGGGCATGTGCCCTGACGGGGAATGGATCCCATGACCTCTTGGTTCATGGGTTGATGCTCAACCACTGAGCCACACTGGCCTGGCTAAAACTTGCATTTTGAGAGCCTAATATTTTTGAAGTTAGCAGTACAAAAGATAGATGCCCTGTCCAGTGTGCTCAATGGTTATAGCATTCAGGATTGGATTGCTGGTCAAAGGCATAGGTACCTGGGTTGCAGGTTTGATCCCCACCCTTGGTACGGGGGCATGTGGAAGGCAACCAATCAATTTGTCTCTGTCACATTGCTGTTTCTCTCTCCTTTCTCTCTCTCTCTCTCTTCTCCCCTTCTCTCCTCACTTCCAGTCTTTCTAAAAATCAATGGAAAGCCCTGGCGAGTGTGCGAAGTGGTTAGAGTATCAGCCCTCAAAACAAAGGGTCAGGGGTTCGATTCCCGGTCAAGGGCACATCGTACCTCAGTTGCAGATTCACTCCCGGTACCAGGTCGGACGTATGGGGGAGGCAACGAGTTAATGTGTCTCTCTCACATCGATCTTTCTCTTTCTCTTTCATCCTCCCTCCCTCTTCTACTCTCTCTGAAAAGCAATGGAAAAAATGTTTTGCCCTAGCCAGTTTTGCTCAGTGGATAGAGCGTCGGCCTGTGGACTGAAGGTTCCCAGGTTTGATTCTGGTCAGGAGCACATGCCCAGGATGCCAGTTTGATCCCTGGTAGGGGGTGTGCAGGAGGCAGCCCATCAATGATTCTCTCTCATCATTGGTGTTCCTATCTCTCTCTCCCCCTCCCTTCCTCTCTGAAATCAATAAAAATCTCTTTTTAAAAAAAAATATATATTTTATTGATTTTTTACAGAGAGGAAGGGAGAGGGACAGAGAGTTAGAAACATCGATCAGCTGCCTCCTGCACACTCCCTACTGGGTATGTGCCCGCAACCAAGGTACATGCCCTTGACTGGAATTGAACCTGGGACCTTTCAGTCTGTAGGCCGACGCTCTATCCACTGAGCCAAACCAGTTAGGGCAATAAAAATCTCTTTTAAAAAAAAAATGTCTTCAGGTGAGGATTAACAAAAACAAAAAAATCAATGGGATCCCAGCTAGTGTGACTCAGTGATTGAGTGTCATCCTATGAACCAGGTAAAAACAGGAAGTCACAATTAGATTTCTGGTCAGGGCACATGTCCAGGTTGCAGGATCAAGTCCTGTTAGAGCAGTAGTTCTCAACCTTCTGGCCCTTTAAATACAGTTCCTCATGTGGTGACCCAACCATAAAATTATTTTCGTTGCTACTTCATCACTATAACGTTGCTACTGTTATGAATCGTCATGTAAATATCTGATATGCAGGATGGTCTTAGGCGACCCCTGTGAAAGGGTCATTCAACCACCAAAGGGGTCGCGACCCACAGGTTGAGAACCGCTGTGTTAAAGGCATGCAGAAGGCAGCTGATCAAAGTTTTCCTTTCATATCGATGTTTCTTTCCATCTTCTTCCTCTATCTTAAAAAAATTTTTTTTTCAGTAAAAAAATAAATAAATAAAGCCCTGGCCCATGTGGCTCAGTTGGAGAGTTGACCTGTACATAAAATTGCTGGAGATTCACTCCTATTGAATATTCCTAGGTTGCGGGTTCAATCTTTGGGTTGGGGCTTGTATGGGAGACAACCAATTGATGTTTTTCACATTTATGGTTTCCACCCCCACCCCTCTCGAAAATCAACTTTTAAAAAACCACTAAAGATCCCTATACAATAGATTAGTTCGTATTTTTCATAATTTTATAGGCACTATCAGGTGTGTTGTGTGACAAATAGTGGTTTTCTTCATGCAATACGGTTATTTTGAGATTCAACACTTAAGTTAATTTTTGATTGGTGAGTAGTATTGTGTTCTATGAATAATGACTTTGCCTATTGATCTGTCTATGATGTTGGCTGTTTCCAGGTTTGGGGTATTATAAGTACATCTGCTGGGAATATTTGTGTTCAGTTATCTCTATATATATATATGTTTTACTTATCAAACTGTTGTTGTGTAGGTGAATGTTTCACATATTAAGATATACAGAAATGTGACCCCAAATGGTCATTGCTTTTGCCTTCCACAAACCCACAGTATAAAATAAATCCAGTTTTTATACAACTCAAAAAAAAATCACTAAAGCCCTGGTTGGTGTGGCTTAGTGATTAGACTGTCGGCCCAAAGTGTCGCCAATTCGATTTCTGTTCAAGGGCATGTACCTGGATTGCAGGTTCAATTCCCAGCCCTGGTCAGAATGTGTGCGGGAGGCAACAAATTAATGTGTGTCTCTCACATTGATGTTTCTCAATCTCTCTCTCTCTCTTCCTCCCTCCTTGTGTCTCTCCCTTCTACTCTGTCTAAAAAGCAATGGGAAAAATATCCTTGGGTGAGGATTATCAGAGGAAAAAAAAACCACTAAAAAAGAAAACCAGTCTCAGTCTCTTTCTTTAAAGAATTTGTGTATGTTGATGGGAATCATACCTGTATTTTCAGAATAGATCTTTCATAAGTTTTATACATTCAACCAATTTCTTCATCTTGGTACGTGGATATGTAATAATTATCTTAAACTTTGTTTCACAATTCACTCTAAATCCCTTTATTCTGAACTTCAATAATATCTCTTGTTGCATTCCACCTACCCAGGGCCTCACACCACGTAATTCCTGGAGTAATCTTTGAGTCCTCACTTTCAGTAACTTTGTCCCGCTTATCTCAGCAATCCCATCATTGAACTTTGTCTTTTCTTCAAATACAGGGCAAAAGTAGGTTTTTATTGGTGGGTACATAAAACACAGGGTTTCTACTTATATTATTATCTATTAATTATTCCATGATTTTCCGTATAAACAACTATAAAACCTACTTTTGCCCGAGTCTGTATATCCTGGTTTCCTCAACCTCTTACATCTCCATTGCTCCTTGAACCATGTTTCAGAGACTGTGGTTGCCTTTATTACTTTTTTTTTTTAGGTGTCTATCCTTCAAATTATTAAACCTGGAGGCCCAACAAATTTGACTCTATTCTGAAACAATCTACACAGATATAGTGTCAGACCTTACAAGTTAAGATTTCAGTCCCATAAGACTATACCCTTTCAGATTTCAATCATAAGTTTATATGGTCACCTGTGTTTCTGACCAACTGGCTATAAATTGGAAGTGCTCATGAGCTTTTTTTTTGGTTCCATTAATTTGTTAGAGCAGCGCTCAGGGGAGAAGTACTTATATTATAAAGCATACAGATGAATAGGTACATAGTGCATGGTCTGAAGGATTCCTGAATAGAGGAGCTTCTGTTCCCATGGAACTGGAGCGAACCACCCATCGAGCACATGTATGTGTTCACTAACCCAGAAGATGATGAAATCTGGTTAAGAGTTTTTATAGAGTTTCAATTCCTAGTCTCTCCCTCCTTTCCCAGAGGTCATTGAGAAAGTCCAGCCTTCTCATCAATTGGTCTTTCCGGTAACTATCTCCATCCTGAGTGTATGAAGAAACCCTGTGCTAAGTTATTTCATGAGCATAAACTCAGCTGTTATTATAAGGGTCTTCTTTTGTTATTGTTAATCCTCACCCAAGGATACTTGTTCCATTAATTTTGTGAGAGAGAGTAAGGGAAGGGTAGAGACAAGAGAGAAATATTGATTTGAGAGAGACACATTCATTGGCTATCTCCTGCATGTGCCCTGACCAGGGCTAGGGATTGAGCCTGCAACCAAAGTACCCATGGCCTTGATCAGAATCGAACCTGCAACTCTTAAGTTGGCAGGTTGATACTCTCACCACTAAGCAAAATCAGCTAGGGCTGGAAGGCTTTTTTTAAATATATAACAAAAGATACTCCTATCACTTAGGAAATTACAAGGGTTTTATAAGCAGTGTCAAGAACTGTGGACAAAGAGCTGCCGGGGTTCTTGTCCCAGCATCAAGAAGGGTTGAGGAATCTGGAGAAGGCTGTGTATAGATTTAATAGGAATCCAGAGACTAATAAAGAGTCCGGAGACGAGATATAATTTTGAAAGGCATTGGGGGTCAGAGGAGCTTAGCTAAAGGAGCTAAGATCCAAGATCTTAGGTCTAAGGTCTTAGGTTCTTTCTTAGGTTCTCTCGGTCCCCAGGACCCCATGCTTTTTATTAACACAATTTGTCCTGAGGTGAGGCAGAGATAATACACTTTAAAGGGTCAGGGATTTGTACAGAGTCCATTGTTAGAATGGAAGAATTAGCCTACGGCTGTTCAGGTGTTTGGCCAGTAGGAGGCAATAACATGTAGATTAAGATGCCTTTTAACTGTCTGGCAGCCACAATCCGTTTCCTATTCAGGTTTGGGGAAATGCCTTCAGCCATTCCCAACAGGTGACTCCATGTGTGACTCAACCCTGTTGAGTCCCCAAGTCTCATCAACCTTTTGATGAAACTCTTGAAATTATGACATGCTGGCATTGGTCTCCGGCAAGAGCAAATATATTTCTTATTCTACAACACATAGAATTGCCACTAAATAATTACTTCACGTGAAAGCATTTTATAAAAACAGTTCTATTTCAAACTAAGATTATGAGAGATTACAGAATTTACTGTTCTCCTTTTTCCCTAGAACTCAAGCAAGTTGATGATCCTCTGCATTATCACTTGCAAAATCGAAGCCTTCAGAATAGTGTGGAACAATGCTGTGAACATAATATATCTACAAATGTTAATCAAAGTGAAGGTCATTTTCTATTAAAGCAAAATCATGATATGTTTGAGATATGTGAGAAACCTTTAAAATCAAATTTATGTTTTGAAAACCAAAACAGAAGCTGTAACTTAATTAATTCTGTTGAGTTGAATGGAGATGGGACAGGCATTCTGCATGGCAACCATGAACAATTTGACACTGAAATTAAATTTCCTGTCAATATGAAAAACATCAATAACAATGCCCAGGTTATAAAGCAACAGAGAACTCACGACCTAGAGAAAGCCCACGTATGTATTGAATGTGGGAAAGCCTTCATCAAGATATCTCAGCCCGTTCATCATCAGAGAGATCATATTAGAGAGAAATCTTATGGATGCAGTCTGTGTGGAAAAGCCTTCTCCAGAAAATCCAGGCTCACTGAACATCACAGAATTCATACAAGACTGAAACAGTATGAATGCACTGAATGTGACAAAACCTTCCTCAAGAAATCACAGCTCAGTATACATCAGAAAACTCAGATGAGCGAGAAGCCTTATATTTGTGGTGAATGTGGGAAAGTGTTCAAAAAGAGGCACCTCATTTATCATCAGCGAACTCATACAGGCGAGAGACCTCATAAATGCAGTTTGTGTGGCAAGACCTTCTCTACAAAGTCTAATCTGAAGAAACATGAAAAAACTCATGTAAGAGAAAGACCTTATATATGCGGTGAATGTGGAAAAGACTTCATCCAGAAGTGTCGTTTTATTGCACATTATCGAACTCATACAGGAGAGAAACCGTATTTATGTAACGTGTGTGGGAAAGGCTTTGCTGTTATGTACACTCTTACCATACATCAGCAAACTCATACAGGAGAGAAACCCCATGGATGCAGTCTATGTGGGAAGACCTTCTCTACAAAGTCTAATCTCAGTAAACATGAGAAAATTCATACAAGGGAGAAACCTTATATATGCAGTGAATGTGGAAAAGGCTTCATCCAGAAGTGTCACCTTGTTGAACATCATCGAACTCATACAGGAGAGAAACCCTATATATGTAATGAGTGTGGCAAAGACTTTGCCTTGATGAACAGTCTTACCAGACATCAGCAAACTCATACAGGAGAGAAACCTTACATATGTAATGAGTGTAAGAAAGGCTTCAGCAGAAAGAACCTTCTCTTTGAACATCAGCAAACACATACAGGGGAGAAGCCATATGTATGTAATGTATGTGGAAAAGGCTTCACCATGAAGGGTAATCTCAACGTACATCAGCGAATTCATACTTTACAGAAACCGTATATATGCAATGAATGTGGGAAAGGCTTCACTGTGAACAGTTCTCTGATTTTACATCAACGAACTCACACAGGAGAAAAACCCTATGTATGTAGTGAATGTGGGAAAGGCTTTCCTGTGAATAGTTCTCTGATATTACATCAGCGAATTCACACAGGGGAAAAACCCTATGTGTGCAGTGAATGTGGGAAAGGATTCACTGTGAAGTGTTCTCTGATTTTACATCAGCGAACTCACACAGGAGAGAAAACCTATGTATGTAGTGAATGTGGAAAAGGTTTTCCAGTGAAGATGCAGCTGCTTTTACATCAGCGGTCTCATAGAAGAGAGAAACCATGTATGTGTAATGAGTGTGGGAAAGGCTTCACCATGATGAACCATCTCACCACACATCAGCGAACTCATACAGGAGAGAAACCCTACATATGTAATGAGTGTGGGAAAGACTTCACCAGGAAGGGTTTTCTCATCAAACATCAGCTAACACATACAGGGGAGAAACCCTTTGTATGTAGTATATGTGGAAAAGGCTTCACCGTTAAGAGTAGTCTCACTGTACATCAGCGAATTCATACTTTAGAGAAACCGTGTACATGCAATCAATGTGGGAAAGGCTTTACTGTGAAGAGTTCTTTGATTTCACATCAGTGAACTCACACAGGAGAGAAACCCCATGTATGCAGTGAATGTGGAAAAGGCTTCTCAAGAAAGATGCAGCTGATTTTACATCAACGGTTTCATACAGGAGAGAGACCTTATGTATGTAGTGAATGTGGGAAAGGTTTTACAGCGAAGAGTCATCTCATCAGACATCAGCAAAAAATATATAGGAGGGGAGCCCTGTGTGTGTAATGGGTGTACAAAAGGCTTCACTATGAAGAGCGATCTCACTTTACATCAGTGAACTCATACTTAAGAGAAACCTTATGCTGTAAAACCAACATAATGGACTAATCAGAAGATGAGTAGATAAAAAAGCTGTGAAACATTTATATGAAGGAATACTATGCAGCATAAAAAAAAGAGAAGAATCTCTTACCCTTTAAGACAGCATGGAGGGACCTGGAGAATATCATGGTAAGTGAAATAAGTCAGTCGTAGAAGGATAAATATTACATGATCTCATATTTGGAATCTAAGTGACAAGTAAACTGATGAACAGAGTGGATCCAGAGACATGGAAGCATGAAACAAAGTGTGGAAACTTGGCAGGAAGGTGGTGGGAGGGTGGGTGGGTGAGAGGTAATCAACCAAAGGACTTGTATGCATATATGCATAACCCATGGACACAGACAATAGGGTGGTGAAGGCAGGGGGCGGTGGGCAGCAGGGGGTCAATGGTGGAAAAAAAGGGACATATGTAACACTTGCAACAATATTTAAAATTATATGAAAAGTTTAATTTCACAAAAGTTTTCTGTATGCATTATTGCTATATACGCACTGTAGTTTTGAGACTCTAATAAGTATGCAGTCTAAATAGAAATAAACATTTTTTCTGAATGTACACTTTATTTAACTAAACAAGTAATGTTCTGAAAAACAAAACAAAATTTAAATTTTATATTAGTAAAAGCAAATATATTTTACTATTTGTCTTTGGATGATGATATATCCAGACACTCCCATTGTGGTGTGACATTTATGTTCAATGTCAAAGCACTTGCTTTAGGTAATCATGCTTTGAAAAAACTATCAAGTTTTATTTGAACATTTTTAGTCTCCTAGTTTTTTAAAGTAATTAACTCCCTAAAGTTACAAAAGTGGGTGTAATAGCCCTGCTGGTGTGCTTAGTGATTAGAGCATTGGCCCTTGAAGCAAGGAGTCATGAGTTAGATTCTCAAGGTTACAGGTTACTCTTTCTTCCCTTACACTCTCTCTAGAAAAAAAAAATCAATGGGAAAAATATCCTAGGGTGAGGATTAACGAGATAAAAGGGTGTAATAAAACTGAATTTTGTTATCAGATGAATTGTCAATAAATGTTATTAGATTGTTGAGATGTTATCTAGTCACTGATAACTTTATTTTTGGGTGTGTTGTTTCTTTTTCCTCATCTTCCATCCTCATCTTCTAAGATATAACCTCATCTGCTATTTCACTTTCATCATGCTGTGATGCCCAGGGTCATTTCATCTTCTAACCACTGTAAAACAGTTGGCTTCTTCTTCACCAATATTCTGTATTGTCCTACAGCAGTCAGTAACCTCTAGCCATTTTATTTATTATTATTTGTAAAATATATTTTATTGATTTTTTTTACAGAGAGGAAAGGAGAAGGATAGAGAGTTAGAAACATCGATAAGAGAGAAACATTGATCAGTTGCCTCCCGTACACCCCCAACTAGGGATGTGCCTGCAACCAAGGTACATGCCCTTGACCGGAATCGAACTGGGGACCCTTCAGTCCACAGGCTGAAGCTCTATCCACTGAGCCAAACCTGTTAGGGCTATTATTATTTTTAAGTATATTTTTATTGATTTCAGAGAGGAAGAAAGACAGAGCTAGAAACATGAATGATTGATCGGCTGCCTCCTACACACCCACTACTGGGGATCAAGCCAACAACCAGGGCATATGCCCTTGACTGGAATTGAGCCCAAGACCATTCCGTCCGCAGGCCAATGCTCTACCCACTGAGCCAAACCAGCTAGGGCCCTCTATCCCTTTTAAAGCCAAGTCTGCATCTTTATAGTCAAGCAAATTCTTCCAAACATTTTTCAGTGTTTGCACTTTTCCTTTCAATGTTTCAGTAAAATTCAAAATTGCCTATTTTAAATTATAACTCTAAATTTTGTAAGGTACACTGTGCTCTTGTATCTTCTTCATTCACCCTGCAATGCAACCATTACTTCCTCTACTAGTAAAAACAGGTGCAGTATATTCATTTTGTTGCCAGAATTATCCCCTGGTCCAGTGGTCGGCAAACTCATTAGTCAACAGAGCCAAATATCAACAGTACAATGATTGAAATTTCTTTGAACTTAAATCAAATTTTTTAAACTTAAACTATATAGGTAGGTACATTGTTATTAACTTAATTAGGGTACTCCTAAGGCTTAGGAAGAGCCACACTCAAGGGGCCAAAGAGCCGCATGTGGCCCTGGTCCATGGGCTGGGTAAGTGATGTACAAAACAGGCAGGTAGTTCAGTATATATTTCTTAAACTCTAGGTTTATGAGATTTGCCAACAATTACAGGTGTCCGTTTATGCTATCTATCAGCTTTGGCACAAAGCAGTGCTGAGATCCTGTCCTTGCTGATTGTTCATATATTGAGGCTTGTGTGTTTTCAGGTACATAACGCCAGAACAAACCAGTTTGTCAGCACTGTAAACCTGAGACTGTAATAGCATTTCATTATTTATTTGTTCCAGTAATTTTTGCCGAAATAGTTCAATATCTTCTGATGGAGCACTTGAAGCTTTGCCGTAAATTTGTTCATAATTCTGTGCCTTTTGGGAAAACGCCAAAGCCACTTGCTTTGAATGGTGTGTTCATATGGTTTGCTAATTTCATTGCTGCAGATTTCATTTCAACTGCCTGCACTGGAATCCCATAAAAATGCTGTTGCAGGTACCACTTCAACAATGCTTTTTCAACTGAAGTTTTATGTGCCAATTTCATATGTTTTCTGGGATGGGTGTTTGAACCTACATCACATATTAATGCAAATTTTTTAATTTTGTCTTTTAAAAATTTTATTGATTTCAGAGAGAGGAAGGGAGGAGAGAGAGAGATAGGAATATCAATGATGAGAGAGAATCATCAATCAGATGCTTCCCACATGCCCCTTACTAGGTATCAAGTCTGAAACCTGGGCATGTGCCCTGACCAAGTTCTGCGATCTCCTGGTTCATGGGTTGACGTTCAACCACTGAACAACACTGGCTGGGCTTGTCTTTTTTTTTAAATGTCTGATACAGTTTGCTTTTTTATGCTACAGTGCTCACTTATACAAGACACAGACACTCCAGACTCCAACTTTTGTATGAATTTTTAATTTAACATTAACTTAAAATTTTTTTATTAGTTTCAGAGAGGGAGAGGAAGAGATAGAAACATCAATGATGAGAGATAATCATTGATCAGCTGTCTCCTGCATGCCCCCTACTGGGGACCAAGCCTGCAACCCAGGCATGTGCCCCAACGGGGAATCTAACCATGATATCCAGGTCGGCTGGGCTAAATTAACTCTTTTCCATTTGTCCATACTTTAGGATTACAATGATGTGTCCTACAGTACATACATAATTTTACATTTATACAGGATATGTCTACAAGGTTAGGCTGTGGCTTAGCACAAGTTGGAACACTGGCTGGTGCACATGTTAAAACTGCTGTAGAAAGTCATTCCATATGGTTACAGAACCAATTAGCAAGTGAGATGCAGTATTATCAGATGCTAATCATTTGCTGAACATTATTACAAGTGACTCTTGGATTGAAATATGTAGACTATAGTTGTAGGTATGTAGTATTCATTTATGCTGGCGAAATTACTACAGTATTTTTTCCAACATCATGGGAATGAACAGTCAGGACCCAAGCAAAGGTAGGTTAGCCAGGCTGCTGTGAGACCTTTCAAAGCTTGACAACTCCAGGTGAAGGCAGTTTAGCGCACACCTAAGCCTACTACCACACCCAGGATCCTTATGTTCCAATGAAATCCACCCTTCACCTTGAATAATGCTTAGGAGTGGGTTCTGAACTCACACTCGCCTGATTTGAATCCTAAGCTGTGTGCCTTTGAACAACTTAACTGTATCTCATTGTATTTTTCCTCATAGCTTTGCTGTGAGAAGTACACGTAGTTAAAAAACTGGCTGCCAAACAGGCAATTAATAAAAGTATAACCCGTGGATGCACACAGTGGGGTGGTGAGGGCATGGGGTGGGGAGCAGAGGTAGGCTGGAGGGAGTTGATGGGGGGGAAAAGGGAGACATATATAATACTTTCAACAATAAAGATTTTTTAAAGTTTATTTTTTTATTGATTTCAGAGAGGAAGGAAGAGGAAGAGAGAGATAGAAACATCAATGATGAGAATCATTGATTGGCTGCCTCCTCCACAGCCCCCACCCGGGATCGAACCCACAACCTGGGCATGTGCCCCTGACCGGAAGACCTTTCAGTCCGTAGGCTGATGCTCTATCCACTGAGCCAAACCAGATAGAGCTCAACAATAAAGATTTTAAAATCCTATATAATAAAAGGCTAATACACAAATCGACCGAACGGCAGAACGAACGGTCACTAAGATGCACACTGACCACCAGGGGGTAGACGCTCAACACAGGAGCTGCCCCCTTGTGGTCAGTGCGCACCCACAGGGGAAGCGCCTCTCAGCCAGAAGCTGGGTTCATGGCTGGCGAGCGCAGTGTTGGTGGCAGGAGCCTCTCCTGCCTCCACAACAGTGCTGGCTTATGCTCGCTCTCTACAGGGAGCTGTCAGTTGGGGATTCCCCGAGAGCTGGGCTGAGACACACCGCCCCCCCCCTCCAGTGCACGAATTTTGTGCACGGGGCCTCTAGTAAATAATAAAAGGCCCTGACCAGTTTGGCTCAGTGGATAGAGTGTTGGACTGAGGACTGAAGGGTCCTAGGTTTGATTCCAGTCAAGGGCATGTATTTTGGTTGCAGGTACATCCCCAGTAGGCTGTTGCAGGCAGCTGTTCAATGTTTCTAACTCTCTATCCCTCTCCCTTCCTCTCTGTAAAAAATCAATAAAATATATATTTGAAAGAAAGAAAGAAAGAAAGAAAGAAAGAAGAGAGAGAGAGAGAGAGAGAGAGAGAGAGAGAGAGAAAGAAAGAAAGAAAGAAAGAAAGAAAGAAAGAAAGAAAGAAAGAAAGAAAGAAAGAAAGAAAGTATTTCTGGTCTTCGTGAGGGAGGAGTTCTGACTTCCCACCTTCTGGGTCCTCCTCATCCCGAGAATCACTTTTCCAGTGAACCTGTGGGCCTCGATTCGCCCTCACCATTGCTTTTGTCTCTACAACAGGTATCTGACCAAAAATCATCCAGACTGGCCATACTCAATCCCACCCCCAGCCCCACCCCATGCCCAGCTCTCACCAGGACTGAAAGGCCTCCTGGGCGCCGTGTGAGGTCTGACCGCCACCTCGTAAGCCTCGGCTCCTACAAACTTGCAGTTTTTCATCCCAAGTCTTCTCACAACATGAGGTCCCGGGGGTCCCCTCTGCCCCCAGGGAACTGCACTTCCTGTAAGATGGCTGCCCCCAAGGTGCTGCTCAGCAATCGTGCCAGGGCGCCGCCATCTTCCCGTTTCTGCCCAAAGCATGAAGGGAATACAACTTGCTCCACCTTGGCCTCGACTAGGCTCGGCCTCTGAAGGCTTGTTCAACGCAGTGTTGTTGGCACTTTCAAGGAGGCTAAGAGACGTCCACAAAGTGACTTCAATTTCTTCTCTGCGCGCTGAGGCGCAGACACCACGATGGCCACTGGGGGCCTGAGTGGCGCGGTCGACGTGGTGGGCGTGGCCACGTTGCGTAACAGAGCCACGCCCACGGCCAGAACGGGACTCCCGAGAAGCGTCCCTAGCAACAGTGAGAGAGAGGGCTTGGGGCACTGGTCGCTGCCGTGGAGTGTTGAGAAGCTCAGCATCAGGTGGGTCTGCGAGGGGCTGCGGACGAGGGGAGCGGGGTGCCTGTGAGGCGAGAGATGGGCAGCTCTGGGGACTTATGTCTCAATCACGAGGGCGTCTTGGCTTTAGTGTAGGTGTTACCGAGTTTATGAAGACATTAATGATGGAAAATGGAAAAGGCAGGGTTTGTTGTCGGCCTGGGTGGTGCTGTGGGGCTCAGTGATCAAGAACGGGAGCCCTAGCCGGTTTGCCTGAGTGGATAGAGCCTCAGGCTGTGGACCAAAGTGTCACAGGTTCGATTCCGGTCAAGGGCATGTACCTCGGATGCAGGCTCCTCCCTGGCCTGTGTCCCCGTCGGGGCACATGCAGGAGATGTGTTTCTGTTACATCGATATTTCTTTCTGCCTTTCCCTCTCTCTTCCACTCTCCAAATCAATGGGAAAATATCCTCGGGTGTGGATTAACAACAGAAAACCCAAAACTGGAGTGGTAGGTGAGAGTCATTGAATGCGGTGTCTTTGCCAGGATTGTGATACACAGAGAATCCTGGGCAGGGGGCCAGTTAGTGAACGCAAGTTTCCGGTTCATATTTCAGATTTAATTTGGTATCCGATTTTTTTGTGTTTTTTTTTTGTTTGGGGGAGTAGGCCAGTGTGTCTGTAGACATACATGAAGCTGGAGCTTTGCACACCCAGGGACCCTGGACAGTAGGTAGGTTGAGGCTCAGATGTTGACTGCTGGGAACAGACTAGATCAGTGATGGCGAACCTATGAACTCATTTTTTTGGTTGATTTTTCTTTGTTAAATGGCATTTAAATATATAAGATAAATATCAAAAATATAAATCTTTGTTTTACTATGGTTGCAAATATCAAAATATTTCCATATGTGACACGGCACCAGAGTTAAGTTAGGGTTTTTCAAAATGCTGACACGCCGAGCTCAAAAGGTTCGCCATCACTGGTGTATGCCCTTGCCCTTGACCGGAATCGAACCTGGGACCCTTCAGTCCACAGGCCGACGCTCTATCCACTGAGCCAAACAAGTTAGGGCAAGGCAACATTCTTTTGTTTTTCAACATCAGAATATAGTAGGAGATATGTGTGATATGTGTGTGCTTCCCCATCCCCTAAGCACCAGAGTGAGGTCAGTAGAGCAGTGTTGAGTAGGGTTAAGGAGACAAACTACCCTGTCTGTTGTCGTAGGTTAGGTGAGGGTTTAGATCAAGTGCCACTAACCCCTGATAGACACAGTTTTCATCATGTAAATGATATGCTCTCTTTAAAAAATATTTTTTTAAAATGTTTTTATTGATTTGTGTGTGTTTTTCAGAGAGAGTGGAGGGAGAGGGAGAGAAACATTGATGTGAGGGTGAAACATCGATCACCTCCCAAGCATGCCCCCCACCAGGGATCAACTTTGAAACCTGGGCATGTGCCCTGACTGGGAATCAAAGCAGCAACGCTTTGGTGCACAGTATGATGCCCAACCAACTGAGCCACACCAGCCAGGGCATGATATTCTTTTGTTGGCAAGTTAGAGGCCTCAGTCTCCATAGCCATGTCTAAGGTGTCATCACCTCTCTGCCAGTGGGGGTGACTATTGCAATCTGACCATATGCAGAGTGGTTTTTAAAAAAAATTTATTTTTGTTGATTTCAGAGAGGAAGAGAGAGGGAGAGAGATATAGAAACATCAATGATGAGAGAGAATCATTGATTGGCTGCTTCATGCACACCCCCTACTGGGGGTTAGGCCTGCAACCAAGGTACGTGCCCTTGACTGGAATCAAACCCGGGACCCTTTGGTCTGCAGGCAAACGCTCTACCCACTGAGCCCAACCAGCTAGGGCCAGAGTGCTGTTTTCCAAGGGCAGTGGTTTGGGACTCGGGCAGATGTACCGAGCTCTGTCCTTCCCGCAGGGAAGGAACATCTATTCTCGTTCTGTCTCCCCTTTTTCGACAGGAGGCCCAGCCCCTCATAGGCCCCTGGGATATGGACATAGCTCCACGTCTCTGTGATGATTTCATGATTTAGAGCCTCTGGCTAAGGGAGTAGCCTCCCCTTAGAACTCAGGGCCACCCTGACACAACTAACAGGTACGCTTTTTTTATTGTTAATCCTCCCACACCGGGGATTGAGCTTGCAAACCCAGGCATGTGCCCTGACTGGGAATTGAACCGTGACCTCCTGGTTCATAGGTCATCCACTGAGCCACGCCAGCCGGGCTCATGTACACTTTTAAAAGCATTAATTAGCTTACTAGTCGGGACTCTTCCAACCTGAAGTGTGACTTTTAGGAACATGCACTTCTCTGGCTTGTTAAATAAAAATTCTAACAAGTCAATTTAAACAACAGGTTGACTTTATTCAATGATTCCTGAATCAGTCAACATCCTATAGCCAGAACCGGTTTGGCTCAGTGGATACAGCATCGGCCTGCGGACTCAAGGGTCCTGGGTTCGATTCTGGTCAAGGGCATGTACCTTAGTTGCAGGCACATCCCCAGTGGGGGGCGTGCAGGAGGCAGCCGATCAAAGTTTCTCTCTCATTGATGTTTCTGGCTCTCTATCTCTCTCCCTTCCTCTCTGTAAAAAATCAATAAAATATATATTTTTTAAAAAAAATCCTATCTAGCCAGTAGAAAGGAATTCCAAAGGGCTCCATAAAATGAAAGATTTTTTTTAAAGGTGGGAAAAGGAAATTCTTAGCAAAAACACATCGTTTCCAGCAAGGTTGCCCTTGTCAGGGGGATGGAAGTTGAGGAATTTTACCTCATTGATGCTGATCAGGTAATTCCAGGTGGAGCGGTCAAAGGTTACAGTTCAAGAGCCCTTGAAACTGCCAGGTTAGGTATTATGACTCATTTGGTTGATGTGGGGTTTTCCTACACGGGACTCCATTTTTGGTCTGCTGTCTCCTTTTCAACAGGCTTGGTGTTCCAGTTTTGGAGTGAGTCAACTTGAACTCTACTACTCACATGGTGGGAAAGGCCCAAAAATTCCTGCGTCTCCTGCAAATTGCATATTCAAGAATGAAGCTAGACTGGCCAGTGTGGCTCAGTGGTTGAGCATCAAACCATGAACCAAGTGGTCACTGGTTCGATCCCTGGTCAGGGCACATACCTGGGCAGCTGATTGATGATGTTTCTTTCTTTTAAAAAAAAATATTTTTATTTATTTCAGAGAGGAAGGGAGAGGGAGATAGAAACATCAATGGCGTAAGAGAATCATTGATCGGCTGCCTCCTGCACACCCCTTACTGGGCATTGAGCCCAGAACCTGGGCATGTGTCCTGACTAGGAATCCAACCCTGACCTCCTGGTTCATAGGTCAATGCTCAACCACTGAGCCACACCAGTTAGGCTCCCATCAATGTTTCTATCTCTGTATTCCTCTCTCTCTCTGAAAATCAATTAAAAAAAACCAAATATATTGAAAATAAAAAAAAAAGAATGAAGCTACACTGGCCCAGCAACTCCTTGACTTTACAGGAACATGTGGTCCCTGTCCCTTATGAAGGATATTTTAAGCTCCATTCTTTATCCAAAGCCACTGGCACTGGGAACCCCAATCCTCTGAGATTCCCCTAAGTGCAGGGCCCTGGTTCGCTGGTGGTTTAAGCTGAAACCTGCTGGTGTCCTGTGGGCCCTGGGGCTGTTTCGTCTCAATGCCATCTGTGCAGAACTGAAATCAGATGTGGTTGTTCCTGTCACCAGTCAGTTCTCAGGTACCTGGACTGCTGCCAGTGGCCTAGTTGTGTAGTGTGCCACTTGGAAAACTGGCAGATTAAGGGCACCCCACTCTGCGGCTGTGAACTGTGGAAACAAACGGATTGCAGTTCTGTAATAACTGTCTGGGTCACTCATTTAGATGCCCATGGTAAGGGCCTGCTCTTGGAGAGTCTGCCCAGAATCAAGGTGCTGATTAAACCTGCTTCTGATGCAGAGGCTACCTCGGCATGGCACACCTGTGACTTTTTTGTTCAGCTTTATTGTGATATAACTGACAAGTGAAATTTTAAGATACGTCAAGTGCACCCTTAGCTATGAAGAACCGTAGTCTCAGTGAGCTGGTGGGTTAGGGGGTGACCCTGTGAATATGTAGGTCAAGGATTAAATTATGCAAGCCCCCCCCCCTTTATTGGGAGTTTCCTATCTAGACTGGGTAGAGGGTTTTTTTTCTTTTCTTTAAAAAAAATATATTTTATTGATTTCTTACAGAGAGGAAGGGAGAGGGATAGAGAAATTAGAAACATCGTTGAGAGAGAAACATCGACCAGCTGCCTCTTGCACACCCCCGACTGGGGATGTGACCGAAACCGAGGTACACGCCCTTGACCAGAATTGAACCTGGGACCCTTGAGTCCGCAGGCCGACGCTCTACCCACTGAGCCAAACCGATTAGGGCTTTTTTCTTTTAATATACATATATATATTAAAATTTTCTTTTAATATATAATATTAAAATATATTTTTATTGATTTCAGAGAGGAAGGGAGAGAGAGAGAGAGATGGAAACATCAGTGATGAGAGAGAATGATTGATTGGCTGCCACACTGGGGATGGTGTCCTCAGCCCGGGCATGTGCCCTTGACAGGAATCAAACCCTGGACACTTTGGTCTGCAGGCATTCGCTCTATCCACGGAGCCAAACCAGCTACGGCTGGGTGGAGGTTTTTTGGAAAAGTTATTTGAGCTATTCAGACCTGTCCAGGAGCCCTACTCAAGATTGCCCTTCAAGTGTCAGAATAAAGGGGAAGGAGTACCCCAGGCCTCCCCTTCCCCATCTCCCAACTCCCTCAGTGAGCATGGTCCTAAAAGTGCAGGCTGGTGGCAGGGGCGGGGGGGGCGGGGTGGTGGGGGGAGTGGGTGTTGTCCTCGCTCCCAGTTTGTGAAAGGAGACAGGCTCAAAGGCACAGTCACAGTTGAAGCTCTAGGGCTGGGAATTTTGAAAAGACAGAGAGAAAGAGGCAGGATTATTTGGCTCTGGGGGCTTGAGGTGAGACAGGGAAGGCGGGGCGGGGGAGAGACATTTATGTCAAGATCTGAGAATTGAATAGGGAAAGCTCTCTAAGTAGGAGGTACGGTTTGGGCAAGGCTTGTTGGCATGAAAAAGCACGATGGGGGGCAATGGGGCGATAATGACACATATGTAATACCTTAATAAAGAAAAATAAAATGAATTTATAAAAATAAAGCTGATGTGTTTGCTGCTCAGACGGTCCTAAGTTTCCAGGAGCGCCCAAGTGCAGCAAGAGGGGAGGCAGATGTGCCTAGAGAGGGTTCAGGAATCGGATGCAAGGGTCCCCAGGGGCTTGATTTTTGTTTTTGTTTTTTAAATATATTTTTATTGATTCCAGAGAGGAAGGAATAGGGAGAGAGATAGAAACATTAATGATGAGAGAGAAACACTGATCAGCTGCCTTCTGCACGTCCCCTACTGGGAACCGAACCCATAACCTGGGCATGTGCCCATGACGGGAATTGAACCTGGGACCCTTCAGTCTTCAGGCCGAGGCTTTATCCACTGAGCCAAACCAGCTAGGGCTGGGGCTTGATTTTTAATCCAGACACTAAGGCAAGTCGCCACCCTTCTCTGGGCCTCGGCATAAGAAAGGCATAAATCAGAAACTCACATTCCCCTTCTGTGACACAAAGACGGGCGGGTTGTCCGCCCGCGAGCCTGCGAAGCAGCGACCTCACAAGCCAAAACCTGCAGACGGTCTCAGTTCCCCACATGATGTCATGCATTCCTAGTGACGCAGGCGCAGAAGCTTTCTGCAGGACCCGCAGAAGGGCAGCCGGCGACTCCTCCCAATCCTGCCCCTCATTGGCTAGAAACAACTGCTCGTCTCGGCCGTTGCTAGTAGCGACGTAGGCGGGTACAATGTTGGTCGCTGAGATACCACGCACTTCCGCTTTCTACCCTCCGGCTCTGGCAGGCCTTCGACCAATAGAAAATCGTAGATGGGCGGGGACTTCGTTCGTCCGGACCAAAGAAACTCGGGCTCGGCCCAGCGTGGGGCGGGCAGTGACCGAAGGGCAGCCCCTGTGAAGTGGCTCGTGCGCCCCCACGCTCGCCTTTCCTCCTCCTCCCGCCTCTGCCCCTCCCAGCCCGGACTCAGCACCGCGCTGGGCGCAGTCTGACAGGAACGGGACGGAGCCAAGATGGCGGCGGCCGACGGCGACGACTCTCTCTACCCCATCGCGGTGCTCATAGACGAGCTCCGCAATGAGGATGTTCAGGTCCGGAGGCCACGGGAGACTTGGGGGAGGCGGGGTGGGGGGCCAGGGGGCACGGGCGACCCTCGCGGAGAAGGCTCGGTGTTCGCTGGGAGTGGCGGAAGGGGGAGGCGGCCAATCAGCGTCCAGCTCTTATCTGTCCGGGTGCCCGGAATCGATGAGACGGCGCCGGGGATTGGGGGTGGGCCCCGCGGAGGGCGGGAGCGAGGGCCGCCCTGGAGGGTCCCGGGCCTGCCCCAGTGCGCGCGGCTGTCGGGGGCCGAGGCGGCGGCGGCCCGTCAGGGGGTGGTCGGCCGGCCGGCTTGGGGTTGGGGGAGGGCTCGGGGCTCGGCGGCGGCTGCTGCATGACCCCCCCGGGGGTTTGGGTCCGACTGCCGGGGGGGTGGGGGCGGGCACCTGATTGTTCCGACCCGGGTAGGTTTTTCTCCGTCTGGCTTTCGGCGACTGGGCCTCCGCGCTGTGGGTGGGGTCAGCTCCCCAAATCGGGACTGAGAGGTGAAGGCTGTCGTCCCAATGTCTCCCCGCTTTGCCGGTTCTGGGTTTTTTTTGTTTGTTTTTGTTGTTTTGAGGGTCAGCTAGCGAAGATACCCCACCTTCAACGGGGGAAACTTGCTCAATTTAGGAACGAATGAAAGAGGTGGAATCCCGCCCGGCTCCTGGGACCCTCCCGTTGTCCGGGGCGCGGACAGTTTACTAAACGGGCTGACAGTTGTGAGTGGGACCGGGAGGCACTGAGAGGAGTCCACGGTTTTGCCCCCCCCCCCCCCCCATATTCACCTCCCACCCGCCGCGTGACCTTGGGCAGGTGACTTCCCTGCTCGGGGCGACTCTGCTTTCCATAAAAGTGTAGGCAAATAATCATAAATAATAGTCCCGGCCTCTTTAGGGGGATGAGGAGGGACTGAACGAGTGAATACAACTGTAATAGCCCCGGCCGGTGTGGCTCAGTGGATAGAGCGTCCGCCTGCGGACTGTGGGATCCGGGGGTTCAATCCCGGCCAAGGGCACATGCCTGGGTTTGCGGGATCGATCCCCAGTGGGGGGGCGTGCAGGAGGCAGCCGATCAGTGATTCTCTCTCAACATTGATGTTTCTATCTCTCTCCTTCTCCCTTCCTCTCTGAAATCAATAAAGAAATATATTTTTTTAAAATTTTAAATAAAAAAAAAATACAACTGTAATAGAACGGTGTCCGGTCTCTTGTAAAGAGCCCAATAAATGGTAGCTCTAATGATTGGGAGTCAGGGCGGAAGCGGTCCCGTCTGCCCTCGGGGCCTCAGTTTCCCTGTTTATGAAACTGAGCCTGTGGTCCTGGGCCCAGCCGCTGGGGTTCTGGAATGACACACGCCGTGGTGGTGCCGCCAGCCGGCTCTTCCTCTTGCTCATTGGCACTGAGCCCTGGTTTGCTCTCCTCTCCGGTGGAGCTAATGATCTAGGTCAGCGGTTCTCAACCTGTGGGTCGCGACCCCTTTGGCGGTCGAGCGACCCTTTCACGGGGGTCTCCTAAGACCCTCCTGCATATCAGATATTTACATGACGATTCATCACAGTAGCAACATTACAGTTATGAAGTAGCAACGAAAATAATTTTATGGTTGGGTCACAACATGAGGAACTGTATTTAAAGGGCCAGAAGGTTGAGAACCACTGATTCTAGCTCATAGGGCCGCTGTATGAACGAACTCCTTTGTTCATGGGACACCTGCCACATGTCAGGTACGGTGCTGAGGATGTAGTGGTGACATCAGTTGTTACGCAAGAGACAGCGGTGAGACAGCGGAATACATGAATAACGCATGTGCGATGTGATGGGAAGGAGACAGTAGGATGTTGTGATAGTGACTCCGTAGTTTGGGGGTGGCGGGAGCTCTACTCTGCGGAGGGCACTGTTCTAGGCACAGGGAACCAGACAGACTCTTGGCCTCTCAGAGCTGACCTTGTAGTGAGGGGAAACCGACATGAACAACAGGATCAATTAGTACAATGTGCCCTGTGTTAGACGGGGATAAGTGCTAAGGAGGAAAATGAAGAGGCATTGGGAGTGCAGTTTTTAAGAGGGATCAAGAAAGCCTTGCTGCCCTGGCCGGTTTGGCTCAGTGGATAGAGCGTCGGCCTGCGAACTGGAGGGTCCCGGGTTCAATTCCGGTCGGGAGCATGTTCCTTGGTTGGGGGCACATCCCCAGTGGGGGGTGTGCAGGAGGCAGCTGATCGATGTTTCTCTCTCATCGATGTTTCTAACTGTCTCTCTCCCTTCCTCTCTGTAAAGAATCAATAAAATATATTAAAAAAACAACAACAACAAAAAGAAAGGCCTTGCTGAGAAGGTGATGTTTGAGCAAAGACCTGAAGGAGGAGGCAAGGGAAGGGGCAGAGTACACAGCAGGCTCGAAGTGGGCCCGCCAGGGGAGGCCCCTGTGAGGATGCAGACTTTAAGAGGGGACCCAAAGGACACCGCTCCCCGAGGAAGCTGGGGAAGAGCCTGCCAGGAGGAAAGAGCAGGCAGGTAATGACAGGAGTTTTGTCCACCGGGGGCATTTGGTAAAGTCTGGAGACCTTTTGGAAGGTCACGACTGGGGGAGTGTTACTGGATTCTGGTGAATAGAGGTCAGGAAAGCTGCTAAGCCTCCTACAGGTCACAGGACAGCCCCCACAGCAAAGAATTATCTGCCCCAAATGTCCAGCGTGGTGAGACTGAGAGCAGCCCTGGTCCAGGAAGCTCCTGAGGCAAATTGAGTGGCTTAAAAGGGCTCCACTGAATTCTCTTAGAGTTCTGGGAGTCGGAAGTCTCATGGGCCTCACTGGGCGCTCATGTAGGTGTTGGCGGGGCTGCTTCCTTTCTGGAGTCTGTAGGGGAGAATCCGTTTTCTTGCCTCTTCCACCTGCCAGAGGCTGCCTGCATTCTTTTTTATTTTTATTTTTTTTTATTGCTTTTAGATAGAGAGGAAGGGAGAGGAAGAGAGAGAAAAACATCAGTGATGAGAGAGAAACTTTGATTGGGTGCCTCCTGTACTCCCCTCCCCCCTGGGGATCACGTTCACAATCTGGGCATGTGCCTTGACTGGGAATCGAACCAGTGACCTCTTGGTTCATTGGTCGACGCTCAACCACTGAGCCACACCAGCCCGGCAACTGCCTGTGTTCTTGGCTGTGGTCCCTTGCTCCATCCTTAAAGGAAAGCCTAGGCCTGGAGGTGATGCACGGGAGGCAGTTCTGTGGGAGGACGCAGACCGGGTCTGGCCACGTTATGAGTTACTCAACCCTCCTGGGCCTTGATTGTCTTGTTAAATGGGAAAAAAGGGTAGAAGACACACTAGGCCAGGTTATTGTGAGGATTAAATGATTTGTAAAGACACACAGTTGCTAGCTACTGTCTAAGACCTTGCAATAGCATGCCGTGTCCACATCTTAGAAACAGGGCATGACAGGCTCCCACGCCTTTTTATAGTGCCTGGGCACTCGGTGAAACAGAACTAGAATTAAGGCTGCCCTCTGAGAATTTAAACCAGAAAAGAAGTTGGTAAAATGCTGATGAGGAACATGGGTTCGCGTTCCAGGCTCTGTCACAAATTCACTAGGTGACCTGCGTTCCCTCCCTGTGCCTCAGTTTCCTAGACTGTAAAATAAACACAGAGGTGGTACTAAGAGAGAACATGTGTAAAGTCCTGAACTTCATACAGAGCAAGCACTCTTTAAATGGTCAGGTTTCTTAGTGATACTAATAGCTACTCTATATCAGAAATGTGACAGAGAACCCAACCCATAGTCACTGTAACAAGTAAAGGTTCATTTTCCCTGTTATTACTAACAAGGATATTACGTAATTGGGTCAGAGTGTGCCCTTTTCACCTGCTTCCTGTGGTCACAAGCCTGCCGCAGCATCTGCTTTCACTAGGTCCTTGCTGAAAGCAGGGGCCATTCTAGGGCAGAGGTGCTCCGTGTCCTCCCTTCTCTCAAGGAGGAAAATCTTTCCTGGAAGCTCTTCGGCCAGCTTGCTCTTAATGTCTCTATCCAGAACTAGGTCATGTGCTGAGCTAGTTGGAATTAGGTTTGGCTGTAAGTAATAGGAAAACGCTAAATCAATGAGGCTTAAATGAGCTTGAAGTTTATTTCTGACTCATGATCAAAAAGTCTGGTGGCGCCTGACTGGCGTGGCTCAGTGGTTGAGCATGGACCTATGGACCAGGAGGTCACAGTTCGATTGCTGGTCAGGGCACATGCCCGGGTTGTGGGCTTGATCCCCAGTGTGGGGCGTGCAGGAGGCAGCTGATTAATGACTTTCTCTCATCATTGATGTTTCTATCTCCCTCTCCCTTTCTCTGTGGGAAAAAAAAAAAAAAAAGTCTGGTAGCAAGCCAAGCTGAAATGGTACTCTGTGGTGTTAGGGTGTCAGGCTTGCATGTCCTCCATTCTGCCCTCCCCATCCCCAGGTTACCTCAAGGTCCCAAGATGACTGCTAAAACCCCAGCCGTCATAGCTCCATTCCAGACAGAAAGGAAGGGAAAAGGCTGTCACCCAGTCTCCCCATAAGGACACTCCCTAGATGTCACACACGCCATTCCCACTTGGATTTCATTGGCCAGACGTTAATCTCATGGTAACATCCAGATGCAAAGGTGATTTGGAAATGTCTTGTCTTGGGGGTGGGGTGGGGTGGGGGTCATGTGCACAGCTGAAAAGCAAGGGTTAAGGAGCAGCAGCATAGCCAGTGTAGGAGCTCTTAACCTGGGGCCCATCTATATTCCCAGGGCAGGTCCATGAATTTGGATGAGAAGAATATTTTCACTAACCTCTAATTCAAATTTAACTTCTATTATGAACTCTAGTATTACAAGAGCATGTTGTAAGTAGCGTTAGCAAACCTGTGACTCTGTCCCCAGTGGAAATCATGACTGTTCCTAGCTCACTTCTAGTGTTTATGCTCACTTCTAGTTCAAAATTGTGGTTGTCATTAGACCTACCAAAGGGGTCCATGGGAGCCACCCCAACCTGCACCCCTCTCCCTCCCTTGATAAAAAACACACACTAGAAATACAGATTGTTGGTGGTTACTGGTTAAGAGCCAGCTGGCTAGGTTTCAGATCCCAGTTCTGCCACCTACGAGTGTGTGAGGTTTCTTAACCTCCCTGTGCCTTCCTTTTCTCTGCCATAAAATGGGTGATCCTATATTTACCTCACAGTTGTTTTGAGGATCAAATGAGTTAAAACATTGGCACACCAGGAACAGTGTCTGGCACATAGCAAGTACCATGGAAATATTTGCTGTCTTTTTTTTTTTCTGTCTTTATTCTGTCACTATGGGAGAAGGGAAAAGAGACCTTGGTGGACAGCTAGCCAACTGCCACTCGTGTCCTTTTTGGAGCCCAAAATAAACCAGGATCCTGCCCTTATTGACCTACGTCTGGTGCTAAGGTATTCCCAGTAGTATGTAACTTTGTACTCACAGTAACTTTCTGAGGGTAGGTATTATAATCCCATTTCACAGGTGAGAAAGTTGAGGCTCAAAAAGGTACAAAGTGTGGCCCCAGATCCTACAGCCAATATGCAAAGCAGCTTAGCCTTGAACTCAGGCAGTGAGGCTCCAAAGCGTCACCCTGTGCTGCCTTTTGTAAGCGTTTAAGGTGCTGTCTTCGCTGAAAGAAGCGGCAGATGTTCTTCATGAAATCCAAGGAGGGCAGTGGAAGGAAGGGGGCTCTGCACCATGGCAGGCACGGCCTGATTCTCACGGGCCCACCCTTTGGACATCTTTCCTAAGTGACAGCATGATGTTGAGATTTTGAGTCAGGGCACCTGGCTTTTGTCCTGGCTCTGCTGCTTTCCAGCAAGTGACAACATCCCTGTGGATCAGAGGATTCTAGTAATAATACCTACCTCAGAGCGGAGTTGTAAGGATTGAGTATGTTAATTATCCAAGCCAAGTCCTTGATTGCTGCCAAGCACATAGTAAGCTTCCGGTAACTGGTAGCTGCTCCTGCTTGTTACTGGCCTTATGATGATATTCTCTGGCACTCCTCGCTGTCCTCAGGGCTGCTGCTCGCCTGGGGTGGCCCTGGCTCATGTGTACGTTTCCCCATAGCCCAGCTGTCAGAGGAACCCAGAGACCCAGCTTGAAGGTGACAAAGGAAAGAAATAGGCAACTGGGTCACCGCTCCCCCTGACATTTTATTATGGAAGACTTCAAACATACAGAACACTGAAAGACTAGTGCAGGGGCCAGAAACTGCGGCCCGTAGGCCAGATCCAGCCCGCTGTCTACTTTTGCAAATAAACTTTTATTGGAACACAGTCATGCCCATTTGTTTACATGTCTGGTTCTGCGGCTGATTTTGTGCTGCAAGGACATAGTCAGGTAGTTGGGGCAGAGACCCTGTGGCCCGCAAAGCTGAAAACACTTTCTGGCAATTTACAGAGAGAGCCTCTGACTTCTGAGCTAGTGCAGTGAGTGCCATATACTTAGCAGCCAGGTTCGCTGTTAGTGTTCACCATGTTCAGGTTTTTAAAAAAATCTCTTCATTTTATTTTTTGGTTGAAAATAAGTTGCAGACCTTGTAATACTTAATTTCATCGAGTCCTTTTACAGTCAGGAAGGTGAGTTTTTGGACCCCCTCAAGCCCAGATAGTCCAAAAACGTAGTGACGTCGTATCAAAAATGTGTATGTGTGGGGGGTGTTTCTGAGGGGAGGCCACCTTAGCATTTCATCATAGAGTCTCCTCATTGTCTGTGATCCCAAAGGGATTTTTATTTTTAAAATATATTTTTGTTGATTTCAGAGAGGAAGGGAGAGGGAGAGAGATAGAAATATCAATGATGAGAGAGAATCATTGATCGGCTGGGATTGAGCCCACAACCCAGGCATCTGCCCTGACCGGGAATTGAACCCATGACCTGGTTCATACATAGATCGATGCTCAATCACTGAGCCATGCCAGCCAGGCCCTAAGGGGTTTTTATTTTTTTAAAAATATATTTTATTGATTTTTTACAGAGAGGAAGGGAGAGAGATAGAGAATTAGAAACATCGATGGGAGAGAAACATCAATCAGCTGCCTCCTGCACACCTCCCACTGGGGATGTGCTCGCAACCCAGGTACATGCCCTTCACCGGAATCAAACCTGCGACCTTTCAGTCCGCAGGCTGATGCTCTATCCACTGAGCCAAACCTGTTTTGGCCCTAAGGGCTTTTTAAACGGAACTTATTTGATGTGTCACTGGCACACCTCTCCGCAGTCGCCTTGGGCCCAGGAAAGGACAGGCTGAGGGAGCCCGGTCCCTTCTTGCCCTGCTTCTCCTTCCAGGAAGAGAGTTCCCACTTGTGCCTGGCAGTGGCTTACTCATGGGCGTGTCCCCTTCCCTGTCACACACATGATCTCATTGCATTCTGGCGATGGCACTGTGAGCCAGGAGGGGAGGCCCCTTTGTCAAGATGGAGAAACAAGTGGGGAGGAGTTCACAGCCAGCCAGGCCATCACAGCTAGTTCGGAGTCCCCACTCTCTCCGTGCTCACTTAGCCGCTGCCTCTGCCTCTCCGAGCCTCTTCGCACAGTGGGGAAAGGGGGTGTCAGTCGTGCTTACCTTCCTGCATCCAGAGGATCACATGAGGTCCCACTGGAGGCTCCGAGGAAACTCATGCCCCTCTCCTAGCTTCCGGTGGCTGCTGGCAGTTCTTGATATTCCTTGGTTTGTGGGCGCATCTTCCTCCGTCTTCACCTGGCCTTTCCCTCTCTGTGTCTCTGTGTCTTCTTTTCTAAGGGTTTAGGCCTCTGCAGAGAAAACCTGCTCTTCTGTGTATCTCCTTTACCCCTTTACTCTCACACACTTCCACTCAACACTTCTGACACCACATGTGTTCCCCACACCCAGCAACTCTCCGTGTCACCAGCTGGGAGCCCTGCTATTCATATTCAGTTCAGTTCAATTCAGTTCTGACACTGACCAGTTAGATCACACAGGCTAAGGGCTCAGTCCCATGAGACTGCCCCCCACACATACACACTTGAGACGCCAATGGCAAGTCCTCAGGTTACCCACAACTTCTGCCAGACATGGCTACAAATTAGAGGTTCCCTGACACCCTCCTTGGGTTTGATGATTGGCTAGAACAGCACACCGATCTCAGGGAAACACATTTACCAGTGTCTTCTGTGGTCAAGGATGCAGATGAGCGGTCACATGCAAAGGTACATAGGGCCGAGGTCTGGAAGGCCCAGAGTGTGGGAGCTTCTGTCCCTGTGGAGTTGGGGTGTTGTCACCCTTCCGGTGCTTGGATGTGTTCACCCACTCAGAAGCTCCCTGAAACCTCTCCTATTGGGGATTTATATGGAGGATTCGTGTGTAGGCATGATCATTAACTCTGTCTCCATCCCTCTCTGGAGAATGGAGGGTGTGGCTGAGAGGTCCAAGGTTCTACTCGTGGCTTGGTCTTTCTGGTGACCAGTCCCCATCCACAGTCACCTCATTAGAACAAAAGGCACACCAATCACTCAGGAAATTACCAGGCTTTAGGGGCTCTATGCCAGGAGCTGGGGGATAGGTTTCTCTTATTTCACAAGGGCTCCCTATCTTCACACTCACAGCTACACGGGCCAGCACTGGGACATGTCTTTCTGGGGCCACTATTCAGCCTATTACACTAGTGGTATTATTACTACTGCACAGCCACTCCTGTTTTTATAGCAATGTTGTTATAGTGCTGTTTATTCTGTTAGCATCACTGTCCGCCCACAGTCCTGAGTTTCATTCCTTGCTCCGTGCCATCTGAGCTGGGTGACCCTTCGAAGGTACTTGCTCCCCGAGCCCATTTCCACTCTGTAGAATTGAGCTCATAATCCTCTGACCCCAGGGTGATCGTGAGAGTTAAAAGACTGAGTGTGGGAGCGCAGAGTAAGTGCACCGTGACGTAGCTGCTGCTGTTACAGTGTGATGTGTAGTGTGCTCAGCAGTGCCCAGTGCAAGAGGGGACGAAAGCGGAGGCCTGTGGGGTGGGGGCGAGGCCAGGTGGGGTTTTACACGGAATTGGAAAGGGCCGCTGAGCGGGCATCGCCTCAGTAAGACCCCAAAGCTGCTTTGCTGAGGGGTTGCTCCCATGCTGACTTCATGACTGAAGGTCACAGAGGCACTTGGGAGGTGTTTGCCAAGTTATTATTTGGTGTCTTCACACACACTTAACTTTCAGGTGCTGTCGGACTCTCTTACAGCTGGGCTTGCTCACATTCTCCCCTTCTTTTCTTGTTCTCAATAGCTTCGCCTCAACAGCATCAAGAAGTTGTCCACCATCGCCTTGGCCCTCGGGGTGGAGAGGACCCGCAGTGAGCTTCTGCCCTTCCTGACAGGTAACCACGTGCACTTCTGGCTCATGTGGAGTGGGGGCTGTCAGGGTGGTGCCTGCTGGGTAAGGGGCCTCGCTGTGGATTTAACAGGTCGTGTGTGTCTGCCCTCTGCTAGACGTGGGTGCGCAGGGACTGTGAGGAGAAGTGCAGTCCTTCTCTGAAGGAATGATCTGGAATGTTAGGGGCAGGGATTGGGGGCAGGGGTCTGGAGACAGGTGTAGGCAGGTATGAATTGCAACTCCTACCATTAGAAGCTGAGTGACTTAGACTAGTTACTTCACTCTCTGTGTAGTGTTTTTATGTTATTATTAATCCTCACCGGAGCATATTTTCCATTGATTTTTTTTAGAGAGTGTGGAAAGGAGGGGGAGAGAGAGAGAGAAACATGGATGTGAGAAAAACACATCAATTGGTTGCCCCCTGCCTGCGCCCTGACTGGGGTCTGGGGCCTGCAACCGAGGTATGTGCCCTAGACCATAATCAAACCTGAGACCCTTTAGTCCAAGGACTGTCGATCTATCCACTGAGCCTGTGGCTTGGGCTCCCTGTAGTTTTTATGTGTAAAATGGGGATGAGCATATAATAATAATAATAATAATCACTGCCAAACCGGTTTGGCTCAGTGGATGGAGCGTCGGCCGGCGGACTGAAGGGTCCCAGGTTCGATTCCGGTCAAGGGCATGTACCTGGGTTGCGGGCACATCCCCAGTGGGAGATGTGCAGGAGGCAGCTGATCGGTGTTTCTCTCTCATCGATGTTTCTGGCTCTCTATCTCTCTCCCTTCCTCTCTGTAAAAAATCAATAAAATATATTAAAAAAATAATAATAATAATCACTAATACTTATTGTATGCCTGCCACATACCAGGCACTGTGCTAAATAAACCCTTTCTTGAGAGGATTGAGTTCATTCACCTAGAGTCCCTAGACCGGCACCTGTGCCCAGTAAATGTAAGTCACCATGGTAGGTAAGATTGCCGCCATTTTTTGGATGAGGCATGATGAGATGATCTATTTGCCCAAGGTCACACAGGAGCTGACTCGGAATGTTATCTAGTCATGCTGGCTCCAAACTCATGTGGTTAATGCGTCAGGGTCCGGACTACCTGGGTTCAAATGCAAGCTGTATATCACTTCTAGCTGACAGACCTCAGGCGATGTATTTCACATCTGCCTGCCTCCTATTCTTCATGTGTGACGTGGGCATAATAGCATAACCTGACAGGACAATGAAATAGATACCAGGAAACGGTACCCAGCATGTGGTAAGTGCTGCTTAAATGTGAATGAGTAGCCTGTCTTGAGCACTCCTGTCAGCGAAGGTGTAGGCACAGCCCTTAGGACAATGTCTGACACCAATCACTAGTAAATCCTCTCTTCCCGTGATTCCCATGACAACTCTATACTAATTAAAACCACAGCTAAAGCCTCAGTCCCACAGTCAGCATCTGCACACGTGACGCAGAGCAGATGGCCCCGAACCAGGTGGCTTGCTCTGATGAACTGTTGGAGAGACTTGAGAGCTTTGGAATGCTGAGACAGGGACGACCTCTGAGGCTGCAGGGGACAAGGGGTGTGGCACAGAGTATAACAAAGGGTTAAATAGTTGCAGAGAGAGAAAGAGTTGGAGAGACCTGGGTTTGAAACACAGCGGTGCCACCAACCTCCAGCCTGCTGGACAAACCTGGCCCAGTTCCCTCACCTGTAAGAGTCGGACCTAACTCAGGGTTGTTGGGAGGATGAAGTGCTGCTGGTAATTCTGTAATAGGCCTTGGGGAAGGCAGGCCAGGGTGGGAAACCGGCAGGAGGAAACAGCAAATGGAGGCAGGCTGGGACCTGGGGATTCACTGGGACAGGCACAGTGGCAGGTGGGTGATGGTGGGTTGGAATTTGCTGGCCTTGGGTGCCAGGTAGCAGTTTGGGTTTAATCCAGTAGATGAAGGCAGGGCAGCCATTATAGATAGTTGGTGGAGGGTGGGGGCATGAGATGGACAAAACTAAACCTAGCGGGCAGGCAGAGTTGTATTGAGGGGCGGGATGGGTGAAAGAAGGCCAGAGGCAGGATGTCAACTTGGCAGACAACAACTAAGAGCAGAGATGCTGGGGCTGGGCTGTCTGCGTTCAGTCCTCGCCTCAATGGGCTTCATTGCCTCATCTGTAAAATGGAAATAATCGTCAGACAGATGGGGGCCATTGTGAAGGTTCAGGGAGTTTAATGTATGTGTTATCTTTATTACATTGTAGAGTCACATAATTGAAGAGAAAGGTTTCTTTGGGCTGCTGTAATCCCAAATGACATCAGATTTTCTTTACTTTGGGCTTCAAGAGATTGCCAAATGTTCAAAATAGTAAATGGCAGATACACTGTCTTTCGGAAAAGCTCATACTGTTTCAGACTGAAAAGGTAAAAGTCCTGAGCTTCCACCTACAGAACGTTCAGAATCGACATTATGAGGGGAAAATTACCACCTAATGTCCCCGCTGTGTTAGAGAGACCAATGTTGGTAAATTTTGGCCGTAATTTGTGAGACATGGGTTGCCTGCACGGTGAGTCAAATCACATGCGAGTTTGTCGTGGAGCTGCAAAGTAACCTGTCACTTAAAGACTCGGATTCCTGTAACACTCGTTTCTGAAAATATGCTCAGAAATCCCAGGTTTGCCCTGAAAGCACTCCCTGGTTTTGTTGCAGAGACCTAGGAATGCAGGTTCCCTGAGACAGAGGAGAGTAGCCTTTAGGCCTAACATTTCAAGTACAGAAAAGAGGAGGAGCCCCACAAGGTGGGGGCAATGATGACACCATGAGAGGGTTTTGGTAAAGAGGTGACCCAGAGCTGGAACCCACCACTTCCACTCCCACCCCATTGTCCAGGGTATAGTTACGTGTCCATGCCACCTGCAGGGGAGCCTGGGAAATGTAGTCTGGATTGCCATAGGCCTGGCTTAACCTCAGGAAGTTAAGATGCTAGCATAGATGCTAAGGATGCAGCAGTTCCCACCACCTCAGGGAAGATAGGATGGAGCTGGAAGAGAATGGCGTTCAGGTTTAGCATCAGGACAGAGCATTTTCTTTTTATAAGACTTTATTTAAAAAATATATTTTTATTGATTTCAGAGAGGAAGGGAGAGGGAGGTAAACATCAATGATGAGAATCATCAATGGCTGCCTCCTGCATGCCCTCCATTGGGGATCAAGCCCGCAACCCGGGCATGTGCCCTGTCATCCGACCCAGACACATGCCTTGATCTCTGTGCCAGCCCAGGTGGAGGGTGGGGGCAGTGAGTGCCTATAGTTTGAGAAGCAGCATGAGGCTGCATGTTCCCAGCTTGGCTTCTTAAGGCGCTGGAGTCAGACTTTGGATGGGACTGGAACAGAGTCTGTTTTGGTCCCACAGACACCATCTACGATGAGGATGAGGTCCTCTTGGCCCTGGCGGAACAGCTGGGAACCTTCACCACGCTGGTTGGAGGCCCGGAGTATGTGCACTGCCTGCTGGTGAGTCTGGAGGCGGGGAAGTACTCTTGCCTTCCCCTTGGGGTTCAGGGAGGGGAGAATATAGGAGGTAATTGGAAGTCATCTCACAGTAGATGGGCTTTGTGCATTTAATTTAATCCAACAAGTTGGGGCTTTGGGTTAGGAGTCAGGCTAGCTTCTACCACTGATTTACTGTGTGACTTTTAAAAATTACTTAACCTCTCTGTGCTATCCTTTGCTCATCTCTAAGTGGAAGTCATTAACACCTATCTTTATAATTGAGCCTTAGCACAGTACTAGGCACATAGTACTATTAACAGGTGTTAGCTGCCATTGTCATGATGCCATGTGTTAGGAGGTCATGTCCACCCTTTGGGATAGGGAGAGTTTCCTTTTTATAGATGAGCCCAGAGGTTGGGCGTCTTGTGCAAAGTCGCACGGCTAGTACATGGCAGAGGTGGGATTCCAGGTATGTCCATTTGAGTCTCCCCCAGGCCCTACCCCACTGCCTGCCAGTCTGACCCTGTGCTTGGTGGTGGCCAGGGACATAGAGAAGGGTCAGATACTAACATTAAGTGCTATTTGGGAGAAGAGAAGGGAGGACCCCCGTTGGCCTCTGGGAGGTACACCAGTATGTGATTTGGGAAGAAAACACCTCAGGGGTGGCCCAGGCCCTTGGTTTCTCTCTGTTCCTCAGACCCCTTTTGGCCACTTTTGGAAAACCAGTGGGTAAAGCTGTGTTCCCCCTGTGGTGACAATGATGAGCTGGGAAGCAGCTGTCCTCCCCGGGCTACATGCCACGGTCTGCTCTCTCTGTCGTCCCCATCTGTCACCTGTGTCCAGTGCCTCATTCTCTTACCTGTCTGGGCCCTGGCAGTATTATCCTTTATGATTTCTTCCTACCTTCTTTTTTTTTTAATCCTCACCGGGGGATATTCTCTTCCATTGATTTCTAGAGAGAGAGGTGGAGGGGAAAGAGGGGAGAAGGAGAAACATTCATTTGAGAGAGACACATTGATTGGCTGCCTCCCACAAGATCCCCCACTTTAAACCTGAAACCCAGATCCCAGGCACTGGCCAGGACCACATGGGCCATTGCTCTAACCACTGAGTTACTGGCCAGGGCTCTTTCTGCCGCCTTATACCTGTAAGGCCACACTGGTCTTCAGACTACAGACCTCCAGGCCTTTATTTGAACAAAAAAGAATAGATTGAGTCTCCTTCATTACTGATTATAGTGGGGCCTTGACTTAGGAGTGTCCCGACTAATGAGTTTTTCGAGATATGAGCCGTCTCTCGGCCGATTTTTTGCTTTGAGTTGTGAGTTAAAATTCGGATTATGAGCCAGCTTCAGATACCCCACCGCTAGTTGTCACAGTGAATGCCACAACATCAGCCCAGTCTCACTCGTTCGCTTTTGATTTGACATACAAGTAATTTGAGTTACGAGCTCCGTCACGGAACGAATTAAACTCGTAAGTCAAGGCCCCACTGTACTGAGTTCCTGCCCTGTGCTAGGAGCTCTACTGGGCTCTGGGTACACAAAGGTGAGCAATCAGGTGTCCCTCCAGGCCTCACCCTGACAAATCAGTGAACAGTCACAGCCCCAGGTCCCCCACTAACATGAGCTCCTGATGCAGTCGCCTGTCAGAGACCAAAGCTGTGCTTTTCAACCCTCCAGGCCCTGGAGCAGGTGGCCTGGGTTAGAGGCTCTTACTTAGGCTGTCGGCTCAGGTCCCTCTTCTTTCAAATAAAGACAGAAACAGGACCTGCTTCCTAGGAGTCAGTGTGTTAGAACCACCCTCCTCCCCCGAGCTGGTGACGGTGGCCTCCTTGGGTCACCTAGTGTGTAGAGTTCCCGTCACTGTCACGAGGATTGTTGCACTCTGAGGCGCTAGTGGCAGCGGTGGACCTCTCCTCAGAAAGTGGTGTGTACAGTTTTGAGGTTCATGGACCACCCCACTGAAGCTCCCTGAAGGACCCCTAAATGAGGTCTGCATAAAGGCTTGTATGGGGTGATCACAGGTTTCTGGTTAGAAATGAACCCACAGAGGGGCTCAGGGTGGGGGCTCCAGGGCTGGGGATGGTGGGGAGGGAGCGTCTCGTGACCTCGTGCTCTGTGCCACAGCCACCCCTGGAGTCGCTGGCCACAGTGGAGGAGACGGTGGTGCGGGACAAGGCAGTGGAGTCCTTGCGGGCCATCTCGCACGAGCACTCGCCCTCCGACCTGGAGGCCCACTTCGTGCCGCTGGTGAAGCGGCTGGCGGGTGGCGACTGGTTCACCTCCCGAACCTCAGCCTGCGGCCTCTTCTCTGTCTGCTACCCCCGCGTGTCCAGCGCCGTCAAGGCAGAACTTCGACAGTGAGTCCCAGCTGTGGCCCCTGAAGCTCAGCCTTCCCTCCGCCTCGTCCGCTTCTCTCAAGCCCCAGCCCCTTGAGGCCTCCCAAGTTCCAAACACCCCTGAGCTCTCCCAGCCCCTGTCTTCCCCCCCTCGGAGAAGCTGTCACCAAGGACACTGCCTCTTGCTCAATTAGGAAATATAGATAATGACAGTTCCTTCCTCCCCTTGCTTCTTGCAAGGAAAGGATTACCGCATATAAAGTGCTCAGCAGAATCTAGCATATAAAAGCATGGACAAGTGACCCGTGGTGCTACCTGAGGCCTGCCCCGGTCCAGACCCTTGGCAGCCTCCTCTGCTCTCCACCGCTGGTCCTGATGCCCCAGGAAATTCCTTGCAGGGAGGACTTGCCTTTGGGAAGAATGAATGAACATGGTTTTAATTGGACGAGAACTTGCCCCTCCCTCTGAACTTCCGTCCACCCACCATTCCCCACACACTTTTTGAGCAGCAAGCCCAGGCCCTGAGCCCTTACTTACCCAGAGTATTGGTGGACAGCTGCCACATGTGCTTAGAGATGTGTGTTCCACCCCCTACGCCTCCAAGAGGAGCAGTCACTGCTGGAAAGGAAAACTTTTGAGTGGCCCAGACCAGCATCTCAGCTGCACAGTTTTATGTGGTTGTAATATAACCGGCACCTACCGTCCTCTACAGATTTATGTGCAGACAGATAGGCTGCCACGTGCTCACACACAGGAACTCATTTAAACCTCACAGTGCCCTTCACTGTCAGCTCCTTGTACAGGGCAGGGAAGACACAGAGGCATCATCACTTGCCCAAGGTCACCAGGCAAAGCCAGGACCTGCGTGGCTGCAGTCTGCTGGCTCCTCTGCCATGCTGCCTGCTGCCCGAGGTCCCAGGGACTCCTTCTCCTGAGCCCCATCCCATCCCGACCCCCAGGTACTTCCGGAACCTGTGCTCAGATGACACCCCCATGGTGCGGCGGGCCGCAGCCTCCAAGCTGGGGGAGTTCGCCAAGGTGCTGGAGCTGGACAACGTCAAGAGTGAGATCATCCCCATGTTCTCCAACCTGGCCTCTGACGAGCAGGTGGGTTCTGCTCCCGGCCCCTCCCCCCTCCCTCTGGCAGACCCTGCAGCAGGAGGTGAATCCGGTGCTAACCGGGCCTCTGCTGCCCTCTCCCCGCCCCTATCCTCTCTCCAGGACTCGGTGCGGCTGCTGGCTGTGGAGGCATGTGTGAACATCGCCCAGCTCCTGCCCCAGGAGGACCTGGAGGCCCTGGTGATGCCCACCCTGCGCCAGGCTGCTGAGGACAAGTCGTGGCGCGTCCGATACATGGTGGCTGACAAGTTCACAGAGGTAGGTGAGGGACTGTTGACACGTAGAAAGCAGGCTCTCAGAGGCTAAGGGCTGGGGCATGTATAGGAGTTGGGTTTTCTTTTACTGCAGTGGAATCACGGGGTGTTTGAGCTGTGGGAGCTCTGTGATCATCTTATTGGACCTCACTTCATGTGCCAACCTGGTTGGTTGATAGTGGCAGCTGGAAGCGCCATGGGGAGAAGGGCTCTGAGGGTCAGGTTCTGTGGGAAAGAGGCCCTAGGAGCAGAGAAGGGTAGCACGTGTCCGTTCCTGACTTCATCCAACTTTCTCTCCTTGGACAAAAGGGACGACATAGCCTGAATGAGTTTGCTGGGGCTTCCATCACAAAGCACCACACACTGCCCTGGCCAATGTGGCTCAGTGGATAGAGCATCAGCCTGCAGACTGAAGGGTCCCGGGTTTGATTCTGGTCAAGGGCACATGCCCAGGTTGCAGGCTAGATTCCCAGTAGGGGGCATGCAGGAGGCAGTCAATCAGTAATTCTCTCTCATCATTGATGTTTCTATGTCTCTCTCCCTCTCCCTTCCTCTCTGAAATCAATAAAAACATATTATAAAAAAAAAAAAAGATGAGCTCAAAAATGAAAAATAAAACGGTGAATAAAAGTTTCAAAACAAAACAAAGCACCACATGCTGAGTGTTCTGTTTCCCCACAGTTCAGGAGGCTACAGTTCTGAAGTCAAGGCGTCAGCCGGGTAGTTTCTCTGAGATTTCTCTCCTTGGCTGCAGATGGCCATTTCCTCCTGTGTCCTCACATGGTCGTCCCTCTGTGCATGTCTGTGACCTAATCTCCCCTTCTTGTAAGGACTCTAGTCATTTTGGAGTAGAGCCCACCCTATTGATCTCACTGCACTTTAACTTACTCTTCAAATACATTCACATTCTGAGGTCCTGGGGGGTTAAGATATCAACATGTGAATCTTGGTGGGGGGCACGGGTTAGCTCATCATACCGCCCAACAGCTTGACTGGTCAGAGTGACACCACCAGGCAAACAGAACAGGGACAAGACCCCACGCCTCTGACTCCCAGGACAGTGCTCTTCCCACGGGACCTGAATTTGCTTTGAGCCACCAACAATGCTGGGCGCTAGGGATCCATGACTCCAGCACATGCCCATCCACCAAGGAGCAGGCAGTCTGAAGGGGAAGGTCCAGTTAAATTTCATAGTCACATGTCACAGGTATCGGGCCCACAGGAATGTGGGGGTGGGCGCCGAGGAGAGGAGGTGGTGCCACAGCTGGTTCTAGAACATGAGTGGGTGAGAGCTGAGATGGAAGGGCGGCAAGTGCAAAGGGCCTGTGGCGGCCAGAGTAAATGCACCAGGAACCATCAGGGCCAGCTTTAGGGGGGCCCTTCAGGAAGGAAACTGGAGAGATGGGCACATCCAAGCAGAGAGACCTCGGTGCCTCTGCCCTGTGTCTCCCTCCCTCTTCCTGTAAGTATTTCCCCTGGTGTTTGCTGGGAGGACTCGGAGCCTGAGGATCTTTCCCCGGACTGCCGGTTTTCCCTGTGAAAATGTTAGCACAGCATGGCTGTGGGATTGCGGCTGCTGGGAGCCACAGCACCACTATGGAAGAGGCTCCTTCTGTACCTTGGCTACTGGACAGCACAGACGGTCCACACTGGGGTTAGATAAAAGCTCAGCTTTGTGAGAGCAGGGCGCACAATAGACACTCAGTAAGTGTCCATTACGTGAATACAATGGTAGCATTGGGTCCTTCAAGGCCTTCACTTGTTTGTTCCCTTCTGAGCCTCGAATCACTCTGATTTCTTCTGGGTCTTCAAGACCTAGCTTTGCAGAAGAACCCTGGTGCTGGGGGACAGGCAGGGCTCAGTATGCCTTCTTCCCTCGTAATTACAAACGTTCCACTGGTAACTAATCTTGAAAAAAAGAAAGAGGCCTTCATCAGTGTTTCTCGTTGGGCATCATCCCACTGAGAGGTCGCTGATTCAATTGCAAGTCAGGGTACATGCCTGGATTGCAGGCTCCATTCCCAGGAGGGGGGTGTGGATTGATGGTTCTCATCAGTGTTTCTCTCTCTCCCTCTAAAACCAATAAAAACATACTTTTAAAAAAATACATAAGTCAAACAGCGTGAGCTGCTATAGCCTCAGAATATTTTGGATTAAGTAACAGAAACCCAACCCAAGTTGCCTGAGCAGTATGGACGTCCCTTTTATTATTTTTTTCACATGGATTGCTACTACCATGCAGTAGGTACCCTTGTGGTCTTCATTTTGCTTTTGAGATATAAAGTGACTTGTTCAAGTGCACACAGTTGATAAGTAAGAGTAAGAATTTGAGCCAGACAGTTGGTGACCACTGCCCTACCCAGCCTGACTCCCCCACCATTGAGGAAACCACAGCTCAACGGCTCAGAAATTTGCCCGTGGTCACCCAGTGGTGCGGGGATTAGAACTTGGCAGTGACTCGAAGAATCGTATTCTTGCCCCTAGTTCTGCTGCCTTTAACTTTGATTTTGGTCTCATTTGTCCAGAGCGCTTGCCAAGCCTTCTCACTTTGCCCCACCTTCCCTTCCTGCAGCTCCAGAAAGCCGTGGGGCCGGAGATCACCAAGACAGACTTGGTCCCCGCCTTCCAGAACCTGATGAAGGACTGTGAGGCCGAGGTGAGGGCCGCAGCCTCCCACAAGGTCAAAGGTTGGTGCTGGCAACCAGAACACAGCAAGTGGGTGGGTGTCCATGGTGCTGGAGGTAAAACCAGGACATAGGTCTCACCTCCCCCTCCTCCCTCCCCCGTCCGCAGAATTCTGTGAAAATCTCTCAGCTGACTGTCGGGAGAATGTGATCATGACCCAGATCTTGCCCTGCATCAAGGTAACGGGGAATAGAGCAGACAGAGCTTACCAAAAAGAAAGGGTGGGGGTGGGGCTTTAGGGGCAGTCAGATGCAAACTGAGTTCTCAGCCCTCTGGACTGGGCCAGCTTGGGTTTGAAGTACTTGGAGACCCTGAAGGGAGGCAAAATAATTCCCCTGGTAGCCTGAGCTGTCCCCCGCTCCAGAGTGACAAGGGGAAAGGAGGCTGCGTTCAGGCTTCGTAGGACTCGGAGTTAATTGGCCACTAACCCTGTGGTTGTCCCTTCCTTCTCCCTCCCAGGAGCTGGTGTCAGATGCCAACCAACACGTCAAATCGGCCCTGGCCTCAGTCATCATGGGGCTCTCTCCCATCCTGGGCAAAGACAACACCATCGAGCACCTCCTGCCCCTCTTCCTGGCTCAGCTAAAGGATGAGGTGAGCCAAAACCGGTTTGGCTCAGTGGATAGAGCGTCAGCCTGCGAACTGAAAGGTCCCGGGTTCGATTCCGGTCAAGGGCATGTACCTGGGTTACGGGCACATCCCCTGTGGGAGATGTGCAGGAGGCAGCTGGTCGATGTTTCTCTCCCATCGATGTTTCTAACTATCTATCTCTCTCCCTTCCTCTCTGTAAAAAATCAATAAAATATATTTAAAAAAAAAAAAAAAAAAGGATGAGTTGAGGGCACCAGACAGGCTCTGGAACTTGTGGGTTTGCAGAGGTGACCAGTGAGTCAGCTGTTTTCCCAGATTGGCCAGGAATCTCCTAGAATCTCAACAGACACCAGATCTCTGATGAGTTGAATGTTTCTGGCCATGATGGGCTGTGCAGTCATTTGTCCATTTATTAGGCAGTTATCTTTCATGCCCTTACTCTGGGCTTGTCCTTTTCCTGGGCATTGAGAGTACCAAAAAAATAGTAATACTTTTTAAAAAATATGTTTTTATTTTTATTTTTTAATGCTTTTATTTTTTAGAGAGGGAAAGGGAAAGGGAGAGAGAGATAGAAACATTAATGAGAGAGAAACATTGATCAGCTGCCTCCTACACACCCCCTACTGGTGATGGAGCCTACAGTCCTGGCACATGCCCTGATTGGGAATTGAACCCGTGACTTCTTGGTGCTCAACCACTAAGCTACACTGGCTAGACACTAAGACAGTTTGATCCTTAGAGACCTTCAGCAGGCCAGTCCTTGGGAATGTGCCAGGCTATGTGCCTTTTCTTATAAGTTGCTTCACATACTTTATGAAACATAGGTGGGGGTCTGTATATATATGTATTATAAATCAGTGCTCATAATATTGGTAGACCACAGGAGTTCAAAAATATTTCTTTATTCCATTGTTCATTCTTTCAGCAAAAATGTATTGGACACCTGCTATGGGCCAGAGACTATGTTGGGTACTGGAGAGAGGAGGATGAATGAGACATGTTCCTTATGGAGCTCAAAGGCTAGCAGAGACAATAAAAGTAATAGAAATGGTCATGATAGCCAGGCCGGTGTGGCTCATTGGTTAATCATTGACCTGTGAACCAGGAGATCATGGTTCAATTTCTGTTCAGGGCATATGCCTGGATAGCGGGCTTGATCCCCTACTGGTGTGCATGAGGCAGCCAATCAATGATTCTCTCTTATCCTTGGTGTTTCTATCTCTTTCTCTCCCTTCCTCCCTCTCTGAAATCAATAAAAATGTATTAAGAAATAAAAGAAATGGTCATGATAAGCCCCCACGTGTTAAGCCCTTTGTGGAGCAGACACTGTGGAGGCACTAGAATAGCCTCCCCCTATTCAATGTTTCCATGTCACAGGTCGATATCCAGAAAGGTTAAGTCAAAGTGCCAAAGTGCTCCCAGCTAGCAAACAGCAGCGGGGGCGTTATTGCATGTCTGTTTTTTCCAGGGTTTCATATTTTTGCATTATGATTTCCTACAAATCCTTCAAACTGTCTGGATATTTTTAAAAATATGTTTTTATTGATTTCAGACAGAGAAAGGGAGAGGGACAGATAAAAACATCAATGATGAGAGAGAATCATTGATCGGCTGGCTGTCTCCTGCACACCCCATACTGGGGGTCGAGCCTGCAACCCGGGCATGTGCCCTGACCAAGAATTGAACCATGACCTCCTGGTTCATAGGTCGGTGCTCAACCACTGAGCCAAGCCAGCTGGGCTATCTGAACATTTCTTGTGCTGCTATTCTGAGATTTGAAAAGCTGCTTTGAAAAAATAATTTTTAAAAAAGGAAAAGCTGCTTTCACCTAATCCTCGTTGCTTGCTTTTCATGTGCTTTTAATGTGTCCCCAGAGCCCAGAGCTGGCCTGGGCAGTCGTGGGTCCTCAGGAGATGTCTGTCATACAGAGTTGGTGCAGTTCAGCATTTTCCCCCTGTCCTGGCTCACCATGCGCAGTGCATTCCCTCAGACCTCTCCTGTCCCCTCCTCAGTGTCCAGAGGTGCGGCTGAACATCATTTCCAACCTGGACTGCGTGAACGAGGTGATCGGCATCCGGCAGCTGTCCCAGTCCCTGCTCCCCGCCATCGTGGAACTGGCTGAGGATGCCAAGTGGCGGGTGCGGCTGGCCATCATTGAGTACATGCCCCTGCTGGCTGGACAGCTGGTGAGTGCGCGGCGGGGCCAGGCTCTAGTGCCGCTGCTGTGTGACGCGCTGTGACCGGAATCTGCAGGCTGTGAGGACTGTGGGGAGTGGGAGGAATAGAATGGGGTGAGGAAGAGAAGGGAAAGGAGCCCCTCAGGTGAAGCTGTCTGGGGGTGGGGATAGTTCCTTGAGGGTTTGCTGGAAACTACCCAGTCTCCCTCCATCCCTTACCTCCTTTTCTCCTGCAGGGGGTGGAGTTTTTTGATGAGAAACTCAACTCCTTGTGCATGGCCTGGCTCGTGGATCACGGTGAGTAGCTCCAGTGGCTGGAGGAGGGTGGGGCTCCAGGAAGATGGTGGCAGATTGGCTGGGGCCGGTGCAGGCTGTGGGAGGCTGGAGCCACTCTCCCGTCATCAGAGGCTCCTCAGTGGTGGACCAATTCCCTTGCTTTTTAGAATCCTGGAGAAGTGAAGGGTGCGAGGGGGACATAGCACATTTCCCAGGGGCTGTCTGGTGTAGTGGGAAGTCCCAGGGCCACCGAGCAGACAGCCCTGGGTTTGACTTTCACCTCCTGGCTTTTGAAGCTTAAGCAAGTCACCTACCATGTTCCTTCTGTGAGACCAGGGACTTCTCATCCAGTGGTTTAGGGCATTGCTCATTGTTCTCACTAAGACTGGTGAAAATAAAAGTTTGTCTGTATCAGCCACCATTCCAAGTACTACGTATTTAAATCCTTTCCCTGGGCTCAGCAATTCTTTTTGTTTTTAATATGTTTTTATTGATTTCAGAGATAGGAAGGGAGAGGGATATAGAGAGAGAAATATCAATGATGATAGAGAATCACCAATTGGCTGCCTACCTCGGGCCCCCTACTGGGGATCAAGCCTGTAGCCCAGGCATGTGTCCTGACCAGGAATCAAACCATGATCTCCTGGTTCATGGGTCAGTGCTCAAGCACTGAGTCACACCGGTCGGGAATGGGTATATCACTTCTTGCGGCCCATTGGCCCATCTGTGAAATGAGGCCAATAATGGAACCTGTGTCTGGGGGCTGTTGAGAGGCACTGCAGGCAAAGCAAAGCCCACATTTAGCCCATAATGAGCCCTTTCATCCTCTTGGAGCTCTTGGGTCCCCTGCATCCTGAGACCTAGGGGCTGCTCAGGTGGCAATAGTGAGCATGGCTGTTACCCGCATCAGTCCTTCACCGCCTGAAGCCTGCCCTCTTCCTCTCGCCCTCCTGCAGTCTATGCCATCCGCGAGGCGGCCACCAGCAACCTGAAGAAGCTGGTGGAGAAGTTCGGGAAGGACTGGGCCCATGCCACGATCATCCCCAAGGTCTTGGCCATGTCTGGGGATCCCAACTACCTGCACCGCATGACCACACTCTTCTGTATCAATGTGAGCACTCCCACCTGCCCACCGGCCTGTCCCTGGGAACCAGATGTATCTGGGAGAGGGAGGGTGGAGGGTCCTCAAGGGAGACACACCCTGCTTGGGAGTAGGGAAGTGGTGGGGACCTGGGTTGCAGGGATGAGTCCCAGGGAACTGCCGGCCAGAGATTGCACGTGCCCTTCCCCCACCCTCATCAGGGCCTCAGGGTGGGAACCCCAGGACAAGGGACACTTGGCCCACTGAAGCAGTGATAGCCAAACCTTTCTTGGTACCCTCTCCTTTCCCACAAATGTGCGTGTGTATTTATTTATGGTAGGATGGGGAAGTGTGCAGGCTCTAGAAACAGACCTAGTTTTGAATTCTAGCCCTGCTGTGCATTAGCAGTGGACCTTGGGAGACTGACCTGACTGCAAAGTGCTTGATTTTCTCACCTGAAAGGGTTCGTGCTGGCGGTCACAGTACCTTACGCATCAGGCTGTGCCGACAACCCGGCTGTACACGCAAAAGGCTCAGAACAGTTATGCTGTACAGAGCAAGTGCCCCTTTCTAGTCATGTCAGTAAACCATACACATAGCTAGAAATGGAAGGATAACATTTTAAAGCTATTATAACTATGTGTTCAGATAATTTCTATTCATGCCTCACCTTGGAGACCCCTGAACTAAGGAAGGGATCCCGGGGGTTAGGAATCAAGGCCCATCCCCAGAGGATGAAGGGAAGTCTGAGGACGGGAGATGGTCCGGGACACCTGGCCTGAGAATTTCCAGGGCAGGGAGTCAGTGGTGTTAGGAGGGTGTTAGGGGACATGGGGCTTCAGGAGAAAAACTGTCCCCAGAGTGGGTAACTGGGCTTAGAGTCCCCATGTTGTTCAGCTTTACCCTCAGGCCTGGTGGTCACCGAGGTGGCTTGGTCAGAGGAAGGAGGAAATGAAAGTTAGCCATGAACTTTGAATAATCACCCCTCTGCTACTCATTGACCCCCAGGTGCTGTCTGAGGTCTGTGGGCAGGACATCACCACCAAGCACATGCTGCCCACAGTGCTGCGGATGGCTGGGGACCCTGTCGCCAATGTCCGCTTCAACGTGGCCAAGTCCCTGCAGAAGATAGGGCCCATCCTGGACAACAGGTGAGGCTGGACCGACCCTTACACTCCAGCAGCACAGGTTCCGGTCATCTTCATTTTTGACCCTCAACCACTGACTCACTGTGACACTGCTGTAATGACAGTGTTGGCAGAATATTCAAAAAGCCAGGGGACAGGTTCAAGGGCACAGGAAAAGACCTGTGTGTCTGTCTTGTCACTGCAGTTCAGGGGGGAAACAGGTGTTCTCCATAGATGGCTGGGTCAGTTTGGTATGCGTGTGGGGGGCCAAAACCTCCCACTTGAGGGCATAAAAAATTAGAGCCCTAGCCAGTTTGGCTCAGTGGATAGAGCGTCTGCCTGCAGACCGAAGGGTCCCAGGTTTGATTCTGGTCAAGGTCATGTACCTCGGCTGCAGGTTCCTTCCAGGCCCGGGCCCTGGTCGGGGCTTCTGCAGGAGGCGACCAATTAATGTGCTTCTCTCATATTGATATTTCTCTCTATCTTTCCTTCTCTTTTCCACTCTCACAAAATCAATGGAAAAATATCCTTAGGTGAGGGTTAAAAAAAAAAAATGTAGAGATAACAGATCAGAACCAGAAAGTTAAAAAAAAAGAAAGATCTGCCCAGCTGCTGTGGCTCAGTGGTTGAGCATTTACCCATTCACCAAGAGGTCGCTGCTTCAATTTCCAGATCCCCAGGTTGTAGGCCCAATCCCCAGGAGGAGTGTGTAGGAGGCAGTGATCAATGTTCATCAAAATTTCTCTCTCTCTCCCTCTCCCTTTCTCTCTAAAATCAATAAAAATATTAAAATAGTAATAATAAAGATCCTAGAAGAAAGTGTCAGGAAATATTTTCAAGACTTCCAGTAGGCACGTATTTGTTAAATAGCTCACCAAAAAAAAAAACATTAATAATTGGCCTTCAATAAAAAAGGAATTTCATTGAGAGAATATTGTGAGAGTAAGATAGCAAGCCACTGACTAGGAGAATGTATTTGTACTACATATTTCTGACAGGACACTTTCTCCTGTTCTGCCACTCAGCATGACAAAGAAAACTCAAGAAAGAGATGGGCAGAAAAGAACTTGAGCAGGTCTTAGAAAAAGAGAACTCCAAACAGCCAGCGCGCATAAGAGCAGATGCTCAACATCACAGGCCATCAGGACAATGCAAAGGAAAACCCACCCCCGAATGGCTAAGCTTTAAGAAGCTCAGAGTCATTGGTGTTGGTAGGTGGGCTGCGGTTCTCTGCTGCGTTGCAGGCGGGGCCGTAGATGGAAACAGGCCCTGAAAATTGGTGGATTCTAGTGAAGGTTCACCCCTAGGAGCTGGCACGTCCGCTCCATGTTTCTTTCGAACAAAAGTGTGTTTGTGGTAGCTTTACTCCTGTTGCTGCTCATCAACAGTACAGTGGGCGAATTGTTCTTTATTCATACGAGGAAGACTATTCAGCAATGAAAAGGAACTCCTGCTATACTTGACAACGTAGCTGACTCTCACGACTCACGCCATTTTGTTGAGTGAGAAGTCAGACCCAAGAAAATGTATCCGACAATTCCATTTATATCAAGTTCACCATAGATAAAACAGATCTCGGTGACAGCAGGGAGAATATATGGCAGAGGAGAGGAGTTGTCACCTGGAAGGGGACACACACGCTGCCTGCCTCTCCAGTGTCTTTCTCTGCATTTGCTCCAGGACAAAACCGCACACCTTTAGTGCCCCTCTGAAGTCTACCTTTATTTCCCACCACGGTGGACTCTCAGTGCCGACGGATTCCCCCGGGCCCCTCACAGCAGAGCAGATGCCTCCCCTGGGCTGCTGGAGGGCCAAGTGCTTCCCTTGAGGGCCTGGCCCTTCCACTGTTCCTTATCATCAGTTGGCTGTGTCCCCCTCCTGGGCAAGAGTCAAGAGTGTTGGATTTACCTCTGCTCACATCTCATCCCTAGTAGGTCTCAGTACATAGGTTAAATAAATGAAGGACACCCATCTCTCGACCCCCAGAGCCTTGTGGGTTCTGTGATCCTCTGTCCCACTTGCCCAGACTGTCTGACCACTCTGTGCCTGTTCTGGGCCCCAAAGACTTCTTTTTTTTTTTTTTTTTTAATATATTTTATTGATTTTTTACAGAGAAGAAGGGAGAGAGATAGAGAGTTAGAAACATTGATGAGAGAGAAACATCGATCAGCTGCCTCCTGCACATCTCCCACTGGGGATGTGCTCACAACCCAGGTACATGCCCTTGACCGGAATCGAACCTGGGACCCTTCAGTCCGCAGGCCGGCGCTCTGTCCACTGAGCCAAACCGGTTTCGGCCCCAAAGACTTCTTAATTCCCATGTTTGCCTGTGTTTGTGGGCACCTCTTGCCTGGGCCTCTGCCCCCCTTATGCCCCCTCCGTGCCTGGCTCACCCGTTCCCATGCGTCCCCCCTGTCCTTCTAGCACGCTGCAGAGCGAGGTCAAGCCCATTCTAGAGAAGCTGACCCAGGACCAGGATGTGGACGTCAAGTACTTTGCCCAGGAGGCCCTGAGTGGTAAGGCTTTGAGGACTTGGGGACCCCAGTGGGAGGGTGGTGTGCAGGGAAGCACCTAGGCCTGGGGGCAGCGGCTCCTGGCAGGGGGAGATGCAGGAGCACTTGTGGGCAGGGGGCTTATTGTGGTTCTGACTCCCGCCTTTTCCTGTTTCCCCAGTTCTGTCTCTCGCCTGATGCTGGAAGAGGAGCCAACACCGGCCTCTGGTGTCCACCCCCTCCACCAAGTTCCTTCCTTGGGAGCCAGTGGGGGGGCTCTGGCTGTCACTCCCTGTGCATGGTCTAACCCCAGGCCCCTCACCCAGCACGGTTCCTCCTCTCCCCAGCCTGGGAATCCGACTTCTTACTGCCCACCCCCCGAGGAGCTGGGGGAGCACAAGGTGGGACAGGGCAGCAACCCTGGGAGGAAGGGGCAGCCACTCCCTCCTCGGGGGAAGAGAGGTGAGCATCCCAGGTCACTGGTTCCTGCTGCTGTCATAGGGACCCCCTGCCCAGTCTACTTCTCCACCTTCCTTCCTCCCCTCCAGTGGTTTTTTTGTGTCAACTGTGCCGTTTTTATTTTATTCCTTTCTTTTTCCCTTTTCACAGAGAAATAAAGATATAGAAATAGCTGGTCCTCTGGTCTTAGTCACTAACATGGGGGTGAGGAGGGCTCCATGTCAGGGCCTGGTCTCTTCCCTTCCCTCCGGGAAAGTCCTAATTACTGGACATGGGGTTTCTGAGGAGGTGCAGCTGGCCGTGGACTAGAGGGTCCACGAGGTGTTGCTGGCCAGCAGAGTCCTGTGGTCAGTTTAGTATCGCAGACTTCGGTGGAGTATGTGGTGGTTAAGAGCAGGTGCCTTGGAACCAGACTGCCTGGGTCTAAATCCCAAGTTCTTTCAATTAATAGCTGCGTAACCGTGAGGAGGTTACCCAGTCTCTCTGAACTTAGTTTTGTACTTTGTAAAATGGAGATAACTAGAATCTAGGGCCGGTTGTGAAGACCAACTGAGTTCATGTGTGCCAAGTGGGTAACAGTGCATGGCACAGAGAAGCAGGCAGTCGGGGAGCTATAACCTGCCAGCGAACCTCCTGTGAGCTGGGCCCTGCGCCTGGGAAGGTCTCAGGATAATTGGGGCTGCAACGGAACGCGAAGGGTACTGTGGCAAGACAGAATCAGTTGTCCCTCAATGTCCATTCTCCCATTTCTTTACTAACAGAGATGGCTGCCTGGATTTCTGGCACTTTCCCAGGCCTCTTGAAATTTGGTGTGGCATGGTAACTAAATTCTGGCCAATACAAGTGGTATGTGCAGCTTCTAGGAAGTGTTTCTGAGAGAGGAGTTAGGCTCCCCTCCTTACCTCCTCTCTGTGCACTGGAATGTAGACCAGATGGCCAGAGTGGGAGCAGCCGTCTTGGGCCAGGGACTGATCTTAGGAGCATAGGCCAAGCAGGGCAGCAGAACAAGATAGGATGAACCTCTGATGCTGTTATCACCCACATCAGTATCAGTTACCTGGGAGACTTGAACTGTTTCAGTGACTGTCCGTTTGGGGTTTCATCACTTGCAGGTCACCTGAATTCTAACTGATGCAGGGGCCAGAGAGTCCTGGAGAGAGGAGCAAGAGCCTTAGTGGATGGCGATGCGTGTAAGGTTTCTCAGAGGACGTGACATGAGTGAATTTTGGCTCAACAGGGTGAAGGGGAAATTGGTATATTGGCTGGTAAGGTGATATCACCAGCGCAGTCCTTTCATTACTGAGTCCCTATTTGTTAGACCCAATTCAGCCCTGCAGGAGGTAGGGTGGAGGAAACCCTATTCCTCCCATTATTAGCTTATTTTATGTTAGTTTCATAAGGGCAAGGCCCATGCTTTAAACTAATTGTGTTTAAACAAATGTACCTTTCCTAGAATATAAGTATTTGGAGGACTTGAGTGAGTGAGGAATTCATGAGATTGGGAAGTGGCGGACAACATAACCACTTTCAGCACGATGGTGAATGTTCTAGCTTAGCAGGTAACCTACCAGTATTTGTTGAAGGAACATTCAAATGAATGATCCGTGGTGTTCCAGTTGTATTTTACTGCATAACAATCCATCCTCAAAGCTTAGTGACTGAATTCTGTAGTCCGGGCGTGGCTCCGTTGGAAGGTCCTTGTGCTCCTGGTGGTGTCGCCTGGGGCTGGAATGTTTGAGATGCCATTTTCACTCCCGTGGCTGGCACCTGAGCTGAGGCTTGGTACAGCATCTCTCCCCGTGCAGCCCGTCCAGGATGGCCGGACCTCTTTATCTGCTAGCACATGTCCTCAGAGCGGTGGCCCAGAGAACACGTCCCGCCTGCAAGTGCTTTTCACACCTTGGCTTGCACTACAAGCCAAAACCTGCCACAGGGTCAGGCCCAGAGTCAGTGTGGAGGTGCCCACCAAGATGTGAAAACTTGCAGGCAGGGTTCAGTGGGGCCTGCCTATGTAACAGTCTTCCACACGTGGTGCAGTGAACGCTTAGAGTTCCATCTTAGCTCTGCTGCTGACATGCGCAGGGATCAACAGCACAAGGAGATGAGGCTGATTTCAGAGTGTAGAGTGCAGTCTGGAGCGAGCTGAAGATTTTTTTTTTTTTTAATATATTTTATTGATTTTTTACAGAGAGGAAAGGAGAGAGATAGAGAGTTAGAAACATCGATGAGAGAGACATCGATCAGCTGGCTCCTGCACATCTCCTACTGGGGGTGTGCCTGAAACCCAGGTACATGCCCTTGACCAGAATCGAACCTGGGACCTTTCAGTCCGCAGGCCGATGCTCTATCCACTGAGCCAAACCGGTTTTGGCTCGAGCTGAAGATTTAAACTTTATCCTGGAAGGCAGAAGCAGCCATCAGGTGTTTTGGCAAAGGAGTGACAGCGTCAGAATTGAAAGGGAAGACATGAGGACAAGAGGCCCGGGAGAATTCTGGTCTCTAAGTTTTGAGCTGGAGGAGGTATGCTGACGTAGAAGGAGGTGGTGGGTAAAAAGGGAAACAGAAGAAAAGATTCCCAAGGAGACAGATTGAAATTCAGTGACAATTGGATTTGGGGAGTAAAAGGAAGGATGCAGTTACCTTGGTAACCAGAATTCAAGTCTTCCCACCCTCACCACTTAACTCCTTCCTGGAAAACATCCTTGGTTCCTGTAAATTCACATGCTTCAACATCTCCAACCTTTTGGTTGTTACACGAACCTCTGCCTGCAAAACTTTCTCTCTCCACTCTTCAGGGACACAATTCAGAGAGTGGGGTTAGTGAGAAATGGCCTAGTATAGGTGAGCACAGAGAAGGGTGTAGGCTCCAGATCCCAAAGAACCTGAAGAGCTTGAACTTGGCTCTGATGGACAGGGTCCAGTAAGACATGGGCAGAGCCTTCAGGGGTCAGACAAAGCCAGAAGACTAGGGAGGCAGCTGGGGCTGTGGCCAAGGAAAGAGGACGGAGAGATTAAAGTGGTAGACTTCATACTACTCTGTTCCAAACCTGCAAGAAGTTACACAAGGAGTGACAAGAAGGAAGGCCCTGCCCCTCCTGTCCTCAGATCTTTTTTTTTTTAATATATTTTATTGATTTTCCACAGAGAGGAAGGGAGAAGGCTAGAGATTTAGAAACATCGATGAGAAAGAAACATCAATTAGCTGCCTCCTGCACACCCCCAACTGGGGATGTGCCTGCAACCAAGGTACATGCCCTTGACCGGAATGGAACCCGGGACCTTTCAGTCCCCAGGCCAACGCTCTATCCACTGAGCCAAACCGGTCAGGGCACCTGTCCTCACATCTTGCCAAAACATTTGAAGCCTCAGCACATGCCTTGTTCTCAGACCTCCTGTCTGCAGGAAGTCCCCACTTCAAAGCCCCCGCCCCCCCCGCCCCCATTAGTCCCCTGTACAGCTGTGTTTTCCAGATGGTGGAACAGACCCAGACTGTTTTGGATATGTGGTATGGGCTCTGACAGACCAGTTGAGAACCCCACAAATCCAGAGGAAAAAAAATACTTTGGTAGCTTGAGATTCTCCTAGGTCCCAGCCAAAGCTGGCAGTCCAAGCTAGATGAGTGTAGCCCGTCAAGTGAAATGAAGTTAACTAGAAGAGGACGTTCTGCCAAGAAAAGGCGGGGCCTGCAAGCGGGCCACGTCAGAACAAAGTCTTGCACGCAAGATTTATTGTCCCGAGGCAGAGTTTCCTTGGGTCCATGAGGGCATGGAAAGCCAGGGAAGGTACACTGCTGCAGGTTGAAAGGGTCTTTGTATAATATAGGAAATTAATAGCTTACTTGCTGTACTCCCAAATAAAAGCCATGAGAGCCTGGGAGGTTTTGCTACACGCCTGAGCGAGCGGTAGCCCTCTGCTTCTCTTAGCTCAATCCTGCTTGCCGAACTCATCTCAGCGTCACTGTTCAGCTGCAGACCACCTGCAATGAGGAAAAGCAGGGCATGGCTAGCTTAACTGTAGGAAATACAGGTCCCGATCTCTTAGCCATGATGCAAAATGAAGAAATCCCTGGCAGCCGTAACCGATTTGGCACAGTAGAGCGTCAGCCTGCGGACTGAAAGGTCCTGGGTTCAATTCCGGTCAAGGGCATATACCTTGGTTGCGGGCACATCCCTGGTGGGAGGTGTGCAGGAGGCAGCTGATCGATGTTCCTAGCTCTCTATCTCTCTCCCTTCCTCTCTATAAAAAAATCAATAAAATATATTTAAAAAAAAAGAAATCCCTGGCAGGCTTATTTTTTTTCCCAATTCTCACCCAAGGATATGTTTAATGATTTTAGAGAGAGGGAAAGAGAGAGAGAAACATTGATGTGAGATAGGACATCAATTGGTTGCCTTCCATACGTGCCCCTACTGGGGATTGAACCTGCAACCTAGGTATGTGTTCTGACCAGGAATTGAATATGAAAACCCTTCACTATACAGGACAGTGCTCCAACCAACTGATTCACACTATTTTAATGAGACATTGGGGCAAACCTGGTCAGACCTGAGCTCATAAGAGTGACAAAACCTGACTTAGACTGCTATTGAGAGTTTAATCCTCTTAATATGGAATATAAATGACAACAAAAATAGACATGTATTATGGAATATATTGAATGGGTAATCAAAAAGCCATTCACACAGAATATTCCAGCTCCAGATGGCTTCACTGAATTCTGCCCAAATATTTAAAGAATGCTAATTCTTCGTAAACTTCTAAGAAGTAGAAGGGGAGGGTATACTTCCCAACTCATTTAAGGCCAGCATTACCCTAATACTAAAACCAGACAAAGACACCAAATGAAAGAAGTCTACAGACCATCATCTCCTGAACACATCATGACCAAGGGAAAGTTATCCCAAGCATTCTAGGTTTAACATAAGAAAAATTAATGTAATTAATACCCCATATCCATAGAATAAACAAAACCCACATAACCATCTTAACTGGTGCTGGAAAGGATTTTGACAAAATCTAACACCCTTGCCGAAACCGGTTTGGCTCAGTGGATAGAGCGTTGGCTTGGGGACTGAGGGGTCCCGGGTTCGATGCCGGTCAGGGGCGTGTACCTTGGTTGCGGGCACGTCCCCAGTGGGAGATGTGCAGGAGGCAGCTGATCCGATGTTTCTCTCTCATCGATGTTTCTGGCTCTCTATCTCTCTCCCTTCCTCTCTGTAAAAAATCAATAAAATATATTTAAAAAAAAAAAAATCTAACACCCTTTTGTGAGAAATACACCCAACAAACTAGGAATAGAAGGGAAGTTAATAACCTGATAAAAGACATCTACAAAAAACCAATAGCTAACACCATATCTAATGGTGAAAAACTGGGTGCTTTCCACTTAAGATCAGGAACAAGACAAAGACTCCTGCCAGTTGTACTTAACATTGTACTGGAAGTTCTATCCAGCGTATTTAGGCAAGAAAAAGAAAAGGTATGCAGATTGGAAAGGAAGAAATAAAACAATCTGCAGATGACATGATCATGTATATAGGAAATCCACTTTAAAGAAATTGAACTAATAAGTTGAGCAAGCTTGCAGGATACAAAATCAACATACAAGAATCATTTGTATTGCAGATTAGTGTTGATGTGGAGATACTGGAACCCTCATACACTGCTGGTGGGAATGTAAAATGATATATTCACTTTGGAAAAAATTCTGAAAGTCCCACTGAGTTACCATTTTGCCCAACAATTCCACTCCTAGATATATAACCAAAATAATTGAAAACATATGGGTACACAAGAACGTGTATGCAAATATTCATAACAACATTGTTCATAATAGCCAAGTATCTATCAACTGATGAATGGACAAGTAAAACAGAGTGTATCCATATAATGAATATTAATCGTAAAAATGAGTGAAGTATTGTTACATGCTACGCTACAACATGGATGTACCTGGAAAACATTATGCTTGAGAAGCCAGACATAAAAAGCAACACATAGGATTCCATTTATGTGACATGCCCAGAATAGGCAAATCTGTAGAAACAAAGTAGATTAGTGGCTGGGGAGAGACAGGGCAATGGTAAGACTGCTTGATGGGTATAGGGTGATGAAATGTCCTGGAATTGGTGGAGATGTTTGCACAACTTTGTAAATATTCTAAAAGCCACTGAACTGTGCACTACAAAATTTATGGTATGTGAATACATCTCCATGGAAACCACCACCAATCCCCATCCCTCCAAAACACCTGGAAAAGCTGATGAACAGACTATTGAAATCCTTCCCTAAGAACTCCCAGGCTTTAAAACCCTCAAGATGAAGGACACAACACACTCTCCCCAGAGCACGCCCCTGCCTTTTCCTGCTACCTCTTCTTCCCCTACAGGCATGCATCACCTAAACTCTAAGGGACTCCATGAGATATCTGGCCAGGGGAGCAATGGGCAGTGGCAGCTTATCTCAGCCTTACCTCCTGAAACTGTCTCCAAGGCCCTATTTTCTCTGACTTTCCATACAGCAGCCCTGCTTAGGCTCATTTCTTTCCTAGAATATTTCTGAAGAACCAAAGCAGCCCCGCCTAGTCTCTCCTCTTGCTTTTTTCTTGTTTTCACGTTCCCCAGCTTTAATAAACACTCTCAAAATCACCTGGACTTCTGACATCTTTCCTGCACAAAGCCAAGTACCCACATTCTACAGTCTGCCAGAGGTAGACTTGCCCCAATTCCGGTTTCTGTCTAGTAACAACATTATTAAACAACTAGAGGCCCAATGCACGAAATTCGTGCAAGAGTAGGCCTTCGCAGCTGGGGTGCTGCCTGGATCCCTCCCTTGCATTCCCGGCTTTGTCCCAGAGGACATCTGGTCTAATTAGCATATTATGCTTTTATTATAGATTGTAAATAAATCCCAAAGAGAAATCAAAAAAAGTATAATGTGTGTTGTCAGTATAAGAATGTCCAAGCCTGTAGAGGATTTTTTTTTTTTGTAAAGAATTTTTTTAAAAAGTTATTTGAGCAAAAAAAAAAAAAAAAAAGGATACACATGCAAGCAATATCTCAACAGACAGAGATAAGTGCTTTCTAGAATAACAGTTTGCAGTTGTTGTTTTTTGTTATGCATCTGAGATTAGGGAGGTGTAAAAGTGGGAATTGTAACCTACCCCACCTGTCTTTTGACATTATTTTTGTAAAGGCTGGTTCTGCCTAATACAAATGTTTGTATTGGAATCCTAAGAACTAACTTCAGCCGAAACCTGTTTGGCTCGGTGGATAGAGCGTTGGCCTGCGGACTGAAAGGTCCCAGGTTCGATTCCGGTCAAGGGCATATACTTGGGTTGTGGGCACATCCCCAGTAGGAGATGTGCAGGAGGCAGCTGATCGATGTTTCTCTCTCATCAATGTTTCTAACTCTCTATCTCTCTCCCTTCCTCTCTGTTAAAAATCAATAAAATATATTAAAAAAAAAAAAAAAGAACTAACTTCAGATGATAGAGACACAGACTCTGACCTTCAGTCATTTCAGCTCTGGAAAATTTTCTGACCTTCAACCATAAAACCAGGATGACAAAGACTCTGATGACGCACACTAGACCATCACTTGACAAGTTTTGCGGTCCTTATTGGAATGGACAGTGCTGGCCTACACAGAGAGAACTTTTTAACCCCCTAACTTTTATTTCTTTGTTTTGCTTTCCCTCTCCCTCCTTACAAAAACCTCTGCCTGCATTGAGATGTTGAGATGGGCTTTGCAACAAAAGTCCCCCAGTTGCCAGCATTCAAATAAACCTCTTTTCTTTCTCACCAGCATCTGTGTCAGGAGCTTGGCTTTCCTGGCTGCAGGCAGCAGATCCTTGGATTTTGGTTACAGAGGGAAGGTTAGGAAGATTACTTACTTGAAGGTGGAGGGAGTAACACCAGGATGGGATTACAGGATAATTAAAACTATGTGCTCTTTTGGGAGTGGTCACATGGAGCTTGCATTACAGGGTATTTAAGTTTATGTGCAAAGTTGTGTTAACCTAGTAGTGTTAACCTAGATGTACAGAAATAATGCACAGTGCTTATTTAAGGCAAAGATAAGCCTGTTAGTAAAGAATTGTATTGCCCAGTCACGAGTTTATGATCACATCACCCGTGATGTTTTTCACAGAACCACCTTTTTCATCTACAGTGTGGCAGAGTTCTTATCCAAAATTCAATCCTTTAGGGACCAACACGATATTAACTTTGGAATGACACCTTACAACTTACATGAGTAATGATGTTCAAACTTTAGCAAATATCAGGTAATGAACATCAAAAGGCTCTATGTAGCCGTAACTGGTTTGGCTCAGTGGGTAGAGCGTTGGCCAGCTGACTAAAAGGTCCCAGGTTCCATTCCAGTCAAGGGCATGTACCTTGGTTGCGGGCTCATCCCCAGTGGGGGGGTGTGCAGGAGGCAGCTAATCAATGTTTCCTTCTCATTGATGTTTCTAACTATCTCTCTCCCTTCCTCTCTGTAAAAAATCAATAACATATATATATTTTAAAAGGCTCTATGTAACATCTAACTAAAGCTTAAATCTTATGAAACATAAATATGGCTGGGGAACATCCTGTTAATTTTAAAACACTTTGAAAACTATTTTTGTTGATTTCAGAGAGGAAGGGAGAGGGAGAGAGAGATAGAAACATCAATTATGAGAGAGAATCCCCGATCGGCTGCCTCCTGCACGCCCCCCACTGGGGATCGAGCCCGCAACCCGTTGCATATCCCCTTGACCGGAATTGAACCCAAGACCCTTGAGTCCGAAGGCTGACGCTCTATACACTGAGCCAAGCCAGCTAGGACTTAGAAGACTTTTAATGAAGATTTGCTTCTAATTAATTTGAGGTAATTGTTATTATTTCACTAACATTTTTTTTTACCTTAAAATTGGTTCTCTTAATTTTTTTTCTTTATTTTTTTTTAATTAGTTAAGGTATTACAAATGTGTCCTCATCCCCCCTTCACTAATATTTTTAACAAATTTTAGTGAATAGGTCATATGTTAGCAAAGAAACTAGAGTAATGTTGCCGACATAAAGCAATATTACATTAATCTACAACTATAGTCTACATGTTTGTATATTTATTTATTCATTTTTAAATATATTTTTATTGATTTCAGAGAGGAAGGGATAGGGATAGAGAGATAGAAACATCAATGATGAGAGAGAACCATTGATCGGCTGCCTTCTGCACACCCCCGACTGGGGATCAAGCCCGCAACCGAGGCATGTGCCCTTGACTGGAATCAAACCTGGGACCCTTCAGTCTGCAGGCCAATGCTCTATTCATTGAGCCAAACCAGCTAGGCCACATTTAGAGTTTTTTAAATTTTTATTTATTGACTTGAGAAAGAGAGTGAGAAAAACATAAATTTCTTGTTCCACTCATTTATGAATTCATTGATTCCTGTATGTGCCCTGACCATAGATCGACCCCCACAATATTGGTGTATCCAGACGATGCTCTGACCAACTGAGATACCAAGCCAGGACTTACGATATAATTCAATTATATATTGTATTAAGAGTGATTATGCTGCCCTAACCAGTTTGGATACATCCCCAGTGGGGGGTTTGCAGGAGGCAACTGATCCATGATGTTTCTAACTCTCTATGCTTCTCCCATCCTCTCTGTAAAAAGTCAATCCTATATAATAAAAGCCTAATGTGCAAATTGTGCCCTCCACTGGGAGTTTGACCAGGAGTTCGACCATGGAGTGGAGCCGGCCAACCATGGGAAGGGAGGCCCCCGGCCGGCAGCCGCTAGGGACCATACCCATGCACGAATTTCGTGCACTGGGCCTCTAGTAAAAATTAAAAGAGTGGCCCTAACTGGTTTGGCTCAGTGGATAGAGCGTCCACCTGCCAACTGAACGGTCCCGGGTTCGATTCCGGTCAAGGGCATGTACCTTGGTTGTGGGCACATTCTCAGTAGGGGCGTGCAGGAGGCAGCTGGTTGATGTTTCTAACTCTCTATCCTTCTCCCTTCCTCTCTGTAAAAAATCAATAAAATGTATTTAAAAAAATAAATATATGTATTTTATTGATTTTTTTACAGAGAGGAAGGAAGAAAGATAGAGAGTTAGAAACATCGATCAGCGGCCTCCTGCAGATCTTCTACTGGGGATGTGCCCACAACCCAGGTACATGCCCTTGACCAGAATCGAACCTGGGGCCTTTCAGTCCGCAGGCTGACACTCTATCTACTGATTCAAACCAGTTTCGGCATATATTTTAAAAAATAAAAGAGTGATTATGCTTTAGTATTTGTATCTTCCTCCCATGATGAGGACCTTGAATGCTTTCTGCCAATGCCCTCTAGCAGCAATCATATCATTGTGTGTAATGTTGTCATTTCCTGTATTTCCTTTAGTAATAAAATATCTTTGGGAAACAAATGCATGGAATGATTTGATAAAAGAATTGGAATTAAGCTTTTAATTACATTAGGGTTAACCATGGAGATTAAAACAGGATACATATTAGAAGTGTAACCAAGTTAAGAAATTTATTAAAATGGTTTTCTGGTTTTCACAACTGGAAAGAATCCTTCCTAGTTGAAAAGCAGGTTTGCAATAAAAATTAGAAAGTTTTTATCTATTGTTCATTGATAAATAAATATCACAGTTATATTCATTAGAGAAAAATTACAGTGAATTTGGAAGGACTTTAGGCAGGATGAACACAGGATCAGAAATTCATACTGGGGATGGTGTTAAAATATAATGATTTGGGCAATATATTTAACCTAGAGTTAAGCATTACTAACCATCAGTCAATATACATGTAAGAGAAATCGTATAGATGTAATGTGTGTAGCAAAGACCTTATCCAAAACTGAATCCATGGACGGCCCCCATAATGTTAATTGTGGAAAGCATTGTTTCAAATATTAGGAGTAATGATGCTCTTAATTCAAAGACATTGGACAGGAAAGGCTGTGTCACCAATGGAAAGTAGGTGCGGGGACCCGGGGCTGCCCCCTCGCTCCTGCCCCGCCCCCCCCCCCCCCCCCCCCCCCCGTCCCTGCACAGGCCTGGCCTCCGGGCTCGGCCCCGCCCCCATCGCGGAGCCGCTCAGCTCAGGCTCTGGCCCCGCCCACCCCGCAGGGAGGCGCATGCGCAGTTCCTTGCAGACGCGGAAGCGGCCGTGGAGGGGAAGGTGGCGGTTCCCCCTGAGGAGGGTGTTTGTCTTTAAAGCTGACGCTCCCCGCCCCCCTCCCCGCAGGGAAGGCCGAGGGCGCTGCCGGCGCTGAAGTCCTTGTTGGGGTCCCCGCCCCGGAGCCTCTCTCAGCGGTGAGTCCGCGTCCGGGAGGCTGCGCGGTGCGGGCGCCACGTTCCTTTGGGAGGAAACGGCGGCCCCGGCCCGGGGTCTCTCCGCCTGTGGCTGTGGCCACCGCCTGCCGCGCGGTTTTCCCGCTGAAAACCGTTCCCGGGGCCGCCGGTCCTCCCCGCGGGGCTGAGAGTCTGGGTCAGGGGGTTCCCGCCCTTGGCGCCCCTCCCCCCGCCCGGCGTTTCCCGCCCAAAGAGCCCGGATGGCTCCCGGCCTAGGCTCACCCCCATTTAATGAGGGGTCTGCCTGCCCGGGGAGCACAGTGTCCATGGGGGGCTCAGGGGGAGGACGCGGTGTCCCCTGAAGAGGCGACCTGCCCGCAGGGAGGGGCTTTGTGGGCGCGGTGATTGCGGGGGGCGGGGGCCCAGGCTGGGGGGTCAGGAGAGGGAGTGAGAGACAGACACGTGGGTGGGAGGAAGGGCAGTGAGGGGCCCATGGGGGGTGTGGGGGGGACTGGACGGCGACGGTAGGAGTGAGGGGGTCAGTCGGGAAAGGAGCCTGAGGAGGAAGGAAGTGGAGACACAGGGAGGAGGGGGAGCCCAGAGAGAGGAAGGGGGGCTGAGAGGGAGCGGGTCCTGGGGAGCAGAAGTGGGGGCCGCACAGGAGGAGGCACTTGAGACAGAGACACGGGTTCAGAGGAGAAGAGTTGGGGGAGCGAGTGCAGGACAGAAAGGGGGGCTCAGGGATGAGGGAGCAGCGGGAACAGCCCTGAGTCAGCAGCTGTGGGAGCGGGACAGACGGGAACAGGCAGCAGAGGGGCCGCGGGCGTGGGGAGGGGAAGACGCAGACGTGTGTGGAGATGGAGCCTCAGAGACCAGGGGAAATGCATAGTAGTGGGAAGGAGGAGGACCCTGATCTGGGTGAGTGGTGAGCTGATGGGATGTGGATGGTTAAGTGGTGATATATATACAGTCCTCGGGTTATATCGCATTCGAAGTATGTCCTTTCGTGGTTACATGCCATCTCCCATTTATTTATAAAAAAAATAGCCCTAACCGGTTTGGCTCAGTGGATAGAGCATTGGCCTGCAGACTGAAGGGTCCCAGGTTCGATTCTGGTCAATGGCATGTACCTTGGTTGAGGTCACATCCCCAGTAGGGGATGTGCAGGAGGCAGCTGATTTTTCTCTCTCATCGATGTTTCTAACTCTCTATCCCTCTCCCTTCCTCTCTGTAAAAAAATCAATAAAATATATAATTTTTAAAAGGTCCGTCATTTTGATGTATGTACATATGTGCTTTATGTTTTTTATTATTTACCACAAGTAAAGGTCAGGAATTGTTCTTTCTTTTAAAGTTTTTTTACTGTTTCACTTCATTACTGCTGTGTATGTGCTCCTTGTGAATGACGGAGGTGCTAATGTAAGTGGGTTCCGACTTATGGCGAAAATCGCGTTTCTTCTCTCCAACGTAACCCGAGGACCAACTATACTGGCTTGTGGCTTTATATATTTAACAGCTGAATTGTTTTAGTCATACAGATTTGAATGAGAATTATAAATCCAGTTTATAAGGCTTGGGAATTTTATATAAGTATTTGATTCCAGTTGCAACCCTTATTCACTCAGAGAGGAGAGACTTGTCTGTAGGGCATGGGTCGCTTGGCAAGAAGGGGGTGACTTGAGTTTATCACCACAGGATGCTTTTTCAAGGACTATTAGAAGCCTAGGTTTCTTGTTGTGTTTTTCCTTTTTGTTTTTTATTTTTCTCTTCCATGGATATAGTTTTTCTATGTCTGAAACTTAATTTATATTTTAAAAACATACTGAGATAAATTCTTTGGCTTTTTCTCAGATCGCCTGAGGAGTTTTAAGAAATGACATCAGGCCTTGCGGGAAGGGTCAGTGATTGAGCATAGGCCTGGGAACCAGGAGGTCATGGTTTGATTCCCGGTCAGGGCACATGCCCAGGTTTCGGGCTTGATCCCCCTCTAGATCGATGCTACTCTCTCATTGATACTTCTATCTCCTCTCCCTCTTCTTTCCTGTCTGAAATCAATAAAAATATATTAAAAAAAAAAAAAAAAGAAATGACAGCAGATGCAATTTCCCCCATGGAGGTGGACAGATGCTCTGGGTGGGGCATCATTGGTTACTGAGGTACCTCCAGGTGATTGGAAGGTGAGGACAGGGATTAGCATAGCACTGTGGTTCCCAAACTTATTTGGCCTACCGCCCCCTTTCCAGAAAAAATATTACTCAGCCCCTGGAAATTAATTTTTTTTAAATTTTAATAGTAGTTACTCATCGCCCCCAAATGCACCTGTGGCCATCACCGCCCCCCTGGATCGCTGCAGCGCCCACCGAGGGGCGGTAGCGCCCACTTTGGGAATCACTGGCATAGCAGGAGGGTTGCAGGATGCCTTTGTGAGAGTGGGGAGCAGGCTTTGTTCAGGGGAGGTAAGGGGGTGCTCTGTTTAGTTTGGGGGTTCAGGACAGCAGCTCACGTTCTCATTTCTGTAGGAGTTAGTGGATGTCTTTGGAAGGAGAGACACATGAAGACACACACTCAAAAACTCACAGTGTGGTCTCCATGTAGGAGCTCATTGTTCCTCACTCCTATGAGAACGGACAGGAGGGGGTGGCCTTTCCTCATTTCCAGGTCCCTCTGACTGTGAGTGTCGTGTGAGCTGATTAAGACGCTGTGCTGACGTCTTTGAAGGCACATTCTGTGACTCCTCAACATATCCTGGCCTGAGACAGCAACCCAGACCCTGATTAGGACCAGGACCAAATGGCTGCTTCTCAGGTAAAAGATGTGTCCTGGGTCACAGGCTATGTTTCCTTTTCCTCTGACATCTGTGGATTTAGAACCTGCCACTTTCGATGCTGGTGCTATTCATGTTCTTTTCCTTTACGTACTTATTTAATTACTGTTTTTCTTACGATAGTCAAGGTCAGCAGTTTATATAGTTTTGTCCTTTATCCCAATGCCTTCTGTGCATTCATGTTATGCAGGCTCCACCAGGTCAAGAAGATTTCCCACCTTTAATGACTTTCAACTACTGAAAACATCCCTCTCTGACAGATTAATCTTGGGAGGCAGCCATGTCTAACATCCCTACTGGGGCTCTAATATCGGTGAAGAAGGGAAATGAAGGTTTTAGGTTCAAATGGCTACAGCATCAGCTCTGTAGATCAGGGGTAAGAAAATGCACATTTTACAGCTCAGAATCACTCAGAAAAATCTGAAAAGAAGAGTAAATAGAAGAAAATGCACATTTTACAGCTCAGAATCACTCAGAAAAATCTGAAAAGAAGAGTAAATAGAAGAGACTTGCTCACTAGATTAGTACAAAAGTCTTGCTATTTAAATGTGCTGATAGCTTACAGAATATGAGAGGTACACGTGGATTGACACTTGTAAAAATTAATGTTGTTTGTGATCATTTTCACATGATGATTTTTTTATTGATATATTTTTGCCAGTGATGTCACAGCCGTGATGTCCTGTCCTTCCGTGTGCCTCAGTCACCTGATACCCATTGTTCCAGTCCACCATGGCAGAGGTGCTCCCCTCACTGTAGAGTTAATAGTCTCCCTTTATCAGTAACAAGGTCTTGGTAGGGACTTATTGAGAGATGTGCAAAAACCATCACATTTCATCTGGAAACTCACCTCTTCTTTTTACCTCTGTTTGCTTTGAAAAATAAAGGTAGCCGAAACCGGTTTGGCTCAGTGGAAAGGTCCCAGGTTCGATTCCGGTCAAGGGCATGTACCTGGGTTGCGGGCACATCCGCAGTAGGGAGTGTGCAGGAGGCAGCTGATGGATGTTTCTCTCTCATCGATGTTTCTAACTCTCTATCTCTCTCCCTTCCTCTCTGTAAAAAATCAATAAAATATATTAAAAAAAAAAAAAGAAAAATAAAGGCTCTACTTCTATTTCCTACAGATCATTGGCTTTTGACATGGGAGCTTTAACCAATCAGGACTTGTTCCTGTAAATTTTCATTATATTCTCCCCCCCCACCCCCCCCAAATACATTTTTATTGATTTCAGTGAGAAAGGGAGGAGAGACAGAAACATCAATGATGAGAGAGAATCATTATTCAGCTGCCTCCTGCACGTCCCCCACTGGGGATCCAGCCCACAACTCAGGCATGTGCCCTTGACAGGAATCAAACCCGGAACCCTTCAGTCTGCAGGCTGACGCTCTGTCCACCGAGCCAAACCGGCTAGTGCAGTTTTCATTATATCCTACACTCATGTCATGGACATACTCTACATTATCACTTTTTTTTATTTTTTGGAAAGTTTACAAAAATCATATTAATGTATCTTCAATTCAGTTAAATTTATATGATTATAGTTGTCAACTAACGATACACAAAAATTTTCAAATAAATGAGTATCTAAGATATAATAGGTCTAATTTGTTTTCCATCGTTATGTGAGTTTCTCTCCTTATTGTATTTATACTACACTAGAGGCTTGATTCATGAAATTCATGCAAGAGTAGACCTTCCTTCCCCCAGCTGCTGTCACCGGCTTCCCTCCAGGACCCAGGCTTCCCTCTGGCACCTGGGACCTGGCCTTCCCTCCGGCCACTGGCACCCAGAGCCCAGACTTCCCTCACAGCCCCGGCTTCATCTGGAAGGTTGTCCGGAAGGACATCCTGTCTAATTAGCATATTACGCTTTTATTTTTGTAGATGAGGGGTATCATTAACAAATAGATTCATGAAATTTATGGAATGGAATCACAAAATGATCTTGATTTCACTGACCTGACAGTTCTGTTTTCTATCATTTTTATATTGTACATAGTTCACATACGTGTGTCTGTCTCTATATAAAATGGTAACATTATTTGAGATATTTTTTCTTATTTGCTTAAGCTGTCTTTATTGTTCTCAGTTGCAGAAACTGCTGTGAATATTCATGAGGTTTCTTTATGGGCATTGACCTGTGGTTGGTTGTTTTTTTAATTGTAGATCGAGTTTGGGATAAAATTGAAGGTTTACTTTTTATTATATATTTCACAGAATATTCTCATATCAAAGGCGGAATAATCTTGTTCTAAAATTACTCATAGTAAATTCTAAATAGGATTATGGTCCCAATGTCTCCTATTTTAAGAGAACTAAAATTCCTTAAAAATACTCTTTCAGTTTAAAATTGTGTATGAACTTTGTCCTTTCTTTTCTGTTCTGTTCTATTCAGAAATATAGCACATGGACCACAGACATTGGCATCATAAGTAAAAAGTGAGCTTGTTACACATGTAGAAACACAGGCCCCATCTGAGAACCCGGATCAGAACCTGTGTTTTTAGAAAAGTGCAGTTTGTTGTCATCTTTGTTGCCCTTGAAGAAGTGCTTACACTTCCATCTCACCATGACATCTCCAGCTGAGAAATATACACCACTGACCCTGAACGATTCAAATACAGCTCTCAGATATCCCTATGCCTGTGTTAATGCCTTAATTTTAAAGTTTATTTTCCTGAAAAATAAAACCTCTGCAGTGAATTTGTGGACATGTGTCATCCACATTTGTCAGTGTTAGAAAACAAATCAGAGAATGTTACTGGGTCAGAGTGATTTTATTGGGTAAATCAGGATACTCTCTTAGGTCAAAACAACTTCTCCTAACACTGTTTTCGTGTTGGGTGACATTATGAACTCTTCTGGTGACCTCTTGGTAAATGTGTCTTTTCTTTCAGGGACAGTTGTCCTTCAGAGATGTGGCCGTAGATTTCTCTCAGGAGGAGTGGGAATGCCTTGACCCAGTTCAACAGAAATTGTACATGGATGTGATGTTAGAGAACTACAGCAACCTGGTCTACCTGGGTGAGGATAACTTCCTTTCTGAGTCCCTACTCCACCCACATAGTTTTGTTTTCTTTATTATTTTAACATCTATGGGGAATTCTGTTTTCTATGGTAGATTTTCTGATTCTTGCTCTCAAGGTACAAATTGGGGGTTTTCTGGTACAAAAGAAAAGATTTGTGATGCATGTGAAGTAGGAAATCAGTGTTTGAAATTTTTACATGTTGTCTAGACCCGTGGTCGGCAAACCGCGGCTCGCGAGCCACATGCAGCTCTTTGGCCCCTTGAGTGTGGCTCTTCCACAAAGTACCACGTGCGGGCATGCACGTACAGTGTGATTGAAACTTCATGGCCCATGGGAAGAAGTCGGTATTTTGTGGAAGAGCCAGTATTTTGTGGAAGAGCCACACTGAAGGGGCCAAAGAGCCACATGTGGCTTGTGAGCCGCGGTTTGCCGAGCCGCAGTTTACCGACCACTGGTCTAGACTAATTTAGGTACTATCTGAAAACAGTATATTAGAAAATAATCCTATATAATAAAATCCTAACATGCAAATCGACCGAATGGCAGAATGACCAGTCACTATGATGCACAGTAACCACCAGGGGACAGACACTCAATGCAGGAGCTGCCCCCAGCAAGCAGGCCCCAGGCCAGCTAAGGCGGGTGCCAGTGGGCGTGGGGGTGGAGGGGCCGATCACCCTGCCGGTTGCTCCACAGATTGGCCCTGATTGCTGGCCAGGCCTAGGGACCCTACCCATGCACAAATTTCGTACACCGGGCCTCTAGTTTTCTAGAATATTCTAACATTCTACCATGTTTTCTGACCAGAGGACAAACTGGATTGGAAATGCGAGAATCTCTATCAAAACTCATGGTCCGTTTTCTAGTAAATAGGTCTTGCTGTCTCTAAGCAAGTCTTTTTCATCTTTTCAGTTCAAATGAAAGAACACTTTGGTCCATGGCTGGGGTTCTCTGTTGCTTAAGAATGTTATCCCTGTCCACCAAGGTTGTGGGTTTGATCCCCTTTAGGGCGAATACAAGAAGCAACCAATGATGCCTTGTCCAGTGTGCTTCGGGTTAGAACTTCAGCCTAGAGTTTCTGACTGCCCACCAAAGGCCCAAAGGTTCCTTTCCTTGTCAAAAGCACACATCTGGATTGCTGGTCAATGATTCTCATCATTGATGCTTCTATCTCTCTTTCTCCCTTCCTCTCTGAAATCAATAAAGAATATGCATATACTTTATTGCATATGTATATGCAATAAAGAATATGCATATACTTTATTGCATATGTATATGCAATAAAGTATATGCATATTCTTTATTGCATATATAAAGAATATATGCAATATATATTCTCTCTCATAATTGAAACATCAGTGATGAGAGAGAATCATTGATCGGTGCCTCCTGCACACCCCACACTGGGGATTAAGCCCACAACCTGGGCATATGCCCTGACTGGGAATCGAACAATGACCTCCTGGTTCATAGGTCGATGCTCAACCATTGAGATATGCCGGCTGGGATATGTGTGTGTGTGTGTGTATTTTTTTTTTAAACTATATTTCTTTATTGATTTCAGAGAGGAAAGGAAAAAGATAGAGAGATAGAAACATCAATGATGAGAATCATTGATCGGCTGCCTCCTGCACGCCCCCTACTGGGGATCAAGCCCGCAACCCAGGCATGTGCCCTTGGTCGGGGTCAAACCTCGGACCCCTCAGTCTGCAGACTGATGCTTTATCCACTGAGCCAAGCCGGCTAGGGTTGTATATTTTTTTAAAAAGTAATTTGGTCAGTAATTGCTAGTAAGTTTAATATCATAACTGTGAAACTTTGTATCATATCTTCCAGCTACCTTATCTGAAGACAAACAGGCCATGCTACAAAAGGCAGAAATGGAAGATTTATTCCCTAAAATAATACTGGTAAGATAATGGAAGGTATGGCTTTGATAATGTACATTTAGTGAAAGTCTTGGAATTAGAGGAAGAGTGTAAGATGAGAAGAAAGTATGTTAATATTGCCAGAAGTAACCTGGGACAGTTATTCATAATAATATTCTTGTTATTTAAGGAAGTCAAAGATATCACACATTTGATAATACTCCTAATTTCCATTAGTTATAGCTGTAGATCAATGTGAAATAAATGTGAAATTTTTCTAAATGTGAAATGTTTCTAAATGTGAAAACCAAGTACAATTTTTTTTTTATCTTATACATTCTTGGAACGTAAATAGGGAAAATCTAGAATCTCACATAATCCATACTGTAAATAATTATAAAAATTGTTTACAATGTAGTCTTGGATTAAACTTTCAATAAGTCATTTATAGAATTTAGTGATTTATAATGCAGAGATAATGTTTAAATGCAATCAGTTTGATGGTTTCTTCATTAAATGTATCATTATGCTTCCATTGATAAATAATGTTTTTGAAACATGTCAATAATTTTCAGAAACTTAGGAGTGTTTTATTAAAAAAAAAAAAAAAAGTCTTCATTGATTTCAGAGAGAGGAAAAGAGAGATAGAAACATCAATAAGAGAATCATTCATTGCCTGCCTGCTGCCTGCCCCCCATTGGGGATTGAGCTCCCAACCCAGCTATGTGCCCTGATGGGGAATTGAATTGTGACCTCCTGGTTCATGGGTTGACACTCACTCAGTGAGCCACACCAGCCAGGCAGCTGTGTATTTTTTATTTCATTTTATTTTATTTTAATTGATTTCAGAGAAGAAGGGAGAGAGAGTGACATAGAAGCATCAATGATGTGAAAGAATCAATGATCAGCTGCTTGCTGGATGCCCCCCACTGGGGAATCAGTCCCTGACCCAGGTATATGCCCTGACTGAGAATTGCACCATGACTTCCTGGTTTATAGGTGAGCACTTAATCACCAAGCCACATGGGCCTGGCAGGATGGTTGTTTTTTTAAAATTTGTTTTGTTTTGTTTTGAATCCTTACCCAAGGATATTTTTCCCTTGATTTTTAGAGAGCAGGAAAGAAAGACACAGAGAAATATCGATTTGAGAGAAACACATCAATTGGTTGCCTTCTGCATGTGCCCCAAACAGGGCTCGGGCCTGGGACGAGCTTGCAACTGAGGTACGTGCCCTTGATCAGAATTGAACTCGGGACCCTTTAATCTGCAGGCCTATCCATTGAACCAAACAGGCTAGGGCTAGAATGTGTGTACCATCATGGTTTAATAGTTACCACAAAATAGTTATTTGAAAAAAGTATACATGTATAATGAAATAATAGCTTTCACTAAATGCCTTTCCACCTTCAATGATTACCAGAATACATGTATTGAAGATAGAGGTTACCAGTGCAAGGAATATTGGAAAAATTTTAACGATGAGTCAAATCCTAATAAACATCAGAAAATTCAGCCTCCAGAAAACTGTTATAAAGGTGCAAAAGGCTTTGACCCAATGTCAAATCTCAATATACATCAGTTTATTCATCCTGTAGGGAAGACAAAGAAACAAATTAAATATGACAAATCATTTAAGCAATCTTCAAATCATACTGAACAAGATAATATTCATACCATAGGGAAAGGTTACAAATTTAACCCATATGAGAGAGTTTTCAGTCAAATATTCAGTCTAAATAAATTTAAGAAAATCCCTACTGGAGAAAAGCATTATACATATAAAGAATGTGGTAAAGCGCCCTGACCGCTTTGGCTCAGTGGATGGAGCGTCGGCCTACGGACTGAAGGATCCTGGGTTCGATTCAAGTCAAGGGCATGTACCTGGGTTGCGGGCACCTCCCTAGTAGGGGGCGTGCAGGAGGCAGCTGATGGATGTTTCTCTCTCATTGATGTTTCTAACTCTCTATCCCTCTCCCTTCCTCCCTGTAAAAAATCAATAAAGTATATATTTTTAAAAAGAATGTGGTAAAGCATTTAATTTTCTTTCAAATCTATGTGAACTTGAGGGAATTCATACTGGAAAAAAGCCCTATAAATGTAGAGAATGTGGCAAAGCTTTTTGCAACACTTCATCTCTTACTTATCATCAGAGAGAGCATACCGGAGAGAAGCCTTATAAATGTGGAGAATGTGGCAAAGGATTCAGTAATACCTCAAGTTTTAATCGCCATCAGAGAGTTCATACTGGAGAAAAGCCCCATAAATGTAGAGAATGTGGCAAAGCCTTCCGTACTGCAGCAAACCTTACTTGTCATCAGAGAGTTCATACTGGAGAGAGGCCCTACAAATGTAGAGAATGTGACAAAGCCTTTAGCAGGTCCTCATCTCTTACTTATCATCAGAGAGTTCATACTGGAGAGAAGCCTTTTAAATGTGCAGATTGTGGCAAAACTTTCCGTGTAGCATCAGACCTTACTTATCATCAGAAAGTTCATACTGTAGACAATCCTTATAAATGTGAAGAATGTGGCAAAGCCTTCCGTGGGCAAACAGACCTTACTTACCATCAGAGAATTCACACTGGAGAGAAGCCTTATAAATGTGAAGAATGTGGCAAAGCCTTCCGTGGGCAAACAAACCTTACTTATCATCAGAGAGTTCACACTGGAGAGAAGCCCTACAAATGTAGAGAATGTGGCAAAGCCTTTAGCAAGTCCTCAACCCTTACATATCATCAGAGAGTTCATACTGGAGAGAAACCTTACAAATGTGGCAAATGTGGCAAAGCCTTTAGCAGGTCCTCATCTCTTACTTCTCATCAGAGGCTTCATACTGGAGAGAAGCCTTTTAAATGTGCAGATTGTGGCAAAACTTTCCGTGTAGCATCATCCCTTACTTATCATCAGAAAGTTCACACTGGACAGAAGCCTTATAAATGTAAAGACTGTGGCAAAGCCTTCAGTGGGCCAACAAACCTTACTTATCATCAGAGAGTTCATACTGGAGAGAAGCCCTACAAATGTAGAGAATGTGGCAAAGCCTTCAGTGTGCCAAGAAATCTTACTTATCATCAGAGAGTTCATACTGGAGAGAAGCCCTACAAATGTAGAGAATGTGGCAAAGCCTTTAGCAGGTCCTCAACCCTTACATATCATCAGAGAGTTCATACTGGTGAGAAACCTTATAAATGTGGCAAATGTGGCAAAGCCTTCAGGAGGTCCTCAAGGTATAGAGTTCATCAGAGTATTCATAGTGGAGGGAAGCCTTATAAATGTAAAGAATGTGGCAAAGCTTTCAGGGGGGCAACAAACTTTACTTATCATCAGAGAGTTCATGCTGGAGAGAAGCCCTATAAATGTAGAGAATGTGGCAAAGCCTTTAACCAATGTTCCTGCCTTTCTGTACAGCAGTGTCCATAGTTGAGAGAAGTGTCACAGATGTTAGTGTTGTTAGTCCTTTACTAACTGCAAGAACTTAGTATCACAGAATTTATACTGGGAAGAAGCCTTATGATTGTGAAAAATGTGGAAAAGCCTTCAAAAGCTATTCATATCTTACTGTCCCTGAGAGACTTCATACTGAAGAGAGACCTTTCAAAAATAGAGAATGTGCTAGCGCTTTTAACCACTGCTCAAAACTTAGTCAACATAGAGACTTTATAGTGGAGAGAAGCCTTATAAATGTAGAGAATGTGGCAAAGCCTTTCGTGTGGCATCCTTACTATGTAGAAAATGTGAGATAGCCTTTACTCTGGGAAATGCTGATTGTTGGTTGGGAAAGACCCTGATTTTTTTCCCTGCTAATACATTATTACATTTCTTTATTTGCCGCACTTATGAGTTCTATTGTAGGATATGGTTGTTGAAAATTATTGTTAACTGCTATTTATATACTTTGTGTAGGATAATTTTTAAAAACTAATGCATTGTCTATACTATGAAAGAAAACCAATACTAAATTATTTTACTTAAAGAATAGATTTCCATAGGTTATTAAAATGTTGATTTCAAATTAGGGTAAGAAGCAATATATTTCATGGTTCATTTTGGATGGTATTCCATTTTTTTTTTATTGATTTTTTACAGAGAGGAAGGGAGAAGGAGAAGGATAGAGAGTTAGAAACATCAATGAGAGAGAAACATCAATTCAGCTGCCTCCTGCACACTCCCCACTGGGGATGTGCCTGCAACTAAGGTACATACCCTTGACCAGAATCGAACCTGGGACCCCTCAGTCCACAGGCCGCCACTCTATCCACTGAGCCAAACCGGCCAGGTTGGCATTACAATTTCTTAATTTAATATATTTTTTCTAACCATTTCTTCCACACACTTTGACCCAGATTATATGTTTCACTTTCATATTTCCTATTAAACACACCAGGGCATACATAAATCAGTGGATTGTGTTGAGACTTTGTGACTTGAAAATGTATATAAGATGATGACAGGGGTGGGAACCATGCCAGAGTTCTCAGATAGTCAAGGCTAATTAGAGTGTGGAGGCCTTGTTGATAGTATGCCAGATGGCTAAGGCCACTCTGAACATGGGAATCTTAATCATATGTTCAAGGCTGAGCTACCATAAGCAGGTGTGAGGACAAGAATTATGGTACAGTGTGCATGCATGCCTTGCTGAAGCCAAATCATTGATGTCACTGTTGGCAACTTGCCTCTTTTGTGTAAGTACTATTAAAAGTACATTACTAAGGCTAGAGAGCTCAGTTGGAGCTGGTACTGCTACGATGTAAGGCTAAGAGCGCAGATAAAACTGCCATGTTAACCAGCCAGTGTGCTGAGAGAGAAGCTCGGAGGTAGTTACTATGTAAGGCTACAGAGACCAGGCTTATCGGGCAGGGGAGACAGGAGAAGCTGCTGAACCAGGAGAGGCTGGAGAAGCTGCTAGGGCAGAGAGTTCAGATCCGCTGCTATGTGAGGCTCTAGGTACAGAGGCTGTTGAGGGTGCTGCCGCTTTATGGAAGAGATGTATGTGTTCACCAGCCAGTGTGCAGCTGCCATGTATGGAATTTTGCTGTGAAGCGCTATTTTGTCTGTTGGCTTTATGGCCCCTGGCTTTTGCAATAAAGACTGATTCGTATACACTCACAACTTCTCATGGCTTCTCTGTCTAAGACCTGGCATCCAAGAAGGTCCAGTACCTAGTCAGAGGGGCTCGGGTCCAACAGTTAGTGCAGTGGGCAGGGTTTGAGAAGGAACCTGCCCAGATAGTTGACGTAGTCCAGGAGAATTCAAAAGAATATATGGACTCAGAGCAACTCAGATAAGCAGAGCTGTGCAGTACTCTGGCTGCATCTGACCCAGGGACAAAGTAAGTGTTTTATGAAGATGAAGAAAAAGTGTTCCTTCAGGTCTGTGGCTCAACAAAAGTGTTGGAGTGACACATGTTTGTGAACTGAAGTCTTTCCATGTGTGCGTTTGCCATGGTTGGTGCTTGAAAATCAAGTATGGGGAGGTCAGCAAGCACACAGTAAAGTAAATGGAAATAGAGGGATGAAGGAAATCGTCCCCAAGATTGCAGATGTGGTTTGTAACAAGGAGACTATCTCCATTGCCAAATGCCTGGGGCTTTTCCACCATTTCTTTGTGATTGGTGTTCATATTCAGAACCAGCTTACCTACCAGGGAAAGTGAGGTTTCTGGTACTGTTACCATGGCAACTGACACCCAATGTCCTCCACTTCAAATTTTTTCCCATCCCAAAGTAATACATGTTTTGTTCATAGTGACCTTAATTTTCCAGCTGCCTATCATACCATATTTCAGTGATCCAGACTTCAAAAATGAATGACTTGATTTGCAGGCATTACTCAAAACATTTAAATATGATTCATCCCTGATTGTTAAAACTTACCATTACAAAATAATGTGAGGAGTATTATGAAGTTAAAACTCAAAACCCTGGCAATGTCTAAATGAGGGACCTGGCTCTGATGTTCTTTTTAACTTTGTTAAATGCTGTTATTTTCTTTATTTTTGAGATTGAGTACTGATTTCTTTTCACTGGATTCAGAATGTTATCATGGGGTCTGGGCCCAGGGTGGGTCTGCCTAACAGCCCCCTCCCTTAATGTGTGGGTTTTTGACTTTGTGTAGAAACCTTTCACAATAAGAGTCCAGATGAGTTTTGAGAGTATTTTTATTAAAACTAGAGATAGTGAAACAGGGCTTAAGTTAGGAGAAGCAAGAGGAAAGTCAGGAAAATGGGGGCCTTACAGCCCATTTCAGGGGGTTAGCTGGGGTGTAGCTGCTGCTGCCCACTACTTCTGTGGCTGTAAAACTCGGTTCCCTTAAAGTTTAGGAGGAAAACAGCAAAGATACAAGGCATGGGTGTGATCTTCCTAGAGACAGCTGAGGATTCTTGGTCTTGAGGCTTTTAGTGTTCCTTTTGAGGGCTGGTATGCTAGGGGAGGTCTTTGGGAAGGATCTTCATAGAATATTCATTAACTCTTCAGATGTATCCCTCAGTATGTTAATTAATGAAAATATGTGTAAAGGGGCTGGGGTTATTTTCTGGTTAGTTTCATTTTTAAAGAATGTTACTGAAATGGGGACGGACTGAAACCAGCTTGCCCTGGGGACTGTCTGGAATGAGTAAAGCATTTGCTCCTAAGTGTCCTTGGTTAGAGAAGATATCCTTGTGATTTATTAGCTGGCTGAAAATTGCTCAGATTGTTTGGTCTTGTCTAATTTGTCTCAGTTTCCCTTATTCTACTTCCCTTATCCTAGCTTTTTACCACTTCACCTCAGTAATACATTCTAATGTCCACTTTAGTTTTTCTTTGTCCCATGGTTAGTCACAAGCATGTTAGTATTTTCCAAATACTTGACAATGTCCAAGAGATTTTTCTTTTATTGATTTCTATCTTCAATCCATTGAGGTCATAGACATATTTTGTATGACTTGAATTCTCTTAAAATTTGTCAGGAATTGTTTGATGGCCCATCAAATGATTTCTCTTAGTATAGTACTTTGTGCATATTTAAAGGTGGTGTATAGTTCTTTTGGTAGGTGGAATGTTCTTATGAAGAAAAGTGTAATTTTTTTCTTTTGTGTGACAAAGATTTCATTCAACATTGAATTTTTAGAGGAACATCATAATACAAATTTGTATATATATATATTGATTTCAGAGAGTAAGGGAGAGGTAGAAACATCATTGATGAGAGAGAATCATTGATCGGCTGCCTCCTGCAAGTCCTCCACTGGGGATTGAATCCTCAACCCGGCCACTAGCCCTTAGCAGAATCAAACCTGAGACCCTTCAGTTCTCAGGCCAATACTCTATCCACTGAGGAAAACTGGCTAGTGCCATAATATTAATTTTTGAAGGGAATCTTACACATTTTGTTAGTAATGATCTTGAAGCCCTACAAAAATTAGGTAAGGCAAATGCAGTGATCAAGGGAAAATTAAGAGAAATAAATAAGGCCAGGCTCGGCCTTGAATTGGCCCCTCCCCTCCATAGGTTTCTGCCCACACTTGCCACACCGTGCTCAGCTTAAGACTACCCCATGGCGGTGTGTTGAGGCATATCCCATGGAACCCTCCCATCCCATGAAGTTTAAACTCTGGAAACAACTCAGGAGATGAATCAGGTGGAATCTAATCCTTTGCACCACTTTTCCCACTTTATTGTTGACTAGAGGCTTAGTGCACAAAATTCGTGCATGGGGGTTGGGGGGTCCACTCTAAACTGCTTTTTAATGAAAACCTTTCATTTCAGACCATCCTTTGTGGTTACTTTAGGTATCTGAGGTTGCAAGGCCACCATGCAGGCCTTCCCTGAGTTAACCAGGTGAGCATGTGGCCCCTTTTCATCCACACCCACTTCGCCTCAAGGCCCTTGGAGCTCTGATGGCTCCAGGCCTGGGATCTGCAGACACTTCCCTGCTGACCCCCCACAATCCACCCATTTAGTAAGAGGCTTGAAGGGAGCATTTCAGATTTGCTCCCTGGTTTGTTGTCTTTGTTTCAAAAAAATAAAATGACAAGCCTAGATTGCCTGGGAGAGTACAGTTTCCATGGGGTGAGAACATGGTGTCCCCATAAGAGGCCACCTGCCCTGTAGGGAGGAGCTTTATGGGAGACTTGACTGCAAAGCAGAGGCAGAAAGCAGCAAACCAGGCTGGGAGGAGATCAGGAGAGGGAATGAGAGAGACAGACACTTGGGAGGGAGAAAGGGTCAATGAGGGGTCATAGGGGATGTGGGAGGGACTGGACTGTCATGGTAGGAGTGAGGGGGTAACTCGGGAAAGTAACCTGAGGAGGAAGAAAGTGGAAAAGTAGGTTGGAGAAGAGGTAGCCCAGAGAGAGGAGGGGAGCTGATAAGGAGAGGAGCCCTGGTGAGCAGCAATGGGGGCCACACAGGAGGCTGCACTTCAGACAGAGACACTGGTTCAGAGAAGAATTAGGAGAGCAGGTGCAGGGACAGAAAGGGGGGTTTAGGGATGAGACAGCAGAGGGAGAGGCAGCACTGAGAGCCAGCCAGCTGTGGGTAACAGGACAGACTAACAGAGGCTGCAGAGGGGACACAGGCATGGGAAGACAAAGATACAGACATATGGAAATAAATATCACAGTTCTTCACATTAGAGAAAAATTACAAACTGAATTTGGAAGGACTTTAGGCAGGATGAGTGTTCACAGCATCAGAAATACATACTGGGGGATGGTGTTAAAATATAATGAATAGGACAATATATTTAACCTAGAGTTAAGCATTACTAAACATCTATATATAGGGTGTCCCAAAATTCATGCAAGATTTGCAATCTTGCGTGAATTTTGGGACACCCTATATATATAGAAGCCTAAGCGACCTTTATGATCAAATGACCTGTCAACAAGTTGCTATGTTGCACACTGACCACCAGGGGGCAGATGCTCAACGCAGGAGTTGCCCCCTGGTGGTCCGTGTGCTTGCACAGGGGGAGCTCAGCTCAGCCAAAAGCTGGGCTCACAGCTGGTGAGTGCATCAGCGTGGCAGGAGCCTCTCCCACCTCCATCCCCCCCCCCCCCCCCCCCACACACACACCTGCACGGCAGCACTAAGGATGTAGGATGTCCGACTGAGGGTTAAGCTGTCAGTCAGACATCCCCCCAGGGTTCTAAGACTGGCCTGAGGGACACCCCCCAACCCCCAGTGCATGAAATATGTGCACCGGACCTCCAGTTAGTCAATATACATGTAAGAGAAATCTTACAGATATAATGTGTGTAGCAAAGATCTTACCCAAAATTGAATCCATGGAGGTCACCATAATGTTAATTGTGGAAAGCAATGTTACAAATATTAGGAGTAATGATGTGGGTAATTCAAACGCAATGAACAAGGAAAGGCTGTCCCCAGTAGCAGCGAGATGCAAGCAATCAGGGCTGCCCCCTCGCTCCTGCCCCGCCCTCCCTCCCTCTGTCCCTGCACAGGCCTGGCCGCCGGGCTCGGCCCCGCCCCCATCGCGGAGTCGCTCAGCTCAGGCTCTGGCCCCGCCCACCCCGCGGGGAGGCGCATGCGCAGTTCCTTGCAGACGCGGAAGCGGCTGTGGAAGGGAAGGTGGCGCTTCCCCCTGAGGTGGGTGTTTGTCTTTAAAGCTGACGCTCCCCGTCCCCCTCCCCGCAGGGAAGGCTGAGGGCGCTGCAGGCGCTGAAGTCCTTGTTGGGGTCCCCGCCCCGGAGCCTCTCTCAGCGGTGAGTCCGCGTTCCGGGAGGCTGCGCGGTGCGGGCGCCACGTTCCTTTGGGAGGAAACGGAGGCCCGGCCCGGGGTCTCTCCGCCTGTGGCCGTGGCCACCGCCTGCCGCGCGGTTTTCCCGCTGAAAACCGTTCCCGGGGCCGCCGGTCCTCCCCGCGGGGCTGAGAGTCTGGGTCAGGGGGTTCCCGCCCTTGGCGCCCCTCCCCCCGCCCGGCGCTTTCCGCCCAAAGAGCCCGGATGGCTCCCGGCCTGGGGGTCCGCACCCCCCTCTTAGGCCCACCCCCATTTAATAAGGGGTCTGCCTGCCCGGGGAGCACAGTGTCCATGGGGGGGGCTCAGGGGGAATAACGCGGTGTCCCCTGAAGAGGCGACCTGCCCGCAGGGAGGGGCTTTGTGGGCGCGGTGACTGCGGGGGGCGGGGACCCAGGCTGGGGGGTCAGGAGAGGGAGAGAGAGACAGACACGTGGGCGGGAGAGAGCGCAGCGAGGGGTCCACAGAGAGTGGGGCTCAGGGATGAGGGAGCAGAGGGAGCAGCCCTGAGTCAGCAGCTGTGGGAGCGGGACAGACGGGAACAGGCAGCAGAGGGGCCGCGGGCGTGGGGAGGGGAAGACGCAGACGTGTGTGGAGATGGAGCCTCAGAGACCAGGGGAAAGAGCCCCTGAAGGGAAGGAGGTTTCAGGAGTTTCATGGTCCAGGTGTAGGACAGACAGAGAGAAATGGGGAGAAAGAGCAGGAGGGGGGGGGGGGGGGGGGACACAGGAAAGGACCACAGTGGAGAGAAAGGGAGCAGGAGACAGAGACAGATCCACAAACAGAAATACATAGTAGTGGGAGGAGGGGAACCCTAATTTGAATGAGAGATGAGCTGATGGGATGTGGATGGTTAAGTTGTGATATATCAGGCTTTATAGATACAGATTTTAAAGTATATTTTTTATTGATTTCAGGTTCACAGGGAGAGGGAAAGAGAGACAGATAGAAACAGCAATGAGTAGAGACAATCATTGATCTGCTGCCTCCTGCATGCCCCACACCGAGGATCTAACCTGCAACCTGCCCATATGCCCTGACCTTATGGTTCATACGTTCAAGCTCAACCACTGAGTCTTGCTGCCTAGGTGTGCTTATATATTTAATTTAACATTGGCTGAATTGTTTTAGTTATACAGATTTGAATAAGAATGACAAATCTCCAGATTATGAGACTTGGTAATTTTATTATTATTTGCTTCCAATTGCAACCCTTAGTCACTCAGAGGGGAGAGACTTATCTGTTGGTCATGGGTCCCTTGTCATTTCCTGGGATGGCAAGGAGGAGGTCACCTGAACCTGTCATCCATCACCTGATGCTTTTTCAAGGAATACTAGAAGCCTTAGCTTTGTTGCTGTGGTCTGTGGGGGTTGTGTGTGCTTCCATGGATTTACTTTTTCTATATGTGACACTTCATTTATTATTTAAAAACATCTGAGATAAATCCTCTGGCTCTTCTCAGATCCCCTGAGGAGCTTTAAGAAATGCCCTCAGGTGGGCTTTCCCCTGTGGAGTTGGACAGCTGCTCTGGGTGGGGCATCATTGGTTACTGAGGAGCTCCATGTGATTGGAAGGTGAGGCCAGGGCTTAACAGGAGGGGTACAGGATGCCTTTGTGAGAGTGGGGACCAGGCTTTGTTTAGGGGAGGTAAGGGGGTGCTCTGTTTGTTTGGGAGATCAAGGCAGCAATTCACGTTCTCATTTCTTTAGGACTTAGTGGAAGTCTTTGGAAGGAGAGACACATGAAGACAGACACTAGAAAATTCCCAGTGTGGTCTCCAAGGAGGAGCTCATTGTCACCTCACTCTCTCCTGTGACAAAGGACAAGAGGGCATGACCTTTTCCTCATTTGCAGGTCCTTCTGACTGTGTGTGAGGTGAGCTGATTAATAAGCTGTGCTGACTTCTTTGAAGGCACATTCTGTGACTCCTCAACATATTGTCACCTGAGAAAACATCTCAGACTCCGATCAGGACCAGGACTAAATGGCTGCTTCTCAGGTAAAAGATGTGTCCTGTGTCAGTGGCTATGTTTGCTTTTCCTTGAACATCTGTTGATATATTTCTCTTTCCCTTCCCACACCTGTGTCTCCTCTTCTGCCCCTGTTACAGTCTGTCCTGTTACTCACAGCTGGCTGACTCAGTGCTGCTTCTCCCTGTGCCCCGTCATCCCTAAACCCCCCTTTCTGTGCCTGCAGTCCTTCCCACCAATTCTTCTCTTCTGAACCAGTCTCTCTGTCTGAAGTTGGCACCCCCTTTGTTGCCCACACTTCTGTGCACTAGGACCCCTCCCCCTCTTAGTCCCCTTCATCTCTCTGGGGCTCCTTCCTCTCCTTCATATTTCTCTACTTTTGATGTTCTTGCCTTTCCAAGTTTTTTTCCTTTCCTTATTTCTTTTTTTTTTTTTTTTTTTTTTTATTTTCCTCTTAAAGTATTACAAAGGGTATTACATAAGTATCCTTCCCCCCCCCCCCCCCGCCCTTGACAAACCACTACCCTCCCTTACCCCCCAGTGTCTTATGTCCATTAGTTATGCTTATATGCATGCATACAAGTCCTTCGGTTGATCTCTTACTCCCCTCCCTCCTGCCCCCCAACTCTCTCTGGCCTTCCCACTGCAGTTTGACAATCAGTTTGAGGCAGCTCTGCCTCTGTATCTATTATTGTTCAAAAGTTTGTAATGGTCTTTATTATCCATGAATGAGTGAGATCATGTGGTATTTTTCCTTCATTGACTGGCTTGTTTCACTTAGCATAATGCTCTCCAGTTCCATCCATGATGTTGCAAATGGTAGGAGTTCCTTCTTTTTAACAGCAGCATAGTATTCCATCGTGTAGATGTACCACAGTTTTCTAATCCATTCATCTACTGATGGGCACTTAGGCTGTTTCCAGATCTTAGCTATGGTGAATTGTGCTGCTATGAACATCTGGGTGCATATATCCTTTCTGATAGGTGTTTCTGGTTTCTTGGGATATATTCCTAGTAGTGGGATCACAGGGTCAAATGGGAGTTCCATTTCCAATTTTTTGAGGAACCTCCATACTGCCTTCCATAGTGGCTGCACCAGTCTGCATTCCCACCAGCAGTGCACAAGTGTTCCTTTTTCTCCACATCCTCTCCAGCACTTGTCGTTTGTTGATTTGTTGATGATGGCCATTCTGACAGGTGTGAGATGGTACCTCATTGTTGTTTTGATTTGCATCTCTCGGATGATTAGTGACTTTGAGCATGTTTTCATATGTCTCTTGGCTTTCTGAATGTCCTCTTTTGAAAGGTGTCTATTTAGATCCTTTGCCCATTTTTTGATTGGATTGTTTATCTTCTTTTTGTTAAGTTGTATGAGTTCCCTATAAATTTTGGAGATTAAGCCCTTATCAGATATGACGTTGGCAAATATGTTTTCCCACGAGGTGGGTTTTCTTGTTGTTTTGTTGATGGTTTCTTTTGCTGTGCAGAAGCTTTTTATTTTGATGTAGTCCCATTTGTTCAGTTTCTCTTTAGTTTCAACTGCCCTAGGAGCTGTATCAGTGAAGAAATTGTTTTGGCATATGTCTGAGATTTTGTTGCCTTTGTATTCTTCTAGAATTTTTATGGTTTCCTGTCGTACATTTAAGTCCTTTATCCATTTTGAGTTTATTCTTGTGTATGGTGTAAGTTGGTGGTCTAGTTTCATTTTCTTGCATATGTCTGTCCAATTTTCCCAACACCATTTATTGAAGAGACTATCTTGGCTCCATTGTATGTTCATGCCTCCTTTGTCAAAAATTAATTGAGCATATTGGTTCGGGCTAATTTCTGGACTCTCTATTCTATTCCACTGATCTATATGTCTGTTCTTGTGCCAGTACCAGGCAGTTTTGAGAACAGTGGCTTTGTAATACAGCTTGATATCTGGCATTGAGATCCCACCTACTTTGTTCTTTCTCAGGATCGTTGCAGCTATTCGGGGTCTTTTTTTATTCCAGATGAATTTTTGGAGAGTTCGTTCTAGATCTTTGAAGAAGGCCATTGGTATTTTAATGGGAAGTGCGTTGAATGTATAGATTGCTTTGGGTAGTATGGACATTTTAATGATGTTGATTCTACCAATCCAAGAACATGGTATGTTCTTCCATCTGTTTATGTCTTCCTCTATCTCTTTTTTCAACGTCCTGTAGTTTTCTGAGTAGAGGTCTTTAACCTCTTTAGTTAAGTTTATTCCTAGGTATCTTAATTTTTTTGGTGCAATGGTAAATGGGATTGTTTTTCTGATCTCCCTTTCTGAAAGTTCACTGTTGGTGTATAGAAATGCCTCAGATTTCTTGGGGTTAATTTTGTATCCTGCTACATTGCCAAATTCATGTATTAAGTCTAGTAGCTTTTGGATGGAGTCTCTAGGGTTTTGTATGTATAATATCATGTCATCTGCAAATAAGGACAGTTTTACTTCCTCTTTTCCAATTTGGATGCCTTTTATTCCTTCTTCTTGCCTAATTGCAATGGCTAATACTTCCAGTACTATGTTGAACAGGAGTGGTGAGAGTGGGCATCCCTGTCTTGTTCCTGTTCTTAGGGGAAATGGTGTTAGTTTTTGTCCATTGAGTATGATGTTGGCTGTGGGCCTGTCATATATGGCTTTTATTATGTTGAGGTATGATCCTTCTACTCCCACCTTTCTGAGAGTTTTTATCAAAAATGGGTGTTGGATTTTGTCGAATGCTTTTTCTGCATCAATTGATATGACCATGTGGTTTTTTTCTTTCAATTTGTTTATGTGATGTATCACATTTATTGATTTACGGATGTTGTACCATCCTTGCATCTCTGGGATGAATCCTACTTGGTCATGGTGTATGATCCTTCTGATGTACTGCTGGATCCGATTTGCTAAGATTTTGTTGAGGATTTTGGCATCTATGTTCATGAGGGATATTGGCCTGTAATTCTCTTTCATTGTGATGTCTTTACCTGGTTTTGGTATTAGGGTGATGCTGGCTTCATAGAATGAGCTTGGAAGCGTTCCTTCCTCTTGAATTTTTTGTAGTAGTCTGAGGAGGGTAGGTTTTAGTTCTTCCTTGAATGTTTGGTAGAACTCCCCTGTGAAGCCGTCTGGCCCTGGGCTTTTGTTTGCTGGAAGCTTTCTGATGACTGCTTCAATTTCTTCCATAGTTATTGGCCTATTGAGGTTTTTAGATTCTTCCTGATTGAGTTTTGGAATGTTGTATTTTTCTAGGAATTTGTCCATTTCCTCCAGGTTGTCCAGTTTGTTGGAGTAGAGTTGCTCGTAGTATTGTTTAACAATCATTTGTATTTCTGTGGGGTCTGTTGTTATTTCGCCTCTATCATTTCTGATTTGGTTTATTTGGGACCTCTCTCTTTGCTTCTTGGTGAGCCTGGCTAGGGGTTTGTCAATCTTGTTTATCCTTTCAAAGAACCAGCTCTTGGTTTCATTGATTTTCTGTATTGTTTTTTTGGTCTCTATTTCATTGATTTCTGCTCTAATCTTTATTATCTCCTTCCTTCTGCTCACTCTGGGGTTTTCTTGTTGCTCTCTTTCTAATTCTTTGAGTTGTAGAGTTAGATGATTGACTACCATTTTTTCTTGTTTTTTGAGATAGGCCTGTAGAGCTATAAACTTCCCTCTCAGGACTGCTTTCATTGTGTCCCAGAGGTTTTGGATTGTTGTGTTTTCATTGTCATTAGTGTCCAGGATGTTTTTAATTTCTTCTTTGATGTCATCGGTAACCCAATCAATATTTAATAACATGCTATTCAGCTTCCAAGTGTTTGAGTATTTTGGGTTGTTTTTATTGTAGTTTATTTCTAACATTATGCCATCGTGGTCTGTGAAGAAGCTTTTTATGATTTCAATCTTCTTGAATTTGTGGAGACTTTGCTTGTGACCCAATATGTGGTCTATTTTTGAATATGTCCCATGAGCACCTGAGAGGAATGTATATTCCGCAGCTGTGGGGTGAAGTGTTCTGAAGATGTCAATTAAGTCCATCTGATCTAGTGAGTCATTTAGGATTGCTGTTTCTTTGCTGAGTTTTTGTCTAGCGGATTTATCCAGTGATGTCAGTGGTGTATTAAAGTCCCCTACTATGATTGTATTGTTGTCGATCTCTCCCCTGATATCTTCCAGAAGTTTTCTTATGTATGTGGGTGCTCCTGCATTGGGTGCATATATGTTTACCAGGGTTATATCTTCTTGTTGTATTGATCCCTTTAGTATTATGAAGTGGCCTTCCTTATCTCTGGTTATGGCCTTCACTTTGAGATGTATTTTGTCAGATATAAGTATTGCTACCCCAGCTTTCTTTTCCTTTCCATTTGCCTGAAAGATATTTTTCCATCCCTTCACTTTCAGTCTGTGTGAGTCCCTTCTAATGAGGTGGGTCTCTTGTAGACAGCAGATGTATGGGTCATGTTTTTTTATCCATTCAGCCACTCGATGTCTTTTGGTTGGAGCATTTAGTCCATTTACATTTAAAGTTATTATTGAAAGGTATTTGTTTGTAGCCATTTCTTTTTGTGTGTGTGTGTGTGGCTGTTTTCTTTCTGAGCTTGATATTTCTTCTTTTTACACCAGTCCCTTTAGCATTTCTTGCATGGCTGGCTTGGTGGTGATAAACTCCCTTAGCCCTTTTTTGTCTGTGAAGCTTCTTATTTCCCCTTCAATTTTGAATGATAGCCTTGCTGGATAGAGTATTCTTGGATTCAGTCCTTTGCTTTGCATCACTTTGTAGATTTCCGTCCATTCTTTTCTGGCCTGATGTGTTTCTGTTGAGAAATCATTTGATAATCTAATGGGAGATCCCTTGTATGTTACTTTCCGTCTCTCTCTTGCAGCCTGTAAGATTCTCTCTTTATCCTGAACATTTGCCATGGTAATTATGATGTGTCTTGGTGTGGGTCTTTTCGGGTTCACCTTGTTTGGGACTCTCTGGGCTTGTGTGACTTTTTTCTTCCCCACCTCAGGGAAGTTTTCTGATATTATTTCTTCGAATAGGTTTTCTAATCCATGTTCATCTTTCTGTTGTTCTGGCACCCCTATTATTCGTATGTTGTTTCGTTTCATGTTGTCCCAAAGCTCCCTTAGGCTCTCCTCCTGTCTTTTAATTTTTTTCTCCATTTGCCGTACAGTTTGAGTGTGTTTTGCTTCCTTGTCTTCTAATTCACTAATTCGGTCCTCCGCTTCTCCCAGTCTACTGTTGATACTTTCAATGGAGTTTTTTATTGAAGCTATGTCACTCTTCATTTCTTCTTGGGACTTACTTAAGTTGTTGATTTTTTCATCTGTTTCTTCTAGCTTCTTGCATAAGTAGTTGAGTTTTTCATCTGTTTCTTCTTGCTTCTTGAACATGTGGTGCATGTACTCTAGGAACCTTATTCTGAATTCTTTTTCCGTCATGTTGCATATCTCTGTCTCACTTAGCTGCTTTTCTGGCGAGTCCTCCTTTTCTTTCCTTTGGGGGTTTCTTTGCCTACCCATGTTTGATCTCGCTGACATATGTAGATGTTGAGGTGTTCAGTGGCTGCTCCCTGGGTGGCAGGGGCTCCTTGGGTTGTGGTTGCTGCTCAGACGGTTGTGGTAGCAGCTGCTTTCCAGTTGGCAGCAGCTCCTCTGGTGGGTGTTGTTCACAGCTGTGTTGGCTCTTCTGGCTGGTGGGGGGAGGCTTCACGTACAGTTGCTGTTCCACAGACAGAGGGTGTGGTGATCAGGAGGCTGTGGTGATCAGGAGGCTGCGGTGATCAGGGGGCTGCTGTTGCTTGGATCTGCTGCGTTGATTTAAAGGCACAAAATACAACAGAGCAAGGCACAACGTACCAGGCACTGAACACAAGTATATTCACAATATTAATAACTCCAAATAAAGGTGACCACCCGAATTAAGAGAATTAGGGGATAAGGGAGAAAGAAGAGAAGAAGATAAAAGAGAGAACAGAAAAGAAAAATAAGAAAAAAACAAACAAAAAAGGAGTGCAAAAATAGAATTGGGAAAAAAGAGGGGGGAAAAAAAGAGAGCGAAAAAAGAGAATGAAGTAGAAGTGGGGAAGAGACTCCCCGTATGAGGAGCAAACTCCAATAGAACTGCCACTAATCTCAACAAATTCCAGCAACAGATCCCTGGAGATGAATGCAAACTACAAACCACCAATAATATCCAGAGGGGTAAGGGAAAACAGAAGCACAAAAATAACTGGGGTGGGGTGGGGGAGGGAAGGGAAAAACCAGCAGGAAAAAAAAAGAAAAAGAAAAAGAAAAAGAAAAACAACCTCACAACCAGTCCTAAAAAAGAAGAAAAAACACAAAACAAAACAAACAAACAAATTAAAAAAAAAAAAAAAAAAAAGCCCAATATATTCAACAATCAAGAAAACAATAGAAAGATAAGAGAGAAAAAAAATGGTTGGAAAGTGAAGAAGGATAAAGAATAGGTGTATAGGCCGAAACCGGTTTGGCTCAGTGGATAGAGCGTCGGCCTGCGGACTCAAGGGTCCCGGGTTCGATTCCGGTCGAGGGCATGTACCTGGGTTGCGGGCACATCCCCAGTGGGAGATGTGCAGGAGGCAGCTGATCGATGTTTCTCTCTCATCGATGTTTCTAACTCTATCTCTCTACCTTCCTCTCTGTAAAAAATCAATAAAATATATTTAAAAAAAAAAAAAAAAAAAAAAAAAAAAGAATAGGTGTATAAGGATTTAGAGCAGTAGATTGGAAATAGGATATATAAGTAGGGTGGAATTAGACAGGGGGTAAAAAGAGGGAATTGGGAAAGTCTGGAGCAGGAATAGGGTAAGAGAAACAGGACACCAAAAGGGGAAAAGTAAGGAAGAGGGTTTTAGCAAAGAGGTGGAATTGAGATAGGGAAAATTAATGCTAAAGGAACGATGAAAATAGAATGGAGAACACTAATCCCAAAAGAAAATAAAGAGAAAATAAAATGGCACTTTAAAAAATGGTAAAATGGTAGGAGTAATAATACTGGTTAAAAATAAAAATGTGGTAATTGAAAGGGTAAAATCAGGTGATGGAAAAAGAAGAAAAAGAGAAAAAAAAAATTGGTTTCTTAGTAAAAAGGTGAAAAAATTAAAAAGAAAAAGAAAAAGAAAAAATTTGCAGTAGTGATGGTCTTTCGGTTCTTCTACTCTTCAGCCTGGTTCGCCATAGTCCTGCCAGGTATTTAGGAGAGTGTTGAATTTGCCTGCATTACACTGTTCCTCCGTGTTGTAAATCACAGTCCTGATTTTAAAGCAGGCCGTATTTGTGATCCAGTCTGCCTTAATTTGTATTCCCCTAAGAGTCAGTTTGTGGCTCAACCTCTGGGTGGCAGTGTTTTTGGGTTGGCCTCTGAGGCTATACAGCTTCTCTATCCTTTTTTAATCCTTACCCTGCTCTGTGTTGTTGGTGGGACTGAAAATCCCTCTATAGGCCAGACCCTGGTAACTCCCAGGGACTAATCAGCTTGTTTTAGTCCTTTATCTCATACAGGGTGGAATCTGGGTGTGGCTGTGCTCCTTGCCTGGGGGGCTGGAGGGAGGAATTCCACCCTCTGGAGGAATGGCTGCCCCAGTCCTGGGCCCAGGGGGGTCTCAGCACTCAATTCGCTGCCACCTCCTCCGGCTCCCCCTCTTTCCTCAGCCTCTCCCCAGATTCCCCTCGTCTGCACCTTCACCCTCTCTTCAGCACAGGTGAGTGTCTGTATCCGAACTGTCCTATGAGCAGGGTTCAGTGAAAACAAAGAAACAGACAAACGCCGGCCGGCCGCGGAAACGCTCCTCTTACCGGTCTGGGAAACGCTCCTCTTACCAGTACTGCATGGTCTGGGAAACGCTCCTCTCTTATGGGCACTGCATGGTCTGATCAGCTCCTCAGGATGCCCCCTTTAGTCTCAGTTCTCCGCAATCACAAAATCCAAATCTCAAATCTCCTGGCGCCAGCAAACCCGCGGAACTCCTTACCCTGGTCAGGGTCTGTGTCTGTCCCAAGAGACGCGGCTGTCTGCCATGCGGTCTCCCTCCGACCCTCTGGGCTCAGGTCTGGCAAACTTTCCTGCCCAGATCCCTGGTTTTTAACCTTTCCAGGGGAGGTCTGCCCTTCCAGGCTGCAAGCCGTCTCACCAGCTGAGTAAATTTGCCAATTCGGGGTGGGTGTTATTAGTTTCAGCTGCTTACTCCGTTTGCTCCGGGACAAGACCTGGGACGCGTCTGCCTATATCGCCGCCATCTTGCTTCCTCTCCTTTCCTTATTTCTTTCCTTTTTTCTTATGATAGTCAGGGTCAGCATTTTCTATATTTCCCTCTCTTTTTTAATATATGTTTTATTGATTTCAGAATGTAATGGAGGGGGAGAGAGAGAGATAGAAACATCAATGAGCAGAGAGAATCATTGATCAGCTGCCTCCTACACACCCCCCCCCCCCCACTGGGGATTGAGTCTGAAACCTGGCGTGTGCCCTGACCAGGAATGGGAACCTGCCCTCCTGGTTCATAGGTCAGCGTTCTTCCTCTGAGCCACTCTGGCCCGGCTATACTTCTCTCCTTTGTCCCAGAGCCTTCTCTGCATTCATTTTATGAAGCCTCCCCAAGGTCAGGAAGCATTCCCACCTTTAATTAATGACTTTCAACTACTCAGAACATCCCTTTTGTGACAGATCCACCTGGAAAGGCAGCCATTTATAACATCCCTATTAGGATGGGGTCAGAGGCTCGTATATCTTGAAGAAGGGAAATGTAGGTTTTAGGTTCAAGTGGCTGCAGCATCAGCCTCTTGATATGGGGTAAGAAAATGCACATTTGACTGCTCAGAGTAGCTCAGAAAGTTCTGAAAGAAGAGTAAATAGAAGAGATTTGCTCACTAGATTAGTACAAAAGACTTGGTAGGTAAATGTACTATTAGCTTACAGAACATGAGAGGTACACGGGCATTGACACGTGCAAAAATTAATGTTTATTTGTGATTATTTCCACATAATTATTTCTTAATTGAAGTATTTTTGCCAGTAATGTCAGTACTGGAATGACCTGTCCTTCCATGTACCTTAGTCACCTGATACCCATTGTCTCAGTCAACATGATGTTCACGTGGCAGAGGTGTTGCACTCACTGTAGAGTTAATAGTCCCCCTTGCTCAGTAAGAAGGGTTAGTGGGGGTTTAATCAAAGTTGTGCAAAGACCATTACTTCATATCTGGACAATGTCTCTAAGTTTGTGTTTGCTTTTTAAAATGAAGGGCTTAATTTTATTTCCTACAGATCATTGGCTTTTGCATGGGAGCTTTAAATAATCAGGACTTGATTCTTTAAATTTTCATTATATTTTATACTCATGTAATGGACATACCCTTCATGATCACCTTTTGAATTTTCTAGAAAGTTTCCAAGAATGATATTATTAATGTATGTTCAGTTACATTAAATTTTTACAATATAGGTCTGCACTAATGACACACAAAAATTTTGAAAGGAACGTACTAGTAAGAAAAATTTGTTCCTCCAGTCTGGTGTGGTGGTGGAGGGTTTGATTCCTTGTCCAGGGCAACTAGGTCCTGGATCCGTATGATAGGCAACTAATCCATGTGTCTCTGTGTCTCTTTTACATTGATCTCTCTCTCCCCCCCCTCCTCCCACCCTCACTTTCCCTCCCTTCCCTGCTCCCTCCCTCCCTGTCTTTTCCCTTTCATGCCTCTACCTCCCTGCATTCCACTTTCAAAATGTCAATGAAAAAAATCTCCGCAGGTGAGGTTTTACAACCACAAAAAGGAAATAATAAGTAATTTGTCTTGTATCCTTATGTTTCTCCTTATTGTATTTATATAAAACCCAAAGGGGATCATACACAAATAGATTCATGAGATTTATGGAATCACTAAACCATCTTGATTTCTTAGTTGTAAAGTGTGTGTCTCTGTGCTTTATTTCAGCTATTTTTTTTTTTCCCCAAGTACATTTTTATAGATTTCAGACAGGAAGAGAGAGGTCGAGAGAGACAGAAACATCAATGATGAGAGAGAATCATTGATCAGCTGCCTCCTGCACACCCCGTGCTGGCATTGAGCCCACAACCTGGTTGTGTGTCCAGACAGCAATCGAATCTGACCTCTTGGTTCATGGGGCAGCACTCAACCACTGAGCCACACCAGCTGGACCATGCAGAATAATCTTATTCTAAAATTACTCATGTTAGATTTTCCACTAAGATTATGGTTCATATGTGTCCTATTCCATGAGAACTGTAAATTCCATTAATGACCCTTTTAGTTCAAAATTCAGTATGAATTTTTTCCTCTGTTTTCTTTTTCTGTGTATTCAGAGGTATGGCACCTGATGCGGACACATTGACATCACAAGTAAAAAAAGTGAGTTTGTTACACGTGGAAACACAGGCCCCATCTGAGAACCTGGATCACAATCTGTGTCTTTACAGAAGTTCATTTCATTGTGGTCTGCTCTACACTTGAGAAGAAGTTCATATACTTCCAACACACCATCACATTTACAGCTGAGAAATATACACTATTGACCCTGAACGATGATGCAACACAGCACTCAGAAATCCATATGCCAGTGTCCATGCCTTGATTTATTGTTTAAAATATATTTTTATTGATTTCAGAGAGGATGGGGGGGAGAGAGAGAGAGAGAGAGAGAGAGAGAGATAAAAACATCAATGATGAGAGAATCATTGTTCGGCTACCTCCTGTAAACTCACCTAGTGGGGATTGCGCATGCAACCCAGACATGTGCTCTTGACTGGAATTGAACCCGCGATTCTTTAGTCTGCAGGCCGACACTCTATCCACTGAGTCAAATCAGCTAGGGCTATGCCTTAATTTTAAAGTTTATTTTCTTGTAAAGGAAAATCTGTACTGTGCATCTGTGTACATGTTTCATCCTCATTTGTTAGTGTCAGAAGACACATCAGAGAATGTTACTGGGGCAAAGTGATCTTATTGGGTGATTCAGGATACTCCCCTAGGACCCAACCTCTTCTCCTAACACTGTTTTCATGTTGGGTGACATTATGAACTCTTCTGGTGACCTCTTGGTCAATGTGTCTTTTTGTTCAGGGACCATTGACATTCAGGGATGTGGCCATAGATTTCTCTCAGGAGGAGTGGGAATGCCTGGACCCAGCTCAGCGGAAATTGTACCTGGATGTGATGTTGGAGAACTACAGCAACCTGGTCTCCGTGGGTGAGGATGACTCCTTCCCGAGTTCCTACTCCACCCCCACAATTTTTTCCTTTATTATTATAACATCTCTAAGGGGTTTCTGCTTTCTATGGTAGATTCTTGCTCTTGAGGAACAAATTGGGCCCTAGCTGGCTTGGCTCAGTGGATAGGCCCAGTGGCCTGCATACTGAATGGTCCCGGAATAGATTCTGGTCCAGGGCCAATCCCTGGGTTGCTGACTGGCTCCCCAGTAGGGGGTGTGCAGGAGGCTACAGATCACTGATTTCTCTCTCATCATTGATGTTTCTCTCTCTCTCTTTCCCTCTCCCTTCCTCTCTGAAAGCAAGAGAAAAAAAATATTTTTTTAAAAAGGAACAAATTGGAGATTCTTTGGTGTAGAAAAGAAAGGCTTTGTGAAATGAATTAGGAACTCAGTGTTTGTACACTTTACATGTTGTCTACACTAATTAAGGTAATATCAGAAAATAATATTTTGGAAAATAATTTTCTAGAATATTCTAATATTCTACCATTTCTTCTGGCCAGAGGACAACCTGCATTGGAAATGGGAAAGCTTCTATCAAAATTCACACTCCATTTTCCTGTTTTAAATTAATTTTAAGATTTTGTTTATTTCAGGGTGGAAGGGATAGTTAGAGATAGAAACTTCAGCTGGGCATTATTTGATTTTTTTGTATGTGCTCTGTCAAGAGGTCAATCTTACAACGTTGGTATATCAGTACGATCCATGAAGTAACTGGGCTAACTGGGCAGGTAGATTGGATTCTTTCACTTAGATCTGTGTATCTAGGTTTCTATCATGTCTTTTCATGGCTTGATGAATTATTTTTTTACAGTAGTGAATAAGACTTCATTGTATGTACTTCACTGTATTTATAATCCATTCACTTGTTAATGGACCTCTGCATTGCTTCCAGTTTTTATAAATTATGATTAAACAGCCCCTTGTAGGCTTTTGTGTAGATAAAAGGTTTAACTCTGGCTTAATAGTATGGAGCCCAATTATTGGATCCCATGGTGAGTGTATATTTAGTTTTATAAAAACCGCCAGACCATCTCCCCAACGGGCTGTAGCATTTGGCATTTTCAGCAGCAGTGATTGGGAGTTCCAGGTGCTCCACATCACCAAGGTACTTGGTGCATTCAGTGTTCTGGATTCTGACCTGTTCAGTGGTGGTTGAGTGTTGCTTGCCTGTGCTGTTGTTACTTCTCATTGTTTTAATGTGAATTTCCTTAGTGACATAAGATGTGCAGGATTTTGTTAACTGATATTCTATGTGTATGTCTTTTATAGTGCTGTGACGTTAAGGTGTTTGGCCCTTTTCAGTCATGTTGGTTCTTTTGTCCATGTTGAGTTGGAAGATTTCTTTGTGGTTTTGCATAATTGTCCCGTACATGTTGACTTTTTTACTAATGTAGTTGTGGCCCTGTGCACGGATTCGTGCACATTGAAAGGAAAATAATTAGAAGAAATATTTTAATATTGTTATTTTCCCTCTCTGTATAATAGAAGTGTCTGAGATGAAAGAAAATGAGTTAATTGTATATGAAAATAATATATACCATAAATTGATTTTTAAATAAATAATAACATGATACAACAACAACGACCTCGTATGAAAACAAGAAAAACATGATATAAAACAACAAAAACATGATATAAAAACAACATTGATACAAACGACTAATAAATTGATTAAACTTATTCTGATATCTCCCTATATAACACATTAAAGAGTGAAATACCAACAAACACCTAACAAGATGACAATCATTTAAGCATAAAACCTGTTGGGAAAATTGGACAGATATATGCAAGAAAATGAAACTAGACCATCCACTTACACCATACACAAAAATAAACTCAAAATGGATAAAGGACTTAAATGTACGATGAGAAACCATAAAAAGTCTAGAAGAATCCAAAGGCAACAACATCTCAGACACATGTCGAAGCAATTTCTTCACTGATACAGCTCCTAGGGCACTTGAAACTAAAGAGAAAATGAACAAATGGGACTTCATCAAAATAAAAAGCTTCTGCACAGCAAAAGAAACCATCAACAAAACAACAAGAAAGCCCACTGCGTGGGAAAACATATTTGCCAATGTCATATCTGTTAAGGGCCTGATCTCCAAAATTTATAGGGAACTCATACAACTTAATAAAAGGAAGATAAACAATCCAATCAAAAAATGGGCAAAGGACCTAAATAGACACCTTTCAAAAGAGGACATTCAGAAAGCGAAGAGACACATGAAAACATGCTCAAAGTCACTAACCATCCGAGAGATGCAAATCAACAATGAGGTACCATCTCACACCTGTCAGACTGGCTATCATCAAGAAATCAACAAACGACAAGTGCTGGAGAGGATGTGGAGAAAAAGGAACACTCGTGCACTACTGGTGGGAATGCAGACTGGTGCAGCCACTATGGAAGACAGTATGGAGTTTCCTCAAAAAACTAAAAATGGAACTCCCATTTGACCCTGTGATCCCACTTCTAGGAATATATCCCAAGAAACCAGAAACACCAATCAGAAAGGATATATGCACCCAGATGTTCATAGCAGCACAATTCACCATAGCTAAGATCTGGAAACAGCCTAAGTGCCCATCAGTAGATGAATGGATTAGAAAACTGTGGTACATCTACACGATGGAATACTATGCTGCTGTTAAAAAGAAGGAACTCCTACCATTTGCAACATCATGGATGGAACTGGAGAGCATTATGCTAAGTGAAACAAGCCAGTCAATGAAGGAAAAATACCACATGATCTCACTCATTCATGGATAATAAAGACCATTATAAACTGATGAACAATAATAGATACAGAGGCAGAGCTGCCTCAAACAGATTGTCAAACTGCAGCGGGAAGGCCAGGGAGGGTTGGGGGGCAGGAGGGAGGGGGTTAAGAGATCAACCGAAGGACTTGTATGCATGCATATAAGCATAACCAATGGACATAGACACTTGGGGGTAGGGGAGACCAGGGGATTGTCAAGGGCGGGGAAAAAAAAAGACACATATGTAATACCCTTTGTAATACTTTAAGCAATAAAAAAAAAAAAGAAAAAGAAAAAATTGAAGAAGCAAAATCATAAGGGGTTGACTGTTGTTGTCCAGCCCCGTGCACGTGCCTGGGGTGGAGCCAGCATAGGGTGGGAGCTGGAGACAACACAGTGCATTGGAAGCTTCAAACTCAAGAAAGAATAAAAGGGCTACAGTGGGTCAGAAAAGGATGAGAAATCACGTGGCTGCAACAGCAGACACCTGGGCTGCAGCGTAGGGGATGTGGGGCCTGAATTGAGGGGAAAGTTGGGAGGCTTTCTCCTCCAGGCCAGGGAAGCCATAGGCACCGGTGCAGTTTCCAGAAAGTGCGTGCGCAGTGAGAAGATGGGGACCAAGGTCAGAGGCCCAGGAGCACTGTCCTTTGGGAGAAAGAAGAGCCCTTCAAGCTGAGGCTGAACAGAAAGGTGGCAGCAAGGAGCCAGGGCATCTCGAGAACTACGGAGGGCCTGGCAGCAGGGTCACACACTGCTGGGAGGGCACCACTACAAGGAGCCACTGATGACCTGTCTGGAGCCCTTCCATGGAGATAAGGCGGGAGCCAGACTGCGGTGGCGGAGCAGTGACTCCGGAGGGAAATAAGGTCAGCAGTGGAGGCAACCCTCAGAAGTTTGACTGAGATGATAAGGAGCAGCAGCTGGAAAAACACACGAAGTCCAGGGAGGCATGTCATTAAACTTTTAAAATGCTCTTTTAAAGTTCCTAATCTGGTTTAGCCCCAAGAAGGCAGAAAGAGGGGCCTCAGACCTCCCTTCTCCCCCCCCTCCCCCCCATGCTGGCAGCTGAGCCCCTCAGATGGTCACTGGGGCTGAAGCATGGCTGCAGTGGCATGGGGAGGCGGGAGGCAGGATGCTGTCTCCTGACTTGTTCAGAGCTGCTGCTAGATGTGATGGGGAAAGAGAAAGCAAACTGACATTTAGTCGCTTTTATTCTAGTTTTTAAGTTCTCTATGGAGAATACACCCTTTCTAGCCTGCCTGCTAGAAAGGGTATATTCAGACAGACAGCTCCTACCATCTGACCCCTGTGCCACCAGTGGGGAGGGACAGGGCTGGCCCCAGGACCTGGGTGTGCATCTTGGCTCCTTCACAGTCTAGCGGACTGGTCTAGACAAGCTCCTCACCTTCTTTGAGCCTCAGTGCCCTTTGGCTCACGGAACTTGAGGCTAATTCTTACCTGTCAGTGTTATTGTGAGGAGGGAGGGAGATAATAGGATAGCTCAAAGAGCAGAGCACATGGTAACTACTTACTAAGTGTCCTTTCAGAGTAAGGAAACAGAGAAGAGGTGGCTAGTGTTGCCCTGCCTCCGGGCCCCAGAAGCTTGGCCCTGTGCAGATGCCTGGGGTGGATCCAAGCAGGTTAGACAGGGTGGTGGGTGGGGGTGAGTGTCCTTGCAGCGGGTCTAACCCAATCTGAGGGGTGAGCGTCCACTCCTCAGGTTGGGCTGGACCCGCTGCAATTCTTCTCACCCTGTGCTCAGCACAGTCGCTGTCTGTGTGCAAGGTCCTCCCCAGAATCCCAAAGGCCGGGCCTATGCCCAGCCCTTGCCCTCCCCACAGTCCTCAGGAAGCACCACTGCCTGGGCCACAGGGGGCAGTTGTCATGGGGATGCTGGGCCTGCTGAGCTGCCTCCTTAGCAACAGGACTTTCAGGTCAGTTACCATGGAAACAGCATCCACTCAGCCATCAGTAATGGGAAGCGGGTTCCCTGCCCTTTCTGAGGACTTCCCTCTCTGCCATGCGGATGGGGCACCACGGCACTCCCTGAGCAGCCAGGAGCCCCCAGGGACTTGGCTTTTCCAATGGCAGATCACTGCTTCTCCCCTACTGGGCAAGGTCCCAGGGCTTACAGGGACCTTCTGCAGCCAGGGGTGGTAGAGGCTGTCATCTAAGGGTTTCACAAGGGTCTGGGGGCCAGGCCTAGCATCCTCCCCAGGGCAGTGGGGAGTGGGCAGCACTTCCTAACAAGGCCTGAATCCAGAGGATGCCCTCAGGTTCCCTGACCCATACAGAGCCCAAAGGCTGTGGCTCATTCTTGGCCACTCTGAAAGGCAACCCTCTGTCCTGGTCATGAAACCCCCAGCTCAGTCTCCTTTTGTCCCCAACCGCCCTCCAGCTTCTGAGGGCCCAACTGACCAGCCTAAGATGGTATATCCCTGTTTGGAACCAGCTGGAGCTCATGTGCACATTACTGTCCCCCTCCTCCTTCAGGGAGCATCAGGGAGTCCCAGGGACTCTGGCAGCTGGGGTGGGAAGGATCTCAGTCAGGGTCTCCCCCTCCACTACCTGACAAAGGATGCGCACACACACTCTCATTCTCCTCCTTACTCTCACCAGCCCATACACAGAGCACAGCTGCCTCCAGTGTCTGCAAGTGCTCTAGGGTAGCGGTCGCCAATCTTTTGGACCTCATGGACCACCAGTGGTCTGTGGACCACCAGCTTGCGACCACTGCTCTAGGGGACCTGTCCACTGCCCTCCACAGCCTTGCTCCTGAGCCCCCAGTATTCATACCCCAATAACTTCATTCCCCCTCAATCCCTGGCCCCTAAAAGAAGGCAGCATCTATTGGATTTTTTTTTTTATTTAAATAAAATATATAACACGGCAAAAAAAAAAAAAAAAAAAAGAGTAAAACCACTCATTTAAAAGTAAAAACACTTTCGGAGTACTTAACTAATTACCCTTGTGATGCGGTTTTTACAATTTTAACGTCACGTGCTCTTTGAGAGAAAGCAACATATAACTGACTATATCTGAAAACGGATTCAGGTAGGAATATTCGTACTCTGTCTAGAGTTTGTTCTTGTGATTTATTAATAGTTATTGCAAATGCTGGCATCACAGGAAACTGTCTTCGAATTATTTTATATGGGAGGCCAGTGTCAGACAAGGACAAATATCGTACTTGGGCGAGTCAACATTTATTTTTCAATTTCCAGTGCGTGTCATATGTTCCGGGTGGTCGGACAGATGTATGGTCGGTCACTTAGCCTTTTATATATATATACTAGAGGCCCTGTGCATGAAATTTGTGTACGGGTAGGGTCCCAAGGCCTGGTTGGCGATCAGGGCCTATTGGGCTTTCCAGCTGCAGGCTGGGGCCTTCCTTCCCTGGCTGTCATCTGGGGCCTTCCTTCCCTGAATACCAGCTGCTGGCCAGGTCCTTCCTTTATTCCAAGCCGCTTCCTGGTGGTTAGAGCATGTCATAGCAAGCAACCGAACTCCCTGTCTCTCAGTCAAACTCCCAAGGGGAGACTTTGCATATTAACCTTTTATATATATAGATTATATATATAGATTTTCGTTATATTATATAGTTGTCTTTCTTTTCTCCTTTTCAGCTTTAAGATACTTAGTTCCATTCTTTTACAGGTAAATAATATATTTCCATTAATGTAGTACCAGTTTGATTACAATTATTTTGTGTTTCTGGTGGTACACTAATTCGGTTTCTTTGCATGACTTCATATCTTTTGTTGATATTCAGGAATTGTATACAAACAGGCTTTTAAACAAGTTTTCTATAGGAGGAAACAAATAATAACCATCTGTGGAACCAATTCTACATTCTGTCAACACTGATTTCAGGATCTGTATTCCTGGCTTGTTTGTCTGTTTAATTTTCCAGACCCACAGTATCTTTTCAGGCTTGATATACATCTTCAGTACCACAGTCTTTGTGGTGCTTGAACAACTTCTCATTCTTTCTTCGCAGTAGCCACTATAGGACTCTCACCACGTGCTGCCATTCTGTTCACACTCTTTTGTGTCATGCACAACAGACACATGTTCTTCAAGATGCTTCAAAACAAGGAGATCATTGAACATGCCCTTCCTTCATTTCTCTCTCTCTCTCTCTCTCTCTGTCTCTGTCTCTGTCTCTGTCTCGAAGAAACTGGGAATTTGGAGTGTTTATATAATATTGCCATTTTGTTCCAGGGGGTTTGAGCAGGTATCATTGCAAATGTAAGCAACTCTTTCTCCCCCTTTGATGTGAGTTTTCTTCATTGTACCTATCTTGAGCTTTCGTTGAATCCTACACTGGCTCTTGGAGTACTCCAAAATGTCATTTGATCAATACTTGCTGTAAGGTTAAAGTGCATTCACCTGATTATAAAAACTGAAAATTTGTTTTCTTTCAGCTATGTCATCTGAGGATAACCATGTCTTTATGCCAAAGCCCGGAATACAAGATTTATTCTCTGAAATAATACTGGTAAGATATAAAAGGTGTTGCTTTGATAATGTACACTTAATGAAAGCCTTGGAATTTGAGGAAGAGTGTGATGAGAAAGAGAATATTGATATAAAGAGAACTAATCTGAGACAATTATCATAATAAATTTCTTTTTACCTAAAGTGGTCAGGTATATTATGCATTTGGGAAACCTCCCAATTTAAAGTCAGTTAAACATTGGCAGATCAGTGTGTTTGTGCACGTGAAGGTTGAAAACAAGTTTTTACTGTTATGCATTTTCGGAAAGGAAATCTAGAAAAAGTAGGAATTTGCATTGTCTATAGTGTAAATAATGATTTGCTTTGTTTAAAATGTAGGGTAGGATTAAACTTCGTCAATTATTTCTAAAATATATAGATTTATATTGTACCTATAAAATTACAATGTGCTAAATTTGGCAATATGTTTTTATTTATTTATTTATTTATTTATTAAAAGCATGGAACGCTTCACGAATTTGCGTGTCGTCCTTGTGCAGGGGCCATGCTAATCTTCTCTGTATCGTTCCGATTTTAGTATATGTGCTGCTGAAGCAAGCACACTTTTATGTTTTTATATTAAAAATATATTTTAATTGATTTTAGAGAGTAAGGGAAAGGAAGAGGGAGAGGAAAACATCAATGATAAGAGACGATCATTCATTGGCTGCCTCCTGCATGCCTCCTACTGGGGACTGATCCCTCAGCCGGGCCATGTGCCCTTACCGGGAATGGAACCGTGATCTTCTTGTTCATATGTCAAATCTCAACCACTGAGACCTGCCGGCAGGGCAATTTGGTAATCTTTCATTTATTTATTTTTATGATTATTTTAAAATATATTTTTATTGATTTCAGAGAGGAAGGGAGAGGGAGAGAGAGAAACATCAATCATGAGAGAGAATCATTGATTGGCTTTCACCTGTACACCCCCTCCTGGGGATCGGGACCTGAACCCAGGCTTGTGCCCTTGACTGGAATAGAAACTGGGACCCTCCAGTCTGCAGGCCAATGCTCTATCCACTGAGCCAAACCAGCTAGGGCAATCTTTTAAACAAGGATTCATCCTTTTTCCTCTGACAATTAATGTCTTGTATTTATTTTTTGTCTATAATTTTAATATATTAGGAAAGCTTTTGTTATACAGCGATTTTGGTTTAATGTTTATCACAGAATGGTTTTTATGGAACAAGTGTACATGTTTAATGAAATTATAACTATCACTAAAGGTCTTTCTATCTCCCATAATCACCAGAGTACACATAATGAAGTTAGAAGTTATCAATGGATTGAATATTGGAAAAACTTTAAGCTAGAATCATATCTTAATCATCAGACAAGTGGGCTTGCAGAGGACCATTATAAAAGTGGAAAAGTCTTTGACCAAATGTCCAACAACAACATACATCAGGTTATTGCTATTATGGAGAAGACACACAAAGGAAATAAATATGTCCAGTCTTTTCAGGAGTCTTCAGATTACACTGAACAAGAGATAATTCATCATGGGGCAGAAGCTAACAAATCAAATCCGTGTGGGAGAGTCTTCAGTCAAATATTCAATCTAAATAGACGCAAAAAAATCCAAAGTGGAGAAAAACTTTATAAATGTCAAGATTTGAGTAAAATATCTTATTGGCCTTCAGGTTGTACTTTAAATCACAGGATTCATCCTGGAGAGAAGGCTTTCAAATGTAAAGCGTGTGGCAAAGCCTTTAAATGCCATTCCTCTCTTATTGTACATAAGGGAAGAATTCACACAATAGCAAAATTTTACAAACTCAGGGAAAGTGGAAAATGCTTTATTCAGTCCTCAAGACTTACTCAAAATCATAGAAATCATAGGGAAGAAAAGTCTTATAAATGTTCTGAATGTGGCAAAACCTATAGCTGGCCCTCAACCTGTACTCTTCATCAGAGAATTCACACTGGAGAAAACCCTTTTAAATGTAGAGAATGTGGCAAATCCTTTAAAAACCATGCAGTTCTTACTAATCATCAAAGTGTTCATACTGAAGATAGGCCTTATAAATATAGAGTGTGTGGTAAAGCATTCCTCCACGCCTCAAACATTCGACATCAGAAAGCTCATACTGGTGAGAAACCTTACAAATGTAGAGAATGTGGCAAAACCTTTACTCGGTCCTCACATCTTACTTGTCATCAGAGAGTTCATTCTGGAGAAAAGCCTTATAAATGTAGAGTATGTGGCAAAGCCTTTAGTGATCCCTCCTCTTTTAATAGACATCAGAGAGTCCATACTGGAGAGAAGCCTTATAAATGTAGAAAATGTGGCAAAGACTTTAGGCAGTCCTCTGCTCTTAATTATCATCAGAGAGTTCATACTGGAGAGAAGCCTTATAAATGCAGAGAATGTGGGAAAGCCTTTACCCAGTCTGCATCCCTTACTAATCATGAAAAAGTTCACACTGGAGAAAAACCTTATAAATGTAGAGAATGTGGCAAAGCCTTTGCCCGATCCTCAATCCTTATTGCACATCAGAGCATTCACACAGGAGAAAAGCGTTATACATGTAGAGACTGTGGCAAATCCTTTGTCACTTCCTCAAAACTTACTAAGCATAAGAGAGTTCACACTGGAGAGAAGCCTTATAAATGTAGAGACTGTAGCAAAGCCTTTAGCCAGTCCTCATCCCTTATTAATCATCAGAGAGTTCACACTGCAGAGAAACCTTATAAATGTAGAGAATGTGGCAACTCCTTTCTCAGCTCCTCTGGCTTTACTAAGCATCGGAGAGTTCACACTGGGGAGAAGCCTTATAAATGTAGAGAATGTGGCAAAGCCTTTACCTGGTCCTCAACCCTTATTGCACATCAGAGCATTCACACAGGAGAGAAGCGTTACACGTGTAAAGACTGTGGCAAATCCTTTGTCACTTCCTCAGAACTTACTAAGCATCAGAGAGTTCACACTGGAGAGAAACCTTATAAATGTAGAGACTGTAGCAAAGCCTTTAGCCAATCCTCATCCCTTACTATTCATCAGAGAGTTCACACTGCAGAGAAACCTTATAAATGCAGAGAATGTGGCAAATCCTTTCACAGCTCCTCAGACTTTACTAAACATTGGAGAGTTCACACTGGAGAGAAGCCTTATGAATGTAGAGAATGTGGCAAAGCCTTTAGCCAGTCCTCACAACTTACTTGTCATCAGAGAGTTCATTCTGGAGAGAAGCCTTATAAATGTAGAGAATGTGGCAAAGCCTTTAGATGGTCTTCACACCTTACTAGACATCAGAACGTTCATACTGGAGAACAGCCTGATAAACAGAGAATGTAACACAGCCTTTCATCAGTGTTTCTGCCTTACTGTACAGCAGAGTTCGTACTTGAGAGAAGACTCAAAGATGTGAGGAGTGCCCTAACCACTTTGGTTCGGTGGATAGAGCATCGGCCTACGGACTGAAGGGTCCCAGGTTCGATTTCAATCAAGGGCTTGTACCTTGTTTGTGGGCACATCCCCAGTGGGGAGTGTGCAGGAGGCAGCTGATCGATGTTTCTCTCTCATCGATGTTTCTAACTCTCTATCCCTCTCCCCTCCTCTCTGTAAAAAATCAATAAAATATATTTTTAAAAAAATATGTGAGGAGTGTCGTGAATTCTTTACCAGCTGTGAGAACTTACTAACATCACAGAATAGATACTGGCAAGAAGCCTTATGAATGTGAAAAATGTAGACAAGCCTTTAAAAGGCATTCATGTCTTACTGTACCTGAGAGACCTCATACTAAAGACAGTCCTTACAAATACAGACTTTGGGCTGGAGCCTTTACCCACAGCTCAAAATTTACTGAACATCAGAGATTTTATAGTGGAGAGAAGCTTTACACTGTAGAAAATATGAGAAAGCCTTTAACGTGAGGTCTAACCTACTCAGCATTTTAGGAAACATTCTAAAGAAAAACAGCAAAAATATAAAATTTTCATCTAAAGATTTAAGTTTCAATGGTTGAAGCTACATTGAGAATGTTAAAATAAGGTCTTACAGCCCTGACCGGTTTGGCTCAGTGGATAGAGCTTCGGCCTGTGGACTGAAAGATCCTAGGTTCGATTCCAGCCAAGGGCATGTACCTTGCTTGCGGGCACATCCCCAGTGGGTGGTGTGCAGGAGGCAGCTGATCGATGTTTCTCTCATCGATGTTTCTAACTATCCCTCTCTCTTCCTCCCTGTAAAAAAATCAATAAAATATATTTAAAATAAAATAAGGTCTTACAAATTATCAGGCATATGTCAAAGTATATATCCTCATTTATATGTCATAGAACCTCTTGGAGTTATTACTGGATCAAAGCCCAGCAGATACAAAGAATGTGACAAAGCTTACTCAGTATGCAAACCTTACCTGACATCAGAATTCATACTGGGGAGAAACAATACAAATGTAAACATTAAAGTCTTTAATCAGCATCCGAAGCTTATTCCTCACATTGGGATTTATTCTAGGGAGAAACCTTAAAACTGAAGAATGTGGGAAATCGTATAGTTGGATCTACGGCCCCAGTCTGTTGATGTTCTGTTTGTGAACGGTGACGCTGAGGTGATCTCGGTGTACAGGATCAGTTTAGAGAAGCCGAGGGCTACCGCTCACTCAGGCAAGTAGCAAAGCCCCCAAAGCTCTCATGGCTTTTATTTGGGGAGTACAGCAAATAACAAGAGTACAGTAAGTGACAATGATTAACAAGCATGCTTATGAGATCATCTGAGCTAAGTTATACGTTAAACTATTAATTTCCTATGTTATACAACGACCCTTTCCACCTGCAGCAGTGTACCTTCCCTTGAACTTTCCATGCCCTCATGGGCTATTTATCACCTCACAGAAAGTTCTGCCTCTGAACAGTAAGTCTTGCTTGCAAGACTTTGTTCTGATGTGGCCCGCTTGCAGGCCCCTGCCTTTTCTTGGCAGAACGTCCTCTTATAGTTAACTTCATTCCACTTGACCAGCTACACAGTCTTATCAGGGATTATAATTGGGTAGAAATTTTATGGTTCTGATAGAGGAGGAAGGACTTTCGTTTAAAATATACAATTTATAAAACTCCAAGAATTTTGCCTTAAGTGACTTCAAAGATGTAAAAACTTTATCCAAGTATGTAATTGATTATAAATTTTAAAAGTATCACTGAATTTTCACTAGATCAATAGCCAAAATGCCTTTCAGGTATAGCCATAAATCAGTACGCACAGTGTACTCCTAACTTTAAATGTTAGGTAATGTTTGTATACTTGAATATATCAAAGGAATTGATGTTTCCATATGTACAATTACTTAGAAGTTATATTGAAATTATTTGAAGTCTTTTGAAAAGGAAATATTAATTTGATTGTCTTCCCATATCACTTGATGCTGCTGTTTCATTCCTGGTGTTTGTGTGAGTGAACTCATGGGGTTGATTGTTTCAGCCTTAACCGTTTTGAGTCCCAAGCAGCGCGATTGCGCTGCTGAGATTTTATGTCGAGAAAACATACGATTCGTTTGAGTCCCAGGGGGTATTGAAAAAACACTGTCGAAGAATCCCAAACAGCGCAACCGCGCTTTCTCTAAATGAGTACGAAAAGACCCAAACAACGTGATAGCGCTTGTTTTATTTTATGTTGAGAAATACCAAGCAGCGCAATTGCGCTGCTTGGGACTCAAACGGTTAACGATCTATGAGCTGTTGTATATTATATGGACTTACTTGTGTACACATTCCCATGGAATATTGGGTATATTGTAAGGCACAATATTTTCTTCTATTAGAGAACAATCCTATTGAATAAATCTTTTAAAATAGTTCTCCAGTTTTGTAAATGATGTCATCAAAGTTACTTTCTTTTCTGTGCCAATGTGTTCAGCTGAACACATTTTTGAGGGCATGTCAATTTGTGGTTGTCACATTTAGGTGACCGGAACTACACTTAGTACAGTGCTGTCTGTGTAATAGATTGCCATAGTTAAGAGGAATATTGCAATACCAGTGACATTGATGTACCCAGGATGCAGAATTGGCATGAATTCTGCATGTGGAGCGAGGACATCTTTCGCAGGCTGCACTGCTGGCTGAACTCAGAAAAATTAATTCTATGTCTTTCATTTCTCATTTCCTGTTCCTCTCTGATTTTTCACTTCGTCTTCTAAGCTCCATTCCTTTGGCAGTGGTGGAACCACAGCATGTAAAGCTTCCTGTCCCACATCAGCCTTTCAAGCCCCTGTAACTTCCACTCAGTAGTTTGGAATTTTTAATGCAATGACTGACATCATAATTTGGCAAATATTTTGCTTTATATTCATGAAGTAGGTAGGCCATGATTCGAGTTCTCATGCTGATACCTATAGGTATTTTTTGGTGTTTTTTTTAGACTGGATTAATGCTTTTATTAATGATAGCATTCATACTACATTTCTAAGATTTACAACCAAAAGATCATATTGTATTTACATGCAATGGACAGTCCAAGCTAACAAATTCAAACCACAGCTCTGGTTAAGACCATGGTTTGTTCCAAATTAAATACATAATACTCTTACCTCTTCCTTTCAACATGTACAGTAAAAACCCACTCTTCCATCTCTTTTTAAAAAAAAAAAAATATATATATATATATATTTATTTATTGATTGATTGATTTTTTACAGCGAGGAAGAGCGAGATAGAGAGCCAGAAACATCGATGAGAGAAACATCGATCAGCTGCTTCCTGCATATCTCCCACTGGGGATGCGTCTGCAACCCAGGTACATGCCCTTGGCCGGAATAGAACCTGGGACCCTTCAGTCCGCAGGCCGACACTCTATCCGCTGAGCCTAACCGGTTTCGGCTCTTCCATCTTTTAAGGAATATAAAAATTGCATTGACAACTGCACTGATTAGCAAAGATATTTAAAACCTGAGAGATAAGCCCAAATATATTTGAGTGCTAACACGTGTACATTTGAACACTTGATAGCACAGACTGGTCAGTGGTCAATAATGCATGATGCAGGTGGCTCGGAGGGCCTGCCGGGGCTGGCTTGAGACCCATGCCGCCTGAGCTGTATACCACAGATGAACTGGGGGTTTTCTCCCTATGGTTGTTTTCTTTCTGTTTTCATTTCTTCTTGCTTTAAGAGGAAAAAAAAAACTCTCTGGCCCACTCAGATGGGGTTTTTACATGAGAACATAGACATAGTGATACCTATAGTTTTTAATATGAAGTTTTGGAATACCACAAATTAGCATCTGTGTACTTCGTAATTTGAATGATTTTTCTTGTCCTGATTCTCATTAGAAACCATAAGAATTTCTCATTGTTATCCCGTTAACTTCTTTATTGGGAGGAATTAAGCCATGTTATATTGGTTTTATTCTTACTTTTAAATTTGGATGCAAAGTTATTTTGTTTATTCACAGCCTGACCAGAAGTATGTCCGTTGGCATTAGCTGTCCCTGGAGTGTTTTCCAAGCCGTCACTCTAGTACCAGGGACAGCAGGTAAGCAGAGATTGAAATGAAAGCCCCACATTTATTACTTCTCTGCTATCCAGTGCTGAATTTTACAAGGTGATAAATATCAGTTCCTATGCGCGTGCCACCCAAAGGACAGACAAAGTCATTGCAGAAACAAGATGTTCAATATTTTTCTTTGTTTTTTCCTTTTTCTTTTTTTTAAATTTTAGAGATAACATAGGAAGGGGAGAGAAAGAAACATGGATTTGTTGTTCCACTCATCTGTGTCCTGACTGGGGATCAAATCACTATCTTTGGTGTAGCAAGACAATGCTCTAACCAACTCAGCTACCCTGCCAGGGCCAGATGACATGAATTTGAAAGCAGGAAGAATTTTCACAGAGGCAATAGGGGACAAACAAGAACATCCTAAAGGAGACCAAATTTGTGAAACCCAAATTTATTTCTATTTATAAATGCTCAAGAAACTTTAAAAAGCCCAAAGGCATCCAAGTTTAATTTCAGATCATCCTGACTTGGCGTACTTCCGTTTCTCCTTTGTGAGGCATCGATTTGATCCTTGTTAATGAGACACCTCGGCAATTCTAGTTGGATTGTGCTGACATCTTGTGACTCCCGGTATCTGTCATAAGTGGCCATCAGGTTATGAACGATGAGAAACGAAAGACCAGAAATAATCACGAGACGTCTGCAGATTTTACTTGAATATCCTTTCTGAATTATTCTTTGCAACCAGGCCCAGTGATCAATTTGAGTAGGGGAGATCATAATGAGTGTCACCTGCAAAGACTGGTATTAAATGCAACTCTTGCAGAAAGAAACCAGCAAACACCCTTCAAGATGAAACAACCCAATATTTTTCTACTCTACTTTCTGACATACCCATGGAGCATTCGTATCTATATGTATCTGTTGATATTTTGTGACTGGGACTCATTTGGACCAGGGGCTTTAGAAAATGTTCTGTTACAGGACATACTAAGTGTACCGGTTAATAATGCGGATTTTGTAATCAAAGAAAACAATAATTTCAAGAGAAACATCAAAAGTGCTTTATTTGCCGAAAACCGGTTTGGCTCAGTGGATAGAGCGTCGGCCTGCAGACTGAAAGGTCCCAGGTTCGATTCCGGTCAAGGGCATGTACTTGGGTTGCGGGCACATCCCCAGTAGGAGATGTGCAGGAGGCAGCTGATAGATGTTTCTCTCTCATCGATGATTCTAACTCTCTATCTCTCTCCCTTCCTCTCTGTAAAAAATCAATAAAATATATTTTAAAAAAAAAAAGTGCTTTATTCGCCCGAACCAGTTTGGCTCAGTGGATAGAGCGTCAGCCTGCGGACTGAAGGGTCCCGGGTTCAATTCCGGTCAAGGGCATGTACCTTGGTTGCGGGCACATTCCCAGTAGGGGGCATGTAGGAGGCAGCTGATTGATGTTTCTCTCTCATTGATGTTTCTAACTCTCTATCCCTCTCCCTTCCTTTCTGTAAAAAATCAATAAAATATATTTTTTTAAAAAAGTGCTTTATTCAAGGTAATGTCCATTGCTAGGTACACATTTCCCCCATCTTTCAGGGAATTTGTTGGTACCGTCCCAATAGAACTTTTCTTGTTTTGAGGCAAACCGTTCGTACGTTTTGATGTGCTGCTCAAAAAGTGCATGTGCCATCAATCAGAACAAGTGGTAATCTGAAGGAGCAAGGTCTGGTGAATAAGGTGGGTGGTTTAATACTTCGCAGGCAAGAGCTTTTAACATGTCTTAAACTGCTTTCGCAGTGTGTGATGGGCATTATCATGAAGCACAATTTCTTTGCTGTGTCTTCTAGCCCATTCTGGTCATTTTATGATCAAAGCGTGGTTCAATTGACCTGAACATTCTTTGTCTTTCACATAGAAATCATCACTTTGAAAGCAATTAAACCAGTATTCACAAGTATCTTGAGAGGGAGCATGTTCACCATAAGTTTCCCAAAATATATGATAACTTTCAGCACCAGTTCAAAATAAAGTAATGAATTAAAACTTCCCACAAGTACTCTATTTTTTGGCACAGAATTCAACATTTTTAAGCATAAAAATATGGTGGTAACACCTTCAGAAAAAAAATTTTTTAAATATATTTTATTCATTTTTTACAGAGAGGAAGGGAGGGGGATAGAGAGTTAGGAACATGGATCAGCTGCCTCCTGCACACCTCCCACTGGGGATGTGCCCGCAACCAAGGTACAAGCCCTTGGCCAGAATCGAACCCGGGACCCTTCAGTCTGCAGGCCAACGCTGTATCCACTGAGCCAAACCGGTTATGGCACCTTCAGAAAATTTGACATGAAGTATTGAAGCTTTTTGTCAATACAACAAAATAGCATACATATCAATATATGTGTAACTCCGTCTATTGAAAAAATCCGCGTTATTAACTGGTACACCTAGTACTATGGGCTCCAGATCATTCAAAGAATTCAATCCCTTCTAGACAATAGTTCCATGTTCTGGTACTTTAATGAGCAATGTTGAGGAGATGTATTGATACAAAATACACATAAGATTTTTTTTGGGGGGGGGCCATTAAGAAAATAGATGAAGCAGACACTGTCCCTTGGGTTAGAGGGCATTCTGTCTTCATTTTGTTCAGAATGCATATTCTTCTGGTTTAGGGTGAGAGGTTATAAATGAGAGATTTCTACCTTTTTATCTCATGGCACACATGAATTACTGAAGTTCAGTGGTTTACCAAAATATGTATTTTGCCAATCTTCCAAAGGAAAAAAAAAGACGTCTGATTTTGATCCATGCACACCCCACAGCTATTACTGTGTTGGCTGTTGTCACCTATTTTATTTGACAATATATGGGTAATGTAGTCTGTGCCATTTACTAAACAGTCACTGTTGCTTGTTTTAAAAATTCTTGCAGCACACCAGTTTGCTCATGTGACACTCCGGTTGATAATCTCTGCAGTAAACATCAAATCCTGGGGCGGGTGAGGAGCTGTTTTGTGGGGGGGGGGAGAGGGGGAGACATATGTAATACTTAAAACAGCGAATTTAAAAAACATGTGAAATCCATCTTCTCTAATGATTCATTTAAGACCACTTTTTCCTTACTGATTTATTTGTCTAGGACAGTGGTTCTCAACCTGTGGGTTGTGACCCCTTTGGGTGTCGAACGACCCTTTCACAGGGGTCGCCTAAGACCATCGGAAAACACATATCTAATCTAATAAAAGACAAACATGGTAATTAACCATACCTCCAACACGCTTCCCATAGGCTAATCAGGGTGATATGCAAATTAACTGCCAACCAAGATGGCGGCCGGCAGCCACGCAGCTGAGGCGAACAGGAGGCTTGGTTGCCCCGGTGATGGAGGAAGCCAAGATTCCCCGCCTCTGGCAGCCGGGCTCTTAGCTCCACTCTAAGAAACAATGTTGCAATTATAGAAGCTAAACAAACCTCCGATACCTACTTTCAGCCAGCGAGTCCTCAGAGCTGGAGCTGCAACAGTGTTTCAATTATAGAAAGCTAAACAAACCTCAGATACCTGCTTTCAGCAGCGGAGGTCTCAGAGCTGGAGCCGACCTCAGAGCTAAAGCCGGCTCTAAGCTCCAGTGACAGCCATAGAAAGTAAGTAAATCCCAGAATAAAAAAAAAAAGAAAAAAAGGAGAGGTTGGGAGCTTCAGTCGCCCACCAGCCTGAAAATGGCCCTCAGCCCCTCACCCAGACTGGCGAGGCATCCTAGTGGGGACCCCCCACTCTGAAGGGGGTGCAACCAGCTCCAAACAGCCATCATTCACTCATCCAGGCTGGCCAGGCACCCAAGCATGACCCCCACCCTGATCCGGGACACCCTTCTGGCCCCCACACGTGCACCAGGCCTCTGTCCTATATAGTAAAAGGGTAATATGCAAACTGACCCTAACAGCGAAATGACTGGTCACTATGACACACACTGACCACCAGGGGGCAGACGCTCAATGCAGGAGCTGCCCTCTGGTGGTCAGGGCGCTCTCACATGGGGAGCTCTGCTCAGCCACAAGCCAGGCTGATGGCTGCCAGTACAGGGGTGGTGATGGGAGCCTCTCCTGCCTCCTCAGCAGCACTAAGGATATCCGATTGCAGTTTAGATCTGCTCCCCGCTGGCAAATGGACATCCCCCAAGGGCTGTCGGGCTGCCAGAGGGATGTCTGATTGCCAGCTTAGGCCCAATCCCCCGGGGAGCAGGCCTAAACCAGCAAGTGGTCATCCCCTGAGGGGTCCCAGACTGCGAGAGGGCATAGGCCAGGCTGAGGGACCCCCCTCCCTGAGTGCACAAATTTTTGTGCACCGGGCCTCTAGTTGAATATATAATTACATATTGTTTTTGTGATTAATCACTATGCTTTAATTATGTTCAATTTGTAACAATGAAAATACATTCTGCATATTTACATTATGATTCATAATAGTAGCAAAATTACAGTTATGAAGTAACAACGAAAATAATTTTATGATTGGGGGTTACCATAACATGAGGAACTGTATTAAAGGGTCGTGGCATTAGGAAGGTTGAGAACCACCGGTCTAGGACATCTAACCAGTGATGTCAATGGGAAGTTAAAGTCCCCTCCTATGATTGATTGAATTAATTTGAAAATGCCGATAACTATATACCTATCAATAGTCACATACAATATAAATGTTTTAACTACTTCAGCCGGAATACAGAAGGTAGCTGGATAGATAGGAGAACAAGACCCTTAACATACGCTGTTTACACCAGGCAAAGCCTGTTCCTTCTATCCATTCCCCCCCGCCCCCCCATAGGTTCCTATGCATTTGTACACATTAATACATCACTACATATGTAGTCTCTTTGTTCCTGGTTAGTGTATTGCTTCCAGGACACCCATCCAGATGGGGGCCCCTAAACAATCTTTTCTGACCAACCTGGCTGATAGTCCAGAGCCTACTTGCAGGCTCTAGTCCATGTGTGAATAGACACCCCTTCTCAAAGTGATCACCTCACCAAAGCCTGTGGATGAGTTCCATGGTACTGCCTCATACAAAGGCATGTGGTAAGGATGTTTATTTCCTTATGTGAGCATAAAAGCAAACAGTAAAACTAGCTTTCAAATGTTTACTAGCATCATTTAAACCAAAAATAATTTTAAACTCAAAATAATACAAGTTAATATTCATTATTCTGTTTACTGTGGAAATTCTGAAGATGGAGCTAGTGGGTTTTGCATCAAGCAGATAGCATCTGTATGTCCCACAGACATTTCTAAAAGCTTATTTCCAATACAGGGCCTCTGTTGGAGGCTACCCATTGTCTTCACTATCAGAGAAGTGTAAACAAGGAGCCCGGAACGCTGGTGAACCTTGAGCCCTGGCAAGGGCCAGAGGTATGCACCGATTATTTAGTCGAGACAATGGTAGCTCAAGCAATTTCCTGACAAAATAGTCTCAGAGTAAATGTTTACCAGTATTTACTGACCTTTAAGATAGTCTGTCTGTTACCGGAATTGCCTGCCTGAGTAAGGGCAATATGTGTATCCAAAATTGGATGAAAGGTTGGAAAGGCCTGGGTACGTTAAGTCCTTCCCCTTGCATTGGACTCTCCTCCTGGCCCCCATTATTTTTAAATTATTATTTCTTGTCTCCTATGTCATATGCAGGCGGCCCTTCTCCAGATTCCGAACCGTGAACCACATGGGACGTGGTTCACACATTTCGCACCTTGAACGATGGACATCTGGAGGAGAAGATTTCGCCTAGAGCGGAAAAACGAAGTTTCACCGGCAAGGTCCAAAAGAATTCACCGGATAGGTGGGGAAATTCGCCATGTTCAACGCCCACAGCCAGCTGAAGAAGTTGCGATCTGTAAGTTGGGTGGAAACGTCTTTTTTTTTTTTTTTTTAGCCAGGCTAATGGGGCAGAATTCGTCAAAAGGGGAGAAACTTTATTGTAGACTTTTGGTTTGCATGCTTAAGGATAAAGGAATTAAAATGTCAGAAGGTATTCTTTTACAGTTTTTGCATGTTATTATAGAACATAACCCTTGGTTTCCTGAGGAAGGTGCTTTAGATCTTGAATGTTGGGAAAGAGTTGGTCAAAACTTGAAAAAAGCCCAGCAGCAGGGAAGAAGCTTGCCTCCAAATTGTTTCTCCTTGTGGAACGTGGTATTGCATTTGCTAGAGCCTTTTAGAGAGGCTAAGGAGGATAAACCACCTCCCCTTGCACCCTCCGCTCCTAAAGAGGAGCAGAAAGAAAAAATGGGAGGAATGGCCTCATGGTCCCCTCCACCTCCATGTCGTAATCCTGAAATGTTTAAGTTGCCGTTAATAGCATCACCTTTGCAAAAAGCTATCCAAGAAGGATTGAAGGAGATGTCGGTGGAGGAAAGACTTGCTTTTCCTATTATACAGACATCTGACCCACAGCTCCCGAATCATATAATAAGACACCACGAAAAATTTGACTTTAAAATGATAAAGGCTTCTAAATAAATAAATAAATGAATAAATAATAAAATGATAAAGGCCTTGCATGAAAGCATAGTTCATAATGGTCCGATAGCTCCTTTTACAGGAGAAATTATGAATGATATTTCTGAAGCATTCTTAGCTCCTTATGATTGGTATTCTCTGGCTCATGCAACTCTGGATGGAGGAGATTATTCACTATGGAAGGGAGAAGTTTTGGAGAAATGTCAGGAGCAAGCCCACGCAAACCGCAGGCTGAATGCTCAAATAACTTATGAAATCCTGGCAGGACTGGGACGATATAATGATGTGCAAAATCTGCTAAATTACGTTTAACGGGCATATGAGCAAATTAGACTTTGTGGAAGGAAAGCTTGGTGGGCTTTACCAGCAAAAGGGGATCCTGAGGGAGCTTTTAGTAAATGTATGCAGGGGCCTTTAGGAATCACTTTCCGATTTGTGGCTCATCTCGCTCGAGCAGTGAGACGACAGGTTCAACATGAGACCGCAGGAGACGTTTTAATTCATCAATTAGCTTATGAAAATGCCAATGCTGATTGTAAGAAATGCCTGACGCCTCTGAGAAAAAATAGTACCACGACAGAAATGATTCGAGCGTGTCAGAATGTGGGGTCAGGCACTTTTCAAGCAAATTTACTCACTGCCGCTGTAAACAGTGGGGAATAAAAGTTGTTATAATTGTGGAAGAACAGGACATTTTAAAAAGGAATGTAGGCAACCCATAAGGACACAAGGGGGTGCTCTAGGGAAAGGCATGAGCATTCCGCCTCCCGATTCAATCAATGCAGATTCAACCTCTCTGTGTCCTAGATGTCAGAAGGGCCACCATTGGGCTGGTCACTGTAGGTTGAAATTCATAAAAATGGGCAGCCGTTAGATGAAGACATAGGGAATGGCCAACCGCAGGGAAACGGCCAGAGGGGCGGCCCCCAGCCCCATCATCAATAGGGGAATTTGCACTGCAAGGCCCCCGGTGAACTCCCTCATCCGAGCAACTCCAAGGAGCGCAGGCCTAGATCTTAACAGTACTGTAGCGGTCACTTTGACCTCCGATATGGCTCAGCATGCTGTTCCTACAGGATTCTGGGGACCTGTGCTACCGGGAATGTTAGGATTAATTTTAGGGAGGAGTGGAAACACTTGAAAACAGTGGTTCTCAACCTTCCTAATGCCGCGACCCTTTAATCCAGTTCCTCATGTTGTGGTGACCCCCAATTTCATTGTTACAAATTGAACATAATTAAAGCATAGTGATTCATCACAAAAACAATATGTAATTATATATGTGTTTTCCGATGGTCTTAGGCAACCCCTGTGAAAGGGTCGTTCGACCCCCAAAGGGGTCACGACCCACAGGTTGAGAACCGCTGCTCTAAAAGGACTAACTGTTCTGCCTGGAGTCATAGGTTCAGACTATGAGGGAGAAATTAGGGTGATATTATAATGCAATCATATTGTGAAAATTACTCCAGGACAAAGAATTGTTCAGATACCACTTCTACCTTATGTTCAGCAAGGCAAAACTATAAATAGGAAAAGAGGAACGTAAGGATTTGGGAGCTCAGACATCTATTGGATACATGAAATTAGCAAAACCCGTCCTATGATTAATTTAAGAATAGAGGGAAAACTGTTTAAAGGTTTAATAGACACTGGAGCATATGTCAGTGTTATCAGCAACGAATTCTGGCCTCCAAGTTGGTCATTGGTAGAAGCTGTGGGCTGAATTAGGGGGGTGGGAGTTCCTGATAACACACAACATAGTGCTGCAGTGTTAAGGTGGCAGGATGAGGAAGGATAGACAGGATGGTTTCAGCCCAAACAATTCTCAATCGTCTCTGGAATTGCAGGCAACTTATGGGGCTAGGATGTTTTAGAAGGTTTACAAGCTTGTATTATTATTTCCAACAAAGGACAGCAATTAATAACTCAGATGGGATATTACACTGGTCAAGGCTTAGGAAAAAATAATCAGGGAATTAAAGAGCCCATCCAAGCCAAAGGAAACCCAGGAAGACGAGGATTAGGATATCAACCTTTTTAGGGAGTGGTCACTGCTCAGTCTCCTTACCCTCATGCTGACCCTATACAATGGGAAAATGAGACCTATATGGGTGGATAAGTGGCCATTAACCAAGAAGAAATTAGATAATATTCATGAATTAATACAGGAACAAATAGAAGCTGGTCACATAGAGCCTTCCAATAGCCCTTGGAATACGACTATAATATACCTAAGAAGGTGGCAGGAAAATGGCAAGTATTACATGATCTTAGAGCAGTTAACACTATTATGCATACCATGGGAACTTTACAGCCTGGACTTCCAGCGCCTTTGCAAATCCCGCTAGATTGGTCTCTTATAGTAGTAGATCTTTTTTTTTTTTTTTTTAATATATTTTATTGATTTTTTACAGAGAGGAAGGGAGAGAGATAGAGAGTTAGAAACATCGATGAGGGAGAAACATCGATCAGCTGCCTCCTGCACATCTCCCACTGGAGATGTGCCCGTAACCCAGGCACATGCCCTTGACCAGAATCGAACCCGGGACCCCTCAGTCCGCAGGCCGACGCTCTATCCACTGAGCCAAACCGGTTTCGGCTATAGTAGTAGATCTTAAGGATTGTTTTTTCACCATTCCCTTGGCACATCAAGATAAACAAAGATTTGCATTTTTAGTGCCATCTATTAATAATATAGAACCCATGAAAAGATATCAATGGAAAGTTTTGCCTCAAGGAATGGCCAATAGCTCCACCTTGTGTCAAAAATATTTAGCTCAAGCTATTCAGCCTTTAAGGGACAAGTATTCCCGATGTTACATTATTCATTACATGGATAACTTGCTCTTAGCAAGTCTACGGGAAGAGCAGACTTTGGCAATGTTTTCCTAATTAGAAAAGAAACTCCCTAAATGGGGCTTTAAAATTGCTCCAGAAAAGGTACAGAAAGAGATGCCTTTCAAATATCTGGGAACCGTAATTGAAAACCAATGTATTAGGCCTCAAAAGTTGGAAATACGAAAAGGTTGCCTCAAAACTTTAAATAACTTGCCGAAACCGGTTTGGCTCAGTGGATAGAGCGTCGGCCTGTGGACTGAAGGGTCCCAGGTTCGATTCTGGTCAAGGGCATGTACCTGGGTTGCGGGCACATCCCCAGTAGGAGATGTGCAGGAGGCAGCTGATCGATGTTTCTCTCTCATCGATGTTTCTAACTCTCTATCTCCCTCCCTTCCTCTCTGTAAAAAATCAATAAAATATATTTTAAAAATAAATAAATAAATAACTTTCAGAAATTATTAGGGGACATTAACTGGTTAAGACCTTATCTGAAAATCTCAATGGGAGAAATGACAAATTTATTTAATATACTTAGGGGTGACTCTAATCTTTCCTCACACCGAATATTAACAGATGAAGCTAGGAAAGAGTTGCTAAGAATTGAACACACAATCTCCTCAACCCAAGTAGCATGGGTACAGCCTGAATTGCCTTTATTGGGACAGATTAACCCTACTGCAAATAGTCCCACTGAGTCATCTTCCAAAATAAAAACTCTCCTGCTATTATTTTTATATATATATATTTTATTAATTTTTTACAGAGAGGAAGGGAGAGAGATAGAGAGCTAGAAACATCAATGAGAGAGAAACACCGATCAGCTGCCTCCTGCACACCTCCCACTGGGGATGTGCTTGCAACCAAGGTACACGCCCTTGACCGGAATCGAACCTGGGACCTTTCAGTCCGCAGGCCAACGCTCTATCCACTGAGCCAAACCGGTTTCGGCTCCCCTGCTATTATTGAATGGTTCCACCTAGGGCATCTGTCCTCTAAAACTGCAGTTACATATGTAGAACTGATGGCTCAGTTGATACCTCAGCTTAGAAATCACTGCAGGCAGCTTACAGAAGAGCCCCAGTGCATCTATCTTCCCCTCACTGGGAAACAATTAGAAATGTTATTTCAAACTGATTTAAATTGGCGAATTGGACTAAGTGGATATTCAGGGGAACTTAGTTGTCACCTATTAAAAGACAGATTACTACAATTTCTATATTATACCCCCATTATTATACCCAAAAATACTAGGCAGGAACCTATTCCTGGAGCATTAACTGTTTTTACTGATGGATCATCTAATGGGAAAGCCGCCTATCATGCAATGAATTCAGACCGAATCATACTGACCAGTCATACTTCTGAACAAAGAATTGAATTAGAAGCTATTGAGGCTGCATTGCAGGATTTCCAAGAGCCTCTTAATATTATCTCTGACTCTTCTTACACTGTGGGCCTAGTGAATAGAATTGAAACTGCTCAGTTAAAATGGCTCAGTGACCAAAGTTTATTTTTACTATTTAAACAAGTTCAGATTGTACAACAGAGACAATATCCTTTTTATATCACTCACATCAGGGATCACAGTATATTACCTGGCCCACTCACAAAAGGAAATTCACGTGCTCATCAATTGGTTGCTTTATTAAAACAGGCCTCAGAATCTCATCAGCTTTTACATCAGCCTGCCAAAACGTTGTCCAAACAATTCCCAATCACTTGAAGCAGGCAAAACAGATTATTAAGGAATGTTGCACTTGCATGTTACATCTGCCTCAAGGGCCTAACACAGGAATTAACCTTAGAGGATTAATAAGGGACCATAACTGGCAAATGGATATGACACACTATACTCCCTTTGGATGCCTTGGAGCATTGCATTGTGCTGGGGAAGGAAATGAAACATGAGAAACTTACTGAATGTGTTGCGGGGAGGGACTGCGGCCTGGAAAAAGTTACTGATTGTGTCAAGGGCAGGGACCATGGGAGAGAAAAATTGCTAATTATCTCGCTAGAAAAGCAATGTGTTATGATTGAACTCAGCCAGGTATGACCCTGCTCGTAAATTTTATGTAAACCTTTTACCCTGACAGTACCAGGAACGGCTAATGAACCACTTTGTAGTTGGTTTTTTCTTTTTTTTCTAACACTGTGTAGTTGGCAATAAAAGATCTTGCTGCACACTTGGTCGGGGCCACATGCTCCTAATCTCCCAGAGGGGGAGATAGGTGCTGTGGTCAGCTGGCCAGCTTAATAAAAGGCGTTTAAATTTAAATTCTGAGTCGGTGGTCTATCTCGTTGAGCCAACCCATAACAGCATGTCTCTGTAGACACCTTTTCAAAAGTCCTATGGGCTACTGCATCTACAGGGGAAACAGCAAATCACGTTACTAATTGCCTAGCTGCTTTTGCCATAATGGGAATTCCAAAAATTATTAAAACTGACAATGGACCCACGTACACAAGCTGTCATTGCCAGCATTTTGTAAAAAGTGGAAAATACAGCACATTACAGGAATACGATATAATTCACAGGCACAGGCAATTATAGCGCACCAACACCAAAGGCTAAAATCCCAAATTGAAAAACAGAAAAGGGAGATTATGGAGAAATAGCCTTTAAGTAGTCTACACCACGCCTTAATCACTTTAAATTTTATCACTTGTGATGCCGATGGGAAGACACCCATGGAAATACACTGGTGTCAGAATAAGCCAAAGGAAAATGGTCTGGATAAATCAGCAGTTCTCAACCATCTGGCTCTTTAAATACAGTTTCTCATGTTGTGACCCAACCATAAAATTATTTTCGTTGCTACTTCATAACTGTGATGTTGCTACTGTTATGAATCGTAATGTAAATATCTGATATGCAGGATGGTCTTAGGCGACCCCTGTGAAAGGGTCGTTCGACACCAAAGGGGTCACAACCCACAGGTTGAGAACCGCTGGGATAAATGGAAAGATCCTGAGTCTGGTTTATGGAAGGGCCCCAACCCCCTTTTAACATTTTGTTGAGGGTATGCTTGTATATATTTCCAGAAAATTTCTCCAAGCCCGTGTGGATTCCCGCAAGAAATATTAAACTTCAACATGGATCCGAGGGAGGAACTGACCAGGTTAATGAGGACCTTGCACCTGGAGCCACACCTTACAGACAATCGACTATCCCAGTCGCAGCCAGCAGCAGCCCCAAGCAACCCACTGAAGATAAGGAGTGGGAGGAGGATGAAGCTGAGGACGAAGCTGATGGCGAACAGCCCTGAGATCGCCTGAAAGCTGAGCAAATTTGTGAGGAGACCAGAACCCTGAGAACGTCTTTCTTGCCATGCTAGCAGTAATCAGCTGTGCAGTAATACTTCCAGGAGCAAATGGGGAAGTATTTTGGACTCATGTTCCTGACCCACCATGGGTAAGACCCCTTATGTGGACTGATCCCCCGCCTAATGTAGCCACCAATAATACCAAACGCCTTGGTCACCCAGGAGGGGTGGGGGAAAGAAGTGTATGGACAAAGTATAATTATAAGGGTGTCGCCACCCAGCTTCCCTTTTGTATAACACAGGATCAAACCACTGCTCCTTTGTGTGTAAATTAAAAGAGAGGCTTCTGGCTAGTATGGACTCCAAAGAAGCGGGAGACAAAAGCCCAAATACATTTACTATCGCTACTTGCTCTGGGGAGAGCTGGAGAAAATGTAACTTTACTAAGACACCCGCCACTAAGCCATTATGTAAAAAGTCTTATGAATGGCACCCCACCAAGGAAGAAATTAATTGGCAAGACTGAATTATTATTTCTTGTCTCTGTCATTTGCGCGAGGCCCTTCTCCAGATCCTGAACCCTGAACCACGCTAAGCATGGTCATGGTCCACACAGGCCTCTTGGTTTTTCTCAGAAATAATATGAGTTTTGAAAAATTTAAAGAATTTTTATTTTACTATGTTAAGGTTTTATTATTTTATTTTTATATATTTTTAAATTTTTAAATATAATTTTTATTAAATGCAGAGAGGAAGGGAGAGGGAGAGAGAGATAGAAACATCAATGGTGAGAGGGAATCATGGACCCCTGCCTCCTGCATACCTCACACTGGGGATGGAGCCCTCAACCAGGGCATGTGCCCTGACCAGGAATGGAACCCTGACCTGGTTCATAGTTCTATGCTCAACCACTGAGCCGTGCAATCTAGGCAGGTTTTTTGTTTGTTTGTTTTAAATTCTTTATTAGTTAAGGTTTTACAAATGTGTCCTCATCCCCCCCATTAACACCCAACCTCCCTCCCCACACTCATGCTCTCATCCCCCTGTTGTCCATGTCCATTGGTTTGGCTTATATGCGTGCATACAAGTCCTTCGGTAGATCTCTTCCCCTTACCCCCTCCTCCCCTACTTTCCTTCTGGGGATTGATAGTCTGATCGCTGTTTCTCTGTCTTTGGATCTGTCCCTGTTCATCAGACTATGTTGTTCTCTATAATCCACAAATGAGTGAGATCATGTGGTATTTATCTTTCTCTGACTGGCTTATTTCACTTAGCATAATGCTCTCCAGTTTCATCCATGCTGTTGCAAAAGGCAAGAGTTCCTTCTTTTTTACAGCAGCATAGTATTCCATTGTGTAGATGTACCACAGTTTTTTAATCCACTCATCTGCTGATGGGCACTTAGGCTGTTTCCAAATCTTAGCTATGGTAAATTGTGCTGCTGCGAACATAGAGGTGCATATATACTTTCTGATTGGTGTTTCTGGTTTCTTGGGATATATTCCTAGAAGTGGGATCACAGGGTCAAATGGGAGTTCCATTTTTAGTTCTTTGAGGAAACTCCATACTGTCTTCCATAGTAGCTGTACCAGTCTGCATTCCCACCAGCAGTGCACGAGTGTTCCTTTTTCTCCACATCCTCTCCAACGCTTGTTGTTTGTTGATTTGTTGATGATAGCCATTCTGACAGGTGTGAGGTGATACCGCATTGTTGTTTTGATTTGCACTCTCGGATGATTAGTGACTTTGAGCATGTTTTCATATGTCTTTCAGCCTTCTGTATGTCCTCTTTAGAGAAGTGTCTATCTAGGTCTGTTGCCCATTTTTTTTTTATTGGATTGTTTACCTTACTATTGCTAAGTTTCATGAGTACCCCGTAAATGTTGGAGATTAAACCCTTATCGGTGATATCATTGGCAAATATGTTCTCCCATGTAGTCGGTCTTCTTGTTGTTTTGTTGATGGTTTCCTTTGCTGTACAAAAGCTTTTTATTTTGATGTAGTCCCATTTGTTTATTTTCTCTTTAGTTTCTATTGCTCTAGGAGCATTATCAGAGAAGAAATTCCTTCGGCATATGTTTGCGATTTCGCTGCCTGTGGATTCCTCTTTTATTTTTATGGTTTTCCCTTCTTACTTTTAAGTCCTTTATCCATTTTGAGTTTATTTTTGTGTATGGTGTGAGTTGGTGGTCTAGTTTCATCTTTTTGCATGTATCTGTCCAATTTTCCCAACACCATTTATTGAAGAGACTGTCTTGACTCTATTGTATGCTCTTGCTCCTTTGTCGAATATTAATTGGGCATAGTGGTTTGGGTCAATTTCTGGGGTCTCTATTCTATTCCATTGATCTATATGTCTGTTCTTGTGCCAGTACCAAGCTGTTTTAATAACAGTGGCTTTGTAATACAGTTTGATATCTGGTATTGAGATCCAACCTACTTTGTTCTTCTTTCTCAAGATTGCTGCAGCTATTCCACGCCTTTTTTTTTATTCCAGATGAATTTTTGGAACGTTCGTTCTAGATCTATGAAATATGCTGTTGGTAATTTAATGAGGATTGCATTGAATCTATAGATTGCTTTGGGTAGTATGGACATTTTGATGATGTTGATTCTACCAATCCATGAACATGGTATGTTCTTCCATCTGTTTATGTCTTCCTCTTTCTCTTTTTTCAGTGTCCTGTAGTTTTTCGCATATAAGTCTTTTACCTCCTTAGTTAAGTTTATTCCTAGGTATCTTAATATTTTTGGTGTGATGGTAAATGGGATTGCTTTTTTAGTCTCCCTTTCTGTAAGTTCACTATTGGTGTAAAGAAATGCCTTAGATTTCTTGGCATTAATTTTGTATCCTGCTACATTGCCAAATTCATTTATTAAGTCTAATAATTTTTTGATGGAGTCTTTAGGGTTTTCTATGTACAGTATCATGTCATCTGCAAATAAGGACAGTTTTACTTCTTCTTTTTCTATTTGGATGCCTTTTATTTCTTCTTCTTGTCTAATTGCAATGGCTAATATTTCCAGTACTATGTTGAACAGAAGTGGTGAGAGCGGGCATCCTTGTCTTATTCCTGTTCTCAGGGGAAATGGTTTTAGTTTTTGCCCATTGATTATGATGTTGGCTGTGGGTTTGTCATATATGGCTTTTATTATGTTGAGGTATGATCCTTCTATTCCTACCTTGCTGAGAGTTTTTATCAAGAAAGGGTGTTGAATTTTGTTGAAAGTTTTTTCTGCATCAATTGATATGACTATGTGGTTTTTATCTCTCAGTTTGTTTATGTGATGAATCACGTGTATTGATTTGCGGATATTGTACCATCCTTGCATCCCTGGGATGAATCCTACTTGGTCATGGTGTATGATCTTTCTGATGTATTGCTGGATCCGATTTGCTAGAATTTTGTTGAGTATTTTGGCATCTTTGTTCATGAGGGATATTGGCCTATGATTCTCTTTCATTTAGGCAGGTTTTATTATTTTAAATAAATGCTTATGCTGACATAGATTGAAAGTTTGGGAGATCTATTGCTATTGGACAAAAAACAAACAAAAAAACAAAAAAACCCGAAGCTCCTAGAACTCAGCTTACTCCCACTCAGATCTACCCACTACACAGAGAATTCCCTGCTGTTTGTCTATAGGTGAAATCTTTTTCAATGAAACATACTTCATATTAGATGTTCACTAACATATTGTGGCAAAAATTATTGTGATTATAGAGGGAGATTTCACTATTGGATATTTGATCAATGGTTGTACTCTTTTATGGGCTTACAGTATAGAGAATATACCACCATTCAAAATGATTCCTTTCTTGTTTATTTTTGACTCCTGATTGTGCCCCATTATGGGCTCGATCTCGCAATCCTGGCACATTGGGATGGCACTCCAGCCGGCAAAGTTACTCCTTGGCCAGGACAACATTAATGAATCTTTTTGTTGTTGTGAATCCTCGCCTGAGGCTATTTTTCAATTGAATTTTAGAAAGAGTGAAAGGAAGGGGCACAGACCCAGAGGGAGAAACATCAGTGTGAGAGACACATCGATTGGGAGCCTCCTGCACGGGCCAAGAGTCCAGCCTGCAAGGTAGGTACGTCCCCTTTATCAGAATCAAAGCCAGGACTCTCAGTCCATGAGCCAATGATGTACCCACTTAGTGACACCAGAATTAATGATTCTTGAGCTAAAAATATGTCCCAATGTCTTCTTCAGTGTATATATTTGGCAGGTTTGTTATGCATACGTGACAGATCACTGAGAAATAGAAAAGAAAGCAAAAATAGGGGATTCAGGAGGGAGGAGGCAATAAAATAGGTTATAATTGTAGGAAGTTAACTTTCTGGCCCAGCCTGTGTTACTTAGTGGATGAGCATTGACCTATAAACCAGGAGGTCGGGTTAGATTCCTTGTCAGGACACATGCCGGGGTTTCCCCTTCAATCACCAATAGGAATCAGTGGAACATTGATCCTCTCTCATCATTGATGTTTTTTCTCTCTCCTTTCCTCTATAAAATCAATACAATATTCTAAAAAGTAAATGTAGTTTCTCTTTAAAATCCTTATCCAAGGATATTTATTATTTCCATTTATCTTAGAGAGAGTGGGAGAGACAGTGGGTAGAGAGGTAGAGAGAGAAGCATTGATATAAGAGAGACACATCAATTAATTGCCTCCCTCTGGCACACAGGGCAGGGTGGAGAGCAAACCTTTCACCCAGGTACCAGACCTGACTGGGAATCAAATCTGTGACCTTCTGGTGGGAGGGATGACACTCTAACCCACTGAGCCACACCTGCTGAGCTGGAGATTCTCTTTGAAGGGACATATAATAAATTTGAAGTTACCTTATATGAGATATGACTGACAAATATGTCACCATGTAAGGAAGTTTATCTCAAAGGTCTTTCTAACCCTGTTCATTTGGCTCATTTGTTTGCCTGTAGTGCCCTCCACCAAAAGGTTGCAGGTTTGATTCCTGGACTTGCAAATGTCGGGTTGGGGGTGTGATTCCAGAGCTGCTCAGGGCGATTTCGGGAAGCAACCAATGGATGTTTGTCTTGCACATGGATGTTTCTCTCCATCTCTGCCTTCCTCTGTAAATTCAATTTTTAAAAAAAAAACTTTAAAAATATTTTCAAAACAAGGTATTTTCCAGCTCCCTGGGGCCCCAGACAGCTGCCCTGCCAGGAGAAGGCACCTGTGTGTATGAGCCTAAGTGAAAGCAGTGCTGAAGGGCTCAGCCACCCCGGAGTTATGTGCTATGATGAATATTGGTTGATTTCAGCCACTAAACTTTGGGCTTTTTATTCCACAACAAAGACTAGTTGTAAGAGAAAAGAGTTCCTGAGATTGAGGTGCTCAGTAATAAAAACCTAATGCGTGTGACATGGCTTTGAGACTGGCTAGTGGATAGATGCTGGAAGGAGGCTGTTAGTAGACACTGCAAGCGAGGAAACTAGGATTGAAGTCTAGAAGCACGGGAAATCATGTGTTTTTTTGTTTTGTTTTGTTTGGGGAAATCATGTTTTGATCTAGTGAAAAAGTTCACAAAACTTTTTCCAATACACATGAAACAGAAAAACCACCTAGGCAACCCGTAGACCAGGGGTCCTCAAACTTTTTAAACAGGGGGCCAGTTCACTGTCCCTCAGACCGTTGGAGGGCCGGACTATAGTTTAAAAAAAAACTATGAGCAAATTCCTCTGCACACTACACATATCTTATTTTGAAGTAAAAAAACAAAACGGGAACAAATACAATATTTGTATTTGCATGTGGCCTGCGGGCCGTAGTTTGAGGACCCTTGCCGTAGACTCTTAAGAAATATTGAATATTGTTGCATTAAGAGAATCAGTTTTGGGTGGTTTTACATAACAAATAATGAACTTGAGATGCAGACTGTTACGGACTGAATTGTGTCCCCTCAAAATCAATTTTTTGAAGGCCTAACCCCCAATATGTCTGTATTCGGAGATAGGGGGCTTAGGGAGGTCATTAAGGTTATATGAGGTCACAAGAGTGGGGTCCTAATCTGATAGAAGTGGGGTCCTCATAAAAGGAGATAGAATAACCTGTCTGGACATATTCTTGGATTTTTATATAGATAACTAGGGGCCCAGTGCACAAAAATTTGTGCACTGGCACGGGGAGGGGGGTCCCTCAGCCCGACCTGTGCCCTCTCACAGTCTGGGACCCCTTGGGAAATAACCACCTGCTGGCTTAGGCCCACTCCCCGGGTGGCAGATGGCAGGCCTGATCCCGTGGTGACTGCCCCGCCTCCCTGGGTTGCAGACGGCAGGCCCGGATGGCAGCAGGGCGGGCGGCGGATTGCACTGTCCCACCCTGCCTGCAGTATGCAAATTGAACGACCATCTTTCTTGGGTTAATTTGCATACTCATCTGATTGGCTGATGAGCGTAGTGAAGGTACGGTCAATTAGCATCTTCGTCTTTTATTAGTGTAGATATTATCAAAAAAGGATAGTTCAATATCTTTTTTTGAACTAAGTTGGCAATGTTTATTTCTGATGTGTCTATTTAATTTTGTAATAGGTGTTACATTCAAATGCTGCCTGAAATAATAAAAGGTGTGTAGTGAAAAAACAGTATTTAAGGTAATTTAATTCAAGTGTCGGACACAACATTTGATTTAGTAATCCAGTTTACCTCAATTTTCTTTAAAAGATTTATTTTTCAGCAATGCTATTGTCCTAAATGATCACACATCTTACTCATCCAAGTCTCATATCCCAGGTCGTGTTCCTACGAAAGGCTCTGGAACTCAGCCATCTTGAGTCTTGGCCTCCCTGGGGAATGAGGAAGGGAGCAGGAAAGGCTGCTGGTGTGAGTATGAAAGTGCCTATCTTATCCAGGGAGAGTTTTGTTTCACCTTCTAGTTCTTCATCCTCACACAGACCATTGCAACTCTTTGTTTAATTAAAGTACTTACATGAATTCCAATTGCAGTCATGTTCCTGGGTTCAAGCCCCTCCCCGCCTCCAACCCCTCCCTGAGATCCCAGTTCCTTCCTACAGACTTGCTTCAGCCTCACTACCAACATCTGCCTGCATGGCCCAGGGGAAGGTGGGGGCAAATTAACTGCTGGCATTCTCCTCCGTTCCATTGGTGTATGTATATGTGTTAATCCAAGATCCCAACCACTTGGTTACTCTTGCTTTGTAAAATGTTTTTAGGGTGAAAAAGTGAATCTTCCCACTTTTCTATATTAGGAATATTTTGGCTGTCCCACATCTCTTGGCTGCCCACAGACAAAATTGCCTTGGAATTTTGACAGGTAATCTATTTATTCTGTAGAACAGGGGATATTAAGGAATGTCTCAAATTATTTGTATCTGCTTTCTGCAGCATTGTTGTGTCATTTTCAGCGTAGAAGTCTTTCACTGTCTTTGTAGAATGGCTTGGTCTTTATGTATTTGTCTGATAGTTATATGTGGTGTGTTTTCTGGCTTTGGCTGGCAGTACTGAGGGTTGATATTTATTGGCCTAAAGTGACTAAATACTTATATAGGTTAAACATAATCCTCTGGTCTAATTTACTCTATATTACTTACTGTATAGTAAATAAAGTTTCATAAAACTCTAGGGTAGGGGTCCTCAAACTTTTTAAACAGGGGGCCAGTTCACTGTCCCTCAGACCGTTGGAGGGCCGGACTATAGGTTTAAAAAAAAACTATGAACAAATTCCTATGCACACTGCACATATCTTATTTTGAAGTAAAAAAACAAAACGGGAACAAATACAATATTTGTATTTGCATGTGGCCCGTGGGCCGTAGTTTGAGGACCCCTGCTCTAGGGAATATCTATATTCATGACAATATTCGAAAATGGACCTGGAGAGCATTATACTAAGTGAAATAAGCCAGTCAGAGAAAGACAAATACCATATGATTACACTTATATGTGGAATCCAATGAAAAAAATAAACTAGAAACAGAAAAAAAAATTGATCATATCTACAATTACAGCCCTGTTTATTCTGAGTATCATTTCTGTGGTCTTTTTGTGTCTTCTCCTAGATGGGTTTTACCAGAGATTAGTTTTCATTACATTTTCAAGGAGCTCAATTTTGTTTTTATTGATTTTATTGTTTCCTGGATTTTTACATTTGTTTTAAATAATAAAACTTTAGGTACTCTCACAAATTTGTATATATTTTTATAGTCATTTAGTAACAAGTATGTTATAATTTCCCTCATGAGTTATTTAGAAATGCATTTTAAATTTCCAAAAAAATTAAAAAATTTTGATGAGAATAAATAAACTGATAATAGTTATTATTCTTATAACTGTTTTAAATATTGTTGATTTTTAAATTATTTTGTTTCCCAAATATAAGGAATACTAACAGGAGACGTTGTACATTATTGTCAATGGCCCATTATCTAGATTATAGGGACTACTAAATTAAAGACATTCATTTCAAAATGCACTCCCAGAACACAAAAACTTCAAAGACCACAAACAGAACATTTCTATCCCTGGAAAAATATCTGAATAACACTATCTCCCCCACAGTGTTGGATGGGATCTTATCTCATTAGGGGCCTAACCATGAATGGATATCTGGGTCTGTCTCTGACACCCGATCCACCTGCTTCCCTAACTCAAGCTGCCTCTCCCTTCAGATGGGGAGACAGGGAGGGGCTGAGAGAGCAGGCTGCCCTTCCCCTCCCCCCTTCTCACTGAGGGTTTAAGGATCCAGGCAAATCGCAGGCAGAAAGTTTCTGGTTTCAAACCCAATCTGCCCGCCTTCTGAATTCCCTGTAACTTCACTGTAAGAATGTGCTCCCGGCTTGTGAAGATCCTGGGAAAGACCCCTCCCTGGGACACCTGCAGCTGAAGGGCAGAGCAGCCATAGCTCTAAGCACAGCCTCTGGGAGCTGGGAAACTTCTGTGTGAATTCCAGGTTCCTCCTCCCTCTTTATGCTTTTGCCACAGGTGCCATTCACTCGCTAGCACCCTAATAAAGGAACAGCCCCTCTATCTGGGGTGCCTTGTGCCATCAGAGGGCACCTGGCCCTTTCCTCCCTTTAAAGAAGTAAAATAAACACCCTCTCTCTGCTCCTGTCTCTTCTCTCCCTTTCGCAGCCGCGTCACCAGCCAAAACCCTGACAATGACGTGGGAAACTCCCCCAGGAAGGGCTGTCCCTGTGGGAGGAGGTGCGGGGACCCGGGGCTGCCCCCTCGCTCCTGCCCCGCCCTCCCTCCCTCTGTCCCTGCACAGGCCTGGCCGCCGGGCTCGGCCCCGCCCCCATCGCGGAGCCGCTCAGCTCAGGCTCTGGCCCCGCCCACCCCGCAGGGAGGCGCATGCGCAGTTCCTTGCAGACCCGGAACCGGCTGTGGAGGGCAAGATGGCGGCTTCTCCCTGAGGAGGGTGTTTGTCTTTAAAGCTGACGCTCCCCGCCCCCCTCCCCGCAGGGAAGGCTGAGGGCGCTGCCGGCGCTGAAGTCCGTGTTGGGGTCCCCGCCCCGGAGCCTCTCTCAGCGGTGAGTCCGCGTCCCGGGAGGCTGCGCGGTGCGGGCGCCACGTTCCTTTGGGAGGAAACGGAGGCCCCGGCCCGGGGTCTCTCCGCCTGTGGCTGTGGCCACCGCCTGCCGCGCGGTTTTCCCGCTGAAAACCGTTCCCGGGGCCGCCGGTGCTCCCCGCGGGGCAGAGAGTCTGGGTCAGGGGGTTCCCGCCCTTTGCGCCCCTCCCCGCCCGGCGCTTCCCGCCCCAAGAGCCCGGATGGCTCTCGGCCTGGGGGTCTGCACCCCCCTCCTAGGGCCACCCCCATTTAATAAGGGGTCTGCCTGCCCGGGGAGCACAGTGTCCATGGGGGGGCTCAGGGGGAAGGACTTCGGTGTCCCCTGAAGAGGCGATCTGCCCGCAGGGAGGGGCTTTGTGGGCGCGGTGACTGCGGGGGGCGGGGACCCAGGCTCGGGGGGGTCAGGAGAGGGAGTGAGAGACAGACACGTGGGCGGGAGACAGGGCAGCGAGGGGTCCACAGAGAGGGGCCCATAGGCGGTGTGGGGGGGACTGGACAGCGACCGTAGGAGTGAGGGGGTCACTCGGGAAAGTGGCCTGAGGAGGAAGGAAGTGGAGACACAGGGAGGAGGGGGAGCCCAGAGAGAGGAAGGGGGGTTGAGAGGGAGCGGGTCCTGGGGAGCAGAAGTGGGGGCCGCACAGGAGGAGGCACTTGAGACAGAGACACTGGTTCAGGGAAGAGTTGGGGAGCGAGTGCAGGGCCAGAAAGGGGGGCCCAGGGATGAGGGAGCAGAGGGAGCAGCCCTGAGTCAGCAGCTGTGGGAGCGGGACAGACGGGAACAGGCAGCAGAGGGGCCGCGGGCGTGGGGAGGGGAAGACGCAGACGTGTGTGGAGATGGAGCCTCAGAGACCAGGAGAAAGAGCCCCTGAAGGGAAGGAGGTTTCAGGAGTTTCATGGTCCAGGTGTAGGGCAGACAGAGAGAAAAGGGAATGATCGAGGGACAGGGAAGTGAAATATAGGAAAGGACCGCAGTGGGGAAGAAGGGAACAGTGAGACAGAGACAGATCCATAGACAGAAATACATAGTAATGGGAAGGAGGGAAACCCTAATTTCAATGAGATGGGAGCTGATGGGATGTGGGTGATTAAGTTGTGATATATCTGCTTGAGTGTTTATATGGTTAAGTTAACAACTGAATTATTTAAACAGATTTGACTGAGAATTATAAATTTCCACTTTATAAGGTTTGCCAATTGTATATTTATTTCATTCCATTTGAAACCCTTATTCACACAGAGGGAGAGACTGTTCCTGATGGGCCCCCTGTCATTTCCTGGGATGGAAAGAGGAGTTGACTTGTGACAAGAAATGACTGAGTCTGCCCCCACAGGATGCTTTTTATTAAGAAACCAGGAGTCCAGCCTTGCTGCTGGCCACTCCCTCTCTGGCCATTCAAGCATCCATGCTGCAGCTGATCAGGCCCTCCCCCAGCTCAGGTGTGGGGAGTCCCCTGCCTCCCTGCCCCCGATGCTGTGCTCCGCAACCTCTTCCTGTCCTGTGGACCTGTTAGGGATCCCAGTTAATTAGCATATTTCTCTATTTTATATACACTGAGTGACCAGATTATTATGACCACCCCATCAGTACTTCATTGACGGTACCAAAAATACTGATTATTGAATACTTCCTAAGCAAATTCTCTTAATGTTTTATTATTATTATTTGCATAACTAATTCACTTCATTGTACTGATGGGGTGGTCATAATAATCTGGGCACAATGTGTGTGTGTGTGTGTGTGTGTGTGTGTGTTTGTGTGTGTATATATATATCTGGTTTACAAAAATGTGTGCATTCGGGGGTCCCTCAGCCCAGCCTATGCCCTCTTGCATTCTGGGACCCATCAGAGGATGTCCACCTGCTGGCTTAGGCTGGCTTCCTGGGGGATTGGGCCCAAGCTGGCAGTCAGACATCCCTCCGGCGGCCCTCTGGGGATGTCCACTTGCCAGCGGGGAGCAGGCCTAAGCTGCAGTCGGGCATCCTTAGCGCTGCTGAGGAGGCGGGAGAGGCTCCCACCACCACCCCTGTACTGGCAGCTGTCAGCCTGGCTTGTGGCCGAGCAGAGCTCCCCCTGTGGGAGCACACTGACCACCAGGGGGCAGCTCCTGCATTGAACATCTGCCCCCTGGTGGTCAGTTTGTGTCATAGTGACCATTCATTCCCAGTCATTCTGCTGTTAGGGTCAGTTTGCATATTACCCTTTTATTATATAGGGTAGAGGCATGGTGCACGGGTGGGGGCTGGCTGGTTTGCCCTGAAGGGTGTCCCTGATATGGGTGGGCATCCCACTGGGGTGCCTGGCCATCCTGGGTGAGGGGCTGATGGGTGTTTGCAGGCTGGTCACAGGGGTCCCCACTGGGGTGCCTGGCCAGCCTGAGTGAGGGCTGGTGGCTGTTTGCAGGCTGGTCAAGCCCTCCCCGGTGGGGACTCTCACCCCATGGAGGTTTGGCCAGCCTGGGTGAGGGGCTGATTGCTGTTTTCAAGCTGGCCTCACCCCCTTCAGGGTGGGGATCCCCACTGGGGTGCCTGGCCAGTCTGGGTGAAGGGCTGAGGGCCATTTTCACGCTGGCCAAGCCCCTAACCCCACCCCCCACTTCCCCCGGTGACGGAAACTCACAGCCTCTCCTTTTTCCTTTCTTTTTTTTTTTTATTCTGGCATTTATTTACCTTCTATAATTGAAACTTTGTTGCTTTGAGTGGAGCTCAGAGCCAGGCTCTGGCAGGCGGGAAAGCTTGGCTTCCTCCATCACTGGAGCAACCAAGCCTCCTGCTCGTTCCGTGGCTGCCGGCCGCCATCTTGGTTGAGTTAATTTGCATATAGTCACTCTGATTGGCTGGTGGGTGTGGCTTAAGGCGTAGCAAATGTTCAGTCAATTTGCATGTTTGCCTTTTATTAGTGTAGATACACACACACACACTAGTGGCCTGGTGCATGAAATTCTGCACAGGGGTGCGTGTGTTCTCAGCCCGGCCTGCACCCTCTCGAATCTGCGACCCCTCGAAGGATGTCCCGCTGGCTTACAGGGATCAGGCCTAATCCGACAGTTGGACATCCCTCTCGCAATCCGGGACTGCTGGCTCCTAACTGCTCACCTGCCTGCCTATCTGCCTGATTGCCCCTAACCACTCTGCCTGCCGGCCTGCTCACCCCCAGCTGCCCCCCACCGCCGGCCTGCTTGCCCCCAGATGCCTCCCCCCGCCAGCCTGATTACCCCCAACTGCCCCCGTGCCAGTGTGCTCGCCCCCAACTGCCTTTCCTGTCAGCCTGCTCACCCCAACTGCCCCCCGTGCTGGCCTCCTTGCCCCCACCTTCCCTCCCCACTGGCTTGCTCATCCCCAACAGCCCCCCTGCTGGCCTGCTCACTCCAAACTTACTGCCCCTCCCCGCTGTCCTGATCTCCTCCAACTGACCCCCACTGACAGCCTGCTTGCCCCCAACTAGCCCCCATGCTGGTCTGCTTATCCCCAATGGCCCCTTCCCCCTTGGCCTCTAACCGCCTCTACCTTGGCCCAGCCACCATGCTTTGTCCAGAAGAATGTCCGCAAGGTCTCCTGCAAGGTCTCCTAGTCTAATTAGCATATTACCCTTTTATTAGTATAGACTGGAGGCCCGGTGCACGAAATTCGTGCACTGGGGGGTGGGGGTTCCCTCAGCCTAGCCTGCCCCTCTCACAGTCCGGGAGCCCACAGTGGATGTCTACTGATGGCCACAGTCTGGCAGCAGAGGCTCGGAGTAGGCGTCCCGTGTGTGTGTATGTGTCTGCGTGTCTGCTGGGGCCTGCCCCCAGCCATGCCACGTAGGCTTGAAGCAGTTGCCGTGTGTGTGTGTGTGTGTGTGTGTGTGTGTGTGTCTCTCTCTCTCTCTCTCTCTCTCTCTCTCTCTGCTGGGGGCCTGCCCCCAGCCACACCATGGAGGCTTGGAGCAGGAGCTCCTCTGTGTTGATCTCTCAGGCTCCTGGCCTCCACTGCATGTTGTACTCTCCCTTGAGCTTTGGCCAGGATGAGGGTGCTGCTTGCAAGCTGGGCTTTCCTGCTCCAGGATCGCCATGGCGACGGGGCAGCAGGCCCAGCTGGGGGCTGCCCACAGGCCGGGCTTTACCACTTCCAGGTCTCCATGGCAACCGGGGAGCAGGCCCAGCTTGGAGCTGCCCATAGGCCGGGCTTTCCTGCTCCTGGATCAGGCCCAGCTTGGGGCTGCCCTCAGGCCGGGCTTTCCTGCTCCCGGATCAGGTGCAGCTTGGGGCTGCCCGCAGGCTGGGCTTTCCTGCTCCCTGATCAGGAGCAGCTGGGGGCTGCCTACAGGCTGCACTTTTCTACTTACCGATGGCCGGATCACCACAGCAACCCAGGGCCCAGCGGCACTTTCCTGCTCTCCAATAGTCATAGGGTCCCGGCTGGGGGCGGGTCTTAGCAGTGCGGGGCTTAGGCGACACGGGGTCCCGGCTGGGGGCTCAGGTGGCACATACGGGTCCCGGGTGGGGGCAGGGCTTATGCCCCGCTGCCCAGGGCTACACATGGGGCCCAGATGGCCACTCGTGCTGTCCCGCCCTGCCTGTAGTATAGGATAGAGGCCTGGTGCACGGGTGGGGGCCGGCTGGTTTGCCCTGAAGGGTGTCCTGGATCAGGGTGGGGGTCCCACTTGGGTTCCTGGCCAGCCTGGATGACGGGCTGATGGCTGTTTTTAGGCTGCCCACACCCCCTTTAGGGTGGGGGTTCCCACTGGGGTGCCTGGCCAGTCTGGGTGAGGGGCTGAGGGCTGTTTTCAGGCTGGCCACACCCCCTTCAGGGTCGGGGGTCCCTTTGGGGTGCCTGGCCAGCCTGGGTGAGGGGCTGATGGCTGTTTGCAGGCTGGCCACAGCCTCTGGCAACCCAAGCTCCCAGCCCCTCCTTTTTTTCTTTTTACAGTGCCTCCTTGAGTGGAGGGAAGCAGGTATCTGGGATTTATTTATATTCTATAATTGAAACTTTTTAGCCTTGAGCGGAGGCCAGGGTGGGTGGGAAGCTTGGCTTCCTTTATTGCCAGTGGAAACTCAAGCCTCCTGCTTGCTCCAGTGCCATGGCCGCTGCCATCTTGGTTGGGTTAATTTGCATACTTGCTCCTGATTGGCTGGTGGGTGTGGCTTGTTGCTGTAGCAGAGTGGCACCAATTTACATGTTTCTCTTTTGTTAGTGTAGATAGATAGATATAGATATCCTATCTAATAATAGACAAACGTGGTAATTGACCATACCTTCGCTATGCCTCCCATTGGCTAATCGGGGCTATATGCAAATTAACCGCCAACAAAGATGGCAGCTAATTTGCATACTGTAGGCATGGTGGGACAGCACGAGCCGCCATCCAGGCCTCTGTGTGCGACCCCAGAAGCCCCCTGCCTGCTGCCCGTGATTGGATCCAATCCCAGGCCACGGGCCAGCCCCGGAAACCCCAGAAGCCACCTGATATGACAGTAACTATATCAGTAAGCACTCTGAAAGTCAGTGGCATAAATGCACCAATTAAAAGACATTATGAGGGTGAATCAAAAACAAAACCCACTTTAAATATGAAGACACATATAGATTAAAAGTAAATGAATTAAGCTGCAGCCTGTTTTGCTCAGGGGATAGAGCATTAGCCCATGGACTGAAGGGTTCCAGGTTCGATTCCAGTCAAGGGCATGTACCTCAGCTGCTGGCTTGTTCCCCAGTCCCTATCAGAGCATGTGCAGGGGGCAAACAATCAATGTGTCTCTCCCTTTCCCTTCACTCTCTCTAAAATTCAATGGAAAAACATCCTTGGGTGAAGATTAACAAAAACAAAGTAAATGGATTAAGTAACATTAAAGAGATTATAAGAAAAATATATTCCAAATTTTGTTAGTTGTATAATGGTTATGTTTAAATTATTAACACCTAAGAAATTGGGTGAAGGGCATAAAATATATGCTGTAGTATTTTATAGTTTTTTTTTACATGTATGAGATTATTTTAAATTAAAATATTAAAAAATTAAAAATTAATAAAATGTTAATTGAAATGTATCTGAATTACATGAAAAATCTACTAATTGCTTCTAGCATAATTTATTAAATTGTGCTAAAATTTACAAGTGTTCAATTAAAAAGTATCTTTTTTTTAAAATATATTTTATTGTTTTTTTCCAGAGAAGAAGGGAGAGGGATAGAGAGTCAGAAACGTCGATGAGAGAGATTGATCAGCTGCCCCTGCACAGCCCCTACTGGGGATGTGCCCGCAACCAAGGTACATGCCCTTGACCAGAATTGAACCTGGGACCCTTCAGTCCGCAGGCTGACGCTCTATCCACTGAGCCCAACCGGTTTGGCAATTTAAAAATATCTTAATTCTAAATGATATAATAGAAAATATGTAATAGTGCAGTTATAAGCACTTACCTGAAAATTAAAATTTAAAGAAGTGAATTTAAAGGGATTAGCCAAAGAAAATATATGCACAACCCATGGACACAGAGAACAGTATGGTGATGGTCAGAGAGAAGTGGGGGGCAAGAGCTGGATAGAAGGCCAAAAGGGGGGAAATAGGGAATCCTATATCCTATCTAATAAAAGAGAAACATGCAAATTGACCATAACCCCGAACGCTCCCCATTGGCTAATAAGCAGATATGCAAATTAACTGCCAACCAAGATGGCTGCCGGCCGCCAGGCACCTGAAGCGAACAGGAGGCTTGCTTGCTGCAGTGACGGAGGAAGCCAAGGTTCCCGGCCTGCGGCAGCCCAGCTCTCAGTTCCGGATGCAACAAAGTTGCAATTATAGAACCTAAACAAGCTCCAGATAGCTGCTTTCAGCCGGTAGTGGGCTCAGAGCTTAGAGCGGCAGTGATGGCAACAGTATTTCAATTATAGAACCTAAACAAAGCCCAGATATCTGCTTTCAGCAGCCGAGGCCTCAAGCTGGAGCCGGCCTCAGAGCTAAAGTCGGCTCTTAGCTCCAGTGACAGCCATAGAAAGTAAATAAATCCCAGAATAAAAGAAAAAAAAAGGAGCGGCTGGGAGCTTCAGTTGCCCAACAGCCTGAAAACAGCCCTCAGCCCCTCACCCAGACTGGCCAGGTACCCCAGTGGGGACCCCCACCCTGATCCGGGACACCCTTCAGGGCAAACCAGCTGGCTCCCACCCATGCACGAGGCCTCTATACTTTACTACAGGCAGGGCGGGATAACGTGAGCTGCCATCCGGACCGCATGTGCAGCTCTGGGCAGCAGGGCATAAGCCCCGTCCCAGCCGGGACCCTATGACTATTAGAGAGCAGGAAAGTGCCGCTGGGCCCTGGGTTGCTGTGGTGATCTGGCCATCGGTAAGTAGAAAAGTGTGGCCTGTAGGCAGCCCCCAGCTGCGCCTTCTCCCTGGTCGCCATGAGGATCCGGGAGCAGGAAAGCAAGCCTGGCCTGCAGGCAGCACCAAACTTTGCCTGCTCCCCAGTTGCCATGGTGATCTGGGAGCAGGAAAGCAAGCCTGGCCTGAGAGCAGCCCCCAGCTGGGCCTGATCAGGGAGCTGGAAAGCCCGGCCTGCGGGCAGCCCCAAGCTGGGCCTGATCCAGGAGCAGGAAAGCCCGGCCTGTGGGCAGCCCCAAGCTGGGCCTGCTCCCCGGTCGCCATGGGGATCCAGGAGCAGGAGAGCCAAGTCCAACCTGCAGGCAGCTCTAAACTGGGCCTGCTCTCCGGTTGCCATGGAGACCTGGAAGTGGTAAAGTCCAGCCTGTGGGCAGCCCCCAGCTGGGCCTGCTGCCCCGTCTCCATGGCGATCCTGGAGCAGGAAAGCCCAGCTTGCAAGCAGCAACCCCATCCTGGCCATAGCCCAAGGGAGAGTACAACATGCAGTGGAGGCCAGGAGCCTGAGAGATCAACACAGAGGGGCTCCTGCTCCAAGCCTCCATGGTGTGGCTGGGGGCAGGCCCTCAGCAGACACACACACACACACACACACACACACACACACACACACAGTGCCTGCTCTGAGCCTCTAATGTGGCTGGGGGCAGACCCCCAGTGGGGACATACACACACACACACACGCACACACACACACACACACGGGACACCTGCTCCGAGCCTCTGCTGCCAGACTGTGGCCATCAGTAGGACATCCACTAAGGGCTCCCAGACTGTGAGAGGGGCAGGCTGGGCTGAGGGAACCCCCACCCCTCAGTGCACGAATTTCATGCACCGGGCCTCTAGTAATAATAATAAAAGGCTAATATGCAAATTGACTGAATGGTAGAATGACCAGTTGCTATGATGCGCACTGGCCGCCAGGGGGCAGACGCTCAGTGCAGGAGCTGCCCCCTGGTGGTCAGTGCACTTTCATATGGGAAGTGCCACTCACCCAAAAGCTGGCTTATGGCTGGCCAGTGCAGACGTGGTGGCAGGAGCCTCTCCCACCTTCTTGGCAGCACTAAGAATGTCCAACTAACGGTTTAGACTCGATCCCTTCGTGGCCTAAGCCTTTAGTCAGACATCCCCCGAGATCTCCCTGGCTGCCAGAAGAATGTCTGACTGCAAGCTTAGGCCTGATCTCCCGGGGAGTGGGCCTAAGTCGACAGGTGGACATCACCCAAGGGGGTCCTGGACTGCAAATGGGCCCCGGCCAGGCTGAGGGACCCCTCCTCCCCACCGAGTGCACAAATTTTTGTGCATCGGGCCTCTAGTATGTAGACATTAGAAGGATCAATCTTTTTTTGTCTGCCATGGCTTTGATTTTCTCTGACATTTCATTCACGTAAATAGTCGTTAACTTCTGAAATAAGCATTGGTGACATCTCACAAGCAGCTATTATCATTCTTTGCTTATATGAGGTAGTCTCCACATTTTTAAAACTTTAAATGTAGAAATCATCACATTAAAAAAACAACCACCCTAATTGTTTTTGTTTGTTTGTTTTCTTGCACTGTTCCCAGAGATACTTCAATACCCGCTTGGTGCATGGATTGGGCGGAGCAAAATCCTGTTCCATCTCCCTGCTCTAAAAATACATTTAATATATGTCCTTGGATAGAGGTCGTATCACATATTAAACTAATAAGAACAGATACTACACTTGATCTTAGACAAAAGGCCCAGCAGCGATGTTTTTGGTTTTAAGTATTGTGTGTAGTTCAGATTCTGAGACCTGTTTCACTTCCACTGTTTATCATCCCTCAATGCATTCATTGACACTTAGTCAATAATATGAGGCTATCTCAGCGTGCACTGGTAAGGATGTCAATGATCTTAACAGTCAGAGTCTAGTTATGTGAGTTGGTCTAATGTTCAGTAGTCGATTCTTTTCCTTTATGTGATTTGTTGAATTTGTGTCTATGAGTCACAGAAGAGCCATTCCCCTCAAGTACCTGTTGTCCATCCTCAGAAAATATTGAAGAATGGACTGGATTGACCTGAAACTTGGTTCCCACAGAGCCCATCTATTCATGGTGAATTCACTTGATCAGCATATTTGAATATCTAACGTTTCCCAAAGACTTTAGTATGAAGATCTACTATTTGTAATTTCCTGGAAAAAGAGGAAGGAAATCTACCTAGGAAACCTGCACTGGTAAAACTTCTTGCTTCCAGCCATCTGTGGGAACCATGTCAGAGATACCAGATAGTCAAGGGTAATTAGAGTGTGAAGGACTCATCTGTAATATGCCAGACAGCCAAGGACACTCTGAGCATGGGAATCTTAATCAGGTTGATCAAAGACTATACAGAGATACAAGGCCACTGCAATCTACACTGTGTCCTTCTATAACCCAAAGGATTGATGTCACTGTTAGCAGGAAGCCTCTTATGTCTAATTATTAAAGTATATTAGTGAGGCTAGAGACCTCAGATGAAGCTGCGAGCTGCTACTGCTATGATGTTAGGCTAAGAGCTTATGGAGAGCTCAGATATAGCTACCTTGTGAAGCCTGCATGCTAAAGAGGCTGGGAAGATGCAGGGAGCTCAGGTGCCGCTACTATGTGAGGCTGTGAGTACAGAGGCAGCATGTGGCTGCTCAGATGATAGCTGTAGGCACAGAGGATACTGCTGCTGCTCAAGGCTGTGGGTACAGAGGCTACTGCTACTTTTTGGGAAAGATGTATTTGTTTATCAGCTGGTGTGCGGCTGCCTGTATAGGACTGTTATAAAGAGCTGTTTTGTCTGATGGCTCATGGTTAGCAGTGCCTATAGGGCCACTAGCTTCTATAATAAAGACTCATATATACCCACAACTTCTCATGGCTTTTTCTACTATTTGGTATTCAAGAAGTTCCAGCCCCTGGCAGAGGAGCTCAAACCCCACAGTTGGTGTACTCGAGCTGAGGGTAAAGGAGGAACTTAGACTACCTGTAAGTTCCCAGCAGTTAGTTCAGCGAGCAGGGTTCAAGGAGGAATTTGCTCTCACAATTAGCACTATGAGCAGGATTTAGCAGTAAGTACTCCCGGAGAAATGGATCCTACTCTGACACATGGTGTGGTCAAGCAGAATTCAGAAGAATATAGGGACTCCGAGTAGGTGTGCTGTGACACCATCACACTACCCAGAGGTCTCAGGTGTGCTGGGACTTACGTCTGTTACCCAGGGCTACTGAAATCAGCTCTAAGGGAGTCTTACAGGCCTCAGGAGTGAACTGGAGAAAGATGGCATAGCTTGGGCCTCTGCAGGCTTTTTTCAGGGTAGGTAAGCAGTGCTCTGTTGGTTTGGTGTTTTAGGAAATCAGCACATGCTCTCATTGATGTAGGAGTTTGTAGAAGTCTTTGGAAGGACAGACATATGAAGATAGAATAAAACACCTCACATTAGTATCTCATTGTTCCTGACTCTCTCCTGTTACAAACGTAGGATGGGGTGGCCTTTTTCTCATTTCCAGGTCCTTCTGACTGTGGGTGTGAGGTGAGCTGTTTAACAGGCTGTGTGGACGCCTTTGAAGGCACATTCTGTGGTTCCTCAGTTGTCACTTGAGAAAACATCCAGGACCAGCATCAGTAACCAGGACCCAAATGGCTGCTTGTCAGGTAAAAGATGAGGCTATGCTTGCTTTCCTCTAACATCTTCGAATATATTTCTCTACTTCTGATATTTTGCCTTGCCAGGTTGTTTAACTTTCCTTATTTCTTATGATAGTCAATGTTAGCAGTTTTATATTTCCCTCTCTCCTTAAAAAAAAAAAATATTTTATAGACTTTTTAACAGAGAGGAAGGGAGAGGGATAGAGAGTTAGAAACATGGATCAGCTGCCTCCTGCACACCCCCCACTGGGGATGCGCCCGAAACCAAAGTAGATGCCCTTGACCAGGATCCAACCTGGGACTCTTCAGTCTGCAGGACACTCTACCCACTGAGCCAAACCGGTTCGGGCTTCCTCTCTCCTTCTTGATGTATATTTTTACTGATTGCAAAAGGAAGAGCAAAAGAGAGAGAGGTAGTAACATCAGTGATGAGAGAGAATCTGATTTGCTGCATTCTGCACGTCCCACACTAGGATCTATCCTGCAACCTGGGCATGTGCTGTGATTAATGACCTCTTGGTTAATAGCTCAATGGTCAACCACTGAGGCACACCCTCCGGACCAGGCAGAATAATCTTGTTCTAAGATTATTCATAGTAAAGTTTCAAATAGGATTGTGGCTCTTATTCCATGAGAACTGCAAGTTACATTAACAAACCCCTTGAGTTCAAAGTTATTTGTGAATTTTTTCCTGTGTTTTCATTTTCTGTGTATTCAGACATATGGCATGTGATGTGGTAACATTGATATCACAAGTAAAAAGTGAGCTTCTTACACATGTGAAACATAGGCCCCATCTCAGAACACGTAGCAGAATCTGTATTTTTAGAAAAGTGCAATCATTGTTTATGTTACATACACTTGAAGAAGTGCTTATATTTCTTTCTTTTTTTAAAAAAATATATTTTATTGATTTTTTACAGAGAGGAGGGGAGAGGGATAGAGAGTTAGAAACATCGATGAGAGAGAAACATCGATCAGCTGCCTCCTGCACATCTCCCACTGGGGATGTGCCCACAACCAAGGCACATGCCCTTCACCAGAATCGAACCCGGGACCCTTCAGTCCGCAGGCCGACGCTCTGTCCACTGAGCCAAACCGGTTTCGGCAAAGTGCTTACATTTCTGACTCACTATGACATCTCCAGCTGAGAAATACACACCACTGACCCTGAATGATGCAAACATAGCCCTCAGAAACCCATATGCCTGTGTCCATGCTTTAATTTTAAAGTTGTTTACTGAAAAGCAAATTCTGTACCATGGATTGGTGAGCCTGTGTCATCCTCATTTGTCACATCAGAGAATGTTACTGGGGCAAAGTAATCTTTTTATTTTTATTTTTAAAAATTTTTTATTGTTTAAAGTATTACGAATAGTAGTACATATGTCTCCTTTTTTTCCTCATTGACCATCCCTCGGCCTCCCTACCCACCGGAACATGCCCTCACCACCACCACCACCACCACCACCCCCACCCCAGTGTCTTGTGTCCATTGGCTATGCTTGTATGCATGCATTCAAGTCCTTCAGTTGATCTCTTACCACTGGCCCCCATCACTCCCCAGCCTTCCTGCTGTACTTTGACAGTCTGTTCGATGCTTCTCCAAAGTTATCTTATTGGATGATTCAGGATACTCCCCTAGGTCCAAACCTCTTCTAACACTGTGTTCATGTTATTGTGAACTCTTCTGGTGACCTCTTAGTAAATGTGTCTTTTCTTTCAGGGACCGCTGACCTTCAGGGATGTGGCCATAGATTTCTCTCAGGAGGAGTGGGAATTCCTGGACCCAGATCAGAGGAAATTGTACCTGGATGTGATGTTGGAGAACTACAGCAACCTGGTCTCCGTGGGTAAGGGTGACTTCCTTCCTGAGTTCCTACACCACGCGCAGGGTTTTGTTTCCTTTATTACTTTAACATCTCTAGGACCTTCTGCTTTCTAGGGTAGATTCTTACTGTCTGTATTGTGTATCTGATCTCTCAAAACTTCCATCTTATAGAAATGTCTCATTATGTATTAAACCACTACTTCCTCATTTGCTTTAAAAGTACGGCCCATAACTACCATTTTTTTTTATATAACGTGGACTACATTTGATTACTCACCTGAGGGAAATCCTGTAGTATCTTTCTCTTTGTGACTTGTGTGCTTCACTTAAAAATTGTCATGAACGTTTCTCTTTGTGGTATCAGGTGACAATATCTATTTTTATTTTATTTTATTTTATTTTTTAAATATATTGATTTTTTTACAGAGAGGAAGGGAGAGGGACAGAGAGCCAGAAACATGGATGAGAGAGCAACATCTATCAGCCGCCTCCTACACACCCCAACTGGGGATGTGCCCCCAACCAAGGTACATGCCCTTGACTGGAATCGAACCTGGGACTCTTCAGTCCACAGGCATACGCTCTATCCACTGAGCCAAACTGGTTAGGGCTCTATTTTTATCTTATTGGCAGAAAGACATTCCATTATACATATATGGTAAATTTTCTTCATTCATTCTATTATCCATGGACATTTGAGTTGCTCCCATCTGTTGCAGCCTCTTGTGAATAACAATTATAATGGACACAAATGTGTAAATGGCTCTTTCAGATCTTTTGTGAATATTTTCCGATATATACCTAGAATTAGGATGGCCGCCAGCAGTATTTTCTTTTCTTTTTCTTTATGCTATTATTTAATTACACACTTAATTTGTTATTTTGTATTAATTTCTGTTTCTGTACAGGGACACAGCTAACTTTGTGACTTGGTCTTATATATTGTGTTTTGAGAAATTCATTGGATTTTTCAATTCTAGTCAAATTCACTGTGATTTGCAATACACAATTCTGTTACTTCTTAATGTGATCATTTTATTATTTTATATTTTTTCTTGTGATGATGGGAGCTACTTAAAATATTTTAAGGCTCTAGCTGGTTTTGCTCAATGGATAGAGCGTCAGCCTGCAAACTGAAGGGTACCGGGTTTGATTCCAGTCAAGTGCACATGCCGGGTTGCATGCTGCATTCCCAGTGGGGGGCATGCAGGAGGCAGCCAATCAATGATTCTCTCTCATCGATGTTTCTCTCTCTCCCTCTTCCATGAAATCAATAAAAAAATATTTTTAAAAATATATTTTAAGGTTATAACAATATACTTTAAACTCAGTGTGTCAGTTGCATAGAAAAACTCTGCTACTTGCCATCTGTACCCGTGTACCCATTTAAGTTATTGATATGACATTATCATACCAGGTATACGTTGTGTGTCTTATAGCAGAGATATAAGATTTTATTTATTTATTTATTTTAAATTAAATCTTTATTGTTCAGATTATTACATTGGTTCCTCTTTTTTCTCCCCATAACTCCCCTTCTCCCAGTTCCCACCTCACCCTCCGCCCTTACTCCCCACCCACTGTCCTCATCCATAGGTGCACGATTTTTGTCCAGTCTCTTCCCGCATCTCCCACACCCCTTTCCCCCACAAGAATAGTCAGTCCATTCCCTTTCTATGTCCCTGATTCTATTATAATCACCAGTTCATTCTGTTCATCAGATTATTTATTCACTTGATTCTTAGATTCACTTGTTGATAGATGTGTATTTGTTGTTCATAATTTGTATCTTTATCTTTTTCTTCTTGTTCCTCTTCTTAAAGGATACCTTTCAGCATTTCATGTAATACTGGTTTGGTGGTGATGAACTCCTTTAGCTTTTCCTTATCTGTGAAGCTCTTTATCTGACCTTCACTTCTGAAGGATAGCTTTGCTGGATAAAGTAATCTTGGTTGTAGGTTCTTGGTATTCATCACTTTGAATATTTCTTGCCACTCTCTTCTGGCTTGCAAAGTTTCTGTTGAGAAATCAGCTGACAGTCGTATGGGTATTCCCTTGTAGGTAACTGATTTTCTTTCTCTTGCTGCTTTTAAGATTCTCTCTTTGTCTTTTGCTCTTTGCATTTTAATTATGATGTGTCCTTCACCTTGAAGGCAAAAATGTCACAACTGTTCCTCTGCCTCTTCTAGCTCCTTCTCAATTTCCTTAAAAACATGATTTGCCTTAAGCCCTTCAACTGCAGCTCTGGTTGGAGCAGACTCAATTTGATGAGTTCTGGCAGCTTCGGGAAAACCCATCTTGTAGATTGCGACCACTACAGCTCCTCTGAGGCCTAAATTATGCTGCAGAGCAACCTTTGCACCAGGAACTTGCCTTTTCTCTACTGTATTTTTTCATTTGGGTATTGAGTTTTTTAATTTCCCACTTCGGAGTGGTTTTTTAAAATATACTTTCTCATTGTATTTTTATTTTGGTCATAACGTTTTCCTGATGTTATACAGTAGTCATTTTTTTCTACATTTTGTTTTTAAGATACTTATTTTCCTTTTTTTCCATTTAATTAATATATTTTCATTGATGTAGTGCCACTTTGATTACATATATTTTGTGTTTCTGATGGGACACTTTCTGTTTCTTTGCATGACTTGACATCTTTTGTTGAGATTCAGGAATTGTAAACAAGCAGGCTTTTGAACATGTTTTCTGTAAGAAGAAACAAATAATAACCGTCTGTGGAACAAATTCTAATTTCAGTCAACACTTTTTTCAGGATCTGTATTCTTGGTTCGGTTGTCTGTTTAATTTCTCAGTTAGAAATGTTCTCTGTTTCTTTCTCAGGCCCACGGTATCTTTTCAGGCTTGATATACATCTTCAGTACCACAGTCTTTGTGGTACTTGAACACTTTCTCGTTGCTTCTTTGTAGCAGCCACTACAGTGCACTCACCGTGTACTGCCATTGTGTTCTCACTCTGTGTCATGCACAACAGACACATGTTCTTCAAGATGCTTCAAAACAGGGAGATCATTGAACATGCACTTCCCTCATCTCTCTCTCTCTCCAACTAAGAAACTGGGAGGTGGGAGTGTTTTTATAATGTTGCCATTGTGTTCCAGGGAGGTTAATTAAGCAGGTATCATTGGCAAAAGTGAGCACCTCTTTGTCCCACTTTGATATGACTTTTCCTCATTGTACCTATCTTGAGCTTTTTTTGAATCCTTCACTTGCATTTGGAGTACTCAAAACTGTCATTTGCTCAACACTTGCTGGTAAGTTGAAAGTATAGTCACCTGATTGTCGAAACTGAAAATTTATTTCTTTCAGCTATGTCATCTGAAGATGAACAGGCCTTTTTGCCAAAGCCCGAACCACAAGATGTATGCTCTGAAATAATACTGGTAAGATATAAAAGGTAGTAGCTTTGATAATGTACACTTAATGAGAGCCTTGGAATTTGAGAAAGTTGATGAGAAGAGAGAATCCTATGTAACAAAAGCCTGATATGCTAAGTATCTGGTTGTCTAGGCATCTGTTCAACCAATCAAAGCAAAATATGCTATTGATATGCTAAAGCTGCTCAACTGCTCACTATGACATGCACTGACCACCAAGGGGTAGACACTCAACATAGGAGCTGACCCCTGGTGGTCAGAACACTCCCATATGGGGAGTGCCGCTCAGCCAGAAGCCAGGCTCATGGCTGGCGAGTGCAGTGGCAGTGGCAGGAGCCTCTCCCACCTCTGCCATGGGAGTTGGACATCCCCTGAGGGCTCCGGACTGGGAGAGGGTACAGGCCAGGCTGAGAGAACCCCCCCTAAATGCACAAATTTTGTGTACCGGGCCTCTAGTATTAATATAAATAGAACTAACCTGTAATCATTATTAATAATAAAATTATTGTTACCAAAAGAGGTCAAGGGTATTATGCATTTGAGAAACCTGCCACTTTGAAGTCAGTTACATTAGCAGATCAGTGTGTTTCTGCACATGAAGGTAGAAAATGACTTTTTACTGTTGTGTGTCCTTAGAAAGGAAATCTGAAAAAAACTAGAAACTCAGTCTGTGTTATGAATAATCATTTAATTGTTTAAAGTGTGTGGTGGAATTAATTGTTCAGTCAATCCTTTCTAAAATTTTGAGATTTATAATGTACTTATGCAATTTAAATGTGCTCAATTTTACAATATATTTTTATTTTTTTTAAATACATTTTTTATTTCAGAGAGGAAGGGAGAATGAGAAGAACATCAGTGTTGAGAATCATTGATTGGCTGCCTCCTGCGCACCCCTCACTGAGGTTCAAGCCCACAACTCAGGCAATACATCTTCACTCAAACACTTAGCCACGCCTTCCAGGCATTTTGGCAATCTTTTTTTTTTTTTTTTTTTTTAATTTTTTTTTTTTTTAAATATATTTTTTATTGATTTTTTACAGAGAGGAAGGGAGAGAGATAGAGAATCAGAAACATCGATGAGAGAGAAACATCAATCAGCCGCCTCCTGCACATCTCCTGCTGGGGATGTGCCCTCAACCCAGGTACATGCCCTTGACCGGAATCGAACCCGGGACCCTTCAGTCCGCAGGCCGACGCTCTATCCACTGAGCCAAACCGGTTTCGGCCATTTTGGCAATCTTTTAAACAAGGATTCATTTTATTCCTCTAACAATTAAACATTTTATTTTTTGTTTATAATTTTTTTTTTTTTAAATATATTTTATTGATTTTTTACAGAGAGGAAGGGAGAGAGATAGAGAGTTAGAAACATCGATGAGAGAGAAACATCGACCAGCTGCCTCCTGCACATCTCCCACTGGGGATGTGCCCGCAACCCAAGTACATGCCCTTGACCGGAATCGAACCTGGGACCTTTCAGTCCGCAGGCCGATGCTCTATCCACTGAGCCAAACCGGTTTCGGCTGTTTATAATTTTTATAGATTGGGGATGCTTTTTTTACACAACCATCTTGGTTTAATGAGTATCACAAAATGGTTCTTATAAAACAAGTGTACATGTTTAATTAAATTATTACTGTCACTGAAAGCCTTTCTATCTCTCGTTATCACCAGGGTACATATACTGAAGACAGAAGTTATCAATGGGACGCATATTGGAAAACCGTTAAGCAAGAGCCATATCATAATAATCATTGGAGAAGTGAGCTTGCAGAGGATCATTATGAAAGTGAAAAACTCTTTGACCAAATGTCCAATCACAATATACATCAAGTTATTCCTATTGTGGAGATGATACTCAAAGAAAGTAAATGTGAGGAATCTTTTCAAGAATCTTCAAGTTACACCAAACAAGAGGGTATTCATGCTGGGGAGGAGGCTTACAAAGGGAATGCCTGTGGTAGAATCTCCAGTCAAATATTTAATCCAAGTAAACTGAAAGAAATCCATAGTGGAGAAGAACCTTATAAATGTAAAGGTTCTAGTAAAACATCTAATTGGCCTTCAGGTTGTACTCTAAATCAGAAATTTCATACTGGAGAGAAGACTTACAACTGTAAAGTATGTGGCAAAGCCTTTAATCACTCCTCACACCGTAATCGTCACCAGCGTATTCATACTGGAGAGAAGCCTTATAAATGTATAGAATGTGGCAAATCCTTTGGGTCATCCCCACAACTTACTCTGCATCAGAGAGTTCACACTGGAGAGAAGCCTTATAAATGTAGAGAATGTGGCAAAGCCTTTGGGTGCTCCTCAGGCCTTATTAAGCATCAGAGAGTTCATACTGGAGAGAAGCCTCATAAATGTAGAGAATGTGGGAGAGCATTCAGTGAGACCTCAGGCCTTAAGCGACATGAGAGAGTTCATACTGGACATAAGCCTTATAAATGTAGAGAATGTGACAAAGCATTTAGCTACTCTTCATCCCTTACTTCTCATCAGAGAGTTCATACCGAAGAGTGGCCTTATAAATGTAGAGAATGTGGCAAAGTTTTAAGCAAGGCCTCAACTCTTACTGAACATCAGAGAGTTCATACTGGAGAGAAGCCTTATAAATGTAATGAATGTGGCAAAGCCTTTAGTCAGTCCTCAACCTTTAATAAACATCAGAGAGTTCATACAGGAGAGAAACCTTATAAATGTAATGAATGTGGCAAAGCCTTTTGGCATTACTCGGGATGTATAAACCATCAGAGAATTCATACTGGAGAGAAGCCTTTTAAATGTAATGAATGCGGCAAAGACTTCAGGGAGTCGAGAAAACTTACTCGCCATAAGAAAATTCATACTCGTGCCCTAGGCGATTTGGCTCAGTGGATAGAATATCGGCCTGCAGACTGAAGGGTCCTGGGTTCAATCCCAGCCAAGGGCACATGCCCAGGTTGTGGCCATGATCCTCAGTTGGGGGTGATCAACTAGTCTCTCTCATCATTGATGTTTCTGTCTCTCTCTCCCTCTCCTTTCCTCTGAATCAATGAAAATTTAAAAAGTTGCAGGTTTGCCCTAACTGGTTTGGCTCAGTGGATAGAGCGTTGGCCTGCGGACTGATAGGCCCCAGGTTCTATTCCAGTCAGGGGCATGTACCTTGGTTGTGGGCACATCCCCAGTAGTGGGTGTGCAGGAGGCAGCTGATCAATGTTTCTCTCTCATTGATGTTTTTAACTCTCTATCCCTCTCCCTTCTTCTCTGTAAAAATATCAATAAAATACATATATATATTTTTTTAAAAGTTGCAGGTTTGGTTCATAGTGCACAAAGACCCAGATTGGGAGTGGGATTCCTGGTCTGCTCAGGGGATGTTTGGGAGGCAACCAATAAACGTCTTGCACATACAGTGGGGCCTTGATTTACGAGTTTAATTCGTTCCGTGACGGAGCTCATAACTCAAATTACTCGTCTGTCAAATCACTGTGACGTTCGCTGTGCCAACTAGCAGTGGGGTATCTGAAGCTGGCTCGTAACCCGAATTATTTTGAACTTGCAACTCAAAGCAAAAAATCGTCCGAGAGACGGCTAGTATCTCAAAAAAAAACTCGTTAGTCGGGACACTCGTAAGTCAAGGCCCCACTGTAGATGTTTATCTGTTCCTTCCTTTATAATTTCACTCTAAAAATGTGTTAAAAAAATTGTTTCAAAGAAAAATTTCCCAGCTCCCTGCTGCCCCAGAGAGTTGCCCTGCCAGCTGGATACACCTGGGTGTATGAGCCTAAGAGAAAGCAGCAGAGAAGGGCTCAGCCACCACAGAATTATGTGAAAAGATTAATTTTGGATGATTTAAGCTATTAAACTTAGGGGTGTTTTATTCTACGACAAAGACTAGTTGAAAGCCCTAGCTGGTTTGGCTCAATGGATAGAGCATCTGCCTGCGGACTGAGGGGTCCCAGGTTGGATTCCGTCCAGGGGCACATGCCTGGATTGCGGGCTCAATCCCCAGTCGGGGGCGTTCAGGAGGCAGCCAATCAATGATTCTCACTGATGTTTCTCCCCCTCTCTTTTCCTCTCTACAATTAATTAAAAAAATTTTTTTGTTGTTAAAAGACTAGTTAGAAGAGACTAAGATTGAGGTGCTCAATAATAAAAACCTAATGTGTATGGCATGGCCTTGGGACTGGCTAGTGAATAGAGGCTGGAAGGAGACTTAGTGGACAGGTACATGCGAGGGAACTAGAATTGAAGGAACTAGGATTGAAGTCTGGAAGCGCGGGAAATCATGTTTGGTTTAGGGAAAAGTTGATCTAAACTAAAGGTCCCAGTTCCTACACAGTTGCTTCAACCTCACTACCAACATTTGCCTTCCTATACCACATGAAGCAGAACCACCTGGCCAACCCATAGACTCATAAGAAATACTGAATTATTGCATTTAAGGGAATCAGTTTTGGGGTGGTTTATATAACATAATGAACTTGAGATGCTGAGTGTTAAGGACTGAATTGTGTCTCCTCAAAATGGATACTTTGAAGCCCTAACCCCCAATATGTCTATTTGGAGATAGGGTACTTAAGGCGGTCATTAAGGTTATATGAGGTCACAAAACTGGGGTACTAATCTGATAGAAGTGGGGTTCTTCTTAAAAAAAGGAGATAGAATAACCAGTGTACATGTGCTTGAAGTTTCATTTGGACAATATTTCCAAGAAAGGATAGCTCGCCCTAACCGGTTTGGCTCCGTGGATAGAGCGCTGGCTTGCGGACTGAAGGGTCCCAGGTTTGATTCCGGTGAAGGGCATGTACCTTGGTTGCAGGCACATCCCCAGTAGGGGGTTTGCAGGAAGCAGCTGATCAATGTTTCTCTCCCATCGATGTTTCTAACTCTATCCCTCTCCCTTTCTGTAAAAAATCAGTAAAATATATTTAAAAAGAAAGGATAGCTCAATGTCTTTCTGAGCTAAGTCAGCAATATTTTGATGTGTTTAATTTTGGAATAGGTGTCACATTAAAATGCTTCATGAAATAATAAAAGGTGTGTAGTGAAAAAACAGTATTTAAGGTTAAGTGTTGGACACAACATTTGTCTTACTAATGCAGTTTACCACAATGTTCTTTAAAAGGTTTATTTTTAAGCAATGCTATTATCCTAAATGCTCACACGTCTTAGTCATCCAAATCTCATATCCCAGGTCGTGTCCCTCTGAAAGACGGGAACGCAATGCTGTTGAGTCTTGGTCACCCTGGGGAATGAGGAAGGGAGCAAGAAAGACTGCTGGTGTCAGTATGAAACTACCTGTCTACCCAGGGAGAATTTTGTTTCTTCATCCTCACACAGACCATTGCAATTTTTGTTTAATGAAAGTGCTTACCTGAATTCCAATTGCAGTCATGTTACTGGGTTCAAGCCCCTCTCCACCTCCCGCCCCTCACTGAGGTCCAGTTCCTGCAGAGTTGCTTCAGCCTCACTACCAACATCTCCCTGCATGGCCTGGGAGAGGGTGGGGGCAAATTAGCTCCTGACATTACCCTTTGCAATTGTTAGTTTCCAACACACATGGAAATCTTTCTGAGAGTTTTCATAATAAATATTTGTAGCTAAATGTGTGAGTCCCTGACTTCGATACCTTCACCACTGAGAATGGAGAGGGATGTGGACAAACAGACATCACTGCCGGAGAGGGTCTCATTCCATTATCAGTTTTATGGAGGAAATCCACAGGAATGTCGGGAAGTTGGAGCTCACTTTTACCACGTCATTTCTGGAGGTTGCATTTGCCCCTGTGGATTGTATCCTCTGCCACAGAGAAGGCTCCTGTTGCATGCAGGGGAGGCTTCATCAGGGTTTATTTGAGGGCATTCCCCTCGTTCCATTGGTGTATGGGTCTATGTTAATCCAGGATCACGCCCACTTGGTTGCTCTTTCTTTGTAAAATGTTTTCCAGTGTGAAAAAAGTGAATCTTCCAGCTTTCCTACATTTGAAGTGTTTGGCTGTCCCACATCTCTTTTGCTTGGTTCCATATAAATTCTAGTGTGGTTTATTAAATTACAGCCAAAATTGCCTTGGAATTTCCATAGGTAATCTATTCTGTAGACACTTGGAGATATTAAGGAATGTCTCCATTTATTTGTATCTGTTTAGCATTGTGTCATTTTCATTGTAAAAGTTTTTACTGTATGTGTAGAATGGATTGTCTATGTGTTATGTGTGGTGTGTTTTCTGGCTTTGGGCGGCAATAGTTAATATTTTATTGGCCTAAAGAGATGAAATACTTATATAGGTTAAACATAATCAAGTCTGACTTACTGTAAATTAGAGGTTTCTGTACAGGCTGTATCTTTAAAGTAAATAGAGATTTATAAAACTCAAAGGAATACCTATATTCATAAAAATACTGGAAAATACTCGAACAGAAATGGTGATGGGACTAAGTAAACTGATAATAATTATTCTATATATATATATATATGTAAAAGGCTACGTGACAGACCAGCTGGTCGGGCACACTGACAGCTTAAAAATAAACGTAGATTTTTGCACATGTGATACATATAAAGCTCTCGCTGGCGCCTATCGCATGGGTGTTTTAATTATATAACACTATATTATAAACTATTTTGACAATGTTTTAAAATATATATTTTTTATTTTTTTTACAGAGAGGAAGGGAGAGGGATAGAGAGAAACATCAATGAGAGAGAGACACTGATCAGCTGCCTCCTGCATACCACCTACTGGCATATGCCCACAACCAAGGTACACGCCATTGACCGAATTCGAACCTGGGACCTTTCAGTCTGCAGGCTGACGCTCTACTCAATGAGCCACACCGGTTAGGGCTTGACATGTAACTTTTTGCAGTAATGTAATTGCCACACAAATCTTTCTCCTAATTAATTTCCTTTCAATCTGCAAGAATCCCTGCACCAGGCCACTAGTATTCTAATAGCTCTGTTTTAAATATTGTTGATTTTAAAATTGTTTTGTTTCCCAAATATAAGGAAAACTAACAGGAGACATTCTACATTAATATCAGTGTCCCATTAACTAGGTTATGGGAACTACTAAAGTCAAAATATTCCGTGAAAAGTGCATTCCCCCGAGAAGTGGTGGAGGCCTGTCCGCGCTGGGCCCCGCAGGGCAGCAGGGGCGAGGGCGGGATCCTAGCCACAGCCTCAGCCGGTGCCTGTGCCAGAGACAGACGCTGTCGCTGCCGGAGCGGGTTGTGCGGCAGAGGCACTGAACTAGACAGAATGAGAATGTGGAAATGAATAAAGTACGGACTCAACTAGCAAAAACCTCAGAAAGAATCCTTAAGAATGAAAATGAGCCCTAACCGGTTTGGCTTAGTGGATACAGCATCGGCCTGCGGACTCAAGGGTCCCAGGATCGATTCCAGGCAAGGGCATGTACCTTGGTTACAGGCACATCCCCGGTAGGGAGTGTGCAGGAGGCAGATGATCAGTGTTTCTCTCTCATCCATGTTTGTAACTCTATCCCTCTCCCTTCCTCTCTGTAAAAAATCAATAAAATATATTTTAAAAAATAGATCCCCCCCCCAAAAAAATGCATTCCCAGAACACAAAGACTTCAAAGACCAAAATTAACAACCAGAACATTTTTATCCCTTGAAAAAGACAGAAATTAAAATTTCCTTCTCACTGTGTTGGGTGGGACCTTATCAGGGGACTAACCATGAATGGATACCTGGGTCTGTATCTGACACTCCCATCCACCTGCTTCCCTAACCCAAGCTGCCTCTCCCTTCAGATGGGGAGACAGGGAGGGGCTGAGAGAGCAGGCTGCCCTTCCCCTCCCCCCTCCTCACTGAGGGTTTAAGGATCCAGGCAAATCGCAGGCAGAAAGTTTCTGGTTTCAAACCCAATCTGCCCGCCTTTTGAATTCTCTGTAACTTCACTGTAAGAATGTGTTCCCGGCTTGTGAAGATCCTGGGAAAGACCCCTCCCTGGGACACTTGCAGCTGAAGGGCAGACCAGCCAGTAGCTCTAAGCACAGCCTCTGGGATCTGGGAAACTTCTGTGTGAATTCCAGGTTCCTCCTCCCTCTTTATGCTTTTGCCACAGCTGCCATTTACTCGCTAGCACCCTAATAAAGGAACAGCCCCATTATCTGGGGTGCCTTGTGCCATCAGAGGGCACCTGGCTCTTTCCTCCTTTTAAAGAAGTAAAATAAACGCCCTCCCTCTGCTCCTGTCTCTTCTCTCCCTTGTGAATCCTTTCACAGCCGCGTCACCAGCCAAAACCCTGACAATGACGTGGGAAACTCCCCCAGGAAGGGCTGTCCCTGTGGGAGGAGGAGCGGGGACCCGGGGCTGCCCCCTCGCTCCTGCCCCGCCCTCCCTCCTGCTGTCCCTGCACAGGCTTGGCCGCCGGGCTCGGCCCCGCCCTCCGTCCCTGGCTCCGCCCCCTCGCTCAGCTCAGGGTCTGGCCCCGCCCACCCCTCAGGGAGGCGCATGCGCAGTTCCTTCCAGACAGAAGGGGCCGTGGAGGGGAAGGTGGCGGTTCCCCCTGAGGAGGGTGTTTGTCTTTAAAGCTGATGCTCCCCGTCCCGCTCCCCGCAGGGAAGGCTGAGGGCGCTGCCGGCGCTGAAGTCCGTGTTGGGGTCCCCGCCCCGGAGCCTCTCTCAGCGGTGAGTCCGCGTCACGGGAGGCTGCGCGGTGCGGGCGCCACGTTCCTTTGGGAGGAAACGGAGGCCCCGGCCCGGGGTCTCTCCGCCTGTGGCTGTGGCCGCGCGGTTTTCCCGCTGAAAACCGTTCCCGGGGCCGCCGGTCCTCCCCGCGGGGCTGAAAGGAGGTGCAGGGACCCGGGGCTGCCCCCTCGCTCCTGCCCCGCCCTCCTGCCCTTTGCGCCCCTCCCCGGGCCCGGCGCTTCCGCCCAAAGAGCCCGGATGGCTCCCGGCATGGGGGTCTGCACCCCGCCTCTTAGGCCCACCCCCATTTAATAAGGGGTCTGCATGCCCGGGGAGCACAGTGTCCATGGGGGGTCTCAGGGGGAGGACGCGGTGTCCCCTGAAGAGGCGACCTGCCCGCAGGGAGGGGCTTTGTGCGCGCGGTGACTGCGGGGGGCGGGGGCCCAGGCTGGGGGGTCAGGAGAGGGAGTGAGAGACAGACATTTGGGCCGGAGACAGGGCAGCGAGGGGTCCACAGAGAGGGGCTCATAGAGGGTGTGGGGGGGACTGGACAGCGAAGGTAGGAGTGAGGGGGTCACTCGGGGAAGGAGCCTGAGGAGGAAGGAAGTGGAGAAATAGGCTTTCGCATGAAGATCTATTCTCCTTAATTTCCTGGGACAAGAGGAAAGGAAATCTGCCTGGGAAACCTGCATGTGTATAACTTCCTGCTTGACCCCCTCCCACTACCCAGAGGTCTCAGGGCTGCTGGGTCTGGTGTCTGGTACCCAGCGCTACTGCAAACAGCTCTGGGACAGCCTGGGAGACCCCAGGAGGGAACTAGTTAAAGATGCCATGTCATGGCCCCCATTGCAGGCTTCTTCAGGGGAGATAAGGGCTCTTGTGTTGGGTTTGAGGATACAAGTGAACAGCACATACTCTCATTGCTGTCGGAGTTTGTGGAAGTTTGGGAAGGACAGAAACATGAAGACAATAAAAACCCTCACAGTGTCGTCTCCATGTAGGAGCTCATTGTTCCTCACTCTCTCCTGTGACCGAGGACAGGAGGGGTAGCCTTTTCCTCATTTCCAGGTCCTTCTGACTGTGAATGTGAGGGGAGCTGATTAACAGGCTGTGACTCCTCAACATAGTGTCACCTGCAGAAACATCCCAGACCCGGATCAGAACCAGGACCACATGGCTGCTTCTCAGGTAAAAGATGTGTCCTTGGTAAGAGGCTGTTTGCTTTTCTTTGAACATCTGTGTATATATTTCTCTTTCCCTCCCCACACCTGTGTTGCCTCAGCTGCCTTTCTTACAGTCTGTCCTGCTACCCACAGCTGGCTGACTCAGTGCTGCTTCTCCCTCTGCTCCGTCATCCCTATACCCCCCATTCTGTCCCTGCACTCCCTCCCCCAATTCTTCACCTTGAACCAGTCTCTCTACCTGAAGTGCCTCCCCTTTCTTGCCCCCACTTCTGTTCACCAGGACGCCTCTCCCTCTCAGTCCCCTTCATCTCTCTGGGGCTCTTTCCTCTCCTCCATATTTCTCTCCTTTTGATTTTCTTGCCTTTCCAGGTTTTTTTTCCTTTCCTTCTTTCTTTCTTTCTTTTTTTAAAAAAAAAAATATATATTTTATTGATTTTTTACAGAGAGGAAGGGAGAGAGATAGAGAGTTAGAAACATTGATGAGAGAGAAACATCAATCAGCTGCCTCCTGCACATCTCCCACTGGGGATTGTGCCTGCAACCCAGGTACATGCCCTTGACCGGAATCGAACCTGGGACCTTTCAGTCCGCAGGCCGACGCTCTATCCACTGAGCCAAACCGGTTTTGGCATCCTTTTTTCTTATGATAGTCAGTGTCAGCAGTTTCTATATTTCTCCCTTTTTTAATGTATGTTTTTATTGATTTCAGAATGTAAGGGAAACGGATAGAGAGCAGCGAGAATCATTAATCAGCTGCCTACTGCATTCCCCCCACTGGGTATCTAGTCTGAAACCTGATGTGTGCCCTGACCAGGAATGGAAACCTGCCCTCCTGGTTCAGAGGTCAACACTTACTCTCTGAACCTCACTGCCAGGGCTATATTTCTCTTCTTTTTTCCAGAGCCTTCTCTGCCTTCATTTTATGCAGCCTCCACAAGATCAGGAAGCATTCCCTCCTTTAATTAATGACTTGCAACTCCTCAGAACATCCCTTTTGTGACAGATCCACCTGGAAAGGCAGGCATGTCTAACATCCCTATTGGGATGGGGTCAGAGGCTCTAGTGTCTTGAAGAAGGGAAATGTAGGTTTTAGGTTCAAGTGGCTACAGCATCAGCTCTTAATCAGGGGTAAGAAAATGCACATTTGACTGCTCGGAATTGCTCAACAAGTTCTGAAAGAAGAATAAATAATAAATAGAAGAGACTTGCTCATTAGTACAAAGACTTGGTAGTTAAATGTACTATTAGCTTACAGAACATGAGAGGTGCCTGTGTATTGACACTGCAAAATTTATTTGTGATCATTTCCACATATTTATTGCTGTATTTTTCTCAGTAATGTCACAGCAGTGGTGACCTGACTTTCCGTGTGCCTCAGTCACCCGATGCCCTTTGTCTCAGTCCACCTGATGTTCACATGGCAGAGGTGCTCCCCTCACTGTAGAGTTAATAGTCTCCCTTTCTCAGGAACAAGGATGTAGTAGCGTTTTAATGAAAGTTGTGCAAAGACCATCATTTCACATCGGGAAATGTCCTTCTTCTTAGTTTGTGTTTGTTTTTGAAAATGAAGGACTTACTTTTATTTCCTACAGATCATTGGCTTTTGCATGGGACCTTTAAACAACCAGGACTTGATTCTTTAAATTTTCATTATATTCTATACTCTCATCACGGACTTACCCTACATGGTCACTTTTTGTATTTTCTAGGAAGTTTCTAAGAATGATATTATTCATGTATGTTCCGTTACATTAAATTTCTACAACATAGCTCTCCACTAATGATACATAAAAATTTTGAAACAAATGTACTAGTAAGAATAATTAGTTCCCCCAGGCTGTATGTGGATCAGTGGTGGAGGGTTTGAATTCTGGTCCGGGGCTAGTAGCTCCTGTGTACCTGTGGTAGGCTGCCAATCCATGTGTCTCTCTGTCTCTTTCACATTGACCTCTATCTCCCTCTCCTTCCCCTCTCCCTCTTCCTCTCTCCCTTTTGTGCCTCTACTTCCTTGCCTTACACTGTCTAAAAGTCAGTGGAAAAAATCTCCCTAGGTGAGGATTTACAGCCTCACAAAGGAAACAATAGGTCTAACTTGTTTTGTATCCTTATGTTTCTCTCCTTATTGTGTTTATACAACACACAGGGATCTTACACATACAGATTCTTGAGATTTATAGAATCACTAAACCATCTTGATTTCATAGTTGTAAAATGTGTGTCTCTGTGCCTAAACTCTTAACATTATTTCAGCTATTTTTTCTTCCCCCCCCCCCCAAGTATATTTTTATGGATTTCAGAGTGAAGCATCCATCTTATATAAAAACTGCTGTTTGAAATTTTAACCCTGATAGTATGGCTTCTGTAAATGTTTGCTTGCTTAAATAGTAAGGAAAATAAGACAACTCCCATTCCAGAGAGGCCGTAAACTATGCCCCAGACAGAGTTGTCAGTGCTGACACCGGGTCAGGCCTTGAGATATGGTCTCATGGCCCCTTCCCAGCTCACAGGCCGTCTTTCTCAGAAGGCCCGGAAATCTCATTCCAAATTTGGGAGACAAAGGACTGGAAAAAAGTATAAATAAAGAGAGTTTCCTCCATTTGGGGGCCCAGAATTTGAAAGACACATTTTCCCCTGGGCCTGCACAGAATTTAATAATAAAATGTAACTCCCTTTCTCAAAGCATGGCTTGCTTTTTCTTCGATCTTCTGCAACAAGAGAGGAAGGGAGAGGTAGAGAGAGAGAGAAACATCAATGATGAGAGAGAATCATGGACTGGCTGCCTCCTGCACACCCCACACTGGGGATTCAGCCCACAATTTGGTCGTGTGTCCAAACCGGTTATGAAACCATCTTTGTCCATGGGTCAGCCCTCAACCACTGGGCCACACCAGCTGGATCAGATAGAATAATCTTGTTCTAAGGTTACTCAGTAAATTTCCAACTAGGATTGTGGTTCCTTTGTGTCCTATTCCATGAGAACTGAATTCCATTAACAAAGCTTTTCAGTTCAAAGTTCTATATGAATTGTTTCTTGTGTTTTCTTTTTCTGTATATTCAGAAGTATGAGATACGATGCAGAAACATTGACATCACAAGTCAAAAGTGAGCTTGTGACACATGTGGAAACACAGACCCCATCTAAGTACCTGGATCAGAATCTGTGTCTTTACAGAAGTTCATTTTGTTGTGGTCTTCTTCATACTTGAGAAGAAGTCCATATACTTCCAACCCAGCATGATATTTCCATCTGAGAAATATACCCCACTGACCCTGAATGATGCATATACAGCACTCAGAAATCCATATGCCTGTATCCATGCCTTAATTTTATTTATTTATTTATTTTTAGTATATTTTTATTGATTTCAGAAAGGAAAGGAGAGAGAGAGAGAGAGAGAGAGAGAGAGAGAGAGAGAAAGATAGAAACATCATTGATGACAGAGAATCATTGATCAGCTGCCTCCTGGACACCCCTACTGGGGATGGAGCCCGCAACCCAGTCATATCTCCTTGACTGGAATTGAACTTGCAACTCTTAAGTCTGCAGGCCAACACTCTTATCTACTGAGCCAAACTGAGTAATTTTATTTTTTTTTTTTATTTTATTTTTTTTTTTAATATATTTTATTGATTTTTTACAGAGAGGAAGGGAGAGGGATAGAGAGCCAGAAACATCGATGAGAGAGAAACATCGATCAGCTGCCTCCTGCACATCCCCTACTGGGGATGTGCCCGCAACCCAGGTACATGCCCCTGACCGGAATCGAACCCGGGACCTTTCAGTCCGCAAGCCGACGCTCTATCCACTGAGCCAAACCGGTTTCGGCGTAATTTTATTTTTTATAAAATATATTTTATTGATTTTTCACAGAGAGGAAGGGAGAGAGATAGAGAGAGTTAGAAACATCGATGAGAGAGAAGCATCGATCAGCTGCCTCCTACACATCTCCTACCGGGGATGTGCCTGCAACCCAGGTACATGCCCTTGACCGGAATCGAACCCGGGACCTTTCAGTCCACAGGCCGACGCTCTATCCACTGAGCCAAACCGGTTTCGGCTAAACTGAGTAATTTTAAAGTTTTTTTCCCTGTAAAGTAAAATCTGTACCGTGGATGTGTAGACATATGTCATCCTCATTTGTCAGTGTTAAAAACACTGAGAATGTTACTGGGGCAAAGTGATCTTATTGGATGATTCACGATACTTGCGTAGTTCCAAACCTCTTCTACTAACACTGTTTTCATGTTGGGTGACATCATGAACTCTTCTGGTGACCTCTTGGTAACTGTGTCTCTTCTTTCAGGGACCATTGACATTCAGGGATGTGGCCATAGATTTCTCTCAGGAGGAGTGGGAATGCCTGGACCCAGCTCAGCGGAAATTGTACCTGGAGGTGATGGTGGAGAACTACAGCAACCTGGCCTCCGTGGGTGAGGATGACTCCTTCCGGAATTCCCACTTTATCCGCAGGGTTTTGTTTCCTTTATTTTAACATCTCTAAGGGGCTTCTGATTTCTGTGTTAGATTCTTGCTCTCAAGGAATACATTGGTCCCTAGATGGTTGGGCTCAGTGGATAGGCTCAGTGGCCTGGGGGCTGAAAGGTCCCAGGTTGGATGCTGGTGAACGACCAATGCCTGGGTTGCTTTCTCGCTCCCCATTAAGGGGCGTGCAGGAGGCAACATATCAATGATTCTTTCTCATCACTGATGTTTCTATTTCTCTCTCCCTCTCCCTCTCAGAAAGGAATAAAAACAAATTTTTTTTAAAGAGGAACAAATTGGGGTTTCTTTGTAGAAAAGAAAGGCTTTGTGATGTATGTGAATTTGGAACTCAGCGTTTGCATACTTTATGTGTTGTCTTGACGAGATAAAGTACTATCAGAAACTAATATTTTAGAAAATCATTTTCTAGAATATTCTAAGATTCTACCGTGTCTTCTGGCCAGAGAACAACCTGGGTTGGAAATGGGAAAGCCTCTATCGAAATTCACACTCCATTTTCTTTTATTTTTTATTTTTTTAAAGATCTTGTTGATTTCAGGGAAGAAGGGAGAGTTGGAGAGAGAGAAATTTCAGCTGAGCATTAGTTGATTTTTTTGTACATGCCCTGACCAGAAATGAAACTTACAACTTGGTATAGCGGTACGATCCTCTAAGCAACTGGGCTACCTGTACAGACAGATAGGATTCTTTCACTGAGTTCTATGTATCTAGGCTTCTCTCATGTCTTTTCATGGCTTGATGTATTATTTCTTTATAGTAGTGAATAAGATTTCATTGTAGGTCCTTCAGTTTATTTATCCATTCACTCGTTGACAGACCTCTTCATTGCTTCTAATTTTTGTAAATTATGAATAAACAGCTCCTTGTAGGCTTTTGTGTAGATAAAAGGCTTAAGTCTTTGGTTTAATAGTAAGTAGCCCAATTGCTGGATTCCATGGCAAGTGTATATTTAGTTTTATAAAAACCTGCAGACTGTTTCCCCAAGGGGCTGTAGCATTTGACATTTTCACCAGCAGTGATTGGGAGTTCCAGTTGCTCCACATCACGGAGGCATTTGGAGGGGTCAGTGTTCTGGATTCTGATCTGTTCAATGGTGGGTGAGTGTTGCTTGCCTGTGCTGTTTGTTACTTCTCATTGTTTTAATGTGCATTTCCTTAGTGACATAACATATGCAGGCTCTTGTTACACTGATTTTCTTTTTTCTTTATTGATTAAGGTATTCATATGTGTCCTACCCCCATTGTCCCCCCGACCCTCCATGATTTTCTATGTGTATATATTTTGTAGTGCTGTGTGATAAGGTTTTTGGCCCTTTTTAGTCATGTTGGTTCTTTTTTCATTGCTGAATTTGAAGACTTCTTTGAGTGTTTTGTATAATTGTCCTGTACATGTTGATTGTGTTATTAATATACTAGAGGCCCGGTGCATGAAAATTCATGCACTAGAGGGGGCGACCCTCAGCCTCGCCTGCCCCCTCTCACAGTCCTGGAGCCCTCAGGGGCGGGAGGCAACCTGGTGATCAGGGGAAAGGCAATGTCCCTATTACACCTCTGCTGCTGCCACTACCAGCAGCGCAAACCTCTGCTGGCCCCAGTTACCTGAGACTTGGGCAGCCCTGGGCGGCTGGACAGCTGCCATCCGAGGCTTGCTTGCACCTCGGGCCAGTCCTGAGTGGCTGGGCAGCTGCCATTGAGGCTTGCCTGTGACTCGGGCGTCGGCTGAGCAGCCGCCATCCAAGGCTTGCCTATGCCTTGGGCCGGTCCTGGGGGACTCTGGAGGGAGGTGCGCCTGCCGCCCCGGCTGGGATGAGAAAACGGGGCGCTGACATCTTTGAGGGCGTGGCAGTCAATTAGTATATTCCCTCCTTATTGGCTGTGGGTGCCACCATCTTTGTGAGGGAGTGGTGGTCAATTAGCATATCCCCTCTTTATTTTATAGGACTTTTTTTTTATTGATTTCAGAAAGAAATGGAGGGGAAGAGAGAGATAGAAACATCAATGATCAGAGACAATCATTGATCAGCTGCCATGTGCCTTTCCCAGAAATTGAACCATGATCTCCTGGTTTGTAGCTTGACACTCAACTTCTGAGCCGTGCCAGCTGGGCCATGTCAACTTTTACAAATATGTTTTCTCTGCCTGTGGCTTCTTGTTGTTGTTTTTTTCTGTTGATAATGCCATATTTATTGTTGTTGTTTTTTTTTAATGTTTGAGTTGATACATGGGGAGTTTCCATTTTAATACAGTGGATTGAAATACAAACTTGGGTACGTATTTGCCTTATAAAAATGTGAAGTTTATAAAATTAATGTAATTTTATATTCAATAATGTGGAAGTTTTATTTGTAGCTATTGTGTCCTTTCTGGAATAAACACATAGTTTTACCTTGAAGGAGATGAGTTGAGATATAAATTTTGTCTCCTTATATGTCAAATCAAATGAAGTCTTTTAATTTATTTTAAATGGTAGAGCATCATTGTGAAAATAGTCCTTTTTTTCCAGTTCGATATCATCACTATTGATTTTTTACAGAGGAAGGGAGAAGGATAGAAAGTTAGAAACATTGATGAGAGAGAAACATCGATCAGCTGCCTCCTGCACACCTCCTACTGGGGATGTGCCCGCAACCAAGGTACATGCTCTTGACCAGAATCTAACCCAGGACCCTACAGTCCACAGGCTGCCGCTCCATCCACTGAGTCAAACCGGTTAGGGGGGTATATCTTTTTGGATTCATGTTCTCTGTATAAATCCCCAGAAATGGAATCACTATGTTACCTGGTATTTGTTTGTAAATATTGAAAAATCCTCCATTGTGTTTTGTTAGTGGCTGCACCAGTGAGTTTATAATCTTTCTGACAGTAAATGAATGTTCTCATTTCTCCACTTCACTGGTGATACTTGTTGTTTTTGATTTATAGATGATTGCCATCCTGTTAGGTGTTTGGTGGTATTTCATGCTGGTGTCATTCTCACTTCTCTGATGATGGAGTTGAACATCATTTAATATGTCTATTGGGCATCTTTATGTCCTGTTTGGGAAATGTCTATTCAGGTCCTTGCCCATTTTTCAATCACACTGACTTTTGGTGTTAACTTGTGAGAGTTCTTTATATATTTTGGATCTTTAGCTTTTGAGGATGTAGCATTGCTTGGTTTTTGTTGTTGTTATTTTGTGGTTTCTTTTGGTATGCCAAACTTATTGTTTTGTAGTCTCATTTTTTTATTTTTTGGGTTCTTTGTTATGCCTAGGAAGATACATGCAAACCAGTATTTTAAAGAGTGATGGTAAAGTTCATTGACTATGCTTTCTTCCAGTGTTTTCATGGATTCAGGTCTGATACTTTAGTTGTTAATCCATGCTGAGTTCAGTTTGGTTCATTGCCTATGAAAGGGGTCTAGTCTTATAATTCTTGCATGTATCTGTTCTGCTTTTCTCACACTACTTGGTGAAGAATCTGTCTTTACCTATTGTGTATTCTTGCCTTCTATCTTACAGATTAGTTAGCTATTTAGCTTTGGACATTTTTAAAGTTGTGTTACTTCTTTTTTCATGTTGACTTGTAAAAGGTCGTGTATATTCTGGATATTAAGTACTTATCAGATAATATGCTTTGCAGAAGTTTTTCCCATTTTACAGCTTGTATTTTTAATGCACTGACAACTTGCTTTAATGTGATGTTATTTTTATATGGGGCGTAATGCCTTTTGACTATTTTGTTTTGTTTATCTCTCCTCTTAGTGCTATAATAAAAAATCAAATATTTACTTCTTTTGTGGTATAAGCACCCTTGTAGAAGATTATTTTACCTCATACGTGAGAAGTTGTAAGTAGGCTCTTTATTCTACAGTGCTTCTGTTTTATAATTGTTATTAATCCTCACATGAAGACATTTTTTTCCATTGCTTTTCAGAGAGAGTGGAAGGGTGGGAGGAAGGAAGGAAGGGTAGAGAGAGGGAAACATTGATGTGAGAGAGACACATCGACTGACCCCCTCTTGCTTGCCTTTAATTTCATACATTTTTTTGTTTTGTTTTGTTTTAAAATATATTTTACTAGAGACCCGATGCACAAAAATTGGTGCACTGGCAGGGGGGTGGAGTAGGGGGTGGGGGCGTGTCCCTCAGCTGGACCTGTGCCCTCTCACAGTCTGGGACCCCTTGGGAGATAACCACCTGCTGGCTTAGGCCGGCTCCCCGGGTGACAAATGGCAGGCCCGGATCCCGCACTGAGTCACAGATGGCAGGCCCTCTGCTGCACCGCCCCGCCGCCCACCACACACAGCAGGCAGGGCGGGCGAATCACGATCGGCCCGGTGGGCAGTGGGGCAGGGCGGGGCACGGATCACACATGGACTGCAGGCCCCACTGGCTGCTGGGCTGCACACACGGACTACAGGCCTGGTGGGCGGCAGGGTGGGGCAGGCAGGCGGCATCTGGGGCTTCTGGGGCCAGCCAGTGGCCCGAGATCGGATCCGATCACGGGTGGCAGGCAGGCGGCTTCTGTGGTCGCACATGGTGGCCTGGATGGCAGCGCGCTGACAGCTCGTGCTGTCCCGCCTTGTCTGCAGTATGCAAATTAGCCGCCATCTTTGTTGGTGGTTAATTTGCATATCGTGGCGATTAGCCGATGGGAGGCGTAGCGAAGGTACCATCAATTACCATGTTTGTCTATTATTAGATAGGATTGATTTTTTACAGAGAGGAAGGGAGAAGGATAGAGAGTTAGAAACATTGATGAGAGAAAGACATTGATCAGTTGCCTCCTGCACACCCCGTACTGGGGATGTGCCCATAACCAAGGTATATGCCCTTGACTGGAATCTAACCTGGGACCCGTCAGTCTGCAGGCTGGTGCTCTGTCCACTGAGCCAAACCGGTGAGGGCTAATGTCATACATTCTTTTCACGATTGATTTGGTTAACATGGAGTCCTGTGACATTTACATTAATTTAGAAAGAGCTTTTGTATTTCCACCAAAAGTGTCACTGAGACTTTGATAGAGATTGCTTTGAATGTTTACGTCACTTTGGGTACCACAACTGCATCTCTGGAACCTATCTTGAGACATGCCTGTGATCAAGGGGCGTTCTAGATAGAAGCAGAGAAGTTGCTCAAAGATTGTGGAGGCCACATTGCTACACACAAAATGGCGGATGACACCTCGTTGCTTCTTTGTAGCAGCAACTGCAAGGCGCTTACCGTGTACTGCCATTCTGTTCTCACTCTGTGTCATGCACAATATGCACTTGGTGTTCGAGATGCTTCAAAACAGGGAGATCATTTAACATGCACTTCCCTCATCTTTCTTTCTCTCCAGCGAAGAAACTGGGAGGTGGGAGTGTTTTTGTAATATTCCAATTGTGTGCCACGGGGTTTGAGCAGCTATCATTGGCAAATGTAAGCAACTCTTTGTCTCTCTTTGCCGTGACTTTTCTTCATTATACCTATCTTGAGCTTTCTTTGAATCCTTCACTGGCTCTTGGAGTACTCAAAACTGTCATTTGGCCTATAGTTGCTGGTAACTTCAAAGTGCATTCACCTGATTGTGAAAACTGAAAATGTGTTTTCTTTCAGCTATGTCATCTGAAGATGACAAGGCCTTTATGCCAAATACCGGAATACCAAATTTATTCTCTGAAACAATACTGGTAAGATATAAAAGGTGTCACTTTATAATGTACACTTAATGAAAGTCTTGGTATTTGGGAAAGAGTGTGATGAGAAGAGAGGATATTAATATAAACAGAACTAATCTGGAACACTTACCAGAATAAAATATTTTTTCCCTAAAGAGGTAAAGTGCATTACGCTTTTGGGAAACCTCCCAGTTTAAAGTCAGTTACATTGGCAGGTCAGTGTGTTTCTGTACATGAAAGTGCATTCTTGGAAAGGAAATCTAGATAAACTAGGAATTCACATAGTCTGTAGTGTAATTACTTCAGTTGTTTAAAATGGAGGGTGGGATTAAACTTTCATGCAATCATTTCTAAAATGTAGAGATTTATACTGTACCTATAAAATTAAACTGTGCTCAATTTGGCATTATTTTATGATTTAAAAAAAACACCATATTTTTATTGATTTCAGAGAGTAAGGGAGAGGAGGAGAGAGCCAAAAATATCAATGATGAGAGAGAATTATTCATTGGCTGCCTCCTGCATGCCTCCTACTGTGGACTGATCCTGCAACTGGCACATGTAGCCCTGACCGGGAAGGAACTATTACCTACTTGTTCATACCTCGAAGCTCAACCGCTGATCCATGCTGGCTAGGCAATTTGGCAGTCTTTTTATTTTTGTCAGTCTTTTAAACAAGGATTTAATATTCTTCCTCTAACAATTAATTTTTTGTATTTATCATTTGTCGATAATTTCAATAAATTAGGAAAGCTCTTTTTTATACAACGATCTTGGTTTAATGAGTATCACAAAATGGTTCTTATGGAACAAGTGTGCATGTTTAATGAATTTATAACTGTCACTAAAGGTCTTTCTATCTCCCATTATTACCAGAGTACATATTATGGAAACAGCAGATATCAATGGAATAAACATTGGAAAAACTTTAAGCAAGAGTCATATCTTAATCATCGGACAAGTGAGCTTGCAGAGAACCATTATAAAATTAGAAAAGTCTTTGACCAAATGTCCAATAACAATATATGTCAGGTTATTCCTATTGTAAAGAAGACACACAAAGGAAATAAATGTGTCCAGTCTTTTCAGCAGTCATTAAATTGCACTGAACAAGAGAATATTCATACTGGGGAGGAGGCTTATAAATGGAATCTGTGTGGGAGAGTCTTCAGTCAAATATTCAATGTAAATAGACTGAAAAAAATCTATAGTCGAGAAGAACCTTATACATGTAAAGATTTTGGTAAAACATCTCATTGGCCTTCAGATTGTACTTTAAATCAGAGAATTTATACTGGAGAGAAACCTTATAAATGTATAGAATGTGGCAAAGCTTTTACGAGATCCTCAAACCTTACAATGCACCAGAGAGTTCATACTGGAGAGAAACCTTATAAATGTATAGAATGTGGCAAGTCCTTTGGCGGCTCCTCAAACCTTACAAAGCATAAGAGAGTTCATATTGGAGAGAAGCCTTATAAATGTACAGAATGTGACAAATCCTTTGTCTGCTCTGCAGAACTTACTAAGCATCAGAGGGTTCACACTGGAGAGAAGCCTTATCAATGTAGAGAATGTGGCAAATCCTTTGGGAGAGCCTCAAACCTTACAAAGCACCAGAGAATTCACACTGGAGAGAAGCCTTATAAATGTATAGAATGTGGCAAAGCCTTTACCAGATCTGAAACCCTTGCTTATCATCAGAGAGTTCACACTGGAGAGAAGCCTTATAAATGTACAGAATGTGGCAAGTCCTTTGGCAGTTCCTCAAACCTTACTACGCATCAGAGAGTTCATACTGGAGAGAAGCCTTATAAATGTACAGAATGTGGCAAATCCTTTGTCAGCTCCTCAGAACTTACTAAGCATCAGAGGGTTCACACTGGAGAAAAGCCTTATCAATGTAGAGAATGTGGCAAATCCTTTGGGAGAGCCTCAAACCTTACAATGCATCAGAAAGTTCATACTGGAGAGAAGCCTTATAAATGTAGAGAATGTGGCAAATCCTTTGGCAGATCCTCAAACCTTACTAAGCATCATAGAGTTCACACTGGAGAGACATCTTACAGATGTGTGTAGTGTTGTAAGTCCTTGAACAACAGTGAAAATGTACTGAATATCACAGAATTCATACTGGAAAGAAGACTTACGAATGGGAAAAATGTAAAAAACTTGTAAAAGCCATTCACATATCTGTGTTCAAACTTAACATTTTACGAAGCATTCTAAAGAGAAACAACAAAAATATAAAGTTATCCAAAGATTTAACGATGCTTTCATTGAGAATGATAAGGTCTTACAAATTCTGAGGGATATGTCAAAGTGTGTATTCTCATTTACATGTCATAGAACCTCTCAGAATTATTACTGGATCGAAGCTCAGCAGATATAAAGAATGTGACAAACCTTACTCAGGATGCATACCTTACCCAACATCAGAATTAAAACTGGAGAGAATTAATACAAATGTAAACATTGTCCTAAAGTTTTTAATCAGCATCTGTAGCTTATTGCTCACATTGGAGTTTATTCTAGAGGGAAACCTTAAAACTGAAAAATGTGGGAAATCATATAATTGAACCTACAGCCCCAGTCTTATCAGGGATTATAATTGGGTAGAAATTCCACGTTTTTTTTTTAATATAGAAGGAATGGCTTTTCTTTAAAATATACAGTTTACAAATCTCCAAGAAATTTATGCCTTAAAGTGGCTTTAAAGATGTAAAAAGTTTATCCAAGTATTTAATTGATTATGAATTTTAAAGTCTCACTGAATTCACACTAGATCAATAGCCAAAATGCCTTTCAGGTATTGCCCTAAATCAGTACGCACAGTGTACTCCAAACTTTAAATGTTGTTAGGTAATGTTTGTATACTTGAATATATCAAAAGAATTGATGTTTCCATATGTACAATTACTTAGAGTGTTACTTATATTGAAATCATTTGAAGTATTTTGAAAAGGAAATGTTAATGTGATTCTACTCCCATACCGCTTGATGCTGGTATGTTTTATATCTGGTGTGTGTCAGTGAAATCATGGGGTTGATTGTTTCTGTCTTAAAGATCTGTGAGCTGTTGTATATTATATGGACTTCACTTGTGTACACATTCCCATGGAATATTGGGTACATTGTATGGTGCATTATTTTCTTCTATTAGAGAATAATACTGTTGAATAAATTTTTAAAAATAGTTCTCAAGTTTGGAAATGATGTCATCAAGGATACTTCCTTTTCTTTGCCAATGTGTTCAGGTGAAAACTTTTTGAGGGCATGTCAATTTGTGGTTGTCACATTTAGGTGATTGGAACTACACTCAGGACAGTGCTGTCTGTGTAATAGATTTTCTGTGATTAAGAGGGATATTGCAGTGACATTGTTGTACCCAGGATGCAGAATTGGCATGAACGCTGCATGTGGAGAGAGAACACTTTTCCCAGTGTCCAGTGTACACTGCTGGCTGAACTCAGAAACATTAATTCCATTTCTTTCATTTCTCATTTCCTGTTCTTCTCTGTCTTGTTTCCTTTTCACTTTGTCTTCTAAGCTGCCATTCCTTTTGCAGTGCTATGACCACAGCATGTAAAGCTCTTCCTATCCCACATCAGCCCTTCAAAGCCCTGTAACTTGCACTCAGTAGTTTTGAATTAAAAAATGCAATGACTGACAGTAGAATTTGGTGAATATTTTTCTTTATTTTCATGAGGTAGGTAGCCCACCATTCACGTTCTCATGCTGACACCTATAGTTTTGAATATGAATATGAATTTTCGGAATACCACAAATTGTCATCTGTGTACTTTGTAATTGGAATGATTTTTCTTGTCCTGTTGTTCATTGGAAACCTTAAGGATTTCTCATTGTTAGCCCGTTAACTTCTTTATTGGGATGGAATTAACCCATGTAAATAGTTTTTTTTTAATTAAATCTTTATTCTTCAGATTATTACAGTTGTTCCTCTTTTTCCCCCTATAGCTCCCCTCCATCCAGTTCCCAGCCCCTCCCCCACTGTGCTCATCCATAGGTGCACGATTTTTGTTCAGTCTCTTCCCGCATCCCCCACACCCCTTTCCTCCCCAAGAATAGGCAGTCCACTCCCTTTCTATGCCCCTGATTCTATTACAATCACGTTTATTCTGTTCATCAGATTATTTATTTACTTGATTTTTAGATTCACTTGTTGATAGATGTGTATTTGTTGTTCATAATTTGTATCTGTACCTTTTTCTTCTTGTTCCTCTTCTTAAAGGATACCTTTCAGCATTTCATATGATACTGGTTTAGTGGTGATGAACTCCTTTAGCTTTTTCTTACCTGTGAAGCGCTTTATCTGACCTTCAATTCTGAATGATAGCTTTGCTGGATAAAGTAATCTTGGTTGTAGGTTCTTGGTATTCATCACTTTGAATATTTCTTGCCACTCCCTTCTGGCTTGCAAAGTTTCTGTTGAGAAATCAGCTGACAGTCAGTCGTATGGGTATTCCCTTGTAGGTAACTGACTGTCTTTCTCTTGCTGCTTTTAAGATTCTCTCTTTGTCTTTTGCTCTTTGCATTTTAATTATGATGTGTCTTGGTGTGGTCCTCTTTGGATTCCTTTTGTTTGGGGTTCTCTGCGCTTCCTGGACTTGTAAGTCTATTCCTTTCACCAGGTAGGGGAAGTTTTCTGTCATTATTTCTTCAAATAGGTTTTCAATATCTTGCTCTCTCTCTTCTTCTGGCACCCCTATAATTCAGATGTTGGTACGCTTGAAGCTGTCCTAGAGGCTCCTTATACTGTCTTCGTATTTTTGGATTTTTTCATTTTGCTTTTCCGGTTGAGTGTTTTTTGTTTCTTCGCAATTCAAATCTTTGACTTGATTCTTGCGCTCCTCTGGTCTGCTGTTGGGTGTCTGTATAATTTTCTTTATTTCAGTCAGTGTATGCTTAATTTCTAGTTGGTCCTTTATCACAACCTCGAGGGTCTCATTAGATTTCTTGAGGATCTCACTACATTTATCGGCGGTTTCTAGAAAGTTCTTGAAAAACCTTAAAAGTGTGGTTTTGAACTCTATATCCTGTAGTTTGCTTTCCTCCATTTCTGTCATTTGTGTCCTGTTTCTTTGTCTCTGCATTTTTTTATGCGTCACTATGTCGATAGAGTGGCTTTCTGTGCTAGGTGTCCTATAGGGCCCAGTGGCTCAGCCTCCCCAATTACCTGAGGTAGACACTCTTGGTGCACCCTCTTGTGGGCTTTGTGCACAGTCTTGTTGTAGTTAAGCCTTGATTGTTGTAGGTATCACTGGGAGGAATTGACCTCCAGGCCAGTTGACTGTGAGAATCAGCTGTGTCTGCAGTGGGAGAACTTCTGTGCTGAAGGCACCCTTCTGGGGCAAGACTTGCTTCAATGGGGCTTTGGTGCTCACTGAGTCTGCCCCCTGAGTGTGTCCCTTATGGATCTGAGGAGTTGTAATCTGGATGATCCCACTCTAACCACTGGGTACACTGGCACTTGGATCTCTAAGGAGGTGCTGATTTAGCCTCTGCCTGAGGCTAACCAGCAGGAGCAGACAGACGCTCAATGCAGGAGCTGCCCCGTGGTGGTCTGTGCGCTCCCACAGGGGGAGCTCTGTTCAGCCACAAGCCAGGCTGATGGCTGCCAGCACTGCGGTGGTGGTGGGAGCCTCTCCCGCCTCCTCAGCAGCCCTAAGGATGTCCGACTGCAGCTTCTCGGCCTGCTCCCTGTTGGCAAGTCGACATCCGCTGAGGGCTCCCAGGCTGCCAGAGTGATGTCTGACTGCCCGCTTAGGCCCGATCCCCCAGCATAGTTCAATGTCTTTTTCTGAGTTAAGTCGACAATATTTATTTTTGACTAGAGAGTTGGTGCACGAAAGCCATGCATGGGTAGAGTCCCTAGGCCTGGCCAGCGACCAGGGTCAGTCAGGTTCCCTGCCTCCTCTCCTCCTCCTTCCCTCGCCAGTTGCCAGCTTCCACTAGTTCCCAACTTGCCTCCCAGCCTCCTCATTCCCTAGCTCCCTCAGAGCTTGGGAGCAGGGTGGTGGCCCTCCCCATGACCTGCAGGTGGTCTGGCCCCTGCTCCACCATCCTGCTGAGGTCCCTCTCTCATCGGGGCCTCCATTGCCACCCACTGATAGAGCCGCTTTGCTGAAGCCCACAGTGTTCTGCGCCACCTTCTAGTGGTTAGTGCATATCATAGAATTCGAGAGTAATCGAATTCCCAGTCCCCCAGTCAAACTAACAAGGGGACACTTTGCATATTAGCCTTTTATATATATACTAAAGGCCCGGTGCACAAAAATTTGTGCACTGGGGGGGGGGGGGGGTCCCTCAGCCCGGCCTGTGCCCTCTCGCAGTCTGGGACCCCTCAAGGGATGACCACCTGTTGGGCTTAAGATGGCAATCAGACATCCCTCTGGCAGCCCTCGGGTGATGTCCACTTCCAGCGGGGAGCAGACCTAAACTGTAGTCGGACATCCTTAGTGTTGCTGAGTAGGCAGGAGAGGCTCCCACCACCACCCCTGTACTGGCAGCCATCAGCCTGGCTTGTGGCTGAGCAGAGCTCCTCCCATGTGAGAGCGCCCTGACCACCAGAGGGCAGCTCCTGCATTGATTGTCTGCCCCCTGGTGGTCAGTGTGTGTCATAGTGACCAGTCATTCCCAGTCCTGCTGTTAGGGTCAGTTTGCATATTACCCTTTTACTATATAGGATAGAGGCCTGGTGCACGGGTGGGGGCTGGCTGGTTTGCCCGGAAGGGCGTCCCAGATCAGGGTGGGGGTCCCGCTTGGGTGCCTGGCCAGCCTGGATGGCAGCCTGATGGCTGTTTTCAGTTGGTCACACCCCCTTCAGGGTGGGGGTCCCCACTGGAGTGCCTGGCCAGTCTGAGAGACTGAGGGCCGTTTTCAGGCTGGCAGGTGACTGAAGCTCCCAGCCTCTCCTTTTTTTCTTTTTTTTTTTTAATTCTGGGGTTTATTTACCTTCTATGGCTGTTACTGGAACTGAGAGCCGGCTTTAGCTCTAAGGCTTGACTCCAGCTCTAAGAACTTGGCTGCTGAAAGCAGGTATCTGCGTTTGTTTGGCTTCTATAATTGAAACACTGTTGCAGCTCCAGGTCTGAGGCCCGGCTGGCTGAAAGCAGGTTTCTGGGGTTTGTTTAGCTTCTATAATTGCAACATTGTTTCTTAGAGTGCAGCTCAGAGGCCAGCAGCAGCATGCGGGGAACCTTGGCTTTCTCCATCACTGGAACAAACAAGCCTCCTGTTCACTGCAGCTGCCTGGCTACCGGCCATCATCTTGGTTGGCAGTTAATTTGCATATCGCCCTGATTAGCTCATGGGAAGCATGTCAGAGGTACGGTTAATTACCATGTTTGTCTATTATTAGATAGGATATAGACTGGAGGCCTGATGCACACAATTCATGCAAAGGGCTTGGCCTTCACAGCCCCGGGTGCTAAGGCTGGCCCTCACAGCCCCTCACAGACTCTCGCAGCGCCCCCGCCCCCCAGCCCTTTCAGCCCCAGCTTCATCTGGTGGGTCATTGTGATGTTTGGGCTAATTAGCATGTTAGCTCTTTATTATGTAGGACCTGTTTAATTTTGGAACAGCTAATACATGAAATAATAAAAGGTTTGTAGTGAAAATAGTACTTCAAGGTAATTTAAGTGTCGGACACAACATTTGTTTTAGTAATGCAGTTTATAACAATATTTTTAAAAGGTTTATTTTTAAGCAATTCTATTGTCCTAAATAATCAAATGTCCTAGCCATCGAATTCTCATATCCCAGATCCTGTCCCTGAAAAGCTCTGGAACTCAGGCATGTTGAGTCATGGTCTCCCTGGGGATTGAGGCAGGGAGCAGGAAAAGGCTGCTGGTGTCAGTATGAAATTGCCTGTCTACCCATGGAGAGTTTTGTTTCACATTCTAGTTCATCCTCAAACACATATTTGCAATTTTTTGTTTCATTAAAGTGCTTACATGAATTCCAATTGCAGTCATGTTCCTGGGTTCAAGCCCCTCCTCACTTCCAGCCCCTCCGTGAGATCTCAGTTGCTACAGAGTTGCTTCAGTCTCACTACCAATATGTGCCTGCTTGGCCCAGGGTAAGCAGGAGATGGGGGTGGGATGGGGCAGGGGGAGGTAAATTAGTTCCTGATGTAATCCTTTTCAACTGTAGTTTCCAACACATGTGGAAATCTTTCTGAGTGCTTTCATAATATATTTGAAGCTAATTGTGTGAGTCACTGACTTCCAAACTTCACCATTGGGAATGGAGAGGAGTGTTGACAAGCAGACATAACTGCCAGAGGGTGTTTCATTTCATTATCAATTTTTAGGAGGAAGTCCACAGACATGTCGGAAAGTTGAAGATCATGTTTACCACATCATTTCTGGAGGTTGCATTTGCCCCTTTGGATTGTATCCTCTGGCACAGAGAAGGCTCCTATTGGATGCAGGTAAGGCTTCATCAGCGTTTATGTCGGGCATTCTCCTCTGTTCCATTGGTGTATGGATCTGTGTTATTCCAGGATCACACCCACTTGCTTACCCTTGCTTTGTAAAATGTTTTTCAGTGTAAAAACATGAATATCCCACTTTCATATATTTGAATTATTTAGCCTCTCCGGAATCTCTTTTGCTTAAATTACAGTCAAAATTGCCTTGGAATTTCCATAGGCAATCTATTTATTGTGTAGCTACTTGGACATATAAAGGAATGTATTTCAGTTTATTTGTATCTGCTTCCTTTTGCATTGCTATGTCATTTTCAGTGTGTAAGTCTTTCACCATCTTTGTAGAATGGATTGTCTTTATGTGTTTAACTGTTTATTATATGTGGTGTGTTTTCTGGCTTCAGGTGGCAATACTAAGAGGTGATATTTTATTGGCCTAAACCAATTAAATATTTATATAAGTTAAACATAATCCTCTGGTCTGGCTTACTCTAAATTACAGGTTTCTAAACAGGTCATATTTTTAAAGTAAATAAAGATTTATAATACTGAAATGAATACCTATATTCATGAAAATACTGGAAAATAATAAAAATGGTGATGGGTCTAAGTAAAATGATAATAGTTATTATTCTTATAACTCTTTTAAATATTGATTTTCAATTGTTTTGTTTCCCAAATAATAGGAAAACTAACAGGATACATTCTACATTGATATCAGTGTCCCATTAACTAGGCTATAGGTACTACTAAAGTCAAAATATTTATTTAAAAATGCATTCCCAGAACACAAAGATTTCAAAGACCACAACTTACAACTAGAAAATTTTTATCCCTTGAAAAATACATAAACTTGTTTGCCACTATGATGGATGGGACTATCTCATCAAGTGCCCAACATGAATGAATATCTGGGTCTGTCTCTGACACCCCCACCCTCCTGCTTCCCTAAATCAAGCTGCCTCTTCCTTCAGTTGGGGAGACGGGGAGGGCCTGAGAGAGCAGGCTGCCCTTCCCCTCCCCACTCCTCACTGAGGGTTTAAGGATCCAGGCAAATCGCAGGCAGAAAGTTCTGGTTTCAAACCCAGTCGGCCAGCCTTTTGAATTCCCTGTAACTTCACTGTAAGAATGTGCTCCCGGCTTGTGAAGATCCTGGGAAAGACCCCTCCCAGGGACACCTGCAGCTGAAGGGCAGACCAGCCATAGCTCTAAGCACAGCCTCTGGGAGCTGGGAAACTTCTGTGTGAATTCCAGGTTCCTCCTCCCCTCTTTATGCTTTTGCCACAGCTGCCATTTACTCGCTAGCACCCTAATAAAGGAACAGCCCTCTGTCTGGGGTGCATTGTGACATCAAAAAAGCCACCTGGCCCTCTCTGTCCATCCAGCGCGGCCCCGCCCACCCCGCAGGGAGGCGCATGCGCAGTTCCTTGCAGACGCGGAAGCGGCCGTGGAGGGGAAGGTGGCGGTTCTCCCGAGGAGGGTGTTTGTCTTTAAAGCTGATGCTCCCCGTCCCCCTCCCCGCAGGGAAGGCTGAGGGCGCTGCCGGCGCTGAAGTCCTTGTTGGGGTCCCCGCCCCGGAGCCTCTCTCAGCCGTGAGTCCGCGTCCCGGGAGGCTGCGCAGTTCGGGCGCCACGTTCCTTTGGGAGGAAACGGAGGCCCCGGCCCGGGGTCTCTCCGCCTGTGGCTGTGGCCACCGCCTGCCGCGCGGTTTTCCCGCTGAAAACCGTTCCCGGGGCCGCCGGTCCTCCCCGCGGGGCTGAGAGTCTGGGTCAGGGGGTTCCCGCCCTTTGCGCCCCTCCCCCCGCCCGGCGCTTTCCGCCCAAAGAGCCCGGATGGCTCCCGGCCTGGGGGTCTGCACCCCCTCCTAGGCCCACCCCCATTTAATAAGGGGTCTGCCTGCCCGGGGAGCACAGTGTCCATGGGGGGGCTCAGGGGGAGGACGCGGTGTCCCCTGAAGAGGCGACCTGCCCGCAGGTCGGGGCTTTGTGGGCGCGGTGACTGCGGGGGGCGGGGCCCAGGCTGGGGGGTCAGGAGAGGGAGAGAGAGACAGACACGTGGGCGGGAGACAGGGCAGCGAGGGGTCCACAGAGAGGGGCCCATAGGGAGTGTGGGGGGGACTGGACGGCGACGGTAGGAGTGAGGGGGTCACTCGGGAAAGTGGCCTGAGGAGGAAGGAAGTGGAGACACAGGGAGGAGGGGGAGCCCAGAGAGAGGAAGGGGGGCTGAGAGGGAGCGGGTCCTGGGGAGCAGAAGTGGGGGCCGCACAGGAGGAGGCACTTGAGACAGAGACACGGGTTCAGAGAAGAGTTGGGGAGCGAGTGCAGGACAGAAAGGGGGGCTCAGGGATGAGGGAGCAGAGGGAGCAGCCCTGAGTCAGCAGCTGTGGGAGCGGGACAGACGGGAACAGGCAGCAGAGGGGCCGCGGGCGTGGGGAGGGGAAGACGCAGACGTGTGTGGAGATGGAGCCTCAGAGACCAGGAGAAAGAGCCCCTGAAGGGAAGGAGGTTTCAGGAGTTTCATGGTCCAGGTGTAGGACAGACAGAAAAGGGGAGAGAGAGCAGGGGAGGGGGGGACACAGGAAAGGACCACAGTGGAGAGAAAGGGAGCAGGAGACAGATCCACAGACAGAAATACATAGTAGTGTGAGGGGTGAGCTGATGGGATGTGGATGGTTCAGTTGTGATATATCAGCTTGTGGCACACACACATATAAGTATATGTAGATATAAATTTTAAAGTATATTTTTTATCGATATCAAATTCACAGGGAAAGGGAGAGGGGGAGAGAGAGAGAGAGAGAGAGAGAGAGAAACATCAATGAGGAGACACAATCATTGATTACCTGCCTCCTGCAGGCTCCTCACAGGGGATCAAACCTGAAACCTTGGCATAAGCCCTGACTGGGAATCTAACCATAACCTCCTGGTTCATAAGTCCAATCGAAACCAGTGATTGTGCCACCTAAGCATGGCTTCATATATTTAACAGCTGATTTTTTTTTGTTATACAGATTGAATCAGACTTATAAATCTCCAGTTTATAAGGCTTGGGAATCTATCCTAATTAAAAGGGTAATATGCTAATTAGACCTGACATCTTCTGGAAGATCATCTGGATGTCTTTTTGTTTTTTTTAAATATATTTTATTCATTTTTTACAGAGAGGAAGGAAGAGGGACAGAGAGTTAGAAACATTGATGAGAAAAACATCAATCAGCTGCCTCCTGCACACCTCCTACTGGCGATGTGCCCGCAAGGAAGGTACATGCCCTTGACCAGAATTGAACCTGGGACCCTTCAGTCCACAGGCCGACGCTCTATCCACTGGGCCAAACCGATTAGGGCTGGACGTCTTATTGGAAAAAGTCATGGTGGCAGGGGCTGAGGCAGAGGCGGTTACAAGCAACCAGGCTGGCAGAGGAGGGCAGTTAGGGGCGACCAAGCCAGTAGGGGAGAACAGTTGGAATCAGGCAGGCAGGTAAGGAGTTAGGAGCCAGAGGTCCCAGATTGCAAGAGGATGTCCAACTCCCGGTTTACCTATACTAATAAAAGGGTAATATGCTAATTCGACCAGATACCTTCCGGACAACCATCCAGACATCCTTCTGTCCAAAGCCACAGTGACAGGGGACTATGCAAAGGTGGTTTGGGGCAACCAGGCTGGCAGGGGAGGGCAGTTAGAGTAAACATATGGCAGGGGAGGGCAGTTATAGAGTAAACATACTGGCAGGGAAGGGCAGTTAGGGGCGACCAGGCTGGCAGGGGAGGGCAGTTAGGGGCCACCAGGCTGGCAGGGGAGGGCAGTTAGGGGCCACTAGGCTGAAAGGGGAGGGCATTTAGGGTGACCAGGCCAGCAGGGGAGGGCAGTTAGAGTCAACAAGGCTGGCAGGGGAGTGCAGTAATGGGGGTCAGGCTGGCAGGGGTGGGCATTTAGGTGGATCAGACCAGCAGGGGAGGGAATTTAGGGGGATGAGGCCTGCAGGAGAGGGGAGTTAGGGGCAACCAGGCTGGCAGGGGAGGGCAGTTCGGGGCAACCAAGCCAGCAGGGGAGGGCAGTTAGGGTTGACTAGGCTGGTAGGAGAGGGCATTTATAGGGATCAGGCCGGAAGAGGTGGGAATTTAGGCGGATCAGGCCAGCAGGGAGGTCATTTACGGGGACCAGGCCAGCCGGGGAGGGCAGTTAGGGGGATCAGTCCAGTAGGGGAGGGCAGTTAGGGGCAAGCAGGCTGGCAGGGGAGGGCAGTTAGATCATTCAGGGGAGGGCAGTTACGGGGATCAGGCAGGCAGGTAGGTAGAGTGGTTAGGGTAGACAGGCTTGTGAGCGGTTAGGAGTCAGAGTCTTGGATTGTGAGAGGGATGTCCGACTGCTGATTTATTTATACTAATAAAAGGGTAATATGCTGATTAGAGCAGACATCTTCCAGACAACCATCGACATCCTTCTGGACAAAGCCACAGTGGTGGGGGCCGAGGCATAGGTGGTTAGGGGAATACAGTCCAGTAGGGGAGGGCCATTAAGGGTGGCCAGTCCGGCAGGGGAGGGCATTTAAGGGGATCAGGGTGGCGGAGAGGGCAGTTAAGAGGATCAGGCAGATAGGCAGAGTGGTTAGGGCAGGCAGATGAACAGTTAGAAGCCAGAGGTCCGGGATTGCGAGATGGATGTCCAACTGCCCATTTATCTGTTGTAATAAAAGTGTAATATGGTAATTACACTGGACATCTTCCAGACAACCATTTGCATGTCCTTCCGGACAAAGCTATTGTGGCGGAGGCAGAGGCGTTTAAGGGTGACCAGGCCATCAGGGGAGGGTAGTTGGGGGGATCAGGCAGGCAAGGGAGGGCAGTTAGGGTGATCAGACCGGCAGGCAAGGGCAGCTAGGGGGATCAGGCAGGCAGGCAGAGTGGTTAGGGCAGGGAGGCAGGTGAGGAGTTAAGAGCCAGAGGTCCTGGATTACGAGTGGGATGTCCGAATGCTGGTTTATCTGTACTAATAATAGGGTAATGTGCTATTTAGACTGCACATCTTCCAGACAGCCATCCTGACATTCTTCTGGACAAAGCCACGATGGCGGGGGCCTTGGCAGAGGCTGTTAGGGGTGACGAGGCCATCAGGAGAGGGCAGTTAGGGGTGACCAGGCTGGCAGGGGAAGACAGTTAAGGACAACGAGGCCGGCTGGGGAGGGCAATTGTGAGGATCAGGCCAGCAGGGGAGCGCAGTTGAGTGCGACCAGGCCAGCAGGGGAGGGCAATTAGGATGACCAGGGTGGCAGGGAATGGCAGTTAGGAGCAACAAGGCTGACAGGTGAGGACATTTAGGTGGTCAGGAGGGCTGGGGAGGGCAGTTAGGGGTGACCAGGCCAGCTGGGGAGGGCAGTTATGGGGAACAGGCCAGCATGTGAGGGAAATTAGGGGCAACCAGGCTGGCAGGGGAGGGCAGTTGGTGGAATCAGGAAGGTAGGCACAGTGGTTAGGGCAGGCAGGCAAGTGAGCTGTTAGGAGCCAGAGGTCCCGTATTGTGAGAGGAGTGTCCGACTGCCCATTTATCTATACTAATAAAAGCTTGATATGCTAATTAGACTGGACATCTTTTGGATAACAATTCGGACGTCCTTCCGGACAAAGCCACTGTGGCAGGGGCCTTGGCAGAGGCTGTTTGGGACCACCAGACCAACAGGGGAGGGCAGTTAGGGACAACCAGGCCGGCAGGAGAGGGCAGTTAGGATGGCAGTTAGGGGCGACAAGGCAGACAAGGGAGGACATATACAGGGATCAGGCTGGCGGGGGAGGGCAATTAGGGGAATCAAGCCCCAGGAGAGGGTAGTTAGGGGCATCAGGCAGGTAAGCAATGTGGTTAGGGTAGGCAGGCAGGTTTGCAGTTAGGAGCCAGAGGTCACTGATTGCAAGAGGGCTATCCAACTGCCAGTTTATCTATACTAATAAAAGGTTAATATGCTAATTAGATTAGACATCTTTTGGACAATCATCTGGACGTCCTTCTGGACAAATCTACTGTGGCGGGGGCCTTGGCAAAAGCTGTTATGGGCGACCAGGCCATCAGGGGAGGGCAGTTAGGGGTGACCGGGCAGATAGGGGAGAGCATTTAGGGACAACCAGGCCAGCAGGGAAGGACAGTTAGGGGAATCAGGCAGGTCAGGGAGGGCAGTTAGGGGTGAACCCGCCCGCAGCAGAGAGCAGTTAGGGGCGATCAGGGAAGATGGGGGAATCAGGCCAGCAGGGGAGGGCCATTAGGTTGAAAAGGAAAGCAGGGGAGGGCATTTAGGGGGATCAGGCCAGCAGGGGAGGGCACTAGGAGGATCAGGCAGGTAAGCACAATGGTTAGGGCAGGCAGGTGTTCAGTTAGGAGCCAGAGGTCCCAGATTACAAGAGGGATGTCTGACGGCTGGTTTATCTATACTAATGAAAGGTTTATATGCTAATTAGACTGGATATCCTTTGGACAACCATCCAGATGTCCTTCTGGACAAAGCCACCCTGGTGGGGGTTTTGGCAGAGGCTGTTAGGGGCGACCAGGCCGTCAGGGGAGGGCAGTTAGGGGCCACCAGGCTGGCCGGGGAGGGCAGTTAGAGTCAACAAGACTGGCAGGGGAGGGCAGTTGGGGGTGACCGGGCCTTCCTGGGAGGGAGAGCATTTGGGGGGAACCAGGATTGCAGGGGATGGCAGTTTGGGGTGACTGGGCCTTCCGGGGAGGGAGGGCACTTGGGGGGATCCAGGACTGCAGGGGAGGGCAGTTAAGGGAATCAGGCTGGCCAGGGAGGGTATTTAGGTGAATCAGGTCAGTAGGGAGGGCATTTAGGGGGATCATGCTGGCAGGGGAGGGCAGTTAAGCTCAACGAGGCCATCAGGGGAGGGTAGTTACGGGTGACCAGGCCATCGGGGGAGTTCAGTTGGGGGTGACTGGGCCAGCAGGGGAGGACATTTAGGGGGATCAGCCTGGCCGGGGAGGGCAGTTAGGGGGATCAGACCGGCAGGGAAGGGCAGTTAGGGGCATCAGGCAGGTTAGGACAGTGGTTAAGGCAGGCATGCAGGTGTTCAGTTAGGAGCCAGAGGTCCTGGATTGCGAGAGGGATGTCAGACTGCCCGTTTAGGCCCGGATTGGAGAAGGTACAGGTCAGGCTTAGGGACCCTCCCCTCCCCCCGGGCACAGATTTCATGCACCAGGTATCTAGTTTTATAATAATTTGCTTCCAATTGCAACTCTTATTCACTCAGAGGGGAGAGACTTGTCTGTTTCTCATGTGTCATTCCTTGGATGCCAACGAGGAGGTGACCTGGGTTTGTCACCACCTGATGCCTTTTCATGGAATATTAGAAGCCTTAGTTTTGTTGCTGTGGTGTTTTGTGTCTGTGTGTGTGTGCTGCTTCCATGGATTTACTTTTTCTGTGTCTGACACTTAATTTATTTTTTAAAAACATCCTTAGATAAATCCCCTGGGTCTTCTCAGATCCCCTGAGGAGCTTAAAGAAATGCCCTCAGGGACACTCTCCCCCATAGAGTTGGACAGCTGCTCTGGGTGGGGCATCCTTGGTTTCTGAGGGCCTCCAGGTGATGGAAGGTGAGGACAGGGATAGCAGGAGGGGTGCAGGATGCCTTTGTGAGAGAGGGGAGCAGGCTTTGTTCAGGGGAGGTAAGGGGGTGCTCTGTTTGGTTTGGGGGGTCAGGACAGCAGCTCACATTCTCATTTCTGTAGGAGTTTGTGGATGTCTTTGGGAGGAGAGACACATGAAGACACACACCCAAACTCACAGTGTGGTCTCCATGTAGGAGCTCACTGTTCCTCACTCTGTCCTGTGACCAAGGACAGGAGGGGTGGCCTTTTCCTCATTTCTAGGTCCTTCTGACTGTGAGTGTGAGGTTAGCTGATTAACAGGCTGTGATGGCTTCTTTGAAGGCACATTCTGTGGCTCCTCATTGTATTGTCTCCTGAGAAAACATCCGAGGCCCTGATCGGGACCATAGTCAATTTTAACATTTTCTTTATTTCTCTGTCCCTTGTTTTTCGTAATTTTTTTCTCCCTCTTTTTAAAAATATATTTTTATTGATTTCACAATGGAAAGGAGAGGGAGACAGAGAAACATCAATCAGGAGAGAGAATCATTGATCAGCTGCCTCCTGCACACCCCACACTAGGGGTCCAGTGTGAATCCCGCAATGTGTCTTGACCAGGAATCCAACCCTGCCCTCCTGGTCCATAGGTCAGCCATCTACCTCTCAGCCACACTGGCCGGGCTATAATGCTCTCCTTCATTTCATGCAGACTCCCCAGGTCAGGAAGCATTCCTACCTTTAATTAGTGACTTTCAAGTACTCAAAACATCTTTTTTGTGAGAGATCAAACTTGCAGGGCAGTCATGTCTAACATCCCTACTGGGATGGGTCAGAGGCTCAGGTATCAGTGAAGAAGGCAAGTGTAGGTGTTAGGTTCCAGTGGCTGCAGCATCAGCTCTAGATCAGGGGAAGAAGATGCACATATGCCCTAGCTGTTTTGGCTCAATGGATAGAGCGTTGGACTGCAGACTCGAAGGTCCCTGGTTTGATTGTGTTCAAGGGCACATGATCGGATTGCAGGCTCGCTCCCCAGTAGGGGGCATGCAGGAAGCAGCCAATCAATGATCCTCTCATCATTTATGTTTCTATCTCCCCTTCTCCCTTCCTCTTTGAAACGGATAAAAAAAATATATTAAAAACAAAAGATGATGCACATCTTAGTGCTCAGAATAGCTCAGAAAGTTCTGAAAAGCAGGGTAAATAGAAGAGACGCGCTCACTGGGTTAGTACAGAAAACTTGGTATTGAAATGTGCCAGTAGCCTATAGAACATGAGAGGTACATGTGGATTCACACTTGCAAAAATTAATGTTTATTTGTGATCATTTTCACACAATTATTTTTTTATTGATGTATTTTTGCCAGTAATGTCAGTAGTGATGACCTGTCCTATCCTGTGCCTCTGTCACCTGATGCCCATCGTTTCAGTTCATGTGAGGTTCACGTGGCAGAGGCGCTCCCCTCACTGCAGAGTTGATAGTCTCCCTTTCTCAGTAGGAAGGGTTTAGTAGGGATTTGTGGAGAGATGTTCAAAGTCCATCACACGGCATCTAGAAAGGCCCCACTTCTTAGTTTCTATTTGCTTTGAATAATAGACGCCTTACTTTTCTTTCCTACAGATATTTGATTTTTGACATAGGAGCTTTAACCAATCAGGCCGTGTTCCTGTAAATATTCATTATATTCTATATTCATGTCATGGACATACTGTCCGTGATCACTTTTTGAATATTCTGGAATGTTTACAAGAATCATATTAATGTATCTTCAATTCAGCTAAATTTCTATGATTGTAGCCCTAACCAGTTTGGCTCAGTGGACAGAGTGTCAGCCTGCGGATTCCAGGGTCCCAGGTTCGATTCCAGTCAAGTGTGGAAAGGAAAGTAAGACTCCAACACAACATGCAGGTGAATGGCCAACGGCACGTTTCAGTCGCCGTTCTAACCTATTTATTTCCTTCAAAGTTATACAATCAATCATTGTTGCTAAGTGCGGTTACTAAAACAAGTGAATTACATAAAACATCATTAGTCAATTTTTGCCCCGTTACCAAGGTATTATTAATCAACGTGCCCCGTTGCCCTAGCTATTAATATCAACTTGCCCCGTTGCCCCGACTACTAATATTAACTTGCCCCGTTTCCTAGACTATTATAAACTTGCCCCGTTTCCCAGACTACCCTGGACCATAGTTGGTTCCATTTCCCCAGCAACTGCCAACATACCTGAGAGGGACATTCAGAGGTCACAGTGGCCACGCACCCGGAACCAGCAGTTTGCTGCGGCATCTACAGGTACGCTCCCACATATCCCCCCTTTGTAGTCAACCTCTCTTAAAAAAGATTAAAAACAGTAGCAAGATAGCCACTAGTATTGCAGGGATCCAGGAACTGGGAATAATGGAAGAGAACCAGGTCTTTGGGTGCCATTGCAGGCGACCCAACAGGTCTGCCCACACTTGTTCTCGGGAAACGGTTATTAATCCTGCCAATTCAGTGTGCACTTGCTTCTCTAAGGATCCAATATCCTGAGAAAGATTACTATTAAAAACTTCTAGGAGAGCCGAAACCGGTTTGGCTCAGTGGATTGAGCGTCGGCCTGCGGACTGAAAGGTCTCAGGTTCGATTCCGGTCAAGGGCATGTACCTGGGTTGTGGGCACATCCCCGGTGGGAGATGTGCATGAGGCAGCTGACTGATGTTTCTCTCTCATCGATGTTTCTAACTCTCTATCTCTCTCCCTTCCTCTCTGTAAAAAATCAATAAAATATATATATAAAAAAAACTTCTAGGAGAGCTTGTTGCTCATCACTCCAAGATTCATTGGCATAAATGAAGTTAGTAACACAAATTCGGGTAAACTGTGCATCACAGGTTAATTGCTGCTGTCTGACTATGGCCCGCTGACGCTGACCAATCCACAACACAGTAGCCTCCAGAGCTTCTAGCCTGGCCATAATCTGCTGATCAATGGCTACCTGTTTCCCAGTTAGAGGTCAGGTTGTGTAACCTACTATCCACTTGTTGGGCTGTAAGGATAGAGGTCTCCAAGGCAAATCCTGATGCTACAGCAGAAGAGATAATTACCATAGTAGACATAATAAAAGCTATTAAGGAATATACAGAGGAGCAGTGGGTACATTCCGGGTGAGGGTCTGGTTAAACAATGCTTGAAAACGAGAGTCCCCCAAATGTCCATTAGGCCTCACCCAAGTCCGTTGAATATAGTCCGAGTCATCAGTAGTCCAAGGCGGATCAGGATCATTCCAAGTCTGCAGAGTGAAGGTTGGTGGATTAATCATATGAGTCCAGTGAACCTCAGCCGAAGTCACTGGCCAAAGTCCAGTCAAGGCAATCAAAGCCAAAATCAACCCCCAGGAAGAGTTCCTAGTGAATGCTTTGAGCTTCCGCATCCAGCCTCTTCAAAGAGCCCCAGGTAATAGGAGGAGCTATCTCCATCTGCCGACCACCCCTCCGCTGGATCGCGTCCTGAAGGTTTATGGCTTCTATCCTCTTCCTCAGAGATCCGATCACAAACTCTGGTTGTTGGGGTCTGCAAACACAAGCATACCCTCTTCACCAAGTTAGCAACTCCACCAGGCCTTTCCAAAAGGAGGATTCCTGATCCCGGTACATTACTTTAGGATTAGGCTTATGTTCTTGAGGAACTAAGTGTTTTTTAGTAGCCATTTCCCCATGCTGCTGATATAAAAAATTTTAAAAATACAGTGCCCTATTTAGCCTATCTCTAGGCATCATCCCTCTACTCCCCCTTTTTTGTTTTAACAATATAACCTTCAAGGTAGAATGGGCACGTTTTGTAATACCCTGACGAGTGGGATCATAGGGGATGCTAGTAATATGAGTGAAGAATTGGGGAAATGTTGTAAAGCTAAAATTAAAGCTTTTATCTCAGCTCGCTGGGTGTTGGAATATTTCTTAGCAGTCAATTTCTTCTAGCTTCTATGCTTACTCCAGCAAATCCCAGCTATACCAGTATTTCCTGATCTATTAGTAAAAACAGTCATTGCATTCTCTAAAGGAGTAAAAGAAATAACTCTGAAACAGTGGTTCCCAAACTTATTTGGCCTACCGCCCCCTTTTCAGAAAAAAATATTACTCAGCGCCCCCTGGAAATTAATTTTTTAAAAATTTTAATAGCAATTAAACAGAAAGATATATGTATTAATGTTTCTACCTTTTTCATAAAATATAGTAAAGAAAGGTGTAAATTAGAAACATTGAGGTTTGAAATTATGAAACTATTTATTGAACTCAGAATAGAAAGGTAATACAAAAAAAGTTAAAACAAATGCACCTGTGGCCATCACCGCCCCCCTGGATCGCTGCAGCGCCCACCAGGGGGCGGTAGCGCCCACTTTGGGAATCGCTGCTCTAAAAGGTTAACATTGCCTTCTGGCCACTCTGCGTCTGCGCCCTGGTGTTAGGCACTCAACTTGGCGCTTTTTCGCGCTCGCCCTGCGCCCACTCCTTCGCAGCCCAGCTTTCGCCGCAGCCTCCGGCTCCTCCTCCTTCCCCAAGCCGTTGGGGCTATGGTGGACAGCGCCAGCGAGAGTGATACAGACGGGGCGGGGGGGGGGGGGGGGGGGGGGGGGGCGCAACAGCGGCAGCCTGGCCGCTATGCAGTCGTCCTGAGGCGGCGGCAGTGGGAAGCCGGAGGGCATTGTCATCTCGCCATTCCGCCTGGAGGAGCTCACCAACCGCCCAGCCTCCTGGCAAGGGGGAATAATCTCATCTCCAGGGGAAAGATTTTTAGAATCCGGCGGAGCCAGAGGGTCCGTCATTATCTGACGCCTTTCCTTATCCGCCCCTTCCTCATCTGCCTTTCCCAGTTCTTCTTCTGACACCAAGGCTGCTGTAATAGGCGCCTGAGTTGGCTGCAAGGGCCGCAAAGCAGTGGTAATGTAAGCCCAGGTTCCTAAAACAGAACCTCCCATCGCACTGCCTCTCTCCTGCTCTCTCCTTAATGTACTGCCACACGGTTCCACACCTCCACGTCCAGCGTGCCTTTCTCCGGGAACCACGGACAGTGATAATGAATTTGCTCTATAAGAGTCAATAAATCACACACAGCCAGTCGCCCGAAGCAACTGCTGGATAAGCTTTTTAAAAAAGCTGTTTATCCTTAATCATGGAATTCCCCATGCTTTTATCGTGAAGGCTACTCACCCAAGCTCTTTCGGATTCGATCAAACTCCCCTGTCTTTCCACGGACCTACGCTGCTCCCCTTGGCAAGCGGCACTGGATTCCTCACACGGGGCACCAGCTGTGGAAAGGAAAATAGGACACCTACACAACATGCAGGTGAATGGCCAACGGCACCTTTTGGTCGCCGTTCTAACCTATTTATTTCCTTCAAAGTTATACAATCAATCATTGTTGCTAAGTGCGGTTACTAAAACAAGTGAATTACATAAAACATCATTAGTCAATTTTTGCCCCGTTACCAAGGTATTATTAATCAACTTGCCCCGTTGCCCTAGCTATTAATATCAACTTGCCCCGTTGCCCCGACTACTAATATTAACTTGCCCCGTTTCCTAGACTATTATAAACTTGCCCCGTTTCCCAGACTACCCTGGACCATAGTTGGTTCCATTTCCCCAGCAATTGCCAACGTACCTGAGAGGGACATTCAGAGGTCACAGTGGCCACGCACCCGGAACCAGCAGTTTGCTGCGGCATCTACAGGTATGCTCCCACAGTCAAGGGCATGTACCTTGGTTGTGGGCACATACCCAGTAGGGAGTGTCCAGGAGGCAGCTGATTGATGTTTCTCTCTCATCGATGTTTCTAAATCTCTATCCCTCTCCCTTCCTTTCTGTAAAAATTCAATAAAATAAATTTTTAAAAAACTTCTATGATTGTAGCTCTCCACTAATGATATACTGAAATCTATACTAATAAAAGGGTAATATTCTAATTAGACTGGGAGACCTTCCGGACGTCCTTCCAGACAAAGCCATGGTGGCAGAGCTGGGGCAGAGGCGATTAAGGGCGATCAGGCCAGGAAAGGAGGGTAGTTGGGGGTGATCAGGCCAGAGGGGGCAGGGGCATTTGGGGTTGAGCAGGGCCAGCAGGTAGAGTGCATAGTAGCGATTAGGCAGGCAGACAGGTGAGGGGTCAGGAGCCAGCAATCCTGGATTGCGAGAGGGAATTGGGCCTAAACCAGCAGTCGAACATCCCCTGAGGGGTCCCAGATTGGAGAGGGTGCAGGCTGGAGTCAGGGACACCCCTACTCCCCCACCCCGTTCACAGTTCTGTGCACCAGGCCACTAGTTTTCCCATAAATGAGTGCCTAAGAAATAATAGGTATAATTTGTTTTCTATCATTATGTCAATTCCTCACCATATTTTGTTTATAATACTCAAAGGGTATCATTCACAAATAGATTCATGAAATTTATGGAATCACAAAATAATCTTGAGTTCATTGACATGACAGTTCTGTTTTCTATCTCTTTTATATTGTACACTAGAGGCCCAATGGACAAAATTCGTACACCTGGGCGGGGGGCGGGGGGGGGGGGTTGTTTCTCAGCCAGGCCTGCGGTCTCTCACAGTCTGGGTGCCCCAGGATCAATCGCTCCAAAGAGGTAGACCCTGCCCATCCGTCACAGCCAGCAGTGGCCTGGGCCTTCCTCTTTCGGGCGAACGTAGAGCCCACCCAGCTGATCGTTTGCCCCACTGGCCAGTGGCCTGGGCCTCCTACTGTAGGGCGATTAATGGGGCGATAGCCAGGCCTGTGACCAATCACATCGCACCTGCATTGGCTCACCTGGCACCAGCGTGTATCATAGTGTGGTCATCTAGAGTCCTGCTGTTCTGTCATTCAGTCGATTTGAATATTACACTTTTATTATTGTAGATAGTTCTCATAGATGTGTCTGACTCTACATACAATGTTAACATTATTTGAGGTATTTTTTCTTACTTGCTTAACCTGTCTTTATTACTCTTCTCAGTTACCGAAACTGCTGTGAATACTCGTGAAGTTTCTTTATGTTTTTTTAAATTGTAGGGATGACAGAGGAGAGGGAGAAGCAGCACTGAGTCAGCCAACTGTGGGGAACAAGACAGACTGTAACCGGCAGCAGAAAGGACACAAAAGTGGGAAGAGAAAGACCCAGGTGTGTACGTAGATGGGAGTAATCAGAAAGACCAGGGAGAAAGAACAACTGAAGGTGAAATAGGTTTCAGGAGTTCCATGGTGCAGGAGTAAGGACAGAAATAGAGAAAAGGGGGGAAAGAGCAGGGGGTGGGGAGACAGAACATAGGAAAAGTTCAGTCAGCGTGGTTCAGTGGTTGCAGGTGGCCCTATGAACCAGGAGGTGACAGTTCCATTCCTGGTCTGGTTTTTTGGCTTAGTCCCCCCCAGGGGGCTTGCAGGAAGCAGCCAATCAAGGAGTCTCTCTCATCATTAATGTTTCTATCTCTCCCTCTCCCTTCCTCTCTGAAATCAATAAAATATTTATTAAAACAAAAACCAAAAACATAGGAAAAGACAGCATTGGAGAGAAAAGGAACAGGGAACAAAAACAGATCCATAGACAGAAATACATAGTAGTGGGAAGGAGGGGAACCCTGATCTGGGTCAGAGGTGAGCTGATGGGATGTGGATGGTTAGGTTGTGATATATCGGCTTGTGGCTTATATGTTTAATTTAACAAGTGAATTGTTTAAACGGATTTGAATAAGAATTACAGATCTCCAATTTATAAAGCTTATGAATATTTTATAATTATTTGCTACCCTTTGCAACCTTAATCACACAGAGGGAGAGACTGGTTTGTCCCTGATGGGCCCCTTGTTATTTCCTGGGAATGCAAGAAGGAGGTGACCTGGGAAAAGAGATGACTGAGTCTGATGTTTCATAAAGGAATATTAGAAGCACTGGATCTTTTTTTCTTTCCCAGGGATTTGAATTTTCTATCTCTGATATTCAATTCATGTAAATAGTCATTAAGTTCTGAAATCAGCATTGGTTACATCTCACAAGCACTTCTTATCATTGTTAATATAAGGCAGTCTCTCCCTTTTCAAAACTTTAAACCTAGAAATCATTACATTAAAAGAAACAACGTAATTGTTTTTGGTTTTAAATGCATTACGTGTAGTTCAGATTCTGAGCCCTGCATCCTTTCTACTGTTTATTACACCTCGAGACATCTATTGGCACTTAGTAATACGAGGCGATCTCAGCATGCACTTGGTAAGGATGTCAATGATATTCACAGTCAGAAGCTAGTTTTTTGAGTTGGTCTAATGTTCAGCTCCTCTTTCCTTCCCTTTATGTGTGATTTGTTGATTTATTGTCCATGAACCATAAAGGAGACGTTCCCCTAAGTCCTTCTTGTCCATTCTCTGGAAATATTGAAGGATGGACTGGATTGAACTAGAAATTGGTTCCCACATAGACCCTCCTCTATTCATGGTGAAGTCATTTGATGAGCATATTTCAATAGCTGACTTTTCCCAAAGGCTTTAGCATGAAGATCTATTCTCTGTAATTCCCTGGGAAAGGAGGAAGGAAATCTGCCTGGGAAACCTGCACGTGTACAAGTTCCTGCTTCAACCCGTTCCACTACCCAGAGGTCTCAGGGCTGCTGGGTGTGATGTCTGCTACCCAGGGCTACGGAAAACTGCTCTGGGTGAGCCTTGCAGATCCCAGAAGGGAACTAGTAAAAGATGCCATGCCATGGGTCTGAGGGCAGGCTTTTTCAAGGGAGGTAACAGGTGCTTTCCTGGGTTTGGGGATTTAGCGGAGCAGCACGTGTTCTCATTTCTGTAGGAGTTTCTCGAAGTGTTTGACACATGAAGACAGAAAAAAGCACCTCCCAGTGTGGTCTCCATGTAGAACAGTGGTTCCCAAACTTATTTGGCCTACCGCCCCCTTTCCAGAAAAAATATTACTCAGCCCCTGGAAATTAATTTTTTAAAAATTTTAATAGCAGTTACTCATCGCCCCCAAATGCACCTTTGGCCATCACCGCCCCCCCTGGATCACTGCAACGCCCACCAGGGGGTGGTAGCGCCCACTTTGGGAATCACTGATATAGAAGCTCATTTCTCCTGACTGTCTCCTGTGACACAGGACAGGAGGGGCTGACCTTTTCCTCATTTCCAGGTCCTTCTGACTGTTTGTGTGAGATGAGCTGAATAACAGGCTGTGGGGACTCTTTTGAAGGCACATTCTGTGACTCCTCAACACATTGTCACCTGAGGAAACAACCCAGATCCGGACCAGGACCAGGACTAAATGGCTGCTTCTCAGGTAAAATATGTGTCTTGTGTCAGTGACTATGTTTGCTTTTCCTTGAACATCTGTTGATACATGTCTCTTTCCCTTCCCACCCCTGTGTCTACTCTGCTGCCCCTTTTACACTCTGTCCGTTTCCCCACAGCTGGATGACTCAGTGGTGCTTCTCCCTCTACTCCATCATTCCTAAACCCCCCTTTCTTTTCCTGCACCTGCTCCCCCAATTCTCCTTGAACCAGTCTCTTTGTCTGAAGTGCCTCTCCCTTTCTTGCCCCCACTTCTGTTCACCAGAACCCCTCTCCCTCGCAGCTCCCCTTGGTCTCTCTGGGGCGCCTTCCTCTCCATATTTCTCTACTTCTGATGTTCTTTCTGTTCCAAGTTGTTTTCCTTTCCTTCTTTCTTTCTTTTTTTCTTATGATAGTCAGTGTCAGCAGTTTCTATATTTCCCTCTTTTTTAATGTATGTTTTTATTGATTTCAGAATGAGAAGGAGAGGGAGAGAGAGAGAGGTAAAAACATCAATGAGCAGAGAGAATCATTGATCAGCTGCCTCCTGCACACCCCCCACTGGGGATGGAGTCTGAAACCTTGCGTGTCCCCTGACCAGGAATGGAAACCTGCCCTCCTGGTTCATAGGTTAACACTCTATACCTGTGAACCACACTGGCCCGGCTATACTTCTCTCCATTTTCCCAGAGCCTTCTCTGCCTTCATTTTATGCAGCCTCCCCAAGGTCAGGAATCATTCCCTCCTTTAATTAATGACTTTCAACTACTCAGAACATCCCTTTTGTGACAGATCCACCTGGGAAGGCAGCCATATATAACATCCCTGTTGGGATGGGGTCAGAGGCTCTTGTGTCTTGGAGAAGGGAAAGGCAGGTTTTAGGTTCAAGTGGCTACAGCATCATCTCTTGATCAGAGGTAAGAAAATGTCCATTTTACTGCTCAGGATAGCTCAGCAAGTTCTGAAAGAAGAGTAAATAGTAAATAGAAGAGACTTGCTCACTAGATTAGTACAAAAGACTTGGTAGGTAAATATTCTATTAGTGCTGAAACTGGTTTGGCTCAGTGGATAGAGCTTCGGCCTGCGGACTGAAGGGTCCCGGGTTAGATTCCGGTCAGAGGCATGTGCCTGGGTTGCAGGCACATCTCCAGTGGGAGAAGTGCAGGAGGCAGCTGATCGATGTTTCTCTCTCATCGATGTTTCTGGCTCTCTATCTCTCTCCCTTCCTCTCTGTAAAAAATCAATAAAATATATTTTAAAAAAATATTCTACTAGCTTACAGAACATGAGAGGTACCTGTGGATTGACACTTGCAAAAATTAATGTTTATTTGTGATCATTTCCACATAATTCCTTCTTTATTGAGGTATTTTTGGCAGTAATGTCACAGCAGTGGTGACCTGACTTTCTGTGTGCCTCAGTCACCCGATGCCCATTGTCTCAGTCCACCTGATGTTCACATGGCAGAGGTGCTTCCCTAACTGCAGAGTTAATAGTCTCCCTTTCTCAGGAACAAGGCTGTAGTAGCGATTTAATGAAATTTGTGCAGAGACCATCACTTCACATCTGGAAATGTCCCACTTCTTAGTTTGCATTTCCTTTGGAAAATCAAAGACTTACTTTTCTTTCCTACAGATCATTGGCTTTTTCATGGGAGCTTTAACTAATCAGGCCTTGATTCTTTAAATTTTCGTTATATTCTATACTCCCATCATGGACATAACCTATATTATCACTTTTTGTATTTTCTAGAAAGTTTCCAATAATGATATTATGAATGTATGTTCAATTTCATTAAATGTCTACAAAATAGCTCTTGACTAATGATACATAAAAATTTTGAAAGAATTGTACTGATAATAAATATTAGTTCCCCCAGAGTCCTGTGGATTAGTGGTGGAGGTTTCGATTCTTGGTCCAGGGCAAGTAGTTCCTGGGAATCTGTGGTAGGCAGCCAGTCCATGTATCTTTGTGTCTCTTTCACATTCTCTCTCTCTCTCTCTCTCTCTCTCTCTCTCTCTCTCTCTCTCTCTCCTTTTCATCCCTCTACCTCCCTGCCTTCCGCTCTCTAAAACTCAATGGAAAAAATCTCCCCACATGAGGATTTACAACCACAAAAAAGAAAGTAGGTTTAACTTGTTTTGTATCCTTATGTTTCTCTCCTTATCCTATATAATAAAGAGCTAATATGCAAATGGTCTTTACACCCTCATGCCATCACGCTATGATGCCCTCATGCTGTCACAATCCATCACATCGTGAGTGTGGAGCTGTGGAGGCGGGTCCCGATCTCTCCAGCTCTGCATGGGGAGGTTGGGGGATCCACCTGAGGCCGTGGACCCCGCCCCAGCACCGGGATGGGAGGCTGGGTGTCCCACCAGGCAGGACTGGGGTGGGGCCAGACGGGTCTTGGTGTTGCCCAATGGGGTTGGGGCCAGCCAGAAATTTCTATTATAGAAAAAGGGCAAATAGCAATATTAAAATATTTCCTCTGATTAATTCCCTTTTAATGTGCACGAATTTCATGCACCGGGCCACTAGTTTGTTTATAAAACACAATGGGGATCACACACAAATAGATTCATAAGATTTACAGAATCACTAAACCACCTTGATTTCATAGTTGTAAAATGTGTGTCTCTGTGCTTAAACTGTTAACATTATTTCAGCTATTCTTTTTTTTTTTTTTTTTAAATATATTTTATTGATTTTTTACAGAGAGGAAGGGAGAGAGATAGAGAGTCAGAAACATCGATGAGAGAGAAACATCGATCAGCTGCCTCCTGCACATCTCCCACTGGGGATGTGCCTGCAACCCAGGTACATGCCCTTGACCGGAATCGAACCTGGGACCCTTCAGTCCGCAGGCCGACGCTCTATCCACTGAGCCAAACCGGTTTGGCTATTTCAGCTATTCTTTTTTCTTATTTTCTCAAGTACATTTTTATCTATTTCAGAGATGAAGGTAGAGGTAGAGAGAGAGAGAGACATATCCATGATGAGAGAAAATCATTGATCGGCTGCCTCCTGCACATCCCCTACTGGGGATTGAGCTTGCAACAAGAATTAATCCCACGACTCTTAAGTGCACAGTCTGACACTATCCACTGAGACAAACTAGCTAGGGCTTTGCCTTAATTGTAAAGTTTATTTTCCTGTAAAGGTAAATCTATATCTAGGATTTGTGGACATATGTCATCCTCATTTCTCAGTGTTTGAAATCATATCAAGGAAAGTTACTGGGGCAAAGTGATCTTATTGGGTAATTCAGGATACTCCCATAGGTCCCAACCTCTTCTAACACTGTTTTCATGTTGTGTGACATTATGAACTCTTCTGGTGACCTCTTGGTAAATATTTATTTTCTTTCAGGGACCTTTGACCTTCAGGGATGTGGCCATACATTTCTCTCAGGAGGAGTGGGAATGCCTGGACCCAGCTCAGCGGAAATTGTACCTGGATGTGATGGTAGAAAACTGCAGCAACCTGGCCTCCCTGGGTGAGGATGACTTCCTTCCCAAGTTCCTCCTCTACCCACAGGGTTTTCCTTTATTATTTTGACATCTCTAGGGGCTTCTGCTTTCGGTGCTAGATTCTTGCTCTCAAGGAACAAATTGAGCTCTAGCTAGTTTGGCTCAGTAGATACAGCACAGGTCTGCAGACTGAAAGGTTCTAGGTTTGATTCTGGTCAGGGCCAATGCCAGGGTTGTTGGCTCTCTCCCCAGTGGGGGCATGCAGGAGATAGCCTATCAATGATTCTCATCTCATCATTGATGTTTCTCTTTCTCTCCCTCTCCCTTTTCCTCTGAAACCAATAAAAAAAAATACATTTAAAAAAAAAAAGGAACAAATTGGGTGTCCTTGGGGTATAAAAGAAAGGCTTTGTGATATATGTGAATTAAGAACTCAGTGTCTGCACACATTACATGTTGCCTACAATTATTGAGGTTCTATAAGAAAATATTTTAGAAAATCATTTTCTAGAATATTGTAATATTCTAACATGTCTTCTGGCCAGAGTACAACCTGGATTGGAAATGGGAAAGCCTCTATCAAAATTCACACTCCATTTTCTTTTTATATTTTTTATTTATTAAGATATTACATATGTGTCCTTATCCCCACGTTACCCCCTCCCCCCGCCCCCACCCCCCCCCCCCCCCCCCCCGCTCATGCCCTCACCCCCTCGTTGTCCGTGTCCATTGGTTAGGCCTATATGCTTGCATATAAGTCCTTTGGTTGATCAGAGCAGTTGGGAGCTTGTGACTCCCTCCCGATTCAAAAAGACAGCCACATCCTCAGGTGCCATCCCCTTTCCGCGCGAGCGCTCGAGCCTCCGTACCTCTGCACTTTACTTCCGCAGCTCCTCTGAGTCTCAGTATGCTTTTCTCTTTCCTTCTAGTTGTAGAATTTCCACTCAGCCAGCCTTCCTGTAGTTCTGGATGATGTCCGTTTTGTCTTTTCGTTGTATTTTTGAAGTTGTTGTGGGAGGCATCAATTTCCAGTGTTTACCTATGCCGCCATCTTGGTTTCTCTTCCTTCTTTTTTTTTTTTTAAGAATTTGTTGAATTCCAGGAGGAAGTGCGAGTTAGAGAGAGATAGAAACTTCAGCTCGGTATTAATTGATTTTTTTATATGTGCCCTGACCATATGTGTTCTCTGTATAAATCGCCCAATATGGAATCACTGGTTTCCTGGTACCTTTTGTAAATATTAGAAAATCGTAGTGTTTTGTTAGTGGCTGCACCCGTAATTGGGATGTTGGTACTGTACACTTGAAGTTGTCCCAGAGTCTCCACTATCTTCATATTTTTGGATTCTTTTTCTTTTTGCTTTTCTTGGTTGGGTGTTTTTTACTTCTTAGTACTTCAAATCTTTGTCTTGATTCTTGCGATCCTTTAGTCTGCTGTTAGATCTCTGTATAATATTCTTTATTTTAGTCAGTGTATGCTTAATTTCTAGTTGATCCGTCTTCATATCCTCGAGGGTCTCACTAGACTTATTGCGGGTCTTACTATATTTATCGGCGGTTTCTAATAAATTCTTAAAAAACCTTATAACAGTGGTTTTGAGCTCTATATCCAATAGTTTGCTTTCCTCCATTTCTGTCATTTGTGACCTGTTTCTTGGTCTCTGCATTTTTTATGCTTCCCTGTGTTGATAGAGTGGCTTTGTGTGCTAGGTGTCCTATAGGGCCCAGTGGCTCAGCCTCCCCACTGACCTGAGGTGGACACTCTTGGTGCACTCCCTTGTGGGCTGTGTGTACAGTCTTGTTGTAGTTAAGCCTTGATTTGTAGTTGGTATCACTGGGAGGAATTGACCTCCAGGCTAATTGGCTGTGAGAATCAGCTGTGTCTGCAGTGGGAGAACTTCTGTGCTGAAGGCACCCTTCTGGGGCAAGACTTGCTTCAGTGGGATTTGGTGCTCACTGAGTCTGCCCCCTGAGTGTGTCCCTTATGGATCTGAGGAGTTGTAATCTGGATGATCCCACTCTAACCACTGGGTACACTGGCACTTGGATCTCTAAGGAGGTGCTAATTTAGCCTCTGCCTGAGGCTACCCAGCAGGAGCTATGGAGAGATATGCAGATTGCTCTTTTTTGTTTGGGATTTGGAGGTGCCCAGATAAGGCCCAGCTGTGAAGCAGTGCAAGGTGCTATGGGGCCTTGGGCCTTCTTTTTGATGTTCTGGGTCTCTCTGACCCAGCTGCAGTTTGTTAGGTAATTTTAGATTGCAAAGGGCCAAGCCTTTCATATGCAAAAGGCTCTGCACACAGCTTGGGCAGGGCGGGGTCTCAGGGAATCAACAGGACGGAGCAAACAGCTATGGCTGCTCCTCAGTCTTGCCCTAAGAGGCCCCAGGTCTCAGTGTCCCGCGGTAATCACTGCAAGTACCTCTGAGAGAAAGCCAGTTGAGTCTGGGTCCCCAGAGACTCGCCCAGAACTGGAGCCAGGGCCGTTGGGAGCTTGAGATTCCCTCCTGATTGAAAAAGACAGCCGAATCCTCAGTTGCCAGCCTTTTCCGCGTGTGCGTCCGTACCTCTGCACTTTACTTCTGTACCTCCTCTGGGTCTCAGTGTGCTTTTCTCTTTCCTTCTAGTTGTAGAATTTCCACTCAGCCAGCCATCTTGTGGTTCTGGATGATGTCTGTTTTGTCTTTAGTTGTATTTTTGAAGTGCTTGTGTGAGGCAGCAATTTCAGGTGATCTTGGTTTCTTTTTATTTTGATTAAATAATATTTTCGTGATATTATATAGTTGTCAATTTTTTTCTACTTTACAGCATTAAGATATTTATTTTCCATTCTTTTTGAGATAATTAATATATTTTCATTAATGTCATGCCAGTTTGAGTATATTTATTTTGTTTTCCTGATGGTACACTTTTTCTGTGTTTTTTTCCCCCAAGACTTGATTTCTTTTGTTCAAATTCCTGAATTATAAATTAGCACACTTTTGAACATGCTTTCTATAGGAAGAAACAAATAATAACCTCTGGAACAAATTCTCCTTTGGTCACCACTGTATTCAGGATCTCTGTTTTTGGTTCAGTTGTCTCTTTAATTTCCCAGTTGGAAATGTTCTCTGTTTCCTTCTCAGACACACGGTATCTTTTCAGGCTTCATATACATCTTCTGTACTGCAGTGTTTGTGGTGCTCTAACAATTTCTCATTTGTAGCATCCAATACAGGGCACTCACCATGTACTGCAATTCTGTTCACACGCTATGTCATACACAACAGACACTTGTTGTTAAAGAGGCTTCAAAACAGGGAGATCATTAAAGATACACTTCCCTCATACCTCTCTCTCTCTCTCTCTCCAGCAAAGAAACTGGGAATTGGGAGTGTTTTTATAATATTGACATTGTGTGCCAATTGGTTTGAGCCGGTATCATTTGCAAATGTAGGCAGCCCTTTGTCCCTCTTTGATGTGAGTTTTCTTCATTGTACCTATCTTGAGCTTTGTTGAATCCTTCACTGGGTAATCGAGTTCTCAAAACTGTCATTTGGCCTATAGTTGCTGGTAACTTCAAAGTGCACTCACCTGATTGTCCAAACTGAAAATTTGTTTTCTTTCAGGTATGTCATCTGAAGATGACCCAGCCCTTATTCCAAAGCCCGGAATACAAGATTTATTCCCTGAAATAATACTGGTAAGATATAAAAGGTGTCACTTTGATAATGTACACTGAATAAAAGCCTTGGAAATTGAGGAAGAGTGTGATGAGAAGAGAGGGAATTAATATAAACAGAACTAATCTGGAATAGTTATCATAATACAATTGTTGTTACCTATACAGGTCAAGTGTATTATGCTTTTGGGAAACCTCCCATATTAAAGTCAGTTCCATTGGCAGATCAATGTGTTTCTGAAGGTGAAAGTTGAAAACAACTTTTTACTGTTATGCATTCTTGGAAAGGAAATCAGGAAAAACTAGGAATTATAGTCTGTAGTGTAAATAATCCTTTGAATTGCTTAAAATGTAGGGTGGGATTATATTTTCATGCAATCGTTTCTAAAATGTAGAGATTTATGATGTACCTATAAAATTTAAATGTACTCAATTTGGCAATCTTGTTAATTTTATATATATATATATATATATATATATATATATATATATATTCTATTGATTTTTTACAGAGAGGAAGGGAGAGGGCTAGAGAGTTAGAAACATCGATGAGAGAGAAACATCGATTAGCTGCCTCCTGCACACTCCCTACTGGGAATGTGCTTGCAACCAAGGTACATGCCCTTGACTGGAATTGAACCTGGGAATCCCCCAGTCCGCAGGCTGATGCTCTATCCACTGAATCAAACCAGCCAGGGCTTATTATTACTTTTAAATATATTTTTATTAAATTCAGAGAAGTAGTGAGAGGGAAAGAGTGAGAGAAACATCAATGATAAGAAAGAATCATTGATCAGCTGCCTCCTGCATGCCCCCTATGAGGATTAAACTCAAAACCTGAGCATGTGCCCTTGACTGAAATTGAACCTGGTCCCTTCAGTACTCAGGGCAATGCTTTATCCACTGAGCCAATTAGGCTAGGTATTTTATTATTTTTTTATTAAAAAATATATTTTTATTGATTTTAGATAGGAACATAGCAAAAGAGAGAAAGGCAAACATCAATGATGAGAGATAATCATTTCTTGGCTTCCTCCTGCATTCCTCATACTGGGGACCAATTCTGAACCCAGGTCTTGTGCCTTCACCGGGAATGGAACTATGACCATCTTGCTGAGCAATTTGGCAATCTTTTAAACAGGGATTCATTTTTCTTTCTCTGACAATGTTTTGTATTTATTTTTTTGTGTATAATTTTAATGAATTAGGAAAGCTTTTTCTCTAAAACTCACTTGGTTTAATGAGTATCACATAATGGTTCTTATGGAACAAGTGTACAAGTTTAATGAAGTTATAACTGTCACTAAAGGCCTTTCTATCTCCCATTATCACCAGAGTACCTATAATGGAGAGAGCAGTTATCAATGGATTGAACATTGGAAAAACTTTAAGCAAGAGTCATATCTTAATCACCAATGGAGAAGGGAGCTGGCAGAGGACTGTTATAAAAGTGGAAAAGTCATTGACCAAATGTCCAATCACAATGTATATCAGGTTATTCTCATTGTGGAGAAGACACACAAAGGAAGTAAATGTGTCCAGTCTTTTCATTATTCTTCAAATTACACAAAACAAGAGAATATTCATTTAGGGGAGGAGGCTGACAAATGGAATCCTTGTGGTAGACTTTCCAGTCAAATATTCAATCTAAATAAAATGAAAAAATTCCATAATGGAGAAAAACCTTATAAATGTAAAGATTCTGGTAAAATATCTACTTGGCGTTCAGGTTGTACTCTAAATCAGAAAGTTCATACTGGAGAGAAGCCTTACAAATGTAAAGCATGTGGCAAAACCTTTAAATGTCATTCCTCTCTTACTGTACATGAGGGAAGAATTCATACTATTGCAAAATTTTACAAACTCAGAGAAGATGGGCAAGACTTCTGTCAGTCCTCAGGACGTACTCAACATCATAGAAATTATACCAGAGAAAAGTCTTATAAATGTTCAGAATGTGACAAAGACTTTAACCGGTGCTCTACCCTTAGTATTCATCTGAGAATTCACACTGGAGAGAAACCTTATGACTGTAGAGATTGTGGCAAATCCTATGGCAGCTCCTCAGACCTTACGAAGCATCAGAGAGTTCATACTGGAGAGAAGCCTTATAAATGTAGAGAATGTGGTAAAGCCTTTAGATGGTCCTCACATCTTAATACACATCAGAGAGTTCATACTGGAGAGAAGCCTTATGAATGTAGAGAATGTGGCAAAGCCTTTAGATGGTCCTCACACCTTACTAGACATCAGAGAGTTCATACTGGAGAGAAGCCTTATAAATGTGGAGAATGTGGCAAAGTCTTTAGATGGTCCTCAGAACTTACTCCGCATAAGAGAGTTCATACTGGAGAGAAGCCTTATAAATGTAGAGAATGTGGCAAAGCCTTTACAAGGTCCTCACACCTTACTACGCATCAGAGAGTTCATACTGGAGAGAAGCCTTATAAATGTGGAGAATGTGGTAAAACCTATAGATGGTACTCACACCTTACTACGCATCAGAGAGTTCACACTGGAGAGAAGCCTAATAAATGTAGAGAATGTGGGAAAGCCTTTATATGGTCCTCAGAACTTACTCTGCATAAGAGAGTTCATACTGGAGAGAAGCCTTATAAATGCAGAATATGTGGCAAAGCCTTTAGAAGATCCTCAGAACTTACTAAGCATCAGAGAGTTCATACTGGAGAGAAGCCTTATAAATGTGGAGAATGTGGCAAAGCCTATAGATGGTCCTCACACCTTACTACGCATCAGAGAGTTCATACTGGAGAGAAGCTTTATAAATGTGGAGAATATGGCAAAGTAGAGATGCTTTTCAGAACTTAGTACACATAACAGAGGTCATACTGGAGAAAAACCTTGTAAATATACAGTATGTGGCAAGGCCTTTAGAAGGTCCTCAGAAGTCTTATACCATACATGTAGAGAATGTGGGAAAACCTTCAGTGTAGCATCATACGTAAATTATCGTCAGAGAGTTTACACTGGAGAGAAGCCTTATAAATGCAGAGTATGTGGCAAATCTGTTGGTAGGTCTTCAGACTTTACTGCACAGCGGAGACATCATACTGGAGAGAAGCCTGTTAAATATAGAAAGTACGACAAAGATTTTATTTACTGTTTCTGCCATACTAGACAGCATAGATTTCACAGTTGAGAGAAGTCTTAGAGATGTGCAGAGTTTCGTGAGTCCTTGACCAGCAGTGAGAACTTACTGAACATCACAGAATTCACTCTGGACAGAAGCCTAATGAATGTGAAAAATGTAAAAAAGCCTTGAAAAGTCATTCAGGTATTACTGTACTTGAGAGACTTCCTAACAGAGAGAGTCCTTACAAATGTAAAGAATGGGCTGGAGCCTTTACCCACAGCTCAAAATTTACTAAACATCAGAGATTTCATACTGGAGGAAACCTTACACTGTATAAAATGTGAGAAAGCACTGGCTGGCATGACTCGGTGGCTTACCTCTGACCACGCACCACAATGTCAGGGTGCAATTCCTGGTCAGGGCACAGGCCCTGGTTGCGGACTCGATCTCCAGTGTGGGGCCAGTAGGAGCAAGCTGATCCACGATTTCCCCTTATACATATTTCTCTCAAGCACTCTCTTTTCCTCTCTGAAATCAATCAAAATATATTTTGAAAGAGGAAACAAAATTGTGAGGAAACCTTTAGTCAATGTGTATTCCTTCCTGTACATCAGAGAGTTTAATACTGGAGAGAAACCTTACAAATGCAATGAGTGAGGCTAATCCTTTTCTTGTCAATGGAGTATTATTTAACATCAGAGAAATCATTGTGAAGGAAAGCCTTACAAATGTGAAGAATGAGGCACAACTTTTAATTGTCCTTGTTGTCTTACTCAAAATAAGAGAACTCATAGTGGAGGGAACACCTATAAATGTACTGTGTGCAACTTTGATCAGCAGTGGGGTTGCCTGCATTATGAAGCTACGTTGTTGAGCGTGGACCCATGAACAAGGAAGTCAGCGTTCATTTCCCGATTAAGTTTCATGCCCTGTTTGTGGACTATATATACAGTAGTTTTCATGCAAGAGGCAGCTGACAGATGATTCTCTGTTACATTGCTGTTTCTATCTCTCTCCCTCTCCCTTCTCTCTCAAATCCTATATCAGTGATGTTGTAGTACAACATAGGAGATGTTTCATACCCAGGATGCAGAATTGCCATGAACTCTGCATTGGAGAGAGGACATCTGTTTCCAAGCTGCACTCCTAGCTGAACTCAGAAAATTAAGTTTATTTCTTTCATTTCCTATTTCATATTCAGTGTTATTTTTTTTCTTCTCATTTTCCTACTCAGCTGATACTCTTTTCTGGAGCGCTTTAACAATGCCGTCTAAACCTCTTCCTCTCCCACACGAACCCTCTGGCCCCTGTAGCTTCTGTTCCGCAATTTAGAATTTTACTAATGTGATAACCGACTTCAGAATTTGGCAATATCTTGCTTTATATTCATGAAGTAGGAAGGTGACCATTCATGTTTCCATGCTGGATCCTAGAATTTGAATATGAGTGTTAATTTTTTGATTATAATAAATTGGCTTCTGTGTGCTTTATCACTGGAATGATTTTTCTTGTCTTGACTTTCATTAAGAATTTATGTAATGTTACCTCATTACGTTCTTTCTTGGGATGGACTCAGCCCTTGTTAAACAGATTTTATTGTCAATTACTTAAATGTTGCTGGATATTAGTCATTCTTCCAAGAGGAATCCCAGAGACCATGGCAGATGTGTGGTTGAAAAATTTTATTTTTCATCAGAAGTTATTTTGTATATTGACAGCATGCCCACAGTTATGTGCATAGGCGTGTTGTCCCCGCAGTGTTTTCCTAGCCATTACTGTAAGTCCCAGGGACGGCAGGATAGCAGTGATTAAAATGAAAGTGCCACATTCATTCCTTCTCCAGTGTCTTATAAATTTGTACAAGCTGGTAATATCAGATGCTTTGCATGGGCCAACCCGAAGGATCACACAATGATTAAAGAAACGAGATATTGGATACTCTTCTACTCTACTTCCTGACATTCCCATGGAGCATTCATACGTATAAGAATATCTTGGGGAAAAAAAAAAAAAGAATATCTTGATATTTTGTGACTGGGTCTCTATCTGGACCACAGGTTTTATGGTTTTGTTCAGGACAAACTATTGGATCCGGATCATTCATAAAAATTTGATGTCACCTAGACAATAGTTCCATTTTCTGGTACTCTAAAGAGGAATGTTGAGGGGGTGTATTGATGTAAAAGATACAAAAGATTTGTTTTTCACATGGTCATTAGGAAAATTGATGAAGCAGACATTGTTTCTAGGTTAAGAGGGCCTTCTCTGTTCATTTTGGCCAGAATGCATATTTGCTTTGGGTTGAAAAGCTCTAAGTCAGTGATTTTAACATTTTTTAATCTCATGGCACAAATGGAGTAATTACTGAAATTCAGAGGTCCACCAAAATATGTATTTTGCCAACCTGTCTAAAAAATGTCTGACTTTGACTTATGCACACCACACAGCTATTACTGTGTTGGCCTTTGTCACATTTTATTTGACAATCTCTGGGTAATGTAGTCTGTGCTATTGACTACATAGCCAGGTGTTTCTTGTACTAAAAATTCTCACAGCACACCAGTTTTCCAGTGTGACACTCTGCTTGATAATCTCTGCTATAAATTTATCAAATCCATCTTGTCTAATGAGCCATTTAAGACCAATTTTTCATATTGACTTTTTTTCTGGCAGATCTGTCCATTGATGTCAATAGGAAGCTAAAGTTCCCTGCTCGGACTGTGTTAATTAGTTTAAAAATGCCAATAACTACATACCTATCAATAATCACTTACAATATAAATGAGTTAACTGCTTCAACCAGAAAACACAGGGTAGCTGAATGGATATGAGAACGATACCCATACTTATGCTGTGTAAATGAGACCTATTTCAGATGAAAGTAAAGGGTTGGAAAAATAATTATTTCATTTCTACCTTTGGGCCCCAAAGACTACTCTGCAGAGAAGTTTGCTCTGGTGAGAGCTCTAATCTTGGACAGTGTACATACAGTAGGCATGAGGATAACCGTGCTCAGAGTTAGCTGACCTGGAGAGAAACCAAGATGGTGGCATAGGTAAACACCAGAAATTGCTGCCTCCCACAACTTCAAAAATACAACGAAAAGACAAATCAGATATCATCCAGAACTACAGGAAGGCTGGCTTAGTGAAAATTCTACAACTAGAAGGAAAGAGAAAAGCACACTGAGACTCAGGAGCTGCGGAAGTAAAGTGCAGAGGTACGGAGGCTCAAGCACGCGTGGAAAGGGGCTGGCACCTTAGGACGCTGCTGTCTTTTTGAATCCGGAGGGAGTCACAAGCTCCCGACTGCTCTGAACTCCAGTTCCGGGAAGTCTCTGGGGACCCAGGTATCATACGGGGAGAAACTGGACTGTCTGGCAGCAGGAAGAACTCAGAACTTGAGGGTGACTTTCCCTCAGAGGTGCTTGCACCAATTGGTCAAGAGGTGAGGAGGCAGGATTTGGTCAAGGGAGTCCAGGGAGGAGATTTCACCAGTAGGTTAGGGGGAGGGCAGTTCTTATGTTTGCCTCTGGGGCCATCTGCCCTCAGCCCCCAGCTGTGCATGAGCTGTGCAAACAAAGAAAGCCTAGGCTGCCCCCTTGCGCCTGCCCCCATCTCTCCCCGCAAGGGCCTCGCCGGCGGGCTCGCCCCACCCCCCACTTCCAAACGGAATTGGTCACCTCAGCCTCTGGCCCCGCCCACCCCGCAGGGAGGCGCATGCGCAGTTCCTTGCAGACGCGGAAGCGGCCGTGGAGGGGAAGGTGGCGGTTCCCCCTGAGGAGGGTGTTTGTCTTTAAAGCTGACGCTCCCCGTCCCCCTCCCCGCAGGGAAGGCTGAGGGCGCTGCCGGCGCTGAAGTCCGTGTTGGGGTCCCCGCCCCGGAGCCTCTCTCAGCGGTGAGTCCGCGTCCCGGGAGGCTGCGCGGTGCGGGCGCCACGTTCCTTTGGGAGGAAACGGAGGCCCCGGCCCGGGGTCTCTCCGCCTGTGGCTGTGGCCACCGCCTGCCGCGCGGTTTTCCCGCTGAAAACCGTTCCCGGGGCCGCCGGTCCTCCCCGCGGGGCTGAGAGTCTGGGTCAGGGGGTTCCCGCCCTTTGCGCCCCTCCCTCCGCCCGGCGCTTTCCGCCCAAAGAGCCCGGATGGCTCCCGGCCTGGGGGTCCGCACCCCCTCCTAGGCCCACCCCCATTTAATAAGGAGTCTGCCTGCCCGGGGAGCACAGTGTCCGTGGGGGGCTCAGGGGGAGGACGGGGTGTCCCCTGAAGAGGCGACCTGCCCGCAGGGAGGGGCTTTGTGGGCGCGGTGACTGCGGGGGGCGGGGGCCCAGGCTGGGGGGTCAGGAGAGGGAGAGAGAGACAGACACGTGGGCGGGAGGAAGGGCAGCGAGGGGCCCATGTGGGGTGTGGGGGGGACTGGACGGCGACCGTAGGAGTGAAGGGGTCACTGGGGAAAGTAGCCTGAGGAGGAAGGAAGTGGAGACACAGGGAGGAGGGGGAGCCCAGGGAGAGGAAGGGGGGCTGAGAGGGAGCGGGTCCTGGGGAGCAGAAGTGGGGGCCGCACAGGAGGAGGCAGTTGAGACAGAGACACGGGTTCAGAGGAGAAGAGTTGGGGGAGCGAGTGCAGGGCCAGAAAGGGGGGCTCAGGGATGAGGGAGCAGAGGGAGCAGCCCTGAGTCAGCAGCTGTGGGAGCGGGACAGACGGGAACAGGCAGCAGAGGGGCCGCGGGCGTGGGGAGGGGAAGACGCAGACGTGTGTGGAGATGGAGCCTCAGAGACCAGGAGAAAGAGCCCCTGAAGGGAAGGAGGTTTCAGGAGTTTCATGGACCAGGTGTAGGGACAGACAGAGAGAAAAGGGAGAAAGATCCAGAGACAGGGAAGTGAAATATAGGAAAGGACCACAGTGGAGAAGAAGGGAACAGTGAGACAGAAACAGAACTATCGACATAAATACATTGTAGTTGGAGGTATGGGCACCCTGATCTGGATGAGAGGGGAGCTGATGGGATGTGGATGATTAGGTTGTGGTATATCGTCTGGTGTGTTGATATGGTTAATTTAACAACTGAATTATTTAAACAGATTTGACTGAGAATTATAAATCTCCAGTTTATGAAGTTTACCAAATGTATACTTATTTGCTTCCATTTGCAAACCTTATTCACACAGAGGGAGAGACTGGTATGTTACTGATGGTCCCCTTGTCATTTCCTGGGATAGCAAGAAGGAGGTGACCGGGGACAAGAAATGACCGAGTCTGCCCCCACAGGATGTTTTATCAAGGAATATTAGAAGGATCAATCTTTTTTTCTCCCCAGTGGATATGCATTTTCTATCTCTGACATTTCCTTCATGTAAATATTTAACTGCTGAAATAAGCATTGGTGACATCTCAGAAGCAGCTCTTATCATTCTTAATATAAGGTAGTCTCCACCTTTTTACGTATTTAAACCTAGATATCATTACACTAAAAAAACAACCACCACAATTGTTTTTGTGGGTTTTGTTTGTTTGTTTTTCTTTTTTGCATCATTCCAGAGGTACTGCAATACCACCTTAATGAGTGGAGTGGACAGAGCATGCTCCTGTTCCATATTTCTGCTCCAAAAATACATTTAATGTGATGTCCTTGGATAGAGGATGTATCACATATTAAGCTGATAAGAACAGATACTACACTTAATCTTAGCCAAATGGCTGAGCAGCGATGTTTTTAGTTTTAAATATATTGGGTGTAGCTCACATTCTGACTCCTGTGTCTTTTCTGCTGTTTAACATATCTCGAAACATTCATTGGCACTTAGTAATAGAGGCGATCTCAGCGTGCACCTGATAAGGATGTCGATCATCTTAACAGTCAGAGTCTAGTTCTGTGAGCATCTGCTTCCTTCCCTTTATGTGATTTGTTGATTTAGTGACTGTGAGCCCCAAAGGAGCTGCTCTCCTCCAGTCTCTCTTTTCCATTCTCAGAAAATGTTGAAGGACGGACTGGGTTGACCTGAAACTTGGTTCCCACAGAGCCCATGTATTCATGGTGAATTCACTTGATCAGCATATTTGAATATCTTAACATTTCCCAAAGACTCTAGTATGAAGATCTACATTCTCTGTAATTTCCTGGGGAAAGAGGGGAGAAATCTACCTAGGAAACCTGCACTGGTAAAACTTCTTGCTTCCAGCCATCTGTGGGAACCATGCCAGTGATACCAGATAGTCAAGGGTAATTAGAGTGTGAAGGATTCATCTATAATACGCCAGACAGCCAAGGACACTCTGAGCATGGGAATCTTTTTTTTTATTTTTATTTTTTATTTATTTTTTATTTTTTAAAATATATTTTATTGATTTCTTACAGCGAGGAAGGGAGAGAGATAGAGAGTTAGAAACATCAATGAGAGAGAAACATTGATCAGCTGCCTCCTGCACATCTCCTACTGGGGATATGCTCGCAACCAAGGTACATGAGCATGGGAATCTTAATCAGGGTGATCAAGGATTATACACAGATATGTGGAGACCCGCTCCCAAGGGGTCCTGCAGGGTAGAGGTGGCATGGGATGAAAGCACCAGAGACCGGGGTTAGGAGGACTGGCGCAAGGCACCAGCCACTTTATTTTTTACACACACTGTTTTATAGCTAAGCTATGGCTGGTCATGCTTCATAGATCACTGCTAGGGCTAGGCCTGTCATGGGGAAGTAGCAGATCGTTACAAGCTGGGCAAGACTGGGCAAGCTTTGTCTAGTTCCATCTATGTTTGACAGTTGCTATGACAAACAGTTGCTATGACAAACAGTTGCTATGACAAAATGTCTGCTTGCCTAGCTCACAAGAACTGGGGTGCAAGCCAAGTTCATGTCCTTTACATGACTTGGAGTGGGGTCAGGCCTTTCCTGGACTCCCACGGCCTCTTACACAGATACAAGCAAGGCCACTGCAATCTACACTGTGTCCTTCTATAACCCAAAGGATTATGTCACTGTTGGCAGGAAGCCTCTTTTGTCTAAGTCGTATTAAAGTATATTAGTGAGGCTAGAGAACTCAGAAGCTGAGAGCTGGTACTGCTATGATGTGAGGCTAAGAGCTTATGGAGAGCTCAGATATAACTACCTTGTGAAGCCAGGGTGCTAAAGAGACTGGGGAAATGCAGGGAGCTCAGGTGACTCTCTATGTGTGAGGCTGTGAATTTGGAGACAGCGTCAGGCTGCCCAGATGGTAGATGTAGGCACAGAGGATACTGCTGCTGATTCAGGCTGTTGGTACAGAGGCTACTGCTACTTGGTGGGAAAGATGTATTTATCAGGTGGTGTGCAGCTGCCTGTATAGGAAGGTTGGGAAGAACTGTTTTGTCTGATGGCTCATTGTTAGCAGTGCCTACAGGGCCACTACCTTCTATAATAAAGACTCTTATATATCTATAACTTCTCATGGCTTCTCCTTTTACTATTTGGTGTTCAGGAAGGTCCAGCCTGTGGCAGAGAAGCTCGAACCCCACAATTGGTGTAGTCGAGCTGAGAGTAAAGGAGGAACTTAGACTAAGTTCCCAATACTTGGTGCAGTGAGCAGGGTTCAAGGTGGAACTTGCTCTCACAATTAGCACTATGGGCAGGATTCAGGAGTCAGCGCTCCCGGAGAAATGTATCCTCCCCTGACACATGGTGTGGTCAAGCAGAATTCAGAAGAATATGTGTTCTCAGAGCAGCTGTGCTGTGACACCATCACACTACCCAGAGGTCTCAGGTATACTGGGACTGATGTCTGTTACCCAGCGCTACTGAAATCAGCTCTGGGGGAGCCTTGCAGGCCTCAGGAGTGAACTGGTTAAAGATGACATAGCATGGGCCTCAGTGCAGGCTTTTTTCAGGGGAGGTAAGTGGTACTCTGTTGGTTTGATGTTTCAGGAAATCAGCGCATGCTCTCATTGCTATAGGAGTTTGTGGAAGTCTTTGAAGGACAGACACATGAAGACAGAATAAAACACCTCACATATAGGAGCTCATTGTTCCTGGCTCCTGTGATAAAAGTTAGGATGGGTTGGTCTTTTCTTCATTTCCAGGTTCTTCTCACTGGGTGTGAGGTGAGCTGATTAACAGGCTGTGCAGATGCCTTTGAAGACACATTCTGTGACTCTTCAACATATTGTCACCTGAGAAAACATCCCAGGACCAGGATCAGTAACCAGGACCAGATGGCTGCTTCTCAGGTAAAAGATGTGTCCTGGGTCAGAGGCTATATTTGCTTTTCCACTAGTATGTCCTATTGCATGAGAACTGTAAATTCCATTAACAAACCCCTTGAGTTCAAAGTTATATATGAATTTTTCCTGTGTTTTCATTTTCTGTGTATTCAGACATATGGCACGTGATCTGGTAACATTGGTATCACAATTAAAAAGTGAGCTTGTAACACAAGTGGAAACAGAGGCCCCATTTCAGAACATCAATCAGCATCTGTATTTTCAGAAAAGTGCAGTCATTTTCTGAATTACACTTGAAGAAGGGCTTATATTTCAGACTCATCTTGACATTTCCCGCTGAGAAATATACACCCCTACCCCTTAATGATACAAACACAGCACTCAGAAATCCATATGCCTGTGTCCATGCCCTAATTTTATTTTATTTTATATTTTAAATATATTTTATTGATTTTTTACAGAGAGGAAGGGAGAGAGATGGAGAGTTAGAAACATCGATAAGAGAGAAACATCGATCTGCTGCCTCCTGCACATCTCCCACTGGGGATGTGCCTGCAACCCAGGTACATGCCCTTGACCGGAATCGAACCTGGGACCTCTCAGTCCGTAGGCCGACGCTCTATCCACTGAGCCAAACCGGTTTCGGCCATGCCCTAATTTTAAAGTTTATTTTTCTGAAAAGCAAAATCTGTACCATGGATTGTTGGACATGTGTCATCCTCATTTGTCAGTATTTGAAAACACATCAGAGAATTTTACTAGGGCAATGTAATCTTATTGGATGGTTCAAGATACACCCCCAGGTCCAAATCTCTTCTCCTAGCACTGTTTTCATATTGGGTGACATTATAAACTTTTCTGGTAGCCTCTAGGTAAATGTGTCTTTTCTTTCAGGGACCGCTGACCTTTAAGGATGTGGCCATAGATTTCTCACAGGAGGAATGGGAATGCCTGGACGCAGCTCAGCGGAAATTGTACCTGCATGTGATGTTGGAGAATTACAACAACCTGGCCTCTGTGGGTGAGGATGACTTCTTTTCTGAATTCCTATGCAGGGGTTTTGTTCTTTTTATTATTTTAACTAGAGGCCTGGTGCATGAATTGTCCACCAGTGGGGTTCCTTGGCCTCCGTGATCGGGCCAAAACCAGCTCTCCAACATCCCCTGAGAGGTCCCAGATTGTAAGAGGGCACAGGCCCGCCAAGGGACCCCACGGGTGTACGATCAGGGCGGGGAAAGATGGGGAATGTTGACTAGCCTGGGAGGGACCATGGAAGTGCTCCAGGGTGTGTCTACCCCTCTTGCTCAATCCAGATTGCTCAGTCTCCATCAGCTGGACTCCAACAACAAGGTAACCTACAGTGGTGCCTTGACTTACAAGTGTCCCGACTAACGAGTTTTTCTAGATATGAGCCGTCTCTCGGCCGATTTTTTGCTTTGAGTTGGAGCTAAAATTCGGGTTACGACCCAGCTTCAGATACCCCACCACTAGTTGTCGCAGCGAACGTCACAGTGAACGCCATAACATCAGCCCAGCATCACGTGTCTCACTCGTTCATTTTAACACTTGGAGTGCGGGAAACGAGTTAAGTCGGCTCGCGTGAATTGCGCGTACTCCGAGGGAGCCGTCTTTAACTCGGTTCATATAGATTTGCAGTGGAGTGCGGGAAACGTGTAAACTCGGGCCGATTGTAACTGCGTATTACCAAATATTTGTTTGTAATCCACCCTTTTGGTGGATGGAACAAAACCAAAAGACAGAGCCATCTTATATTTTGGCGGGAAATTCACCTGCACTCCAAGTGTTAAGCGGTTAGCTCTTAGTTGAAGCATCAGTGTTGTGCTCGCATTTGTGTTTGCAGTTATTTTGCAAAACTTCGTTTTTTTCAACCATGGATCTGAAGAAAGTAAGTGCGAAGGACAATGCTGAGAAGAAGCAGATGATGTGCATTGAATTAAAGAAATTATCGAAAAACATGACCAAGGTGTGCATGTAATTGACTTGACGAAGCAGTACGAGCGTAGCACTTCTACGATCTGCACCGTACTGAAGCAGAAGGAGTCGATACAGGCTACAACTCCAGCCAAGGGCGTTAAAATAATTTCTAAACAGCGGACATCTATCCATGAAAATATGGAGAAGCTGCTAATGGTGTGGTTAACAGAGAAGCAGCTTGCAGGAGATACCGTGACAAAGGCTAGAATCTGTGAGAAGGCACGAGCTATTTACGCTGATTTGCTGCAGCAGACCCTAGGCACTTCAATGGACGAGGCATCGGACAAGCCGTTTAAAGCCATTCGGGGCTGGTTCGAAAATTTTAAAAAGAGGACTGGCATTCACTCCATTGTCAGACATGGTGAGGCAGCGAGCGCAGATATAAAGGCAGGTGAGGATTACCTCAAAACGTTTGCTGAAATTATAGTAGCAGAAGAACCACAGACCCATGAAGGATAGGCTAACCCTCGCACTGTGTGCCAATGCAAGCGGCGACTGCAACATTAAACCACTGCTCGTTTATCATTCGGAAAACCCCAGAGCCTTTAAGTCACATAAGATTCTGAAAGAAAAACTGCAGGTTATGTGGAGGGCAAACCTGAGGGCGTGGGTCACCAGGCAGATCTTTGAGGAGTGGGTGAATTTGGTCTTTGGTCCTGACATTAAGAAATATCTCCCGGAAAATAACCTACCTCAACAAACTCTTCTTGTCGTGGACAATGCACCTGTTCACCCACCTAACCTTGAAGATGACATCCTTGAAGAGTTAAAAGTTTATAAAGGTTCTCTACCTTCCACCTAACACCACCCCTATCCTGCAGCCAATGGACCAGCAGGTGATTTCTAATTTCAAGAAGCTCTTCACCAAGCACTTGTTCAACCACTGCTTTGAGGTGACGGAGAGCACAAACCTCACCCTTCAAGAGTTCTGGAAGGACCACTATAACATCGTGATATGCCTCAGAATTATCGATATGGCCTGGCAGGGTGTTACAAAGAGGACCTTGATTTCTGCGTGGAAGAAACTGTGGCCTGAGGTAGTGTCTGAAACGGATTTTGAAAGACTCGAACCCAAAGCAGCAGTGGTGGAGGAGATTGTATTCCTCGTCAAGTCCATGGGCCTGGACATGGATGAAGGTGACATCAATGAGCTCATCAAGGAGCACTCCGAGGAACTGACAACGCAGGAGCTAAAGGAGCTACAGACGCAGCAGCACACAGAGGTTTTGCAGGAAATAGATGACACGGAGGAGGAGGAGGAGGTTATCTCTGTAAGTGAGATGAAGCAAATGTTGGGAATGTGGGAGAAACTTTCAGACTTTATTCAAAAGAAACACCCAGAAAAAATTGCAACTGGGCATGCAATGGAGCTATTTAATGACACTTGCCTAACTCATTTCAGAAATATTTTGAAAGGGAGGGTGAAACAGATTTCATTGGACAGGTTTTTATCAAAAACTGTAGATGAAAGTGATGAAAACGTGGCGAAAAGGGCAAAAGTCAGCAAATGAGATTCAGTTATTCAGATATTCAGTTCAGCCTTTCTCCTCCAACTCCATCAGAATCTTTTTTAAAAAATATATATTTTATTGGCTTTTTACAGAGGAAGGGAGAGGGATAGAGAGTTAAAAACATTGATGAGAGAGAAACATTGATCAGTTGCCTCCTGCACACCCCCTACTGGGAATATGCCTGCAACCAAGGTACATGCCCTTGACCGGAATCGAACCTGGGACCTTTCAGTCTGCAGGCTGACGCTCTGTCCACTGAGCCAAACCGGTTAGGGCCCATCAGTATCTTTAAGTCGTTTGATCTCCAAGGTAAATGCTGTACATTAAACTTAATAAAACAAGTTTATTGCACTACATTCTATTGATCAGTATTGTGGTTTTATACAATATTCGTTATTTTTAAATACATTTTTCTTATTTAAAAACATTTAACTAAACAATTGCAGTGTTTTTTGGGTGTCCGGAATGTATTAATGGCATTTCAATTCATTGTAATGGTGAAAATTGATTTGATATACGAGTAATTTGAGTTACAAGCTCTGTCACAGAGCGAGTTAAACTCGTAAGTCAAGGCACCACTGTACCAGTCGGAGCATCTGCCCCCTGGTGGTCAGTGAACATCATAGCAACTGGTCGACTGTCTGCCCCTGGTGGTCAGTGCATGTCACAGCGAGCATTTCAGCAGCCGTAGTGTATCATTAGCATATATGTATCATTAGCGTATACGCTTGGTAGCACTTAGCATATTAGGCTTTTATTGTATAGGACTAGAGGCCCGGTGCACAAAAATTTGTGCTCTCGGGGGGGAAGGGGGGTCCCTCAGCCCGGCCTGTGCCCTCTCACAGTCTGGGACCCCTCGGGAGATAACGACCTGCTGGCTTAGGCCTGCTCCTGGGTGGCAGAGGGCAGGCCCAATCCCTAGGTGCACCCCCTGGTCGGGCTCAGAGCAGGGCCGATTGGGGAGCTGGGGCACTGCCCCCTGTCATGCACAGAGCAGGGCGGATCAGGGGGTTGGAGCGCTGCACCCTGTCACACTCAGGGCAGGGCCAATGGGGAGGTTATGGCTCTACCCTGTCACACACAGAGCAAGGCCTGTGGAGGGGGGTTGGGGCGCCACCCTCTATCACCCACAGAGCAGGGCCGATCAGGGGGATGGGGAGCCGCCGCTGTCACACTCGGGGCAGGGCCGATGAAGAGGTTATGGCTCTACCCTGTCACACACAGAGCAGGGCCAATCAGGGGATTGGGGAGCTCCCCCTTATCAGGCACAGAGCAGGGCCCGTGGGGGGGGGGGGTTGGGGCGCCGCACCCTGTCAAGCACAGAGCCCCAGGGCAATCGGGATTGGGGAGCTCCCCCCTATCAGGCACAGAGCAGGGCTGATCAGGGGGTTGGGGCGCCTTCCCCTGTCGCGAACAGAGCAGGGCGGATAGGGAGGTTGTGGCCCCGCCCCCTATCACACACAGAGCCGCAGGGCAATCAGGGGTTTTGGGTGCTGCCCCCTGTCACGCTGATCCTGGTGCCGGGAGCCTCGCTGCTCCACTGATCCCGGTGCTGGGAGGCATATTACCCTTTTACTATATAGGATAGAGGCCTGGTGCATGGGTAGGAGCCAGCTGGTTTGCCCTGAAGGGTGTCCTGGATCAGGGTTGGGGTCCCCACTGGGGTGCCTGGCCAGTCTGGGTGAGGGGCTGAGGGCTGTTTTCCGGGTGGCCAGTGACTAAAGCTCCCAACCGCTCCTTGTTTTCTTCTTTTTTTTTTTTTTTATTCTGGGCCAGCTTTAGCTCTGAGGCCTTGCTGCTGAAAACATGGATACAATGTTTCGGTCCCGCTGGGTTTCAGCCTGCGGTTTCTGGGGTTTTGTTTACCTTCTTATTTGCAACATAGTACATACTTGCTTAGACTTGCAGTTGAGAGGCCGGCAAGTGAGGCGGGGAATGTTGGAGTCCGCAGCAAGCAAGCCTCAGGCTCCCTTCAGTGCCTGGCTGCCGGCCGCCATCTTGGCTGACAGTTAATTTGCATATACTCACTGATTAGCCAATGAAAAGGGTAGCGGTTGTACGCTAATTACCATGTTTCTCTTTTATTAGTGTAGATATCTTTAGGGGGCTTCTAGGATAGAGTCTTACTCTGTATGTTGTGTATCTGATCTCTCAAACCTTCCATCTTGCAGAAATCTGTCATTATACATTAAACCCCTACTTCCTCATTTGCTTTAAAAAGAAGGCTTGCTTATAACTACCTTTTTTTTTTTTTTATGACATGGATTATATTAGATTACTCACCTGAGGGAAATCCTGTAGTATCTGTGTCTCTTAGTGACATGTCTGCTTCAGTGAAAAATTATCATCAGTTTTTCTCTTTGTGGTATCAGGTGATAATATCTCTTTATTTTTTAGCAGGATAGTATTGCATTACATGTACACAGGAAACTTCACTCATTCATTCATTCAACTATCCATGGACATTTGAGTAGTTTCCATCAAATGTAGGCTCTTCTGAATAACATTGTAATGGACACAAATGTGTAAATGTCTCTTGCAGATCCTCCATGAATTTCTTTCGATATATACCTAGAAGTAGGATGGCGGCCAGCAGTATTTTATACTTTACAGCATACAAATTATGCACCTTCTGCATAAAATAAATTATTATTTCATTTCTCTTCATGCTGTTATTCATGTAATTGCACACTTAATTTGTTATTTCGTACTAATTTCTGTTACGATACAGGAACACAGTTAACTGTGAGGATTGGCTTTATGTACCATGTTTTGAGAAATTCATTGGATTTATACATATTTTTAAAATGTGTAGTCCGTGATTTGCAATACACAGTTCTGTCAGCTGTTAACAGAGATCATTTTATTTGATTATTTTCTAAGATTATTTTTTTATTTTCTATTTTTGTTGTGACCATGGGAGCTACTTAAAATATTTTTAGGCTAGCCGAAACCGGTTTGGCTCAGTGGATAGAGCGTCGGCCTGTGGACTGAAAGGTCCCAGGTTCGATTCCGGTCAAGGGCATGTACCTGGGTTGCGGGCACATCCCCAGTGGGAGATGTGCAGGAGGCAGCTGGTCGATGTTTCTCTCTCATCGATGTTTCTAACTCTCTATCTCTCTCCCTTCCTCTCTGTAAAAAATCAATAAAAATATAAAAAAAAAAATATTTTTAGGCTATAACAATATACTTTAAACTAGGTATGCCACTTGCATGCAAAACTGTGCTACTTGCCCTCTCTACCCCTGTACCCACTTAAGTTATTGATATTACGTTATCTTTTACGTTGCGTCTTCTAGTAGAGATTTAAGATTTTACACCGTTTAGTTATTTAGTCATTCATTTATTTATTTTTAAGATATTTTTTGAGAAATTATTTTTTCATATGCTTTTAGGGTTATATTCTGGGATTCATATTTTCATTGTTTTTGTTTTTTTAACCTGTTTTTTTAAACCTGTGCTCATGTTTATATTCTATTCTACTTAGAATTTACTGAGCTGCTTGTATTTGAATGTCTCTTTCTCCAATTGTCATGACCTTCAACTGTTAATTTTTATATAAGCTGCCTAATCCTTTTCACTATGCTCTCTTTTTTCTTTTTTTTTTTTTAAATATATCTTATTGATTTTTTACAGAGAGGAAGGGAGAGAGATAGAGAGTTAGAAACATCATTCAGCTGCCTCCTGCACATCTCCCACCGGGGATATGCCCGCCACCAAGGTACATGCCCTTGACCGGAATCGAACCCGGGACCTTTCAGTCCGCAGGCCAATGCTCTATCCACTGAGTCAAACCAGTTTTCGGCTCACTATGCTCTCTTTATGGAGTCCTCTGGGAAGTTGATTTATTAGTGTCTTAGGAGTCCCTTCAGTTCTGTTCATATTATCACATGCTTGTTAGCTTCCCTGAATCAAAATTTTTAATGAATTATATACAAATTCTTTGATTTTTTATTTTTTAAATCGTGTTTATTGATTTCAGAGAGGAAAGGACAGGTAGAGACAGAACATCAATGAAGAGAGAGAATCCTCGTTTGGCTGCCTCCTGCACGATTGGGGATTGAACCTTCAACCCGGCCTGTGCCCTGACCTGGAAACAAACAGACGTCTGGGTTCATAGACAGAAGCTCAATCATTGAGCCACAGTTACCAAGCCGATTCTTTGATTTTTCAGGTTGATAACATCTTCATTGATGATTCTACTGTACTTTTTAATTTGGGTATTATGTTTCCTATTTCCCACTTCTGTGTGGTATTTGTAAAATTTTTTTTTCTCATTTTATTTTTATTTTGGTTATGTAATATTTTGGTGATATTATATAGTTGTCTTATTTTCTACTTTGTGGTTTTAAGATATTTATTTTTCTTCAGGTAATTAATATATTTCCATTAATGTATTGCCTGTTTGATTACAGTTATTTTGTGGTTCTGATGGGACACTTTTGCTGTTTCTTTGCATGACTCGATATCTTTTGTTCAGATTTAGGAACTGTAAACAAGCAGGCTTTTGAACATGCTTTCTATAGGAGGAAATAAATAATAACCATCTGTGGAACAAATTCTTTTGTTCCACACTGTTTTCAGGATCTGTATTCTTGGTTTAGTTGTCTAATTTCCCAGTTAAAATGTTCTCTGTTTCTTTCTCAGACTCACGGTATCTTTTCAGGCTTCATATACATCATCAGTACCGTAGTCTTTGTGGTGGTCCAACAGTTTCTCATTGTTTCTTTGCAGTAGCCACTACAGGGCACTCACCATGTACTACCATTCTGTTCACACTCTGTCTCTTGCACAACAGACACTTGTTGTTCAGGATGCTTCAAAAAGAGGGATATCATGGAACACACACTTCCTCATGTCTCTCTCGCTCCACTGAAGAAACTGAGAGGTGGGGGTGTTTTTATAATATTGCTATTGTGTGACAGGGCTTTTGAGCAGGTATCATTGGCAAATGTAAGCAACTCTTTGTTCCTCTTTGATGAGACTTTTCGTCCTTGTACCTATGTTTAGCTTTCTTTGAATCCTTCACTGGTTATTGGAGTACTCAAAAATGTCATTTGGCCTATACTTGCTGGTAATTTCAAAGTGCACTCATCTGATTTTCAAAACTAAAAATTACTTTTATTTCAGCTATGTCGTGTGAAGATAACCAGACCTTTTTGCTAAAGCCCAGAATTCAAGATTTATTCTCTGAATTTATACTGGTAAGATATAAAAGGTGTGGTTTTGATAATGTACACTTAATGAAAGCCTTGGAAGTTGAGGAAGAATGTGATGAGAAGAGGGGTTGTTAATATAAACTGAACTAACCTGGAATGGTTATTCATAATACAGTTCTTGTTAACTAAAGAGGTCAGGTATATTATGCATTTGGGAAACCTCCCACTTTAAAGTCAGTTACATTGGCAGATCATTGTGTTTCTACACGTGATGGTTGAAAGCAACATTTTACTGTTATGTATCCTTAGAAAGGGAATCCGTGCTGTAAATAATTATTAGAATTGTTTAAAATGTAGGGTGGGATTAAACTTTGTCATTCATTTCTAAAATTTAGATATTTATAATGTTCCTATAAAATTCAAATCTCAATTTGGCAATCTTCTGATTTTTAAAAATATATATTTTTATTGATCTCATAGAGGAAGGGAGAGAGAAACATCAATAATGACAGACAGTCATTGATTGGCTGCCTCTTGCATGCCACCTAGTCTGAAACCCGGGCATGTGACCTAAAGAGAAATCGAACCTTGATCTCCTGTTTCATATGTGCATGCTCAACAAAGAGTCCCGCCGGCTGGGCAGTTTGGCAATCTTTTAAACAAGAATTCATTATTTTTGCTCAAATACTTTTATTTTTATCTATAATTTCAATAAAGTGGGAATGCTTTTTTACACAACTTCCATGGCTTAATGAGTATCATGAAATGGTTCTTATGCAACAAGTGTACATGTTTCTTGAACTTACAACTGTCACTAAAGCCCTATCTCCCATCACCAGGAGAATGAATATAATGGAGACACAATTTATCAACGGAACAAATATTGGAAAAACTGTAAGCAAGAATCATATCTTATTAATCAACAGACAATTGAACTTGCAGAGGACCATTTTAAGAGAGGAAAAGTCTTTAACGAAATGTCCAATCACCATGTAGGTCAGTTTTTGCATATTATGGAGAAGACACACAAAGAAAGTAGATGTGTCAAATCTTTTCAGGAATCTTCAAATTATACTAAAGAGAATATTCATGCTGGGGAACAGGATTACACAGGTAATCCATGTGTTAGAATCTTCAGTGAAATATTAAATCTAAATAGACTGAAGAAAATCTATAATGGAGAAAAATATTATACATGTAAAAATTCTAATAAAACATCCCATTGGCCTTCAGGTTGTACTCTAAATGAAAGAATTCAAACTGGAGAGAAGCCTTACAAATGTAAAGAATGTGGCAAAGCCTTTAAATGTCATTTAACTCTTATTGTACATGAGGAAAGAATTCATACTAGGGCAAAACTTTATAAACTCAGTGAGACTGGAAAAGGCTTTAGTCAGTCCTCAAAACATACTGAACATCATAGAAATCCTAAGAAAGTAATGTATTATAAATGTTCAGAATGTGGCAAAGCCTTAAGCTGTCCATCAAAACTTATTATTCATCAGAGAATTCACACTGGAGAGAAACCTTACAAATGTAGAGAATGTGGCAAATCCTTTAGGCATGCCACCTCCCTTAATTGTCATCAGAGTATTCATACTGGAGAAAGGCCTTACAAGTGTACAGAATGTGGCAAAGCATTCAGCAATTCCTCATCCCTTACTCATCATCAGAGAATTCATACTCGAGAGAAGCCTTACAAATGTAGAGAATGTGGCAAATCCTTTAGTCATCCCTCCTCCCTTAATCGTCATCTGATTATTCATACTGGAGAAAAGCCTTATAAGTGTTCAGAATGTGACAAAGCCTTTAGCCGACACTCAACTCTTACTATTCATCAGAGAATTCATACTGGAGAAAAGCCTTACAAATGTAAAGTATGTGGCAAAGCCTTTAGACAGCCCTCAAATCTTAGTATTCATCAGAGAATTCACACTGGAGAGAAACCTTATAAATGTAGAGTATGTGGCAAAGCTTTCTCCGATTCCTCATCCCTTACTATTCATCAGAGAATTCATACTGGAGAGACGCCTTATAAATGTACAGAATGTGGTAAAACATTCAGCGAGTCCACAGCCCTTAATCAACATCAGAGAGTTCATACTGCATAGAAGCCATATAAATGTAGAGAATGTGACAAAGCCTTTAGCCGACCCTCAAAACTTAGTATTCATCAAAGAATTCACACTGAACATAAATCTTATAAATGTAGAGAAAGTGACAAAACCTTTAGCTGTTCCTCAAACCTTACTGCACAACAGAGAATTTACACTGGAGAGAAGCCTCATAAATGTAGAGAATGTGGAAAAGTGTTCAGCAGCCATAGAGATCTTACTACACATAACCGTATTCATACTGGAGAGAAGCCATACAAATGTTGAGAATGTGGCAAAGCTTTCTGCCAGTCTTCACACCTTACTAATCGTCAGAGAGTTCATATTGGTGAGAAGCCTTTTAAATGTAGAGAATGTGGCAAAGACTTTAGGCAGTCCTCATCCTTTACTTGTCATCAGAGAGTTCATACCGGAGAGAAGCCTTATAAATGTACAGAATGTGGCAAAGCCTTTCGTGTCCTATCATTCCTTACTTATCATCAAAGAGTTCATACTGGAGAGAAACCTTTTAAATGTAGAGAATGTGGCAAATCCTTTAGCCAGTCCTCATCCCTTACTTGTCATCAAAAAGTTCATACTGGAGAGAAGCCTTATGAAGGTAGAGAATGTGGCAAAGCCTTTAGCCAGTCCTCCTCCCTTGTTAATCATAAGAGAGTTCACACTGGAAAGAAACCATATACCAGGTAAGTGTAGAGAATGTGGCAAATCCTTTGGAAGCTCCTCAGGCCTTAGTAAGCATCAGAGAGTTCATTCTGGAAAGAATCCTTGTAAATATGGAAAATATAACAGCCTTTCATCAGTGTTCCTGCCTTTCTGTACAGCAGAGTTCATACTTGAGAGAAGACTAATAGATGCGAGGAGTGTCCTAAGTCCTTTACAAACAGAACTTACTGAACATCACAGATTTCATACTGGCAAGAAGCCTTACAAATGTGAAAAATGTAGAAAATGCTTTAACTGTACCTGATAGACTTCATACTAAAGAGAGTCCTTTCAAATGTTGAGCATGTGCAAGAGCCTCTACTCACAGCTCAAAATTTACCTAATAATAGACGTTTATAGTGGAGGGAAGGGTTACACTCTAAAAAATGTGAGAAAGCCTTTATCCTGAGGTCTAACCTACTCAGCATTTTAGGAATCATTCGAAAGAGAGCAATAATATAAAGTTTTCATTCAAAGATTTGCCCATGGTTTATCATTAAGAATGATCAAATAAGGTCTGACAAATTATGAGGCATATGTCAAAGTCTATATCTTTATATGTCATACAACATCTGATAATTATTACTTGTTCAAAGCCCAGCAAATATAAAGAATGTGACAAAGCCTACTCAGTATTCAAACCTTACCCAACATCAGAATTCATACTGGGGAGAAACAATACAAATATAAACAATGTCCTAAGTTCTTTAATCAGCATCTGAACCTTATTTCTCACATTGGAATTCATTGTAGTCGGAAACCTTAACACTGAAGAATGTGGGAAATTATATAGTTGTTCCTACAGTTTCAGTTAATATTAGGGATTGTAATTGGGTAGAAATTCTACATTCATGATGCAGGAGAGAGGACTTTTTTTTCAAAATATACAGTTTACAAAATTCCAAGGAGTTTATGCCTTAAAGTGACGTTAAAAAGTAAAAACTTGACCCAAGTATATAATTGATTAAGAATTTTAAAGGCCGAAACCGGTTTGGCTCAGTGGATAGAGCGTCGGCCTGCGGACTGAAAGGTCCCAGGTTCGATTCCGGTCAAGGGCATGTACCTGGGTTGCAGGCACATCCCCAGTAGGAGATGTGCAGGAGGCAGCTGATCGATGTTTCTAACTCTCTATCTCTCTCCCTTCCTCTCTGTAAAAAATCAATAAAACATATTTAAAAAAAAAAAAAAAGAATTTTAAAGTATCACTGAATTCACACTAGATAGGTAGCAAAAATGCCTTTCAGGTATTGCTCTAAATCAGAAGGTTTATTATGCAGTGTACTCCATTCTTTAAATGTAGTTAGGTAATATTTCTATACTTAAATATATCAAAAGAATTTATGTTTGCATATGTACAATTTCTTAGAGTGTTACTGTTTTATCCTGAAATCATTTGAGGTACTTTGAAAAAGAAATATTAGGTGATTCTGTTCCCATATCACTTGATGCTGCTATGTGTTATTCCTGGTGTATGAGTGAAATCATGGGGTTGATTGTTTCTGCCTTAGAGATTTGTGAGCTGTTGTATATTATATGGACTTCACTTATACACATTTTTCCATGGAATATTGGATACATTGTAACGTGCACATTTTTCCCATTAGAGAATTACACTATTGAATGGATCTTTTAAAATCGTTTTTGAGTGTTATTTTTTTTCTTTTTATTGCTTAAAGTATTACAAAATGTATTACATATGTCTCCTTTTTTCCCTGCCCTTGACAATCCCGTGGCCGCCCCTACCCCCCAGTGTCTTGTGTCCATTGGTTATGCTTATATGCATGCATACAAGTCCTTCGGTTGGTCTCTTACCTTCCCCTCCTGCCCCCCAACCCTTCCCGGCCTTCCCGTTGTAGTTTGACAGTCTGTTCAAGGCTGCTGTGCCTCTGTATCTATTTTTGTTTATAAGTTTGTAATGGTCTTTATTATCCATAAATAAGTGAGATCATGTGGTATTTTTCCTTCATTGACTGGCTTATTTCACTTAGCATAATGCTCTCCAGTTCCATCCATGCTGTTGCAAATGGTAAGAATTCCTTCTTTTTTACAGCAGCATAGTATTCCATCGTGTAGATGTACCACAGTTTTCTAATCCATTTATCTACTGATGGGCCGTTAGGCTGTTTCTAGATCTTAGCTATGGTGAATTGTGCTGCTATGAACATAGGGATGCATATATACTTTCTGATTGGTGTTTCTGTTTTCTTGGGATATATTCTTAGTAGTTCTTGAGTTTTATAAATGATATCATCAAAGTTACTTCCTATTCTGTGCCAACTTGTTCAGAGGAAAACTTTATGAGGGTGTTAACGTAAAAAAACAAACATTAAAACCTGTAAAGAATTTTGTGAGTTTATTTGAGCCAAACTGTTGACATATGCCGGGAAGCAGAACCTCAATGAACTGAGATAATGCTCCGGAGGATGGCGGGGTTACATCCGTATTTATACATTGCGATCAAAGGAGGAACATAGGTGGGTTACATGAAATTCATTGGTGACAGATTAAGGAGGAGGGATAAGCAAAGCAGGGAAACCCCTGGGATTGGATAAAAAGTAAAATGATGGAAACATATTTAGGTGGGTGCAGGAAGAATTAACATGATGATGAAGGAATTTGTGGTATCTGTCCTGGGACCCAGCACATTTGGTTGTGCCTCAGGGGCTCCAGATAAAAGGAAGTCACAAGTTATCCAGACATTTCAAGGGTATGTTATCATAGATGCAAAAAGACAGATAGGCTCAATTAAGGTAAAGGTTGACCTTGTCAGTGAAGATACTGGCCTAGGACTTAACTGCCCACCATAACTGCTTTTAGTCAAAGTTTAATTTCAGACCATCCTTTGTGGTTACTTTAGGTCTCCGAGTTTGCAAGAATGCCACGCAGGCCTCCCCTGAGCTTGTCAGGTCAGCATGTGGTCCTTTTCGTCCACAAGGGCATGTCCATTTGTGGTTTTGATGTTTAGGTGAATGGAAGTACACTGAAGATAGTGCTGTCTTTATAATAGGTTTCCCATAATTAAGATGAATATTGCAATACCAGTAACATTGTTGTACCTAGGATGCAGAATGGGCATGAACTCTGCATATGGAGAACGGACACTTCCTAGGCTGCACTGCTGGCTGAACTCAGAAAAATTAATTCTATTTCTTTCATATCCTATTTCTTGTTCCTCTCTGTTTTTTAACTTTGTCTTCCAGGCTGCCATTCTTTTTGCAATGCTATGACCACAGCATTTAAAGCTCTTCCTGTCCCACATCACCCCCTCAAGTCCGTGTAGCTGCTGCTAAGTTGTTTGGAGTTTACTAATACAATGACTGACAATAGAATTGGGGGAATATTTTGCTTTATTTAATGAAGTAGGTAGCCCACCATTCATGTTCTCATACAGACACCTATAGTTTTTAATATGAATATGAATTTTTGGGATACCACAAATTGGCATCTGTGTACTTTTAATTAGAATGATTTTTCTTGTCTTCATTTTCATTAGAAACCTTAATTTCTCAGTGTTACATCAGTAACTTGTTTATTGGGGTGGGATTAGCCCATCATAAACAAGTTTTATTCTCATTTTCCTGAATGTAGCCTAATGTTGGTCATTCCTTCTAGAGGAACCCCAGAGTTAATGCAGCTTTGCAGTTAAAACCTTTTATTATTTTGGATGCAAAGTTATTTTGTATATATACGGCCTGACCAGAGGTATGTCTTTTGGCATTAGTTGTCCCTGAAGTGTTTTTGCAAGTCATCACTGTAAGTTCCAGGGACAGCAGGATAGCAGATATTGAAATGAAAGCCCCACATTTATTAGTTCTCCAATGTCCAATGCTATATTTGTACAAGATGGTAAACATTAGTTCTTATGCGTGTGCCCACCCAAAGGACTGACAAAAAATCATTATAGAAACAACATGTTCAATATTCTTCTACTCTACTTTCTGACATACCCATTGAACATTCTTATATATATGTATCTCCTGATATTTTGTGACTACGACTCATCGGACCAGGGGCTCTATAAATTTGTTCTGTTAAAGGACATACTATGGGATCCAGATTATTCATATAATTCAATCCCATGTAGACAATGGTTCCATTTTCTGGTACTATAGTGATTAATGTTGGGGAGGTGTATTGATACAAAATACACATAAGGTCTTTTTTTTTTTCCTCATGTGGCCATTAGGGAAATAGATGAAGCAAACACTATCCCTTGGGTTAGAGGGGATTCTGTCTTCAATTTGTCCAGAATGCATATTCTGCTTTGTGGTGAAAAGTTCTAAATCAGAGATTTCAAATTTTTTTTTTTTTCTCATAGCACACATGAACTAATTACTGAAATTTAGTGGTCCACCGAAATATATATTTTGCCAATCTTCAAAAAAATCTATTTTTTGGGGGGGGATTAATGGGGCGATAAGGACACATTTGTAATACCTTAACTAATAAAGAATTTTTTTTAAAAAATCTAGTTTTGATTCATGCGTACCACACATATATTACCGTGTTGGCTGTTGTCACTTATTTTATTCGACAATCTACTGGCTATGTAGTCTGTACTATTGACTAAACAGCCAGGTGTTGCTTGTTCTAAAAAGTCTTGCAGCACACCAGTTTGCCTGTGTGACACTCGCTTGATGATCACAGCTGTAAACAAAATTCATCTATTCTACTGTGTCATTTAAGACCACTTTTTCCTCATTGGTTTGTCTGGGATACCTATCCATTGATGTGAATGGGAAGTAAAAGTTCCCTACAATGACTGTACTTGTTAATTTTAAAAATGCTGCCAAAACCGGTTTGGCTCAGTGGATAGAGTGTCAGCCTGAGGACTGAAGGGTCCCAGGTTCGATTCCGGTCAAGGGCATGTACCTGGGTTGCAGGCACATCCCCAGTGGGAGATGTGCAGGAGGCAGCTGATTGATGTTTCTCTCTCATCGATGTTTCTAACTCTCTATCTCTCTCCCTTCCTCTCTGTAAAAAATCAATAAAATATATTTTTAAAAAATGCCAATAACTATATACCTATCAATATTCATTCACAATATAAATGGGTTAACTCCTTCAGCTAGAAGACACAGGGTAGCTGAATGGATAGGAGAACTAGACCCTTAATGTATGCAGTCTACATGAGACCCATTTCAGATCCAAAGACACAGCATGAAAGTAAAGGGTTGGGAGAAAGTTATTACATCTCTACCTTTGGGCCCCAGGAGACTACTCTGCAGAGAGTGTTGCTATAGTGAGAGCTGTAATCGTGGACTGTGTACATTTAATAGGTACGAGGTGACACAGAACCTAGCGAGAGAACATGGCAAAAGATCCTGGACAGAACCTGGCTACAGAACTTGGCTGGAGAACCTATACAGAACATGGCAGGAGAACCTAGAGAACTTGGCTGGAGAACCTGGCGACTAAACCTGGCTGAAGAACCTAGACACAGAACCTGGCTGGAGAACCTAGCGAGAGAACATGGCAAGAGAACCTGGACAGAACGTGGCTGGAGAACCTAGAGACAGAACTTGGCTGGAGATCCTAGACAGAACCTGGCCAGAGAACCTAGCGAGAGAACATGGCTAGAGAACCTGGACAGAACTTGGCTGGAAATCCTGGCTAGAGATACTGGCTAGGCTGTTGATCAACGGAAAAAAAAAAATAGGTATGAGGATAACCGAGCTCCGAGTTAGCTAACCCATGTGGAAGCGTTGACTTTGAAGTGTTTCAATGCCCAGAAAGTTGAAGAAGGAGCTGGAGCAGGTCAAAGCAGGCCTGCGGGGAATCTCAGATAAAGATGCCTCTCTTTTATGTGAACCACTTAATTGATGGCTTTAGAGTCTTTTTCTAAAATTTGGAAATCCAATAAAGGAAAAAACTCTACCCTTGTGGGTAAAACCAGTGATTTCATGGAAATGAAATTTTTAAAATGCTGTGGTTGCAATACTAATGTCAGACAAAACATAGACTTTGAAAGGCATGCCATAGTAATAGACGGATACTTCCTAATGATAAAGGGATCATCTTATCAAGAGGATAAAACCCTTATAAACACTTATGGATGCAAAGTAGGAGGACCTGAGTGTATAAAGCAAATGTTGGTGGACATGAAAGCAGAGATTGATCTTTTCCCCCTGGGATCTTTGTATTTTGGTTGTTGATTTGTAGGACTTGGGGAAATAGGGATACAGATGCCTCAAGACCTATGACTTACAATCACTTTTCCTCATCTGATTGATTGTGTTTTCCCATGTACTATAGGCATTCAATGCACAGAGTATATATTTTGATGATGAGTAATTATTTAAACTTTCTCTGTTTTTGTGTTGGTATCATATCTCAAACTATTGTAAAATCCGAGGTCATAAAGATTCAATCCTATGTTTTTATCTCAGAGTTCTTACATTTAGCTCACATATGGGTTCTATGTCTTGGATAAATTATAACCATTTTTACTGCAGTCACCTGCTCAATGAGAGTCCCCAGCTGAACACCAAGGTTTTTTGTGAGAAGGACATGCAGAGAATAACAAATACTCACTGTCAAAAGTCACATTCATGATACATTTTAACACTAATTATGTCATTTAAAACCCCTCTTTGAACCTTAGTTCTATCTCTGAACTTTCCATTTTGTTACCAATTATTAATACTTTTGAGTCAGGAACACCCTATTTCTATTCTGTAACAGATGGATTCATAAAATCTGGCAAAAGTGTTTCTTCTATCAGTGGTGTGTCTTTTTTTTCCATAGGTTCCTGCGCATTTGTGCACATTAATACATCACTGCACTTGTGGTCTCTTATTTCTTCATTTGTGTAGAGCTGCCAGGGCATCCAGATGATGCCCCTAAGCTGTCCTTACTGACCAACCTGGCTGATAGTCCAGAGCCTACTTGCAGGCTCTAGTCCAGCGGTTCTCAACCTGTAGGTTGCGATCCCTTTGAGGGTCCAACGACCCTTTCACAGGGGTCGCCTAAGACCATCGGAAAACACATATATCATTACATACTGTTTTTGTGATTAATCACGATGCTTTAATTATGTTCAATTTGTAACAATGAAATTGGGGGTCACCACAACATGAGGAACTGTATTAAAGGGTCGCGGCATTAGGAAGGTTGAGAACCACTGCTCTAGTCCATGTGTGAATAGACACCCATTCTCAATGTGATCACCTCACCAAAGCCTGTGGTTGAGTTCCACGTTACTGCCTCATGCAGAGACCTGTGGTAAGGATGTTAATTTCCTTATGTGAACATAAAAGGGAAAGGAAACCTAGCTTTCAAATTTTTAGTGGCATCATTTAAACCCAAAATAATTGTCAACTTGAAACAACCTAATATTCATTATTCTGTTTCCTGTGGAAATTCTGGAGATTGTACTGGTGGAGCTTGCATCAACCTGATCACATCTGTATGTCCAGAGACATTTCTAAAATTTTATTTACAATACAGGGCCTCCTGGTTTTCTCAGAAATAATACGTGTTGTGAAAATTATGAAGTATTTTCATCCTGATATTTTAATAACATTTTCTTTTCTTTATTTTGTTTTAAAAATTATTTTATTCATTACAGAGCAGAAGGGAAAGGGTGAGAGAGATTGAAATATCAATGGTAAAAGAGAACCATGGATCCCCTGTCTCCTGCATACCCCACATTGGGATGGAGCCCTCAACTGGGGCATGTGCCCTGACCACGAATAGAACCCTGACTTCTGGTTCATAGTCCTATGCTCAACCACTGAGCCATGCCATCTGGGCATGTTTTATTATTTTCAGTAATTAAATGCTTATGTTGAGATAGATTGAAAGTTTGGAAGATACATTGCTTTTAGGGGAGAAAAAAAAAAAACAAGCTCCCAGGACTCAGCTTACTCCCACTCATGTCTACTCACTATGCAGAGAATGTTCTGCTGTTTGTCTATAGATGGAATATTTTTCAATGAAACATACTTGACATTAGATGCTCTCTAACACATATTGTTGTAAAAATTACTGTGGGTAAAAAGGGAGATGTAATTATTGGATAGTGGTCAATGGTTTTACCTCTTTTTAGGCTTACATTACAGAGAATGTGCCACCATACAAAATGTTACACAATTAATTATTTCTTTCTTGTGTTTATTTTTGACCCCTGGATGTGCCCCAGTCTCTTCTAGAACCCTCAATCCTGGCACATTGTTTACATCCCAAGGTTTGGAATGAGGATCCTTGTTTGGAAAAAATCAGTTTACAGAAGCAGAAGCAGTTTAGTTAAGCATGTTATCTAAATTATAGTTTTGGGTCCCAGGATCACTGAATTGACAGAAACACATTATCTAGAGCCCTCATGTCAGAATGAGGAACCTGGTTTGCAAAAAAAGCCATTTACAGAAGCAGACTTAAGCATGTTATCTCAATTATAGTTTTTGGGTCTCTGGAACACTGAGTCAACAGGGACACTTTAGCTGGAGCCCTCTGACCTTGGGATAACTGTGCTGTCCTTCCCAGGTAAAGGAAAATGTGCTTTCTAAGACCAGTATGACCACAACCAATGGGATTTCACATTACAGTCAATAGGTTATTTAATCAAATGAGGTGATTTATTATAATCCAGATAATTAAAATAACTTTTCTATTATTTTAGCAAGAAGATAAGTACGGAAACCAAACAGCAGGGTTATGAAAGGGCGAGGACTGCGCCCTCCATCTTACCCTGCGTCCTCCATTTTTGGGCAGCCGTGTGCTCGGCGGGGCTTCCTCCTGGAAGCCCAAGCCTCTGCCAGCTACACCCAGGATTTCTTTAAACTAACCAATGACAATCAAGGGAAGTACGCACCATGGATATGACCACATCCTGTTAACGAGACACCGACTTGCGCCTGGCCAATCGGCAGGGCCCACAGTCCTCTCTCCTCCCCTTACTATAAAACCTCTCTCACCATAGTGCTGGCCCTCCCTCTCCCACTTACTGCTGTGCCACTAAGGAGGGTAGGGGAGCCAAGCCCGGCTTTGAATAAAAGACTCTCTGCTTTTGCATCAGACTCGGCTGGCTCCCTGGTGTGGTCTCTTGGGGATCCTGAAATCTGGGCATAACAGGTTAGAGTTAAACTACAGTTTCTACCCAAAATGATTGCTACCATACTTCAGTAGATCACTTTTAACATCATTTCTGGAGATAGTATTTGCCCCTGTGGATTGTATCCTCTCCCACAGAGAAGGCTCCTGTTGGATGCAGGTGAGGCTTCATCAGGGTTTCTGCCGGGGCATTCCCCTCCGTTCCATTGGTGTATGGGTCTGTGTTAATCCAGGATCACGCCCACTTGGTTACTCTTGCTTTGTAAAATGTTTTTCAGGGTAAAAAAGTGAATCTTCCTCTATTTGAAGTATTTAGCCTCTCCCGAATCTCTTTGCTTAAAGTACAACCAAAACTGTCTTGAATTTCAATAAGTAATCTATTTATTGTGTAGACACTTGGACATATTAAGGAATGTCTTTCAGTTTATTTGTATCTGCTTTCTTTAGCATTGCTGTGTCATTTTCAGTGTGTAAGTCTTTCACCGTCTTTGTAGAATAGATTGTCTTTATCTATTGGACGAAAGCGGCCACATGCTGACCTGACAAGCTCAGGAGAGGCCTGCATTGCAGTCTTGCAAACTCTTATGGACCAATGTTTGCGAGAGTAAGACCACCAACTCCAATTAGGTCTTAGCAGCAAGCGAGGATTTATTGAAAGCTGGCCAGCGACTGCACACAGGGAGCTTTCCCCTGCTGCAGTCCCGAGCCTTTCTCTGAGAGCCTTTTTAAAGGCTGTCACATGCGGCCAGTGCTGTGTCACACCTGGCTGGAGCTTTTAACCACAACCCATTCTTTGAACAATCCAGTGGAAACTACCTATTCTTTGAAAGTTTAGTAGAAAAACAGGTGTAACGCTTGGCTAGAGCGTGTTCGAGTCCCCGAAGTACAGATTGACATCAAGATACATAGAGTACAAAGAAGTTACAAAATTTTCTTTACGTCAGTTAAAGGTTACATATCTATACCCATTTCACCATATGACGCTAAGCGTGCATGCCCATCACATAACCATGAATGGATATCTGGGTCTGTCTCTGACACCCCCATCCACCTGCTTCCCTAAGTCAAACTGCCTCTCCCTTCAGATGGGGAGACAGGCAGGGGCTGAGGGAGCAGGCTGCCCTTCCCCTCGCCACTCCTCTCTGAGGGTTTAAGGATCCGCTCTCCCTCCCTCTGTCCCTGCACAGGCCTGGCCGCCGGGCTCGGCCCCGCCCCCATCGCGGAGTCGCTCAGCTCAGGCTCTGGCCCCGCCCACCCCGCAGGGGGGCGCATGCGCAGTTCCTTGCAGACGCGGAACCGGCCGTGGAGGGGAAGGTGGCGGTTCCCCCTGAGGAGGGTGTTTGTCTTTAAAGCTGATGCTCCCCGTCCCCCTCCCCGCAGGGAAGGCTGAGGGCGCTGCCGGCGCTGAAGTCCTTGTTGGGGTCCCCGCCCCGGAGCCTCTCTCAGCGGTGAGTCCGCGTCCCGGGAGGCTGCGCGGTGCGGGCGCCACGTTCCTTTGGGAGGAAACGGAGGCCCCGGCCCGGGATCTCTCCGCCTGTGGCTGTGGCCACCGCCTGCCGCGCGGTTTTCCCGCTGAAAACCGTTCCCGGGGCCGCCGGTCCTCCCCGCGGGGCTGAGAGTCTGGGTCAGGGGGTTCCCGCCCTTTGCGCCCCTCCCCCCGCCCGGCGTTTTCCTCCCAAAGAGCCCGGATGGCTCTCGGCCTGGGGGTCTGCACCCCCCTCCTAGGCCCACCCCCATTTAATGAGGGGTCTGCCTGCCCGGGGAGCACAGTGTCCATGGGGGGGCTCAGGGGGAAGGACGCGGTGTCCCCTGAAGAGGTGACCTGCCCGCAGGGAGGGGCTTTGTGGGCGCGGTGACTGCGGGGGGCGGGGACCCAGGCTGGGGGGTCAGGAGAGGGAGTGAGAGACAGACACGTGGGCGGGAGAAGGGGCAGCGAGGGGTCCACAGAGAGGGGCCCATAGGGAGTGTGGGGGGGACTGGACGGGACGGTAGGAGTGAGGGGGTCACTCGGGAAAGTGGCCTGAGGAGGAAGGAAGTGGAGACAGGGAGGAGGGGGAGCCCAGAGAGAGGAAGGGGGGCTGAGAGGGAGCGGGTCCTGGGGAGCAGAAGTGGGGGCCGCACAGGAGGAGGCACTTGAGACAGAGACACGGGTTCAGAGGAGAAGAGTTGGGGGAGCGAGTGCAGGGACAGAAAGGGGGGCTCAGGGATGAGGGAGCAGAGGGAGCAGCCCTGAGCCAGCAGCTGTGGGAGCGGGACAGACGGGAACAGGCAGCAGAGGGGCCGCGGGCGTGGGGAGGGGAAGACGCAGACGTGTGTGGAGATGGAGCCTCAGAGACCAGGAGAAAGAGCCCCTGAAGGGAAGGAGGTTTCAGGAGGTTCATGGTCCAGGTGTAGGACAGACAGAGAGAAAAGGGGGGGAAGCAGGGGAGGGGGGGACACAGGAAAGGACCACAGTGGAGAGAAAGGGAGCAGGAGACAGAGACAGACAGATCCACAGACAGAAATACTTGTCGTGGGAGGAGGGGAACCCTGATCTGGGTGAGGGGTGAGCTGATTAGATGTGGATGGTTCAGTTGTGATATATCAGCTTGTGGCACACAAAGATATAAATATATGCAGATATAAATTTTAAAGTATATTTTTTATCGATATCAAATTCACAGGGAGAGGGGGGGAGAGAGAGAGAGAGAGAGAGAGTGAGAGAGAAACATCAATGAGGAGACACAATCATTGATCACCTGCCTCCTGCAGGCTCCTCACAGGGGATCAAACCTGAAACCTTGGCATAAGCCCTGACTAGAAATCTAACCATAACCTCCTGGTTCATAAGTCCAATTGAAACCAGTGATTGTGCCGCCTAAGCATGGCTTCATATATTTAACAGCTGATTTTTTTTGTTATACAGATTGAATCAGACTTATAAATCTCCAGTTTATAAGGTTTGGGAATCTATCCTAATAAAAGGGTAATATGCTAATTAGACCTGACATCTTCTGGAAGATCATGCGGACATCTTTTTTGACAAAGCCATAGTGGCAGGGGCTGAGGCAGAGGCGGTTACAGGGAACCAAGCTGGCAGGGGAGGGCAGTTAGGGGAATCAGGCAGGCAGGTAAGGAGTTAGGAGCCAGAGGTCCCGGACTGGGAGAGGATGTCCAACTGCTGGTTTATCTATACTAATAAAAGGATATGCTAAATTAGACTGGGGTGACAACCATTCGCATTTCCTTCCAGACAGAGTTATTGTGGTGGAGGCAGAGGTGTTAAGGGGCGACCAAGCCATCAGGGGAGGGTGGTTGGGGGGATCAGGCAGGTAAGGGAGGGCAGTTAGGGTGATCAGACTGGCAGGCAAGGGCAGCTAGGGGGATCAGGCAGGCAGGCAGAGTGGTTAGGGCAGGCAGGCAGGTGAGGAGTTAGGAGCCAGAGGTCCCAGATTGCAATAGGGATGTCCGACTGCCAGTTTATCTGTACTAATAAAAGGTTAATATGCTAATTAGATTGGACATCTTTTGGATAACCATCTGGACGTCCTTCTGGACATATCCACTGTGGCAGGGGCCTTGGCAGAAGCTGTTAGGGGCGACCAGTCCTCCTGGGGAGGGCATATAGGGGGATCAGGCAGGTCAGGGAGGGCAGTTAGAGGCAACCAGGCCGGAAGGGGAGGGCAATTAGGGGGATCAGGCCAGCAGGGGAGGGCAGTTAGGGGGATCAGGCCAGCAGGGGAGGGCAGTTAGGGGGATCAGGCCAGCAGGGGAGGACAGTTAGGGTGATCAGACTGTCAGGAGAGAGCAGTTAGGGGCAACCAGGCCATCAGGGGGGGACATTTAGGGGTTAACTGGGCCGGCAGGGGAGGACATTTACGGGGATCAAGCTGGTCGGGGAGGGCTGTTATGGGGATCAGGCCAGCAGTGGAGGGCAGTTAGGGGCATCAGGCAGGTAAGGACACTGGTTAGGGCAGGCATGCAGGTGTACAGTTAGGAGCCAGAGGTCCCGGCTTGCGAGAGCTATGTCCGACGGCCCGTTTAGGCCTGAATCCAATAGAATTCCGGCCTAAACCAGCAGTCAGATATCCCCCAAGGGGTTCCGGATTGGAGAGGGTACAGGTCAGGCGTTGGGACCCCCTCCCATACCCCCCGCATGAATTTCATGCACCAGGCCTCTAGTTTTATATTAATTTGCTTCCAATTGCAACTCTTATTCACTCAGAGGGGAGAGACTTGTCTGTTGCTCATGGGTCATTCCTCCGATGGCCACGAAGAGGTGACCTGGGTTTGTTACCACCTGATGCCTTTTCATGGAATATTAGAACCCTTAGTTTTGTTGCTGTGGTGTTTTGTGTCTCTCTGTGTGTGTGCTGCTTCCATGGATTTACTTTTTCTATGTCTGACACCTAATTTATTATTTAAAAGCATCCTGAGATAAATTCTCTGGGTTTTCCCAGATCCCTGGGGAGCTTTAGAAATGGTTTCAGGTGGGCTTTCCCCCCATGGAGGTGGACAGCTGCTCTGGATGGGGCATCATTGGTTACTGAGGGCCTCCAGGTGATGGAAGGTGAGGACAGGGATTAGCATGAGGGTTACAGGATGCCTTTGTGTGAGTGGGGAGCAAGCTTTGTTCAGGGGAGTTAAGGGGGTGCTCTGTATGGGGCATCGGGACAGCAGCTCACATTCTCATTTCTGTAGGAGGTTGTGGATGTCTTTGGGAGGAGAGACACATGAAGACACATATTCAAAATTTCATAGTGTGGTCTCCATGTAGGAGCTCAGTGTTCCTCACTCTCTCCTGTGACCAAGGACAGAAGGTGGTGCCTTTTCCTCATTTCCAGGTCCTTCTGACTGTGAGTGTGAAGTGAACTGATTAACAGACTGTGACTCCTCAACATAGTGTTACCTGAGGAAACATCCCAGACCCCGACCAGGACCAAATGGCTGCTTCTCAGGTAAAAGATGTGTCCGTGGTAAAAGGCTCTTTGCTTTAGTTAGAACATCTGTGTATATATTTATCTTTCCCTCCCCATGCCTGTGTCCCCTCTGCTGCCTGTTACAGTCTGTCCTGCTTCCCACAGCTGGCTGACTCAGTGCTGCTCTCCCTCTGCTCCATCATCCCTAAAGCCCCTATTCTATCCCTGCACTCCCTCCCCCAATTCTTCACCTTGAACCAGTCTCTCTACCTGAAGTGCCTCCCCTTTTTTGCCCCCACTTCTGTCCACCAGGACCCCTCTCCCTCTCAGTCCCCTTCATCTCTCTGGGTCTCCTTCCTCTCCTCCATATTTCTCTACTTTTGATGTTCTTGCCTTTCTAGGTTTTTTCCTTTCCTTATTTCTTTCCTTTTTTCTTTTATTTATTTATTTATTTTTTTCCAAATATATTTTATTGATTTTTACAGAGAGGAAGGGTGAGAGATAGAGAGTTGGAAACATCGATGAGAGAGAAACATCGATCAGCTGCCTCCTGCACACCTCCTACTGGGGATGTATCCACAACCCAGGTATATGCCCTGGACCAGAATCGAACCGGGGACCTTTCAGTCCGCAGGCAGACACTCTATCCACTGAGCCAAACAGTTCAGGGCCTTTTTCCTTTTCTCTTATGATAGTCAGTGTCAGCAGTTTCTATATTTCCTTCTCTCTTTTTTAATGTACGTTTTAATTGATTTCAGAATGTAAGGGATAGGGAGAGAGAGAGAGAGAGAAACATCAATGAGCAGAGACAATCATTGATCAGCGGCCTACTGCATTCCCCCCACTGGGGATCCAGTCTGAAACCTGGAGTGTGCCCTGACCAGGAATGGAAACCTGCCCTCCTGGTTCAGAGGTCAACACTCTATCTCTGAGCCTCACTGGCCAGGCTGTATTTCTCCTTTTTCTCAGAGCCTTCTCTGCCTTCATTTTATGCAGCCTCCCCAAGGTCAGGAAGCATTCCCTCCTTTAATCTACGACTTTCAACTACTCAGAACATCCCTTTTGTGACAGATCCACCTGGAAAGGCAGGCATGTCTAACATCCCTATTGGGTGGGGTCAGAGGCTCTTGTGTCTTGAAGAAGGGAAATGCAGGTTTTAGATTCAAGTGGCTGCAGCATCAGCTCGTGATCAAGGGTAAGAAAATGCACATTTTACTGCTCAGGATAGCTCAGAAAGTTCGGAAAGAAGAGTAAATAGTAAGCAAAAGTGTCTTGCTCACTAGATTAGTACGAAATACTTAGCAGGTAAATATTCTATTAGCTTACAGAACATGAGAGGTACCTGTGGATTGACACTTGCAAAAATTAATGTTTATTTGTGATCATTTCCACATAATTCCTTCTTTATTGAGGTATATTTGGGAGTAATGTCACAGCAGTGGTGACCTGACCTTCTCAGGAACAAGGGTATAATAGCGATTTAATGAAATTTGTACAAAGACCATCACTTCACATCTGGAAATGTCCCTTTTCTTAGTTTGCATTTCCTTTGGAAAATGAAGGACTTACTTTTATTTCCTACAGATCATTGGCTTTTGCATGAGACCTGTAAACAATCAGGTTTGATTCTTTAAATTTTCATTATATTCCATACTCTCATCATGGACATACCCTATATGATCACTTTTTGTATTTCCTAGGAAGTTTCCAAGAATGGTATTATTAATGTATGTTTAATTTCATTAAATTTCTATGAAATAGCTCTCCACTAATGATACATAAAAATTTTGAAAGAGCCCTAACCGGTTTGGCTCAGTGGATAGAGCGTCGGCCTGCAGACTAAAGCGTCCCAGGTTTGATTCCGGTCAAGGGCATGTACTTTGGTTGCAGGCACATCCCCAGTAGGGGGTGTGCAGGAGGCAGCTGATCGATGTTCCTCTCTCATCGATGTTTCTAACTTTCTATTCCTCTCCCTTCCTCTCTGTAAAAAATCAATAAAATATATTTAAAAAAATTTTTTTGAAAGAACTGTACTGATAAGAAAAATTAGTTCCCCCAGGCTGGTGTGAATTAGTGGTGGAGGTTTCAATTCTTTGTCCTGGGCAAGGAGTTCCTGGGAATCTGTGGTAGGCAGCCAATCCGTGTATCTCTGTGTCTCTTTCACATTGATGTCTCTCTCTCTCTCTGTCTCTGTCTCTTTCTCTGTCTCTCTCTGTCCTTTTTTTTTTAAAATATATTTTTATTGATTTTTTACAGAGAGGAAGGGAGAAGGATAAAGAGTTAGAAACATCGATGAAAGAGAAACATCAATCAGCTGCCTCCTGCACGACCCCCACTGGGGATATGTCCGCAACCAAGGCACATGCCTTGCCGGGAACCGAACCTGGGACCCTTTAGTCCGCAGGCCGACGCTCTATCCACTGAGCCAAACCGGTTAGGGCTCTCTCTGTCCTTTTCATCCCTCTACCTCCCTGCCTTCACTCTCGAAAACTCAATGGAAAAAAATCTCCCCACGTGAGGATTAGAACCACAAAAAGGAAACTAGGTTTAACTTGTTTTGTATCCTTATGTTTCTCTCCTTATCCTATATAATAAAGAGCTAATATTCAAATGGTCTTCACGCCCTCATGCCATCACGCTGTGATGCCCTCACGCCGTCACAATCCATCACCAGGAGGCTGCTTTTGTGTGGAGTCATGGAGGCGGGTCCCGATGTCGCGGCAAGGTTGGGGGTCCCCCTGAGGCTGCGCCCCCCGCCCCAGCACCAGGATGGGAGGCTGGATCCCCCACCAGGCAGGGCTTGACTTGGGTGGGGCCGGCTGGGTCTTGGTGTTGCCCAATGGAGGTGGGTCCAGCTGGACACTTCTGTTACACAGAAACGGCAAATAGCAATATTAAAATATTTCCTCTAATTTCCTTTTAATGTGCACGAATTTCTTGCACCGGGCTACTAAACCATCTTGATTTCATAGGTTCTGTGCTTTAACTGTTAACATCATTTCAGCTATTTTTTCTTTTTTTTCCTCAAGTACATTTTTATCTATTTCAGAAATGAAGGTAGAGGTAGAGAGAGATAGAAATATCTATGATGAGATGAGAGAGCAATATTGATCGGCTGCCTCCTGCACACCCGACACTGGGGATTGAGCCCACAACCTGGTCATGTGCCCAGACCAGGAATGTAACCATTGACCTCCTGGTGCATGGGTCAGTGCTCAACCACTGAGCAACACCAGCTGGACCAGGCAGAATAAACTTGTTTTAAGATTATTCATAGTATGTTTCTAAATAGGATTGTAGTTCCTATGTGTCCTATTCCATGAGAACTGAATTCCATTAACAAACCTTTTTAGTTCAAAGTTCCATATAAATTTTTTCTTGTGTTTTCTTTTTCTGAGTATTCAAATGTATGGCACATGATGCACAAACATTGGCATCACAGGTAAAAAGTGATCTTGTGACACATGTGGAAAACACAGGCCCCATCTCAGAACCTGGATCAGAATCTGTGCCTGTACAGAAGTTCATTTCTTTGTGTTCTACTTCACACTTGAGAAGAAGTCCATATACTTCCAAGCCAGCATGACATTTCCAGCTGAAAAATATACACCACTGACCTTGAGTAATGCAAACACAGCATTCAGAAATCTATATGCCTGTGTCCATACCACTATTTTATTTTTTATTTATTTAAAAAATATTTTTCTTGATATTTGAGAATAAAGGAGAGAGAGAGAGAGAGAAACATCAGTGATGAGAAAGAATTATTGATCGGCTGCCTCCTGCACACCCCCTACTGAGGATTGAGCAACAAGAATTAATCCCATGACTCTTCTTTTTTTACTAGTTTTTATGTTATTTTATTGTATTTATTAATCCTCATCCGATATTTTTCCATTGATTTTTAGGGAGAGTGGAAGAGAGAGGGAAATACAGATAGAAACATGGATGTGAGAGAAACACATGGATTGGTTGCCTCCGACCAGAGCCAGGGCCCAAGGAGCCTGCAACCAAGGCAAGTGTCCTTAACCGGGATCGAACCCAGGACCCTTTCGTCCGCAGGCCGACATTCCATCTACTGAGCCAAACCGGCTAGGGCAATCCCGGGACTCTTTTTTAAAAAAATATATATTTTATTGATTTTTTACCAAGAGGAAGGAAGAGGGATAGAGAGTTACAAACATCACCGAGAGAGAAACATCGATCAGCTGTCTCTTGCAGACCCCCCACTGGGGATTTGCCCACAACCAAGGCACTTGCCCTTGACCAGAATCGAACCTGGGATCCTTCATTCTGCAGGCTGGGACTCTTAAGTGCCTAGTCCGACACTGTATCCACTCTGACAAACTAGCCACGGCTTTACCTTAATTTTAAAGTTTTTTTCTTGTAAACGTAAATCTATATCTAGGATTTGTGGACATATGTCATCCTCGTTTGTCAGTGTTTGAAATCATATCAAGGAAAGTTACTGGCCAAAGTGATCTTATGGGTGAGTCAGGATACTCCTGTAGGTCCCAACGTCTTCTCCTAAGACTGTTTTAAGGTTGCATAACATTATGAACTCTTCTGGTGACCTCTTGGTAAATATTTATTTTCTTTCAGCGACCTTTGACCTTCGGGGATGTGGCTATACATTTCTCTCAGGAGGAGTGGGAATGCCTGGACCCAGCTCAGCGGAAATTGTACCTGGATGTGATGGTGGAGAACTGCAGCAACCTGGCCTCCCTGGGTGAGGATGACTTCCTTCCCGAGTTCCTACTCTACCTGCAGGGTTTTCCTTTATTATTTTAACATCTCAAGGGGCTTCTGTTTTCTGTGTTAGATGCTTGCTCTCAAGGAACAAATTGAGCTCTAGCTCGTTTGGCTCAGTGGATAGAACTCTGGTCTGCAGACTGAAAGGTCCTAGGTTTGATTCTGGTCAGGGCCAATGCCAGGGTTGCTGGCTCGCTCCCCAGTGGGTGCGTGCAGGAGATATCCTATCAGTGATTCTCATCATTGATGTTTCTCTTTCTGTCCCTCTCCATTGCCATCTGAAACCAATAAAAAATACATTTTAAAAAATATATATTTTTTATTGATTTTTTACAGAGAGGAAGAGGGAAAGATAGATAGTTAGAAACATCGATGGGAGGGAAACACCGACCAGCCGCCTCCTGCACATCTCCCATGGGGAATGTGCCCGCAACCCAGGTACATGCCCTTGACTGGAATCGAACCCAGGACCTTTCAGTCCCCAGGCCGACGCTCTGTCCAGTGAGCCAAACCGGTTTCGGCTATATTTTTTTATTGATTTCTTACAGAGAGGAAAGGAGAGAAATAGAGAGTGAGAAACATCGATGAGAGAGAAACATCGATCAGTTGCCTCCTGCACACCCCCTACTGGGGATGTGCCCGCAACCAAGGTACATTCCCTTGACTGGAATTGAACCTGGGACCCTTCAGTCCTCGGGCTGATGCTCTATCCACTGAGCCAAACCTGGTCAGGGCTATTTACTATTTTTTTTTAAATGTATCTTTTTTTTTTTTTAATTAAATCTTTATTGTTCAGATTATTACAGTTGTTCCTCTTTTTCCCCCCATAACTCCCCTGCACCTGTTTTCACCCCCACCCTCCGCCCTCACCCCCCCCACTGTCCTCATCCATAGGTGCACGATTTTTGTTCACTCTCTTCCCGCATCCCCCACACTCTTTTCTCCCCCTAGAATAGTCAGTCCACTCCCTTTCTATGCCCCTGATTCTATTATAATCACCAAGTAATCTGTTCATCAGATTATTTATTCACTTGATTTTTAGATTTACTTGTTGATAGATGTGTATTTGTTGTTCATAGTTTGTACCTTTACCTTTTTCTTCTTCTTCCTCTTCTTAAAGGATACCTTTCAGCATTTCATATAATACTGGTTTCGTGGTGATGAACTCCTTTAGCTTTTTCTTATCTGTGAAGCTCTTTATCTGACCTTCAATTCTGAATGATAGCTTTGCTGGGTAAAGTAATCTTGGTTGTATGTTCTTGGCATTCATCACTTTGAATATTTCTTGCCACTGCCTTCTGGCCTGCAAAGTTTCTGTTGAGAAATCAGCTGACAGTCGTATGGGTACTCCCTTGCAGATAACTGACTTTTTTTCTCTTGCTGCTTTTAAGATTCTTTCTTTGTCTTTTGCTCTTGGCATTTTAATTATGATGTGTCTTGGTGTGGTCCTCTTTGGATTCCTTTTTTTGGGGTTCTCTGCGCTTCCTGGGCTTCTAAGTCTATTTCTTTCACCAGGTAGGGGATGTTTTCTTTCATTATTTCTTCAAATAGGTTTTCAATATCTTGCACTCTCTCTTCTTCTGGCACCCCTATAATTCGGATGTTGGTACGCTTGAAGCTGTCCCAGAGGCTCCTTACACTATCTTTGTATTTTTGGATTCTTTTTTCATTTTGCTTTTCCAGTTGTGTGTGTTTTGCTTCTTCATATTTCAAATCTTTGACGTGATTCTTGCAATCCTCTGGTCTGCTGTTGGGAGTCTGTATAATATTCTTTATTTCAGTAAGTGTGTGCTTAATTTCTAGTTGGTCCTTTATCACAACCTCGAGGTTATCATTAGATTTCTTGAAGGTCTCATTAAGTTTATCGGTGGTTTCTAGAAAATTCTTGAAAAACCTTAAAAGTGTGGTTTTGAATTCTATATCCAGTAGTTTGCTTTCCTCCATTTCTGTCATTTGTGTCCTGTTTCTTTGTCTCCGCATTTTTTATGCTTCCCTGTGTTGGTAGAGTGGCTTTCTGCGCTAGGTGTCCTATAGGGTCCAGTGACTGTGCCTCTCCAAATTTCCTGAGGTGGACACTCTTGGTGCACCCTCTTGTGGGCTTTGTGCACAGTCTTGTTGTAGTTAAGCCTTGATTGTTGTAGGTAACACTGGGAGGAATTGACCTCCAGGCCAATTGGCTGTGAGAATCAGCTGTGTCTGTAGTGGGAGAACTTCTATGCTGGAGACACCTCTCTGGGTCAAGACTTGCTTCAATGGGGCTTTGGTGTTCACTGAGTCTGCCCCCTGAGTGTGTCCTTTATGGATCCGAGGAGCTGCAATCTGGATGGTCCCACTCTGACCACCGGGCACACCCACACCAGCTCCTGGATCTCTAAGGAGGTGTTAATCTAGCCTCTGCCTGAGGCTACCCAGCAGGAGCCAGCTGTGAAGCAATGCAAGTTTTTTCTTGGGCCTTGGGCCAGCTGCAGTTTGTTAGGTAATTATCAGATTGCAAAGGGCCAGGCCTTTCATATGCAAAAGCCTCCTCACATAGCTTGGGTGGGGCGGGGATCAACAGGGCGGAACAAGCAGTTATGGCTGCTCTCAGTCCTGCCCTCAGAGGCCCTACTTCTCAGTGTCCTGGCAATCGCTGTATGCACCTCCAAGAGAAAGCTACCCTCGAGTTCCGACTGATGCCAGACAGTCCAGTTTCTCCCGTATGAGTCTGGGTCCCCAGAGACTCGCCTGGAACTGGAGCTCAGAGCTTGAGACTCCCCCCGGATTGAAAAAGACAACCCTGCCCTCAGCCGCCAGCCTTCTCCGCGTGCGCCTTTGCACCTCTGTATTTTACTCCCACACTGCACCTCCTCTGAGTCTTGGTATGCTTTTCTCTTTCCTTCTAGTTGTAGAATTTCCACTCAGCCAGCCTTCCTGTGGTTCTGGATGATGTCCGTTCCATCTTTTAGTTGTATTTTTGAAGTTGTTGTGGGAGGCAGCAATTTACGGTGTTTACCTATGCCGCCATCTTGGTTTCTCCCAAATCTTAAATGTACCTTTATTGATTTCAGAGAGGAAACGAGAGGGAGAGTAATAGAAACATTAGTGAAGAGAGAGAATCATTGATTGCATGCCTCCTGTACATTGGGGGAGTTGATCCTTCAACCCAGGCCTGTGCTCTTATGTGGGACCAAACTGTGATCTCCTTGTTCATAGGTAGAAGCTCTACCACTGAGCCACCACTCTCAGGCAAATTCTTTGATGTTTTGAGTTGATCACATCATTCATTCATGATTCTACTCTATTTTTTAATTCCTGTTTTATGTATTTCAATTTCTTCTTTTGGTGTGATGTTTGTAAAATACTTTCTCATTGTATTTTTATTTTGATTAAATAATATTTTTGTGATATTATATCGTTGTCTTTTTTTCCTTCTTTACAGCATTAAGATGTTTATTTTCCATTCTTTTTGAGGTATTTAATATATTTTCATTAATGTAGTGCCAGTTTGAATATATTTATTTTGTTTTCCTGAATGTACACTTTTTCTGTTGTTTTTTTTTTCAAGACTTGATATCTTTGGTTCACATTCCTGAATTGTAAGGTAGCAGGCTTTTGAACATTCTTTCTATAGGAAGAAACAAATAATAACCTCTGGAACAAATTCTCCTTTCGGTCAACACTATTTTCAGGATCTCTGTTCTTGGTTCGATTGTCTGTTTAATTTCCCAGTTGCAAATGTTCTCTGTTTCCTTCTAAGACACACAGTGTTTTTTCAGGCTTCATATACATGTTCAGTACTGCAGTCTTTGTGGTGCTCGAACAATTTCTCATTTGTAGCAGCCATTATAGGGCACTCACCGTGCACTGCCATTCTGTTCACACTCTGTGTCATACACAACTGACACTTGTTCAAGGCGCTTCAAAACAGGGAGATCATTGAACATGCACTTCCCTGATACCTCTCTCGCCAGCGAAGAAACTGGTAATTAGGAGTGTTTTTATAATACTGCCATTGCAGGCCAGGAGGTTTAAGCAGGTATCATTTGCAAATGTAGGCAGTTCTTTGTCCCTCTTTGATGTGAGTTTTCCTCATTGTACCTATCTTGAGCTTTGTTGAATCCTTCAGTGGGTCTTGGAGTACTCAAAACTGTCATTGCCTATAGTTTCTGGCAACTTCAAAGTGCACTCACCACCTGATTGTCAAACTTGAAAATTTGTTTTCATTCAGGTATGTCATCGGAAGATGACCAGGCCTTTATTCCAAAGCCCGGAATACAAGATTTATTCTCTGAAATAATACTGGTAAGATATAAAAGGTATCGCTTTGATAATGTACACTTAATGAAAGCCTTGGAAGAGTGTGATGAGAAGAGACTGAATTAAGTCTACCAGACCTGAGGCCCTGAACCTAGGCAAAGTACCGAAAATTAGGTACAGCAGTATAGCGGCAGATTCATAATTACCAAAAAATCGGTACAGCAGTCTGGTAGGGTTAATATAAACAGAACTAATCTCGAATAGTTATCATAACAATATTGTTGTTACCTCTACAGGTCAAGTGTATAATACTTTTGTGAAACCTCCGATATTAAAGTCAGTACCATTGGCAGATCAGTGTGTTTCTGAAGGTGAAAGTTGAAAACAACTTTTTACTGTTATGCATTCTTGGAAAGGAAATCTGGAAAAACTAGGAATTATAGGCTGTAGTGTAAATAATCCTTTGAATTGCTTAGAATGTAGGCTGGGCCCTAACCGGTTTGGATCAGTGGATAGAGCGTCGGCCTTCGGACTGAAGGGTCCCGGGTTCGATTCTGGTCAGGGGCATGTACCTTGGTTGCGGGCACATCCCCAGTAGAAGGTGTGCAGGAGTCAGCTGATCAGTGTTTCTCTCTCATTGATGTTTCTGGCTCTCTATCCCTCTCCCTTCCTCTCTGTAAAAAATCAATTAAATATATTTTTTAAAAAAAGAATGTAGGGTGGGATTATATTTTCATGCAATCATTTCTAAAATGTAGAGATTTATAATGTACCTATAAAATTTAAATGTACTCAAATTGGAAATCTTATGAATATTATATATATATTATTATATTATTATATATGTAATATATATTACATATATATATATATATTCTATTGATTTTTTTTTACAGAGAGGAAGGGAGAGGGCTAGAGAGTTAGAAACATCGATGAGAGAGAAAGATGGATCAGCTACCTCCTGCACACTCTCTACTGCGGGTGTGTCTGCAACCAAGGTACATGCCCTGACCAGATTCGAACCTGGGATCCCCCAGTCCACAGGCTGATGCTCTTTTGTCTGAAGCAAACCAGCCAGGGCTTATTATTACTTTTAAATATATTTTTTATAAACTCAGAGAAGTAATGAGAGGGAGTGAGCGAGAGAAACATCATTGATAACAAACAATCATTGATCAGCTGCCTTCAGCATGCCGCCCATGAGGATTAAACCCGAAACCTGAGCATGTGCCCTTGACTGAAATTTAACCTGGGTCCCTTCAGTCCTCAGGGTAATGCTCTATTCACTGAACCAATTAGGCTAGGTATTTCATTATTTTTTTTTATAAGAAAAAATATTTTTATTGATTATTGATAGGAACATAGACAAAGAGAGAAAGGCAAACATCAATGATGAGAGATAATCACACTCTATGTGATTATCATATCGTGGCTGCCTCCTGCATTCCGCATACAGGGGACCGATTCTGAACCCAGGGCTTGTGCCCTCACCAGGAATCGAACCATGACCATCTTGCTCATACATTGAAGCTCAACCAGTGAGCCATGCTTGCTGGGCAATTTAGCAGTCTTTTATTTATTTATTTATTTTTAAATATATTATTGATTTTTTACAGGGAGGAAGGGAGGAGGATAGAGAGGTAGAAACATTGATCAGCTGCCTACTGCACACTCCCCACTGGGGACATGCCCACAACCAAGGTACATGCCCTTGACCGGATTGAATCTGGACCCTTCAGTCCACAGGCCAACACACTATCCACTGAACCAAACCAGCTAGGGCAATTTGGCAGTCTCTCTCTCTTTTTTTTTAAATATATTTTATTGATTTTACAGAGAGGAAGGGAGAGAGACAGAGAGCCAGAAACATCGATGAGAGAGAAATATCAATCAGCTGCCCCCCATACACCCCCCAACTGGGGATGTGCCCACAACCAAGGCACATGCCCTTGACTGGAACTGAACCTGGAACCCTTGAGTCCGCAGGCCAACGCTCTATCCACTGAGCCAAATCGGCCACAGCAATTTGGCAGTCTCTTAAACAGGAATTCATTCTTCCTTCTCTGACAATGTTTTGTATCTATTTTTTGTCTGTAATTTTAGTAAACTAGGAAAGCTTTTTGTATAAAACCCACTTGGTTTAATGAGTATTACATAATGGTTCTTAAGGAACAAGTGTACAAGTTTAATGAAGTTATAACTGTCACTAAAGGACTTTCTATCTCTCATTGTCACCAGAGTACAGATAATGGAGAGAGCAGTTATCAATGGATTGAACATTGGAAAAACTTTAAGCAAGAGTCATATCTTAATCATCAGTGGAGAAGAGAGCTTTATAAAAGTGGAAAAGTCATTGACCAAACATCCAATCCCAATACACATCAGGTTATTCTTATTGTGGAGAAGACACAAAAAGGAAGGAAATGTGTCCAGTCTTTTCATTATTCTTCAAATTACCATGAACAAGAGAATATTCATTCAGGGGAGGAGTTTAACAAATGGAATCCTTGTGGTAGACTTTCCAGTCAAATATTCAGTCTAACTAAAATGAAAAAATTCCATAATAGAGAAAAACCTTATAAATGTAAAGATTCTGGTAAAATATCTAATTGGCCTTCAGGCTGTACTCTAAATCAGAAAATTCATACTGGAGAGAAGCCTTACAAATGTAAAGCATGTGGCAAAACCTTTAAATGTCATTCCTCTCTTACTGTACATGAGGGAAGAATTCATACTATTGCAAAATTTTACAAACTCAGAGAAGATGGACAATGCTTTAGTCAGTCCTCAGGACATACTCAACCTCATAGAAATTATACCGGAGAAAAGTCTTATAAATGTTCAGAATGTGACAAAGACTTTAGCCGGTGCTGTACCCTTAGTACTCATCTGAGAATTCACACTGGAGAGAAACCTTATGACTGTAGAGATTGTGGTAAAGCCTTTGGCAGCTCCTCAGACCTTAGGAAGCATCAGAGAGTTCATACTGGAGAGAAGCCTTATAAATGTAGAGAATGTGGTAAAGCCTTTAGATGGTCCTCACATCTTAATACGCATCAGAGAGTTCATACGGAAGAGAAGCCTTATGAATGTAGAGAATGTAGCGAAGCCTTTAGATGTTACTCCCACCTTACTAGACATCAGAAAGTTCATACTGGAGAGAAGCCTAATAAATGTAGAGAATGTGGCAAAGCCTTTAGATGGTCCTCACACCTTACTAGACATCAGAAAGTTCATACTGGAGAGAAGCCTTATAAATGTGGAGAATGTGGCAAAGTCTTTAGATGGTCCACAGACCTTACTAGGCATCAGCGATTTCATACTGGAGAGAAGCCTTATAAATGTGGAGAATGTGGCAAAGCCTTTACAACGTCCTCAAACCTTAGTATGCATCAAACAGTTCATAATGGAGAGAAGCCTTATAAATGTGGAGAATGTGGCAAAGCCTATATATGGTATTCACGCCTTACTAGGCATCAGAGAGTTCATACTGGAGAGAAACCTTATAAATGTAGAGAATGTGGTAAAGCCTTTAGATGGTCTTCATATCTTAATACTCATCAGAGAGTTCATACTGGAGAGAAACCTTATAAATGTGGAGAATGTGTTAAATCCTATAGATCATACTCACACCTTACTAGGCATCAGAGAGTTCATACTGGAGAGAAGCCTTATAAATGTAGAGAATGTGGAAAAGCCTTTACAAGGTCCTCACACCTTACTACACATCAGAATGTTCATACTGGAGAGAAACTTTATAAATGTGGAGAATATGGCAAAGTCTAGATGCTCCTCAGAACTTAGTCCTCATAACAGAGTTCATACTGGAGAGAAGCCTTGTAAATATAGAGTCAGTGGCAAAACCTTTAGAAGGTCCTCAGAATTCTTATACCATACACGTAGAGAATGTGGGAAAACCTTTAGTGTAGCATCATACCTAAATTATCATCAGCGAGTTTAAACTGGAGAGAAGCCTTATAAATATAGAGTATATGGCAAATCAATTGGGAGGTCTTCAAAATTTACTGCACAGTGGAGAGATCATACTGGAGAGAAGCCTTTTAAATATAGAAAGTACAACAAAGATTTTATTTACTGTTTCTGCCATACTAGACAGCATAGATTTCACAGTTGAGAGAAGTCTTAGAGATGTGCGGAGTTTCCTGAGTCCTTGACCAGCAGTGAGAACTTACTGAACATCACAGAATTCACTCTGGACAGAAGCCTAATGAATGTGAAAAATGTAAAAAAGCCTTGAAAAGTCATTCAGGTATTACTGTACTTGAGAGACTTCCTAACAGAGAGAGTCCTTACAAATGTAAAGAATGGGCTGGAGCCTTTACCCACAGCTCAAAATTTACTAAACATCAGAGCTTTCATACTGGAGGAGACCTGACACTGTAGAAAATGTGAGAAAGCACTGGCTGGCATGACTCGGTGGCTTACCTCTGACCACGCACCACAATGTCAGGGTGCAATTCCTGGTCAGGGCACAGGCCCTGGTTGCAGACTCGATCTCCAATGTGGGGCTGGTAGGAGCAAGCTGATCCACGATTTCCTCTTACACATATTTCTATCACGCACTCTTCTTTCCTCTCTGAAATCAATAAAAATATATTTTGAAAGAAAAAAAATAGGAAACCTTTAGTCAGTGTGTATTCCTTCCTGTACATGAGAGAGTTTATACTGGAGAGAAACATTGCAAATGTGATGAGTGATATAATCTTTTTATATCAATGGAGTCTCTTAAAATCAGAGAATTCATTGTGAAGGAAAGCCTTATCAAGGTGAAGTATGAGGCCTAACTTTTAATTATCCTTGTCTTACTCAATACAAGAGAATTCGTAGTGGAGGGAACACCTATAAATGTACTGTGTGCGACTTTGATCAGCATTGGGGTTGCCTGCATTGTGAAGCTTCGTTGTAGAGCGTGGACCCATGAAGCAGGAAGTCAGCGTTCATTTTCCGATTAAGTCTCATGCCCTGTTTGTGGACTATATATACAGTAGTTTTCATGCAAGAGGCAGCTTATAGATGATTCTCTGTTATTGCTGTTTCTATCTCTCTCCCTCTCCCTTCTTCTCTCTCAAATCCTATACCAGTGATGTAGTACAATGTAGGAGATGTTTCATACCCAGGATGCAGAATTGCTATGAACTCTGCATTGGAGAGAGGACACCGGTTTCTGAGCTGCATTCCTAGCTGAACCCAGAAAATTAAGTTTATTTCTTTCATTTCCTATTTCATATTCTCTGTGTTATGTTTTTCTTTTCTCATTTTTCTACTCAGCTGATACTCTTTTCTGCAGTGCTTTAACAATGCCATCTAAACCTCTTCCCCTCCCACATGGGCCCTCTGGCCCCTGTAGATTCTGTTCCGCAATTTAGAATTTTACTATTGCAATAACTGACTTCAGGATTTGGCAATATCTTGCTCTATATTCATGTAGTAGAAAGGTGACCATTCATGTTTCCATGCTGGATTCTAGATTTTGAATATGAATGTTAATTTTTGGATTATAATAAATTGGCTCCTGTGTGCTTTATAACTGGAATGATTTTTCTTGTCCTGATTTTCATTGTTTTCCTTAAGAATTTCTCAGTGTTACCTCATTACCTTCTTTCTTGGGATGGACTCAGCCCTTGTTAAACAGATTTTATTGTCAATTACTTAAATGTTTCTGGATATTGGTCATTCTTCCAAGAGGAATCCCAGAGAGCAATGCAGATTTGTGGTTGAAAAATTTTATTTTTCATCAGAAGTTATTTTGTATATTGACAGCATGACCACAGTTATATTCACAGGCGCGTTAGTTGTCCCTGCATTGTTTTCCTACCATCACTGTAAGTCCCAGGGACGGCAGGATAGCAGTGATTGAAATGAAAGCGCCACATTCATTCCTTCTCCAGTGTCTTGTGAATTAGTACAAGCTGGTAATATCAGATGCTTTGCATGGGCCAACCCAAAGGATCACACAATGATTAAAGAAGCTAGATATTGGGTACCCTTCTACTCCCTGATATTCCCATGGAGCATTCATACGTATAAGAATCTCCTGATATTTTGTGACTAGGTCTCTATCTGGACCGGGGGCTTTATAGTTTTGTTCGGGACAAACTATTGGATCAGGATCATTGATAGGAATTTGATGTCACCTAGACAAGAGTTCCATTTTCTGGTACTGTAGTGAGTAATATTGAGGGTGTGTATTGATAAAAAAGATACAAAAGATTTGTTTTTCACTTGGTCATTAGGAAAATAGATGAAGCAGACATTGTTTCTAGGTTAAGAGGGCCTTCCGTCTTCATTTTGTTCAGAATGCATATTCTGCTTTGGGATGAAAAGCTCTTAGAGACTTCAATATGTTTTATCTCATGGCACAAATGTAGTATTTACTGAAATTCAGAGGTCCACCAAAATATGTATTTTGCCAACCTGTCAAAAAAATGTCTGACTTTGACTCATGCACGCCACACAGCTATTACTGTGTTGGCCTTTGTCACATTTTATTCGACAATCTATGAGTAATGTAGTCTGTGCTATTGACTATATAACCAGGTGTTTCTTGTAGTAAAAATTCTCACAGCACACCAGTTTGCCAGTGTGACACTGCTTGATAATCTCTGCTGTAAACTTATCAAATCCATCTTGTCTAATGAGTCATTTTAGACCAATTTTTCGTATTGACTTTTTTTTTCTGTCAGATCCATCCATTGATGTCAACGGGAAGCTAAAGTTCCCTGCTCAGACTGTGTTAATTAGTTTTAAAATGGCAATAACTACATACCTATCAATAATCACTTACAATATAAATGAGTTAACTGCTTCAACCAGAAAACATAGGGTAGCTAAATGGATATGGGAACGATACCCATAATTATGCTGTGTAAATGAGACCCATTTCAGATGAAAGTAAAGGGTTGGATAAAAAGTTATTTCATCTCTACCTTTGGGCACCAAAGAAACTACTCTGCAGAGAATTTTGCTCTGGTGAAAGCTCTAATCTTGGACGGTGTACATATAATAGGCATGAGGATAACCGTGCTCAGAGTTAGCTGACCCATGTGGAAGCTCTGCCTTTTAGTGAAGTCAGCACGTAAATCATTTTTCATTCCCCAGAAATTTGTTTTGGATGGAAAAGTAGGAGACTTTCTATATTATTATCAATGGCCCATTAATGAGATTGCAGAGACTACTAAATTAATAACATTCATTTGACAATGTACTCCCAGGACACACAGACCTCAAAGATCACAACTTACTATCAATATATTCTGTTGAAAAATACATTAATTAAAATTTCTCCAAAAAAAAAATTTCTCTCCCACAGTGTTGGAAGGTATCTTATGTTGTCAGGTGCCTACCCATGGATGGACATTTGTGTGTGTTTCTGACACTTCCGTCATCTACAATAGAAATTAGACTTCAAAAATGAGCAGTCAAAACAGACAGCCATCCAAAAACACTGGTGTGGCCTATCAAATGAATGTTACTGCTAATAGCAGTGATTAATAATAACAATAGGAGTCTGTCAAGCTTACATATATGTATCACAGCTATTAATATTACTGAAGGTATATTATATGCCCTTAAACTATTAGAAAGTATACTAAACACAATATATAATAAGTAAAACAAAACCTGAATCATCATAACAAATTTAATCTCTTGTTCCATACCAATGTTGCTCAGTTATTGAGCATAGACTTAGGAACTGTGAAGTGAGGGTTCCATTCCAGGTTGGTACACATGCCAGGGTTGTGGGCTCCATCCCTAGGAAGGGGCATGCAAGATACAGGTGATCCACCTCTCCCTCTTCTTTCCTCTCTGAAATCAATAAAAATCTATTATTTTAAAAAATTGCTTGTTATACTTAATAGAGGCCCATTAGACTTGACTGCCTTCCATTGACAGTATTTTCACTTTACAAAAAAACAAAACTGGCCTTGACTGCCATCCAAGGTTACAGTCTCCAACCCCAATGGCCCATTATTTATGAAGAAAAACTAACACTGAGCCTTCCCACTACCAGGGCACTTCATTATCCTACAAAAAGTTGGCTCCTTAATACTTCCTTTGGGTTGATTATCCTAAAGGGAATGTGTGCATGAAAAGGGGACACCTGCTACCTTAACAAGCTCATTGAAGGCCTGCATATCAGTCTTTCAAAGTCAGAGACCTAAAGTAACCAGAAAGGATGGTCTGAAATGAAAATCTTTTTAAAAGCAGTTTATAGCAGGTAGTCAGGTCCTAGACAAGAATCTTCCTTAACAAGAGGGAATCCTTAACTAAGCCTGTCTATTGTCTTTTGCAGCCAGGATAACATTTCCTTTGGAATATCAGGGTAACTCCCCCTTTTCCAGAGCCCTCAGGACACAGGGGGAAAATGTAAACACTCTCATTGTTATTATGTTAATTGTTCACTGTTAATTAAGCTGTGTACACTTATATAAAAGTGTACAGTCTACTTATGTTTTGACTGCTCATTTTTGAAGTCTAATTTCTATTGTAGATGACGGAAGTGTCAGAAACACACACAATATAGTAGCCCGGTGCACAAAAATTTGTGCACTCATGGGGGGGGGGGGGGGCTCAGTTATTAAAAATTTATCAGCATAACACTGACCACATTGTTGGTGGTGGTGGTCTTGTCAAAATGTGTTTTATTATGCAGATGAAAATCTATTTAAACAGATTTGATGTAGATATTTTCAAAGATGGAAGAATTGTCCCTGTCAACTATTTTAGTTGATTGATATCTTCACTAATTGTCATCATTGCAAAGTTTTCAGTCCCCATATGGATTACTGGATATAATAGGTCATGTGCTGTCCCTGCCCTTTGTAGCCATTGTTACCTGAAGGACTCTAGTTTTCCATTTATATGTTTAAGTACCAACCTTACCGGCTTAAAAATGTAAGCTTTTAACACTGCTCTCTCTGTTACATATCCTTCCAATGAAAAGTGGAGTTGGGTTGCAGCACAGGAGAGAAATTCAGAAGGGGAATATTGAAGTAATGAGTGCAGTAGGAGAAGAGGGAACCTATTTCCCTGGCCACAGGCGCTGGCGACCTGGACTACAGGGCTGGCAGCTTGTCCGGGTGGCTGCAGCCTGGGACCTTGGGCGGGTGGCTTGTCCGTCTCCTGGGCTGCAGCCACCCGCAGACGCTGGCGCCTGGACCAAAGGTGGGCAGCTTTTTCTGTGCTTCCAGGGAGGGCAGTCAGTTATGTGTATATGTGTGTGCATGCAAACATAGGCGTGTGCACGTGTGTATGTGGAAATCTGCTGGGAAAGTCAAAACCATAGAAGAGTTGCCCCCTATCTCTTGAATATTCCAGAGATGTCCCCCACTTTTTTATTCTATCGCTACTGGAGAGTCAGTATTTGCAGCCAGCCAGCCAGTAACTCTCTCAGTGTCTATTTCTGATTTCTTCTTTCCCTGTCTCTCTTCCAACCCCTAATCATATTTCTACCTGGATGCATCATTTTTACTCCCAATATGCTGTATAGAGAAGGAGTCAGGATGCTGTCTTCCCATGAATAGTACTCATTAAAATCCAATTGCATTTTAGTTGGGCAGTGCCCCTACTCACCCTTCAAAGCCCTTCCACCATTCATTTCTGCTTCCCTATTTGTTTGTTGGATTGTTCTGCTGCTCCTTTTTCTCACCCCACCACCCTAGGATCATAATGTAAAATTTTTTTACCATGTCAAGAAATTATTAAAAATACAGGTACTTTGAAAAAAAAAATACAGGTATTTCTCCGATCACTGGCGGGACAGGGCAGGGAAGAGGTGGCTGCTGATGGCTGCCTCTTCCCTGCCCCACCCGACTTCTCTGATCACTGGCCGGGGGGGGGGGGGGTGGGGGCAAGCAAAGGCAGCCTCAGTTCTGTGATCATGGGCCGGGGGCAGGGCAAAGGTGGGGGGCCGCCTTTGCCCTGCTCCCCGGCTCTCACCTGCTGCCTGGGTTTCCAATCACTGTCAGAGGCAGGCAGCTTCTCTGTCCTTCCCCTTTCGCCTCCCAGCATTGTGCGTACGTATACAAATTAACTGCCATCTTTGTAGGCAGTTAATTTGCATATCACCCTGATTAGCTGTTGGGAACCGTAGCAAAGGTACAGTCAATTACCATGTTTGTCTATTATTAGATAGGATATGTATCAGTCATTTTACTTTTCATCCACTCCCAGAGGTTTCTTCACTCGGCTCTCCCCCACCTCCCTAATCGATCACCAGTCGATTTCATATAACCCACTCCCATCTTCTCTCTCTCTCTCTCTCTTTTTTTATAAGGGGTCGCAGATGACTGGTTGATATTTTGTGGCAGTGAAAGTGGGAGGGAAAGCTAGAATGGACTATTATCCAAGTGAAAAGAAAAAGGGAAGGTAAGGAGCAGTTGAGGTCAGGGGCCTGGATGGTTGAATAAGAAGTAAGTCGTGTCCTGACCTGTTTGGCTCAGTGGATAGAGCGTCGGCCTGCGGACTCAAGGGTCCCGGGTTCAATTCCAGTCAAGGGGATGTACTTTGGTTGCGGGCACATCCCCAGTGGGGGGTGTGCAAGAGGCAGCTGATCAGTGTTTCTCTCTCATCCATGTTTCTAACTCTCTATTCCTCTCCCTTCCTCCCTGTAAAAAATCAATAAAATATATATTTAAAAAAAAAAAAGAAGTAAGGCGTTATACTCCTGATAATTACCCACAGAGATAGTTGACTTCCTTAATTCAAGCTGCCTCTCCTTCAGTGGGGAGACACAGGGGCTGAGAGAGCAGGCTGCCCTTCCACTCCCCCCTCCTCACTGAGGTTTTAATGACTCCAGGGAAATTGGAGTCAGGAAGTTTCTGGTTTCAAACTCAATCTGCCCCAGTTTTGAATTCTCTGTAACTTCACTGTAAGAATGTGTTCCCGGCTTGTGAAGATTCTGAGAAAGACACCTCCCTGGGACACCTGCAGCTGAAGGGCAGATCAGCCATAGCTCTAAGCACAGCCTCTGGGATCTGGGAAACTTCTGTGTGAATTCCCCTGATTCCCTCCTGTTTGGTGCCACCTACAGGAGCCAGGCCCAGAGCCATGGTGAGACTTTAGGAAATTGCATTGCATTCATTCATCGCAGCCTGAGACCAGAGTGTTAGTGTCAGACATGAGGGGGTAACTAGATTTCCTTTAGGGTAGAAGTGTGCACTATAGGGTCAGGGTGCGGTGCAGGCATTGGTCAAGAGGCGGGGAGGCAGGATTTGGTCAAAAGGGAGTCCAGGGAGGAGATTTCACCACTAGGTTAGGGAAAGGGCAGTTCTGAGGTTGCCTCTGGGGGCGTCTGACCTCAGCCCCCAGCTGTGCATGAGCTGTGCAAACAAAGGGAGTCTAGGCTGCCCCCTTGCGCCCGCCCCGCCCTCCCTCCCTCTGTCCCTGCACAGGCCTGGCCGCCGGGCTCGGCCCCGCCCCCATCGCGGAGTCGCTCAGCTCAGGCTCTGGCCCCGCCCACCCCGCAGGGACGCGCATGCGTAGTTCCTTGCAGACGCGGAAGCGGCCGTGGAGGGGAAGGTGGGGTTCCCCCTGAGGAGGGTGTTTGTCTTTAAAGCTGACGCTCCCCGTCCCCTCCCCGCAGGGAAGGCTGAGGGCGCTGCCGGCGCTGAAGTCCTTGTTGGGGTCCCCGCCCCGGAGCCTCTCTCAGCGGTGAGTCCGCGTCCCGGGAGGCCGCGCGGTGCGGGCGCCACGTTCCTTTGGGAGGAAACGGAGGCCCGGCCCGGGGTCTCTCCGCCTGTGGCTGTGGCCACCGCCTGCCGCGCGGTTTTCCCGCTGAAAACCGTTCCCGGGGCCGCCGGTGCTCCCCGCGGGGCTGAGAGTCTGGGTCAGGGGGTTCCCGCCCTTTGCTCCCCTCCCTCCGCCCGGCGCTTCCGCCCAAAGAGCCCGGATGGCTCCCGGCCTGGGGGTACGCACCCGCCTCCTAGGCCCACCCCCATTTAATAAGGGGTCTGCCTGCCCGGGGAGCACAGTGTCCATGGGGGGCTCAGGGGGGAGGACGCGGTGTCCCCTGAAGAGGCGACCTGCCCGCAGGGAGGGGCTTTGTGGGCGCGGTGACTGCGGGGGGCGGGGACCCAGGCTGGGGGGTCAGGAGACGGAGAGAAAGACACGTGGGCGGGAGGAAGGGCAGCGAGGGGTCCACAGAGAGGGGCCCATAGGGAGTGTGGGGGGGACTGGACGGGACGGTAGGAGTGAGGGGGTCACTCGGGAAAGTGGCCTGAGGAGGAAGGAAGTGGAGACACAGGGAGGAGGGGGGATGAGGCAGAGGCGGTTACAGGCAACCAGGCCGGCAGGGGAGGGCAGTTATGGGGATCAAGAAGGCAGGTTGTGAGCGGTTAGGAGTCAGAGTCTTGGATTGTGAGAGGGATGTCCGACCGCCCATTTATGTATAATAATAAAAGGGTAATATGCTGATTAGACCAGACATCTTCCAGACAACCATCTGGACATCCTTCTGGACAGAGCCAGTGGTGGGGGCAGAGGCATGCGTGTTTGAGGGCAACCAGTCTGGTAGGAGAGGGCAGTTAGGAGCCACAAGGCAGACAGGGGAGGGCAGTTAGGAGCCACAAGGCAGACAGGGGAGGGCAGTTAGGGGCCACAAGGCAGACAGGGGAGGGCAGTTAGGGGCCACAAGGCAGACAGGGGAGGGCAGTTAGGGGCCACAAGGCAGACAGGGGAGGGCAGTTAGGGGCCACAAGGCAGACAGGGGAGGGCAGTTAGGGGCCACAAGGCAGACAGGGGAGGGCAGTTAGGCGGACCAGGCCGGCTGGGGAGAGCAGTTAGAGTCAATACGGCCAGCAGGGGAGGGCAGTTTGGGTTGACCGGGCCTTCCAGGGAGGGAGGGCAGTTTGGGGGAACCAGGACTGCAGTGGAGGGCAGTTAGCAGCAACCTGGCTGGCAGGGGAAGGCTGTTGAAGTTAACAAGGCCGGCAGGGGAGGGCAATTCTGGGGTTCAGGCCGGCCAGCGAGGGCATTTAGGTGGATCAGGCCAGCAGGGGAGGGCAGTTAGGGGGATCAGGCCAGCAAGAGAGGGTCGTTAGGGGCAACCAGGCCAGCAGGGGAGTGCAGTTGGGAGTGACTGGGCAGGCAGGGGAGGACATTTAGGGGGATCAAGCTTGCTGGGGAGGGCTGTTATGGGGATCAAGCTGGTCTGAGAGGGCAATTAGGGGGATCAGGCAGGTAAGGACAATGGTTAGGGCAGGCATGCAGGTTTTCAGATAGGAGCCAGAGGTCCCGCATTGCGAGGGTAAAGTCTGACTGCCCGTTTAGTCCCGAGTCATATGGGATTGGGTCTAAACCGTCAGTCAGATATCCCCCAAGGGGTCCTGGATTGAAGAGGGTACAGGTCAGGCTTAGGGACCCCCTCTCCCACCCCCACACGATTTTCACGCACCAGGCCTCTAGTTTTATAATAATTTGCTTCCAATTGCAACTCTTATTCACTCAGAGGGGAGAGACTTGTCTGTTGCTCATGGGTCATTCCTCGGATGGCAACGAGGAGGTGACCTGGGTTTGTCACCACCTGATGCCTTTTCATGGAATATTAGAAGCCTTAGCTTTGTTGCTGTGGTGTTTTGTGTCTCTGTCTGTGTGTGCTGCTTCCATGGATTTACTTTTTCTATGTCTGACACTTAATTTATTATTTAAAAAGATCCTGAGATAAATTCTCTGGGGTTTCCCAGATCCCTGGGGAGCTTTAGAAATGGTTTCAGGTGGGCTTTCCCCCATGGAGGTGGACAGCTGCTCTGGGTGGGGCATCATTGGTGACTGAGGACCTCTGGGTGATGGAAGGTGAGGATGGGGATTAGCATGAGGGTTACAGGATGCCTTTGTGTGAGTGGGGAGCAAGCTTTGTTCAAAGGAGGTAAGGGGGTGCTCTGTATGGGGCATCGGGACAGCAGCTCACATTCTCATTTCTGTAGGAGGTTGTGGATGTCTTTGGGAGGAGAGACACATGAAGACACACATTCAAAATTTCACAGTGTGGTCTCCATGTAGGAGCTCATTGTTCCTCACTCTCTCCTGTGACCGAGGACAGGAGGTGGTGCCTTTTCCTCATTTTCAGGTCCTTCTGACTGTGAATGTGACTCCTCAACATAGTGTCACCTGAGAAAACACCCCACACCCCGATCAGGACCACGTCCAAATGGCTGCTTCTCAGGTAAAAGATGTGTCCGTGGTAAGAGGCTGTTTGCTTTAGTTAGAACATCTGTGTATATATTATTCTTTCCCTCCCCATGCCTGTGTCCCCTCGGCTGCCTGTTACAGTCTTTCCTGTTACCCACAGCTGGCTGACTCAGTGCTGCTTCTCCCTCTGCTCGCTAAACCCCACATTCTGTCCCTGCACTCCCTCCCTCAATTCTTCACCCTGAACCAGTCTCTGCCTGAAGTGACTCCCCTTTTTTGCCTCCACTTCTGTCCACCAGGACCCCTCTCCCTCTCAGTCCCCTTCATCTCTCTGGGGCTCCTTCCTCTCTTCCATATTTCTCTACTTTTGATGTTCTTGCCTTTCCAGGTTTTTTTCCTTTCCTTATTTGTTTCCTTTTTTATTTATTTTTCAAATATATTTTATTGATTTTTTTCAGAGAGGAAGGGAGAGGGATAGAGAGTTTGAAACATCGATGAGAGAGAAACATCTATCAGCTGCCTCCTGCACACCTCCTACTGGGGATGTGCCCACAACCAAGGTATATGTCCCTGACCAGAATCAAACCCGGGATCCTTCTGTCCGCAGGCCGACACTCTGTCCACTGAGCCAAACCATTCAATGCCTTTTTCCTTTTTTCTTATCATAGTCAGTGTAAGCAGTTTCTATTATTTCCCTCTCTCTTTTTTAATGTATGTTTTTATTGATTTCAGAATGTAAGGAATAGGAAGAGAGAGAGAAACATCAATGAGCAGAGACAATCATTGATCAACTGCCTACTGCATTCCCCCCACTGGGGATCCAGTTTGAAACCTGGACTGTGCCCTGACCAGGAATGGAAACCTGCCCTCCTGGTTCAGAGGTCAACACTCTATCTCTGAGCCTCACTGGCCAGGCTGTATTTCTCCTTTTTCTCAGAGCCTTCTCTGCCTTCATTTTATGCAGCCTCCCCAAGGTCAGAAAGCATTCCCACCTTTAATCTACGACTTTCAACTACTCAGAACATCCCTTTTGTGACAGATCCACCTGGAAAGGCATCCATGTCTAACATCCCTATTGGGATGGGGTCAGAGGCTCTTGTGTCTTGAGGAAGGGAAATGTAGATTTTAGATTCGTGTGGCTGCCGCATCCGCTCTTGGTCAGGGGTAAAAAATGAAAATTTTACTGCTCAGGATAGCTCAGAAAGTTCAGAAAGAAGAGTAAATAGTAAATAGAAGTGTCTTGCTCACTAGATTAGTACGAAATACTTAGCAGGTAAATATTCTATTAGCTTACAGAACATGAGAAGTACCTGTGGATTGACACTTGCAAAAATTAATGTTTATTTGTGATCGTTTCCACATAATTCCTTCTTTATTGAGGTGTATTTGGGAGTCATGTCACAGCAGTGGTGACCTGACCTTCTCAGGCACAAGGGTATAATAGCGATTTAATGAAATTTGTACAAAGACCATCACTTCACATCTGGAAATGTCCCTCTTAGTTTGCGTTTCCTTTGGAAAATGAAGGACTTCCTTTTATTTCGTACAGATCATTGGCTTTTGCATGGGAGTTGTAACTAATCAGGTTTGATTCTTTAAATTTTCATTATATTCCATACTCTCATCATGACATACCCTATATGATCACTTTTTGTATTTTCTAGGACGTTTCCAAGAATGATATTATTAATGTATGTTCAGTTTCATTAAATTTCTACGAAATAGCTCTCCACTAATGATACATAAAAATTTTGAAGGAATTGTACTGATAAGAAAAATTAGTTCCCCCAGGCTGGTGTGGATTAGGTTTCAATTCTTGGTCCTGGTCCAGGGCAAGTAGTTCCTGGGTGTCTGTGGTAGGCAGCGAATCCGTGTATCTGTGTCTCTTTCACATTGATGTCTCTCTCTATCTCTCTTTGTCTCTCTCTGTCTCTCTCTCTCTATCTCTCTTTGTCTCTCTCTGTCTCTCTCTCTCTCTCTCTCTGTCCTTTTCATCCCTCTACCTCCCTGCCTTCCACTCTCAAAAACTCAATGGAAAAAAATCTCCCCAGGTGAGGATTTACAACCACAAAAAGGAAACTAGGTTTAACTTGTTTTGTATCCTTATGTTTCTCTCCTTATCCTATATAATTAAGAGGTAATATTCAAATGGTCTTCACGCCCTCATGCCATCAGGCTCTGGTGCCTTCATGCTGTCACAATCCATCACCAGGAGGTTGCATGCTTGTGGAGGCGGATCCCGATGTCATGGCAAGGTTGGGGGTCCCCCTGAGGCCGCACCTCCTGCCCCAGCACCGGGATGGGAGGCTAGATCCCCCACCTGGCAGAGCTTGACTTTGGTGGGGCCGGCTGGGTGTTGGTGTTGCCCAATGGAGGTGTGTCCAGCCGGACACTTCTGTTATAGAGAAAGGGAAAATAGCAATATTAAAATATTACCTTTAATTTCCTTTTAATGTGTACGAATTTCATGCACCAGGCCACTAGTTTGTTTATAAAACACAAAGAGGATCATACACAAATAGATTCATGAGATTTACAGAATCACTAAACCATCTTGATTTCATAGTTGTAAAATGTGTGTCTCTGTGCTTTAACTGTTAACATTATTTCAGCTATTTTTTCTTTTTTTTTCCTCAAGTACATATTTATCTATTTCAGAAATGAAGGTAGAGGTAGAGAGAGATAGAAATATCAATGATGAGAGAGCAATATTGACCGGCTGCCTCCTGCACACCCCACACTGAGGGTTGAGCCCATAACCTGATCATGTGCCACGAACAGGAATCTAATCATTGACCTCCTGGTGCATGATTCAGTGCTCAACCACTGAGCAACACCAGCTGGACCAGGCAGAATAATCTTCTTCTAAGATTATTCATAGTAAGTTTCTAAATAGGATTGTAGTTCCTATGTGTCCTATTCCATGAGAACTCAATTCCATTAACAAACCTTTTTAGTTCAAAGTTCCATATGAATTTTTTCTTGTGTTTTCTTTTTCTGAGTATTCAAATGTATGGCACATGATGCACAAACATTGGCATCACAGGTAAAAAGTGATCTTGTGACACATGTGGAAAACACAGGCCCCATCTCAGAACCTGGATCAGAATCTGTGCCTGTACAGAAGTTCATTTCTTTGTGTTCTACTTCACACTTGAGAAGAAGTCCTTATACTTCCAAGTGAGCATGACATTTCCAGCTGAAAATGACATACACCACTGACCCTGAGCAATGCAAACACAGCATTCAGAAATCTATATGCCTGTGTCTATACCTTTATTTTATTATTTATTTATTTTAAAATATATTTTTATTAATTTTTGAGAATAAAGGAGAGAAAGAGAGAGAGAGAGAGAGAGAGAGAGAAACATCAATGATGAGAGAGAATTATTGATCGGCTGCCTCCTGCTCACCCCCTACTGGGGATTGAGCGTGCAACCAGAATTAATCCCGCGACTTTTTTTTTTTACTATTTTTTATTTTATTTTATTTTGTTTTGTTTTATTTTATTTATCCTCCTCTGATATTTTTCCATTGATTTTTAGGGAGAGTGGAAGAGAGTGGGAAACAGAGATAGAATCATCGATGTGAGAGAAACACATAGATTGGTTGCCTCCGACTAAAGCTCGTGCCCTGACTGGGATTGAACCCAGGACCCTTTGGTCCGCAGGCTGGCGCTCCATCCACTGAGCCAAACCGGTGCTAGGGCAATCCCGGGACTCTTAAGTGCCTAGTCGGACACTATATCCACTGAGACAAACTAGCCAGGTCTTTACCTTAATTTTAAAGTTTTTTTTCCTGTAAACGGGAATCCATATCTAGGATTTGTGGACATATGTCATCCTCATTTGTCAGTGTTTGAAATCATATCAAGGAAAGTTACTGGGGCAAAGTGATCTTATTGGGTAATTCAGGATACTCCCATAGGTCCCAATCTCTTTTCCTAAGACTGTTTTCATTGTGCGTGACATTATGAACTCTTCTGGTAACTTCTTGGTAAATATTTATTTTCTTTCAGGGACCTTTGACCTTCGGGGATGTGGCCATACATTTCTCTCAGGAGGAGTGGGAATGCCTGGACCCAGCTCAGCGGAAATTGTACCTGGATGTGATGGTGGAGAACTGCAGCAACCTGGCCTCCCTGGGTGAGGATGACTTCCTTCCTGAGTTCCTACTCCACCCGCAGGGTTTTCTTTTATTATTTTAATATCTCTAGGGGCTTTTGCTTTCTCTTTTAAATTCTTGTTCTCAAGGGACAAATTGAGCCCTAGCTCCTTTGGCTCAGTGGATAGAGCACTGGTCTGCAGACTGAAATGTCCTAGGTTTGATTCTGGTCAGGGCCGATGCCAGGGTTGCTGGCTTGCTCCCTAGTGGGGGTCGTGCAGGAGATATCCTATCAATGATTCTCATCATTGATGTTTCTCTTTCTCTCCCTCTCCATTGCCATCTGAAACCAATAAAAAAAATATTTTTTAAAAAAAGAACAAATTGGGAGTCCTTGGGATATAAAAGAAAGGCTTTTTGATGTATGTGAATTAAGAACTCAGTGTTTGCACACATTACGTGTTGTCTACACTTATTAAGGTACTATCAGAAAAGAATATTTTAGAAAATCATTTTCTAGAATATTGTAATATTCTACCATGTCTTCTGGCCAGAGGACAGTCTGGATTGGAAATGGGAAAGCCTCTATAAAAATTCACACTCCATTTTCTTTTATTTTTTGATTTGTAAAGATTTTGTTGAATTCAGGGAGGAAGGACGAGTTAGGAGAGATAGAAACTTCACCTGGGCATTAATTGATTTTTTTATATGTGCCCTGACCATATGTGTTCTCTGTATAAATTGCCGGATATGGAATCACTGGTTTCCTGGTATCTTTATTAAGTATTGGAAAATCATTGTGTTTTGTTAGTGGCTACACCATTATAAACAAATTGTGTTTATAATGTTGCTGACAGTACATCAGTGTTCTCATTTCTCCACTTAATTGGTAATACTTGTCACTTTTTATTGATTTATGGATGATTGGCATCCTGTCAGGTGTTCAGTGGTATTTCAGGTGGTGTCCATTTACGTTTCTCTGATGATGAATGAGTTGAACAGTTGAACATCATTTAATATGTCTATTGGGAATCTTTGTATCCTGTTTGGGAAATGTCTATTCAGGTACTCTGTCCATTTTCCCATCATATTGTCCTTTTGTATTTTTATGGTTTTCCCGTCTTACTTTTAAGTCTTTTATCCATTTTGAGTTTATTTTTGTGTATGGTATGAGTTGGTGGTCTAGTTTCATCTTTTTGCATGTATCTGTCCAATTTTCCAACAAGATTTCTTGAAGAGACTGTCTTGACTCCATTGTATGCTCTTGCCTCCTTTGTCGAATATTAATTGGGCATAGTGGTTTAGGTCGATTTCTGGGTTCTTTATTCTATTCCATTGATCTATATGTCTGTTCTTGTGCCAGTACCAAGCTGTTTTAAGAACAGTGGCTTTGTAATATTCAGTTTGATATCTGGTATTGAGATCCCACCTACTTTGTTATTGTTTCTCAGGGTTGCTGCAGCTACTCGAGGTCTTTTTTTATTCCAGATGAATTTTTGGAATGTTCGTTCTAGATGTGTGAAATATGCCATTGGTAATTTAATGGGGATTGCATTGAATCTATAGATTGCTTTGGGTAGTTTGGACATTTTGATGATGTTGATTCTACCAATCCATGAACACGGTATGTTCTTCCAACTGTTATGTCTTCCTCTATCTCTTTTTTCAGTGTCCTGTAGTTTTTCACATATAAGTCTTTTACCTCCTTAGTTAAGTTTATTCCTAGGTATCTTAATTTTTTTGGTGCGATGGTAAATGGGATTGCTTTTTTAATCTCACTTTCTGTAAGTTCACTCTTGGTGTAAAGAAATGCCATGGATTTCTTTTTTTTTTTTAATATATTGATTTTTTTACAGAGAGGAAGGGAGAGAGATAGAGAGTTAGAAACATCGATGAGAGAGAAACATCGATCAGCTGCCTCCTGCACATCTCCCACTGGGGATATGCCCACAACCAAGGCACATGCCCTTGACCGGAATCGAACCTGGGACCTTTCAGTCCGCAGGCCGATGCTCTATCCACTGAGCCAAACGGGTTTCGGCACCATGGATTTCTTGGCATTAATTTTGTATCCTGCTACATTGCTGAATTCATTTATTAAGTCCAATAATTTTTTTTTTAATTCTTTATTAGTTAAAGTATTGCTAATGTGTCCTCATCCCCCACATTAACCTCCATCCTCCCCTCCGCCCCCACTCATGCTCTCATCCCCCTGTTGTCCATGTCCATTGGTTTGGCTTCTATGCATGCATACAAGTCCTTTGGTTGATCTCTTCCCTTTGCCCTCTCCCTCCCCTACTTTCGCTCTGGGGATTAATAGTCTGATCACTGTTTCCCTGTCTTTGGATCTGTTCCTGTTCATCAGTCTATGTTGTTTTCTATATTCCACAAATGAGTGAAATCATGAGGTATTTATCTTTCTCTGACTGGCTTATTTCACTTAGCATAATGCTCTTCAGTTCCATCCATACTGTTGCAAAAGGCAAGAGTTCCTTCTTTTTTACCTAAGCGTAGTATTCCATTGTGTAGATGTCCTCACATGGGCCATCTCAGCCTCACTGGGACCGTCGCAGCCTCACAGGGACCGTCTCAGCCTCACAGGGACCGTCTCAGCCTCACAGGGACCATCTCAGCCTCACTGGGACCGTCACAGCCTCACAGGGACCGTCTCAGCCTCACTGGGACCGTCACAGCCTCACAGGGACCGTCTCAGCCTCACGGGGACTGTCTCAGCCTCACGGGGGCAGTTTCAGCCTCACTGCGACCGTTTCAGTCTCATTGGGACCGTTTCAGCCTCACAGCAGTTCCATTTTGCTGACCCAGCTGGGTCCGGCTCCGGCTTTCTTCGAACCTGAGTCTGCTTCTTGAGTGTGTCCCTTATGGGTGCAAGGAGTTGAAATCTGCAGTTTGTTGGGTTATGCTGCAAAAGCGCAGGTGGTTCCTATTGTGCCATTGGCACAACTTGGATGGAGCTGTAAATTGAGTAGGGTGGGGTCTGAGGGAGTCAACAGGGCGGAGCAAATAGTAGTGGCGTCTCTGTGGCTCCTCGCCTCTCCACGACTCCAGGACTTCTCGTCCCCTACTGCCCGCGAGCAGCTGCGAGACAGAGCCTCCCTCGCTTTCCGACCCACTGCAAGGCTGTGCTGCCTCTCCCCGTAGGGTTCTGGTGCCTCATAATCCCCCCCCGAACAAGCTCAGTGGATTCGAGAGTTTGTAAAAGCACAGGAGGTTCCTTTCGTGCCTCTAGCACAGCTTGGATGGGGATGTAAATGGAGTAGGGCGAGATCCCAGGGAGTTACCAGGGCCGAGCAAATAGCAGTGGCATCTCCTCGGCTCCTCACCTCTCCGGGACTTTGCGTCCCCTACTGCCGGCGAGCAAGGGAGAGATAGAGAGTTAGAAACTTCAATGAGAGAGAAACATCGATCAGCTGCCTCCTGCACACCCCCTACTGGGGATGTGCCCGCAACCCAGGTACATGCCCTTGACCGGAATCGAACCTGGGACCCTTGTGTCCGCAGGCCGACGCTCTATCCACTGAGCCAAACCAGCTTCGGCAAAATGACACTTTAAACAATGGTAAAATGGTAGTAGTAGTAATACTGGTTAAAAATAGGGCGGCATAGATAAACACCGGAGACTGCCGCCGTGGACAACCACTTCAAAAATACAACTAAAAGTCGGAGCGGACATCAACCAGAACCACGGGAAGGCTGGATGAGGAGAGTCTCTTCAACTAGAAGCAAAAACAACAGCATTCCGACGCTCAGCGGAGGCGCAGTGTGGAAAATTTAAAGGTACGGCGGTGCGGTGGTGAGGGTGCGAGCGCAAAGCGGGCTGGCGGCTGAGGGCGCGATTGTCGTTTTCAATCAGGAGTGAGTCTCAGACTCTGGGCTACAGATCCGGGCGAGTCTCTAGGGACCCAGACTCAAACGGGAGAAGCGGGACTGTCTGGCTACGGCCCCTCCGAGGTTTGCAGCGATTGCTGGGACAGAGAGGCAGAGCCCCTGGGGACGGACTGAGAGCGGCCATAGCTGCTCCCTCCCCCCGCCCTGTTGAGCCCGCCCCGCCCAAACCCTGCGCACAGCCATTTGCCGATCGCCTCAGGCAAGGGCTGGACTAGCGCCTCCCCTGAGGACTGAAGTTTTCCCACAGCTGATTTCCACAGCCAGTCGGCCGGGTGGTCAAATCCCTCTAGTGTTAACTACAACAATTAAGGCTTGGCTAGAACAAGACTGCGCACAGAGACCACAAGGGGGTGCACCAAGAAAGCATAAAAGATGCGGAGACAAAAAAACATGACAGAAATGGAGGATATGGAGCTAAGAATCGCAATTTTGAGGGCTTGCCATAAATTTGTGCAGAGCCTCACGAAAACTAATGAGACCCTCGATGCTACGATAAAGAAATTAGAAAGTAAGCATACACGGACTGAAATAAAGAATATTATACCCAATAGCAGACCAGAGGAGCACAAGAATCAAAACAAAGATTCGACAAAAAACACCCAATTGGAAAAGCAAAATGAAAAAAGAATCCGAAAGTGTGAAGATAGTGTAAGGAGCCTCTGGGACAGCTTTAAGAGGACTAATATCAGAGTCATTGGAGTGCCAGAAGATGAGAGACAGCAAGATATTGAAAACCTATTTCAAGAAATAATGGCAGAAAACTTCCCCCACCTGGAGAAAGAAATGGACTTACAGGTCCAAGAAGTGCAGAGAACCCCAAACAAAAGGAATCCAAAGAGGACCACACCAAGACACATCATCATTAAAATGCCAAGAGCAAAAGACAAAGAGAAAATCTTAAAAGCAGCAAGAGAAAGAGGCTCAATTACCTACAAGGGAATACCCATACGACTGTCAGCTGATTTCTCAACAGAAACTTTGCAGGCCAGAAGGGAATGGCAAGAAATATTCAAAGTGCTGAATACCAAGAACCTACAACCAAGATTACTTTATCCAGCAAAGCTATCATTCAGAATTGAAGGTCAGATAAAGAGCTTCACAGATAAGGAAAAACTAAAGGAGTTCATCACCGCCAAACCAGTATTATATGAAATGCTGAAAGGTATCCTTTAAGAAGAGGAAGAAGAAGAAAAAGGTAAAGATACAAATTATGAACAACAAATATGCATCTATCAACAAATGAATCTAAGAATCAAGTGAATAAATAACCTGATGTACAGAATGAACTGGTGACTATAATGAATCAGGGACATAGAAAGGGAATGGACTGACTATTCTTGGGGGAAAAGGGGTGTGGGAGATGCGGGAAGTGACTGGACAAAAATCATGCACCTATGGATGAACTCAGTGGGTGGGGAGTGAGGGTGGAGGGTGGGGTGGGAGCTGGAAGGAGGGGAGTTATGGGGGGAAAAAAGAGGAACAAATGTAATAATCTGAACAATAAAGATTTTTTAAAAAAAAAATACTGGTTAAAAATAAAAATGAAGTAATTAAAAAGGTAAAATCAGGTGATGAAAAATGAAAAAAAAGTAGTTTCTTAATTAAAAGGTGAAAAAAGAATTTTAAAAAATGTGTAGTAGTGAAGGTACTTCAGTTCCTCTACTCTTCTTTTTGGCAAGCCTTAGTCCTGCCAGGTATGCAGGAGAGTGTTGAATTTCCCTGCAATACACTGTTCCTCCATGTTGTAAACCACAGTCCTGATTTTAAGGCAGGCCATATTTGTTTCCCAGACTGCCTTTATTTGTATTTACAGAAGAGTCAGTTTGTAGATCAGCCCCTGGGTGGCAGTGTTTCTGGATTGACCTCCAAGGCTAGTCCTCTCTATCCAGCAGTTAGGGTTTATTTCCCTGTCACACTTCAAACTGGTTTGGGAGAGTCGACTGCCTTAGAGCCTATTCTTTAATCATTACTCCCCGCTCTGTTTCCCAAGTTCCAAGAAAACAACTTTCCCCTGCAGTCTCTGCGAGTGACCCCAACTGGGCAATCCCATGCACTTGGTTTAATAATCAAACACAAATATTTAAGCGGAAGAGAAAAAACAAGAGCCTGAGAAGTTGCGCGAATTCGCAACCCTCCACCTTCCAGCTCTGTGCGTGCAGTCTCTTCCGAGTTTCCTCTCTCCCCTGGCACTAAGCACTCGGCATACTGACAAAATCCAAGGCTGCGTTTTTGCATCCAGTCCAGCTATGGGCTTATTTTTAGCGTTCCCTTCTGCCAGCCACCCTGTTGGAGCCCTTCCACACTCGTGGATCACGCTGGCCCCAATGGCCGCGGACTTTGTGGGGCGCAGATTTCCCCTGTGCGCGTTCCTCTCTCCAACCTGAATTGCAAACCACACGTTTAGGCGAAATCTGAACTTTCTGTGAGGAGAAGCAGGACTCTTCTGAGTCCACATAGTCGCGATGCTTGAGATCTGTTGTTTCCGGGTTAGTAGCCGATCTCTGGATGTTGTGGATGCCGTGTCTTTGGATGTATATGCTTCCAATAACAGCCACTCAAGATGGCGCGGTCTCCGCAGCTGAGCCGGCGCTCTGGGAGAGATTTCAGCCGCAGTCTCCAACCGTCCCCTTTCTCTGGGAGTCCTCTGTCTTTCCCGGCTGCAAACTGTCTCCTAGCTGAATATCTTCTGCTTATTCAGGCTGTATGATACCCGTTTCAACTGCTCACCCTTATCTGCTCCGGGACAAGGCACGGAACACATCCGTCTATACTTCTGCCATTTTCCTGTCGGGGTTTAATGCCTTTTGACTATTATGCTTTGTTTACCTTTCCTCTTAGTGCTAGTATAAAAAATTAAATATCATAAAAAATTTTCTTTATGGCCGAGCCAGATGGCCTCAGTGGATAGAGTGTCAGCCTGTGGACAGAAGAGTCCTGGGCTGGAATCTGATGAAGGGCACATGAGCAGGTTGCCGGCTCCATCTCCAGTAGGGGCCATGCAGGAGGCAGCCATTCAGTGAATATCTTAATGTTTCTATCTCTCTTTCCCTCTCCCTTCCTCTCTGAAATCAATAAAAATGTATTTGTAAACAAAAACATTTCTGTAACTTGTCATTTAATAGATTGACTTATTATGAGCTTTATGTTTCAATCTTTTATCCACTTTGGTTTAATATTTGTATGTGGTGTTTAATAACAGTCCAACTTTACTCCTTCTTTTACACGTAGACATCTAAGTATCTCAACACTATTCGTATGTGTGAGAATCTGCTTTACTTCTTTGGTAGTATAAGCACCCTTGTAGGAGATTATTTTACCTCATGGGTGAGAAGTTGTAAGTGGGCTCTTTGTTCTACAGTGCTTCTTTTTTGTAGTTGTTGTTAATCCTCACATGGGGACATTTTTTCCATTGCTTTTCAGGGAGAGTGGAAGGGTGGGAGCAAGGAGGGGGGAGAGAGAGGGAAACATTCATGTGAGACACATCGGCTGGCCCCCTTCTACTCAAGCCTCAACCCAGGTGGGGTGGGAATTTGCAACTGAGGTATGTGCCCTTTAAAGGGAAATTGAACCTGCCACCCTTACGTGCACAGGATGATGCTCTAACCCTGAGCCACACTGGCCAGGGCCTACCGTGCTCCTCTATTTACCTGTGTCTTAATGTGTAGATGATACTTTTGGATGACACCAGTTTGGAAATATTTGTTTTTTTTTAAATCAGGAAGCATGATGCCTTTAAGGTTATACTGTGTCTCATGTTAGTTTTGGTTCCCTGGTGTCCTGTGTCATTTCATATCAATTTCAGGATGAGGTTTGCTAATTTTGTGGAAAGTGCCATTGAGACGTGGATAGTGACGGCTTTGAAAGTTTATGTGAACCTTGGGTACTCGTGACAGCTTATACTGTTAGCATTCCAATGTAAGGCTGCATGTGTAGTTCATTTATTGAGTTCTTTAAAGACACCCAGCACTACTGTATACTTTATTTTTATTGGTTTTAGAGGAAGAGAGCCATGGGGCGAGGGCGGGCGGGGGGAGTGGGGAAGAGAGAGACACACAGAGAGAGAGAGAGATACATTTACTTCCCCACTTAGTTATGCATTCATTGGTTACTTTTTTTTTTTTTTTTTTCTTTTTTTTTTTTTTTTAATATATCGTTATTTGCTGGGGTCCGACCCCAGCATGTCCAGGGGTTCCCAAGGTGTGGACGGAGTCGGCGAAGAAGGAATGACATGGAGGCAGCAATCAGTTGATCAGCAGCCTAGCCAGGATCTCTAGCCAAGTTCTGGTCAGGATCTCCAGCCAGGTTCTGTGTCCATGTTCTCTTGCTAGGTTCTCCAGCCAGGTTCTCCAGGTTCTCCAGCCAGGTTCAGTCGCCAGGTTCTTTAGCCAGGCTCTCCAGGTTCTTTAGCCAGGTTCTCCAGCCAGGTTCTATCCAGGTTCTTTTGCCATGTTCTGTCTAGGTTCTCCAGTGAAGTTCTGTAGCCAGGTTCTGTCCAGGATCCCCTGCCATGCTCTCTTGCTACGTTCTCTCTCTAGGTTCTGTGTAGGATCTCCAGCCAAGCCCTGTCTCTAGGTTCTTCAGCCAGGTTCTCTCGCTAGGTTTTGTCTGTAGGTTCTGTCTCTAGGTTCTGTCTTGGATCTCCAGCCTAGTCCTGTCTCTAGGTTCTGTCTCTCTAGGTTCTGTCTCTCAGTTCTGTCTCTCATTGGTTACTTTTTAATATGCCCTGAGCACAGATTAAAACTGCAATGTTTTGGTATAAGGACCACACTCTAAACAACTGAGCTACTGGTTAAGGAAAGAATATCCTTTTCTTATCTGTGGTTTAGGCACCCTGGGTGAAGATCTTTAGACCTTTCCAGGAGCATGTCTATGAAGGCCTTTTATTATACCTTGCTTCATTATTTCTCTTAATGTCTGTATTACAGGTTTTTATTTCTTCGTTTATATATTTTTTTATTAATTTCAGAGAGGAAGGTAGAGGGAAAGATAGAAATATCAGTGATGAGAATCATTGATAGGCTGCCTTCTACATGTTCCCTAGTGGGGATCAAGATGGCAACCCTGGCACGTGCCCTTGACCGTAATTGAACCTGGGAACCTTCAGTTCACAGGCTGGTGCTCTATCCCCTGAACCAAACTGGCTAGACCTGTATTACAGTTTTTTTGATAACAGAAGCATTGAAGTATGTTTAAAAATCAGGAAGCCTGAAGCCTTTAATTTCATACATTCTTTTCACAGATCTCTTTTCACTTGGTTACACAGAGCCCTGTGACATTCACATTAATTGTAGAAAGAGATTTTCTGTTTCCACCAAGTGTCATTGGGACTTTGATAGGGATTGCTTTGAATGTTTAGGTTACTTTGGGTACTAATGACAGCTGATACTGTTAGCATTTCAGAGTAGGGTCATGGAATGTGTCTTCCAACTTAGTGATTTGTTCTTTAATTACAGCCGTCAATGTGTGTGTATATGTTTTCTTTTGTTAACCCTCACACTTTTTTTTTCCCCATTGAGTTTTAAAGAGAGGGAGAGGGCAATAGGGATAGAAACAGAGATAGAGCATAAAATATCGATGGTGAGAGAGACGCATTGTTTTGCTTCTCACACATCCAAAACGGGGTTGAAGTTGAACCTGCAACCATTTGGTGGGTGCCCATGCTCTCACCACCAAGCACACTGCAGAGAGCAGCCAGTAGTATTCTATACTTTACAGCAGAGGTCCTCAAACTTTTTAAACAGGGGGCCAGTTCACTGTCCCTCAGACCGTTGGAGGGCCGGACTATAGTTTAAAAAAAACTATGAACAAATTCCTATGCACACTGCGGCGGCAAAAACACCTGGCGGGCCGGATAAATGTTTTCGGAGGACCACATGTGGCCCACGGGCCGTAGTTTGAGGACGGCTGCTTTACAGCAGAGAAGTCATGCACCTTCTTAGGAAGTAAACTGTTAATATTTTATTTTCCATTTTGCTGGTAATCATGCAAATACATAGAAAATTTCTTATTCTGTATTAATTTCTGTTCCTGTACAGGGACACAGCTAATTTCATTCATCCTATATACCATGTTTTGAGAAATTAATTATATATAGATTTATATTTATAAATATATATATATTTATCTCTATATTCATATGTATATATATTTTTAGAAATGTGGAGTCTGTGATTTGCAATACAGAATTCTGTTATCTATTAGTAGAGATCATTTTATTTATTTCCTATTTTTTGTTGTGACCATGGGAATTACTTAAAATACCTGAAGGTTATAACAGTGTACCTTAAACTCATATTGTCAATTGCATACAAATCTCTGCTGATTGCCATTTCTATCCATGTACCCACATAAGTTGATATCACATTGTCTTTAATGTTGTTTGTCTTATAGAAGAGATTTAAGATTTTATTCTTTTAAAAAATACATTTTTTAATATTATTTTTGTGAAGGAGATGGGGGGAGAGATAGACACATCATGATAAGAGAGAATCATTGATTGGCCACCTCCTGCACACCCCACATTGGGGAATGAGCTGAAACACAGGCATGAGCCCCGACCGGGACTCAACCTGTGACCTCCTGGTTCATAGATAGACGCTTAACTAATAAGCCACTCAATTCCGCCAATTCCTTTTATTTTCTAAAGTTACACAGGAGAAATCAAAGTGATATATGTTTATTACAACACCACAGATTATTATATTTCTGTATATTTTTCCCCATACAAGGCATCTTTATGTGTTCATATGTTAGTGTTGTGTAGAATTTTTAAATTACCTCCACACGGTTTTCTTATAGGGCAAGTCTAATAATGAGAAGGTCTAATTATGAGAAAGTTTTGAAACTGGAACAGTTGTTTCCTTCCCATTGTTTTTCATCTGTTCTGTCAATATTCTTGTTGGATGGTTTTTGTTCATTTATCAGTTCCATGTTTTATCTCATGCCCTTCCCCCCCCAGTAGTTTTCTGCTTAGAAACCCCCTAATGATCTTAGAGGAGATGTCTTTTCCATGAGGAATTATTTTTTTGTATGTTTTTAGGTAGTATTCTGGTACTCGTGATATTTTCATTGTTTTTATCTGTGCTCATGTTATATTTATTCCACTTAGAATACAGTGATCTGCTTGTATTTGTGTCTCTTTCTCCAATTTTCAGGATCTTAAACGACTAATTTTTTATATAAGCTACCTATTCCTTTTCACTATTCTCTCTCTATGGGATTGCCTTGGTGGTTGATTTGTTAGTGTCTTATGAGTTCCTTAAATTCTCTTCACATTTCCAGATATTTGTTGGCTTCTCTTGTAAAAATCTTAATGAATTAAAATTTTAATGATTTATATACAAATTCTTCGATTATTTACTATTTTTTTAAAAATGTATCTTTATTGATATCAGAGAGGAAAGGCGAGGGAGAGAGTAATAGAAACATTAGTGAAGAGAGAGAATCATTGATCGCCGGCCTCCTATACGTTGGGGGATCAATTCTTCAACCCAGGCCTGTGCTCTTATGTGGGACCAAACTGTGATCTCCTTGTTCATAGGTAGAAGCTCTACCACTGAGCCACCACTCTCAGGCAAATTCTTTGATGTTTTGAGTTGATCACATCGTTCATTCATGATTCTACTCTATTTTTTAATTCATGTTTTATGTAGTTCAATTTCCTCTTTTGGTATAATGTTTGTAAAATACTTTCTCATTGTATTTTTATTTTGATTATATAATATTTTTGTGATATTATATCGTCTTTTTCCCCCTTCTTTACAACATTAAGATATTTATTTTCCATTTTTTTTAGATAATTAATATATTTTCATTAATATAATTCCAGTTTTTATATATTTATTTTGTTTTCCTGATGGTACACTTTTTCTGTTTTTGATTTTCTTCAGGACTTGATATCTTTTGGTCAGATTCCTGAGTTGTAAAGTAGCAGGCTTTTGAACATGCTTTCTATGGAAGAAACAAATAATAACCTCTGGAAGAAATTCTCCTTTCGGTTCTACACTGGTTGTCTGTTTAATTTCCCAGATGGAAATGTTCTCTGTTTCCTTCTCAGTCACACGGTGTCTTTTCAGTCTTCATATTACATGTTCAGTACTGCAGTCTTTATGGTGCTCGAACAATTTCTCATTTGTAGCAGCCACTACAGGGCACTCACTGTGCACTGCCATTCTGTTCACACTCTATGTCATACACAACAGAACGTGTTGTTTAAGAGGCTTCAAAAGAGAGAGATCATTGAACATGGACTTCCCTCATACCTCTCTCTCTCCAGGGAAGAAACTGGTAATTAAGAGTGTTTCCATAATATTGCCATTGTGTGCCAGGAGGTTTGAGCAGGTATCATTTGCAAATGTAGGCAGCCCTTTGTCCCTCTTTGATGTGAGTTTTCCTCATTGTACCTATCTTGAGCTTTGTTGAATCCTTCAGTGGGTCTTGGAGTACTCAAAACTGTCATTGGCCTATAGTTTCTGGTAACTTCAAAGTGCACTCACCACCTGATTGTCAAACCTAAAAATTTGTTTTCTTTCAGGTATGTCATCAGAAGATGATCAGGCCTTTATTCCAAAGCCTGGAATGCGAGATTTATTCTCTGAAATAATACTGGTAAGATATAAAAGGTGTCGCTTTGATAATGTACACTTAATGAAAGCCTTGGAAGAGTGTGATGAGAGTAAAGGGAATTAATATAAACAGAACTAATCTGGAATAGTTATCATAACAAAATTGTTGTTACCTATACAGGTCAAGTGTATTATGCTTTTGGGAAACCTCCCATATTAAAGTCAGTTCCATTGGCAGATCAGTGTGTTTCTGCAGGTGAAAGTCGAAAACAACTTTTTACTGTTAAACCAAGGAAATCTGGAAAAACTAGTAATTATAGTCTGTAGTATAAATAATCCTTTGAATTGCTTAAAATATAGGGTGGGATTATACTTTCATGCAATCATGTATAAAATATTTATAGATATTTATAATGTACCTATAAAATTTAAATGTCCTCAACTTGGAAATCTTAATAATTTATTTACACACACACACACACACACACATACATACACACACACATACATATATATATATATGTATGTGTGTGTGTTTGTGTATATATATATATTTTTCACAGAGAGGATGGGAGAGTGCTAGATAGTTAGAAACATCGATGAGAGAGAAACATCAATCAGCTGCCTTCTGCACGCTCCCTATTGGGGATTTGCCTGCAAACCAAGGTACATGCCCTGACCGGAATCGAACCTGGGATCCCCCAGTCCGCAGGCTGACGCTCTTATCATCTGAACCAAACCAGCCAGGGCTTATTATTACTTTTAAATATATTTTTATTAAACTCAGAGAAGTAGTAAGAGGGAGAGAGCAAGAGAAACATCATTGATAAGAAACAATCATTGATCGGTGAGTCCTGCATGCCCCCCATGAGGATTAAACTGGAAACCAGAGCATGTGCCCTTGACTGAAATTGAACCTGGGTTCCTGCAGTCCTCAGGGTAATGCTCTATCCACTGAGCCAATAAGGCTAGGTATTTCATTATTTTTTTATTAGAAAATATATTTTTATTGATTTTTGATAGGAACATAGAGGAAGAGAGAAAGGCAAACATCAATGATGAGAAATAATCATTTCTTGGCTGCCTCCTGCATTCCTCAAAGAGGGGACCGATTCCGAACCCAGGGCTTGTGCCCTCACCTGGAATGGAACCATGACCATCTTGCTCATACATTAAAGCTCAACCAATGAGCCATGCTTGCTGGGCAATTTGGCAGTTTTTTATTTTATTTACTAGAGGCCCGGTGCACAAAATTTTGTGCACTGGGGTGGGTGGGGGGTCCCCTCAGCCTGGCCTTGACCCTCTCGCAGTCTGGGACCCCTCTGGGGATGACCACCTGCTGGCTTAGGCCTGCTCCTCGGGGGATTGGACCTAAGGTGGCAATCAGACATCCCTGTGGCAGCCCGGCAGCCCTCAGGGGGTGTTCACTTGCCAGTGGGGAGCAGACCTAAGCTGCAGTCAGACATCCTTAGCGCTGCTGAGGAGGCAGCAGAGGCTCCCACCACCACCACTGTACTGGCAGCCATCAGCCTGGCTTGGGACTGTGCGGAGCTCCTCCATGTGGGAGCTGACTGACCACCAGAGGGCAGCTCTTGCATTGAGCGTCTGCCCCCTTGAGGTCAGTGTGTGTCATAGTGACCAGTCATTCCCAGTATTTCTGCTGTTAGGGTCAGTTTGCATATTACCCTTTTACTATATAGGATAGAGGCCTGGTGCACAGGTGAGGGCCGGCTAGTTTGCCCTGAAGTGTGTCCCACACAGGGTGGGGGTCCCGCTTGGGTGCCTGGCCAGTCTGGGTGAGGGGCTGATGGCTGTTTCTAGCTGGTCACACCCCCTTCAGAGTGGGGGTCCCCACTGGGGTGCCTGGCCAGCCTTGATGAAGGACTGATGGCTATTTTCAGGCTGCCCGCACCCTTTTTAGGGTGGGGATCCTCACTGGGGTGTTTGGCCAGTCTGGATGAGCGGCTGAGGGCTATTTTCAGGCTGGCCAAGACGGCGATGGAAGTTCTCGGCCCCTCCTTTTTTTCTTTTTCTTTTTTATTCAGGGATTTATTTACCTTCTATAATTGAAACTTTGTTGCCGCTCCAGCTCTCAGGCCAGGGCCTGCTGAAAGCAGGTATCTGGGGTTTGTTTAGCTTCTAAAATCGAAATGTTGCTTTCGGAGCTTAGAGCCAGGCCACGGCAGGTGTGGAACCTTGGCTTCCTCCATTACTGGAGCAAGCAAGCCTCCTGCTCACTTCAGCTTCGTGGCTGCCGGCTGCCATCTTGGTTAGGTTAATTTGCATATTCTGCTGATTAGCCAATGGGAAGTGTAGCAGAGGTATGGTCAATTACCATGTTTGTCTATTATTAGATTAGATTTATTTTTAAATATATTATTGATTTTTTACAGGGAAGAAGGGAGAAGGATAGAGAGCTAGAAATACTGATCAGTTGCCTCCGGCACACTCCCCACTGTGGACATGCCCACAACAAAGGTACATGCCCTTGACCAGAATCAAACCCGGGATCCTTTGGTCTGCAAGCCAGCACTCTATCCACTGAAACAAACCAGTTAGGGCAATTTGGCAGTGTTTTAAACAGGGATTCATTCTTCCTTCGCCGACAATGTTTTGTATTTATTTTTTGTGTATAATTTTAATAAATTAGGAAAGGTTTTTCTGTACAACCCTCTTGGTTTAAAGAGTATCACATAATGTTTCTTATGGAACAAGTGTACAAGTTTAATGAAGTTATAACTGTCACTAAAGGCCTTTCTATCTCCCATTGTCACCAGAGTACAGATAATGGAGAGAGCAGTTATCAATGGATTGAATATTGGAAAAATTTTAAGCAAGAGTCATCTCTTAATCATCAGTGGAGAAGGGCGCTTGCAGAGGACCATTATAAAAGTGGAAAAGTCATTGACCAAATGTCCAATCCCAATACACATCAGGTTATTCTTATTGTGGGGAAGACACACATAGGAAGTAAATGTGTCCAGTCTTTTCAGCAGTATTCAGATTACACTGAAGAAGAGAATATTCGTACCATGGAGGAGGCTGACAACTGGAATCCTTGTGGTAGAATGTCTAGTCAAATATTCAATCTAAATAAAATGGAAAAAATCCGTAATAAAGAAAAACCTTATAAATGTAAAGATTCTGGTAAAATATCTAATTGGTCTTCAGGTTGTATTCTAAATCAGAAAATTCATAATGGAGAGAAGCCTTATAAATGTGGAGAATGTGGCAGAGCCTATAGATGGTCCTCACAGCTTACTACGCATCAGAGAGTTCATACTGGGAAGAAGCCCTATAAATGTGGAGACTGTGGCAAAGTCTTTAGAAGGTCCTCAGATCTTACTCTGCATAAGAGAGTTCATACTGGAGAGAAGCCTTATAAATGTAGAGAATGTGGCAAAGCCTTTACAAGGTCTTCACACCTTACTAGGCATCAGAGAGTTCATACTGGAGAGGAGCCTCAAAAATGTGGAGTATATGGCAAAGCCTATAGATGGTCCTCACACCTTACTAGGCATCAGAGACTTCATACTGGAGAGAGGTCTTATAAATGTGTAGAATGTGACGAAGTCTTTAGATGGTCCTCAGAACTTACTCTGCATAAGAGAGTTCATACTGGAGAGAAGCCTTATAAATGTAGAGAATGGGGCAAAGCCTCTACAAGATCCTCACACCTTACTATGCATCAGAGAGTTCGTACTGGAGAGAAGCCATTTAAATGTGGAGAATGTGGCAAAGCCTATAGATGGTCCTCACAGCTTACTACGCATCAGAGAGTTCATACTGGGAAGAAGCCCTATAAATGTGGAGACTGTGGCAAAGTCTTTAGAAGGTCCTCAGATCTTACTCTGCATAAGAGAGTTCATACTGGAGAGAAGCCTTACAAATGTAGAGAATGTGGCAAAGCCTTTACAAGGTCTTCACACCTTACTAGGCATCAGAGAGTTCATACTGGAGAGGAGCCTCAAAAATGTGGAGAATGTGGCAAAGCCTATAGATCGTTCGCACACATCACTACGCATCAGAGAGTTCATACTGGTGAGAAGCCTTATAAGTGTGGAGAATGTGGCAAAGCCTATAGATGGTACTCACACCTCACTACACATCAGAGAGTTCATACGGGAGAGAAGCCTTTTAAATGTGGAGAATGTGGCAAAGTCTTTAGAAGGTCCTCAGAACTTTCTGCACATAAGAGAGTTCATACTGGAGAGAAGCCTTATAAATGCAGAGAATGTGGCAAAGCCTTTACAACGTCCTCACACCGTAGTAGGCATCAAAGAGTTCATACTGGAGAGAAGCCTTATAAATGTGGAGAATGTGGCAAAGCCTTTAGAATACCCTCAGAACTTACTACGCATCAGAAAGTTCATACTGGACAGAAGCTTTATAAATGTGGAGAATATGGCAAAGTCTAGATCCTCCTCAGAACTTAGTCCGCATAACAGAGTTCATACTGTAGAGAAGCAGAGGATATGAAAAAGGGCCAACTAGAAATTAAGCATACACTGACTGAAATAAAGAATAATATACAGAGATCCAACAGCAGACAAGAGGATCCCAAGAATCAAGTCAAAGATTTGAAATGTGAAGAAGCAAAAAAACCCAACCGAAAAAGAAAAAAGAATCCAAAAATATCAAGATAGTGTAAGGAGAATCTGCGACAACTTCAAGCGTACCAATATCCGAATTATAGGGGTGCCAGAAGAAGAGAGAGCGCAAGATATTGAAAACCCATTTGAAGAAATAATGATAGAAAACTTCCCCTACCTGGTGAAAGAAATAGACTTCCAAGTCCAGGAAGAGCAGAGAACCCCAAACAAAAGGAATCCAAAGAGGACCACACCAAGACACATCATAAAATGCCAAGAGCAAAAGACAAAGAGAGAATCTTAAAAGCAGCAAGAGAAAGAAAGTCAGTTATCTGCAAGGGAGTACCCATACAACTGTCAGCTGATTTCTCAACAGAAACTATGCAGGCCAGAAGGGAGTGGCAAGAAATATTCAAAGTGATGAATAGCAAGAACCTACAACCAAGATTACTTTACCCAGCAAAGCTATCATTCAGAATTGAAGGTCAGATAAAGAGCTTCACTGATAAGAAAAAACTAAAGGAGTTCATCACCACCAAAACAGTATTATATGACATACTGAAAGGTATTCTTTAAGACGAGGAAGAAGAAAAAAGGTAAAGATAAAAATTATGAACAATAATTACATATCTATCAACAAGTGAATCTAACAATCAAGTGGATAAAAACTCTCAGGAACATAGTAAACTGGTGAATATAATAGAATCAGGGGCATAGAAAGGGAGTGGACTGACAATTCTCGGGGGGAAAGGGGGGCGCTGGGGCAAGAGAGTGGACAAAAATCGTATACCTATGGATGAGGACAGTGGGGGCGGGTAAGGGCAGAGTGTGGGGTGGGAACTGGGTAGAGGGGAGTTATGGGGGGGGAAAAAAGGAACAACTGTAATGATCTGAAAAATAAAGATTTATTTTTTTAAGAAAAGAATTTCTCAGTGTTACCTCATTTCTTTCTTGGGATGGATTCAGCCCTTGTTAAACAGATTTTCTTGTCAATTAATTAAATGTTGCTGGATATTGGTCATTCTTCCAAGAGAATCCAGACACCATGGCAGATTTGAGGTTGAAAAAATTTCCTTTCATCAGAAGTTATTTTGTATATTGACAGCATGTCCACAGTTATATTCATAGAAGCGTTAGTTGTCCCCGCAGTGATTTCCTAGCCGTGACTAAGTCCCAGGGACGGCAGGATAGCAGTGATTGAAATGAAAGCGCCACATTCATTCCTTCTCCAGAGTCTTGTGAATTAGTACAAGCTGGTAATATCAGATGCTTTGCATGGGCCAACCCAAAGGATCACACAATGATTAAAGAAACTGGATATTGGATACTCTTCTACTCTACTTCTGGACATTCCCATGGAGCATTCATACGTATAAGAATCTCCTGTTATGTTGTCTCTAGGTCTCTATCTGGACCAGGGGCTTTATGGTTTTGTTCAGGACAAACTATTGGATCCGGATCATTGATAGGAATTTGATGTCACCTAGACAAGAGTTCCATTTTCTGGTACTGTAGTGAGTAATATTGAGGGTGTGTATTGATGCAAAAGATACAAACGATTTGTATTTCTTTTTTTTTTTTTTTTTTACTTTTATTTTATTTTTTTATTAAATCTTTATTGTTCAGATTATTACATTTGTTCCTCTTTTTTTCCCCCCATAACTCCCCTCCTTCCAGCTCCCACCCCACCCTCCACCCTCACTCCCCACCCACCGTGTTCATCCATAGGTGCATGATTTTTGTCCAGTCACTTCCCGCATCTCCCACACCCCTTTTCCCCCCAAGAATAGTCAGTCTATTCCCTTTCTATGTCCCTGATTCTATTATAATCACCAGTTCATTCTGTACATCAGGTTATTTATTCACTTGATTCTTAGATTCATTTGTTGATAGATGCATGTTTGTTGTTCATAATTTGTATCTTTACCTTTTTCTTCTACTTCCTCTTCTTAAAGGATACCTTTCAGCATTTCATATAATACTGGTTTGGCGGTGATGAACTCCTTTAGCTTTTCCTTATCTGTGAAGCTCTTTATCTGACCTTCAATTCTGAATGATAGCTTTGCTGGATAAAGTAATCTTGGTTGTAGGTTCTTGGTATTCAGCACTTTGAATATTTCTTGCCATTCCCTTCTGGCCTGCAAAGTTTCTGTTGAGAAATCAGCTGACAGTCGTATGGGTATTCCCTTGTAGGTAATTGAGCCTCTTTCTCTTGCTGCTTTTAAGATTTTCTCTTTGTCTTTTGCTCTTGGCATTTTAATGATGATGTGTCTTGGTGTGGTCCTCTTTGGATTCCTTTTGTTTGGGGTTCTCTGCGCTTCTTGGACCTGTAAGTCCATTTCTTTCTCCAGATGGGGGAAGTTTTCTGCCATTATTTCTTGAAATAGGTTTTCAATATCTTGCTGTCTCTCATCTTCTGGCACTCCAATAATTCTGATATTAGACCGCTTAAAGCTGTCCCAGAGGCTCCTTACACTATCTTCACACTTTCGGATTCTTTTTTCATTTTGCTTTTCCAATTGGGTGTTTTTTGTCGAATCTTTGGTTTGATTATTGTACTCCTCTGGTCTGCTATTGGGTATAATATTCTTTATTTCAGTCCGTGTATGCTTACTTTCTAATTTCTTTATCGTAGCATCGAGGGTCTCATTAGTTTTCGTGAGGCTCTGCACAAATTTATGGCAAGCCCTCAAAATTGCGATTCTTAGCTCCATATCCTCCATTTCTGTCATGTTTTTTTGTCTCCGCATCTTTTATGCTTTCTTGGTGCACCCCCTTGTGGTCTCTGTGCGCAGTCTTGTTCTAGCCAAGCCTTAATTGTTGTAGTTAACACTAGAGGGATTTGACCTCCAGGCCGACTGGCTATAGGAATCAGCTGTATGGAAAACGTCTGCCTTCTGGGGAGGCGCTAATCCAGCCTTTGCCTGAGGCGATTGCCAAATGGCTGTGCGCAGGGTTTGGGCCGGGCGGGATCAACCGGGCAGGCGGAGGGAGCAGTTATGGCCACGCTCAGTCCTGTTCCCAGAGGCTCCGCTTCTCAGAACCCCGGCAGCCGCTGCAAACCTCGGAGAGAAAGCTGCCCTCAGGTTCCAACCGATGCTGGATAATCCCGCTTCTCCCGTTTGAGTCTGGGTCCCTAGAGACTCGCCCGGATCTGGAGCCCAGAGTCTGAGACTCACTCCCGACAGAAAACGACAACCGCGCCCTCAGCCACCAGCCCGCTTTGCGCGCGCACCTCGGTACTTTTGTATTTTCCACACTGCGCCGCCTCTGAGCCTCGATTTGCTGTTCTCTTTCCTTCTAGTTGTAGAGTCTCTCTTCAGCCAGCCTTCCTGTGGTTCTGGGTGATGTCCCTTCAGTCTTTTAGTTGTATTTTTGAAATGGTTGTTTGTGGCAGCGGTCTCCGGTGTTTACCTACGCCCCCATCTTGGTCTCCTATTTTTCGAATCTGCTCCAACGATTTGTATTTCACATAGTCATTAGGAAAATAGATGAAGCAGACATTGTTTCTAGGTTAAGAGGGCCTTCTATCTTCATTTTGTCCAGAATGCATATTCTGCTTTGGGGTGAAAGGCTCTGAACGAGAGATTTCAACATGTTTTAATCTCTTGGCACAAATGGAGTAATTATTGAAATTCAGAGGTCCACCAAAATATGTATTTTGCCACCCTGTGAAAAAAATGTCTGATTTTGACTCATGCACACCACACAGCTATTACTGTGCGTGCCTTTGTCACATTTTATTCGACAATCTATGGGTAATGTAGTTTGTGCTATTGACTACATAGCCAGGTGTTTATTGTACTAAAAATTCTCGCAGCACACCAGTTTGCCAGTGTGACTCTCTGCTTGATAATCTCTGCTGTAAACTTATCAAATCCATCTTGTCTAATGAGTAATTTAAGACCAAATTTTTAAAAATAATTTTTATTTCTTGAAGTATTACAAAAAGTATTACATATGTCTCCTTCCCCCCCCTCCCCCCCCCCCTTGACATGAAGACCAATTTTTTGTATTGACTTTTTTTCTGGCAGATCTATCCATTGATGTCAATGGGAAGCTAAAGTCTCCAGCTAGGACTGTGTTAATTTAAAAATGCCAATAACTATATACCTATAGTTAATAATCACTTACAATATAAATGAGTTAACTGCTACAACCAGAAGACACAGGGTAGCTGAATTGATATGAGAATGATACCCATACTTATGCTCTCTAAATGAGACCCATTTCAGATGAAAGTAAAGGGTTGGAAAAAAAGTTATTTCATCTCTACCTTTGGGTCCCAAATACGTTACTCTTCAGAGAATTTTGCTCTGGTGAGAGCACTAATCTTGGACAGTGTACATACAGTAGGCATGAGGATAACTGTGCTCAGAGCTGACCCATGTGGAAGTTCTGCCTTTTGGTGAAGTTAGCATGTAAATAGTTTATCATTCCCCAGAAATTTGTTTTCGAAGAAAAAGTAGAAGGAGACATTCTTCATTATTATTAATTAGAGGCCTGGTGCACAAAAATGTTTGCACTCAGGGAGGAGGGTCCCTCAGCTCGGCTGCTCCCATCACAGTCCAGGACCCCTTGGGGGATGTCCACCTGTCAACTTAGGCCTACTCCCGGGGGGGAACAGGCCTAAGCTTGCAGTCAGACATGCTTCTGGCAGTCAGGGAGCCCCCGGGGGATATCTGACTAAAGGCTTAAGCCCCCAAGGGATGGGGTCTAAACTGTTATTTGGTCATTGTTAGTGCTGCCACGAAGGTGGGTGAGGCTCCTTCTGGCTGAGTGACACTCCCCATATGGAAGTGCATTGTCCACCAAGGGGCAGCTCCTGCATTGTCTGTCCCCTGGTGGCCAGTGCGCATCATAGCAACTGGTCATTCTGCCATTCAGTCAATGTGCATATTAACCTTTTATTATTATTATATAGAATGTCCCTATTTCCCCCTTTGCCCCCTCTACCCAGCTCTTGCCCCCCACTTCTCTCTGGCCATCACCATACTGTTGTCTGTGTCCATGGGTTGTGCATATATTTTCTTCGGCTAATCCCTTCTTTAAATTCACTTCTTTAAAATTTAATTTTCATATAAGTGCTTATAACTACACTATTATATGTTTTGTATTATATCATTTAGAATTAAGATGTTTTTTAATTGAACCCTTGTAAATTTTAGCACAATTTAATAAATTATGCTAGAAGCAATTAGGAGATTTTTCATGTAATACACATTTCAATTAATATTTTATTAATTTTTAATTTTTTAATATTTTAATTTGAAATAATCTTATACATGTAAAAAAAAAAACCCTATAATATACTACAGGATATTATGTGTACCCTTCACCCAATTTCTTAGGTGTTAATAATTTAAACATAACCATTATACAACTAACATAATTTGGAATATATTTTTCTTATAATCTCTTTAATGTTACTTAATCCATTTACTTTGTTTTTGTTAATCTTCACCCAAGGATATTTTTTCATTGAATTTTAGAGAGAGTGAAGGGAAAGGGAGAGACACATTGATTGGTTGCCTCCTATACATGCTTTGATAGGGATTGGGGATCAATCCAGCAACTCAGGTACATGCAGTTGACTGGAATCGAACCTGGGACCCTTCAGTCCATGCCAAATGTTCTATCCACTTAGCAAAACAGGCTGCAGCTTAATTCCTTTACTTTTAATCTGTATGTGTCTTTATATTTAAAGTGGATTTCGTTTTAGATTCACCCTCATAATCTCTTTTAATTGGTACATTTATGCCACTGACTTTCAGGTGGCTTCTGGGGCAGGCATGCCTTGCTGCCCTGTGACCCACTGATCTCGGGTCCTGGGGCTTCCTGGGGAGGGCGTGCCTTGCCACCCTGGGACCCGCTGATCTCGGGTACCAGGGCAGCTGGCCTGCCTTGGATGGCGGTGCACTGGTGGTTCATGCTGTCCCGCCCTACCTGCAGTATGCAAATTAGCCATCATCTTTGTTGGTGGTTAATTTGCATATTGTGCTGATTAGCCAATGGGAGGCATAGCAAAGGTACGGTCAATTACCATGTTTGTCTATTATTAGATAGGATGGCCCTTTAAATTTTCTCTCCCACAGTGTTGGAAGGTATCTTATGTTATCAGTTGCCTACCCATGGTTGGACATCTGTGTCTGTTTCTTACACTTCCCTCATCTACAATACAAATTAGACTTTTCAAAAATGAACAGCCCAAACATCATAAATAGTCAGCCATCCAAAAACACTGCTGTGGCCTATCTAATGAATGTTACTGCTAATAGTAGCAGTAATTAATAATAAAAATAGGATTTTGTCAAGCTAACATATATGTATCACAGCTATTAATATTACTGAAGATATATTATACTAGAGGCCCAGTGCACAAAAATTTGTGCACTTGGGGGGGGGGGGTCCCTCAGCCCAGCCTGTGCCCTCTTGCAGTCTGGGACCCCTCAGGAGATAACGACCTGCTGGCTTAGGCCTGCTCCTGGGTGGCAGAGGGCAGGCCCAATCCCTAGGTGCAGCCCCTGGTCGGGCTCAGAGCAGGGCTGATTGGGGAGTTGGGGCGCTGCCCCCTGTCATGCACAGAGCAGGGCGGATTGGGAGGTTGCAATGCCACCCTCAGTCACGCTCAGGGTACGGCCGATTGGGGGGTTGGGGCACCGCCCCCTGTCACACTCAAGGCAGGGTCGATGGGGAGGTTGCGGCGCCACCCCCTGTCACGCACAGAGCAGGGCCAATCAGGGGGTTGGGGCGCTGCCCCCTGTCACGCACAGAGCAGGGCCCATCAGGGAGTTGAGGAGCTCCCCCCTGTCATGCACAGAGCAGGGTCCATCAGGGGGTTGGGGAGCTCCCCCCTGTCACGCACAGAGTAGGGCCGATAGGGGAGTTAGGGCACCGCCCCCTGTCACACACACAGCAGGGCGGATCAGGGGGTTGGGGCGCCGCCCTCTATCATCCACAGAGCAGGGCCGATCAGGGGGCTGGGGCGCCGCCACTGTCACACTCAGGGCAGGGCCAATGGAGAGGCTATGGCTCTACCCCATCACACACAGAGCAGGGCCCGTGGGGGGAGGGGGGTTGGGGCGCTGCACCCTGTCACACACAGAGCAGGGCCCATCAGGGGGTTGGGGCGCCTTCCCCTGTCACGAACAGAGCTGCAGGGTGATCAGGGGGTTTGGGCACTGCCCCCTGTCACGCTGATCCCGGTGCTAGGAGGCATATTACCCTTTTACTATATAGGATAGAGGCCTGGGGGCCGGCTGGTTTGCCCTGAAGGGTGTCCTGGATCAGGGTGGGGGTCCCCACTGGGGTGCCTGGCCAGCCTGGACGAGGGGATGATGGCTGTTTGCAGCTGGTCACACACCCTTCAGGGTGGGGGTCCCCACTGGGGTGCCTGGCCAGTCTGGGTGAGGGGCTGAGGGCTGCTTTCAGGCTGACTGAAGCTTCCAACCGCTCCTTTTTTTTCTCTTTTTTTATTTTATTCTGGGCCAGCTTTAGCTCTGGCTCTAGCTCTGAGGCTTCGTATCTGGTTTGTTTGCCGTTCTATAATCGAAACAATGTATAACTTCAGCTCTGAGATCCCCGCTGGCTGAAAGCTGGTTTCAGCTTCTTATTTGCAACATAGTACATAGTTACTTAGAGTTGCAACTCAGAGGCCGGGCAAGTTAGGTGGGGAACTGTTGCAGTCTGCAGTCCCTGGAGCAAGCAAGCCTCATGTTCGCTTCCAGCTGCCTGGCTGCCGGCCGCCATCTTGGCTGACAGTTAATTTGCATAAGGATATGCTGATTAGCCAATGGGAAGGGTAGCGGTCGTATGCCAATTACCATGTTTCTCTTTTATTAGTGTAGATGCCCTTAAACTATAAGAAAATATACTAAACACAATATATAATAAGTAAAACAAAAGCTGAATCATAATAACAAATTTAATCTCTTGTGCCATACCAGTGTTGCTCACTTATTGAGCATAGTCCTAGGAACTGACAGGTGAGGGTTCCATTCTAGGTTGGTGCACATGTCAGGGTTGTGGGCTCCATCCCTAGGGAGGGGCATGCAGGAGACAGCTGACCCACCTCTCCCTCTTCTTTCCTCTCTGAAACCAATAAAATCTATTTTAAAAAATTGCTTGTTATACTTAACTAGAGGCCCGGTGCACAAAAATTTGTGCACTGGCGGGTGGGAGGAGAGGGGGTCCCTCAGCCCGGCCTTTGCCCTCTCGCAGTCTGGGACCCCTCAGGAGATAACGACCTGCTGGCTTAGGCCTGCTCCTGGGTGGCAGAGGGCAGGCCCAATCCCTAGGTGCAGCCCCTGGTTGGGCTCAGAGCAGGGCCGATTGGGGAGTTGGGGCGCCGCCCCCTGTCATGCACAGTGCAGTGCGGATTGGGAGGTTGCGATGCCACCCCTAGTCACGCTCAGGGTACGGCTGATTCGGGGGTCGGGGCACCGCCCCCTGTCACACACAGAGCCGCAGGGCAATCAGGGAGTTTGGGTGCTGCCCCGTCATGCTGATCCTAGTTCCGGGAGGCCTCGCAGCTCTGCTGACCCCGCCCGGCAGGGTCACAGATCTGGGTCCCAGACCACAGACAGCCTTGCCTGCTGCCGCCTGCCTTCAGTATGCAAATTAGCCGCCATCTTGTTGCTTCAGGGTGGGGGTCCCCACTGGGGTGCCTGGCCAGTCTGGGTGAGGGGCTGAGGGCCGTTTTCAGGCTGGCGGGCGACTGAAGCTCCAAACCTCTCCTTTTTTTCTTTTTTCTTTATTCTGGCATTTATTTACCTTCTATGGCTGTCACTGGAGCTGAGAGCCGGCTTTCTCTTTGAGGCTCGGCTGAAAGCAGGTTTCTGGCCTTTGTTTTCCGTATTCGAAACAGTGTTGTGACTCCAGCTCTGAGATCCCGGCTGACTGACAGGAAGTTTCTGGGGTTTTGTTTATCTTCTATAAATGTTACAATGTTTCCAACTGAAGCTCAGAGGCTGGCAAGGCAGGCAGGGAACATTGGAGTCCTCTGTCACTGAAGGAAGCAAGCCTCCCTGTTCACATCAGCTGCCTGGCTGCCTGCCGCCATCTTGGCTGACAGATAATTTGCATATCTCCCTGATTAGCCAATGGGAAGGGTAGTGGTCGTACGCTAATTACCATGTTTCTCTTTTATTAGTGTAGATAGAGGCCCATAAGACTCGAATGCCTCCCATTTACAGTATTTTCATTTTACTAAAAAAAAACTGGACTTGACTGCCATTCAAGGTTACAGTCTTTGTCCAACCCCAATGGCCCATTATTTATAAAGAAAAACTAAGACTGAGCCTTCCCACTGTCCGGTATTCGCTGGCACCCTGTCCCGGGGGCGAAAAGACCCCCTCCCTCTCTTGAGCCGGTGAAAAACTGACCTCCCCACACTGACGTCCAGAAACCGCCCCACCCCGGTGGAAAGTCCCTGCCAGACAAACAGCTCCTGGAAATGGCCAAAACCGCAGGACAGACCGCAGGTTTCACCTGACTCCGGAAAACCCCCACTGCCACCAGTTTCTGCCAGCGTAAAAACTTGCCCCTGCTCCAGTTTGGCGCGGCTTCTCCAGCTCCCCTCTCCGAGCTGGTGAACCCGCCGGTGTGCTCCCAATTAAGCCTGTTTAATCTGGTCTCTGTTTGGACTCACGGTTTTTTCTTGTGGCGGCATAAAACCTAAGACCCACTACCAGGGCACTTCATTATCCTACAAAAAGTTGGCTCCTCAATACTTCCTTTGGGTTGATTATCCTAAAGGGAATGTGTGCATGAAAAGGGGACACCTGCTACCTTAACAAGCTCATTGAAGGCCTGCATATCAGTCTTTCAAAGTCAGAGACCTAAAGTAACCAGAAAGGATGGTCTGAAATGAAAACCTTTTTAAAAGCAGTTTATAGCAGGTAGTCAGGTCCTATGCAAGAATTTTCCTTAAAAAGAGGGAATCCTGCCTAAACCGGTTTGGCTCAGTGGATGGAGTGTTGGCCTGCGGACTGAAAGGTCCCAGGTTCGATTCCAGTCAAGGGCATGTACCTGGGTTGCAGGCACATCCCCAGTAGGAGATGTGCAGGAGGCAGCTGATCGATGTTTCTCTCATCGATGTTTCTAGCTCTGTCTCTCTCCCTTCCTCTCTGTAAAAAGTCAATACAATATATTTAAAAAAAAAAAAAAAAAGAGGGAATCCTTATCTAAGCCTGTCTATTGTCTTTTGCAGCCAGGATAACATCCCTTTGGAATATCAGGGTAACTCCCCCTTTTCCAGAGCCCTCAGGACACAACCAGTGCACCAGGGGGAAACTGTAAACCCTCTCGTTATTATGTTAATTGTTCACTGTTAATTAAGGTGTGTACACAATCATTTTACTTTTCACCCACTCCTCCAGGTTTCCTCACCGGGCTCTCCCGGACCTCTCTAATCTATCACCAATCAATTTCATATAACCCACTTCCATCTTCTCTCTCTTTTCTTTTTATAAGGTGTGGCAGATGAGTGGTTGAGGTTTTTATTGCAGTGGAAGTGGGAGGGAATGAACTATTACCCAAGGGAAAAGAAAAAGGGAAGGCAAGGAGCAGTTGAGGTCAGGGGCCTGGATGGTTGAATAAGAAGTAAGACACCGTACTGATAATTACCCGCTGAGATGTGTTAGGTTAGGTGGTTCAGGAGGAAAGCAGAAGGTTTATTTCTGTGTCCCCAGGAGACCCACAAAGAAAAACTAAGCGCCCTTCCTCCCGCCCACGTGTCTGTCTTTACCGGCAAAGACAGGGCACGTGGATTCACACCAACAGGGAGGGGGGCGCTTTTTTTATACTGCGGTTGGGTGAGGGGTGGGGACATGAGCTGAGGTATTCAGTTGAGGAAGTTACAGCTGCAGGGGGTCAGCCAGGTATTCAGGAAGGAGTCAGTATCTGTGTGGGGGTCGTTGTGGATTCAGGGAGAAGCCCGTATCTGTGTCTGGCATGCTGATCTGTTAGACATGCCAGGGGGAGTCCATTATCTCGTTACATTTCAGCATGTATCCGATCCTGGGCTCTCTCCGACCTAACAAGATGGCTGACTTCCTTAATTCAAGCTGCCTCTCCTTCAGTGGGGAGACACAGGGGCTGAGAGAGCAGGCTGCCCTTCCTCCTCCCGCTTCCTCACTGAGGTTTTAATGACTCCCGGGAAATTTGAGTCAGGGAGTTTCTGGTTTCAAACTCAATCGGCCCCACTTTTGAATTCTCTAACTTCACTGTAAGAATGTTCCTGGCTTGTGAAGATCTTGAGAAAGACACCTCCCTGGGACACCTGCAGCTGAAGGGCAGATCAGCCATAGCTCTAAGCACAGCCTCTGGGATCTGGGAAACTTCTGTGTGAATTCCCCTGATTCCCTCCTGTTTGGTGCCACTTCCAGGAGCCAGCCCCAGAAACATGGTGAGACTTTAGGAAATTGCATTGCATTCTCTCACCCCAGCTGGAGACCCAGCTGTTGGTGTCAGCCCTGAGGGGGTGACGAGGTTTCCTTTAGGGTAGAAGTATGAGCTACAGGGTCAGGGTGTGGTGCAGGCGTTGGTCAAGAGGCAGAAGGCAGAATTTGGTCAAGGGAGTCTGATAGAACCTCCCTTTACCCCCAACTGGTGGGCAGAGTATGACCTAACCTGCAGCCCGGAAATACCTGAGTGACTAACCATGTACAGTGGGGCTTTGACTTATGAGTTTAATTCGTTCTGAGACCCAGCTCGTTAAGGAGCTCGTTAACTCAAATTAGTCTGTCAACTCAAAGCAAAGAATCTGCGGAGAGACAGCTGGTATCTCAAAAAACTCGTTAGTCGAGACAGTCGTAAGTCAACGCCCCACTGTACCTTATATGGACTATACATTGGACCACCAATCCACAGCTGCCAAATACCCTAAGCCCTCGTCCTATATGGACAATGCAGTAAGCCACCAATCAGTGTGCGCCGAGTACACTAAGCCCCCGCCACTTCCCGTTCCTCCCCTCAAAAGGTGTGCCCACCCCTGGAGGTGCTGCTCTCCTTCCCTTGCGAGACAGCCTGGCAGGTCGTTCTCTAATAAAGCCTGTAGTCCTGGTTTTCCACCTCTGTCTGATTTTTCAGATTCCAGGGAGGAGATTTCACCACTGGGTTAGGGGGAGGGCAGTTCTTATGTTCCCTCTGGGGGCGTCAGCCCTCAGCCCCCAGCTGTGCATGAGCTGTGCAAACAGAGGAAGTCTAGGCTGCCCCCTTGCGCCCGCCCCTCCTTCCCTCTGTGCTTGTGGCCTGCTCTCCTTGCTAGTCCCCCCCCCTCCCCAAAGCAGAATGGATCAGCTCAGGCTCTGGCCCCGCCCACCCCCAGGGAGGCGCATGCGCAGTTCCTTGCAGACGCGGAAGCGGCCGTGGAGGGGAAGGTGGCGGTTCCCCCTGAGGAGGGTGTTTGTCTTTAAAGCTGACGCTCCCCGTCCCCCTCCCCGCAGGGAAGGCTGAGGGCGCTGCCGGCGCTGAAGTCCTTGTTGGGGTCCCCGCCCCGGAGCCTCTCTCAGCGGTGAGTCCGCGTCCCGGGAGGCTGCGCGGTGCGGGCGCCACGTGCCTTTGGGAGGAAACGGAGGCCCCGGCCCGGGGTCTCTCCGCCTGTGGCTGTGGCCACCGCCTGCCGCGCGGTTTTCCTGCTGAAAACCGTTCCCGGGGCCGCCGGTCCTCCCCGCGGGGCTGAGAGTCTGGGTCAGGGGGTTCCCGCCCTTTGCGCCCCCCCCACCCCCCCACGCCGGGCGCTTTCCGCCCAAAGAGCCCGGATGGCTCCCGGCCTGGGGGTTCGCACCCCCCTCCTAGGCCCACCCCCATTTAATGAGGGGTCTGCCTGCCGGGGAGCACAGTGTCCATGGGGGGGGCTCAGGGGGAGGACGCGGTGTCCCCTGAAGAGGCGACCTGCCCGCAGGGAGGGGCTTTGTGGGCGCGGTGACTGCGGGGGGCGGGGGCCCAGGCTGGGGGGTCAGGAGAGGGAGTGAGAGACAGACATGTGGGCGGGAGGAAGGGCAGCGAGGGGTCCACAGAGGGGCCCATGGGGGTGTGGGGGGGACTGGACGGCGACGGTAGGAGTGAGGGGGTCAGTCGGGAAAGTGGCCTGAGGAGGAAGGAAGTGGAGACACAGGGAGGAGGGGGAGCCCAGAGAGAGGAAGGGGGGCTGAGAGGGAGCGGGTCCTGGGGAGCAGAAGTGGGGGCCGCACAGGAGGAGGCACTTGAGACAGAGACACTCGTTCAGAGGAGAAGAGTTGGGGAGCGAGTGCAGGGACAGAAAGGGGGGCTCAGGCATGAGGGAGCAGAGGGAGCAGCCCTGAGTCAGCAGCTGTGGGAGCGGGACAGACGGGAACAGGCAGCAGAGGGGCCGCGGGCGTGGGGAGGGGAAGACGCAGACGTGTGTGGAGATGGAGCCTCAGAGACCAGGAGAAAGAGCCCCTGAAGGGAAGGAGGTTTCAGGAGTTTCATGGTCCAGGTGTAGGACAGACAGAGAGAAAAGGGGACAATGAGCAGGGAGAGGGGGGGACACAGGAAAGGACCACAGTGGAAAGGGAGTAGGAGACAGAGACAGATCCATAAACAGAAATACATGTAGTGGGAGGAGGGGAACCCTGATCTGGGCAAGTGGTGAGCTCATGGGGTGTGGATCATTAAGTTGGGATCTATTGGCTTGTGGCTTGTTGAGGGATGTTTAATGAACTGAAGATGCAGAGGTAAGATGAGCACTCAGGCGATTGATTGACATTGATTGACGGACAGAGGGCTACCGCTTGCTCTGGCATGTAGCAACCTTTGTACTCTCAACCATTGCTTCTTTGGGGGTTTGGTACAGGGTTAGTGCGTCAGCAGTTAATCAACTAAATTTGGTTTTGTTCTATATTACAATAGCGCATTGAACACAACGTGCAGCCGTGCCCTGCCTTTCTGCTCTACACCCACAACTATTTAATCTTACCCTTTCTTAGGGAGGTAAATGTTCCGGGAACTCAAGATTGTGTGCAATCTTGACCCAGCGTGACTCGCTTGCAAGTCACCCTGGGCTCCTGATGGAACATTCACCTCTTCTTGGCAGGAATTCAGATCCTTGATTACAAATGTCCAGCTACATGGCTTTGTGTGTGTGTGTGTGTGTGTGTGTGTGTATTTAAAGATACATATTACTATTGATCTCTGGGAGGCAAAGAGAGGGAGAGATACGCAGTTATTGATCAGCTGCCTCCTGCTGGCCCCTCACTGGGCATCAAACCTGCAACCTGGCCTTAGGCCCTGACCAGGAATCTAACCATGACCTCCTTGTTCAGAGGTCCCAGCTCAATCACTGAGTTATGTGGCCTAGGTGTGGCTTTATATATTTCATTTAACAGCTGAATTGTCTTAGTTATACAGATTTGAATGACAATTATAAATGTCCAGTGTATAAGGCTTGGGAATTTTATAATTATTTGTTTCCAATTGCAAACTTCATTCACTCGGAGGGGAGAGACTTGTCTGTTGGTCATGGGTCCCTTGTCATTTCCTGGTATGGCAAGGAGTAAGTCACCTGTGTCTGTCATCATCTGATGCTTTTTAAAAGGAATATTCGAAGCCTTAGTTTTGTTGCTGTGGTTGGTGGTGTGTGTGTGTTTGTGTGTGTGTGTTACTTTCCTGAATTTACTTTTTCTATGTCTGATAATTTATTATTTAAAAACATCCTGAGATAAATCCTCTGGGTCTTCTCAGTTCTCCAGAGGAGCTTTAAGAAATGCCCTCAGGTGTGCTTTCCCCCATAGAGTCGGACAGCTTCTCTAGGTGGGGCATCATGGGTTATTGAGGTGCTCTTGGTGATTGGAAGGTGAGGACAGGGATTAGCTGGAGGGTTGCAGGATGCCTTTGTGAGAGTGGGGAGCAAGCTTTGTTCAGGGGAGGTAAGGGGGTGCTCTTTGGTTTAGGAGGTCCGGGTAGCAGCTCACCTTCTCATTTCTGTAGTAGCTTGTGAAAGTCTTTGGGAGGAGAGACGCATGAACACATACACTCGAAAATTCACAGTGTGGTCTCCATGTAGGAGCTCATTGTCCCTGTCTCTCTCCTGTGACCAGGGACAGGAGGGGTGTCCTTTGCCTCATTTCCAGGTCCTTCTAACTGTGAGTGTGAGTTGAGCTGATTAAAAGACTGTGACTCCTCAACATTGTGTCACTGAGGAAACAACCCAGAACTCGATCAGGACCAGGACCCAATGGCTGCTTCTCAGGTATCAGATGTGTCCTCTGTCAGATGCTGTGTTTGCTTTTCCTCGAACATCTGGTGATTTATTTCTCTTTCTGGTGTTCTTGCCTTTTCAGGTTGTTTTTCTTTCCTTATTTCATTACTTTATTAATCATAGTCAATGTCAGCAGTTTCTATATTTCTTTCTTTTTTTTGTGTGTTTTTCTTTTTTTTCTCTCTTTTTAAAAAAATATTTTTATTGATTTCAGAATGGATAGGAGAGGGAGAGAGAGATAGAAACATCAATTACATTAGAGAATTATGGATCAGCTGCCTCCTGCACCCCACCCTGTACTGGGTATGGAGTGAGCCCTGACCAGGAATCTAAGCCTGCCCTCCTGGTTCATAGGTCAGCCCTTTACATCTCAGGCACACTGGCCGGGCTATAATCCCCTCCTTTGTGCCAGAGCCGTGTCTGCATTCATTTTGTCACCCTCACAGGTCAGGAAGCATTCCTACCTTTAATTAGTGACTTTCAACTAATGAAAACATTTCTTTTGTGACAGATCAAACTTGGAAGGCAGCCATGTCTAACATCCCTATTGGGATGGGGTCAGAGGCTCAGGTATCAGGAAAGAAGGAAAATGAAGGTTTTAGGTTCACGTGGCTGCAGCATGAGCTCTAGATCAGGGGTAAGAAGATGCACATTTTACTACTCAGAATAGCTCAGAAAGTTCTGAAAAGAAGGGCAAATAGAAGAAACTTGCTCATTAGATTACTACGAAAGACTTGGGAAGTACATGTTCTATTAGCTTACAGAACATGAGAGGTACACGTGGGTTGCCACAGGCAAAAATGAATGTTTATTTGTGATCATTTCCAGAAATTTTTAAAATTTATTGAGGTATTTTTCGCAGTAATGTCACAGCAGTGATGACCTGACCTTCCCTATGCTTCAGTCACCTGATGCCCTTTGTCTCAGTCCAACTGATGATCACATGGCAGAGCTGCTCCCCTCACTGTGGTAGCGATTTAATGAAAGTTGTACAAAGACCATCGCTTCACATCTGGCAGTGTCCATCCTCTTAGATAGCGTTTGCTTTAGAAAATGAAGGACTTACTTTTCTTTCCTACAGATCATTGGCTTTTGCATGGGAGCTGTAAACAATTAGGCCTTGATTCTTTACATTTTCCTTATATTCTATTCCATCATGGACATACCCTACATTATCATTTTTTGTATTGTCTAGAAAGTTTCCAAGAATGATATCATTAATGTCTGATCAGTTTTATTAAATTTCTGCAATATAGCTCTCCACTAATGATATGTAAAAATTTTGAAAGAAATGTATTAGTAAGAAAAGATTAGTTCCCCCAGGCTGGTGTGGATCAGTGGTGGAGGGTTTGATTCCTCTCCTAGGGCAAGTAGCTCCTGGGTACCTGTGGTAGGCAGCCAATCCATGTGTCTCTGTCTCTCCCCTTTTCCTGCCTCTACCTTCCTGCCTTTCACTCTCGAAAGTTCAATGGAAAATATCTCCCCAGGGGAGCATTTAAAACCACACAAAGGTAACAGTGTGCCTTTTTGGCTTTATATCATTAAGTTTCTCTCTGTATTGTGTTTATAAAACACAAAGGGGATCATCCACAAATAGATTCATGAGATTTACACACTCACTAAGCCATTTTGATTTCATAGTTGTAAAATGTGTGTGTATGTGCCTAAACTGTTAACTTTATTTTAGCTATCTTTCTTTGTGTTTTTTTTCCCCCAAGTATATTTTTATGTATTTCAAAGAAGAAGAGAGAAGTAGAAAGAGATAGAAACATCAATGATGAGAGAGAATCATTGACCAGCTGCCTCCTATACACCCCACACTTGGGATTGAGCCTGCAACCTGCTCATGTGTCCAGAGCAGGAATTGAGTGAGTGACCTCTTGGTGCATGGGTCAGCACGCAACACTGAGCCACACCAGCTGGACCAGGCCGAATAATCTTCTACGATTACTCAGTAAATTTCCAAATTGGATTGTAGTTCTTATGTGTCCTATTCCATGAGAACTGAATTCCATTAATAGACACTTTTAGTTCAAAGTTCTGTATGAATTTTTCCTTGTGTTTTCTTTTTCTGGGTATTCAGAAGTTTGGCACATCACCCGGAAATATTGGCATCACAAGTAAAAAGTGAGCTTGTGACACATATGGAAACACAGGCCCCATCTCAGAACCCGGGTCAGCATCTGTATTTTTACAGAAGTTCATTTCGTTGTGTTCTGCTTCACACTTGAGAAGAAGTCCATATACTTCCAACCAGCATAACCTTTCCCACTGAGAAATATACATCACTGACCCTGAATGATGCAAATACAGCCTTCAGAAATCCATATGCCCCTGTGCATTTCTGAATTTTTAAGGTTATTTTCCTGTAAAATAAAATCTGTACTGTGGATTTGTGGACATGTGTCATCCTCGTGTGTCAGTGTCAGAAAACACATCAGAGAATGTTACTGGAGCAACGTGATCTTACTGGCTAATTCAGGATATTCCATAGGTCAAAACCTCTTCTCCTGACACTCTTTTCATGTTGGGTGACATTATGAACTCTTCTGGTGACCTCTTGGTAAATGTGTGTTTTCTTTCAGGGTCTGTTGACCTTCAGGGATGTGGCCATAGATTTCTCTCGGGAGGAGTGGGAATGCCTGGACCCAGCTCAGCGGAAGTTGTACATGGATGTGATGTTGGAGAACTACAGCAACCTGGCTTCCCTAGGTAAGGATGACTTCCTTCCCAATTTCCTACTCCATCCCCAGGGTTTTGTTTCCATTATTATTTTAACATCTCTCAGGGGCTTCTCCTTTTTCTGGTAGATTCTTGCTCTTGAAGAACAAATTGGGCCTTAGCTGTTTGGGCTCAGTGCATCGACTGCCAGCCTGCAGATTGAAAGGTCCTAGGTTCCATTCCTATCAAGGGTCAATGCTTGCTCCCTACTCAGTATGGTGTGTGCAGGAGGCAACCAGTCAACAATTTTCTCTCATCCTTGATGTTTCTCTCTCTCCCTCTCCCTTCATTTCTGAAAGCAATAAAAATATACATTTTTAAAAAGGGAAACAAATTGGGGGTAGAAAAAGGCTTTGTGAAGTATGTGAATTAGGAACTCAGTGCACACTTTACATAGTGTATACACTAATTATGATACTATCATAAGATAAAATTTTAGAAAATCATTTTCTAGAACATTCTAACATTCTACCATGTCTTCTAGCCAGAGGACAACTTGGAATGGAAATGGGAAGGCCTCTCTCAAAATACTCCATTTTCTTTAATTTTTATATTTTTTAAGATTTTATTGAATTCAGGGAGGAAGGGAGAATTAGAGAGAGATAGAAACTTCAGCTGGGCATTCATTGATTTTTTTTGTATGTGTTCCGACCACAGATCAAACATACTACTTTGGCATATTGGTACAATCCCCTAAGCAACTGGGCTACCTGTGTAGGTAAATTGGATTCTTTCACTTCGTTCTATGTATCTAGGCTCCTATCATGTCTTTTCATGGCTTGATGTATTATTTCTTTACTAGAGACCCAGTGCATGAAATTTATGCTAACGGGGCAGTGGGGGTGCACTCAGCCCAGCCTGCACCCTCTCCAATATGGGACCCCTTCGGGGGATGTCGGATATCCCTCTCACAATCTGGGATTGCTGGCTCCCAACCGCTCACCTGCCTGCTTGCCTGATTGCACCTAACCGCTTCTGCCTGCCAGTGTGATCACCCCCTAACCACTCCCCTGCCAGCTTGCTTGTTGCCTAAGTGCTCCCCTGCCATCCTGATCGCCCCCAACTGCCCTGCCGACCATCTTGTGGCTGTAGTTGCAGCCATCTTTGAGGGCAGGACAGCCAATTAGCATATTCCCTCCTTATTGGCTGTGTGATCCACCGTCTTCGCAATGGCACAAGGGCTAATTAGCATATTTCCTCTTTATTAGATAGGCTAGTAGTAATACTTCATTGTTTGTACTTCAGTGTATTTATTAACTTGTTGATGGACCTCTTCATTGTTTCCAATAATTGTAAATTATGAATAAGCAGCCCCTTGTAGGCTTTTGTATAGATAAACGGCTCAACTTTTTGATTTAAGGTTAAGGAGCCTAATTACTGAGTGTATATTCAGTTTTGTAAAACCTCCAGAGCATCTCTCCAATGGGCTGTAGCATTTGGCATTTTCAGCAGCAGTGATTGGGAGTTCCAATTGCTTCACATCACAAAGGCATTTGGTGGGGTCAGTGTTCTGTATTCTGACCTGTTCCATGGTGGTTTACTATTGCTTGGTTGTGCTCTTTGTTACTTCTCATTGTCATAATGTGCATTCCCTTAATGACATAAGACATGCAAGATATTATTACACTGATTTTCTATGAGTATATATTTTGTAGTGCTGTGCTGTGCATTAAGGTATTTGGCTCTTTTCATGTTGTTATGTCAATGTTGAGTTTGAAGCCTTCTTTGTTTATTTTGCATAATTGTCCTGTGTATGTTGACTTTTTTATCAATATATATAAATTCACTAGATTCCTGGAACACAAAATACATGCTGTGTAGGGTTCCTGGGCCTGGCCTCCTGGCCTCCTCATTCCCTCACTCCTAAGTGCCTCCACCTCCGCTGGTCGCCCCCTGGTAGTCAACGCACGTCATAGCTTGCGATCGAACTCCCGCTCTCCAGGTCGAACTCCCAGACAATATGTAGATTTCTTATTGATTTCAGAGAAAAGATGAGGAGAGAGAGATAGAAACAGCAATGATCAGAGAGTATCATTGATTGGCTGCCATGTGCCCTGAGTAGGACTCGAACCATGACATCTTGGCTCATAGGTTGATGCTCAACTGCTGAGCCGTGCCAGCTCGGCCATGTTGACTTTTACAAATATATTTTCTCAGCCTGAGGCTTCTTTGTTTTTTTTCTGTTGAGGATGACGTTTTTGTTGTTATTTTTTCTTTAATGCTTGAGTTGATACATTGACGTTTCCAGTTTAATACAATGGATTGAAATACAAACCTGGTTATGCAGTTGCCTTTCAAAAATGTGAAATATATAAAATTTATGTAGTTTTATATTCCAGAACATGGAAGATATATTTGCAGCTATTGTGTCATTTCTGGAATAAACACATAGTGAGTCACGTCTTGAAGGAGATGAGTTGAGATATAAATTTTGTCACCTTGTGTGTATAACTAAATGAAATCTTTTATTTCAAATGCTAGAGGGTCATTATAAAAATAGTCCTTTTTTTATCAGTCCGATATCTTCACTATTGCAAATAGTGCTGCAATGGATATATGGCTGGGTAAATCTTTTTTAATTCATGTTCTCTGTATAAATTCCCGGAAATGGAATCGCTGTGTTAACTGGTACTTTTTTGTAAATATTGGAAAACCCTCCATCATGTTTTGTAAGTGGCTGCAAGAATCTATCCTATCTAATAAAAGAGGAACATGGTAATTAGCCGTATGGCTGCTACCCTTCCCATTGGCTAATCACTGAGATATGCAAATTAACTGCCAACCAAGATTGCAGCCGGCAGCCATGCACTGAAGCAAACAGGGAGGCTTGCTTTCTCCAGTGACGGCGGACTCCAGGACTCCAACGTTCCCCACCTGACTTGCTGGCCTCTCAGCTGCAACTCTAAGCAACTATGTTGCAAATATAGAAGCTAAACCAAACCCCAGAAACCTGCGTGAGTCAGCCGGGCTTCAGCCAGCCAGACTGCAACATTGTATCAAATACAGAAGGTAAACAAAGGTCAGAAACCTGCTTTCAGCAGCGAGGCCTCAGAGCTAAAGCTGGCCCAGAATAAAAAAGAAAAAAAGGAGCGCTTGGGAGCTTCAGTCACCCGCCAGCATGAAAACGGCCCTCAGCCCCTCACCCAGACTGGCCAGGCACCCCAGTGGGGACCCCCACCCTGAAGGGTGTGTGACCAGCTGCAAACAGCCATCATCCCCTCATCCAGGCTGGCCAGGCACCCCAGTGGGGACCCCCACCCTGATCCAGGACACCCTTCAGGGGAAACCAGCCTGCCCCCAGGTCTCTATCCTATATAGTAAAAGGGTAATATGCCTCCCAGCACTGGGATCAGTGGAGTAGCGAGGCCTCCTGGCACCGGGTCAGCGTGACAGGGCAGTGCCCAAACCCCCTGATCGCCCTGCTCTGTGTGTGACAGGGTGTGGTGCCCCCCCCCCCCACAGGCCCTGCTCTGTGTGTGACATGGTAGAGCCATAACCTCCCCATTGGCCCTGCCCTGAGTGTGACAGTGGCGGCGCCCCAACCTCCTGATCCGCTCTGCTCTGTGTGTGACAGGGGGCGGTGTCCTACCTCCCCTATTGGCCCTACTCTGTGAGTGACGGGGGAGCTCCTCAACCCCCTGATCGGCCCTGCTCTGTGAGTGACAGGGGGGAGCTCCCCAACCCCCTGATGGGCCCGGCTCTGTGCATGACAGGGGGTAGCTCCCCAATCCCCTGATGGGCCCTGCTCTGTGCGTGACAGTAGGTGGCGCCCAACCCCCCAATCGGCCCCACCCTGAGCGTGACTGAGGGTGGCATCGCAACTTCCCAATCCGCCCTGCTCTGCATGACAGGGGGCAGTGCCCCAACTCCCCAATCGGCCCTGCTCCGAGCCTGACCAGGGGCTGCACCAAGGGATTGGGCCTGCCCTCTGCCACTGGAGAGCAGGCCTACGCCAGCAGGTCTTTACCTCCCAAGGGATCCCAGACTGCGGGAGGGCACAGGCCTAGCTGAGGGTCCCCCCCTTTTCCCCCCCAGTGCACAAATTTTTGTTCTCCGGGCCTCTAGTATATATATAAAAGCCTAAGTGATTGGTCAACCAGTTGCAATGACGACGCACTGACCACCAGGCGGCAGATGCTTAACACAGGAACTGCGCCCTGGTGGTCAGTGCGCTTCCACAGCCAACCACCCTTGGTTGTCCAACCTCCTGTGGTCCCTCCCACTGGCCAGCCAGCCCCGATTGCCAGCCAGGCCGAGGGACCCCACCCGGACACAAATTTATGCACTGGGCCTCTAGTATGTTTATAATCTTGCTGACAGTGCATGAATGTTCTCCTTTCTCCATTTCATTGTTAATACTTGTCATTTTTTGATTTATGGATGGTTAGCATCCTGTTCGGTTTTTGGTAATATTTCATGATGGTGTCCATTTGCATTTCTTTGATGATGAGTGAATTGAATATTTAATATGTCTATTGTGCATCTTTATGTCCCATTTGGGAAATGTCTATTCAGGTCCTCTGCTCATTTTTCAATCATATTGTTTGTCTTTTTGGTTTTAAGTTGTATGAGCTCCTTATATATTTTGGCTCTTTAGCTTTTGAGGATGTAACAATGCTGGGCTTTTGTGGTTGTTATTATTTTGTGGTTTCTATGGTATGCCGAACTTACTCTTTTGTACTCTCATTTTTTCATTTTTTAGCTTCTTTGTTATGCCTAGGAAGATATATCCAAACCAGTATTTTTAAAAGTGTTGGTGAAGTTCATTGACTATGCTTTCTTCCAGTGTTTTCATGGTTTCAGGTCTTATATTTTAGTTGTTAGTCCATGCTGAGTTCATTTTGGGTCATGGACTATGAAAGGTATCTAGTTTTAGTATTTTTGCATGTATCTGTTCTATTTTTGTCACACTACTTGGTGAAGAATCTTGTATTCTTGCCCTCTGTCTTATAGATTAATTAATCACACATACAGATTTGGACATTTTTAAAGTTGTGTTACTTTTTTCATGTTGATTTTTAAAAGGTCACTGTATATTCTGGATACTAACTACTTATCAGATAATGTGCTTTGTAGAAATATTTTCCCCTGCCACAGCTTGTATTTTGAACGCACTAACAATTTGCTTTAATGGAAGTTATATTTGTACTAGAAACCTGGTGCACGAAATTTGTGTACGGGGTGGGGGCTTGTGAGTCCCTCAACCCAGCCTGCACCCTCTCCAATCTGGGACCCCTCAAGGGATGTCTGACTGCCTGCTGAGGCCCGATCCCAGACCTAACTGCTCCCCTGCCAGCTGGATTGCTGCGTAAGTGCTCCCCTGCTGGCCTTGTAGCCCCTAACTGCCCTAACCTACAGGCCTGGTGACCCTTAACTGACCTCCCCTGCTGGCCTGGTTGTCCACAACTGCCCTCCCCTGCGGGCCTGGTTGCCCCTAACTGCCCTCCCCTGCCGGCCCGGTCACCCCTAACTGCTTTCCCCTGCAGGCCTGGTCCCCCCAACTGCCCTCCTTGGCAGGCCTGGGTCTCCCCCCAACTGTCCTCCCCTGTAGGCCTGGTTGCCCCCAACTGCCTTCCTTCGCAGGCCTGGTCCCTGCAACTTCCCTACCCTGCAGGCCTGGTCGCCTCCACCTGCCCTCCCCTGCTGGCCATCTTGTGGCAGCCATCTTGTATGTTGGAGTGATGGTCAATTTGCATATTATTGCTTATTGGATAAGATGGGGTGTCATGCCTTTTGACTATTTTGTTTTGTGACCTTTCCATTTAGTGCTATAATAAAAAAAATCAAATGTCATAGAAACTTTTCTATATGGCCTGGCCAGTTTGGCTCAGTGGATAGAGTATCAACCTGTGGACTGAAGGGTCCCGGGTTTGATTCTGGTCAAGGGTACATAAACAAGGTGTAGGCTTAATCTCCAGTAGGGGGGCCCTGCAGGAGACAGCCAATGAATGAATCTCTCTTAATGTTTCTATCTTTCTCTTCCTCTCCCTTCCTTTCTGAAAGCAATACAAATGTACTGGTATTTAAATGAAAAACAAAAACTCTTCAATAACTTTTCTTTTAATAGATTCAGTTATTATTAGCATTATGTTTGAATCTTTTATCCATTTTGTTTTAATATTTGTATATGATGTTTAATTACAGTTCAATGTCACTCATTCTTTTACACGTAGACATTTAAGTATCTCAACACTATTTGTATATGTGAGAATATGCTTTACTTCTTTGGTGGTGTAGGCACCCTAGTAGAAGATTATTTTACCTCATGGGTGAGTAGTTGTAAACAGGCTCTTTATTCCACAGTGTTTCTTTTTGGTAGTTGTTGTTAATCCTCACATGAGGACATTTTTTCCATTACTTTTCAGAGAGAGTAGAAAGGTGGGAGCAAGAAGGGGGGAGAGAGAGGGAAACATCAATGTGAGAGAGACACATCGACTGGCCCCCTCCTCCATTCGCCTCCACCCAGGTGGGGTGGGAATTTGCAACCGAGGTATGTGTCCTCTAAGGGGAATTGAACCTGCCACCCTTTAGTACACAGGATGATGCGCTGACCCTGAGCCACACTGACCAGGGCCTACTGTGCTCCTTTATTTACCTGTGTCTTAACGTGTAGATGATACGTTTGGATCACACCAGTTTTGAAATATTTTTTTTATATCTGGGTGTATGATGCCTTTCAGTTTGTACTGTCTCTCCCATGTTTGTTTTGGTTCCCTGGTGTCCTGTGTCATTTCATATCAATTTTAGGATGAAGTTTGCTAATTTTGTGAAAAGCGACATTGGGACGTGGATAGTTCCTGCTTTTTTTTTTTTTTTTTTAAATAAATCTTTACTGTTCAGAATATTATAGTTGTTCCTCTTTTTACCCCCATAGCTCCCCTCCACCCAGTTGCTACCCCACCCTCTGCCCTTAGCCCCCCCCATCCTCATCCATAGGTACAATTTTTGTCCAGTCTCTTCCCACACCCCCACACCGCTTCCCCCCCCGCAAGAATTGTCAGTTCACTCCATTTCTATGCCCCTGATGCTATTATATTCACCAGTTTATTCTGTTCATCAGATTTTTTATTCACTTGATTTTTAGATTCACTTGTTGATAGATATGTATTTGTTGTTCATAATTTGTATCTTTACCTTTTTCTTCTTCTTCCTCTTCTTAAAGAATACCCTTCAGTATTTCATATAATTCTGGTTTGGTGGTGATGAACTCCTTTAGCTTTTTGTTATTTGTGAAGCTCTTTATCTGACCTTCAATTCTGAATGTTAGCTTTGCTGGATAAAGTAATCTTGGTTGTAGGTTCTTGCTATTCATCACTTTGAATATTTCTTGCCACTCTCTTCTGGCCTGCATAGTTTCTGTTGAGGAATCAGCTGACAATCGTATGGGTACTCCCTTGTAGGTAACTGACTTTTTTTCTCTTGCTGCTTTTAAGATTCTCTCCTTGTCTTTTGCTCTTGGCATTTTAATTATGATGTGTCTTGGTGAGGTCCCTCTTTGGATTCTTTTTGTTTGGGGTTCTCTGCGCTTCCTGGACTTGTAAGTCCTGCTTTGAATGTTTGTCCACCTTGGGTACTCGTGACAGCTTATACTGTTAGCATTCCAATGTAAGGTCATTGCATATGCATTTATTGAGTTCTTATTTAATTACAGCCAGCACTACTTTATAGTTTATTTTTATTGATTTTAGAGGAAGAGCAACTCAGGGGAGGTGGGGGAGACATATGTTTCCCCAGTTAGTTATGCATTCATTGATTATTTTTTAGTGTGTCCTGAGCACGGGTCAAAGGTGCAATGTTTTGGTATGAGGATCACATTCTAAACAACTGAGCTCTTGGGCAAGGTGAGAATATCTTTTCTTTTTTTCTTTTTTTTTTTTTTAAATATATTTTATTGATTTTTTACAGAGAGGAAGGAAGAGAGATAGAGAGCTAGAAACATCGATGAGAGAGAACCATCGATCAGCTGCCTCCTGCACACTCCCCCCTGGGGATGTGCCTGCAACCAAGGTACATGCCCTTGACCGGAATCGAACCTGGGACTCTTCAGTCCGCAGGCCGACGCTCTATCCACTGAGCCAAACCGGTTTCTACTACTTAAAATATCTTAAGGTTATAACAATGTATCCTAAACTCATAGTATCAACTACATACAAAAACTCTGCAGATTGTGATTTTTACTCGTGTACCGACATACGTTGATATCACATTATCTTTAATGTTGTGTGCCTGCAGTTATTTAAGATTTTATTCTTCTTATATATTTTTTATTTTTTCAAAATACCTTTTTATTTCAAAGAAGCAGATGGGGAGAGAGATAGAAATATCCATGATGAGAGAGTATCATTGATTGGCTCCCCCACACTGGGAAATGAGCCCGCAACACAGGCATGTGCCCTCACCGGTAATCAAACTGTGACCTCTGGTTCATAGGTGGGACCCTTATCCACGGAGCCGCACCACTCAGACTATTCCTTTTATTTTCTAAAGTTACACAAGAGAAATCAAAATGATACGTGTTTCTTTAATAGAACACCACAAATAGAAGATGCACAAATGCACTTTCCTCATCTCTCTTTCCAGTGAAGAAACTGGGAATTGGGAGTGTTTTTATAATATTGCCATTGTGTGCCAGAGCGTTTGAGCAGGTATCATTGGCAAATGTAAGCAACTCTTTGTCCCTCTTTGATGTGAGTTTTCCTCGTTGTACCTATCTTGAGCTTTTGTTGAATTCTACACTGGCTCTTGGAGTACTCGAAAATGTTATTTGGTCAATACTTGCTGGTAAGTTCTAAGTGCACTCACGTGATTGTCAAAACGGAAAATTTGTTTTCTTTCAGCTATGTCACCTAAAGATAACCAGGCCTTTATGCCAAAGCCCGGAATACAAGATTTATTCTGTGAAATAATACTGGTAAGATATAAAAGGTGTCGCTTTGATAATGTACACTTAATGAAAGTCTTGAAATTTGAGGAAGAGTGTGATGACAACAAAGGATATTAATATAAACAACTAATCTGGAAAAATTATCATAATAAATTTCTTTTTACCTAAAGAGGTCAAGTATATTATGAATTTGGGAAACCTCCCAATTTAAAGTCAGTTACTTTGGCAGATCAGTGTGTTTATGCACATGAAGGTTGAGAACAAGTTTTTACTGTTATGCATTCATGGAAAAGAAATCTGGAAAAACTAGGAATTCACATAGTCTGTAGTGTAAATCATTTGCGTTGTTTAAAATTCAGGTGGGCCGAAACTGGTCTGGCTCAGTGGATAGAGCATCGGCCTTCGGACTGAAAGGTCCCAGGTTCGATTCCGGTCAAGGGAATGTACCTTGGTTGCAGGCATATCCCCAGTAGGAGATGTGCAGGAGGCAGCTGATCGATGTTTCTCTGTCATCGATGTTTCTAGCTCTCTATCTCTCTCCCTTCCTCTCTGTAAAAAAATCAATAAAATATTTTTTTAAAACACACAAAAAAAACAAAAAAATAAAATAAAATTCAGGTGGGATTAAACTTTGTCAATCATTTCTAAAATATATAGATTTATCATGCACCTATAAAATTAAAATGTGCTCAATTTGGAAATGTTTTATGGTTTTTTAAATTAAAAATATATAATTCATTTCAGAGAGTAAGGGAAAGGAAGAGGGAGAGGAAAACATCCACGATGAGAGACAATCATTCATTGGCGGCCTTCTGCATGCCTCCCACTGGGGACTGTTTCGGTAGCCAGGCCATGGGCCCTTACTGGGAATGGAACTGTGATCTCCTTGTTCTTATGTCAAAGCTCAACCACTGAGCCATGATAGCAGGGCAATTTGGTAATATTTTATTTATTCATTTTTATTATTATTATTTTAAAAAATATTTTTAATGATTTCAGAGAGAAAGAGAGAGGGAGAGACAGAAATATCAATCATGAGAAAGAATCATTGATCGGCTGCTTTGGCATGCCCCCTACTGGGGATAGAACCCAGGTCCCTTCAGTCTGCAGGCCAACACTCTATCCACGGAGCCAAACCAGCTAGGACAATTTGGTAATCTTTCAAATAAGGATTCATCCTTCTTCTTCTTACAATAATGTTTTGTGTTTATTTTTTGTCTAGTATATTAGGAAAGCTTTTGTTATACAACCGTCTAGGTTTAATGTGTATCACAAAATTGTTTTTCTGAAGCAAGTGTACATATTTAATGAAATTATAACTGTCACTAAAGGTCTTTCTATCTCCCATAATCACCAGAGGGCACATAATGGAGACAGAAGTTATGAGTGGATTGAACATTGGAAAAACATTAAGCTAGAGTCATATTTTAATCATCGGACAAGTGAGCTGGCAGAGGAGCATCATAAAAGTGGGAAAGTCTTTGACCAAATGTCCAGTCACAGTATCCATCAGGTTTTTCCTATTGTGGAGAAGACACACACAGGAAGTAAATGTGTCCAGTATTTTCTACAGCCTTCAAATTACGAGGAACAAGAGAATATTCCTACTGGGGAGCAGGCTTACAAATGGAAACCGTGTGGGAGAGTCTGCAGTCAAATAGTCAGTCTAAATAGACGCAAAAAAATCCATAGGGGAAACGAACCTTATAAATGTAAAGATTTTGGTAAAACATCTTATTGGCCTTCAGGTTATACTCTAAATCAGAGAATTTATACTGGAGAGAAGCCTTACAAATGTAAAGCATGTGGCAAAGCCTTTAAATGTCATTCCTCTCTTATTGTACATAAAGGAAGAATTCACACTAAAGCAAAATTATACAAACTCAGGGAAAATGAAAAAGTCTTCAGTCAGTCCTCAAGACATACGCAACATCGTAGAAGTCATAGGGAAAAACAGTCTTATAAATGTTCAGAATGTGACAAAATCTTTAGCCAGCCTTCAACCCGTATTCTTCATCAGAGAATTCACACTGGAGAAAACCCTTATAAATGTAGAGAATGTGGCAAGACCTTTAAAAACAATGCAGTTCTTACTAATCATCAGTGTGTTCATACTGAAGATAGGCCTTATAAATGTAGAGAATGTGGTAAAGCATTCTTCCACGCCTCAAGCATGAGTCGACATAAGAAAGTTCATACTGGAGAGAAACCTTACAAATGTAGAGAATGTGGCAAATCCTTTAGGCAGTCCGCAGCCCTTACTTGCCATCAGAGAATTCATACTGGAGAGAAGCCTTATAAATGTAGAGAATGTGGCAAAGCCTTTAGACATTCCTCCTCCCTTAATGTACATCAAAGACTTCATACGGGAGATATGGTTTATAAATGTAGAGCATGTGGCAAAGCCTTTGGCCGGTCCTCACACCTTACTTGTCATCAGAGAGTTCATTCTGGAGAGAAGCCTTATAAATGTAGAGAATGTGGCAAAGCCTTTAGGCAGTCCGAAGCCCTTACTTGCCACCAGAGAGTTCATACTGGAGAACAGCCTTATAAATGTAGAGAATGTGGCAAAGCCTTTAGATATTCCTCCTCCCTGAATGTACATCAAAGACTTCATACTGGAGATAAGGTTTATAAATGTAGAGCATGTGGCAAAGCCTTTGGCCGGTTCTCACACTTTACTTATCATCAGAGAGTTCATTCTGGAGAGAAGCCTTATAAATGTAAAGTGTGTGGCAAAAGCTTTGGCTATTCCTCAGATCTTAATCGTCATCAACTTATTCATACTGGAGAGAAGCCTTATAAATGTAGAGAATGTGGCAAAGCCTTTAGCTGGTCTTCAAGTCTTACTGTACATCAGAGAAGTCATTCAGGTGAGAAGCCTTATACGTGTAGAGAATGTGGCAAAGCCTTTGTCACCTCCTCAAATCTTATTAAGCACCAGAGTATTCACACTGGAGAGAAGCCCTGCATCCCTTACTAAGCATCAGAGAGTTCACACTGAGAGAAGCCTTCTAAATGTAGAGGATATAACAGCCTTTCATCAGTGTTTCTGTCTTACTTTACAGCAGAGTTCACACTTGAGAGAAGCCTTAAAAATGTGGAGGATATAACGGCCTTTTGCCAGTGTTCCTGCCTTACTGTACAGCAGAGTTCATAATTGTAAGAAGACTTACAGATGTGAGGAGTGTCGTATGTCCTTTACCAGCTGTGAGAACTTACAGAACATCATAGAATTGATACTGGCAAGAAGCCTTATGAATGTGAAAAATGTAGAAAAGCCTATATAAGGCATTCATGTCTTACTGTACCTGAGAGACTTTATACTAAAAAGAGAACATACAAATGTAGTGAATGGGCTGGAGCCTTGACTCAGTTCAAAATTCATTGCACATCAGAGATTTTACAGTGGAGGTAAGCCTTACACTGTGGATAATGTGAGAAAGCCTTTAATATGTAGTCTAACCTGCTCAACATTTTAGGAATCATTCTAAAGAGAAACAGCAATAATATAAAGTTTTCATCTAAGGATTTAGGCTTCAGAGGTTGAAGCTACATTGAGAATGATAAATAAGGTCTTACAAATTATCAGGCATATGTTAAAGTGTATATTTTCATATCTCATACAACATCGGATGATTATTACTGGATCGAATTCCCGCAGATATAAAGAAAGTGACAAAGCTTACACATAATGTAATCTTTAACCAACATCAGAATTCATACTGGGGAGAAACAATACAAATGAAATATTGTCCTAATGTCTTTAATCAGCATCCGATGCTTATTCCTCACTTTGGAATTCATTCTAGAGCAGCGGTTGTCAACCCGTGGGTCCTGACCACCTTTGGGGGTGGAACGAGCATTTCACAGGGGTCACCTAAGATCATCAGAAAACACATATATAATTACATATTGTTGTTGTGATTAATCACTATGCTTTAATTATGTTCAATTTGTAACAATGAAATTGGGGGTCACCACAATTTGAGGAACTGCGTTAAAGGGTTGCAGCATTAGGAAGGTTCAGAACCACTGTTCTAGAGGGATACCTTAAATCTGAAGAATGTGGGAAATCATATACTTGGACCTACAGCCTCTGTCAGTATCGGGTATTGTAAATGGATAGAAATTCTACATTCATGTTATAGGAGGAGGGACTTTTGTTTAAAATATAAAGTTTATAAAACTCAAAGGAATTTATGCCTCAAAGTGACTTTAAATATGTAAAAATGGAGCCAGACGAGCGCCCACAGTTGTGAAGAGAACCCACCAGAGGAGCTGCTGCCAAATGAGGAGCAGCTGCTACCACAACCGCAGACCGAGGAGCAACCGCAGACCGAGGAGCCACTGCCACCCAAGGAGCAGCCACTAAACAACTCAACATCTAGATATGTCAGTGAGATCAAACATGGGTAGACAAAGAAACCCCCAAATGGAAGAAAAGGACGGCTCGCCAGAAAAGCAGCTAAGTGAAACAGGCATGCTGGATGACAGAAAAAGAATTCAGATTAAGGGTCCCAGAGTTCATAAACCACATGGAGGAAAAAAAACAACTTATGCAAGAAGAAACAGATGAAAAAAATCAATAAATTATGTAAGAACCAAGAAGAAATGAAGTGTGATATAGCTGCAATAAAAATCACCAATGAAAGTTTCAACAGTAGACTAGGAGATGCCGAGGACCGAATTAGTGAATTAAAGACAAGGAAACAAAACACACCCAAACTGAACTGCAATTGGAGAAAAAAAATTGAAAGACAGGAGGAGAGCCTAAAGGAGCTATGGGACAACATGAAACGAAACAACATACGTATAATAGGGGTGCCAGAACAACAGAGAGAGGAACAAGGGTTAGAAAACCTATTTGAAGAAATAATAACAAAAAACTTCCCTGAGGTGAGGAAGATAAAAGTCACACAAGCACAGAGAGTCCCAAACCAGGTGAACCAGAAAAGGCCCACACCAAGACATCATAATTACCATGGCAAATGTTCAGGACAAAGAGGGAATCTTACACACTGCAAGAGAGAAACGAAAAGTTACATACAAGGGATCTCCCAGAAACACATCAGGCCAGAATAGAATGGACGGAAATTTACAAAGTAATGCAAAGCAAGGGACTGAATCCAAGAATACTCTATCCATCAAGGCTATCATTCAAAATTGAAGGAAAAATAAGAAGCTTCACAGACAAAAAAAGGTTAAGAAAGTTTATCACCATCTAACCAGCAATTCAAGAAATGCTAAAGGGACTGGTGTAAAAGAAGAAAGAAGAAACTAAGAAAGAAAACAGGCACAAAAAATAAAAATAGCTACAAACAAGTACCTTTTAATAGTAACTTTAAATGGACTAAATGCTCCAATCTAAAGACATCGAGTGGCTGAATGGATCAGAAAACATGACCCATATATTTGCTGTCTACAAGAGACCCACCTCAGAATAAGGCACTCACACAGACTGAGAGTGAAGGGATGGAAAAATATCTTTCAGGCAAATGGAAATGAAAAAAAAAACTGGGGTAGCAATACTTATATCTGACAAAGTAGACCTCAAAGTGAAGGCCATAAGAAGAGATAAGGAAGGCCACTTCATAATACTAAAGGGATAAGTATAACAAGAAGATATAACCCTGATAAACATATATGCACCCAATGCAGGTTCACCCTAATACATAAAAAGACTCCTGGAAGATATCAAAGGAGAGATCGACAACAACACAATCATAGTAGGGGCTTTAATACATTACTGACATCACTGGATAAATCCTCTAGACAAAAAATCAAAGAAACAGCAATCCTAAATGACTCACTAGATCAGATGGACTTAACTGACATCTTCAGAACATTTCACTCCAAAGCCATGGAATATACATTCTTCTCAAGTGTTCATGGGACATTTTAAAAAAAAGACCATATATTGAGTCACAAATAAAGTCTCCCCAAATTCAAGATGATTGAAATCATACCAAGCATCTTCTCAGACCGCAATGGCATAATATTAAAAATAAACTACAATAAAAACAACCCAAAATACTAAAAAATAAATAAATAAATAAAAGTGGGGGAAAGACATCCAAGCACTTTAACTCCACTGTACCAGGTAAACTGATACAGCTCAGAAGTTTTTCTTGACACCAACTGTCAATGCTGGAATTTTGTATTCTGTTTTATAAGGATTTAGTAAACTCATAAAAACTAAAAAAAATAAATAAAGATGTAAAAACGTTATCCAAATATGACCCTTTATATTCTTGTTGCATTTTTCAAAAGTAGATCTTGACATGAACTTGATTGACTGACTGATCCTACATTACGAGCTCTATAGGATTCAGCTTTAAATTTTGCAGCATCTTTTAGTTCTCTAATTAGGGTTTCTCAATGCTCCTGCCACCGCTCCAGGGAAAGAGGCGGTGTCTTGGAGGAAACCGGAGCCCATGGTGACCCCTCGTGACCAGGTTTCGAACGTTGGGGATCCAAAGGCAGCCTGACTGGGGCTGGCATGGATATGCTGGTAGAAGATGGTGTCTGCATTCCTGCAGTAAGTGGAAGTGCATGGCCTTGAGGTAGCACTGTCCAAGTTTTCTCTTGGAGTAGTATTTCTCTTGCTGAGCAATAGTCTATTCATCTGTTTCTCCAGAAGTTCGGTGCTAAGCTCTGCTAGCCTCTCCTTCATCCTGTGAAAATCAGTTAGTTTATTTTCCAATAACTTTTTGCATTCCATTTCTTCTTGGCAGAGTCGCACATATTTTTCCTATTCTCTGTTGATACCATCTTGAGAAATTTGCACTTTGGAGATTTCTGATTCCAGCTCTTTATTTCTGGCTTCCAAAGGACTTCTTATTGAAGCCTGATAATTTATCATCTGCGCTGACATTTCTTGAGATGCTCTTTGTATCTGTAAAAAGGAATTGATTTGTTCTCGGGTGTCTGCTACATCCCGTTTTGCTTTTTCATCAGTTTTCTTTTTCTACTTGTCTGCTTCACAGATTTCTATCCTATTCGTTTCCATATATGTTCTGAGATTTACTGGTTCTTGTTCCCACTTCTGTGCTGTATTCTTTAGTTCTTCACATTCCTTTAGAAATGCTTCCACTGCTAAATGCTGATGAGGTGTCTTTTCTTTAAGCTGACGTATAGATTTTGAAGATGAAGGTTGTACTTTTGCTATAAGAACATCATTAACCATGGGTTCACCTGGCTGGGGAGACTCTTCATCTTCTCCTAGGACTCTTTTCCAGAAGGAAGTTGCTCTTAAACGCCAAATCATATTTACCACAGTTCAGTCACAATGGGATAACCGTTGTGATGGAGTAAAACGGCCGCCTCTCCTCCCTTCTCCCCGCAGAACGCTGGCAGCAGGGCACATGCACTGCAACGGACTGGGCTGAAGTGTGCATGCCCGGTAATGGGCTTAGTCCCCATTGGGCTTGCACAGTCACTTGGGCCATGCAGTGAGGCTTGTCATTTTCTTTTCTTTTTTTATTTCTTAACTCTTTCTTGACTTTGGCAAATTAAAATAGAATAAGTTAACAAGTATTTTTTTCAAAAAAATGTTTTGTTCAAAAATACTGTCAAAAATTCCTAAAAAGCTTTCAGTACTGAATATAACTATTAGCACAGTGTCAAAAATGTTGAATAGGGAAACAAAATAAAAATGTGTGGTCCTGCAACCTGGCCTTCCTGTGCCATCACCAGGGACATCTGGGAGACAAAGAGGAGGAGGAGGCAAGGCTCCAGTGAGCTTCGCCCCCCCCCCTCCCCCCCCCCCCCGCTTTTTATTAACACAATTTGTCCTGAGATGAGGCAGAGATACACACTTCAAGGAGTCAGGGTTTCCTACAGAGTCCATTGTCAGAATGGGGGAATTACCCTACGGCTGTTCAGGTGTTTGGCCTGTACGAGGCAATAACATAAAGATTAAGATGCCCTGGGCTGTCTGGCAGCCACGAATCAATTTCATATATCCTATTCAGGTTTGGGGAAATGCCCTCAGCTATTTCCAGTTGCAGCCCTGCTGTCATGCTGGAATTGGTCTCCAGCAATACTCCAAACTTTAAATGTAGTTAGGTAATATTTGTATACTTGAATATATTAAAAGAATTGATGTTTCCATATGTACAATTAACTTAGAATATTCTTTATATTGAAATCACTTGAAGTCTTCTGAAAAGAAAATATGAATGTGATTTTTATTTCCATATCACTTGATGTTGCTATGTTTTATGCCTAGTGTGTATGTGAGTGAAATCATCGGGTTGATTGTTTCTGTCTTAAAGATCTGTGACCTGTGGTATATTATATGGACTTCCCTTGTGTACACTTTTTCATGGAATAATGTATACATTGTAAGAGGCAGTATTTTCTTCTATTAGAGAATCATGCTATTGAATAAATCTTTAAGAAAATTTTTTTAATGCTTACTGAGTGTATTTTTTCCAGATTGAGGAGGAAACTGGTCTAGCAAGACGTGTCAGGCCCTAAAAACTGTGAATAATGCATTGCCCTGGGTGGGGGAAGAGGTGGGGGAGGTTGTTATCGCTGGCTCCAGGACAAATCATCGATACCTGGGGGCCTTCCTGTAAGCCCACAAAAAGGGGCAGAACCATATCTGCAAGACAATGATCCCCATTATCTGTCCCAACCTCCCTGGTGCCGTCTCAGCCTCACCGGGGCCGTTACAACCTCACTGGGGCTGTCACAACCTCCCCAGGTTCATCCTGACCTCACCGGGACCGTTTCAACATCATCAGGGCCGTCCCGACGTCACCAAGGCCATTTCAACCTCACTGTGGCCGTCCCGACATCACCAGGGCCTTCCCAACCTCACCAGGTTTGTGTCGACCTCACTAGGGCCGTCTCGATCTTTCCTGGGGCATCCCGACCTCACCAGGGCCGTCCCGGCCTCACTGGAGCCGTTTTGACCTCACCGGGGCTGTCCCGACCTCACTAGGGCCATCTCGATTTCACTGGAGCTGTATCGTTGTTACCGGAGCCGTCCCGACCTCACGGGTGCCTTCCGAGCGTCACTGGGGAGACACGAAGTTTGGCCCTCTGTCCCCTGCCAGGTGGCTCCCCACCAGACAAAATCTCCAGGGGTTCCTTTTGGCTGAACATCCAGGACGTCTGCTTGGACCACACCCTCCACCAAGTGCACAGACTGCCCGTCTGACATCCCTCAGCATCCCACGCGAGACTGGAACCGGTGGGTGTGCTAGTGTGCCTGCTGGTACAGCGGTTCCACATCGCCAGCCCAGCCTGGCCCAGCACTGTCCTGCCCGGAACTCGACTCCGCCCCCCGAGTGCATCCCTCCTGGATGCTAGGAGCTGAAATCTTCAGCCTGCTGGATTGGGCTCTGTACTTGGTGCCTCTGCACATCCTACTCAGTCTCAATGCTCTTCTTTCTATGCGAGGAGTTGAAATCTGCAGTTTGTTGGGTTGGGCTCTGTACTTGGTGTCTCTGCACATCCTACTCAGTCTCAATGTTCTTCTTTCTTTCCTTCCAGTTGTAGAGCTTCCACTGGGCCAGCTTTCCCATGGTTCCGTATGATAGCTGTTTGTCCTATAGTTGGTAGTTTCGATGTTGTGGTGGGAGGCAGCACGCACAGGTCTCTTCCTTACGCCACCATTTTGGTTTTCCTGGGTCTGCTTCTTGAGTGTGTCTCCCATGGATGCGAGCAGTTGAAGTCTGCGATTTGTTGGGTTAGGCTGCAAAAGCACAGGTGGGTCTTTTTGTGCACCTGGCACAGCTTGGATGGGGATGTAAATTGATTAGGGCAGGGTCTCAGGGAGTCGCCATGGCGGAGCAAATAGCACTGGCTGTGTCTCTGCGGCCCCTCACCTCTCCGGGACACCGGGGCTTCTCGTCCCTCAGTGCTGGCGAGCAGCCTGTGCAACAGAGCCTCCCTTGCTTTCTGACCGCTTCAAGGCCGTGCCACCTCTCCCCGTAGGGTGTGGTGCCTCATGATCCTGCCCGAACCAGCTCAGTGGACTTGAGAGTTTGTAACAGCACAGGTGTTTCCTCTTGTGCCTCTGGCACAGCCTAGATGGGAATGTAAATTGAGTAGGGCGGGATCTCCGCGGCCCCTCGCCTCTCTGGGACACAGGGCCTTCGCGTCCCCAGTGCTGGCAAGCAGCCGCGCGCCAGAGCCTCCCCCGCTTTCTGACCGCTCCAAGGCCATGCTGTCTCTACCCCTGGGGCCTGGGGCTTCACAGACCCGCCAGAACCAGCTCAGTGGATTTGAGAGTGTATAAAAGCACAGGCATTTCCTCTTTTGCCTCTGGCACAGCTTGGATGGGGATGTGAATTGAGTAGGGTGGGGTATCAGGGAGTCTCCAGCTTGGAGGAAATAGCAATGGCGGCATCTCTGTGGCCCCGTGCCTCTCCGGGACACCAGGACTTCATGTCCCCCAGTGCCGTCGAGCAGCCGCGCATCAGAGCTTCCTTTGCTTTCTGACCACTGTAAGGCTGAGCCGCCTCTCCCCGTGGGATCTGGGGCCTCAGAGACACACCCCGAGCAAGCCCAGAGGATTCGAGGGTTTGTAACCGCTTCCGATTGAAAAACAAAACAAAACCGAGCATCCAGTTGCAGCCCGCCTGGCATGTGACTGCATACCTCTGTTTGTTACGCTTCCGTAGCTCCCACTTAGTCTCACTGCGCTTCTTTCTTTTCTCACAGTTGTAGATCTCCCACTGGGCAAACTTCCCCATGGTTCTGAGTGGTGGTTGTTTGCCTCATAGTTGGTAGTTTCAATGATGGTTTGAGAGGGCAGCACGCACAGGTCTACACCCTACGCTGCCATCTTGTTTCTCCTTAAGAGCCTTTATTAAGCTGGCCAGCTGACTACAATTGTGTCCCTCCCGTAGGAGCCTCACAACTTGCAGTGTTGACCGAGAGTACAGCAAGACCTTTTATCTGCAAAGACTTCAAAGTATTTTTTGTTTTTTTTTTTTTTTTAAAAAAACTGCAAAGCGGTTCATTAGCCGTTCCTGGTACTGGCAGGGTAAAAAGTTTACGTAAAATTAACCAGCAGGGTCACACCTGGCTGGGTTCAGTCATAACACATTCCTTTTCTAGTGAGATAATTAGCAATTTTTCTCTCCCGTGGTCCCTGCCCCACAGCCTACTCAGTAATTCTTTGTCAGGCCTCTGCCCTATCACATTCCCTACTGGTCTTATGCCCGAGTCAAATCTTTGATTCAGCGTCCTCCTCTAAGATTCTGGAGTATTGGGTGTGTAGGACCATGGGCTTGACAGCTTGGATTCGGTCTTGGATAAAATTGAGGACACACCTGAGCAGGCAGGGACCGAAAATGAGACCTACCATTAGGAGAAGGAGGGGCCCTGCCACAGTGGATAGGAGGGTTGTGAGCCATGGGGACCAGAAGAATAAATTCTCATACCAGTTCCCCTCTGCCCTACGGGCCTCTTCTCTGTCCATCAGCCATTTCCTTAACTGACTTAAACTTTCTCTGATTACTCCGGAGTGGTTAGTGTAGAAGCAGCTCGCCTCCCCTAATGCTAGGCACAGTCCCCCTTGTTTCAGGAAAAGTAGGTTGAGTCCCCTCCTGTTCTGTAAGACTACTTCAGCTAAGGACCCTACTGATTCCTCCAACTGTCCTATAGATTTTTCTAGGGTACTCAGGTCTTGGTCAATTTGATTACCCAGTTCTTTGTAATTTTGATGTCCTCTCACTAGGGCGGCTGTCCCTACCGCCGTGGATCCTGCAATTCCGAGTCCTACGAGTAGGGGAACCAGGACCGGGGCTCTTAATCTGCCGAGGCTCTATAAGGAGGTGTTCCCTTCCTCCTTCCCCTGAGTAATAATACACTTGCGGCATGGTATAAGTTAGGACGCAGAGCCCTGGCAAGGGCCCAGTCTGGAGGTTTAGGGAGAGTATGCAAGGGGTGATTCCAGTGATGCATGCCCACCAGGTACCATTTGGGGCAACCAGGTACCAGGGGGCCCGGATCCTGGTCTCTCGGTAAGTTGGAGTGTCCGGTTACAATTTTCTGCATAGGGGAAATCGGGGAGGGAGTAATTGGCAGATGCGACACACAGCCCAGCTCCAGTAATATCACCTAAAGTTAATGCCCTCCTTCCATTTCCCCATGCACATAGTCCCGGGGTTTCTGCATCTGCGGACACGTGAACATGGGCCGCATTTGCCCCAAATGGAGCTGAAGCTCCGATCCCTACGTAATAGGGGGGCTCGGGGTTGAGGCACAACCAGCAGTTCACAGTAAGATCGGACGCACTTTTGTTCAGAAGTTGGAACGAGGCTTCCAGCGGCATGAAAATGTCTGGTTGCAGCGGAGCTCTACAACGCGGAGGCCAGGTTACTGCACCCCGGCGACTTGCCTCAGTCTTTGATGATGGTGGTGGCGGCTCGTCACACGTGGGGCCGGGCTTGGTCTCCTGACCTCGGGTAGCTGAGGGGTCAGGGGGCCAATTGGGTTGAGCGGTCGGGGTATTTCCCGTCGCTGGATAGTAAATAGTACCCCAGGGTCTGGTCCAGAGACATATAGCCTCAATCCCCATGTCTGTCCCCCGGTCCAGTCTTTAGCCCAATTGGCCACTGGTTTGATAACAATGGGGTTGCAGTTTCCAACAGTACAGTTCCTTTCTGGGGCCCCTGGCCACACCTGTCGGGTGAATCATATGTCCCTGTCCTGAAGCTTTGGGGGCCATTGGGCATAGGTTTCACAGCCCCACTGTCCACAATAATAATCCTCCTGGTCTCCGCACTTCAGAAAGGGAATCCTGGGCTGGCGCGGGCAGACATATAGGGGAGTATGCCATAGTTGTTGCTCAGTCCCTCGGGTACCCCAGCCATAGAAGGTTGCGGCCCTGTGTGTAGCCATTCCCCCGGGGATCCCCAGCTGCGACCCAGCTGGGCCCAAATTCATGAGCCTGGGTCTGTCCTGGGGCAGGTTCCAATCTTCCCCGAAGAGGCTACACAGGTCAAACCGGAGAGTCGGTTCACCGGTGCCTGATTCTCAGGCCAGGACTACCCCGTCCGTGGAGCGGATCACCTCCCAGGCATAATGTGGGGCCTGGTGGGAAAGGGGCTTACCGAACCTCCACATGACAGCGAGCAGCAGTAGATAGATCATGATGCAGGTACTAGTTTCACTTTCAGTGGGTCCTGGGTTAGTTTCACTTTCCACCTCCGGGGGCTGTCACCGCTGTCAGCAGCCTTCCCTTGGGTGCAATGGATCCAGTGCCTCTTTCCTGCAACTTTGATGGCGGTTGGAGTGCTCAGCACCACCTGGTAGGGTCCACCCCATCTAGGTTCCTGGCTGCCAGGGTCGTGATGCTTCACTCAAACGCAGACATGATATAAAAACGACAGAAATATGACATGAAAACAACAAAAACATGATATGAAAAAAAACATAATATAAAAACAACAGTGATGCAAACAATGACTGATAAAGTGATTAAACTTATTCTAAAATCTCCCTGTACACCACATTAAGAGTGAAAACACTTTCAGAGTGCTTGGCTAATTTCCCTTGTGATGAAGTTTTTAGAACTTTAACTGTAACGTCACATGCTCTTCAAACTCGAGAGAAAGCAACATATAACTGAGCATGTGCGAAAATGGGTTCAGGTAGGAATATGCGTACTTTGTCTAGAATTTGTCCTTGTGATATTTTTAAATATATATTTTCTTGATTTTTTACAGAGAGGAAGGGAGAGGGATAGAGAGTTAGAAACATTGATGAGAGAGAAACATAGATCAGCTGCCTCCTGCACACCCCCTACTGGGAATGTGCCTGCAACCAAGGTATGTGCCCTTGACCGGAATCGAACCTGGGACCCTTCAGTCCACAGGCAGAGGCTCTATCCACTGAGCCAAAACGGTAGGGCTGTCCTTGTGATTTATTAATAGTCATCACAAATGTTGGCATCACGAGAAACTGTTGTCGAATCAATTTAAATGGGAGGCCAGTGTCAGATGGGGACTAATTCTTGGAATCAGAACAACCTCTCCCTCCCTCTGCAGATCTTGGTAATACTTCAGCTTCAATAATGTTAGTTCGTAACCTTTTACTAATAAATCTGGTACCATTACAAAGACCCCATTTACTACTGAGATTTCTCAATGGCATGATGATTGCACCCACTTTCAATTTTAATTTATGAAATGGCATTCCTGAAGAAGTAATGCTATTAAGAAATTGGATGGGAAAATTTTCCTTTTCAGCATCATCTGTGGAATCAATGGAATTATCACTCAAATATGTGTGAAAATCTACATCGAGTATATCCAAATTTTCTTCATTTAATTTTTGAACATGCTCATGTTTTGGACAAAGAATTGCACGTTTATTATCTATAGCAGTGGATCTCAACCTTAGCTGGACATTAGAATCACCGGGGAATCTTTTTAAAATCCTGAATTCTGGGCCTCATCCACTGGAAATTGTTTCTTTGTTATGGGGTGGGGCCATTACATTAGTAACATAGAAACAAAATTTCCACAGGATGAGGTTAGCCAGCCTTGGGCAAACTATGGCCCTCGGGTCGGATCCGGCCCCTTTGAAATGAATAAAACTAAAAAAAAAAAAAGAAAGACTGTACCCTTATATGTAATGATGTTTCCTTTTAATATATATTAGTTCACACAAACACTCCATCCAGGCTTTTGTTCCGGCCCTCCCGTCCAGTTTAAGAACCCATTGTGGCCCTCCAGTCAAAAACTTTGCCCACCCCTGGTAGGCTCTGGCTTAGGTTCTGGCCCCGCCCCCATCGCCAAGTCGCTCAGCTCAGGCTCTGGCCCCGCCCACCCCGCAGGGAGGCGCATGCGCAGCTCCTTGCAGACGCGGAAGCAGCTGTGGATGGGAAGGTGGCGGTTCCCCCTGAGGAGGGTGTTTGTCTTCAAAGCTGAGGCTCCCCGTCCCCCTCCCCGCAGGGAAGGCTGAGGGCGCTGCCGGCGCTGAAGTCCGTGTTGGGGTCCCCGCCCCGGAGCCTCTCTCAGCGGTGAGTCCGCGTCCCGGGAGGCCGCGCGGTGCGGGCGCCACGTTCCTTTGGGAGGAAACGGAGGCCCGGCCCGGGGTCTCTCCGCCTGTGGCTGAGGTAAGGGGTGCTCTGTGGGGTTGGGGGTTCAGCAGAGCAGCACATGTGCTCATTCCTGTAGGAGTTTGTGGAAGTGTTTGACACATGAAGACAGAAAAAAACACCTCAGTGCGGTCTCCCTGTAGGAGCTCATTGTTCCTGACTCTCTCCTGTGACAAAGGACAGGAGGGGGTGTCCTTTTCCTCATTTCCAGGTCCTTCTGACTGAGTGTGAGGGGAGCTGATTAACAGGCTGTGGGGACGCCTTTGAAGGCACATTCTGTGACTCCTCAACATATTGTCTCCTGAGGAAACAACCCAGACCCCATCAGGACCAGGACCAAATGGCTGCTTCTCAGGTAAAAGATGTGTCCGGGGTCAGAGGCTCTGTTTGCTTTTCCTCTAACATTTGTTGATATATTTGTCTTTCCCTCGGGCCTGTGTCCCCTGTTACACTCTGTCATGTTACCTACAACTAGCTCATTCTCAGTGCTGCTTTTCCCTCTAGTTTGTCAACCCTAAACCCCTCTTTTTGTCCCTGCTCTTGCTCCCCCAATTCTTCCCTCTGAACTGATCTGTCTGAAGTACCTCCCCTTTGTTGCCCCCACTTCTCTTCACCAGGACCTCTCTCCCTCTTAGCTCCCCTTCATCTCTGTGAGGCTCCTTCCTCTCTTCCATATTTCTCTACTTCTGTTGTTCTTGCCTTTGCAGGTTGTTTTCCTCTCCTTATTTCCTTCCTTTTTTCTTGTGACTTTCAGCACCAACAGTTTCTAAATTTCCCTTTCTCTTTTTTAGTATTTGTTTTTCTTGATTTCAGAATGGAAAGGAGAGGGAGAGAGAGGTAGAAACATCAATGAGCAGACAGAATCATTGATCAGCTGCCTCTTCCACACCCCTCACTGGGGATCAATTCTGAAACCTGGAGTGTGGCCCAACCAGGAATGGAACCCTGCCCTCCTGGTTGGGAGGTCAGTGTTCTACCTCTGAGCCTCTATGGCCCGGCTATATTTCTCTCCTTTTTCACAGAGCCTTCTCTGCCTTCATTTTATGCAGCCTCCACAAGGTCAGGAAGCATTCCCACCTTTAATTAATGACTCTCAACTACTCAAAACATCCTTTTTATGACAGATCCACCTGGAAAGGCATCCATGTCTAACATCCCTTTTGGGATGGGGTCAGAGGCTCTTGTGTCTTGAAGAAGGGAAAGGCAGGTTTTAGGTCCAAGTGGCTGCAGCATCAGCTCATGATCGGGAGTAAGAAAATGCACATTTTACTGCTCAGAATAGCTCAGCAAGTTCTTAGTGAAGAGTAAATAATAAATTGAAGAGACTTGATCACTAGATTAGGGCGAAAGTTTTGGTACCTAAATATACTGTTAGCTTACAGAACATGAGAGGTACCCGTGGGTTGGCACTTGCAAGAATTAATGTTTATTTGTGATCATTTCCACATAATGATTTCTTTATTGAGGTATTTTTGGCAGTAATGTCACAGCAGTGGTGACCTGACTTTCCGTGTGCCTCAGTCACCGGATGCCCATTGTCTCAGTCCACCTGATGATCACGTGGCAGAGATGCTCCCTTTACTGTAGAGTTAATAGTCTCCCTTTCTCAGGAACAAGGATGTAGTAGCGATTTAATGAAAGTTGTGGGAAGACCATCACTTCACATAAGGAAATGTGCTTCTTCTAAGTTTGTGTTTGCTTTGGAAAATGAAAGACTTACTTTTATTTCCTACAGATCATTGGCTTTTTCACGGGATCTTTAAACAATCAGACCTTGATTCTTTAACTTTTCATTATATTCTATACTCAAATCAAAGACATACCCTACATGATCACTTTTTGTATTTTCTAGAAAGTTTCCAAGAATGATATTATTAATGTACAAGAGGCCCAGTGCACAAAAATTTGTGAAGTCTGTGGCGGAGCGGGGGCCCTTAGCCCGGCCTGTGCCCTCTCGCTGTCTGGGACCCTACGGGATGACCACCTGCTGCCTTAGGCCCACTCCCTGGGGTAATGGGCCTAAGATAGCAATCAGACATCCCTCTGGCAGTTCTCTGGGGATGTCCACTTGCCAGCGGGGAGCAGACCTAAGCTGCAGTCAGACATCCTTAGCGCTGCTGAGGAGGCAGGAGAGGTTCCCACCACCACCACTGTACTGACAGCCATCAGCCTGGCTCGTGGCTGAGCAGAGCTCCCCATATTGGAGCGCACTGACCACCAGAGTGCAGCTCTTGCATTGAGGGTCTGCCCCCTGGTGGTCAGTGTGTGTCATAGTGACCAGTCATTCCCAGTATTTCTGCTGTTAGGGTCAGTTTGCATATTACCCTTTTACTATATAGGATAGAGACCTGTTGCACGGGTGAGGGCTGGCTGGTTTGCCCTGAATGATGTCCCGGATCAGGGTGGGGGTTCCTCTTGGGTGCCTGGTCAGCCTGGGTGAGGGGCTGATGGCTGTTTGCAGCTGGTCACACCCCCTTCAGGGTAGAGGTCCCCACTGGGGTGCCTGGCCAGCCTGGATGAGGGGCTGATGGCAGTTTTCAGGCTGGCCACACCCCCTTTAGTACTGGGGTGCCTAGCCAGTCTGGGTGAGGGGCTGAGGGCCATTTTTAGGGTGGCCGGTGACTGAAGCTCCCAGCCTCTCCTTTTTTCTTTTTTTTTTATTCTGGGATTTACCTTTTTTAAAAATATTTTTTTTATTGTTTTATTGCTTAAAGTATTACAAAGCGTATTACATATGTCTCCTTCCCCCCCCGCCCCCCCCTTTGACAATCACCTGGCTTCCTGTACTCCCCAGTGTCTTATGTCTATTCTTATGCTTATATGCATGCATACAAGTCCTTCGGTTGATCTCTTACCCCTCCCCCTCCCGCCCCCAACCCTCCCCAGCCTTCTCTCTGTAGTCTGACAGTCTGTTCAAGGCTGCGTTGCCTCTGTATCTATTTTTGTTCATAAGTTTATAATGGTCTTTATTTTCCATAAATGAGTGAGATCATGTGGTATTTTCCCTTCATTGTGACTGGTTTATTTCACTTAGCATAATGCTCTCCAGTTCCATCCATGCTGTTGCAAATGGTAAGAATTCCTTCTTTTTTACAGCAGCATAGTATTCCATCGTGTAAATGTACCACAGTTTTCTTTTTTTAAAAAAATATATATTTTATTGATTTTTTACAGAGAGGAAGGGAGAGAGATAGAGAGCTAGAAACATCTATAAGAGAGAAACATCGATCAGCTGCCTCCTGCACATCCCTCACTGGGGATGTGCCCGCAACCCAGGCGCATGCCCTTGACCGGAATCGAACCCGGGACCTTTCAGTCCGTAGGCCAACGCTCTACCCACTGAGCCAAACCGGTTCTGGCTGTACCACAGTTTTCTAATCCATTCATCTACTGATGGGCACTTAGGCTGTTTCCAGATCTTAGCTGTGGTGAATTGTGCTGCTTATGAACATAGGGGTGCATATATCCTTTCTGATTGGTGTTTCTATTTTCTTGGGATATATTCCTAGAAGTGGGGTCATGGGGTCAAATGGGAGTTCCATTTTTACTTTTTTGAGGAAACTCCATACTGTCTTCCACACTGGCTGCACCAGTCTGCATTCCCACCAGCAGTGCACAAGTGTTCTTTTTTCTCCACATCCTCTCCAGCACTTGTCGTCTGTTGATTTGTTGATGATAGCCATTCTGACAGGTGTGAGATGGTACCTCATTGTTGTTTTGATTTGCATCTCTCAGATGATGAGTGACTTTGAGCATGTTTTCATATGTATTTTGGCTTTCTGAATGTCCTCTTTTGAAAAGTGTCTCTTTAAGTCCTTTGCTCACTTTTTTTAAAAGTATATTTTATTGACTTGTTTACAGAGAGGAGGGAGAGGAAATAAGAGAGTTAGAAACATGGATGAGAGAGACACAGCGATCAGCTGCCTCCTGCACACTCCCTACTGGGTATGTGCCCACAACCAAGGTACATGCCCTTGCCCGGAACGAACCTGGGACCCTTGAATCTGTAGGCCGATGCTCCATCCACTGAACCAAACCGGTTTGGGCCCTTTGTGCATTTTTTTAAAAAATTTATTTTATTGATTTTTCACAGAGAGGAAGGGAGAGAGTTAGAGAGTCAGAAACATCGATGAGAGAGAAACATCGACCAGCTGCCTCCTGCACATCTCCAACTGGGGATGTGCCCGCAACCCAGGTACATGCCCTTGACCGGAATCGAACCTGGGATCTTTCAGTCCGCAGGCCGACGCTCTATCCACTGAGCCAAACCGGTTTCGGCCCTTTGTGCATTTTTTGATTGGATTGTTTATCTTCCTTTTGTTAAGTTGTATGAGTTTCCTATAAATGTTGGAGATTAAACCCTTATCGGTGATACCATTGGCAAATATGTTCTCCCATGCAGTGGGCTTTCTTGTTGTTTTGTTGATGGTTTCTTTTGCTGTGCATAAGCTTTTTATTTTGATGTAGTCCTATTTGTTTATTTTCTCTTTAGTTTCCAATGCCCTAGGGGCTGTATTGGTAAAGAAATTGCTTCAGCATATGTCTCAGATTTTGTTGCCTTTGGATTCTTCTAGTATTTTTATGGTTTCCCATCGTACATTTAAGTCCTTTATCCATTTTGCATTTATTTTTGTGTATGGTATAAGTTGGTGCTCTACTTTCATTTTTTTGCATGTATCTGTCCAATTTTCCCAGCACCATTTATTCAAGAGACTGTCTTGACTCCATTGCATGTTCTTGCCTCCTTTGTCAAATATTAATTAAGCATATTGGTTCAGGTCAATTTCTGGGTTCTCTATTCTGTTCCATTGATATGTATGTCTGTTCTTGTGCCAGTACCAGGCAGTTTCGAGAACAGTGGCTTTGTAATGCAGCTTGATATCTGGTATTAAGATCCCACCTACTTTGTTCTTTCTCTGGATCACTGCAGCTATTTGGGGGTCTTTTTTTATTTCAGCTGAATTTTTGGAGAGTTCGTTCTAGGTCTGTGAAATATGTTGTTGGTATTTTAATGGGAAGTGCGTTGAATTTATAAATTGCTTTGGGTAGTATGGACATTTTAATGATGTTGACTCTACCAATCCATGAACACGGTATGTTCTTCCATCTGTTTATGTCTTCCTCTATCTCTTTTTTCAACGTCCTGTAGTTTTCTGAGTAGAAGTCTTTTACCTCCTTAGTTAAGTTTATTCCTAGGTAGCTTAATTTTTTTGGTGCGATGGTAAATGGGATTGTTTTTTTAGTCTCTCTTTTTGTAAGTTCACTATTGGTGTATAGAAATGCCTCAGATTTCTTGGGGTTAATATGTGGTCTATTTTTGAAAATGTCCCATGAATACATTGCCAAATTCATCTATTAAGTCTAATAGTTTTTTGATCGAGTCTTTAGGGTTTTTTTATGTATAATATCATGTTGTCTGCAAATAAGGACAGTTTTACTTCTTCTTTTCCAATTTGGATGCCTTTCATTTCTTCTTCTTGTCTAATTGCAATGGCTAATACTTCCAGTACTATGTTGAACAGGAGTGGTGAGAGTGGGCATCCCTGTCTTGTTCCTGTTCTTTGGGGAAATGGTGTTAGTTTTTGTCCAATGAGTATGAGGTTGGCTTTGAGTTTGTCATACATGGCTTTTATTAAGTTGATGTATGATCCTTCTATTCCCACCTTGCTGAGAGTTTTTATCAAAAATGGGTGTTGGATTTTGTCAAATGTTCTTTGTGCATCAATTGATATGACTCTGTGGTTTTTTTCTTTCAATTTGTTTATGTGATGTATCACGTTTATTGATTTTCGGATATTGTACCATCCTTGCATCCCTGGGTTAAATCCTACTTGTTCATGGTGTATGATCTTTCTGATGTACTGCTGGATCTGATTTGCTAAGATTTTGTAGAGGATTTTGACATCTATGTTCATCAGGGATATTGGTCTATAATTCTCTTTCATTGTGTTGTCTTTACCTGGTCTTAGTATTGGAGTGAAACTGGCTTCATAGAATGAGCTTGAAAGAGTTCCTTCCTCTTGAATTTTTTTAAAAATATATTTTATTGATTTTTTACAGAGAGGAAGGGAGAGGGTTAGAGAGTTACAAACATCAATGAGAGAGAGACATCAATCAGCTGCCTCCCTGCACACCCCCTACTGGGGATGTGCCTGCAAACAAGGTACATGCCCTTGACCGGAATCGAACCCGGGACCCTTCAGTCTGCAGGCTGATGCTCTCTCCACTGAGCCAACCGGTCAGGGCCCTCTTGAATTTTTTGTAGTAATCTGAGGAGGACAGGTTTTAGTTCTTCCTTGATTGTTTGGTAAAACTCCCCTTTGAAGCCATCTGGTCCTGGGCTTTTGTTTGCTGAAAGCATTTTGATGACTGCTTCAATTTCTTCCATAGTTATTGGCCTATTGAGATTTTTAGATTCTTTCTGATTGAGTTTTGGAATGTTGGATTTTTCTAGGAATATGTCCATTTCCTCCAGGTTGTCTAGTTTGTTTGAATAGAGTTGTCCATAGTATTTTTTAACAATCATTTGTTTTTCTGTGGGGTCTGTTGTTATTTCGCCGCTATCATTTCTGATTTTGTTTATTTGGGTCCTCTCTCTTTGCTTCTTGGTGAGCCTGGCTAGAGGTTCGTCAATCTTGTTTATCCTTTCAAAGAACCAGCTCTTGGTTTCATTGATTTTCTGTATTGTTTTTTTGGTCTCTATGTCATTTATTTCTGCTCTAATCTTTATTATCTCCTTCCTTCTGCTCACTCTGGGGTTTTCTTGTTGCTCTCTTTCTAATTCTTTGAGATGTAGAGTTAGATGATTTACTACCATTTTTTCTTGTTTTTTGAGATAGGCCTGTAGAGCTATAAACTTCCCTTTCAGGACTGAGAAGATGCTTGGTATGATTTCAATCTTCTTGAATTTGGGGAGACTTTATTTGTGACCCAATATGTGGTCTATTTTTGAAAATGTCCCATGAACACTTGAGAAGAATGTATATTCCATGGCTTTGGGGGAAGTGTTCTGAAGATATCAATTAAGTCCATGTGATGTAGTGAGTCATTTAGGATTGCTGTTTCTTCTACCTCCCTGCCTCCCACTCTGCAAAACTCAATAGAAAAAATCTCCAGGGGTGAGGATTTACAACCACACCAAGGAAACAATGGGTCTTAACTTGTTTTTATCCTTATGTTTCTGTCTTTATTGGGCCTATAAAACAAAAAGGGGATTATACACAAATACATTCATGAGATTTACGGAATCACCTAACCATCTTCATTTTATACTTATAATATGTGTGTCTCCGTGTCTAAATTGTTAACATTATTTCAAGTATTTTTTCTTTTTTCAAGTATATTTGTATGGATATCAGAAAGGAAGGCAGAGGTAGAGAAAGATAGAAACATCAATCATTATAGAGAATCATTGAATGGATGCTTCCTGCACACCCCACACTGGGGATCGAGGTGGCAATTTTGTTGTGTTTCCTGATCAGATAGCCAACCAGTGCCGTCTTGGTAAATGGGTCTGCGCTAAACCACTGGGCCACACCAGTTGGACCAGGCAGAATAATCTTTTTCTAAGATTACTCATAGTAAATTTCCAACTAGGATTGTGGTTCCTATCTGTCCTATTCCATGAGAACTGAATTCCATTAACAAAACCTTTTAGTTTAAAGTTCTGTACGAATTATTTAATGTGTTTTCTTTTCCTGTGTATTCAGAAGTATGGCACATGATTTGGAAACATTGGCATCACAAGTAAAAAGTGTGTTTGTATCATGAATGGAAACACAGGCCCCATCTCAGACGTGGATCAGAATCTCTGTCTTTACAGAAGTTCATTTTGCTGTGGTTTGCTTCAACTTGAGAAGAAGTCCATAAAATCCAACCCATCATTGCATTTCCATTAAGAAATACACCCCACTGGCCCTGAACTATGCAAACGCAGCACTCAGAAATCCATATGGTAAAGGACACATGTAATACCCTTTGTAATACTTTAAGTAATAAAAAATAAATTAGTTAATAAATAAAAAAAGAAATCCATATACTTGTATCCACGCCTTAATTTAATTAATTTATTTTTAATATATTTTTATGGATTTCAGAGAGAAAAGAGAGAGAGGGAAAGAACAATGGTGAGAGAGAATTCGTGATCAACTGCCTCCAATACACCCCCTGCTTGGCATTGAGCCTGTATCCCTGTCTTGTGTCCTTGCCAGGAATTGAACCTGTGACGCTTCAGTCTGCTGGCCCACCCTCTATCCACTGAGCCAAACCAGCTATGGCCATGACTTAATTTTAAAGTTTATTTTCTTATATAGGAAAATCTAAAGCCTGAATCTATGGACATGTGTCATAAACATTTGTCAATGTTAGAACACATATCAGAGAATGTTACTGGGGCAAAGTTATCTGATTCAGGATACTCCCCTAGGTTCATACCTCTTCTGACACTGTTTTCTTGCTGGGTGACTTTTTGAACACTTCTGGAGACCTCTTGGTAAATGTTTCTTATCTTTCAGGGACCGTTGACCTTCAGGGATGTGGCCATAGATTTCTCTCAGGAGGAATGGGATTTCCTGGATCCAGCTCAGCGGAAATTGTACCTGGGTGTGATGTTGGAGAACTACAGCCACCTGGTGTCCGTGGGTGAGAATGATTTCCTTCCTGAGTTCCTACTCTACCCGCAGGTTTTTGTTTCACATCTCCGTGGCCTTCTCTTTTTTGTGGTAGATTCTTGCTCTCAAGGAACACGTTGGTCCATAGCTGGTTTGGCCCAGTGGATAGAACACCGGCCTGTAGACTGAAAGGTTCCGGTGTCGATTCTGTTCAAGGGCAAATGCCAGAGTTGTGGGCTCACTCCCCTGTATGGGGTGTGCAGGCGGCAACTGATCAATGATTCTCTCGCCTCATTAATGTTTCTGTCTCTCTCTCCTGTCTTCCTCTCTGAAAGTAATAAATATATATAGTTTTTTAAAAAGGAACAAATGGGGAATTCCTTGGTGTAGAAAAGAAACACTTTTTGGTATGTGTGAACTAGGAACTCAGTGTTTGCACTAATGAAGGTAATATCAGAAAGTAATATTTTTTAAAAATATATTTTATTGATTTTTACAGAGAGGAAGGGAGAGGGATAGAGAGTTAGAAACATCGATGAGAGAGAAACATCGATCAGCTGCCTCCTGCACACCTCCCACTGGGGATGTGCCCGCAACCAAGGTACATGCCCTTGACTGGAATCAAACCTGGGACCTCTCAGTCCACAGGCTGGCGCTCTATCCACTGAGCCAAACCAGTTAGGGCCAGAAAGTAATATTTTAAAAATCATTTTCTAGAATATTCTATAGTCTACACTAGAGGCCTAGTCCACAAAATACGTGCATGAGAAGGATCCCTAGGCCTGGTCTCCCCCCTCCCCACCTCCACCTTCCCTCCCTCTATTAGTGCCCCGCCGCTATCTTTGCTCTCCATCCTTCTTCTGCACCGGCCCCTGGTGGTCAGTGCACATCATAGGGAGTGATGGAACTCCTGCTCTCCGGGTTGTACTCCCGAGAGGACAATTTGTACATTAGCCATATATGTGTGTGTGTGTGTGTGTGTGTGTGTGTGTACATATATATGTAGTCTAATAATAGACAAATAGGATAATTGCCCGTACCTTCACTACACCTCCCATTCGCTAATCAGGGTGATATGCAAATTAGCCACCAACAAATATGGCGGTTACCTTTCATATGGAGGCATAAAGCCGATTAGCGAAGACTGAAGGCTCTGGTGGGAGCGAAGGTCTCGGTCCTTGGTTTTAGAGGAAAACCGGTGCCGGCCGCCAGGGGAAGGGAAGGCCTATTACACGAATCTTTTCCTACAAGAGGCCTCTACTGTGTGTGTGTGTGTGTGTGTGTGTATGTATATATATACATACATACGCACACACATACATACATACAATGGGGCCTTGACTTACGAGTGTCCCGACAAACGAGTTTTTCGTGATATGAGCCGACTCTGCTGATTTTTTGCTTTGAGTTGCGAGCTAAAATTCAGGTTACGAATCAGCTTTAAATACCCCACCACTAGTTTGCGCAGCGAACATCACAGTGAATGCCACTGATTTCACATACGAGTAATTTGAGTTACAAGCTCCGTCGCGGAATGATTTAAACTCGTATGTCAAGGCATCACTGTTCATGCATAAAGGTATATACACACACACTAGTGTCCCGGTGCACGAAAATATATATATATATATATATATATATATATATATATACACACACACACACACACACACACTAGTGGCCTGGTGTCCCTCAGCCCGGCCTGCAAGCTCTCTAATCTAGGACCCCTCAGACATCCCTCTCTCAATCTGGGACCTCTGGCTCCTATCGGCTCACCTACCTGCGTGTCTGATCGCCCCTAACTACTCAGCCTGCCATCCTGCTTGCCCCCAACTTTCCCCGTCTCCCCCCACCGGCATTCTAACCCCCAACTTCTTTCCTTGCCAGCCTAATCACCCCCAACTGCCCATGCCACTGACCTGCTTGCCCTTAACAGCCCCACCCACAGCCGGCCTAATCACCGCCAACTGCCCCCCTGCTTGCCTGCTAGTTTTGAAGTGCCCCCCTGCTGGCCTGATCATCACCAACTGACCCCTTGCCAACCTGCTCTCCCCCAACTGCCCCGCTGCTGGCCTGATCGCCCCCAAGTGCCTTTTGTGCACGGCGGGAGGGTTTCCCTCAGGCCATCCTGCAAGGTCTCCAATCTGGGGCTCCTCGGGGGATGTCTGACTGCTCGCCCACAATTGGCCACCCTGTTGTTTTTTTAATATATTTTATTGATTTTTTTACAGAGAAGAAGGGAGAGGGATAGAGAGTTAGAAACATCAATGAGAAAGAAACATCAATCAGCTGCCTTCTGCACACCTTCTACTGGGAATGTGCCTGCAACGAAGGTACATACCCTCGACCAGAATCGAGTCTGGGACCCTTGAGTCCGCAGGCCGACGCTCTATCCGCTGAGCCAAACCGGTTACGGGAAGATCATGTTTATTTCAGGGAGGAAGGGACAGTTAGAAAGATATAAACTTCAGATGGGCATTAATTGATTTTTTTTTTGTATGTTCCCTGACCAGAGATCAAACCTACAACGTTGGCATACCAGTACTATGATCTAAGCAACTGGGCTACCTGGGCAGGCAGATTGGATTCTTTCATTTAGTTCTGTGTATCTAGGCTTCTATCATGTCTTTTCTTGGCTTGATGTATTATATCTTTATACAAGTGAATAAGACTTCATTGTATATCCTTCAGTGTATTTATCCATTCACGTGTTGAGACCTCTTCATTGTCTCTAGCTTTTGTAGATTATGAATAAGCAGCCCCTTGTAGGCTTTTGAGTAGATAAAAAGGTTAACTCTTTGGTTCAATAGTAAGGAGCCCAATTACTGGATCCCATGGCAAGTGTATATTTAGTTTTATAAAAACCTCCCACCGTCTCTCCAAGGGCTGTAGCATTTGGCATTTTCAGCAGCAGTGATTGGAGTTCCAGTTGCTCCACCATCACAAAGGCAGTTGGTGGGGTCAGTGTTCTGGATTCTGACCTGTACAATGGTGGTTTAGTGTTGCTTGCCTGTGCTGTGCTGTTTGTTCTCATTGTTTTAATGTGCATTTCCTTAGTGACGTAAGATGTGCAGGATCTTGTTACACTGATTTTCTATGTGTATATATCTTGTAGTGCTGTGCCTTAAAGGTATTTGGCCCTTTTCAGACATGTTGGTTCTTTTGTCAGTGTCGAGTTGAAAGGTTTCTTTGTGTGTTTTGCATAATTATCCTGTACATGTTTACTTTTTTATTAATGTACTAATGGCCTGGCACAGATTCATGCACATTGAAAGGAAATTTTAATTAGAAGGGATATTTTAATATCACCCTTCTCTATAATAGAAGTGTCTGAGATGAAAGAAAATGCGTAAAATGTATATGAAAATAATATATAAATTGATTAATGAAGTAAACAGTAACAACATGATATCAGAACCACAGAGACCTAATACAAAAACAACAAAACATTATGTAAAATGAACAAAAACACGTTATTGAAACAACATTGAAACAAACATGGAATGATTTTGTAGTCTCATTTCTTTATATTTTGGGTTCTTTATTATACCTAGGAAGATATATGAAAACCCGTATTTTAAAGAGTGATGGTAAAGTTCGTTGAGTATGCTTTCTTCCTGTGTTTTCATGGTTTCGGGTCTCATATTTTTGTTGTTAATCCTTGCTGAGTTCAGTTTGGTTCCCGGCCTTTCAACGGGGCCTAGTTTTAGTATTTTTGCATGTATCTGTTTCATTTTTGTTTTACTACTTGACCAACTGAAGAATCGGTTTTTACCTATTGTGTGGTCTTGCCTTCTGTCTTACAGATTAGTTAACCCTATAGCTTTGGACATTTTTAAAGTTGTGTTACTTTTTTTCCATGTTGATTTTTAAAAGGTGTTTATATATTCTGGATATTAACTACTTATCTGATAGTATGCTTTGGGGATATTTTTTTCCATTTCACAGCTTGTATTTTTAACACATTGACCATTTGCTTTCATGTGAATAATAGTTTTATACAGAGTATAATGCTTTTTGAGTATTTCATTTTGTTTACCTTTCCGTTTGGTGTTAAAATAAATAAATCAAATGTCATAAAAATTTTTCTATATTACTAGACAGATTGGCTCAGTGGATAGACTGTCGACCTGCAGACTGAATGTTCCTGGGTTCAATTCTGACCAAGGGCACATGAGCAGGTTGCAGGCTCCCATCCCCAGTAGGGGCCATGCAGGAGGCAGACAACCAATGAATCTCTCTTTTTTTTTTTTTTTTTTTAAATATATTTTATTGATTTTTCACAGAAAGGAAGGGAGAGAGATAGAAAGCCAGAAACATCGATGAGAGAGAAACACCGATCAGCTGCCTCCTGCACATCTCCCACTGGGGATGTGCCCGCAACCCAGGTACATGCCCTTGACCGGAATCGAACCCGGGACCCTTCAGTCCGCAGGCCGACGCTCTATCCACCGAGCCAAACCGGTTTTGGCCCAATGAATCTCTCTTAATGTTTCTGTTTCTCTGTCTGTCCCTCTTCCTCTTTGAAATCAATTAAAAATAAAACAAAAACTTTTCTATAACTTTTCTTTTAATAGATTGAGTTATTAGCTTTATGTTTCTATGTTTTATCCATTTTGGTTTAATATTTGTATATGGTGTTTAATAACAGTCCAACTTCACTTATTCCTTTACAGGTAGACATCTCGGTATGTCAACCCTATTCGTATATGTGAGAGTATCCTTTATTTCTTTTGTGGTATAAGCACCCTGTAGAAGACTGTTTTACCTCATGCATGGGAAGTTGTATATGCACATTAGGCTTATATATACGTATAAGCTCCCATCCCCTCCGAGAATCATCAGTCTGTTCCATTTCCATGCCACTGATTCTATTACATTCACCAGTTTATTCTGTTTATCAGATTTTTTTATTCATTTGATTTTTAGATTCACTTGTTGATAGATATGTATTTACTTTTTTCATAATTTTTTGTCTTTACCTTTTACTTCTCCTTCCTCTACTTAAAGAATACCATTCAGTATTTCATATAATACTGGTGTGGTGGTGATGCACTCCTTTAGCTTTTTCTTGTCTGTGAAGCTCTTTATCTGACCTTCAATTCTAAATGATAGCTTTTCTGGGTAGAGTAATCTTGGTTGCATGTTCTCACTATTTGTCACTTTGAATATCTCTTGCTACTCCCTTCAAGCCTGCATAGTTTCTGCTAAAAATCAGCTGACAGTCATACGGGTGCACCCTTGTAGGTAACTAACTGTTTTCCTCTTGCTGCTTTTAAGATTCTCTGTCTTTTGCCCTTGGCATTTTACTTATGATGTGTCGTGGTGTGGTCCTCTTTAGATTTCCTTTTGTTTGGGGTTCTCTGGCCTTCCTGGACTTGTAAGTCTATTTGTTTCACCAGGTAGGGGAAGTTTTCTGTCATTATTTCTTCAAATAGCTTTTCTACATCTTGCTGTCTGTCTTCTTCTGTCACCCCATAATTCGAATGTTTGTACACTATCTTCATATTGGGCGTGTTTTGCTTCCTCGTATTTCAAATCTTTGACTTGATTCTTGGTATCCTCTAGTGTACTGTTGAATCCCTGTATATTATTCTTTATTTCAGTCAGTGTATGCTTAATTTATGACTGGTCCTTTTCCATTTTTTGGCATTTTCATTGAGATCTTTGAAGGTCTCTGTAAGTTCTTTGGAGGCTTCTAGAAGATTCTTGATTACCCTTATAACTGTGGTTTTGAACTCTATATAGAGTAGTTTGCTTACTTCCATTCCTTTCATTTCTGACATGTTTCTTTGTCTCCACATTTTGGCTGCTTCCCTGTTTGTTTCTATGTACTATGTAGCGGCTCACTCTCCTTGAGTTGTTAGCGTGGCCTTGTGTAGTAGGTGTCCTATCGGCCCAGTGACTCAACGTCCCCAATCACCTGAGGTAGACACTCTTGTTGCGCCCCTTTATTGCTGTGTGCACGGCATTTTTGTAGTTGAGCCTTGATTGCTGTTGGCATCACTGGGGAATATTGACCACCAGGCCAATAGTCAGTGCTGTCCAGCTTTGACTATAGTGGGTGAAGTGCTGTGCAGGAGACACCCTTATGGGGCAGGACTTACCTCATTGGTGCTGTGATGCTCACTGAGTATGCTCCTTGAGTGTGTCACTTATGGATGTGAAGAGTTGTAATCTGGTATGGTCTCACACTGACCACTGGATACACTGGCTCTTGGATCTCTAAGGAGATGCAAAGTGAGCCATTGCTTGGGGTACCCAACAGGAGCTGCAGAGAGATCTGCAGATTCCTTCTCTTTGTATTGGGTTTGGAAGTGCCCAGATGAGGTCCAGCTGTGCAGCAAGGCAGGCTGCCGTTGTTGCCAGTTCTTGGGCCTTTTTTTTTTTTTTTTGATAACTTTGGAGGTCCCTTATGTAGCTGAAGATTGTTTGACAGGTTTTAGGCCGAGAATGGACAGGCCTTTCATATGCAAAAGCCACTGTGCACAACTTGGGTGTGGTATTAAATTGGGTAGGCTGAGGTCTCAGCGAATCGTCGGGGCGGAGCAAACAGCAATGGCTGCCAATCAGCCGTGTACCGGGGAGATCCCAGCCAGGAAACCATGACCGGTGCAAGCACCTCTGTTTGGAAGAAAGTTTCCTCCGTGTTCCTGCCCTGATGCCAGATAGTCCAGTTTTTTTTGTTATTTATCTGTGTCCCTCTGACTCTCACTAGGCAATAGAGCTCGGAGCATTCGGAAGGTTGTATCTCCCTCCAAACTAAAAAAGCGGCACACCTGGGTACCAGCCCATTCCATGCCTCTGCACCTCCGACCAGTCTCAATGCACCTTCTTCTTTACCTCTCTACTCAGCCAGCTTTCCGGCCATTCTGGATGATAATTGTTCTGGATATTATTTGTAATTTTGATGTGACTGTGGGATGCAGCAGATTACAGGTGTTTACTTATTCTGCCATCTGGTGCCTCTCTCCCAGGCAAATTCTTTGATGTTGAAAATGTCTTTTTTTTATTATTATTAAATTTTTATTGTTCAGATTACATTTGTTCCTCTTCCCCCCCCCATAACTCCCCTCCTTCCAGTTCCCGCCCCACCCTCCGCCCTCACTCCCCACCCACTGTCTTCATCCATAGGTGCACCATTTTTGTCCAGTCTCTTCCCGAATCTCCCATTCCCCTCCCCCCCCCCAAGAATAGTCAGTCCATTCCCTTTCTATGTCCCTGATTCATTATAATCACCAGTTCATTCTCTACATCAGATTATTTATTCACTTGATTCTTAGATTCACTTGTTGATAGATGCATGTTTGTTGTTCACAATTTGTATCTTTACCTTTTTCTTCTTCTTCCTCTTCTTAAAGGATACCTTTCAGCATTTCGTATAATACTGGTTTAGTGGTGATGAACTCCTTTAGCTTTTCCTTATCTTTGAAGCTCTTTATCTGACCTTCAATTCTGAATGATAGCTTTGCTGGATAAAATAATCTTGGTTGTAGGTTCTTGCTATTCAGCACTTTGAATATTTCTTGCCATTCCCTTCTGGCCTGCAAAGTTTCTGTTGAGAAATCAGCTGACAGTCGTATAGGTATTCCCTTGTAGGTAATTGAGTCTCTTTCTCTTGCTGCTTTTAAGATTCTATCTTTGTCTTTTGCTCTTGGCATTTTAATGAAGGTGTGTCTTGGTGTGGTCCTCTTTGGATTCCTTTTGTTTGGGGTTCTCTGCGCTTCTTGAACCTGTAAGTCCATTTCTTTCACCAGGTGGGGGAAGTTTTCTGCTATTATTTCTTGAAATAGGTTTTCAATATCTTGCTGTCTTTCATCTTCTGGCACCCCTATTATTCTGATGTTGGTACGCTTGAAACTGTCCCAGAGGCTCCTTACTCTATCTTCACACTTTCGGATTCTTTTTTCATTTTGCTTTTCCAGTTGGGTGTTTTTTGTCAAATCTTTGGTTTGATTCTTGTGCTCCTCTGGTCTGCTATTGGGTATAATATTCTTTATTTCAGTCCGTGTATGCTTATTTTCTAATTTCTTTATCGTAGCATCGAGGGTCTCATTAGTTTTCGTGAGGCTCTGCTCAAGTTTATAGCAAGCCCTCAAAATTGCGATTCTTAGCTCCATATCCTCCATTTCTGTCATGTTTTTTTGTCTCCGCATCTTTTATGCTTTCTTGGTGCACCCCCTTGTGGTCTTTGTGCACAGTCTTGTTCTAGCCAAGCCTTAATTGTTGTAGTTAACACTAGAGGGATTTGACCACCAGGCCGACTGGCTGTAGGTATCAGCTGTGTGGAAAACTTCAGTCCTCTGGGGAGGCGCTAGTCCAGCCTTTGCCTGAGGCGATCGGCAAATGGCCCTGCGCAGGGCCTGGGCGGGGCAGGCTCAACAGGGCGGGGGGAGGGAGCAGCTATGGCTGCTCTCAGTCCGTCTCCAGGGGCTCTGCCTCTCTGTCCCCACAACCGCTGCAAACCTCGGAGGGACTGTAGCCAGACAGTCCCGCTTCTCCCGTTTGAGTCAGGGTCCCTAGAGACTCGCCCGGATCTGTAGCCCAGAGTCTGAGACTCACTCCTGATTGAAAACGACAACTGCACCCTCAGCCACCAGCCCGCTTTGTGCGCGCACCGCCGCACCACCGTACCTTTAAATTTTCCACACTGCGCCGCCTCTAAGCCTCGTAATGCTGTTGTTTTTCCTTCTCGTTGAAGAGTCTCTCCTCAGCCAGCCTTCCTGTGGTTCTGGTTGATGTCCGTTCCGTCTTTTAGTTGTATTTTTGAAGTGGTTGTTCGAGGCAGCAAACTCCGGTGTTTACCTATGCCGCCATCTTGGTTTCTCTGAAGATGTCTTTAATTAATGATTCTACTGTCTTTTTTAATTCGTGTATTCTGTTTTTCAACTTCCCCTTTCATGGTGGAGTTTGTAAAATACTTTCTCATTGTATTTTTATTTTGGTTCTATAATATTTCAGTGATTTTATGTAGTTGTCTTTTTTCTCCTTTTTAGCTTTAATATATGTAGTTGCATTCCTTTTTTACAATATTTTTTTTTCTTTCAATTTGTTTATGTGATGTATCACATTTATTGATTTTCGGATATTGTACCATCCTTGCATCCCTGGGATAAATCCTACTTGGTCATGGTGTACGATCTTTCTGATGAACTGCTGGATCCGATTTGCTAAGATTTTGTTGAGGATTTTGGCATCTATGTTCATGAGGGATATTGGCCTGTAATTCTCTTTCATTGTGCTGTCTTTACCTGGCTTTTTTTTACAATATATTTTTATTGATTTCTGAAACAAAGCGAGGGGGAGATAGAAACATGAATGATGACAGAGAATCATTGACCGGCTGACTCCTGCATGTCCCCCCAGTGGGTATCAAGCCTTTAACCCAGGCATGTACCCTTGACTGGGCTTGAACCAGGGAACCTGCAGCCCACAGGCAGACAATCTATCCACTCAGCCAAACTTACTTATTCAGGTAATTATTATCTTTCTATTGATGTAGTCCCAGTTTGTTTATCTGATGGTACACTTTTTCTGATTCTATGCATGACTTGATATGTTTTCTTGAGATTCTGGTATTGTAAACAACCAGGCTTTTGAACATCCCTTCTATAGAAGGAAACAAATAATAACCATCTGTGGCGCAAATTCTACTTTCATGGAACACTGTTTTGATTCCTGTATTCTTCGTTTCTTTGTTTAATTTCATATTTGAATTCTTCTCTGTGTTTCTCAGACCCATGGTATCTTTTCAGGCTTGATACACATCTTCCATATTGCAGTCTTTGTGGTGCTCGAACAATATATCATTGTCTCTTTATAGCAGCCACAACAGGGCACTCACTGTGTACTGCCATTCCATTCGCACTATGTTACATGCACAACAGACACATGTTCTTGAAGATGCTTAAAAAGAGCGAGATCATTGAACACGCACTTCCCTCATCTCTCCCTGCAGCAAAGAAACTGGGAATTGGAAGTGTTGTTATACTATTGCCATTGTGTGACAGGGGGTTTGAGCAGGTATCATTGGCAGATGTTAGCAACTCTTTGCCCCTATTTGATGTGAGTTTTCTTCCTTGTACCTATCTTGAGCTTTCTTTGAATTCTTCACTGGCTCTTAGAGTACTCCAAAATGTCATTTGGTCAATACTTGCTGTGCACTTACCTGATTGTCAAAACTGAAAATTTGTTTTCTTTCAGCTGTACCATCTCAAGATAACCAAGCCTTTATGCCAAAGCTCAGAATACAGGATTTATTCCCTGAAATAATACAGGTAAGATATAAAAGGTGTCGCTTTGATAATGTACACTTAATGAAAGCCTTGGAATTTGAGGAACAATGTGATGAGAAGGGAGGCTATTAATAATTAATATAAACAGAACTAATCTGGAACAATTATCATAATAAATTTCTTGTTACCTAACCATGGCAGGTGTACTTTGGATTTGGGAAACCTCCCTTATTAAAGTCAGTAATATTGGCAGGAAAGGGTGTTTCTGGACATGAAGGTTGAAAACAACTTTTTACTGTTACCCAATCTTGGAAAGGAAATCTAGAAAAACTAGTAACTCATGTAGCGTCTAGAATAAATAATCATTTGAATTGTTTTAAAGGGAGGATGGGATTAAACTTTCATTGAATCATTTCTAAGAGGTATAAATTTATAGTATATCTATATAATGTGCTCAATTTGGCAATCTTTTATGATTTTTTTTATGAAAAAACTGTTTCTATTGATTTCAGAGAGTAAGGAACCGGAAGAGAGAGCGGAAAACATCACTGATGAGAGAAAATAATTCATTGGCTGCCTCCTGTATGCCTCCCACTGGGTACTTATCCCCGAGCGGGGCCATGTGCCCATACTGGGAATGGAACCAGGATCTTCTTGTTTACACTTCAAAGCTCAACCACTGAGCCATGCTGGCTGGGCATTTGGCAATCTTTGCTACAAGGATTCATTCTTCTTTCTCTAATAATTAAGGTGTTGTGTTCATATTTTGTCTATCATCCTATATAATAACAGCCTAATATACTAAGTTTTTGGTGGTCCGGTCATCCGTTTAACCAATCAAAGCATAATATGCTAACGATAGGTTAAGGACACTCAATTGCTTGCTATGATATGCACTGATCACCAGGTGGTAGATGCTCCATCCGGTAGGTTAGCTTGCTGCTGGGGTCTGATTGATCAGGACTGAGCAAGATGGGCCGGACAGGCCCTGGCGCCTACCCACAGTCCCTCTCTGGCTGGCCAAACTGTCGAATCCATCCCCGCCCCCAATCATGCACCTCTGGGGTCCCTCTGTCTGGCCTGCAGCATCTCACAATCTGGCACCTGTCAGGGGATTTCAGAGAGTTGGTTTCAGCCAGATCCTGCAAAACATTAGAGCTGCCCCCTGGTGGTCAGTGCACTCCCACAGGTGTAGCATCGCTCAGCCAGAAGCTGGGCTCACAGCTGATAAGTGCAGGGGCAGTGGCAGGAGCTTTTCCCACCTCTGAGTGGGCCTAAGCCAACAGCTGGACATCTCCCAGGGCTCCTGGACTGCAAGAGGGTGCAGGCTGGGCTGAAGGATACCCCCCTGAGTGCAAGATTTTTATACACCAGGCCTCCAGTTTTAATATATTAGGATTGCTTTAATGAGTATCACAAAATGGTTCTTATGGATCTAGTGTACATGTTTAATGTGATTATAACTCCCTAAAGATCTTTCTGTCTCCAATTATCACCAGAATACACAAAATGGAGATAGCAGTTATCAGTGGATTGAACATTGGAAGAAATCTAAGCAAGAGTCATATCTTAATCATCGGACAAGTGAGCTCACAGGGGACCATTGTAAAAGTGGAAATGTCTTTGACCAAATGTCCTTTCACAATATATGTCAGGTTATTCCTATTGTGGAAAACACACACAAACTCAGGGAAAATCGAAAAGGCTCTAGTCAGTCCTCAAGACATACTCAACATCATAGAAATCATAGGGATGAAAAACCGTATAACTGTTCACAATGTGGCAAAGCCTTTAGCCTACCCTCCACCCTTATTCTTCATCAGAGAATGCACACTGGAGAGAAACCTTATAAATGTAGAGAATGTGGCAAAGCATTCCGCCAAGCCTCATACATGAATCAACATCAGAAAGTTCATACTGGAGAGAAACCTTACAAATGTAGAGAATGTGGCAAAGCCTTTAGTCAGTCCTCCAAACTTAATCGTCATCAGCGTATTCATACTGGAGAGAAGCCTTACAAATGCACAGAATGTGGCAAAGCATTCATTGAGTTCGCACAACTTAAACAACATCAAACAGTTCATACTGGAGAGAAGCCTTATAAATGTACAGAATGTGACAAAGTCTTTCGGTGTTCCTCAAGACTTAGAATTCATCAGAGAATTCACACTGGGGAGAAACCTTACAAATGTAGAGAATGTGGCAAAGCCTTCAGTAATTCCTCCTCCCTTAATAGACATCAGACAGTTCATACTGGTGAGAAGCAATACAAATGTACAGAGTGTGGCAAAGCCTGTGCTGACTCCTCATCCCTTCGTTATCATCGGAGAGTTCATACTGGAGAGAAGCCGTTCAAATGTAAAGAATGTGGCAAAGCATTCAGTTCGGCATCATCCATTAATTGTCATCAGAGAGTTCATACTGGAGAGAAGCCTTATAAATGTAGAGAATGTGACAAAGCCTTCAGCTGCTCTTCATCCCTTAATCAGCATCACAGAGTGCATACTGGTGAGAAGCCTTTCAAATGTAAAGAATGTGGCAAGTCATTCAGTTTTGCATCATCCCTTACTTATCATCAGAGAGTTCATACTGGTGAGAAGCCTTTCAAATGTAAAGAATGTGGCAAAGCCTTCAGCCGCTCTTCATCCTTTAATCAACATCACAGAGTTCATACTGGTGAGAAGCCTTTCAAATGTAAAGAATGTGGCAAGGCATTTAGTTTGGCATCATCCCTTAATTGTCATCAGAGAGTTCATACTGGAGAGAAGCCTTATAAATGTAGAGAATGCGCCAAATCCTTTGGCACCTCCTCAGATCTTACTAGGCATCAGAGAGTTCATTCTGGGGAGAAGCCTTATAAATGCAGAGAATGTGGCAAAGCCTTTAGCCAGTCCTCGCTCCTTACTTCTCATTGGAGAGTTCACACTGGAGAGAATCCTTATAAATGTAGAGAATGCGCCAAATCCTTTGGCACCCCCTCAAAGCTTACTAGGCATCAGAGAGTTCATACTGGAGAGAAGCCTTATAAATGCAGAGAATGTGGCAAAGTCTTCAGCCACTCTATATCCCTTAATCATCATCAGAGAGTTCATACTGGTGAGAAGCCTTTCAAATGTAAAGAATGTGGCAAAGCATTCAGTTTTGCAGCATCCCTTAATTATCATCAGACAGTTCATACTGGTGAGAAGCCTTTCAAATGTAAAGAATGTGGCAAAGCCTTCAGCCGCTCTTCATCCTTTAATCAACATCACAGAGTTCATACTGGTGAGAAGCCTTTCAAATGTAAAGAATGTGGCAAAGCATTCAGTTTTGCAGCATCCCTTAATTATCATCAGACAGTTCATACTGGTGAGAAGCCTTTCAAATGTAAAGAATGTGGCAAGGCATTCAGTTTGGCATCATCCCTTAATTATCATCAGAGAGTTCATACTGGAGAGAAGCCTTATAAATGTAGAGAATGCACCAAATCCTTTGGCACCTCCTCACAGTTTACTAGGCATCAGAGTGTTCATTCTGGAGTGAAGTCTTACAAATGCAGAGAATGTGGCAAACACTTCAGTCAGTCCTCACACCTTATATATCATCAGAGAGTTCTCCATGGAGAGAAGCCTTATAAATGTAGAGAATGTGGCAAATCCTTTGGCTTCTCTTCAGACCTTACTATGCATCAGAGAGTTCATTCTGGAGAAGCCTTATAAATGTAATGAATGTGGCAAAGCCCTTACCAAGTCCTCATTTCTTAATTATCATCAGAGGGTTCACACAGGAGAGAAGCCTTATACATGTAGAGAATGTGGAAAAGCCTTCACTGGGTCAGCAAGCCTTACCAGCCACCAGAGAATTCATACTGGAGAGAAGCCGTGTAAATATAATGAATGTGGCAAACCCTTTAGCTAGTCCTCATCACTTTCTTGTCATCAGAGAGTTCACACTGGAGAGAAGCGTTATGAATGTGGAGAATGCAGCAAATCCTTTGGCATCTCTTCAGATCTTACAAAGCATCGGAGAGTTCATTCTGCAGAGAAGCCTTATAAATGTAGAAAAGGTAACAAAGCCATTTATCAGTGTTCCTGTGTTACTGTACAACAGAGTGTTCATAATTGAGAGAAGTTTTACAGATGTGAGGAGTGTGGTAAGTCCTTGACCACCTGTGAGAACTTATTGAACATCACAGAATTCATACTGGAAAGAAGCCTTATGAATGTGAAAAATGTGAAAAGCGTTTAAAAGCCGATGTATTACTGTACTTGATCAACATCAGAACATAAAGAGACCTTACAGATGTAGAGAATGGGCTAGAGCGTTTACCCTTAGCTTAAGTTTACATCAGAGATTTTATAGTGGAGGAAAGCCTTATATTGTAAAAAATGTGAGAAAGCCATTAGCCTTTGGTCAAATTTACTGAACATTTTACGAATCATTCTGAAGAGAAACAGCAGTAATATAAAGTTTTCACCCAAAGATTTAACCATGGTTGAATCGTCATTGAAAATGATAAAATTGAGCCTTAAAAATTATGAGGCATATGTGAAAGTGTATATCCTTATTTGTATCTCATACAACATCTGGTAATTACTACTGGATTGAAGCCCAGCAGATACAAAAAATGTTAGAAAGCTTACTTAGATGGAAACCTTACACGACATCAGAATTCATACTGGGGAGAAACAATACAAATTTAAACAGTGTCCTACAGTCTTTAATCAGCATCTGTAGCTTATTCCTCACATTGGAATTCATTCTAGAGCAGGGGTGGGCAAACTTTTTGACTCGAGGGCCACAGTGGGTTCTTAAACTGGACCGGAGGGCCGGAATAAAAGCATGGATGGAGTGTTTGTGTGAACTAATATAAATTCAAAGTAAACATCATTACATAAAAGGGTACGGTCTTTTTTTTTTTTAGTTTTATTCATTTCACACGGGCGAGATCCGGCCCGCGGGCCGTAGTTTGCCCATGGCTGTTCTAGAGGGAAACCTTAAATGTGAAGAACGTGGGAGATCATATAGTGGGACCTACAGCCCCAGTCAATACCAGGGATTGTAATTGGATAGAAGTTCAATATTTATGATATAGGAGGAAGGACTTTTAAAATATATATGTAGTTTACAAAAATCCAAGGAATTTCTGCCTTAAAATGACTTTAAGGTGTAAAAACTTTATCCAACTATGTAATTGCTTATGAATTTTAATGTATCACTGAATTCACACTAGATAGGTAGCCAAAATGCCTTTCAGTATTGCTCTACATCAGAATGTTTACTACAGTATACTCCAAACTTTAAATGTAATTAGGTAATGTTTTGTATACTTGAATATATCAAAAGAATTAATGTTTCCATATGTACAATTGCTTAGAGTGTTATCTCATTTAAATTGAAAACATATGAAGTATTTTCAAAATAAATTTGATCTTATTCCCATCTCACTTGATGTTGCTATATTTTATTCCTGGTGTGTGTGTGAAATCATGGAGTTGGTTGCTTCTGCCTTAAAGATCTGTGAGCTGGCTCTGGCTGGTTTGGCGCAGTGGATAGAGCGTTGGACTGCACACTGAAGGCTCCTTGTGGGCAGCAATACAATGGTGAGCGGCTCAGCAGCAACAGAGCTGGCAGCAATACAATGGTGAGCGGGTCTGAACCCCGCCCGCCAGCCCAGACAGTGACCCTCTGAGACAGGGGCGAGGGGAGAGAGAGGGGGAGAGAAGGAGGGAGAGAGCGAGGAGGAATTTGGCACCCCGCATCCCTCCCTGATCAACCACTGTGATTCAGGCTAGCGAGGGCTGCCTTCAGGTCACGGCTCCAAGTCCCTCATCCCCACCCCAGGCCCGAGAGCACAGTGCTGGGCAAGGCACCCACTGGTTCCGGAATGCAGTGTACCGAGGGGCCAGCACGAGGTCGGGGGGGGGCTCTGTTTACACCACCAAGTTCCCCACTTCTGCCCTGGCCCACATCCCTCCTCCTTCCCCTCAGAGGCCCAGCTCCTGCCTACATGCTTGCTGGGCAGGCGCAACTGCACCGGAGAGTGAGCTATGGCAATCAGGATGGCCACTTCCTGGGATGAGATGGCCAGACCACGGGGATTCATGAGGGCAATGAGGCCCATGGGGCATGCACAGCCCTCCGGCAGTGGGGGTGGCCGCCAAGCCGAGTCTGGCTACAGTTGGGCCAGTGGGAGCCCGAGGCGACCCCATCCCCCACAGTTCCTGGGCAGACGATGGCTCAGTGAAGAGTGGTATCTCCATGCATGGTGCCCAGGGGCAGCTGTGAACTGCTGCAACCCCACCCCATGCTTCAGGGAGGGGGAGAAGGCTCACAGCCACCAGCACCCTAGGCTGTACCTCCTTGCCTGTGCCTCAGCCTGCCAGCTTTGCAGGGTCCAGAGAAGGTGAGCTGTTCCCTTCCCCCGTGGTAGAACAGGGAGGAGAGCACTGGGTGCAGGGAGGGGACCTCAGCTGGGATCCTCCTGGTTTGGGCCGAGGCAGGGGCCCGTGCAGAAGTACCAGGGCACAGTTGCTTCGGTGTCTCGGTGACGTTTGCAACTGACCCAAGGAGGAAACCCGAGAGGGGAAAGGCCGGGAGGCATGAATTGCCAGCACTGTAGCCACTTGAAAACAGCTCCACTTGGAATGTGAGGTGGTTGTATGTTCAGCTGAGAAGTGAGGGGGCTGAACTCCACCATCGCTCGGCTCCTGTCTGTCCAAGGCCCAAGCTTCCACCACGACAAGGGGAGAAGAGAGCAAGGGGCCCAGAGGAAGGGAGGAGAATTGAAGAAAACCATGTCTAGACTTTCCCCAGCCCTCTCCTTCTTTCTGCTGCCTACAAGAGCCCCAGGCCCGGCCATAGTTCTGTGTCCAACTTTGAGTCCCCTATTCTCCAACCGCAGAGGAAAGAAATAAGGAAGGAGTCTGTGCTGCCTTCAGAAAGTATCTATATACCTGATTGGCCAGTTGCCTTCCACAAAGGGAGGCCAGACTGCGGCTTAGGCCCGCTCCTCACAGGGACATCAGTAGGACATCCTGTGAGGGCTCCCAGACTGTTAGAGGGGGCAGGCTGGGCTGAGGGATGCCCCCGAGTGCACAAATTTTTGTGCACCGGGCCACTAGTAGAATATATTAAAAAAAAAAATTCGGGTTATGAGCCAGCTTCAAATACCCCACTGCTAGTTGGCGCAGCAAACGTCAGTGATTTGACATACGAGTAATTTGAGTTATGAGCTCCGTCACAGAACGAATTAAACTCATAAGTCAAGGCCCCACTGTACTTTCATTGCTGTTGTGGGAGGCAGCACGCACAGGTCTGTACCTTACGCTGCCATCTTGGTCTCCCTTAATGTAGTTTCATACTCAATAACACAGAAGTTATATGTGCAGCTATTGTGTCATTTCTGGAATAAACACATAGTCATGTCTTGATGGGGATAAATTGAGATAAAAATTTTGTTTTCTTACATGTCAAGTCAAATGAAGTCGTTTAATTTATTTTAAACTAGGGATGTGGTACACAAATTCATCCAGGGGTGGGGTCCCTTGGCCTAGCTGGTCTTCGCTGTATTGCGCAGTCCCGACCAGGGCCAAGCAGCTCGGGTGAGGGGTCACGGGAATTTGGCTGTCTGCAGGAGATTGGCTGTGGGAGTGCACTGACTACCAGGGATCAGCTCCTGCATTGAGCATCTGTCCCCTGGTGGTCAGTGTGCGTCATAGCAACCGGTCAAGCTGTGGACCGGTCATAACGGCCACTTAGGCATTTATGTATATAGATTTTAGAGCATCATTATAAAAATTGTCTTTTGTTTTCCAGTCCGATATATTTGCGATTGCAAATAGTGCTGCAGTGTATGCATGTGTGGGTATATCTTTTTGAATTTGTGTTCTCTGTATAAATCCCCAGAAATGGAATTTGTGTGTGACCGTTTGCTTTTCACAGTAGGGTCATGGAATGTTTTTTTCAACGTAGTGATTTCTTCTTTAATTACAGCTAGCAATGTGTATATGTTTGTGTATATATAAATACATATAGGTTTTATTTTCTTAATCCTCACCCAATTATATTTTTCCCATTGAGTTTTAGCGATAGTGGGAAGGAGGGGTTGGGTGGATTGAAAGAGAGAGAAAAATATCGATGGTGAGAGGACACATTGTTTGTTTGGTTTCCTCACATATAACAAATGGGGTTCGGATCCAGCCTGCAACCATTTGCTGGGTGGCTCATGCTTTAACCCCTGAGCACACTGCAGGGAGCAGCCAGCAGTATTTTATGCTTGACAGCATACAAATCATGCACCTTCCTAGGAAGTAAACTGTTACTATTTCATTTTCACTATGTTGTTATTCATGTAAACACATACTTAATTTATTATTTTGTATTAATTTCTTTAATGTACAGAAACATAGCTAAATTTGTTGTTTGGTTTTGTATACCATGTTTGGAGAAATTAATTATATACATATGTTATTAGAAATGTAGAATCTGTGATTTGCAATACAGAATTCTGTCACCTGTTAACAGGATCATTTTATTTACTTATTTGATATTTTTATTATGACTATGGGAACTACTTAAAATATTTTATTTTCTAAAGGTCCACAAGAGAAATCAAAGTGATATGTGTGTTTTTATAGAACACCATACATTTTTATATTCTCTATATTTTCCCACATACAAGGAATCTTCATAAGTTTATATTTCAGTGTTGTTTTGACTTTTGAACTTACCTCCAGAAATATATTTCTTAAGGGTTATTTATAGGGAAGGTCTAATAATGAGAAGATCTGATAATGAGAAAGTTTTGGAGCCGGAATAGTTTCGTCCTCTCCATTGTTGACGATCTGTTTTGTCATTATTTTTGTTGGGTGGTTTTTGTTCCTTTATCAGTTCCGTTTTTTATTTCATGCCCTTTTTTATCCCCAATATTATCCTTCTTAGAAACCCCCTAATGATCTTAGAGCAGCTGTTTTTTCCAATAGAAGTTAGTTTTTTACATGCTTTTAAAATAGTATTCTGGAATTTATGACATATTCATTGTTTTTTATTTGTTCTCACAAATAAAAATGAATGAATTAGATTATGAATGAATATTCATTCTAATTCGACTTCATTGAGCTACTTGCATTTGTATGTCTCTTTCTCCAATTGTCAGAATCTGAAACGATTAATTTTTTATATAAGCTATCTTCTCCTTTTCACTCTCCTGTCTTTATGGGATCCTCTTGGAGGTTGATTTGTTAGTGTCTTAGGAGTTCCTTAAGTTCTCTTCTTCTTTCCACGTTTGTTGGCTTTTCTTAATCAAAATTTTAATGATTTATGTACAAATTCTTTGATTATTTAAGTTAATTTTTAAAATATATCTTTATTGATTTCAGAGAGGAAGGGAGAGGGAGAGAGAGATAGAAACACCAATGAAGAGAGAGAATCATCAATTGGCTGCCTCTTGCACGATCAGGATCGAGCCTTCAACCCAGTCCTGTGCCCTGACATGGAACCAAACCATGACCATCTCGTTCATAGATCGAAGCTCAACCACTGAGCCACTGCTGCCAGGCAAATTCTATGTAATATTTTGGTGACATTATATAGTTGTTTTTTTTCCTTTCTCTTTTTGGCTTTAAGCTGTTTAGTAGCTCCGATCCCTACGTAATAGAGGGGCTCGGGGTTGAGCCACAACAAGTAGTTCTCAGTAAGATATGGCGCACTTTTATTCAGAAGTTGGACCGAGGCTTCCAGCGGCATGAAAATGTCTGGTATCAGCAAAGCTCCCTGAGGCAGAGGCCGGGTTACTGCATCCTGGCGACTCTCCTCAGTCTTTGTTTCTCTCTCTCTCTTTTTTTTTTAATCTTTTTTTTTGAATTAATCCTTTATTGTTCAGATTACATTTGTTCCTCTTTTTTTCCCCCCTAATTCTCCTCCTCCCAATTCCCGCCCCACCCTCCGCCCTCACTCCCCACCCACTGTCCTCACACATAGGTGCACGATTTTTTCCAGTCTCTTCCCGAATCTCCCACTCCCCTTTCCCCCCCAAGAATAGTCCATTCCCTTTCTATGTCCCTGATTCATTATAATCACCAGTTCATTCTGTACATCAGATTATTTATTCACTTGATTCTTAGATTCACTTGTTGATAGATGCATGTTTGTTGTTCATAATTTGTATCTTTACCTTTTTCTTCTTCTTCCTCTTCTTAAAGGATACCTTTCAGCATTTCGTATAATACTGGTTTAGTGGTGATGAACTCCTTTAGCTTTTTCTAATCTGTGAAGCTCTTTATCTGACCTTCAATTCTGAATGATAGCTTTGCTGGATAAAGTCATCTTGGTTGTAGGTTCTTGGTATTCATCACTTTGAATATTTCTTGCCATTCCCTTCTGGCCTGCAAAGTTTCTGTTGAGAAATCAGCTGACAGTCCTATGGGTATTCCCTTGTAGGTAATTGGGTCTCTTTCTCTTGCTGCTTTTAAGATTCTCTCTTTGTCTTTTGCTCTTGGCATTTTAATTATGATGTGTCTTGGTGTGGTCCTCTTTGGATTCCTTTTGTTTGGGGTTCTCTGCGCTTTTTGGACCTGTAAGTCCATTTCTTTCACCAGGTGGGGGAAGTTTTCTGCCATTATTTCTTCAAATAGGTTTTCAATATCTTGCTGTCTCTCATCATCTGGTACTCCTATAATTCTGATGTTGATACCTTTGAAACTGTCCCAGAGGCTCCTTACACTATCTTTGTATTTTCGGATTCTTTTTTCATTTTGCTTTTCCGGTTGGGTGTTTTTTCCTTCTTCGCAATTCAAATCTTTGACTTGATTCTTGCGCTCCTCTGGTCTGCTGTTGGGTGTCTGTATAATTTTCTTTATTTCAGTCAGTGAATGCTTAATTTCTAGTTGGTTCTTTATCACAACATCGAGGGTCTCATTAGATTTCTTGAGGCTCTCATCAAGTTTATCGGCAGTTTCTAGCAAATTATTGAAAGCCCTCAAAAGTGTGGTTTTTTTAGCTGTATATGCTCCATTTCTGTCATGTTTTTTGTCTCCGCATTTTTTATGCTTTCTTGGTGCACCCCCTTGTGTTCTTTGTGCGAAGTCTTGTAATTAAGCCTTAATTGTTGTCGGCAATAAAGGAGTGAATTGACCTCCAGGCTAACTGGCTATGAGAGTCAGCTGTGTCTGCAGTGGGAGAGCTTCTGTGATGAATCTCTAGGGCGGTGCTAATCTAGCCTTTGCCTGAGGCTATGTGGCAAATGCCTCTGTGCAGGGCTTGGGCGGGGCGGGTCCCAGGGGATCTACAGGGCAGGCAGAGGGAGCAGTTTTGGCTGCTCTCAGTTCCGTCCCCAGCGGCTCTGCAACCGCTGCAAACCTGGGAGAGAAAGGTGCCTTCCCGCTTCTCCTGTTTGAGTCTGGGTCCCTAGAGACTCGCCCGGATCTGGAGCTCAGAGTCTGAAACTCCCTCCTGATTGAAACCACCAACCGCGCCCTCTGCCGCCAGCCCGCTCCACGTGCACCTCCACACCTTAGTATTTCACCTCCGCACTGCGCCTCCTCTGATTCTCGGTATGGATTTCTCTTTACTTCTAGTTGTAGAATCTCTCCTCAGCCAACCGTCCTGTGGTTCTGGGTGATGTCTGTTCCGTCTTTTAGTTGTATTTTTGAATTGGTTGTTCAAGACAGCAAACTCCCGTGTTAACCTATGCCGCCAGCTTGGTTTTCCTTGCCTCAGTCTTTGATGATGGTGGTCGCGGCTCATCACAAGTGGGGCCGGGCTTGGTCTCCTGACCTCGGGTCGCTGAGGGGCTAGGGGGCCAATTGGGTTGAGCGGTCGGGGTATTTCCCGTCGCTGGATAGTAAATAGTACCCCAGGGTCTGGGCCAGAGACATATAGCCTCAATCCCCATGTCTTTCCCCCTGTCCAGTCTTTAGCCCAATAGGCCACTGGTTTGATGACAATGGGGTTGCAGTTTCCAACAGTACAGTTCCTTTCTGGGGCCCCTGGCCACACCTGTCGGGTGAATCGTATGTCCCTGTCCTGAAGCTTTGGGGCCATTGGGCATAGGTTTCACAGCCCCACTGTCCACAATAATAATCCTCCTGGTCTCTGCACTTCAGAAAGGGAATCCTGGGCTGGCGAGAGCAGACATATAGGGGGGTATGTCATAGTTGTTGTGCAGTCCCTCGGGTCCCGCAGCCGTAGGTGGTTGCGGCCCTGTGTGTAGCCATTCCCCCGGGGATCCCCAGCTGTGACCTGGCTGGGCCCAAGTTCTTGAGCCTGGGTCTGTCCTGAGGCAGGTTCCAATCCTCCCCAAAGAGGCTACACAGGTCAAACCGTTGAGTCGGTTCACCGGTGCCCGTTTCTCAGAACCTCCACATGACAGCAAGCAGCAGTAGATAAATCATGATGCAGGTACTAGTTTCACCTTCAGTGGGTCCTGGGTTAGTTTCACTTTCCACCTCTGGGGGCTGTCACGGCTGCGATGGATCCAGTGCCTCTTTCCTGCAGCTTTGATGGCGGTTGGAGTGCTCAGCACCACCTGGGAGGGTCCACCCCATCTAGGTTCCTGGCTGCCAGGGTCGTGATGCTTCACTCAAACACAGACATGATATAAAAACGACAGAAACATGACATGAAAACAACAAAAACATGATATGAAAAAAAAACATGATATAAAAACAACAGTGATGCAAACAATGACTGATAAAGTGATTAAACTTATTATAATATCTCCCTGTACACCACATTAAGAGTGAAAACACTTTCAGAGTGCTTGGCTAATTTCCCTTGTGATGAAGTATTTAGAACTTTAACTGTAACGTCACATGCTCTTCAAACTCGAGAGAAAGCAACATATAACTGAGCATGTGCGAAAATGGTTTCAGGTAGGAATATGCCTACGTTGTCTAGAATTTGTCCTTCTGATTTTTAAAAATATATATCTTATTGATTTTTTTACAGAGAGGAAGGGAGAAGGATAGAGAGTTAGTAACATCGATGAAATAGAAACATCTATCAGCTGCCTCCTGCCCACCTCCTACTGGGAATGTGCCTGCAACCAAGGTACATGCCCTTGACCTGAATCGAACCTGGACCCTTCAGTCCACAGGCTGACGCTCTATCCACTGCGCCAAACCGGTAGGGCTGTCCTTGTGATTTATTAATAGTCATCACAAATGTTGGCATCACGAGAAACTGTTGTCGAATCAATTTAAATGGGAAGCCAGTGTCAGATGGGGACTAATTCTTGGAATCAGAACGACCTCTCCCTCTGCAGATCTTGTTAATACTTCAGCTTCAATAATGTTAGTTTGTAACCTTTTAATAATAAATCTGGTACCATTACAAAGACCCCACTTACTATTGATATTTCTCAATGGCATGATGATTGCACCCACTTTCAATTTTAATTTATGAAATGGCATTCCCGAAGGAGTAATACTATTAAGAAATTGGATGGGAAAATTTTCCTTTTCAGCATCATCTGTGGAATCAATGGAATTATCACTCAAATATGTGTGAAAATCTACATCGAGTATATCCAAATTTTCTTCATTTAATTTTTGAACATGCTCATGTTTTGGACAAAGAATTGCACGTTTATTATCTATAGCAGTGGTTCTCAACCTTAGCTGGACATTAGAATCACCGGGGAATCTTTTTAAAATCCTGAATTCTGGGCCTCATCCACTGGAAATTGTTTCTTTGTTATGGGGTGGGGGCATTGCATTAGTAACATAGAAACAAAATTTCCAGAGGATGAGCTTAGGCAGGCTCTGGCTTAGGCTCGGCCCCGCCCCCATCGCGGAGTCGCTCAGCTCAGGCTCTGGCCCCGCCCACCCGCAGGAAGGCGCATGCGCAGTTCCTTGCAGCCCCGGAAGTGGCCGTGGAGGGGAAGGTGGCGGTTTCCCTGAGGAGGGTGTTTGTCTTTAAAGCTGACGCTCCCCGTCCCCCTCCCCGCAGGGAAGGCTGAGGGCGCTGCCGGCGCTGAAGTCCGTGTTGGGGTCCCCGCCCCGGAGCCTCTCTCAGCGGTGAGTCCGCGTCCCGGGAGGCCGCGCGGTGCGGGCGCCACGTGTCTTTGGGAGGAAACGGAGGCCCTGGCCCGGGGTCTCTCCGCCTGTGGCTGTGGCCACCGCCTGCCGCGCGGTTTTCCCGCTGAAAACCGTTCCCGGGGCCGCCGGTCCTCCCCGCGGGGCTGAGAGTCTGGGTCAGGGGGTTCCCGCCCTTTGCGCCCCCCCACCCCCCCACGCCGGGCGCTTTCCTCCCAAAGAGCCCGGATGGCTCCCGGCCTGGGGGTCTGCACCCCACCTCCTAGCCCCACCGCAAAGGCTTGGGAAACCTGCACGTGTACAAGTTCCTGCTTCTCCCCCTCCCACGCCCCGCAGGTCTCAGGGCTGCTGGGTCTGGTGTCTGGTACCCAGCGCCCCTGAAAACAGCTCTGGGGCAGCCTGGGAGGCCGAGGAGGGAACGAAAATGCCGGTCAGGGCCCCCAGGGCAGGCTTTGTTCAGGGGAGGTAAGGGGTGCTCTGTGGGGTTGGGGGTTCAGCAGAGCAGCACATGTGCTCATTCCTGTAGGAGTTTGTGGAATGTTTGACACATGAAGACAAAAAAAACACCTCACTGTGGTCTCCCTGTAGGAGCTCATTGTTCCTGACTCTCTCCTGTGACACAGGACAGGAGGGGTGTCCTTTTCCTCATTTCCAGGTCCTTCTGACTGTGTGAGGGGAGCTGATTGACAGGCTGTGGGGACGCCTTTGAAGGCACATTCTGTGACTCCTCAACACATTGTCTCCTGAGGAAACAACCCAGACCCCATCAGGACCAGGACCAAATGGCTGCCTCTCAGGTAAAAGATGTGTCCGGGGTCAGAGGCTCTGTTTGCTTTTCCTCTAACATTTGTTGATATATTTGTCTTTCCCTCGGGCCTGTGTCCCCTGTTGCACTGTGTCCTGTGACCTACAGCTAGCTCATTCTCAGTGCTGCTTTTCCCTCTACTTTGTCATCCCTAAACCCCCCTTCCTGTCCCCGCTCTCGCGTACCCAATTCTTCCTGGGTGAAGATCTTTACATCTTTCCAGGAGAATGTCTATGTAGGCCTTTTATTCTACCTTCCTTCATTATTTCTCATAATATCTGTATCACAGGCTTTTTATTTCTTTGTTTATAATTTTTTGTTTTATTTATTGATTTCAGAGAGGAAGGGAGAGGAAGAGATAGTTAGAAACATCCATGAGGAGAGAGATTCATTGATAGGCTGCCTCTTACGTGTCCCCAACTGGGGATCAAGTCCGCCACCCTCCCATGTGCCCTTGACAGGAATCAAACCTGGGACTTTTCAGTTCACAGTTCGGCACTCTATCCACTGAGCCATATCGGCTAGGGCTGCATTATAGTTTTTTGATAACAGAAGCTTTGAAGTATGTTTTAAAATCAGGAAGCCTGAAGCCTTTAATTTCATACATTCTTTTCTTGATTGATTTGGTTACATGGAGTCCTGTGACATTCACATTAATTTTAGAAAGAGCTTTTCTATTTCCACCAATAGTGTCAGCAGTTTCTATATTTCCTTCACTTTTTAAATATATATTTTTGTTGATTTCAGAATGGCAAGGAGAGGGAGAGAGAGATAGATACATCAATGAGCAGAGAGAATCATTGATCAGCTGCCTCTTCCACACCCCTCACTGGGGATCAATTCTGAAACCTGGAGTGTGCCCTGACCAGGAATGGAACCCTGCCCTCCTGGTTGGGAGGTCAGTGTTCTACCTCTGAGCCTCTATGGCCCGGCTATATTTCTCTCCTTTTTCCTAGAGCCTTGTCTGCCTTCATTTTATGCAGCCTCCACAAGGTCAGGAAGCATTCCCACCTTTAATTAATGACTCTCAACTACTCAAAACATCCCTTTTATGACAGATCCACCTGGGAAGGCATCCATGTCTAACATCCCTATTGGGATGGGGTCAGAGGCTCTTGTGTCTTGAAGAAGGGAAAGGTAGGTTTTAGGTTCAAGTGGCTGCAGCATCAGCTCATGATCAGGAGTAAGAAAATGCACATTTTACTGTTCAAAATAGCTCAGCAAGTTCTTAATGAAGAGTAAATAATAAATGGAAGAGACTTGCTCACTAGATTAGGGGGAAAGTTTTGGTACTCAAATATACTGTTTGCTTACAGAACATGAGAGGTACCTATGGGTTCACACTTGCAAGAATTAATGTTAATTTGTGATCATTTCCACATAATGATTTCTTTATTGAGGTATTTTTGGCAGTAATGTCACAGCAGTGGTGACCTGACTTCCCGTGTGCCTCAGTCACCTGATGCCCATTGTCTCAGGCTACCTGATGATCACGTGGCAGAGATGCTCCCTTCACTGTAGAGTTAATAGTCTCCCTTGCTCAGGAACAAGGGTGTAGTAGTGGTTTAATGAAAGATGTGCAAAGACCTCATTCACATCTGGAAATGTTCTTCTTCTTAGTTTGTGTTTGCTTTGGAAAATGAAGGACTTTTATTTCCTACGGATCATTGGCTTTTTCATGGGATCTTTTAAACAATCAGACCTTGAGTCTTTAATTTTCATTATATTTTATACCAGTGGTGGGGAACCTATGACACCCGTGTCAAAGGTGACATGCAAAGGCATTTTTTTGGTTGATTTTTCTTTGTTAAATGGCATTTAAATATATAAAATAAATATCAAAAATATAAATCTTTGTTTTACTATGGTTGCAAATATCCAAAAATTTCTATATGTGACATGGCACCAGAGTTAAGTTAGGGTTTTTCAAAATGCTGACACGCCAAGCTCAAAAGGTTCGCCATCACTGTTCTATACTCACATGAGAGACATACCCTACATGATCACTTTTTGTATTTTCTAGAAAGTTTCAAAGAATGTTATTATTAATGCATGTTCAGTTTCATTAAATTTCTACAACATAACTTTCCACTAATGATACATAAAAATTTGGAAAGAAATGTACTAGTAAGAAAAATTAGTTCCCTCAGTCTGGCGTGGATCAGTGGTGGAGGGTTTGATTCCTGGTTTCGGGCAAGTAGGTCCTGGGTACATGTGGTAGGCAGGCAACCCATGCATCTCTGTCTCTTTCACATTGATGTGTGTGTGTGTGTCTCTCTTTCTCACTCTCACCTTTTCCCTTTTGTGCTTCTACCTCCCTGCCTCCTATTCTACAAAACTCATTGGAAAAAATCTCCAGAGGTGAGGATTTACAACCACACAAAGAAAATAATAAGTCTTCACTTGTTTTGTATCCTTATGTTTCTGTCCTTATTTTGCTTATAAAACAAAAAGGGGATCATACACAAATATATTCATGAGATTTACGGAATCACCTAACCATCTTGATTTCATACTTACAATATGTGTGTCTCTGTGCCTAAATGGTTAACATTATTTCGAGTATTTTTTTTCAAGTATATTTGTATGAATTTCAGAAAGTAAGGGAGAGGTAGAGAAAGATAGAAACATCAACGATGAGAGAGAATCATGGAACGGTTGCCTCCTGCACACCCCACACCGGGGATCGAGCTGGCAATTTTGTTTTGTCGAACCAGTGACATCTTGGTAAATGGGTCTGCACTAAACCACTGGGCCACACCAGTTGGACCAGGCAGAGTAATCTTGTTCTAAGACTACTCATAGTAAATTTCCAACTAGGTGTATGGTTCTTATCTGTCCTATTCCATGAGATCTGAATTCCATTAACAAAACTTTTTAGTTCAAAGTTCTCTATGAATTATTTACTGTGTTTTCTTTTTCTGTGTATTCAGAAGTATGGCACATGATTTGGAAATATTGGCATCACAAGTAAAAAGTGAGCTTGGGACACGTTTGGAAACACAGGCCCCATCTCAGAACCTGGATCAGAATCTGTGTCTTTACAGGAGTTCATTTTGTTGTGGTTTGTTTCAACTTGAGAATTCCGTAAACTCCAACCCATCATTGCATTTCTATCTGAGAAATATACCCCACTGGCCCTGAATGATGCAAACGCAGCACTCAGAAATCCATATGCTTGTATCCACGCCTCAATTTAATTAATTTATTTTTTGATATATTTTTATTGATTTCAGAGAGGAAAGGGTGAGAGAGAGAAAGAGAGAGAGAGAGAGAGAGGACGAGAGAACAATGGTGAGAGAGAATTCGTGATCGGCTGCCTCCAATACACCCCCTACTTGGCATTGAGCCTGCAACCCAGGCTTTTGCCATTGGCAGGAATTGAACCTGGGACTCTTCAGTCTGCAGGCCCACCCTCTATCCACCTGAGCCCACTGAGCCAAACCAGCTATGGCCATGACTTAATTTTAAAGTTTATTTTCTTATATAGGAAAATCTGAATCCTGGATCTATGGACATGTGTCATCCTCATTTGTCAATGTTAGAACACATATCAGAGAATGTTCCTGGGGCAAAGGTATCTGATTCAGGATACTCCCCTAGGTCCAAACCTCTTCTGATACTGATTTCATGTTGGGTGACTTTGTGAACACTTCTGGAGATCTCTTGGTAAATGTTTCTTATCTTTCAGGGGCCGTTGACCTTCAGGGATGTGGCCATAGATTTCTCTCAGGAGGAGTGGGAATGCCTGGACCCAGATCAGCGGAAATTGTACCTGGATGTGATGTTGGAGAACTACAGCAACCTGGTGTCCGTGGGTAAGGATGACTTCCTTCCTGAGTTCCTACTCTACCCGCAGGTTTTTGTTTCACATCTCCATGGCCTTTTCTTTTCTGTGGTAGATTCTTGCTCTCAGGGAACACGTTGGTCCATAGCTGGTTTGGCCCAGTGGATAGAACACCGGCCTGCAGACTGAAAGGTTCCAGTGTCGATTCTGTCCAAGGGCAAATGCCAGAGTTGTCAGCTCCCTCCCCAGTATGGGGTGTGCAGGCGGCAACTGATCAATGATTCTCTCTCCTCATTAATGTTTCTGTCTCTCTCTCCTGTCTTCCTCTCTAAAAGGAATAAATATATATAGTTTTTTAAAAAGGAACAAATGGGGAATTCCTTGGTATAGAAAAGAACCACTTTTTGATGTATGTTAATTAGTAACTCAGTGTTTGCACACATTACATTTTGTCTACACTAATGAAGGTAATATCAGAAAGTCATATTTTAAAAATCATTTTCTAGAATATTCTATAGTCTACACTAGAGGCCTAGTCCACGAAATACGTGCATGAGAAGCATCCCTAGGCCTGGTCTCCACTCTCCCCACCTCCTCCTCCCCTCCCTCTATTAGTGCCCCGCTGCTATCTCTGCTCTCCATCCTTCTTCTGGACCGGCCCCTGGTGGTCAGTGCACATCACAGGGAGTGATGGAACTCCTGCTCTCCGGGTCATAGTCCCGAGAGGACACTTTGTATATTAGCCATATATGTGCCTGTGTGTGTGTGTGTGTGTGTGTGTGTATGTGTATGTGTGTGTGTGTATATATATATATATATATGGAATCTAATAATAGACAAATAGGATAATTGCCCATACCTTCGCTATGAGTCCCATTCGCTAATCAGGTTGATATGCAAATTAGCCACCAACAAATATGGCGTTTACTTTTCATATGGAGGCGTGAAGCAGATTAGCGAAGACTGAAGGCGTTATACATACATACATTCATACGTACGTACATACGTACTTACAGTGGGGCCTTGACTTACGAGTGTCCCGACTAACGAGTTTTTCGAGATACGAGCCGTCTCTCTGCTGATTTTTTGCTTTGAGTTGCGAGCTAAAATTTGGGTTACGAATCAGCTTTAAATACCCCTCCGCTAGTTGGCGCAGCGAACATCACAGAGAACGCCACTGATTTGACATACGAGTAATTTGAGTTACGAGCTCCGTCATGGAATGAATTAAACTCGTATGTCAAGGCACCAGTGTACATGCATAAACGTATACACACACACACACACACACACTAGTGTCCCCGTGCACGAAATTATATATATATATATGTACTAGTGGCCCGGTGTCCCTCAGCCCGGCCTGCAACCTCTCTAATCTAGGACCCCTCAGACATCCCTCTCGCAATCTGGGACCGCTGGCTCCTATCTGCTCACCTGCCTGCATGCCTGATCGCCCCTAACTACTCAGCCTGCCGTCCTGCTTGCCCCCATCTTTCCCCGCCTGCCCCCGCCGGCCTTCTCACCCCCAATTTCTTTCCTTGCTGGCCTAATCACCCCCAACTGCCCATGCCACTGACCTGCTTGCCCTCAACTGCCCCACCCACAGCCGGCCTAATGGCCCCCAACTGCTTGCCGGCTTGCCCCGAAGTGCCCCCCTGCTGGCCTGATCATCCCCAACTGCCCCGCTGCTGGCCTGATCGCCACAAGTGTCCCGTCCCCCTGTCCCCGTTACCCGAAAGCCTGCTTGCCCCCAAATGCCTTTTGTGCACAGGGGGTTGGGGGGGGGAGGATTTCCCTCAGCCCGTCATGCAACGTCTCCAATCTGGTGCTCCTCAGGGGATGTCTGACTGCTCGCCCACAATTGGCCACCCTGTTGTTTCTTTAATATATTTTATTGATTTTTTTTACAGAGAAGAAGGGAGAGGGATAGAGAGTTAGAAACATCGATGAGAAAGAAACATCAATCAGCTGCCTTCTGCACACCCTCTACTGGGAATGTGCCTGCAACCAAGGTACATGCCCTTGACCAGAATCAAATCTGGGACCCTTGAGTCCACAGGCCGATGCTCTATCCACTGAGCCAAACCGGTTAGGGGAAGATCATGTTTATTTCAGCGAGGATGGGAGAGTTAGAGAGATAGAAACTTCAGATGGGCATTAATTGATTTTTTTTTTTTTGTATGTTCCCTGACCAGAGATCAAACCTACAACGTTGGCATATCGGTACTATCATCTAAGCAACTGGGCTACCTGGGCGGGCAGATTGGATTCTTTCATTTAGTTCTGTGTATCTAGGCTTCTATCATGTCTTTTGATGGCTTGATGTATTATATCTTTATACAAGTGAATAAGACTTCATTGTATGTCCTTCGGTGTATTTATCCATCCACCTGTTGAGACCTCTTCATTGTCTCTAGCTTTTGTAGATTATGAATAAGCAGCCCCTTGTAGGCTTTTGAGTAGATAAAAAGGTTAACTCTTTGGTTCAATAGTAAGGAGCCCAATTACTGGATCCCATGGCAAGTGTATATTTAGTTTTATAAAAACCTCCAAACCATCTCCCCAAGGACTGTAAGCATTTGGCATTTTCAGCAGCAGTGATTGGAGTTCCAGTTGCTCCACCATCAATCACAAAGGCAGTTGGTGGGGTCAGTGTTCTGGATTCTGACCTGTACAATGGTGGTTTAGTGTTGCTTGCCTGTGCTGTGCTGTTTGTTCTCATTGTTTTAATGTGCATTTCCTTAGTGACGTAAGATGTGCAGGATCTTGTTACACTGATTTTCTATGTGTATATATCTTGTAGTGCTGTGCCTTAAAGGTATTTGGCCCTTTTCAGACATGTTGGTTCTTTTGTCAGTGTCGAGTTGAACGGTTTCTTTGTGTGTTTTGCATAATTATCCTGTACATGTTTACTTTTTTATTAATGTACTAATGGCCTGGCACAGATTCATGCACATTGAAAGGAAATTAATTAGAAGGGATATTTCAATATCGCCCTTGTCTATAATAGAAGTGTCTGAGATGAAAGAAAATGAGTAAAATGTATATGAAAATAATGTATAAATTGATTAATGAAGTAAACAGTAACAACATGATATCAGAACCACAAACCCCTAATACAAAAACAACAAAACATTATGTAAAAAGAACAAAAACACGTTATTAAAACAACATTGAAACAAACATGGAATGATAAAGTCATTAACCTCATTCTAATATCTCCCTGTATACCACATTAAAGAGTGAATTACCACCAAACACCTAACAAGATGGCAGTCATTTAAGATTAAAAACACTCATTTAAGAATAAAAACACTTTGAGACTGCTTGACTAATTATCCTTGTGATGAAGTATTTACAACTTTAGCATCTCAGACTGTTTGAACTGCACAGAAAGCAACATAAAACTGACCATGTCCGGAAACGAATTGAGGTAGGAATATTCCTACTCTGTCTAGAGTTTGTCCTTGTGATTTATTAATAGCCATCACAAATGCTGGAATCACACGAAACTGTCTTCGAATTAATTTAACTGGGAGGCCAGTGTCAAATGGGGACAAATGTCACGCATGCACGGGTGAACATTTATTTTTCAATTGCCAGTGTATGTCATATGAACTGGATGGTCATACGGATGTATGGTTTGTTACATATATGTATATAGTAGAGGCCTGGTGCACAAAATTCATGTACGGTTAGGGTCCCAAGGTCTGGCTGGCAATCAGGGACAATCGGGCCTTCCGGCTACAGGCCAGGGCCTTCCTTTCCTGACTGCTAGGTACCGGCTAGGGTGTTCCTTCCCTGGCTGCTCGCTGGGGCCTTCCTTCCCCAGATGCCAGCTTCCAGCGGGGCCTTCCTTCATTCCGCTTCGCTTCATGGTGGTCGGTGCATGTCATAGTGAATGATCGAACTCCCGGTCTCCCGGTAGAATTCCTGAGGGGACGCTTTGCATCCTAGCCTTTTAGATATATATAGATAGATAGTTAGATATTTGTTATTGATTTCAGGGATAAAGGGAGAGAGACAGAGAGACATAGAAATATCAATGCTCAGAGAGAATCATTGATCACCTGACATAAGCCCACCCAGGAATCGAACCGTGACCTCCTGTTTCATAGGTCGACGCTCAACTGCTGAGCCATACCAGCCAGGCCATGTTTAGTTTTATAAATATATTTTCTCAGCCTGTTGCTTCTTGGTTGTTTTTTTTTCTTTTTTTCTTTTGAGAATGCTGTATTTATTGTTGTTTTTTCTTTAATGTTTGAGTTGATACTTAGGGAGTTTCCATTTTAATACAATGGATTAAAATACAAACTTGGTTACATATTCGCCTTTCAAATATTTGAAGTGTGTAAAATTAATGTAGTTTTATATTTAGTAACATGGAAATTTTATATGCAGCCAGCTATTGTGTCATCTCTGGAATAAACACATAGTTAATCACGTCTTGAAGGAGATGAGTTGAGATATAAATTTTGTCTCCTTACATGTCAAGTCAAATGAAGTCTTTTAATTTATTTTAAATGGCAGAGCATCATTATGAAAATAGTCTTTTTTTCCAGTTGGATATCTTCACTATTGCAAATCGTGCTGCAGTGCATACATGGGTGGGTATATCTTTGTGAATTCATGTTCTCTGTTTTAATTGCCAGAAAGGACAAACTCGAGACAGAGTAGGAATATTCCTACCTGAATTCGTTTCCGGACATGGTCAGTTATATGTTGCTTTCTGTGAAGTTCAAAGAGCTGTGTTACCTGGTACTTGTTTGTAAATGTTGGAAAACCCTCTGTGTTTGTTAGTGACTGCACCAAGCTATAATAGTAAAAGCATAAAATGCCAGTTAGGCTGGAGTCCTTGCAGACGAAGCCAGGGCTGTGAGAGATGCCTGGGTCCTGGGTGCCTGCCAACTGCCAGAGGGAAGCCAGTGCCAGCAGCCAGGGAAAGGAAAGCCTACTCTTGCATGAATTTTGTGCACTGGGCCTCTAGTGTTTATAATCTTCCTAACAGTGCAATAATGTTCTCATTTCTCCACTGCATTAGTAATACTTGTTGTTTTTTGATTTAAGTATGATTGATATTTCATGGTATTGTCCACTTGCATTTCTTTCTCTTTTAAAATATTTTTTTAATGATGTTTTACAGAGAGGAAGGGAGAGGGATAGAGAGTTAGAAACATCGATCAGCTGCATCCTGCACACCTCCTACTGGGGATATGCCCACAACCAAGGTACATGCCTTTGACCGGAATCGAACCTGGGACCTTTCAGTCCACAGGCCGATGCTCTATCCACTGAGCCAAACCAGTTAGGGCTCCACTTGCATCTCTTGGTGATGAATGAGTAAAACGTCGTTTATTATGTGTATTGCACATCTTTACGTCCTATTTGGGAAATGTGTATTCAGGTCCTCCACCCATTTTCAATCATATTGTTTGTCTTTTTGGTGTAAAGTTGTGTGAGTTCCTCATATATTTTGGATCTTTAGCTTTGGAGGATGTAGCTTTGCTGGGTTTTTGTTGTTATTTTGTGGTTTCTTTTGATATGTCAAATTATTCTTTTGTAGTCTCATTTCTTTATTTTTTGGGTTCTTTATTATGCCTAGGAAGATATATGGAAACCCGTATTTTAAAGAGTGATGGTAAAGTTCATTGAGTATGCTTTCTTCCAGTGTTTCCATGGTTTCAGGTGTCATATTTTTGTTGTTAATCCTTGCTGAGTTCAGTTTGGTTCCCGTCCTATAAAGAGGGTGTAGTTTTAGTATTTTTGCATGTATCTGTTTCATTTTTGATTAACTACTTGAACAACTGAAGAATCGGTCTTTACCTATTGTGTGTTCTTGCCTTCTATCTTACAGATTAGTTAACCCTATAGCTTTGGACATTTTTAAAGTTGTGTTACTTTTTTTTACATGTTGATTTTTAAAAGGTGTTTACATATTCTGGATATTAACTACTTATCTGATAATATGCTTTGGGGATATTTTTTTCCATTTCACTGCTTGTATTTTTAACACACTGACCATTTGCTTTCATGTGAATAATACTTTTATACAGGGTATAATACTTTTTGACTATTTCATTTTGTTTACCTTTCATTTTGGTGTTAAAATAAAAAAATCAAATTTCATAAAAACTTTTCTACATGACTAGACAGATTGGCTCAGTGGATAGACTGTCGACCTGCGGACTGAATGTTCCTGGGTTCGATTCTGATCAAGGGCACATGAGCAGGTTGCAGGCTCCCATCCCCAGTAGGGTCCATGCAGGAGGCAGACAACCAATGAATCTCTCTTAATGTTTCTATCTCCGTCTCTGTCCCTCTTCCTCTTTGACATCAATAAAAATATATTAAAAATAAACAAAAGCTTTTCTATAACTTTTCTTTTAATAGATTGAGTTGATATTAGCTTTATGTTTCTATGTTTTATCCATTTTGGTTTAATATTTGTATATGGTGTTTAATAAGAGTCCAACTTCACTTATTCTTTTACAAGTAGACATCTCGGTATGTCAACTCTATTCGTATATGTGAGAGTATCCTTTCTTTCTTTTGTGGTATAAGCATCCTGTAGAAGATTGTTTTACCTCATGCATGGGAAGTTGTAAATGCACATTAGGCTTATATATATGTATAAGCTCCCATCCCCTGTGAGAATCGTCAGTCTCTTCCATTTCCATGCCCCTGATTCTATTACATTCACCAGTTTATTCTGTTTATCAGATTTTTTATTCATTTGATTTTTAGATCACTTGTTGATAGATATGTATTTACTTTTTTCATAATTTTTTCTTTACCTTTTTCTTCTTCTTCTTTTTTTTTTTGTAAATATGTTTTTATTGATTTTTTACAGAGAGGAAGGGAGAGAGAGAGAGAGAGAGTTAGAAACATCAATCAGCTGCCTTCTGCACATCCCCCACTGGGGATGTGCCCGCAACCCAGGTACATGCCCTTGACCGGAATCGAACCTGGGACATTTCAGTGCGCTGGCCGACGCTCTATCCACTGAGCCAAACCGGTTTCAGCTCATTGTCTCTTTATAGCAGCCACAACAGGGCACTCAATGTGTACTGCCATTCCATTCGCACTCTCTGTCATGCACAACAAACACATGTTCTTGAAGATGCTTCAAAAGAGCGAGATCATTGAACACGCACTTCCCTCATCTCTCTCTTCAGCAGAGAAACTGGGAATTGGAAGTGTTGTTATATTTTGCCCTTGTGTGACAGGGTGTTTGAGCAGGTATCATGGGCAGATGTTAGCAACTCTTTGCCCCTATTTGATGTGAGTTTTCTTCCTTGTACCTATCTTGAGCTTTCTTTGAATTCTTCACTGGCTCTTAGAGTACTCCAAAATGTCATTTGGTCAATACTTGCTGTGCACTTACCTGATTGTCAAAACTGAAAACTTGTTTTCTTTCAGCTATACCATCTAAAGATAACCAAGCCTTTATGCCAAAGCCCAGAATACAGGATTTATTCCCTGAAATAATACAGGTAAGATATAAAAGGTGTCGCTTTGATAATGTACACTTAATGAAAGCCTTGGAATTTGAGGAAGAGTGTGATGAGAAGGGAGGATATTAATATAAACAGAACTAATCTGGAACAATTATCATAATAAATTTCTTGTTACCTAACCATGTCAGGTGTACTTTGGATTTGGGAAACCTCCCTTATTAAAGTCAGTGACATTGGCAGATAAGGGTGTTTCTGGACATGAAGGTTGAAAACAACTTTTTACTGTTACCCAATCTTGGAAAGGAAATCTAGAAAAACTAGTAACTCATGTAGTCACTAGAATAAATAATCATTTGAATTGTTTTAAAGGGAGGATGGGATTAAACTTTCATTGAATCATTTCTAAGAGGTATAAATTTATAGTATATCTATATAATGTGCTCAATTTGGCAATCTTTTATGATTTTTTTAATGAAAAATGTGTTTTTATTGATTTCAGAGTATAAGGAACAGGAAGAGAGAGAGGAAAATATCACTGATGAGAGAAAATCATTCATTGGCTGCCTCCTGTATGCCTCCCACTGGGTACTGATCCCCGAGCTGGGCCATGTGCCCATACTGGGAATGGAACCAGGATCTTCTTGTTTATACTTCAAAGCTCAACCACTGAGCCATGCTGGCTGGGCATTTGGCAATCTTTGCTACAAGGATTCATTCTTCTTTCTCTAATAATTAAGGTGTTGTGTTTATATTTTGTCTGTCATCCTATATAATAACAGCCTAATATACTAAGTTTTTGGTGGTCCGGTCATCCGCTTAACCAATCAAAGCATAATATGCTAACGATAGGTTAAGGACACTCAATTGTTCGCTATGATATGCACTGATCACCAGGTGGTAGATGCTCCATCCGGTAGGTTAGCTTGCTGCTGGGGTCTGGTTGATCAGGACTGAGCCAGATGGGCCGTACAGGCCCTGGTGCCTACCCACAGTTCCTCTCTGGCTGGCCAAACTTTCGAATCCCTCCCCGCCCTCAGTCATGCACCTCTGGGGTCCCTCTTTCTGGCATGCATCATCTCACAATCCGGCACCTGTCAGGGGATTTCAGAGAGTTGGTTTCAGCCTGATCCTGCAAAACATTAGAGCTGCCCCCTAGTGGTCAGTGCACTCCCACAGGCGTAGAATCGCTCAGCCAGAAGCTGGGCTCACAGCTGATGAGTGCACAGGCAGTGGCAGGAGCTTCTCCCACCTCTGAGTGGGCCTAAGCCAACAGCTGGACATCTCCCCAGGGCTCCTGGACTGCAAGAGGGTGCAGGCTGGGCTGAAGGATACTCCCCTGAGTGCAAGATTTTTATACACCAGGCCTCCAGTTTTAATATATTAGGATCGCTTTAATGAGTATCATAAAATGGTTCTTATGGATCTAGTGTACATGTTTAATGTGATTATAACCCCCTAAAGATCTTTCTGTCTCCAATTATCACCAGAATACACAAAATGGAGATAGCAGTTATCAGTGGATTGAACATTGGAAGAAATCTAAGCAAGAGTCATATCTTAATCATCGGACAAGTGAGCTCACAGGGGACCAATGTAAAAGTGGAAATGTCTTTGACCAAATGTCTTTTCACAATATACGTCAGGTTATTCCTATTGTGGAAAACACACACAAACTCAGGGAAAATCGAAAAGGCTTTAGTCAGTCCTCAAGACATACTCAACATCATAGAAATCATAGGGATGAAAAACCATATAACTGTTCACAATGTGGCAAAGCCTTTAGCCTACCCTCCACCCTTATTCTTCATCAGAGAATGCACACTGGAGAGAAACCTTATAAATGTGGAGAATGTGGCAAAGCATTCCTCCAAGCCTCAAACATGATTCGACATCAGAAAGTTCATACTGGAGAGAAACCTTACAAATGTAGAGAATGTGGCAAAGCCTTTACTAAGTCCTCCAACGTTAATCGTCATCAGCGTACTCATACTGGAGAGAAGCCTTACAAATGCATGGAATGTGGCAAAGCATTCATTGAATTTGCAAAACTTAAACAACATCAAACAGTTCACTCTGGAGAGAAGCCTTACAAATGCACAGAATGTGGCAAAGCATTCATTGAGTTCGCACAACTTAAACAACATCAAACAGTTCATACTGGAGAGAAGCCTTATAAATGTACAGAATGTGACAAAGTCTTTAGGTGTTCTTCAAGACTTAGAATTCATCAGAGAATTCACACTGGGGAGAAACCTTACAAATGTAGAGAATGTGGCAAAGCCTTCAGTAATTCCTCCTCCCTTAATAGACATCAGACAGTTCATACTGGTGAGAAGCAATACAAATGTACAGAATGTGGCAAAGCCTTTGCTGACTCTTCATCCCTTCGTTATCATCAGAGAGTTCATACTGGAGAGAAGCCGTTCAAATGTAAAGAATGTGGCAAGGCATTCAGTTTCGCAGCATCCCTTAATTATCATCAGAGAGTTCATACTGGAGAGAAGCCTTATAAATGTAGAGAATGTGACAAAGCCTTCAGCCGCTCTTCATCCCTTAATCAGCATCACAGAGTGCATACTGGTGAGAAGCCTTTCAAATGTAAAGAATGTGGCAAAGCATTCAGTTCGGCATCATCCCTTAATTATCATCAGAGAGTTCATACTGGAGAGAAGCCTTATAAATGTAGAGAATGTGGCAAAGCCTTTGGGAAGTACTCACACTTTACTTCTCATCAGAGAGTTCATACTGGAGTAAAGCCTTATAAATGTAGAGAATGCGCCAAATCCTTTGGCACCTCCTCAGACCTTACTAGGCATCAGAGAGTTCATTCTGGAGAGAAGCCTTATAAATGTAGAGAATGCGCCAAATCCTTTGGCACCTCCTCAGAGCTTACTAGGCATCAGACAGTTCATACTGGAGAGACGCCTTATAAATGCAGAGAACGTGGTAAAGCCTTTAGCCAGTTCTCACTCATTACTTCTCATCAGAGAGTTCATACTGGAGAGACGCCTCATAAATGTAGAGAATGCATCAAATCCTTTGGCACCCCCTCTGAACTTACTAGGCATCAGAGAGTTCATTCTGGAGAGAAGCCTTATAAATGCAGAGAATGTGGCAAAGCCTTTAGCCAGTCCTCGCTCCTTACTTCTCATCAGAGAGTTCTCCATGGAGTGAAGCCTTATAAATGTAGAGAATGTGCCAAATCCTTTGGCTACTCCTCAGAGCTTACTAGGCATCAGAGAGTTCATACTGGAGAGAAGCCTTATAAATGCAGGGAATGTGGCAAAGCCTTCCGTCAGTCCTCAAACCTTGTATATCACCAGAGAATTCACACTGGAGAGAAGCCTTATAAATGTAGAGAATGCGCCAAATCCTTTGGCTACTCCTCAGAGCTTACTAGGCATCAGAGAGTTCATACTGGAGAGAAGCCTTATAAATGCAGAGAATGTGGCAAAGCCTTCAGTCAGTCCTCAAACCTTATATATCACCAGAGAGTTCACACTGGAGAGAAGCCTTATAAATGTAGAGAATGTGGCAAAGCCTTCAGCCACTCTCAATCCCTTAATCATCATCTGAGAGTTCATACTGGTGAGAAGCCTTTCAAATGTAAAGAATGTGGCAAGGCATTCAGTTTTGCAGCATCCCTTAATTATCATCAGAGAGTTCATACTGGAGAGAAGCCTTATAAATGTAGAGAATGCGCCAAATCCTTTGGTTTCTCCTCAGACCTTACTAGGCATCGGAGAGTTCATTCTGGAGAGAAGCCTTATAAATGCAGAGAATGTGGCAAAGACTTTAGCCAGTCCTCGCTTCTTACTTCTCATCAGAGAGTTCTTCATGGAGTGAAGCCTTATAAATGTAGAGAATGCGCCAAATCCTTTGGCTACTCCTCAGAGCTTACTAGGCATCAGAGAGTTCATACTGGAGAGAAGCCTTATAAATGCAGAGAATGTGGCAAAGCCTTTAGCCAGTCCTCACATGTTACTTCTCATCAGAGAGTTCACACTGGAGAGAAGCCTTATAAATGTAGAGAATGTGCCAAATCCTTTCGCTACTCCTCCAACCTTACTAAGCATCACAGAGTTCATACTGGAGAAGCCTTTCAAATGTAAAGAATGTGGCAAGGCATTCAGTTTTGCAGAATCCCTTAATTATCATCAGAGAGTTCATACTGGAGAGAAGCCTTATAAATGTAGAGAATGTGGCAAAGCCTTCTGCCACCCTTCATCCCTTAATCAACATCACAGAGTTCATACTGGTGAGAAGCCTTTCAAATGTAAAGAATGTGGCAAGACATTCAGTTTTGCAGCATCCCTTAATTATCATCAGAGAGTTCATACTGGAGAGAAGCCTTATTAATGTAGAGAATGCACCAAATCCTTTGGCACCTACTCAGAGCTTACTAGGCATCAGAGATTTCATTCTGGAGAGAAGCCTTATAAATGTAGAGAATGCGCCAAATCCTTTGTCACCTCCTCACGGCTTACTAGGCATCAGAGAGTTCATTCCGGAGAGAAGCCTTATAAATGCAGAGAATGTGGCAAAGCCTTCAATCATTCCTCACGCCTTATGTATCATCAGAGAGTTCTCCATGGAGAGAAGCCTTATTAATGTAGAGAATGTGGCAAATCCTTTGGTTTCTCTTCAGACCTTACTATGCATCAGAGAGTTCATTCTGGAGAAGCCTTATAAATGTAATGAATGTGCCAAAGCACTTACCACGTCCTCATCTCTTAATTATCATCAGAGTGTTCACACTGGAGAGAGGCCTTATACATGTAGACAATGTGGCAAAGTCTTCACTGGGTGGAACCTTACCAGCCACCAGAGAATTCATACTGGAGGGAAGCCATGTAAATGTAATGAATGTGGCAAAGCCATTAGCCAGTCCTCATCCCTTTCTTGTCATCAGAGAGTTCACACTGGAGAGAAGCATTATGAATGTAGAGAATGCAGCAAATCCTTTGGCAGCTCCTCAGATCTTACAGAGCATCAGAGAGTTCATTCTGGAGAGAAGCCTTATAAATGTAGAAAATGTCTCAAAGCCATTTATCAGTGTTCCTGTGTTACTGTACTGCAGAGTGTTCATAATTGAGAGATGTTTTACAGATGTGAGGTGTGTGGTAAGTCCTTCACCAGCTGTGTGAGCTTATTTAACATCTCAGAATTCATACTGGAAAGAAGCCTTAGGAATGTGAAAAATGTGAAAAGCCTTTAAAAGCCAATGTACTTGATCAACATCAGAACAAAAAGAGACCTTACAGATGTATAGAATGGGCTAGAGCATTAACCCATAGCTTAAAATTTACGTCAGAGATTTTATAGTGGAGGGAAGCCTTATATTGTAAAAAATGTGAGAAAGCTATTAGCCTTTGGTCAAATTTACTGAACATTTTAGGAATCATTCTGAAGTGAAACAGCAGTAATACAAAGTTTTAATCCAAAGAATTAACCATGGTTGAATCGTCATTGAAAATGATAAAATTGAGCCTTAAAAATTATGAGGCATACGTCAAAGTGTATATCCTTATTTGTATCTCATACAACATCTGGTAATTGCTACAGGATCGAAGTCCAGCAGATATAAAGAATGTGACAAAGCCTACTTAGTATGCAAACCTTACAGGACATCAGAATTCATACTGGCGAGAAACAATACAAATTTAAAAAGTGTCCTACAGACTTTAATCAGCATCTGTAGCTTATTCCTCACATTGGAATTCATTCTAGAGGGAAACCTTAAATGTGAAAAACGTGGGAGATCATATAGTGGGACCTACAGCCCCAGTCAATACCAGGGATTGTAATTGGATAGAAGTTCAATATTTATGATATAGGAGGAATAACTTTTATTTATTTATTTTTTAAAATATATTTTATTGATTTTTTTACAGAGTGGAAGGGTGAGGGATAGAGAGCTAGAAACATCAATGAGAGAGAAACATCGATCAGCTGCCTCCTGCACGCCACCCACTGGGGATATGCCCGCAACCCATGTACATGCCCTTGACCGGAATCGAACCTGGGACCCTTCAGTCCACAGGCTGACGCTCTATCCACTGAGCCAAACCAGTCAGGGGAGGAAGAACTATTAAAATATACATATAGTTTACAAAAATCCAAGGAATTTATGCCTTAAAATGACTTTACGATGTTAAAACTTTATCCAACTATGTAATTGCTTATGAATTTTAATGTATCACTGAATTCACACTAGATAGGTAGCCAAAATGCCTTTCGGTATTGCTCTACATTAGAATGTTTACTACAGTATACTCCAAACTTCAAATGTAGTTAGGTAATGTTTTCTATACTTGAATATATCAAAAGAATTAATGTTTCCATATGTACAGTTACTTAGAGTGTTATCTCATTTAAATTGAAAACGTATGAAGTATTTTCAAGAGAAATTTGATCCTACTCCCATCTCACTTGATGTTGCTCTATTTTATTCCTGGTGTGTTTGTGAAATCATGGAGTTGGTTGTTTCTGCCTTAAAGATCTGTGAGCTGGCTCTCGCTGGTTTGGCACAGTGGATAGAGCATTGGCCTGCAGACTGTAGGGTTTGATTCCAGTCAGGGGCACATGCCTGGGTTGTGAGCTTGATCTCCGGTAGGGGGCGTGCAGGAGGCAGCCAATCAGTGGTTTATCTCCTTTCCTCTTTGAAATCAATAAAAATATTTTTTTAAAAAGATCTGTGTGCCGTTGTATATTATATGGACTTTACTTATGTACACTTTCTTATATATTGGGTACATTGTAAGGCACACATTTTTTGATGTATTAGAGAATTATATTATTGATTGAATCTTTTAAAATAGTTCTGATGTTTTTAAATGATATTAAAGTTAATTCCCTCTCTGTGCCATCCTGTTGGGATGAAAATTTTATGAGGGCATTTCAATTTGTGGTTGTAACTTTTAGGTGAAGGAAAGTACACTTAGAGCTGTGCTGTTTGTCTAATAGGTTTTCCATAACTAACAGATATATTACAGTACCAGTAATGTGGTTGTACCAGTGATGTAGTACCAATAATGTAGCCAGGATGCAGAATTGGCATGAACTCTGCATGTGGAGAGAGGACACCTTTCCCAGGCTGCACTGCTAACTGATCTCAAAAAAATTAATTCTATTTCTTTCATGTCACATTTCATGTTCATTTATGTCTTTTTCACTTTATCTTCTTGGCTGCCGTTTATTTTGCAGTGCTAAAATCACAGCATGTAAAGCTCTTCCTGTCCCACTTCAGCCCCTCATTCCCATGTTGTTGGGAGCCATTATAAATCACATATACATCTCCAGCTTACAACAATAGGTTTCTGGCTCCTCCAAGCCAACTCCCAGTTTGGCCTGGAGTTAAAAGTTAACCTTGCGATTTAGCCTGGAGTTAAATAACATACCCTCACCCTAAGCACAAAGCAAGCTACATCTCCGCTGATAAGCTGCGACATTCCAAAGCCTGTTTCATCCTTAACGACTTCCTTTGCCCGCCCCCTCCTCTAGAAACAACATAAATACCAACCGCTGTAAAAATAAAACTGAGGCTTGATCAGAACTTTGTCTTGCCTCCATTTCTTCGCGTCTCCTATCCTCTCATTCCTTTGCAGGATTTGGTACGGTGTACCCACGAAGCATGCCCTGCAGGTCGGGGCATAACTGGCGCCCAAACGTGATCTCCGCTCTCCAATCCTCCTCAGGAACGTTCACTTTTTATGTCCGGCCGGACCCCCTTTGGCGCCACTGGGATCGCCCTGTGAGTCAGCCTGCTTTTTTCCTGGTCGCCGCTCTGCTTACCCACTCTGCGAGTCAGACCTGTTGCTTTGGTAAGTGAACGCATTCATTTTGGATAGGCATTCTCTTCCCTCATTGTCTCCCCCCTTGTCTCCTGCCTCTGGTCCACTTTGAGCACTCTCTTGTTGTTTCGGGGAAGAGTGAAAGGTACCCGATTTCGGCAGAGAGAACTCCGAATCACTTAGGCTTGTCCCTTGGTTTCGTTCCACGTGGTTGACTCCTTCCAAAAACCCTGCGTTCACCTTGTCTTAGTGGTCTTTCTGAGAAAATGGGGACTCCAGCTGAGACTCTGAAGTAAGTGTTTTTGCCTACTTTAAAGCTTAAACCGTCCACCCAAAATTAGAAGTAAACCAGTAAGAACTTGTGTCACTGTTACTCCGGGAAAACTCCTTGCCTACTTAAAAACGCAAGCCGTCCACCTTGTGAGCACTCATGGGGTGCCTGACTCCCGACTGGTGAATGCCTGAGGGTCCTAGCAGGTTACCTGCCTCACAAGGGTCCGAGTTGGCGGGTTATACCAACCGGCTGTTTACGTAGGAGGAGTGAGCTGCAAAAGCAGCTCCGAGGAAGGCACTTGACAACAAGTTTTGATCTGGGGAGCTCTGATCTAGGGGTCCGAGTTGGCGGATTATACCAACCGGTTGCTTACGTAGGAAAACACACCTGTGGCATAAACAGGACTGAAGTAGTCTCAGCAGAGAATTTCAACATCCAGACCTATGACACATGAACAGGGGCCTCTCCTTTGAGGTGACGGTTGGCATCTTCCTCGCTGGTTCGTCTCCTTGTCGACTCCTGGGCTGACCTGGTACGGGGTTTATACGTCCCGGAGGCTTACGTGGAAGAGGCTGAGACATGGGTCAGGCTTTGAGTTCTCATGACCTGTTTCTTAAAGGACTCAGGGAGTCCCTCAAGGCGCGAACATTTAGGGTTAAAAAGAAAGATTTAAAAGGCTTCTTACAGGACTCAGGGAGTCCCTCAAGGTACGAGGATTTAGGGTTAAAAAGATTCAAAAGGCTTCTTACAGGACTCAGGGAGTCCCTCAAGGTGCGAGGATTTAGGGCTAAAAGATTCAAAAGGCTTCTTGAAGGACTCGGAGTCCCTCAGAGCACGAAGATTTAGGGTTAAAAAGAAAGATTTAAAAGGCTTCTTTACTTTAGAACATCTTATGACAACCAAACTTTGGCTAAGATAACCTTGGGTGCTAGCCATGACTTTAGAAAGCGAAATAGGAAAAAATTTAAAAAGTCTTTTTCTATTAAGCATCACTTTGGGGAAAAATACGCCATCTGAGTCATTTGCTAAAACTTCCCCCAAAATAGGATATGTAGGGGAAAGGAAAAAGGAACACATGGCGATCCTATATGGACGCCTCCTCCCCAGTATTCAAATTTAAAATCTCCTTCTCGTAATTAAAAAAGTTTTACAAAATTTAGAAAATGCGTCTGGGATTTCTGTTCACGTGTAAAGAGAAAAACTGGCTTGGAACTAAAAGCGCGCATCATCCGATTTTGGACATTTAGATAGAGTTTTGAGCTAAAAATCTCTTTACAAATGTACAGAATAAAACCCAAGACTGATTATTTCCTAAGAAAAATGGCATATTTGAGCCAGGGAAGAAATGCAGGCTGGTTCTAACAATAAGATTGGTATATTTCCATAATAAAGAGTGATTTTTGAAATGTTAATAAAGCCTGTTCCAAAGTTAATCTAAAAAGCCTCAAAGAAATTTAGTAAAATTGTCTGTTATAGAAAAGTTACCAAAATAACTGCCTTAAAATAATAATTTAGATTTGAATCGCAAGAATTATTGATCTAGTTTAATTATAAAAATTTAAGTAGCCCGGTAAAAAACCGGCCCTTTGTTAATTGAAAAGGCTGGCCAAAACATTTCTAATGAGAAAAGGGGCTAGTTGCTTCCCACATGTAGCAAATTCTTAAAGAATGTGGTCAATTTACTCTTCCAGGGAAAACAGCCCCCCCCTTCCTCCCCCAGGCCAATATTGAAACTTCCCACCCACTAGCAAGGGGCAGGAAGCAATGTATCTACAACCTTGTTTGTTGGCCTTCCCCAGAGGAAAAATTATGGTCGTTTTAAAATCAAAGGCTGGGGCCAGGCCTGCCTTGCCAGCCTCAAGTGTGGTTTTCCAAATCTGCTGTGAAATTTAAGACCTTGGAGTTTATACCTAGGTATCTTGAAGTGACATAATACTGAATTAAATAAGATCTAAGTGTACTTCGTACAAAATCTAAAGAACAGAATTAAATCTGTTGGTTGATTATGTCCTGCATTTTTTGAAGTTTATTCCTAAAAATGTCACTGATTGAGAAATGCCAAATATTTGACTTGCCAGCTAAAAAGTTCTAGTTAAATCAGATTGGGAAAAATTATAATTGTGGTAACTAAATGCCTAACGTAGAGAAATTTATTTTTAAAAAAATCTTGTGCTTTCTCTGAAATAATTAGAATTCAAAATATGTTACTCATTGATCTGATTAAAAAAGAGGATAAATTCTGTGATCCCAACAGAAATTTTATATACAAAGATCAGTTTTAATTTAATTGATCTCTTAATAATTATAAAAGGTATATAATCTTTAAATCATATATATACATATATATTTGATGGTCTTTCAAGTTGGATTTCAAAACTATAACCAAGGAATGACTTTGGGACGTATCATGGGCCCTGAAATGTTTTCATAGGTTTATTCTCTCTTCTTAAAGGTTTTTTAATAAAGCCAATTTAATATACTTGAAATCACATGGAAAGCTTTATCAAATATAAATTAATAAATATATTTTAGGTTTTTGCCTCTGAGAAAGGGCAAAACAAGTAATTTTGTTTAATATTTCTTAAAATACAGCAGTAGAATTTTAAGATGTAATTTGAAATAACAAAAGCTCCTCGCCACTGCATTTTAAATTAGGCTGGAGGTGGGGCAGCATTTGTCCCTTGTGAATCAAAAGTTTACTAAATACTAAATTTACTTGCTTCGCTTTGCCTTTTTAAAATAATCACTTGAAATATATAGCTTTGCGACAGTATTTGTTAAAATCTCAAAAGGCAACCATGTTTCTTACATTTGTTGCTTGTGTGAGAAAGAAAGCTGTCTGGAAGGAAATAAAAAGGTTTCCTTCAGATGCCTAACTAAAATTAAAAATCAATATATTGGGCCTCAAAAGCTAAATTAAATAATTTGTGTTTTGTCTCCTTAAACAAAGTTTATGTAAATTTACCCAAAAACTAATACCAGAAATTTAATTAAGGTCATTTACTGTCCATAACTTAGGACAAGTAAAGTTAAAAGAATAAATGCTATTTCAAACTGACTTAAAATTGGCAAATTGGGTTAAATGGATATTCAGGGGAACTTAGTTGTCACCTATTAAAAGATAAACTTTTACAATTTTTATATAAGACCTCCACCATTATACCAAAAAATACTACGCAGGAACCAATTCCTGGAGCTTTAACTGTTTTTACTGATGGGTCATCAAATGAGAAAGCTGCCTATCATACTATAAATTCTGACAGAGTCAGGGAAGCCCTAGTTCAGAACCAAATTGAAGAATTCATTAGAAACATGTATCCTCCCCTCCACTATCACCCTTTAGCCTTACCTAAATCACGAGGAGTAGATCTAGACACCCAAACCTCTGATATCTTAGAAGCCACACTCCGTGCTTTAAATGCCTCCAATCCATCCCTTGCAGAAAACTGTTGGCTATGCATGACCCTAGGTACACCTATGCCCCTTGTCATTCCAGATGACATCAGTAACATCACTTCTAATATGTTCAGGCTCTTTCGGGTACTATCAATGATCTCCAAGACCAAATTGACTCCCTAGCAGAAGTAGTTTTACAAAATAGAAGAGGATTAGATTTACTTACAGCAGAGCAGGGAGGAATATGTTTAGCCCTACAGGAACGCTGCTGTTTTTATGCCAACAAATCTGGAATCGTCTGAAGACAAGATAAGAAAACTCCAGGAAGACCTGGTGAAAAGGCGAAGAGAGCTGTTCGAAAACCCCCTTTGGAGTGGACTCAATGGCCTACTCCCCTACCTGCTTCCTGCACTTGGCCCCCTTGTCAGCTTACTGTTAATTTTAACCTTTGGTCCATGGGCTTTTAAGAAACTGACAAGTTTTGTCAAACAGCAAATTGATAGCATCCTAGCCAAACCCATTCAGGTTCACTACCACCGTTTAGCTACTATAGACCGAGAACGTGATTATAATGATTGCCAGGGCTCCCTCCCCACGGGGACAGCATAAAGCCAGAGGAATGCTTACCTACACTCTATATAGAGGTATGGTATGGGCACCGTCTGGGTGCAGGACAAAGCACTGCAAGGGAAGGTCAAAACAGAAAATCAAAATTTTCTCGACCGCCTCTGGATTTCTCTGTGAGCACACCTGGTTTGCGTAGAGGTTGGTATCCATACATATATAATTGTTGGCTCTGCCTCTCCTCCCCAAAAGATACCAAGAGCCACCAGAGGTGAGATCTGCTGATCTCATGGGAGGAACCAGGTCACTACTCCCCCAGTCGGTTAATGCCCACCCTTAACTAAATGGTAAGGGAGGAATTGTTGGGAGCCATTATAAATCACATATACATCTCCAGCTTACAACAATAGGTTTCTGGCTCCTCCAAGCCAATTCCCGGTTTGGCCTGGAGTTAAAAGTTAACCTTGCGATTTAGCCTGGAGTTAAATAACATACCCTCACCCTAAGCACAAAGCAAGCTACATCTCCGCTGATAAGCTGCGACATTCCAAAGCCTGTTTCATCCTTAACGACTTCCTTTGCCGGCCCCCTCCTCTAGAAACAACATAAATACCAACCGCTGTAAAAATAAAACTGAGGCTTGATCAGAACTTTGTCTTGCCTCCATTTCTTCGCGTCTCCTATCCTCTCATTCCTTTGCAGGATTTGGTGCGGTGTACCCACGAAGCGTGCCCTGCAGGTCGGGGCACCATGTAACTCAGTAGTTTACAGTTTTACTATGCAATTTTACTTACGTCAGAATTTGGCAAATATTTAGCTCTATATTCATAAAGTAGGTAGACAAGGGTATTCCTTTGTAGGTAATTGGGTCTCTTTCTCTTGCTGCTTTTAAGATTCTCTGTTTGTCTTTTGCTCTTGGCATTTTAATTATGATGTGTCTTGGTGTGGTCCTCTTTGGATTCCTTTTGTTTGGGGTTCTCTGCGCTTCTTGGACCTGTAAGTCCATTTCTTTCACCAGGTTCGGGAAATTTTCTGCATTATTTCTTCAAATAGGTTTTCAATATCTTGCTGTCTCTCATCATCTGGTACTCCTATAATTCTGATGTTGGTACCTTTGAAACTGTCCCAGAGGCTCCTTACACTATCTTCGTATTTTCGGATTCTTTTTTCATTTTGCTTTTCCGGTTGGGTGTTTTTTGCTTCTTCGCAATTCAAATCTTTGAGTTGATTCTTGCGCTCCTCTGGTCTGCTGTTGGGTGTCTGTATAATTTTCTTTATTTCAGTCAGTGAATGCTTAATTTCTAGTTGGTCCTTTGTCACAACATTGAGGGTCTCATTAGATTTCTTGAGGCTCTCATCAAGTTTATCGGCAGTTTCTAGCAAATTATTGAAAGCCCTCAAAAGTGTGTTTTTTTTTAGCTCTATATCCTCCATTTCTGTCATGTTTTTTTTCTCCGCATTTTTTATGCTTTCTTGGTGCACCCCCTTGTGGTCTTTGTGCGAAGTCTTGTTGTAGTTAAGCCTTAATTGTTGTCGGCAATAAAGGGGTGAATTGACCTCCAGGCTAACTGGCTATGAGAGTCAGCTGTGTCTGCAGTGGGAGAGCTTCTGTGATGAATCTCTAGGGCGGTGCTAATCTAGCCTTTGCCTGAGGCTATGCGGCAAATGCCTCTGTGCAGGGCTTAGGCGGGGCGGGTCCCCGGGGACCTACAGAGCTGGCAGAGCGAGCAGTTATGGCTGCTCGCAGTTCCGTCCCCAGCGGCTCTGCAACCGCTGCAAACCTGGGAGAGAAAGCTGCCTTCCCGCTTCTCCCGTTTGAGTCTGGGTCCCTAGAGACTCGCCCGGATCTGGAGCTCAGAGTCTGAAACTCCCTCCTGATTGAAACCACCAACCGCGCCCTCTGACGCCGGCCAGCTCCACGTGCACCTCCGCACCTTAGTATTTCACCTCCATACTGCGCCTCCTCTGAGTCTCAGTATGGATTTCTCTTTACTTCTAGTTGTAGAAACTCTCCTCAGCCACCTTCCTGTGGTTCTGGGTGATGTCTGCTCCGTCTTTTAGTTGTGTTTTTGAATTGGCTGTTCCAGACAGCAAACTCTGGCGTTAACCTATGCCGCCATCTTGGTTTTCCTTGCCTCAGTCTTTGATGATGGTGGTCGCGGCTCATCACAAGTGGGGCCGGGCTTGGTCTCCTGACCTCGGGTCGCTGAGAGGCTAGGGGGCCAATTGGGTTGAGCGGTCGGGTATTTCCCGTCGCTGGATAGTAAATAGTACCCCAGGGTCTGGCCCAGAGACATATAGCTTCAATCCCCATGTCTTTCCCCCTGTCCAGTCTTTAGCCCAATTGGCCACTGATTTGATAACAATGGGGTTGCTGTTTCCAACAGTACAGTTTCTTTCCAGGACCCCTGGCCACACCTGTCGGGTGAATCATATGTCCCTGTCCTGAAGCTTTGGGGGCCATTGGGCATAGGTTTCACAGCCCCACTGTCCACAATAATAATCCTCCTGGTCTCTGCACTTCAGAAAGGGAATCCTGGGCTGGCGGGGGCAGGCATATAGGGGAGTATGCCATAGTTGTTGCTCAGTCCCTCGGGTACCCCAGCCATAGAAGGTTGCGGCCCTGTGTGTAGCCATTCCCCCGGGGATCCCCAGCTGCGACCCGGCTGGGCCCAAATTCATGAGCCTGGGTCTGTCCTGGGGCAGGTTCCAATCTTCCCCGAAGAGGCTACACAGGTCAAACCGTTGAGTCGGTTCACCGGTGCCCGTTTCTCGGAACGTCCACATGACAGAGAGCAGCAGTAGATAAATCATGATGCAGGTACTAGTTTCACCTTCAGTGGGTCCTGGGTTAGTTTCACTTTCCACCTCCGGGGGCTGTCACCGCTGTCAGCTGCCTTCACTCGGGTGTGATGGATCCAGTGCCTCTTTCCTGCAACTTTGGTGGCAGTTGGAGTGCTCAGCACCACCTGGGAGGATCCATCCCATTTAGATTCCAGGCTGCCAGGGTTGTGACGCTTCACCCAAACGCAGACATGATATAAAAACGACAGAAACATGACATGAAAACAACAAAACATGATATGAAAAAAAAACATGATATAAAAACAACAGTGATGCAAACAATGACTGATAAAGTGATTAAACTTATTCTAATATCTCCCTGTACACCACATTAAGAGTGAAAACACTTTCAGAGTGCTTGGCTAATTTCCCTTGTGATGAAGTATTTAGAACTTTAACTGTAACGTCACATGCTCTTCAAACTCGAGAGAAAGCAACATATAACTGAGCATGTGCGAAAATGGTTTCAGGTAGGAATATGCCTACATTGTCTAGAATTTGTCCTTCTGATTTTTTAAAATATATATCTTATTGATTTTTTTACAGAGAGGAAGGGAGAAGGATAGAGAGTTAGTAACATCGATGAAAGAGAAACATCTATCAGCTGCCTCCTGCCCACCCCCTACTGGGAATGTGCCTGCAACCAAGGTACATGCCCTTGACCTGAATCGAACCTGGACCCTTCAGTCCACAGGCTGACGCACTATCCACTGAGCCAAACCGGTAGGGCTGTCTTTGTGATTTATTAATAGTCATCACAAATGTTGGCATCACGAGAAACTGTTGTCGAATCAATTTAAATGGGAGGCCAGTGTCAGATGGGGACTAATTCTTGGAATCGGAACGACCTCTTCCTCTGCAGATCTTGTTAATACTTCAGCTTCAATAATGTTAGTTCGTAACCTTTTGATAATAAATCTGTTACCATTACAAAGACCCCATTTACTACTGAGATTTCTCAATGGCATGATGATTGCACCCACTTTCAATTTTAATTTATGAAATGGCATTCCCGAAGGAGTAATACTATTAAGAAATTGGATGGGAAAATTTTCCTTTTCAGCATCATCTGTGGAATCAATGGAATTATCACTCAAATATGTGTGAAAGTCTACATCGAGTATATCCAAATTTTCTTCATTTAATTTTTGAACATGCTCATGTTTTGGACAAAGAATTGCACGTTTATTATCTATAGCAATGGTTCTCAACCTTAGCTGCACATTAGAATCACCTGGGAATCTTTTTAAAATCCTGATTTCTGGGCCTCATCCACCGGAAATTGTTTCTTTGTTATGGGGTGGGGCCATTACATTAGTAACATAGAAACAAAATTTCCAGAGGATGAGCTTAGGCAGGCTCTGGCTTAGGCTCGGCCCCGCCCCCATCGCGGAGTCGCTCAGATCAGGCTCTGGCCCCGCCCACCCCGCAGGAAGGCGCATGCGCACTTCCTTGCAGACGCGGAACCGGCCGTGGAGGGGAAGGTGGCGGTTCCCCCTGAGGAGGGTGTTTGTCTTTAAAGCTGACGCTCCCCGTCCCCCCCCGCAGGGAAGGCTGAGGGTGCTGCCGGCGCTGAAGTCCTTGTTGGGGTCCCCGCCCCGGAGCCTCTCTCAGCGGTGAGTCCGCGTCCGGGAGGCTGCGCGGTGCGGGCGCCACGTGCCTTTGGGAGGAAACGGCGGCCCCGGCCCGGGGTCTCTCCGCCTGTGGCTGTGGCCACCGCCTGCCGCGCGGTTTTCCCGCTGAAAACCGTTCCCGGGGCCGCCGGTGCTCCCAGCGGGGCTGAGAGTCTAGGTCAGGGGGTTCCCGCCCTTTGCCCCCCCCACCCCCCCGCCGCCGGGCGCTTTCCGCCCAAAGAGCCCGGATGGCTCCCGGCCTGGGGGTCTGCACCCCACCTCCTAGCCCACCGCAAAGGCTTGGGAAACCTGCACGTGTACAAGTTCCTGCTTCTCCCCCTCCTACTCCCCACAGGTCCCAGGGCTGCTGGGTTTGGTGTCTGGTACCCAGCGCCCCTGAAAACAGCTCTGGGGCAGCCTGGGAGGCCGAGGAGGGAACTAAAATGCCGGTCAGGGCCCCCAGGGCAGGCTTTGTTCAGGGGAGGTAAGGGGTGCTCTGTGGGGTTGGGGTTCAGCAGAGCAGCACATGTGCTCATTCCTGTAGGAGTTTGTGGAATGTTTGACACATGAAGACAAAAAAACACCTCAGTGCGGTCTCCCTGTAGGAGCTCATTGTTCCTGACTCTCTCCTGTGACACAGGACAGGAGGGGGTGTCCTTTTCCTCATTTCCAGGTCCTTCTGACTGAGTGTGAGGGGAGCTGACTGACAGGCTGTGGGGACGTCTCTGAAGGCACATTCTGTGACTCCTCAACATATTGTCTCCTGAGGAAACAACCCAGACCCCATCAGGACCAGGACCAAATGGCTGCTTCTCAGGTAAAAGATGTGTCCGGGGTCAGAGGCTCTGTTTGCTTTTCCTCTAACATTTGTTGATATATTTGTCTTTCCCTCGGGCCTGTGTCCCCTGTTGCACTGTGTCCTGTGACCTACAGCTAGCTCATTCTCAGTGCTGCTTTTCCCTCTACTTTGTCATCCCTAAACCCCCCTTCCTGTCCCCGCTCTCGCGTACCCAATTCTTTCTGGGTGAAGATCTTTACATCTTTCCAGGAGAATGTCTATGTAGGCCTTTTATTCTACCTTCCTTCATTATTTCTCATAATATCTGTATCACAGGCTTTTTATTTCTTTGTTTATAATTTTTTGTTTTATTTATTGATTTCAGAGAGGAAGGGAGAGGAAGAGATAGTTAGAAACATCAATGAGGAGAGAGATTCATTGATAGGCTGCCTCTTACATGTCCCCAACTGGGGATCAAGTCCGCCACCCTCCCATGTGCCCTTGACAGGAATCAAACCTGGGACTTTTCAGTTCACAGTTCGGCACTCTATCCCCTGAGCCATACCGGCTAGGGCTGCATTATAATTTTTTGATAACAGAAGCTTTGAAGTATGTTTTAAAATCAGGAAGCCTGAAGCCTTTAATTTCATACATTCTTTTCTTGATTGATTTGGTTACATGGAGTCCTGTGACATTCACATTAATTTTAGAAAGAGCTTTTCTATTTCCACCAATAGTGTCAGCAGTTTCTATATTTCCTTCACTTTTTAAATATATATTTTTGTTGATTTCAGAATGGCAAGGAGAGGGAGAGAGAGAGAGATACATCAATGAGCAGAGAGAATCATTGATCAGCTGCCTCTTCCACACCCCTCACTGGGGATCAATTCTGAAACCTGGAGTGTGGCCTGACCAGGAATGGAACCCCGCCCTCCTGGCTCAGAGGTCAACGCTCTTCCTCTGAGCCTCATTGGCCCGGCTATATTTCTCTCCTTTTTCCTAGAGCCTTCTCTGCCTTCATTTTATGCAGCCTCCACAAGGTCAGGAAGCATTCCCACCTTTAATTAATGACTCTCAACTACTCAAAACATCCTTTTTATGACAGATCCACCTGGGAAGGCATCCATGTCTAACATCCCTATTGGGATGGGGTCAGAGGCTCTTGTGTCCTGAAGAAGGGAAAGGTAGGTTTTAGGTTCAAGTGGCTGCAGCATCAGCTCATGATCAGGAGTAAGAAAATGCACATTTTACTCCTCAGAATAGCTCAGCAAGTTCTTAATGAAGAGTAAATAATAAATGGAAGAGACTTGCTCACTAGATTAGGGGGAAAGTTTTGGTACTCAAATATACTGTTTGCTTACAGAACATGAGAGGTACCTATGGGTTCACACTTGCAAGAATTAATGTTAATTTGTGATCATTTCCACATAATGATTTCTTTATTGAGGTATTTTTGGCAGTAATGTCACAGCAGTGGTGACCTGACTTCCCGTGTGCCTCAGTCACCTGATGCCCATTGTCTCAGGCTACCTGATGATCACGTGGCAGAGATGCTCCCTTCACTGTAGAGTTAATAGTCTCCCTTGCTCAGGAACAAGGGTGTAGTAGGGGTTTAATGAAAGATGTGCAAAGACCTCATTCACATCTGGAAATGTTCTTCTTCTTAGTTTGTGTTTGCTTTGGAAAATGAAGGACTTTTATTTCCTACGGATCATTGGCTTTTTCATGGGATCTTTTAAACAATCAGACCTTGAGTCTTTAATTTTCATTATATTCTATACCAGTGATGGGGAACCTATGACACCCGTGTCAAAGGTGACATGCAAAGGCATTTTTTTGGTTGATTTTTCTTTGTTAAATGGCATTTAAATATATAAAATAAATATCAAAAATATAAATCTTTGTTTTACTATGGTTGCAAATATCCAAAAATTTCTATATGTGACATGGCACCAGAGTTAAGTTAGGGTTTTTCAAAATGCTGACACGCCAAGCTCAAAAGGTTCGCCATCACTGTTCTATACTCACATGAGAGACATACCCTACATGATCACTTTTTGTATTTTCTAGAAAGTTTCAAAGAATGTTATTATTAATGCATGTTCAGTTTCATTAAATTTCTACAACATAACTTTCCACTAATGATACATAAAAATTTTGAAAGAAATGTACTAGTAAGAAAAATTAGTTCCCTCAGTCTGGCGTGGATCAGTGGTGGAGGGTTTGATTCCTGGTTTCGGGCAAGTAGGTCCTGGGTACATGTGGTAGGCAGGCAACCCATGCATCTCTGTCTCTTTCACATTGATGTGTGTGTGTGTGTCTCTCTTTCTCACTCTCACCTTTTCCCTTTTGTGCTTCTACCTCCCTGCCTCCTACTCTACGAAACTCATTGGAAAAAAACTCCGGAGGTGAGGATTTACAACCACACAAAGGAAATAATAAGTCTTAAATTGTTTTGTATCCTTATGTTTCTGTCCTTATTTTGCTTATAAAACAAAAAGGGGATCATACACAAATATATTCATGAGATTTACGGAATCACCTAACCATCTTGATTTCATACTTACAATATGTGTGTCTCTGTGCCTAAATTGTTAACATTATTTCGAGTATTTTTTTTCAAGTATATTTGTATGAATTTCAGAAAGTAAGGGAGAGTTAGAGAAAGATAGAAACATCAACGATGAGAGAGAATCATGGAACGGATGCCTCCTGCACACCCCACACCGGGGATCGAGCTGGCAATTTTGTTTTGTCGAACCAGTGACATCTTGGTAAATGGGTCTGCACTAAACCACTGGGCCACACCAGTTGGACCAGGCAGAGTAATCTTGTTCTAAGACTACTCATAGTAAATTTCCAACTAGGTGTATGGTTCTTATCTGTCCTATTCCATGAGATCTGAATTCCATTAACAAAACTTTTTAGTTCAAAGTTCTCTATGAATTATTTACTGTGTTTTCTTTTTCTGTGTATTCAGAAGTATGGCACATGATTTGGAAATATTGGCATCACAAGTAAAAAGTGAGCTTGGGACACGTTTGGAAACACAGGCCCCATCTCAGAACCTGGATCAGAATCTGTGTCTTTACAGGAGTTCATTTTGTTGTGGTTTGTTTCAACTTGAGAATTCCGTAAACTCCAACCCATCAATGCATTTCTATCTGAGAAATATACCCCACTGGCCCTGAATGATGCAAACGCAGCACTCAGAAATCCATATGCTTGTATCCACGCCTCAATTTAATTAATTTATTTTTTAATATATTTTTATTGATTTCAGAGAGGAAAGGGTGAGAGAGAGAAAGAGAGAGAGAGAGAGAGAGGACGAGAGAACAATGGTGAGAGAGAATTCGTGATCGGCTGCCTCCAATACACCCTCTACTTGGCATTGAGCCTGCAACCCAGGCTTTTGCCATTGGCAGGAATTGAACCTGGGACTCTTCAGTCTGCAGGCCCACCCTCTATCCACCTGAGCCCACTGAGCCAAACCAGCTATGGCCATGACTTAATTTTAAAGTTTATTTTCTTATATAGGAAAATCTGAATCCTGGATCTATGGACATGTGTCATCCTCATTTGTCAATGTTAGAACACATATCAGAGAATGTTCCTGGGGCAAAGGTATCTGATTCAGGATACTCCCCTAGGTCCAAGCCTCTTCTGACACTGTTTTCATGTTGGGTGACTTTGTGAACACTTCTGGAGATCTCTTGGTAAATGTTTCTTATCTTTCAGGGGCCGTTGACCTTCAGGGATGTGGCCATAGATTTCTCTCAGGAGGAGTGGGAATGCCTGGACCCAGATCAGCGGAAATTGTACCTGGATGTGATGTTGGAGAACTACAGCAACCTGGTGTCCGTGGGTAAGGATGACTTCCTTCCTGAGTTCCTACTCTACCCGCAGGTTTTTGTTTCACATCTCCATGGCCTTTTCTTTTCTGTGGTAGATTCTTGCTCTCAAGGAACACGTTGGTCCATAGCTGGTTTGGCCCAGTGGATAGAACACCGGCCTGCAGACTGAAAGGTTCCAGTGTCGATTCTGTCCAAGGGCAAATGCCAGAGTTGTCAGCTCCCTCCCCAGTATGGGGTGTGCAGGCGGCAACTGATCAATGATTCTCTCTCCTCATTAATGTTTCTGTCTCTCTCTCCTGTCTTCCTCTCTAAAAGGAATAAATATATATAGTTTTTTAAAAAGGAACAAATGGGGAATTCCTTGGTATAGAAAAGAAACACTTTTTGATGTATGTTAATTAGTAACTCAGTGTTTGCACACATTACATTTTGTCTACACTAATGAAGGTAATATCAGAAAGTCATATTTTAAAAATCATTTTCTAGAATATTCTATAGTCTACACTAGAGGCCTAGTCCACGGAATATGTGCATGAGAAGCATCCCTAGGCCTGGTCTCCGCTCTCCCCACCTCCTCCTCCCCTCCCTCTATTAGTGCCCCGCTGCTATCTCTGCTCTCCATCCTTCTTCTGGACCGGCCCCTGGTGGTCAGTGCACATCACAGGGAGTGATGGAACTCCTGCTCTCCGGGTCATAGTCCCGAGAGGACACTTTGTATATTAGCCATATATGTGCCTGTGTGTGTGTGTGTATATATATATATATATATATATGGAATCTAATAATAGACAAATAGGATAATTGCCCATACCTTCGCTATGAGTCCCATTCGCTAATCAGGTTGATATGCAAATTAGCCACCAACAAATATGGCGGTTGCTTTTCATATGGAGGCGTGAAGCAGATTAGCGAAGACTGAAGGCGTTATACATACATACATTCATACGTACGTACATACGTACTTACAGTGGGGCCTTGACTTACGAGTGTCCCGACTAACGAGTTTTTTGAGATACGAGCCGTCTCTCTGCTGATTTTTTGCTTTGAGTTGCGAGCTAAAATTTGGGTTACGAATCAGCTTTAAATACCCCTCCGCTACTTGGTGTAGCGAACATCACAGAGAACGCCACTGATTTGACATACGAGTAATTTGAGTTACGACCTCCGTCACGGAATGAATTAAACTCGTATGTCAAGGCACCAGTGTACATGCATAAACGTATACACACACACACACACACACACACACACACACACTAGTGTCCCCGTGCACGAAATTATATATATATATGTACTAGTGGCCCGGTGTCCCTCAGCCCGGCCTGCAACCTCTCTAATCTAGGACCCCTCAGACATCCCTCTCGCAATCTGGGACCGCTGGCTCCTATCTGCTCACCTGCCTGCATGCCTGATCGCCCCTAACTACTCAGCCTGCCATCCTGCTTGCCCCCATCTTTCCCCGCCTTTCCCCGCCGGCCTTCTCACCCCCAACTTCTTTCCTTGCCGGCCTAATCACCCCCAACTGCCCATGCCACTGACCTGCTTGCCCTCAACTGCCCCACCCACAGCCGGCCTAATGGCCCCCAACTGCTTGCCGGCTTGCCCCGAAGTGCCCCCCTGCTGGCCTGATCATCCCCAACTGCCCCGCTGCTGGCCTGATCGCCCCAAGTGTCCCGTCCCCCTGTCCCCGTTACCCGAAAGCCTGTTTGCCCCCAAATGCCTTTTGTGCACGGGGGGGGGGGGGGGAGGATTTCCCTCAGCCCGTCATGCAACGTCTCCAATCTGGGGCTCCTCAGGGGATGTCTGACTGCTCGCCCACAATTGGCCACCCTGTTGTTTCTTTAATATATTTTATTGATTTTTTTTACAGAGAAGAAGGGAGAGGGATAGAGAGTTAGAAACATCGATGAGAAAGAAACATCAATCAGCTGCCTTCTGCACACCCTCTACTGGGAATGTGCCCGCAACCAAGGTACATACCCTTGACCAGAATCAAAATCTGGGACCCTTGAGTCCACAGGCCGATGCTCTATCCACTTAGCCAAACCGGTTAGGGGAAGATCATGTTTATTTCAGCGAGGAAGGGAGAGTTAGAGAGATAGAAACTTCAGATGGGCATTAATTGATTTTTTTTTTTTTGTATGTTCCCTGACCAGAGGTCAAACCTACAACGTTGGCATATCGGTACTATCATCTAAGCAACTGGGCTACCTGGGCGGGCAGATTGGATTCTTTCATTTAGTTCTGTGTATCTAGGCTTCTATCATGTCTTTTTATGGCTTGATGTATTATATCTTTATACTAGTGAATAAGACTTCATTGTATGTCCTTCAGTGTATTTATCCATCCACCTGTTGAGACCTCTTCTTTGTCTCTAGCTTTTGTAGATTATGAATAAGCAGCCCCTTGTAGGCTTTTGAGTAGATAAAAAGGTTAACTCTTTGGTTCAATAGTAAGGAGCCTAATTACTGGATCCCATGGCAAGTGTATATTTAGTTTTATAAAAACCTCCAAACCATCTCCCCAAGGGCTGTAAGCATTTGGCATTTTCAGCAGCAGTGATTGGAGCTCCAGTTGCTCCACCATCAATCACAAAGGCAGTTGGTGGTGTCACTGTTCTGGATTCTGACCTGTATAATGGTGGTTTAGTGTTGCTTGCCTGTGCTGTGCTGTTTGTTCTCATTGTTTTAATGTGCATTTCCTTAGTGACGTAAGATGTGCAGGATCTTGTTACACTGATTTTCTATGTGTATATATCTTGTAGTGCTGTGCCTTAAAGGTATTTGGCCCTTTTCAGACATGTTGGTTCTTTTGTCAGTGTCGAGTTGAACGGTTTCTTTGTGTGTTTTGCATAACTATCCTGTACATGTTTACTTTTTTATTAATGTACTAATGGCCTGGCACAGATTCATGCACATTGAAAGGAAATTAATTAGAAGGGATATTTCAATATCGCCCTTGTCTATAATAGAAGTGTCTGAGATGAAAGAAAATGAGTAAAATGTATGTGAAAATAATATATAAATTGATTAAGTAAACAGTAACAACATGATATCAGAACCACAAACCCCTAATACAAAAACAACAAAACATTATGTAAAAAGAACAAAAACACGTTATTAAAACAACATTGAAACAAACATGGAATGATAAAGTCATTAACCTCATTCTAATATCTCCCTGTATACCACATTAAAGAGTGAATTACCACCAAACACCTAACAAGATGGCAGTCATTTAAGATTAAAAACACTCATTTAAGAATAAAAACACTTTGAGACTGCTTGACTAATTATCCTTGTGATGAAGTATTTACAACTTTAACATCACAGACTGTTTGAACTGCACAGAAAGCAACATAAAACTGACCATGTCCAGAAACGAATTCAGGTAGGAATATTCCTACTCTGTCTAGAGTTTGTCCTTGTGATTTATTAATAGCCATCACAAATGCTGGCATCACACGAAACTGTCTTCGAATTAATTTAAATGGGAGGCCAGTGTCAAATGGGGACAAATGTCACACATGCACGGGTGAACATTTATTTTTCAATTGCCAGTGTATGTCATATGAACTGGATGGTCATACGGATGTATGGTTTGTTACATATATGTATATATTAGAGGCCTGGTGCACAAAATTCATGTACGGATAGGGTCCCAAGGTCTGGCTGGCAATCAGGGCCAATCGGGCCTTCCGGCTACAGGCCAGGGCCTTCCTTTCCTGACTGCTAGGTACCGGCTAGGGTGTTCCTTCCCTGGCTGCTGGCTGGGGCCTTCCTTCCCCAGATGCCAGTTTCCAGCGGGGCCTTCATTCTGCTTTGCTTCATGGTGGTCAGCGCATGTCATAGTGAATGATCGAACTCCCGGTCTCCCGGTAGAATTCCTGAGGGGACGCTTTGCATCCTACCCTTTTAGATATATATAGATAGATAGATATTTGTTATTGATTTCAGGGATAAAGGGAGAGAGAGAGAGAGAGACATAGAAATATCAATGCTCAGAGAGAATCGTTGATCACCTGACATATGCCCACCCAGGAATCAAACCCTGACCTCCTGTTTCATAGGTCGACGCTCAACTGCTGAGCCATACCAGCCAGGCCATGTTTAGTTTTATAAATATATTTTCTCAGCCTGTTGCTTCTTGGTTGTTTTTTTTTTTTCTTTTGAGAATGCTGTATTTATTGTTGTTTTTTCTTTAATGTTTGAGTTGATACTTAGGGAGTTTCCATTTTAATACAATGGATTAAAATACAAACTTCGTTACATATTCGCCTTTCAAATATTTGAAGTGTGTAAAATTAATGTAGTTTTATATTTAGTAACATGGAAATTTTATATGCAGCCAGCTATTGTGTCATTTCTGGAATAAACACATAGTTAATCACGTCTTGAAGGAGATGAGTTGAGGTATAAATTTTGTCTCCTTACATGTCAAGTCAAATGAAGTCTTTTAATTTATTTTAAATGGTAGAGCATCATTATGAAAATAGTCTTTTTTTCCAGTTGGATATCGTCACTATTGCAAATCGTGCTGCAGTGCATACATGGGTGGGTATATCTTTGTGAATTCATGTTCTCTGTTTTAATCCCCAGAAAGGACAAACTCGAGACAGAGTAGGAATATTCCTACCTAAATTCGTTTCCGGACACGGTCAGTTATATGTTGCTTTCTGTGAGGTTCAAAGAGCTGTGTTACCTGGTACTTGTTTGTAAATGTTGGAAAACCCTCCGTGTTTGTTAGTGACTGCACCAAGCTATAATAGTAAAAGCATAAAATGCCAGTTAGGCTGGAGTCCTTCCAGATGAAGCCAGGGCTGTGAGAGAAGCCTGGGTCCTGGGTGCCTGCCAACTGCCAGAGGGAAGCCAGTGCCAGCAGCCAGGGAAAGGAAAGCCTACTCTTGCATGAATTTTGTGCACTGGGCCTCTAGTGTGTTTATAATCTTGCTAACAGTGCAATAATGTTCTCATTTCTCCACTGCATTAGTAATACTTGTTGTTTTTTGATTTAAGTATGATTGATATTTCATGGTATTGTCCACTTGCATTTCTTTCTCTTTTAAAATATTTTTTTAATGATGTTTTACAGAGAGGAAGGGAGAGGGATAGAGAGTTAGAAACATTGATCAGCTGCATCCTGCACACCTCCTACTGGGGATATGCCCACAACCAAGGTACATGCGTTTGACCGGAATCGAACCTGGGACCTTTCAGTCCACAGGCCGATGCTCTATCCACTGAGCCAAACCAGTTAGGGCTCCACTTGCATCTCTTGGTGATGAATGAGTAAAACGTCGTTTATTATGTGTATTGCGCATCTTTACGTCCTATTTGGGAAATGTGTATTCAGGTCCTCCACCCATTTTCAATCATATTGTTTGTCTTTTTGGTGTAAAGTTGTGTGAGTTCCTCATATATTTTGGATCTTTAGCTTTGGAGGATGTAGCTTTGCTGGGTTTTTGTTGTTATTTTGTGGTTTCTTTTGATATGTCAAATTATTCTTTTGTAGTCTCATTTCTTTATATTTTGGGTTCTTTATTATGCCTAGGAAGATATATGGAAACCCGTATTTTAAAGAGTGATGGTAAAGTTCATTGAGTATGCTTTCTTCCAGTGTTTCCATGGTTTCAGGTGTCATATTTTTGTTGTTAATCCTTGCTGAGTTCAGTTTGGTTCCCGTCCTATAAAGAGGGTGTAGTTTTAGTATTTTTGCATGTATCTGTTTCATTTTTGATTAACTACTTTAACAACTGAAGAATCGGTCTTTACCTATTGTGTGTTCTTGCCTTCTATCTTACAGATTAGTTAACCCTATAGCTTTGGACATTTTTAAAGTTGTGTTACTTTTTTTTACATGTTGATTTTTAAAAGGTGTTTATATATTCTGGATATTAACTACTTATCTGATAATATGCTTTGGGGATATTTTTTTCCATTTCACAGCTTGTATTTTTAACACACTGACCATTTGCTTTCATGTGAATAATACTTTTATACAGGGTATAATACTTTTTGACTATTTCATTTTGTTTACCTTTCATTTTGGTGTTAAAATAAAAAAATCAAATTTCATAAAAACTTTTCTACATGACTAGACAGATTGGCTCAGTGGATAGACTGTCGACCTGCGGACTGAATGTTCCTGGGTTCGATTCTGATCAAGGACACATGAGCAGGTTGCAGGCTCCCATCCCCAGTAGGGGCCATGCAGGAGGCAGACAACCAATGAATCTCTCTTAATGTTTCTATCTCTCTCTCTGTCCCTCTTCCTCTTTGACATCAATAAAAATATATTAAAAATAAACAAAAGCTTTTCTATAACTTTTCTTTTAATAGATTGAGTTGTTATTAGCTTTATGTTTCTATGTTTTATCCATTTTGGTTTAATATTTGTATATGGTGTTTAATAACAGTCCAACTTGACTTATTTTTTCCAAGTAGACATCTCGGTATGTCAACCCTATTCGTATATGTGAGAGTATCCTTTCTTTCTTTTGTGGTATAAGCATCATGTGGAAGACTGTTTTACCTCATGCATGGGAAGTTGTAAATGCACATTAGGCTTATATATATGTATAAGCTCCCATCCCCTGTGAGAATCGTCAGTCTCTTCCATTTCCATGCCCCTGATTCTATTACATTCACCAGTTTATTCTGTTTTTCAGATTTTTTATTCATTTGATTTTTAGATCACTTGTTGATAGATATGTATTTACTTTTTCATAATTTTTTCTTTACCTTTTTCTTCTTCTTTTTTTTTTTTTGTAAATATGTTTTTATTGATTTTTTACAGAGAGGAAGGGAGAGAGAGAGAGAGAGTTAGAAACATCGATCAGCTGCCTTCTGCACATCCCCCACTGGGGATGTGCCCGCAACCCAGGTACATGCCCTTGACCGGAATCGAACCTGGGACCTTTCAGTGCGCAGGCCGACGCTCTATCCACTGAGCCAAACCGGTTTCGGCTCATTGTCTCTTTATAGCAGCCACAACAGGGCACTCAATGTGTACTGCCATTCCATTCGCACTCTCTGTCATGCACAACAAACACATGTTCTTGAAGATGCTTCAAAAGAGCGAGATCATTGAACACGCACTTCCCTCATCTCTCTCTTCAGCAGAGAAACTTGGAATTGGAAGTGTTGTTATAGTTTGCCCTTGTGTGACAGAGTGTTTGAGCAGGTATCATGGGCAGATGTTAGCAACTCTTTGCCCCTGTTTGATGTGAGTTTTCTTCCTTGTACCTATCTTGAGCTTTCTTTGAATTCTTCACTGGCTCTTAGAGTACTCCAAAATGTCATTTGGTCAATACTTGCTGTGCACTTACCTGATTGTCAAAACTGAAAACTTGTTTTCTTTCAGCTGTACCATCTAAAGATAACCAAGCCTTTATGCTAAAGCCCAGAATACAGGATTTATCCCCTGAAATAATACTGGTAAGATATAAAAGGTGTCGCTTTGATAATGTACACTTAATGAAAGCCTTGGAATTTGAGGAACAGTGTGATGAGAATGGAGGATATTAATATAAACAGAACTAATCTGGAACAATTATCATAATAAATTTCTTGTTATCTAACCATGTCAGGTGTACTTTGGATTTGGGAAACCTCCCTTATTAAAGTCAGTGACATTGGCAGATAAGGGTGTTTCTGGACATGAAGGTTGAAAACAACTTTTTACTGTTACCCAATCTTGGAAAGGAAATCTAGAAAAACTAGTAACTCATGTAGCCTCTAGAATAAATAATCATTTGAATTGTTTTAAAGGGAGGATGGGATTAAACTTTCATTGAATCATTTCTAAGAGGTATAAATTTATAATATATCTATATAACGTGCTCAATTTGGCAATCTTTTATGATTTTTTTAATGAAAAATGTGTTTTTATTGATTTCAGAGTATAAGGAACAGGAAGAGAGAGAGGAAAATATCACTGATGAGAGAAAATAATTCATTGGCTGCCTCCTGTATCCCTCCCACTGGGTACTGATCCCCGAGCTGGGCCATGTGCCCATACTGGGAATGGAACCAGGATCTTCTTGTTTACACTTCAAAGCTCAACCACTGAGCCATGCTGGCTGGGCATTTGGCAATCTTTGCTACAAGGATTCATTCTTCTTTCTCTAATAATTAAGGTGTTGTGTTTATATTTTGTCTATCATCCTATATAATAACAGCCTAATATACTAAGTTTTTGGTGGTCCGGTCATCCGTTTAACCAATCAAAGGATAATATGCTAACGATAGGTTAAGGACACTCAATTGTTCGCTATGATATGCACTGATCACCAGGTGGTAGATGCTCCATCCGGTAGGTTAGCTTCCTGCTGGGGTCTGGTTGATCAGGACTGAGCAAGATGGGCCGTACAGGCCCTGGCGCCTACCCACAGTCCCTCTCTGGCTGGCCAAACTGTTGAATCCCTCCCTGCCCCCAGTCATGCACCTCTGGGGTCCCTCTTCCTGGCCTGCATCATCTCACAATCCGCCACCTGTCAGGGGATTTCAGAGAGTTGGTTTCAGCCCGATCCTGCAAAACATTAGAGCTGCCCCCTAGTGGTCAGTGCACTCCCACAGGCGTAGAATCGCTCAGCCAGAAGCTGGGCTCACAGCTGATGAGTGCACAGGCAGTGGCAGGAGCTTCTCCCACCTCTGAGTGGGCCTAAGCCAATAGCTGGACATCTCCCCAGGGCTCCCGGACTGCAAGAGGGTACAGGCTGGGCTGAAGGATACTCCCCTGAGTGCAAGATTTTTATACACCAGGCCTCCAGTTTTAATATATTAGGATTGCTTTAATGAGTATCACAAAATGGTTCTTATGGATCTAGTGTACATGTTTAATGTGATTATAACTCCCTAAAGATCTTTCTGTCTCCAATTATCACCAGAATACACAAAATGGAGATAGCAGTTATCAGTGGATTGAACATTGGAAGAAATCTAAGCAAGAGTCATATCTTAATCATCGGACAAGTGAGCTCACAGGGGACCAATGTAAAAGTGGAAATGTCTTTGACCAAATGTCTTTTCACAATATACGTCAGGTTATTCCTATTGTGGAAAACACACACAAACTCAGGGAAAATCGAAAAGGCTTTAGTCAGTCCTCAAGACATACTCAACAGCATAGAAATCATAGGGATGAAAAACCATATAACTGTTCACAATGTGGCAAAGCCTTTAGCCTACCCTCCACCCTTATTCTTCATCAGAGAATGCACACTGGAGAGAAACCTTATAAATGTAGAGAATGTGGCAAAGCATTCCGCCAAGCCTCATACATGAATCAACATCAGAAAGTTCATACTGGAGAGAAACCTTACAAATGTAGAGAATGTGGCAAAGCCTTTACTAAGTCCTCCAATGTTAATCGTCATCAGCGTACTCATACTGGAGAGAAGCCTTACAAATGCATGGAATGTGGCAAAGCATTCATTGAGTTTGCAAAACTTAAACAACATCAAACAGTTCACTCTGGAGAGAAGCCTTACAAATGCACAGAATGTGGCAAAGCATTCATTGAGTTCGCAAAACTTAAACAACATCAAACAGTTCATACTGGAGAGAAGCCTTATAAATGTACAGAATGTGACAAAGTCTTTAGGTATTCTTCAAGACTTAGAATTCATCAGAGAATTCACACTGGGGAGAAACCTTACAAATGTACAGAATGTGGCAAAGCCTTTGCTGACTCCTCATCCCTTCGTTATCATCAGAGAGTTCATACTGGAGAGAAGCCGTTCAGATGTAAAGAATGTGGCAAGGCATTCAGTTTCGCAGCATCCCTTAATTATCATCAGAGAGTTCATACTGGAGAGAAGCCTTATAAATGTAGAGAATGTGACAAAGTCTTCAGGCGCTCTTCATCCCTTAATCAGCATCACAGAGTGCATACTGGTGAGAAGCCTTTCAAATGTAAAGAATGTGGCAAGGCATTCAGTTTCGCATCATCCTTTAATTATCATCAGAGAGTTCATACTGGAGAAAAGCCTTATAAATGTAGAGAATGTGGCAAAGCCTTTAGGAAGTACTCACACTTTACTTCTCATCAGAGAGTTCATACTGGAGTAAAGCCTTATAAATGTAGAGAATGCGCCAAATCCTTTGGCACCTCCTCAGTCCTTACTAGGCATCAGAGAGTTCATTCTGGAGAGAAGCCTTATAAATGTAGAGAATGTGCCAAATCCTTTGGCACCTCCTCAGAGCTTACTAGGCATCAGACAGTTCATACTGGAGAGACGCCTTATAAATGCAGAGAACGTGGCAAAGCCTTTAGCCAGTCCTCACACATTACTTCTCATCAGAGAGTTCATACTGGAGAGACGCCTCATAAATGTAGAGAATGCGCCAAATCCTTTGGCTACTCCTCAGAGCTTACTAGGCATCAGAGAGTTCATACTGGAGAGAAGCCTTATAAATGCAGAGAATGTGGCAAAGCCTTCAGTCAGTCCTCAAACCTTATATATCACCAGAGAGTTCACACTGGAGAGAAGCCTTATAAATGTAGAGAATGTGGCAAAGCCTTCAGCCACTCTATATCCCTTAATCATCATCTGAGAGTTCATACTGGTGAGAAGCCTTTCAAATGTAAAGAATGTGGCAAGGCATTCAGTTTTGCAGCATCCCTTAATTATCATCAGAGAGTTCATACTGGAGAGAAGCCTTATAAATGTAGAGAATGCGCCCAATCCTTTGTCACCTCCTCACAGCTTACTAGGCATCAGAGAGTTCATTCTGGAGAGAAGCCTTATAAATGCAGAGAATGTGGCAAAGCCTTCAGTCAGTCCTCAGATCTTATATATCATCAGAGAGTTCTCCATGGAGAGAAGCCTTATAAATGTAGAGAATGTGGCAAGTCCTTTGGCTTCTCTTCAGACCTTACTATGCATGAGAGAGTTCATTCTGGGGAAGCCTTATAAATGTAATGAATGTGGCAAAGCCCTTACCAAGTCCTCATCTCTTAATTATCATCAGAGGGTTCACACAGGAGAGAAGCCTTATATGTGTAGAGAATGTGGAAAAGCCTTCACTGGGTCATCAAGCCTTACCAGCCACCAGAGAATTCATACTGGAGAGAAGCCGTGTAAATGTAATGAATGTGGCAAAGCCTTTAGCCAGTCCTCATCCTTTTCTTGTCATCAGAGAGTTCACACTGGAGAGAAGCCTTATGAATGTAGAGAGTGCAGCAAATCCTTTCGCAGCTCCTCAGATCTTACAAAGCATCGGAGATTTCATTCTGGAGAGAAGCCTTATAAATGTAGAAAAGGTAACAAAGCCATTTATCAGTGTTCCTGTGTTACTGTTCAGCAGAGTCTTCATAATTGAGACAAGTTTTACAGATGTGAGGAGTGTGGTCAGTCCTTGACCAGCTGTGAGAACTTACTGAACATCACAGAATTCGTACTTGGAAAGAAGCCTTATGAATGTAAAAAATGTGAAAAGCATTTAAAAGCCAATGTATTACTGTACTTGATCAACCTCAGAACATAAAGAGACCTTACAGATGAAGAGAATGGGCTAGAGCGTTTACCCATAGCTTAAAATTTACATCAGAGATTTCATAGTGGAGGAAAGCCTTCTTTTGTAAAAAATGTGAGAAAGCCATTAGCCTTTGGTCACATTTACTGAACATTTTAGGAATCATTCTGAAGAGAAACAGCAGTAATATAAAGTTTTCAGCCAAAGATTTAACCATGGTTGAATCGTCATTGAAAATGATAAAATTGAGCCTTAAAAATTATGAGGCTTACGTCAAAGTGTATATCCTTATTTGTATCTTATACAACATCTTGTAATTACTACTGGATCGAAGCCCAGCAGATATAAAGTATGTGACAAAGCTTACTTAGTATGCAAACCTTACACGACATCAGAATTCATACTGGGGAGAAACAATGCAAATTTAAACAGTGTCCTACAGTCTCTCATCAGCACCTATAGCTTATTCCTCACATTAGAATTCATTGTAGAGCAGGGGTGGGCAAACTTTTTGACTCGAGGGCCACAGTGGGTTCTTAAACTGGACTGGAGGGCCAGAATAAAAGCATGGATGGAGTGTTTTTGTGAACTAATATAAACTCAAAGTAAACATCATTACATAAAAGGGTATGGTCTTTTTTTTTTTTTTAGTTTTATTCATTTCAAACGGGCCAGATCCGGCCCGCGCGCAGTAGTTTGCCCATGGCTGTTCTAGAGGGAAACCTTAAATGTTAAGAACGTGGGAGATCATTTAGTGGGACCTACAGCCCCAGTCAATACCAGGGATTGTAATTGGATAGAAGTTCAATATTTATGATATAGGAGGAAGGACTTTTAAAATATATATGTAGTTTACAAAAATCCAAGGAATTTATGCCTTAAAATGACTTTAAGGTGTAAAAACTTTATCCAACTATGTAATTGCTTATGAATTTTAATGTATCACTGAATTCACACTAGATAGGTAGCCAAAATGCCTTTCAGTATTGCTCTACATCAGAATGTTAACTACAGTATACTCCAAACTTTAAATGTAGTTAGGTAATATTTTGTATACTTGAATGTATCAAAAGAATTAATGTTTCCATATGTACTATTGCTTAGAGTGTTATCTCATTTACATTGAAAACATATGAAGTATTTTCAAAATAAATTTGATTTTACTCCCATCTTACTTGATGTTGCTATATTTTATTCCTGGTGTGTGTGTGTGAAATCATGGAGTTGGTTGTTTCTGCCTTAAAGATCTGTGAGCTGGCCCTGGCTGGTTTGGCTCAGTGGATAGAGCCTTGGCCTGCAGACTGAAGACTCCCTGTGGGCAGCAATACAATGGTGAGCAGCTCAGCAGCAACAGAGCTGGCAGCAATACAATGGTGAGCGGGGCCTGAGCCCCGCCCGCCAGCCCAGACAGGGGCCATCAGAGAGAGAGGAAGAGAGAGAGAGGGAGTGACACAGAGGCGGAATTTGGCACTCCGCATCCCTCCCTGATCAACCACTGTGATTCAGGCTAGCGAGGGCTGCCTTCAGGCCATGGCTCCAGGTCCCTCATCCCCACCCCAGGCCCGAGAGCACAGTGCTGGGCAGAGGCACCCACTGGTTCCGGAATGCAGCTTACCGAGGGGCCAGCACGAGGTCGGGGAGGGGGGGCTGTGTTTACACCACCAAGTTCCCCACTTCTGCCCTGGCCCACATCCCTCCTTCCCCTCAGAGGCCCAGCTCCTGCCTACATGCTTGCTGGGCAGGTGCAACTGCACCGGAGAGTGAGCTATGGCAATCAGGATGGCCACTTCCTGGGATGAGATGGCCAGACCACGGGGATTCATGAGGGCAATGAGGCCCATGGGACATGCACAGCCCTCCGGCAGTGGGGGTGGCCAGCCAAGTCGAGTCTGGCTACAGTGGGGCCAGTGGGAGCCCGAGGCCACCCCAACCCCCACAGTTCCTGGGCAGACTATGGCTCAGTGAAGAGTGGTATCTCCATGCATGGTGCCCAGGGGCAGCTGTGAACTGCTGCAACCCCACCCCATGCTTCAGGGAGGGGGAGAAGGCTCACAGCCACCAGCACCCTAGGCTGTACCTCCTTGCCTGTGCCTCAGCCTGCCAGCTTTGCAGGGTCCAGAGAAGGTGAGCTGTTCCCTTCCCCCGTGGTAGAACAGGGAGGAGAACGCTGGGTGCAGGGAGGGGACCTCAGCTGGGATCCTCTTGGTGTGGGCCCAGGCAGGGGCTCATGCAGAAGTACCAGGGCACAGTTGCTTCGGTGTCTCGGTGAAGTTTGCAACTGACCCAAGGAGGAAACCCGAGAGGGGAAAGGCCCGGAGGCATGAATTGCCAGCACTGTAACCACTTGAAAACAGCTCCACTTGGAATGTGAGGTGGTTGTATGTTCAGCTGAGAAGTGAGGGGGCTGAACTCCACCATCGCTGGGCTCCTGTCAGTCCAAGGCCCAAGTGTCCACCACGACAAGGGGAGAAGAGAGCGAGGGGCCCGGAGGAAGGGAGGAAAATTGAAGAAAACCATGTCTAGACTTTCCCTACCCTCTCCTTTCTGCTGCCTACCAGAGCCCCAGGCCCGGCCATAGTTCTGTGTCCAACTTTGAGTCCCCTATTCTCCAACCGCAGAGGAAAGAAATAAGGAAGGAGTCTGTGCTGCCTTCAGAAAGTATCTATATACCTGATCGGCCAGTTGCCTTCCACAGAGGGAGGCCAGACTTCGGCTTAGGCCCGCTCCTCACAGGGACATCAGTAGGACATCCTGTGAGGGCTCCCAGACTGTTAGAGGGGGCAGGCTGGGCCTAGGGATGCCCCCCGAGTGCACAAATTTTTGTGCACCGGGCCACTAGTAGAATATATTAAAAAAAAATTGGGGTTATGAGCCAGATTCAAATACCCCACTGCTAGTTGGTGCAGCAAACATCACAGTGATTTGACATACGAGTAATTTGAGTTATGAGCTCCGTCACAGAACGAATTAAACTCATAAGTCAAGGCCCCACTGTATTTTCATTGCTGTTGTGGGAGGCAGCATGCACAGGTCTGTACCTTACGCTGCCATCTTGGTCTCCCTTAATGTAGTTTTATACTCAATAACACAGAAGTTATATGTGCAGCTATTGTGTCATTTCTGGAATAAACACATAGTCGTGTCTTGAAGGGGATAACTTGAAATAAAAATTTTGTTTTCTTACATGTCAAGTCAAATGAAGTCGTTTAATTTATTTTAAACTAGGGATGTGGTACACAAATTCATCCAGTGGTGGGGTCCCTTGGCCTAGCTGGTCTTCGCTGTATTGCGCAGTCCCGACCAGGGCCAAGCAGCTCGGGTGAGGGATCAGGGGAGTTTGGCTGTCTGCAGGAGATTGGCTGTGGGAGTGCACTGACTACCAGGGATCAGCTCCTGCATTGAGCATCTGTCCCCTGGTGGTCAGTGTGCGTCATAGCAACCGGTCAAGCTGTGGACCGGTCATAACGGCCACTTAGGCATTTATGTACATAGATTTTAGAGCATCATTATAAAAATTGTCTTTTGTTTTCCAGTCCGATATATTTGCGATTGCAAATAGTGCTGCAGTGTATGTATGTGTGGGTATATCTTTTTGAATTTGTGTTCTCTGTATAAATCCCCAGAAATGGAATTTGTGTGTTACCGTTTGCTTTTCACAGTAGGGTCATGGAATGTTTTTTTCAACGTAGTGATTTCTTCTTTAATTACAGCCAGCAATGTGTATATGTTTGTGTATATATAAATACATATATGTTTTATTTTCTTAATCCTCACCCAATTATATTTTTCCCATTGAGTTTTAGAGATAGTGGGAAGGAGGGGTTGGGTGGATTGAAAGAGAGAGAAAAATATCGATGGTGAGAGGACACATTGTTTGTTTGGTTTCCTCACATATAACAAATGGGGTTCGGATCCAGCCTGCAACCATTTGCTGGGTGGCCCATGCTTTAACCCCTGAGCACACTGCAGGGAGCAGCAGCAGTATTTTATGCTTGACAGCATACAAATCATGCACCTTCCTAGGAAGTAAACTGTTACTATTTCATTTTCTTTTTCTTTTTTTTTTTTAAATATATTTTTATTGATTTTTTACAGAGAGGAAGGGAGAGAAATAGAGAGTTAGAAACATCGAAGAGAGAGAAACATCGATCAGCTGCCTCCTGCACAGCTCCCACTGGGGATGTGCCCGCAACCCAAGTACACGCCCCTGACCAGAATCGAACCCGGGACCCTTCAGTCCGCAGGCCGACGCTCTATCCACTGAGCAAAACCGGTTTTGGCATATTTCATTTTCACTTATGTTGTTATTCATGTAAACTCATACTTAATTTATTCTTTTGTATTAATTTCTTTAATGTACAGAAACATAGCTGACTTCGTTGTTTGGTTTTGTATACCATGTTTGGAGAAATTAATTATATACATATATTATTAGAAATGTAGAATCTGTGATTTGCAATACAGAATTCTGTCACCTGTTAACGGGATCATTTTATTTATTTATTTGATATTTTTATTGTAACTATGTGAACTACTTAAAATATTTTATTTTCTAAAGTTCCACAAGAGAATTCAAAGTGATATGTGTGTTTTTATAGAACACCATACATTTTTATATTCTCTATATTTTCCCACATACAAGGAATCTTCATAAGTTCATATTTTAGTGTTCTTTTGACATTTTAAATTACCTCCAGAAGTATACTTCTTCAGGGTTATTTATAGGAAAGGTCTAATAATGAGAAGATCTGATAATGAGAAAGTTTTGGAGCCGGAAAAGTTTTGTCCTCTCCATTGTTGATGATCTGTTTTGTCATTATTGTTGTTGGATGGTTTTTGTTAATTTATCAGTTCCATTTTTTATTTCATGCCCTTTTTTATCCCCAATATTATCCTTCTTAGAAACCCCCTAATGATCTTAGAGCAGCTGTTTTTTCCAATAGAAGTTAGTTTTTTTACATGCTTTTAAAATAGTATTCTGGAATTCATGACATATTCATTGTTTTTTATTTGTTCTCACATTTATATTCATTCTACTTAGACTTCATTGAGCTATTTGCATTTGTATGTCTCTTTCTCCAATTGTCAGAATCTGAAACGATTAATTTTTTATATAAGCTATCTTCTCCTTTTCACTCTCCTGTCTTTATGGGATCCTTTTGGAGGTTGATTTGTTAGTATCTTAGGAGTTCCTTAAATTCTCTTCTTATTTCCACGTTTGTTGGCTTTTTTTTTTATTATTGTTTTATTAAATTTTTATTGTTCAGATTACATTTGTTCCTCTTCCCCCACCCCATAACTCCCCTCCTTCCAGTTCCCGCCCCACCCTCCGCCCTCACTCCCCACCCACTGTCCTCATCCATAGGTGCACGATTTTTGTCCAGTCTCTTCCCGAATCTCCCATTCCCCTTTCCCCCCCAAGAATAGTCAGTCTATTCCCTTTCTATGTCCCTGATTCATTATAATCACCAGTTCATTCTGTACATCAGATTATTTATTCACTTGATTCTTAGATTCACTTGTTGATAGATGCATGTTTGTTGTTCACAATTTGTGTCTTTACCTTTTTCTTCTTCCTCTTCTTAAAGGATACCTTTCAGTATTTCGTGTAATAATGGTTTAGTGGTGATGAACTCCTTTAGCTTTTCCTTGTCTGTGAAGCTCTTTATCTGACCTTCAATTCTGAATGATAGCTTTGCTGGATAAAGTCATCTTGGTTGTAGGTTCTTGGTATTCAGCACTTTGAATATTTCTTGCCATTCCCTTCTGGCCTGCAAAGTTTCTGTTGAGAAATCAGCTGACAGTCCTATGGGTATTCCCTTGTAGGTAATTGAGTCTCTTTCTCTTGCTGCTTTTAAGATTCTCTCTTTGTCTTTTGCTCTTGGCATTTTAATTATGATGTGTCTTGGTGTGGTCCTCTTTGGATTCCTTTTGTTTGGGGTTCTCTGCGCTTCTTGAACCTGTAAGTCCATTTCTTTCACCAGGTGGGGGAAGTTCTCTGCCATTATTTCTTCAAATAGGTTTTCAATATCTTGCTGTCTCTCATCTTCTGGCACTCCTATTATTCTGATGTTGGTACGCTTGTAGCTGTCCCAGAACCTCCTTACACTATCTTCACACTTTTGGATTCTTTTTTCATTTTGCTTTTCCAGTTGGGTGTTTTTTGCTTCTTCGGTTTGATTCTTGTGCTCCTCTGGTCTGCTATTGGGTATAATATTCTTTATTTCAGTCCGTGTATGCTTACTTTCTAATTTCTTTATCGTAGCATCGAGGGTCTCATTAGTTTTCGTGAGGCTCTGCTCAAGTTTATAGCAAGCCCTCAAAATTGCGATTTTTAGCTCCATATCCTCCATTTCTGTCATGTTTTTTTGTCTCCGCATCTTTTATGCTTTCTTGGTGCACCCCCTTGTGGTCTTTGTGCGCAGTCTTGTTCTAGCCAAGCCTTAATTGTTGTAGTTAACACTAGAGGGATTTGACCACCAGGGCGACTGGCTGTAGGAATCAGCTGTGTGGAAAACTTCAGTCCTCTGGGGAGGCGCTAGTCCAGCCTTTGCCTGAGGCGATCGGCAAATGGCTGTGCGCAGGGTTTGGGCGGGGCGGGCTCAACAGGGCGGGGGGAGGGAGCAGCTATGGCCACTCTCAGTCCGTCTCCAGGGGCTCTGCCTCTCTGTCCCCCCAACCGCTGCAAACCTCGGAGGGACCGTAGCCAGACAGTCCCGCTTCTCCCGTTTGAGTCAGGGTCCCTAGAGACTCGCCCGGATCTGTAGCCCAGAGTCTGAGACTCACTCCTGATTGAAAACGACAACTGCACCCTCAGCCACCAGCCCGCTTTGCGCGCGCACCGCCGCACCACCGTACCTTTAAATTTTCCACACTGCGCCGCCTCTAAGCCTCGTAATGCTGTTGTTTTTCCTTCTAGTTGAAGAGTCTCTCCTCAGCCAGCCTTCCTGTGGTTCTGGTTGATGTCCATTCCGTCTTTTAGTTGTATTTTTGAAGTGGTTTTTCGAGGCAGCAAACTCCGGTGTTTACCTATGCCGCCATCTTGGTTTCTCCCTTGTTGGCTTTTCTTGATCAAAATTTTAATGATTTATGTACAAATTCTTTGATTATTTAATTTAATTTTTTAAATACATCTTTATTGATTTCAGAGAGGATGTGAGAGGGAGAGAGAGATAGAAACATCAATGAAGAGAGAGAATCATCAATTGGCTGCCTCTTGCATGATCAGGATCGAGCCTTCAACCCAGGCCTGTGCCCTGACATGGAACCAAACCATGACCATCTAGTTCATAGATCGAAGCTCAACCACTGAGCCACTGCTGCCAGGCATATTCTGTGTAATATTTTGGTGATATTATATAGTTGTCTTTTTTCCTTTTTCTTTTGGGCTTTAAGCCATTTGGTTCCTTTCTTTTTCAGGTAATTAATATGTTTCCATTAATGTAGTGCCCCTTTGGTTTCTTGTACTTTCTGTTTCTGATGGTACACTTTTTCTGTTTTTTGAATGACGTGATATCTTTTGTTGTGACTCCAGAATTGGAAAGTAGCAGGCTTTTGATCATGGTTTCTGTAGGAGGAAACAAATAATAACTACCTGTGGAACAAATTCTTTCGGTCAACACTGCTTTCAGGATCTGTATTCTTGGCTACGTTGTCTGTTTAAACTCCTAGTTGAAATGTTCTCTGTTTCTTTCTCAGACAGTTTTTCAGTGTTCATGTACATCTTCAGTCCTGCAGTCTTTGCGGTGCTTGAACACTTTCTCATTGTTTCTTTGCAGCAGCCACTACAGGGCAGTCACCATGTACTGCCATTGTGTTCTCACTCTGTGTCATGCACAACAGACACATGTTCTTCAAGGTGCTTCAAAACAGGGAGATCATTGAACATGTACATCTCTCATGTTTTTCTCTCTCTCTCCAGCGAAGAAACTTGGAATTGGGAGTGTTTGTATAATATTGCCATTGTGTTCCAAGGTGTTTGAGCAGGTATCATTGGTAAATGTAAGCAACTATTTGTTCCTCTTTGATGTGAGTTTTCTTCATTGTACCTGTCTTGAGCTTTGTTTGAATTCTTCACTTGCTCTTGTAGTACTCCAAAATGTCATTCGGTCAATACTTGCTGGTAAGTTCAAAGTGCACTCACCTGATTGTCGAAACCTAAATATTTGTTTTCTTTCAGCTCTATCATCTAAAGGTAACTAACTATGCCTTTATGCCAAAGCCCGGAATAGAAGATTTATTCTCTGAAATAATACTGGTAAGATATAAAAGGTATTGCTTTGACAATGTATACTTAATGAAAGCCTTTTAATTTGAAAATAAAAAATGTGATTCTATTCCCATATCTCTTGATGCTGCTATGTTTTATACGTGGTGTATGTGTGAGTGAGATCTTGGAGTTGATTGTTTCTGTCTTAAAGATCAAAGATCTGTGAGCTGTTGTGTATTATATGGACTTCACTTGTGTACACTTCCCCATGAAATAATGGATACATTGTAAGATGCACTATTTTATTCTATTAGAGAATATTACTATTGAATAAATCTTTTTCTTTCTTTTTTTTTTTTTAAGGAAGAGCTTCACAAACTCAAGTGTGCTTTGGCAACACTAACCTTCTCTGTATCGTTCCAATTTTAGTATATGTGCTGCCGAAGTGAACACCGAATAAATCTTTTTTAAAAAAATATATTTTATTGATTTTTTACAGAGAGGAAGGGAGAGAGATAGAGAGCTAGAAACATCGATGAGAGAGAAACATCGATCAGCTGCCTCCTGCACATCTCCTACTGGGGATGTGCCCGCAACCAAGGTACATGCCCATTCACCGGAATCGAACCTGGGACCTTTCAGTCCGCAGGCCGACGCTCTATCCACTGAGCCTAACTGGTTTCGGCTGAATAAATCTTTTAAAGTAATTTCGAGTTTTGTAAATGATGCCATCAAAGTCACTTTTTTTCCTGTGACAATGGGTTTAGCTGAAAACTTTTTGAGGGCATGTCCATTTGTGGTTTTCACATTTAGCTGACTGGAACTATATTCAGGACAGTGCTGTCTGTGTAATAGATTTTCCATAATTGAGAGGAATATTGCAGTAGCAGTGACATTGTTGTACCCAGGATGCAGAATTGTCATGAACTCTGCAGAGGGAGAGAGGACACGTTCCCAGACTGAAGTGCTGGCTGAACTCAGAAAAATAATTATATCTTTCTTTTTCCATTTCCTGTTCCTCTCTGGTTTTTCACTTTGTCTTCTAGGCTGCCATTCTTTTTGCAGTGCTATGACCACAGCATGTAAAGCTCTTCCTGTCCCACATCAGCCATTCAAACCTCTGTAACTTCCACCCAGCACTTTGGAATTTATAATGCCATGACTGACATCAGAATTTGGGGAATATTTTGCTTTATGAGCCCCAATCTGGGCTCAAACTCGCAATCCTGGCACATTGAAAGGGCACTCCAACTAGCAAAGTTACTCCTTGGCCAGGACAACATTAATGAATCTTTTTGTTGTTGTGAATGCTCACCTGAGGCTATTTTTCCATTGAATTTTAGAGAAAGTGAAAGGAAAGGGACAGACACAGAGAGAAACATCAGTGTGAGAGAGACACCTTGATTGGTAGCCTCCTGCACAGGCTAGGGGTCCAGCCTGAAAGGTAGGTACGTCCCCTTTACCGGAAGCAAAGCCAGGACTTTCAGCCCATGAGCCAATGATATATCTGCTGAGTGACACCGCCTAAGGCCAGAATTAATGATTCTTAAGTTAAAAATATATCCCAATAACATCTTCAGTGTATATATTTGACAGGTTTGTTATCCATACATGACAGATCATTGAGAAAGAGAAAAGAAAACAAAAAATAGGGGATTTGGCGGGGAAGGGGGCAACAAAATAGGTTATAATTGTAAGAGGTAATATTTCTGGCCCAGCTTGTGTTACTTAGTTGATGAGCATTGACCTTAGAACCAAGAAGTAGGGTTGGATTCCTCTTCAGGGCTCATGCTGGGATTCCCCTTAAATCCCCAATAGGGGGCATACAGGAGTCAGTCTTTCTCCCTTCCTCTGAAATCAATACAATATTGTAAAAAATAAATGTAGGTCTGAGAAACAGCAGCTGTGTGTGAAGCCTCCCCCCACCAGCCAGAGGAGCCACCACAGCGGTGAACAGCACCCACCACAGGAGCTTCTGCCAACTGAGGAGCAGCTGCTACCGCAACTGCTTGGGGAGCAACCACAGCCCGAGGAGCCACTGCCATCCAGGGAACAGCCACTGAACAACTCAACATCTAGATATGTTGGTGAGATCAAACATGGGCAGACAAAGAAATCGCCAAAGGAAAGAAAAGGAGGGCTCGCCAGAAAAGCAGCTAAGCGATACAGAGGCATGCAACATGACAGAAAAAGAATTCAGAATAAGGGTTCTAGAGTCCATAAACCGGATGGTGGGGAAAATCAACAACTTACGTAAGACCCAAGAAGAAATGATGAGCGATATAGCTGCAATAAAAAATACCATTGAAAGTATCAACAGTAGACTAAAAAAAGCAGAGGACCGAATTAGTGAATTAGAAGACAAGGGAGCGAACACACCTAAACTGTACTGCAATTGGAGAAAAAAATTAAAAGACAGGAGGAGAGCCTAAGGGAGCTTTGGGACAACATGAAACGAAACAACATACGAATAATAGGGGTGCCAAAACAACAGAAAGAGGAACAAGGATTCGAAAACCTATTTGAAGAAATAATATCTGAGAACTTCCCTGAGGTGGGGAAGAAAAAAGTCACACATGCCCAGAGAGTCCCAAACAAGGTGAACCCGAAAAGACCCACACCAAGACACATCATAATTACCATGGCAAATGTTCAAGACAAAGAGAGAATCTTACAGGCTGCAAGAGAGAGACAGAAAGTTACATACAAGGGATCTCCCATCAGATTATCAAATGATTTCTCAACAGAAACACATCAGGCCAGAAAAGAATGGACGGCAATTTACAAAGTGATGCAAAGCAAAGGACTGAATCCAAGAATACTCTATCAAGCAAGGCTATCATTCAAAATTGAAGGGGAAATAAGAAGCTTCACAGACAAAAAAAGGGTAAGGGAGTTTATCACCACCAAGCCGGCAATGCAAGAAATGCTAAAGGGACTGGTGTAAAAAGAAGAAATAAAAAGCTAAGAAAGAAAACAGGCACAAATATTAGAAATGGCTACAAACAAGTACGTCTTAATAATAACTTTAAACATAAACGGACTAAATGCTCCAATCAAAAGACATTGTGTGCCTAAATGAATCAAAAAACATGACCCATATATTTGCTGTCTTCAAGAGACCCACCTCAGAATAAGGGACTCACACAGATTGAGAGTGAAGGGATGGAAAAATATCTTTCAGGCAAATGGAAATGAATAAAAAGCTGGAGTAGCAATACTTATATCTGACAAAGTAGACCTCAAAGTGAATGCCATAACAAGAGATAATTTTGTAGCATCTTCTTTTAGTTCTCTAATTAGGGTTTCTCAATGCTCCTGCCACATCTGGAGCAGAGGCCTTCCAGGGGAAGAGGCGGTGTCTAGGAGGAAACCGGAGCCCCTGTTGACCCCTGGTGACCAGGTTTCGAATGCTGGGGATCCAAAGGCAGCCTGACTTGGGCTGTTATGGATATGCTGGTTGAAGATGGTGTCTGCATTCCTGCAGTAAGAGGAAGTGCATGGCCTTGAGGTAGCACTGTCCAAGTTTTCTCTTGTAGTAGAATTTCTCTTGCTGAGCAATAGTCTATTCATCTGTTTCTCCAGAAGTTCGGTGCTAAGCTCTGCTAGCCTCTCCTTCATCCTGTGAAAATCAGTTAGTTTATTTTCCAATAACTTTTTGCGTTCCATTTCTTCTTGGCAGAGTCGCACATATTTTTCCTATTCTCTTTTGATACCATCTTGAGAAATTTGCACTTTGGAGATTTCTGATTCCAGCTCTTTATTTCTGGCTTCCAAAGGACTTCTTATTGAAGCCTGATAATTTATCATCTGTGCTGACATTTCTTGAGATGCTCTTTGTATCTGTAAAAAGGAATTGATTTGTTCTCCGGTGTCTGCTACATCCCGTCTTGCTCTTTCATCAGTCTTCTTTTTCTACTTGTCTGCTTCACAGATTTCTATCCTATTCGTTTCCATATATGTTCTGAGTCTTACTGTTTGTTATTCCCACTTCTGTGCTGCATTCTTTGTTCTTCACATTCCTTTAGAAGTGCTTCCATTGCTAAATGCTGATGAGGTGTCTTTTCTTTAAGCAGACGTATAGATTTTGAAGATGAAGGTTGTACTTTTGCTATAAGAACATCATTAACCGCGGGTTCAACTGCCTGGGGAGACTCTTCATCTTCTCCTAGGATTCCTTTCCAGAAGGAAGTTGCTCTTAAACGCCAAATCATATTTCCCACAGTTCAGTCTCAATGGGATAACCGTTGTGATGGAGTAAAACGGCCGCCTCTCCTCCCTTCTCCCCGCAGAACGCTGGCAGCAGGGCACATGCACTGCAACGGACTGGGCTGAAGTGTGCATGCCCGGTAATGGGCTTAGTCCCCATTGGGCTTGCACAGTCACTTGGGCCATGCAGTGAGGCTTGTCATTTTCTTTTCTTTTTTTATTTCTTAACTCTTTCTTGACTTTGGCAAATTAAAATAGAATAAGTTAACAAGTATTTTTTTCAAAAAAATGTTTTGTTCAAAAATACTGTCAAAAATTCCTAAAAAGCTTTCAGTACTGAATATAACTATTAGCACAGTGTCAAAAATGTTGAAGAGGGAAACAAAATAAAAATGTGTGGTCCTGCAACCTGGCCTTCCTGTGCCATCACCAGGGACACCTGGGAGACAAAGAGGAGGAGGAGGCAAGGCTCCAGGGAGGCCACACACAGACCCCCCCCCCAATGTTTTTTATTGACACAATTTGTCCTGAGATGAGGCAGAGATATACACTTCAAAGGGTCAGTGTTTCCTACAGAGTCCGTTGTCAGAATGGGGGAATTACCCTACGGCTGTTCAGGTGTTTGGCCAGTAAGAGGCAATAACATATAGATTAAGATGCCCTGGGCTGTCTGGCAGCCACGAATCAATTTAATGTATCCTATTCAGGTTTGGGGAAATGCCCTCAGCCATTCCCAGTTGCAGCCCTACTGTCATGCTGGAATTGGTCTCCAGCAATACTCCAAAATTCAAATGTAGTTAGGTAATATTTGTATACTTGAATATATCAAAAGAATTGATGTTTCCATATGTACCATTAACTTAGACTATTCTTTATATTGAAATCATTTGAAGTCTTCTGACAAGAAAATATGAATGTGATTTTTATTCCCATATTACTTGATGTTGCTATGTTTTATGCCTGGTGTGTATGTGAGTGAAATCATCAGGTTGATTGTTCCTGTCTTAAAGATCTGTGACCTGTGGTATATTATATGGACTTTCCTTGTGTACACTTTTTCATGGAATAACGTATACATTGTAAGAGGCAGTATTTTCTTCTATTAGAAAATTGTGCTAGTGAATAAGTCTTTAAAAAAAATTTTTTTAATGCTCACTGAGTATATTTTTTCCAGATTAAGGAGGAAACTGGTCTAGCAAGACGTGTCAGACCCTAAAAACGGTGAACAATGCATTGCCCTGGGTGGGGGGAGAGGTTGTTATCGCTGGCCCTAGGACAAATCATCGATACCTGGGGACCTTCCTGTAAGCCCACAAAAAGGGGCAGAACCATATCTGCAAGACAGTGACCCCAGAAGGTTATATAAAAGCCGAAGCTTCTGCCTGTTACTTCACTCTGATTTGGAAATTATTTCCAGAGTCCACTAGTGTTAATAAATGGGGTCCCTCCCTTTCTCTAGGAAGCGTGCTTAGTATTTCTTTGCTCGTCTGTAACAAGATCAGGTTGAGGAGCCTGCAATCTAGTTATATGCCTTTGACCGGAATTGAACCCAGGACCCTTTAGCCTGCAGGCCGATGCTCTATCCATTGAGCCAAACCAGCTAGGGCTGCATCAATCTTTTAAAATAGTTCTTGAGTTTTGTAAATAATGTCATCAAAGTTAGTTCCTTTTCTGTACCAATATGTTCAGCTGAAAACTTTTTGAGGGCATGCCAATGTGTGGTTTTGATGTCTAGGTGACCAGAACTACACTGAGGACAGTGCAGTCAGTGTAATCGATTTTCCATAATTAAGAGGAATAGTGAAAGACCCACCTGCACTTTTGCAGCCTAACCCAACAAACCGCATACTTCAACTCCTTGCACCCATGGGAGACACACTCAAGAACAGACCCAGGAGAACCAAGATGGCAGCGTAAGGTACAGACCTGTGCGTACTGCATCCCACAACAACAACGAAACTACCAACTATAGGACAAACAGCTATCATACGGAACCATGGGAAAGCTGGCCCAGTGGAAGTTCTACAACTGGAAGGAAAGAAAGAAGAGCATTGAGACTGAGTAAGATGTATAGAGACACCAAGTACAGAGCCCAACCCAACAAACTGCAGATTTCAACTCCTTGCATAGAAAGAAGAGCAGTGAGACTGAGTAGGATGTGCAGAGGCACCAAGTACAGAGCCCAACCCAGCAGGCTACAGATTTCAGCTCCTTGCATCGAGGAGGGACGCACTTGCGGGGGGTGGGCCGGAGTCGGGTTTGGGGCAGGCCGGGCCGGGCCCGCTGGGCCAGGGATATGGAACTGCTGTACCAGCAGGCGCACAAGGACATCCACCGGTTCCAGTCTCGCGTTTGACGCTGGGGGATGGCAGACGGGCTGTCGGTGCACTTGGTGGAGGGCGAAGTCCGAGCAAGCATGCTGGATATTCAGCCACCAGGAACGCCTGGAGATTTTGTCTGGTTGGGAGCCGCCCAGCAGGAAACAGAGTAGCAAACTTCGTGTTGCCCAGTGAGGTCGGACGGCCCCAATGAGGTTGAAACAGCCCCAGTGAGGTTGGGACGGCCAGGATGAGGCTGAAACCGCCCCAGTGACGTCAGAACGGCCTCGGTGATGTTGGGATGGCCCCAGTGAGGCCGCAACGGCCCTGGTGAGGTAGGGATAGCACCGATGTGGTTAAAACGGCCCCGGTGAGGCCGGGACGGCCCCAGTGAAGTTGGGACTGCCCTGGTGGGGTTGAAACAGATAATGGGGACCAGTATAGACTGATGAACAGGGGTAGATGCAGAGGCAGAGCAGCATTGAATAGACTGTCAAACTACAGTGGGAAGGCTGGGGAGGGTTTGGGGGGGGGCGTTAAGAGTTCAACCGAAGGATTTATATGCATGCATATAAGAATAACTAATGGAGCCGGAACCAGTTTGGCTCAGTGGATGGAGCGTCGGCCTGCGGACTGGAGGGTCCCGGGTTCAATTCCGGTCAAGGGGCATGTGCCTGGGTTGCGGGCACATCCCCAGTGGGGGATGTGCGGGAGGCAGCTGGTCGATGTTTCTCTCTCATCGATGTTTCTGGCTCTCTATCGCTCTCCCTTCCTCTCTGTAAAAAATCAATAAAATATATTTAAAAAAAAAAAAAAAGAATAACCAATAGACACAAGACACTAGGTGTAGGGGAGGCCGGGGGAATGTCAAGGGGGGGCGGAGGAAGGAGACATATGTAATACTCTTTATAATACTTTAAGAAATAAAAATTATAAAAAAAAATAATACTCAGTGGATATTTCGTCGGCCTACGGACCGAAAGGTCCTGGGTTCGATTCCGGTCAAGGGCATGTACTTGGGTTGTGGGCACATCCCCAATTGGAGATGTGCAGGAGGCACCTGATCAATGTTTCTCTCTCATCGATGTTTCTTTTTTCTTTTTTTTTTTTTTTTTAAATATATTTTATTGATTTTTTACAGAGAGGAAGGGAGAGAGATAGAGAGTTAGAAACATCGATCAGCTGCCTCCTGCACATCTCCCACTGGGGATGTGCCCGCAACCCAGGTACATGCCCTTGACCGGAATCGAACCCGGGACCCCTCAGTCCGCAGGCCAATGCTCTATCCACCGAGCCAAACCGGTTTCGGCTCTCATCGATGTTTCTAACTCTCTATCCCTCTCCCTTCCTCTCTGTAAAAAAATCAATAAAATTTATTTTTAAAAAATAGTAATAATAATAAAATCAATAGGCCTGTACTCAGGCTAACCAAAGAAAAGAGAAAGAACACAAATTACTAAAATCAGAAATGAGAGCAGGGTAATCATGACAGATACCATGCAAATTAAGAGGATAATAAAAGAATAGTATGAATAACACTATGGACACAAGTTTGATAATCCAGATTAAATGGACAAATGCCATTTGAAATCTACCGTAGGACTGAGGCAGTAGTGGTGACAGAAGTGGAAGCTGGCTCATTGGGCCTGACAGACCCAATTGTATTTTGCCCATTCACCTCATCATGGGGGGCGGTTCTAATCTTATGTGGGGGCTCTCTGATGCTTAGAAAAGAATGTGATGGTAACTGGCATCACCCTTATGTAGAGTTAAAGACTGGCCAGGGGGAAAAAAACCCACCCCTGAACAAATGCTCCTTCTAAATGCTCAACATACAATAAAATGCTCCTGCTAGTTTGAAAGAGGACTTGTGAATTGATTAGGAGTAATATTGAAGGAAGTTCTTTTGATTTAGATGTAATCCTAAAAAAAAAAAAAGAGGAATATTGCAATAGCAGTGACATTGTTGTACCCAGGATGCTGAATTGGCATGAACTCTGCAGGTGGAGAGAGGACACGTTTCCCAGGCTGCACTGCTGGCTGAACTCAGAAAAATTAATTCTATTTCTTTCATTTCTCATTTCCTGTTGCTTTCTTGTTTTTCACTTTGTCTTCTACGCTGCCATTCTTTTTGCAGTGCTATGCCCACAGCATATAAAGCTCTTTCTCTCCCACATCAGCCATTCAAGCCCCTGTAACTTTTTTTTTTTTTTTTAATATATTTTATTGATTTTTTACAGAGAGGAAGGGAGAGAGATAGAGAGTTAGAAACATCGATGAGAGAGAAACATCGATCAGCTGCCTCCTGCACATCTCCTACTGGGGATGTGCCCGCAACCCAGGTACATGCCCTTGACCGGAATCGAACCTGGGACCCTTCAGTCCGCAGGCCGAGGCTCTATCCACTGAGCCAAACCGGTTTCGGCCAATCCCCTGTAACTTCCACACAATAGTTGGGAATTCATAATGCAATGACTGACATACCACAATTTGGCATCTGTGTACTTTGTAATTGGAATGATTTTTCTTGTCTTCATTTTCATTGGAAAGAAACCTTAATAATTTCTCAGTGTTATCCCATGAACTTCTTTATTGGGATGAAATTAACTCATGTTAAACAGGTTTCATTCCCATTTTTTATATATTTTTATTTATTTAATATATTTCATTGATTTCACAGAGGAAGAAAGAGAGAAAGATAGAAACATCAATGATGAGAGAATCATTGATTGGCTGTCCTCCTGTACGTCCCCTACTGGGGCGGGGGAATCGAGCCTGCAAACCCAGGCATGTGCCCTTGGCCGGAATCGAACCTGGGACTCTTTAGTCTACAGATGGATGCTCTATCCACTGAGCCAAACAGGCTAGGGTTCTGTTCTCTCTTGAATGTAGCCTAATGTTCCTCATTTTTTCTAGAGGAAACCCAGAGACCATGGCAGCTTTGCAGTTGAAACCTTTTCTGTTTTTGGATGCAAAGTTATTTCGTATACTCACAGCCTGACCAGAGATTTCAACATTTTATTTTCATGGCACACGTGAACTAAATACTGAAATTCAGTGGTCCACCAAAATATATAATTTCTCAATCTGCTGAAAAAAAATGTCTGATTTTGATCCATACACACCACACAGCTATTACTGTGTTTGCTGTTGTCACTTATTTTATTTGATAATCTATGGGTAATGTAGTCTTTGTTATTGACTAAGCAGTCACTAATTGTTTTTAAAACAATTTTAAAGTTGTTTTAAAAATTCTTGCAGCACACCAGTTTGCCCGTGTGACACTCCTGATGAAAATTGCAGCTGGCCCTAAGGTTTGGCTGAGTGAATAAATAGAGCGTGAGCCTGCGGACTGAAGGGTCCCAGGTTTGATTCAGGTCAGGCATGTACCTTGGTTGCGGGCACATCCCCACTGGGGCGTGTGCAGGAGGCAGCTGATCGATGTTTCTCTCATTGATGTTTCTAACTCCCCCTTCCTCTCTGTAAAACATCAATAAAATATATTTTTAAAAAAGAAAAGAACATCGCAGCTGTAAACATAAAATCCATCTTGTCTAATGTGTCATTTAAGACCACTTTTTCCTTACTGATTTATATCTCTGGGAGATCTATTCATTGATGTCAATGGGAAGTTCAAGTCCCCTCCTATGATTGTATTAATTAACTTGAAAATACTGCCCTTTCCCTCCCCCTGCCTCACTGAGGATTTATGACCCAGGCAAATCAGAGGCAGAAAGTTTCTGGTTTCAAACCCAATCTGCCCGCTTTTCGAATTCCCTGTAACTTCACTGTAAGAATGTGCTCCCGGCTTGTGAAGATCCTGGGAAAGACCCCTCCCTGGGACACCTGCAGCTGAAGGGCAGACCAGCCATAGCTCTAAGCACAGCCTCTGGGAGCTGGGAAACTTCTGTGTGAATTCCAGGTTCCTCCTCCCTCTTTATGCTTTTGCCACAGCTGCCATTTACTCACTGGCACCCTAATAAAGGAACAGCCCCTCTATCTGGGGTGCCTTGTGCCATCAGAGGGCACCTGGCCCTTTCCTCCCTTTAAAGAAGTAAAATAAACGCCCTCCCTCTGCTCCTGTCTCTTCTCTCCCTTGTGAATCCTTTCGCAGCCGCCTCACCAGCCAAAACCTTAAGAATGACTTGGGAAACTCCCCGAGGAAGGGCTGTGCTGTGGACAGCGGTTCTCAATCTGTGGGTCGCGACCCCTTTGGCGGTCGATCCACCCTTTCACAGGGGTCGCCTAAGACCATCCTGCATATCAGATATTTATATTATGATTCATCTCAGTAGCAGCATTACAGTTATGAGGTAGCAACGAAAATAATTTTATGGTTCGGTCACAACACGAGGAAGAGTATTTAAAGGGCCAGAAGGTTGAGAACCACTGCTGTGGGACGAGGTACAGGGACCCGGGGCTGCCCCCTCGCTCCTGCCCCGCCCCCCCTCCCTCTGTCCCTGCACAGGCCTGGCCGCCGGGCTCGGCCCCGCCCCCATCGCGGAGCCGCTCAGCTCAGGCTCTGGCCCCGCCCACCCCGCAGGGAGGCGCATGCGCTGTTCCTTGCAGACGCGGAAGCGGCCGTGGAGGGGAAGGTGGCGGTTCCCCCTGAAGAGGGTGTTTGCCTTTAAAGCTGACGCTCCCCGCCCCCCTCCCCGCAGGGAAGGCTGAGGGCGCTGCCGGCGCTGAAGTCCTTGTTGGGGTCCCCGCCCCGGAGCCTCTCTCAGCGGTGAGTCCGCGTCCCGGGAGGCTGCGCGGTGCGGGCGCCACGTGCCTTTGGGAGGAAACGGAGGCCCCGGCCCGGGGTCTCTCCGCCTGTGGCTGTGGCCACCGCCTGCCGCGCGGTTTTCCCGCTGAAAACCGTTCCCGGGGCCGCCGGTCCTCCCCGCGGGGCTGAGAGTCTGGGTCAGGGGGTTCCCGCCCTTGGCGCCCCTCCCCCCGCCCGGCGCTTTCCGCCCAAAGAGCCCGGATGGCTCCCGGCCTGGGGGTACGCACCCCCCTCCTAGGCCCACCCCCATTTAATGAGGGGTCTGCCTGCCCGGGGAGCACAGTGTCCATGGGGGGCTCAGGGGGGAGGACGCGGTGTCCCCTGAAGAGGTGACCTGCCCGCAGGGAGGGGCTTTGTGGGCGCGGTGACTGCGGGGGGCGGGGGCCCAGGCTGGGGGGTCAGGAGAGGGAGTGAGAGACAGACACGTGGGCGGGAGACAGGGCAACGAGGGGTCCACAGAGAGGGGCCCATGGGGGTGTGGGGGGGACTGGACGGCGACGGTAGGAGTGAGGGGGTCACTCGGGAAAGTGGCCTGAGGAGGAAGGAAGCGGAGACACAGGGAGGAGGGGGAGCCCAGAGAGAGGAAGGGGGGCTGAGAGGGAGCGGGTCCTGGGGAGCAGAAGTGGGGGCCGCACAGGAGGAGGCACTTGAGACAGAGACACGGGTTCAGAGGAGAAGAGTTGGGGAGCGAGTGCAGGACAGAAACGGGGCTCAGGGATGAGGGAGCAGAGGGAGCAGCCCTGAGTCAGCAGCTGTGGGAGCGGGACAGACGGGAACAGGCAGCAGAGGGGCCGCGGGCGTGGGGAGGGGAAGACGCAGACGTGTGTGGAGATGGAGCCTCAGAGACCGGGGGAAAGAGCCCCTGAAGGGAAGGAGGTTTCAGGATTTTCATGGTCCAGGTGTAGGACAGACAGAGAGAAAGGGGGGCGGGGGGGAAGCAGAGGATGGGGGGACACAGGAAAGGACCACAGTGGAGAGAAAGGAAACGGAGACAGAGACAGATCCACAGGCAGAAATACATCGTAGTGGGAGGAGGGGAACCCTGATCTGGGTGAGGGGTGAGCTGATGGGATGTGGATGGTTAATTTTGATACATTGGCTTGTGGCTCTATATGTTTAATTTAACAACTATATTGTTTAAACAGATTTGAATGAGAATTACAAATCTCCAGTTCAGAAGGCTTGCAAATTGTATAATTATTTGCTTCCATTTGCAACCTTTATTCACACAGAGGGAGAGACTGGTTTGTTCCTGATGGGTTCCTTGTCATTTTCTGGGAAGGATGGCAAGAAGGAGGTGACCTGGGACAAGAACTGACTGAGTCTGCCCCCACATGATGCTTTATCAAGGAATATTAGACGCATCGATCTTTTTTTTAGATCCAGGAATTTGGTTTTTCTGTCTCTGATATTTAATTCATGTAAATGGTCATTAACTTCTCAAATCACCACTGGTGACATCTCACACTCACCTCTTATAATTGTTTTCTTAATATAATGTGGTCTCCACTTTTTTCAAGCTTTAAACCTAGAAATAATTACATTAAAAAGAAACAACCCTAATTGTTTTCGGTTTTCAGTATATCGTGTGTACTTCAGATTCTGAGCCCTGCATCCTTTCTACTGTCTATCATACCATCAGGCATTGGTTGGTACACGATCTTTACTTGGTAAGGATGTCTTTGATCTTTTTAAAAAAATATTTTTTTTTTATTGATTTCAGAGAAAGGAAGGGATAGGGAGAGAGATTGGAATCTCCATGATAAGAGAGAATCACTGATTACCTGCCTCCTGCACGCCCCCTCCTGGGGATGGAGCCCCAAACCCTTGCATGTGCCCTTGACCAGAATTGAACCTGAGACCCTTCACTCTGCAGGCAAACACTCTCTCCCTTGAGTTAAATGGGATAGAGCACAATGTCAATGATCTCAGCAGTCAGAAGCTAGTTCTGTGAGTTGGTCCAATGTTCAGCACCTCTTTCCTTCCCTTCATGCATTTTGTTGAATGAGTGTCTGTGAGCCACAAAGGAGCCGTTCCCCTAAGTCCCTCTTGTCCATTCTCTGAAAATATTGAAGGATGGACTGGGTTGAACTGGAACTTGGTTCCCACAGAGCCCATCTATTCATGGTGAAGTCATTTGATGAGCATATTTCAATAGCTATCTTTCCCCAAAGGCTTTAGCATGAAGATCTATTCTCCGTAATTTCCTGGGACAAGAGGAAGGAAATCTGCCTGGGAAACCTGCAGGTGTACAACTTCCTGCTTCACCCCGTCCCACTACCCAGCGGTCTCAGGGGTGCTGGGTCTGATGTCTGGTACCCAGCGCTATTGAAAACAGCTCTGGGGGAGCTTTACAGGCCCCAGGAGAGAACTAGTTAAAGATGCCCTGTCATGGGCCTTAGGGCAGACTTTTTCAGGGGAGGTAAGGGGTGGAGTGTTGGGTTTGGGGTTACAACTGGGCAGTATGTGCTTTCATTGCTGTAGGAGCGTATGGATATCTTTGGAAGGGCAGACACATGAAGACAGAATAAAACCCCTCACAGTGCGGTCTCCATGTAGGAGCTCATTGTTCCTCACTCTCTCCTGTGACAAAGGACAGGAGGGCATGGCCTTTTCCTAATTTTCAGGTCCTCCTGACTGTGAGTGTGAGCTGAGCTGATTAACAGGCTGTGCGATCTCCTTTGAAGGCACATTCTGTGACTCCTCAACATACTGTCACCTGAGGAAACAACCCAGACCCCCGATCAGGACCCGGACCAAATGGCTGCTTCTCAGGTAAAAGAATGGTCCTGTCTCAGAGGCTATGTTTGCCTTTCCTTGAATATTTGTTGATATATTTCTCTTTTTCTCCCTATGCCTGTGTCCCCTCTGCTGCCCTTGTTACAGAATGTCCTCTTACTCACAGCGGGCTGACTCTGTGCTTCTTCTCCCTCTGCTCAGTCATCCCTAAACCCCCCTTTCTGTGCCTGCACTCGCTCCCCCAATTTATCTCCTCTGAACCAGTCTCCCTGTCTGAAGTGCCTACCCCTTTGTTGCCTGCACTTGGGTTCACCAGGACCCATCTCTCTTTCAGCCCCCCTTCATCTCTCTGGGCTCCGTCCTCTCCATATTTCTCTACTTCTGGTGTTTTTGCCTTTCTTGGTTGTTTTCCTTTCCTTATTTCTTTCCTTTTTTCTTATGATAGCCAGTGAAAGCAGCTTCTATATTTCCTTCTCTCTTTTTTTTTTCTCAATTTTTAAAAAAAATATATTTTATTGGTTTTTTACAGCGAGAAGGAGAGAGGGCTAGAGAGTTAGAAACATCGATGAGAGAGATCGATCAGCTGCCTCCTACACACCCCCCACTGGGGATGTGCCCGCAACCAAGGTACATGTCCTTGGCCGGAATCAAACCTGGGACCTTTGAGTCCACAGGCCGACGCTTTATCCACTGAGCCAAACCGGTTAGGGCTCCCTCTCTCTTTTTTTAATATGTTTTTATTGATTTCAGAATTGGAAGGAAAGGGGGGGGAGGGGGAGAGGGAGAGAGAGAGAGAGAGAGAGAGACATCAGTGAGCAGAGTGAATCTTTGATTAGTTGCCTCCTGCACATCCTCCACTGGGGATCCAGTCTGAAACCTGGAGTGTGTCCTGACCAGGAATGCAACCTTGCCCTCCTGGTTCATAGGTCAACACTCTACTTCTGAACCACTCTGGCCGGGATATACTTCTCTTCTTTTTCCCAGAGCCTTCTCTGCCTTCATTTTTTGCAGCCTCCACAAGGTCAGGAAGCATTCCCACCTTTAATGAATGACTCTCAACTATTCAGAACATCCCTTTTATGAGAGATCCACCTGGGAAGGCATCCATGTCTAACATCCCTATTGGGATTTGAGATGGGGTCAGAGGCTCTTGTGTCTTGAAGAAGGGAAATGTAGGTTTTAGGTTCAAGTGGCTGCAGCATCAGCTTTTTATCAGGGGTAAGAAAATGCACATTTTACTGCTCACAATAGCTCACAAAGTTCTAAGAAGAGTAAATAAAAGAGAGTTGCTCACTAGATTAGTACGAAAGACTTGGTAGGTAAATGTACTATTAGCTTACAGAACATGAGAGGTACACATGCATTGACACATGCAAAAATTAATGTTTATTTTTTATTATTTCCTCATAATTATTTATTTATTGATAGATTTTTGCCAGTAATGTCAACAGTGGCGCCCTGCCCTTCCATGTGCCTCAGTCAACTGACGCCCATTGTCTCACTCTACCTCAGGGGTCCTCAAACTACGGCCCGTGGGCCACATGCGGCCCGCTGAAGACATTTATCTGGCCTGCGGAGTGTTTTTGCCACCGCTACCTGTCCTGCTTAGCAGCCGACTCGTTCCGGGCCCACAGTGCGCATGTGTGGAATGTCTGAGGGACAGGGAACTGGCCCCCTGTTTAAAAAGTTTGAGGACCTCTGCTCTACCTGATGTTCATGTGGCAGAGGTGTTGCACTCACCGTAGAGTTAATAGTCCCCGTTTCTCCGTAAGAAGGGTTCGTAGGGGTTTAATCAAAGTTGTGCAAAGACCATCACTTCACATCTGGAAATGTCCCTCTTAGTTTGTGTTTCCTTTTGAAAATGAAGGACTTAATGTTTATTTCCTATAGATCATTGGCTTTTTCATGGGAGCTTTATATAATCAGGCCTTGATTCTTTAAATTTTCATTATATTTTATACTCATGTAACGGACATACTGTACATGATCACTTTTTGTATTTTCTAGAAAGTTTCCAAGAATGATATTATTAATGTGTGTTCAGTTACATTAAATTTCTACAACATAGCTCTGCACTGATGACACAAAAATTTTGAATGAAGTTTAGTAGTAAGAAAAATTAGTGCCGAAACCGGTTTGGCTCAGTGGATAGAGCGTCGGCCTGCCGACTGAGGGGTCCCAGGTTCGATTCCGGTCAAGGGCATGTACCTGGGTTGCGGGCACATCCCCGGTGGGAGATGTGCAGGAGGCGGCTGATCGATGTTTCTCTCTCATCGATGTTTCTCACTCTCTATCTCTCTCCCTTCCTCTCTAAAAAATCAATAAAATATATTTTAGAAAAAAAGAAAAATTAGTTCCCCCAGGCTGGTGTGGATCAGTGGTGGAGGGTTTGATTCCTTGTCCAGGGCAAGTAGGTCCTGGGTACCCGTGGTAGGCAGCCAATCCATGTAATGTATCTCTCTGTTTCTCTCACATTTCTCTCTCTCTATCTCTCTCTCTCTCTCTCTATCTCTCTCTCTCTCCCCCCACACACACCCTCTCTCCAACCTTCCTTCCTTCCTCCCCTCCCTGTCTTTCCCTTTCCTGGCTCTACCTCCCTGCCTTCCACTTTTGAAAAGTCAATGCTAAAAATCTCCTCAGGTGAGGATTTACAACCACAAAAAGGAAATAATAAGTATAACTTGTTTTGAATCCTTATGTTTCTCTCCTTATTGTGTTTATAAAACACAAAGGGGAACATACACAAATAGATTAATGAGATTTACAGAATCACTAAAGCATCTTGATTTCATAGTTGTGAAATGTATGTCTCTATGCTTAAATGGTTAACATGATTTCAGCTATTTTTTCTTTTCTTTTTTTTTTTTTTCAAGAACATTTTTATGGATTTCAGATAAGAAGAGAGAGTTAGAAACATTAGTGATGAGAGACAATTATTGATCTGCCTCCTGAACACCCCACACTGGCATTGAGTCCAGACCGGGAATCAAATCTGACCTCTTGGTTCATGGGTCAGCACTGAACCGCTGGACCAGGCAGAATAATCTTATTCTAAGATTACTCATGTGAAATTTTCCACTAAGATTATGGTTCATATGTGTTCTATTTCATGACAACTGTAAATTCCATTAACTACCGTTTTAGTTCTAAGTTTGGTATGAATTTTTTCTTCTGTTTTCTTTTTTGGGGTATTCAGAAGTATGGCACCTGATACGGAAACATTGACATCGAAGTAAAAAGTGAGCTTGTTACACATGTGGAAACACAGGCCCCATCTGAGAATCTGGATCAGAATCTGTGTCTTCATAGAAGTTCATTTCATAGTGGTTGCTTTACACTTGAGAAGAAGTCGATATACTTCCAACCCACCATCACATTTACAGCTGAGAAATATGCACCACTGACCCTGAACGATGCAAACAAGCACTCAAAAATCCATATGCCTGTGTCCATGCCATAATTTAATTTTTTAAATATATATTTTTTTATTTCAGAGAGGATGGGAGAGAGAGATAGAGAGAAACATCAATGCTGAGAGAGAATCATTGATCAGCTGCTTCCTGTACACCCCCTACTGGGGATCCAGCACGAAACCAAGGCATGTGTCCTTGACTGGAATTGAACCTGCAACTCTTCAGTCTGCAGGCCGACACTCTATCCCAGCCGTGGGAAAACTACGGCCTGCGGGCCGGATCCAGCCCATTTGAAATGAATAAAACTAAAAAAAAAGAAAAAGACCGTACCCTTTTATGTAATGATGTTTACTTTGAATTTACATTAGTTCACACAAACACTCCATCCACGCTTTTGTTCTGGCCCTCCGGTCCAGTTTAAGAACCCATTGTGGCCCTCGAGTCAAAAAGCTTGCCCACCCCTGCTCTATCCACTGAGCCAAACCAGCTAGGCCTATGTCTTAATTTTAAAGTTTATTTTCTTATAATGAAAAATCTGTACTGTGGATCTGTGTACATGTGTCATCCTCATTTGTCAGTGTCAGAAAACACATCAGAGAATGTTACTGATCAAAGTGATCTTATTGGGTGATTCAGGATACTCCCCTAGTACCCAACCTCTTCTCCTAACACTGTTTTCATGTTGTGTGACATTATGAACTCTTCTGGTGACCTCTTGGTAAATGTGTCTTTTCTTGCAGGGACCGTTGACCTTCAGGGATGTGGCCATAGATTTCTCTCAGGAGGAGTGGGAATGCCTGGACCCAGCTCAGCGAAAGTTGTACATGGATGTGATGTTGGAGAACTACAGCAACCTGGCTTCCCTGGGTGAGGTTGACTTGCTTCCGGAGTTCCTACTCCATCCCTAAGGTTTTATTTCCTTTATTATATTAACATCTCTGAGTGGCTTCTGCTTTCTATGGTAGATTTTTGCTCTCCAGGAAGAGATTGGGCCCTAGCTGGTTTGGCTCAGCGGATAGGCTCAGTTGCCTGCAGACTGAATAGTCCCAGGTTAGAGTCAGGTCCAGGGCCAATGCCCAGATTGTGCAGGAGGCTACAGATCAGTGATTCTCTCATCCTTGATGTTTCTTTCTCTCCCTCTCCCTTCCTCTCTGAAAGCAAGAAAAATATGTTTTTTAAAAGGAACAAATTGGGGATTTTCTTATGTAGAAAAGAAAGGCTTTGTTATATGAATTAGGAACTCAATATTTGTACACTTTACATGACTACATGGAAGTCCTATCAGAAAAAAATGCTTTCGAATATCATTTTGTAAAATGTTTTAATATTCTGTCATGTCTTCTGGTCAGAGGACAAACTGGATTTGAAATGGGAAAGCTTCTATCAAAATTCACACTCTATTTCTTTTATCTTTTGATTTTTTAAAATTTTGTTGAATTCAGAGAAGAAAGGAGAATTAGAGAGATAGAAACTTCAGCTGGGCATTAATTGATTTATTTGTATGTGCCCTGCCCAGAGATCAAACTGTAGCTGGACAAGTGGAATGAAGTTAACTAAAAGAGGACATTTTGCCAAGAAAGGACGGGAGCCTTCAAGCAGGCCACGTCAGAACAAAGTCTTGCAAGTAAGACTTACTGTTCAGAGGCAGAACTTTTCCTTGAGGTGATAAATAGTCCATAAGGGCATGGAAAGTTCAAGGGAGGGCGCACTGCTGCAGGTGGAAAGGGTCTTTGTATAACATAGGAAATTAATAGTGTAATGTATAACTTAGCTCAGATGATCTCATAAGCATGCTTGTTAATCATTGTTACTTGCTGTACTCCATTGTTATTTGCTGTACTCCCTGAATAAAAGCCATGAGGGCTTTGGGGGCTTTTGCTACTTGCCTGACTAGCAGTAGCCCTCTGCTTCTCTAAACTTAATCCTGCATGCCAAGCTCATCTCAGTGTCTCCGTTCACAAAGAACATCAACACAAACTTACAACTTTATTATATAGGTACAGTTCTCTTAGCAACTGGGCTACCTATGCAGGCAGATTGGATTCTTTCACTTACTTCTATGTATCTAGGTTTCTGTCATATCTTTTCATGGCTTGATGTATTATTTCTTTACAGTAGTGAATAAGACTTCATTGTATGTACTTCAGTATATTTATCCATTCACTTGTTGACGGACCTCTGCATTGCTTCCAATTTTTGTAAATCATGAATAAGCAGCCCCTTATAGGCTTTTGTGTAGATAAAAGGCTTAACTCTTTGGTTTAAGAGTAAGGAGCCCAATTACTGAGTGTGTATTCAGTTTTATAAAAACCTCCAGAGCATCTCTCCAAGAGGCTGTAGCATTTGGCATTTTCAGCAGCAGTGATTGGAGTTCCAGTTGTTCCACCATCACAAAGGCATTTGGTATGGTCAATGTTCTGGATTTTATGACCAGTTCAGTGGTGGTTTACTGTTGCTTGCCTGTGCTCTTTGTTACTTCTCATTGTTATAATGTGCATTTCCTTAGTGTCATAAGACGTGCAGGATCTTGTCACACTGATTTTTTTTGTGTGTATATTTTGTAGTGCTGTGCATTAAGATGTTTGGCCCTTTTCACGTTGGTTCTTTTGTCCATGTTGAGTTTGAAGTCTTCCTTGTGTGTTTAGCATAATTGTCCTGTACATGTTGACATTATATATATATATATATATATATATATATATATATATATATAATATATATATATATTATATATATATACATATATAAATATATATATATATATATTATATATATATATATATATATATATATATATATATATATTAATGTCAGAGAGAAAGAGAGAGGAAGAGGGAGATAGAAGCATCAATGATAAGAGAGAATCATTGATCAGCTGCCTCCTGCACACCCCCTACTTTGGATCGAGCCCACAACTTGATATTGTTCCCTGACCAGGAATTGAACTATGATTTTCTGGTTCATAGGTGGATGATCAACTCCTGGGCCATGCCAGCTGGGCCATGTTGACTGTAACAAAATATTTTCTCAGCCTGTGGCTGCTGCTTCTTTTTTTCTGTTGAGATTGCCATATTTATTGTTCTTGTTTTTTTTTTAATGTTTGAGTTGATACATTGGATCTTTCCGTTTTAATACAATGGATTGAAATACAAACTTGGTTATGTATTTGCCTTTCAAAAATGTGAGATGTATGAAATTAATGTAGCTTTATAAGTACCGCGCGCTAACCGGTTGCGCCACTGGAGCTCCATATAATGTAGCTTTATATTCAATAACATGGAAGTTATATTTGCAGCTATTGTGTCATTTCTGGAATAAACACATAGTGAGTCTTGTCTTGAAGGAGATGAGTTGAGATATAAATTTTGTCTCCTTACATGTCAAGTCAAATGAAGTCATTTAATTGATTTTAAACTAGGGGCCTGGTGCACAAAGTCATACAGGGGTGTGATCCCTTGCCCTGGCTGGCCATCGCTGTATCACCCAGTCCCAATCAGGGCCAATCGGCTCGGGGGAGGGGTCGCGGGAGGTTGGGTGGCTGTGGGAGTTTGGCTGTAGGAGCTCACTGACTGCGTTGTGTCTGCCCCTGGTGGTCAGTGTTTGTCATAGTGATAGGTCGAGCGGTCGACTGGTCATAATGGTCGCTTAGGCTTTTATATATATGTAGATGGTACAGCATCATTATAAAAATAGTCCTTTTTTTCCCAGTCCAATATCTTTACTGTTGCAAATAGTGCTGCAGTGGATATATGTGTGGGTATATCTTTTTGAATTTGTGTTCTCTGTATAAATCCCCAGAAATGGAATCATTGTGTTACCTGATACTTGTTTATAAATATTGGAAAATCCTCCATCATGTTTTGTTAGTGGCTGCACCAATGTGTTTATAATCCTGCTGAGAGTGCATGAATGTTCTTATTTCTCCATTTCATTGGTAATACTTGTTTTTTTTTGATTTATGGATGATTGGCATCCTGTTAGGTGTTTGGTGGTATTTCATGGTGGTGTCCATTTGCATTTCTCTGGTGATGAATGAGTTGAACATCATTTAATATGTCTATTGGGAATCTTTATATCCTGTTTGGGAAATGTCTATTCAGGTCCTCTGCCCATTATTCAATCATACTGACTTTTGGAACATCGATGATGAGAGAGAATCATCAATTGGCTGCCTCTTGCATGATCAGGATCGAGCCTTCACCCCAGGCCTGTGCCCTGACGTGGAACCAAACCATGACCATCTAGTTCAGCGATGGCGAACCTTTTGAGCTCGACGTGTCAGCATTTTGAAAAACCCTAACTTAACTCTGGTGCCATGTCACATATAGAAATTTTTTAATATTTGCAACCATAGTAAAACAAAGACTTATATTTTTGATGTTTATTTTATATATTTAAATGCCATATAACAAAGAGAAAGCAACTAAAAAAATGAGTGCGTGTCACGTCTGACACGCGTGTCAGAGGTTCGCCATCACTGATCTAGTTCATAGATAGAAGCTCAACCACTGAGCCAGTGCTGCCAGGGAAATTCTTTGATGTTTTAAGTTGAACATATATTTCACTAATGATTCTGTATTTTTTAATTCTGGTACTATATTTTTCAATTTCCCCTTTGGTGTGGTGTTTATAAAATACTTTCTCATTCTATTTTTACTTTGGTTTTGTAATATTTTGGTGACATTATTTAGTTGTCTTTTTTTTTTTTTTTTTTTTTACTTTTGGGCTTTAAGATATTTAGTTCCATTCTTTTTTCAGGTAATTAATATATTTCCATTAATGTAGTGCCAGTTTGATTACATTTATTTGTTTCCTTGATGGTACACTTTTTCTGTTTTTGGAATGACGTGATATCTTTTGTTGAGACTCCAGAATTATATAGTAACAGGCTTTTGATCCTGATTTCTGTAGGAGAAAACAAATGATAATCATCTGTGGAAGGAATTTTTTCGGTCAACACTGTTTTCAGGATTTGTATTCTTGGTTCGGTCGTCTTATTAATTTACAAGTTGAAATGCTCTCTGTTTCTTTCTCAGACCCACGGTATCTTTTTAGGCTTCATATAGATCTTCAGTACCACAGTCTTTGTGGTACTTGAACACTTTCTCATTATTTCTTTGTAGCAGCCACTACAGGGTACTCACCGTGTACTGCCATTCTGTTCTCACTCTGTGTCATGCACAACAGACACATGTTCTTCAAGGTGCTTCAAAACAGGGAGATCATTGAACACGCACTTTCCTCATCTCTCTTTCCCTCCAGAGAAGAAACTGGGAATTGGCAGTGTTTTTATAATATTGCCATTGTGTTCCAAGGTGTTTGAGCAGGTATCATTGGTAAATGTAGGCAATTCTTTGTTCCTCTTTGATGTGAGTTTTCTTCATTGTACCTGTCTTGAGCTTTGTTTGAATTCTTCACTTGCTCTTGTAGTACTCCAAAATGTCATTCGGTCAATACTTGCTGGTAAGTTCAAAGTGCACTCACCTGATTGTCAAAACCTAAATATTTGTTTTCTTTCAGCTCTTTCATGTAAAGATAACCATGCCTTTATGCCAAAGCCCGGAATACAAGATTTATTCTCTGAAATAATACTGGTAAGTTATAAAAGGCATTGCTTTGACAATGAATACTTATAATGAAAGCCTTTGAATTTGAGGAAGAGTGTGTTGATAACAGAAGATATTAATATACAAAGAACTAATCTGAAATAGTCCGATATAATAAAAGCATAATCTAAGTGTCCGACCAATCCATCAACCATTTTTTTAAAATATATTTTATTGATTTTTTTACAGAGAGGAAAGGAGAGAGATAGAGAGAGTTAGAAACATCGATCTGCCGCCTCCTGCACATCTCCTACTGGGGATGTGCCTGCAGCCCAGGTACATGCCCTTGACCGGAATCGAACCTGGGACCTTTCAGTCCGCAGGCTGACGCTCTATCCACTGAGCCATACCGGTTTCAGCCCATCGACCATTTGGTCGACCCTTCAGCCAGTCGCTCTGACACACACTAACCACCAGGGGCAGATGCTCCAACCAGTAGATTAGCTTGCTACTGTGGTCGGGCTGTACTGGGTGAGAAGGCTAAACACGCCCTTGAGAAACACACTGATCTACCAATGGTACCTCCCTGGCTGCGGTCCTTCCCTGTCTGTCTAGCCCTCCAGTCCATGGGACCCCACCCTTGCATGATATCATGCACCGGGCCTCTAGTTATTATAATTAAATTCTTGTTACCTAACGAGGTCACGTGTATTAAGGCATTTTAAAGTCAGTTACTTTGGGAGATCTGTGTGTTTATGCACATGAGGGTCGAAAACAACTTTTTACTGTTAGGCATTTTGGAAAGAAAATCTAAGACATGCTGACTTGGCATTTTGGCAGCCTTTTAAAAAGGATTCATCCTTCTTCCTCTGACAATGTTTTGTACTTATTTTTTTTTTTTTTTTGTCTATAATTTTAATATATTAGGAAAGCTTTTTTTATACAACTATCTTGGTTTACTACCTAACAAAATGGTATTATGGAACAAGTGTACGTGTTTAATGAAATTATAACTGTGGCTAACGGCCTTTCTATCTCACATTATCACCAGAGTACACACAATGGAGATAGCAGTTATCAATGGATTGAACAATGGAAAAAGTTTAAACAAGAATCATATATTAATCATCGGACAGGGGAACCTGCAGAGGACCATTATAAAAGCGAAAGAGTCTTTGACCGAATGTCCAATCACAATATATGTCAGGTTATTCCTATCGCGGAGAAGACACGAAAAGAGAGTAAATGTGTCAGGTCTTTTCAGCAGTCTTCAAATTACACTGAACAAGAGAATATTCATGCTAGAGAGGAGGCTTACAAATGGAATCCATGTGGGAGAGTCTTCAGTCAAATATTCAGTCTAAATAAAATGAAAAAAATTCATAATGGAGAAAAACCTTATAAATGTAAAGATTCTGGTAAAAGATCAAATTGGCCTTCAGGTTGTATGCTAAATCAGAAAATTCATACTGGAGAGAAGCCTTACAAATGTAAAGCATGTGACAAAGCCTTTAAATGTCATTCATCTCTTATTGTACATAAGGAAAGAATTCATGCTAATGCAAAATTTTACAAACTCAGGGAAAATGGAACAGGTTTTAGTCAATCCTCAAGACATAATCAACATCATAGAAATCATAGAGAAGAAATGACTTACAAATGTTCAGAATGTGGGAAAGCCTTTAGTTGGCCCTCAAACCTTATTACTCATCAGAGAGTTCATACTGGACAGAAGCCTTATAAATGTAGCAAATATGGCAAAGCCTTTATCAATTCCTTTTACCTTAGTCGTCAGGAGGTTCATTCTGGAGAGAAGTCTTATAAATGTAGAGAATGTGGCAAAGCCTTTAGCCGGTCCTCACACCTTATTTATCATCAGAGAGTTCATTCTGGAGAGAAGCCTTATAAATGTAAAGTATGTGGCAAAGCCTTTCGCTGGCCCTCAAACCTTATTGGGCATCAGAGAGTTCATACTGGCGAGAAGCCTTACAAATGTAGAGAATGTGGCAATGTCTTTAGCCAGTCCTCCTCCCTTAATCTACATCAGAGAGTTCATACTGGAGAGAAGCCTTATAAATGTAGAGAATGTGGCAAAGCTTTTAGCCGGTCCTCCTCCCATAATCTACATCAAAGAGTTCATACTGGAGAGAAGCCTTATAAATGTAGAGAATGTGGCAAAACCTTCAGTGAGTCCTCAAAACTTACTCGTCATCATAAAATTCATAGTGCAGATAAGATTTATAAATGTAGCGCATGTGGCAAAGCCTTTAGCCTGTTCTCACACTTTACTTATCATCAGAGAGTTCATTCTGGAGAGAAGCCTTTTAAATGTAGAGAATGTAGCAAAGCCTTTAGTCGGTTCTCACACCTTACTTACCATCAGAGAGTTCATTCTGGAGAGAAGCCTTATAAATGTAAAGTGTGTGGCAAAAGCTTTAGCTACTCCTCATATCTTAATCGTCATCAGCGTATTCATACTGGAGAGAAGCCTTATAAATGTAGAGAATGTGGCAAAGCCTTTAGCCAGTACTCATCACATACTAATCACCAGAAAATTCACACTGGAGAGAAACCTTATAAATGTAGAGAATGTGGCAAAGCCTTTAGCCACTTGTCAACCCTTACTAATCATCAGAAAGTTCACACTGGAGAGAAACCTTATAAATGTAGAGAATGTGGGAAAGCCTTTAGCAGGTCTTCAAATCTTATTGTACATCACAGAATTCATACAGGAGAAAAGCCATATAAATGTAGAGAATGTGGCAAATCCTTTGTCACCTCCTCAGGCCTTACTAGGCATCAGAGAGTTCACACTTGAGAAGCCTTATAAATGTAGAGGATATAACGGCCTTCATCAGCGTTCCTGCCTTAATGCACAGCAGAATTCATACTTGAGAGAAGAGTTACAGATGTGAGGAGTGTCGTAAGTCCTTTACCAGCTATGAGGACTTACTGAACATCACAGAATGGATACTGGCAAGAAGGCTTACAAATGTGAAAAACATAGAAAAGCCTTTAAAAGGCATTCATGTCTTGCTGTACCTGAGAGACCTCATACTAAAGACAGTCCTTACAAATGAAGAGTTTGGCTGCAGACTTTACACATAGCTCACCATTTACCGAACATCCGAGATTTTAGAGTGAGGAAAGCCTTACACTAGAAAATTAAGAAAGCCTTTAACCTGTGGTCTACCCTACTCAACATTTCAGGAATCGTTCTAAAGAGCAACAGCATTAACGAAGTTTTCATCTAAGGATTTAAGCTTCAATGGTTGAAGCTACATTAAGAATGATAAAATGAGGTCTTACAAATTATCAGGCATATGTCAAAATGTATATCCTGATTTGTATCTTATACAACATCTGATAATTATTAGTGGATCGAAGCCGAGCAGACATAAAGAATATGACAAAGCTTACTCCGTATGCAAACCTTACCTGACATGAGAATTCATACTAGGGAGAAAGAATTCAAGTGCAAACATTGTCCTGAAGTCTTTAATTAGCATCCGTAGCTTATTCCTCACATGGGGATTTATTCTAGGGGAAAACCTTAAAATTGAATAATGTGGGAAATCATATAGTTGGACCTACAGCCCCAGTCTTATCAGGGATTATAATTGGGTAGAAATTGTACATTCATGATATAGGAGGAAGGACTTTTGTTTAAAATATACAGTTTATATATGTTCATAGCAGGACAATTCACCATAGCTAAGATTTGGAAACAGCCTAAGTGCCCATCAGTAGAGGAGTGGATTAAAAAACAGTGGAATACTACACTGCAGTAAAAAAGAAGGAATTCTTACCATTTGCTGCAGCATGGATGGATCTGGAGAGCATTGTGCTAAGTGAAATAAGCCAGTTACAGAGAGACAAATATCACATGATCTCACTCATTTATGGAATATAATGAACAACATAAGCTAATTAACAAAAACAGATCCAGAGATAGAGAAGCATCGATTAGACTGTCAAACCCCAGAGAGAAGGTAGGGAAGGGTGGGGGTAAGGGGGAAAGATCAACCAAAGGACTTGTATGCATGCATATAAGCCTAACTAATGGACACAGACAACAGGGGGGTGAGGGCATGAGTTGGGGAGGTCGGGGTGGTTATGGTGGGATAAGGACACATATATAATACCGTAATAAAAAATTAATTAAAAAATATATATAGTTTATAAAACTCCAAGGAATTTATGCCTTAAGATGTAAAAACTTTATCCAAGTATGTAATTGATTATGAATTTTAAAGTATCACTAAATTGGCTACTAGATAGGTAGCCAAAATGCCTTTCAGATATTGCTCTAAACTAAAATGTTTATTATACAGTGTACTCCAAACTTTAAATGTAGTTAGATAATGTTTGTATACTTGAATATATCAAAAGAATTGATGTTTCCAGATGTACAATTACTTAGGATGTTATCTCATTTATTTTGAAGTCTTTTGAGAAGGAAATATTAATGTGATTCTACTCCCATATCACTTGATGCTGCTGTTTTATTCTTGGTGTATGTGTGAAATCATGGGGTTAATTGTTTCTGTCCTAAAGATCTGTGAGCTGTTGTACATTCTATGGACTTCATTTGTGTACACTTTCCCATGGAATATTGGGTACATTGTAAGGCGCACTATTTTCTTCTATTAGAGAATAATCCTTGAATAATCTTTTAAAATAGTTCTCGAGTTTTGTAAATGATGTTGTCAAAGGCAGAGAAGGGCTCAGCCACCCCAGAGTTATGTGCAATGATGAATTTTGGTTGATTTAAGCTTTGGGTGTTTTATTCCACAAGAAAGACTAGTTGTAAGAGAAAAGAGTTCCTGAGATTGAGGTGCTCAGTAATAAAAACCTAACACGTGTGACATGGCCTTGGGTCTGGCTACTGGATAGAGGCTGGAAGGAGACTCTTAGTGGAGGCTGCAAGTGAAGGAAGTAGGATGGAAGTCTGGAAGGATGGGAAATCGTGTTGTTTGTTGTTTTTTGTTTTGTTTTGGGAAATCATGTTTTGATCTAGTGAAGAAGGTCACAAACCTTTTGCCAATGGCACATGAAGCAGAAGAACCACCTGGGCAACTCATAGACTCAAGAAATACTCTAGAGGGAGAACCAAGATGGCAGTGAAGGGAGTGGACCTGTGTGTACTGCTCTCTCACAGCATCATTGAAACAACCAACTATGAGGCAAACAGCCACCACTCAGAACCATGGGGAAGTTGACCCAGTGGGAGATCTACAACTGGAAGAAAAGAAAGAAGCGCAGTGAGACTGAGAGGGAGCTACAGAAGCGCCAAAAACAGAGGAATGCAGTCACGCCAGACGGGCTGCAAGTGGATTCGCGGTTTTTTTTCAATCGGAAGCAGTTATGAACCCTCGAATCCTCTGGGCTTGCTCGGGGCGGGTCTCTGAGACCCCAGATCCCACAGGGAGAGGCGGCCTCGGCCTTGCAGCGGTCGGAAAGCGAGGGAAGCTCTGACGCGCCGCTACTGGCCGGCACTGAGGGACGGGCACTGAGGGACGCGATGTCCTGGTGTCCCTGGGAGGCGAGGGGCACAGAGACGCCGCCATGGCTATTTCCTCCTCGCTGGCGACTCCCTGAGACCCCGCCCTACTCAATTTACATCCCCATACGGGCTGTGCCAGAGGCACAAGAGGGAATGACTGTGCTTTTACAAACTCTCAAATCCACTGAACTGGTTCGGGCGGGTCTCTGAGGCCCCAGGCTGCACTGGGAGAGACAGCACGGCCTTCCAGCCATCAGAAAGCGAGGGAGGCTCTGGCGCATGGCTGCTCGCTGGCACTGGGGGACGCAAAGTCCCGGTGTCCCGGATAGGCTAGGGGCCGCTGAGACTCCGCCCCTGCGACTCCCTGAGACCCCACCCTACTCAATTTACATTCCCATCTGGGCTGTGCTGGAGACACAAGAGGAAACGCCCATGCTTCTGCAAACTCTCAAACCCACTGAACTGGTTCAGTCGGGATCATGAGGCACCACCTGTGCTTTTGCAGCCTAATCCAACAAATTGCAGACTTCAACTGCTCAGACCGATGGGAGACACACTCAAGAAGGAGACCCAGGAGAACCAAGATAGCGGCATAAGGAAGAGACCTGTGCGTGCTGCCTCACACAACAACATCGAAACTACCAACTGTAGGACAAACAGCTATCATACGGAACCATGGGAAAGTTGGCCCAGTGGAACCTCTACAACTGGAAGGAAAGAAAGAACATTGAGACCGAGTAGGATGTGCAGAGACACCAAGTACAGAGCCCAACCCAACAAACTACAGATTTCAACTCCTCGCATAGAAAGAAGAGCCTTGAGACTGAGTAGGATGTGCAGAGGCACCAAGTACAGAGCCCAACCCAGCAGGCTGCAGATTTCAGCTCCGCGCATCCGGGAGGGACGCAATTGCGGGGCAGAATCGGGTTCGGGGCAGGCCGGGGCTGGGCCCGGCTTGGCCGGCATTGTGGAACCGCTGTACCAGCAGGCGCACAAACATGCCCACCGGTTCCAGTCTCGTGTGGGGCGCTGGTGGACGGCAGACGGGCAGTCTGTGCACTTGGTGGAGGGCATGGTCCGAGCAGGAGTGCTGCATGTTCAGCCACCAGGAACACCTGGAGATTTTGTCTGGCGGGGAGCCACCCGGCAGGGGACAGAGAGCCAAACTTCGTGGTTCCCCGGTGAGGCTGAAACGGCCCTGGTGTGGTCGGGACAGCCCTGGTGAGGTTGAATCGGCCCCAGTGAGGTCGGGACGGCCCCGGTGAGGTCGGGACGGCCCCGGTGAGGTTGAATCGGCCCTGGTGAGGTTGGGATGCCCTCGGTGAGGTTGAATCGGCCCCAGTGAGGTTGAAGTGTCCCCGGTGAGGTTGAAACGGCACCCATGAGGTTGAATCGGCCCCGGAGAGGTCGGGACTTCCCCGGTGAGGTTGAAATGGCCCCGATGAGGTCTGGACGGCCCCTGTGCGACTGAAACTGCCCCGGTGAGGTAGGGACGGCCCCGGTGAGACTGAAACGACCCCGGTGAGGTCGGGACAGCTCCAGTGAGGTTGAAGCGGCGCTGGTGACATCGAGACGGCCCCGGTGAGTTTGAATCGGCGCTGGTGAGGTCGGGATGGCCCCGGTGAGGCTGAAATGGCCCCGGTGAGGTCGGGACAGCCCCGGTGAGGTTGGGACGGCCCTGGTGAGGTTGAAAGGGTCCCGGTGAGGTCGGGACGGCTCAGGTGAGGTTGAAATGGCCCCGGTGAGGTTGGGACGGGCCCGTTGAGGTCGGGACGGCCCTGGTGAGGTTGAATTGGCCCCGGTGAGGTTGAAGTGTCCCCGATGAGGTCGAGACGGCCCCGGAGAGGTTGAATCGGCCCTGGTGAGGTTGAATGGCGTGAGGTCGAGACGGCCCCGGAGAGGTTGAATCGGCCCTGGTGAGGTTGAAACGGCCCCGGTGAGGTTGGGACGGGCCCGTTGAGGTCAGGACGGCCCTGGTGAGGTTGAATCAGCCCTGGAGAGGTTGAATCGGCCCCAGATAGGTCGGGACTTCCCCGGTGAGGTTGAAATGGCCCCGGTGAGGTCGGGACGGCCCCTGTGCGACTGAAACTGCCCCGGTGAGGTAGTGACGGCCCCGGTGAGACTGAAACGACCCCGGTGAGGTCGGGACGGCCCCAGCGAGGTTGAGTCGGCCCCGGTGAGTTTGAATTGGCGCTGGTGAGGTCGGGACGGCCCCGGTGAGGCTGAAATGGCCCCGGTGAGGTAGGGATGGCCTCGGTGAGGTCGGGACCGCCCTAGTGAGGTTGAAACGGCCCCGGTGAGGTCGGGACGGCCCAGGTGAAGTTGAAACGGCCCAGGTGAGGTTGGGACGGGCCCATTGAGGTCGGGACGGACCTGGTGAGTTTGAATCGGCCCTGGTGAGGTTGAAGTGTCCCCGGTGAGGTCGAGACGGCCCCGGAGAGGTTGAATCGGCCCTGGTGAGGTTGAACGGCCCTGGTGAGGTTGGGACAGCCCCGGTGAGGTTGAAATGGCCTGGTGAGGTTGAAACGGCCCCAGTGAGGTTGGGACAGCTCTGGTGAGGCCAAAACGGCCCCGGTGTGGCTGAGACGGACCCGATGAGGTCGAGACGGCCCCAGTGAGGCTGATACGGCCTCGGTGAGGTTGAAACATCCATGGTGAGGTTGAAACGGCCCCGGTTAGGCCAAAACAGCCCCGGTTAGGCCAAAACGGCCCCGGTGAGGTCAGGACGGCCCTGGTGAGGTTGGGATGGCCCCGGTGAGGCTGCCACAGATCCAGTGAGGTTGAAACGGCCTCAGTGAGGTCGGGACGGCCCCGGTGTGGTTGGGACGGACCTGGTGAGGCCGAAACAGCTCCAGTGAGGTTGGAATGGCCCCGAAGAGGTTGATACTGCACTGGTGAGGTCAGGATGGCCCCAGTGAGGTTGGGACGGCCCCAATGAGGTTAAAACGGCCCCGGTGGTGTTGAAACGGCCCCAGTGAGGCCGTGACAGCCCCGGTGAGGCCAAAACGGCCCCAGTGAGGCCTAGACGGCCCCAGTGAGTTTGGGACGGCCCCTGTGAGGTCGGGACAGACCCGGTGAGGTCGGGACGGCCCCAGTGAGGTTGGGATGGCCCCGGTGAGGCTGAAACGGCCCTGGTGAGGTCGGGATAACTCCGGTGAGGATGGGATGGCCCTGGTGAGGTCGGACGGACCCAGTGAGGCCGAAATGGCCCCAGTGAGTTAGGGATAGCCCCAATGAGGTCGGGATGGCCCCGGTGAGGTCGGGATGGCCCCAGAGAGGTTGGGACAGCCCTGGTGAGGTTGAAACAGATAATGGGGACCAGTATAGACTGATGAACAGGGGTAGATGCAGAGGCAGAGCAGCATTGAATAGACTGTCAAACTACAGTGGGAAGCCTAGGGAGGGTGTTTTGGGGGGGGGGTTAAGAGATCAACCGAAGGACTTATATGCATGCATATAAGAATAACCAATGGAGCCGAAACTGGTTTGGCTCAGTGGATAGAGCGTCGGCCTGCGGACTGAAAGGTCCCAGGTTCGATTCCGGTCAAGGGCATGTACCTGGGTTGCAGGCACATCCCCAGTGGGAGATGTGCAGGAGGCAGCTGATCGATGTTTCTCTCTCATTGATGTTGCTAACTCTCTCTCTCTCTCTCCCTTCCTCTCTGTAGAAAATCAATAAAATATATTAAAAAAAAAAAAAAAAAGAATAACCAATGGACACAAGACACTAGGTGTAGGGGAGGCCGGGGGAATGTCAAAGGGGGGGAGGGGAAGGAGACATATGTAATACTCTTTATAATACTTCAAGAAATAAAAATTATAAAAACAAATAAAAAAGAAAATCAATAAGCCTCTACTCAGGCTAACCAAACAAAAGAGAAAGAACACAAATTACTAAAATCAGAAATGAGAGCAGGGTAATCATGACAGATACCATGCAAATTAAGAGGATAATAAAAGAATGGTATGAATAACACTATGGACACAAGTTTGATAATCCAGATTAAATGGACAAATGCCATTTGAAATCTACCATAGGACTGAGGCAGTAGTGGTGACAGAAGTGGAAGCTGGCTCATTGGGCCTGACAGACCCAATTGTACTTTGCCCATTCACCTCATCATGGGGGGTGGGTCTAATCTTATGTGGGGGCTCTCTGATGTTTAGAAAAAAATGTGATGGTAACTGGCATCACCCTTATGTAGAGTTAAAGACTAGCCAGGGGAAAAAAAACAGATGCTCCTTCTACATGCTCAACATACAATAAAATGCTTTTGCTACTTTGAAAGAGGACTTGTGAATTGATTAGGAGTAATATTGAAGGAAGTTCTTTTGATTTAGATGTAATCCTAAAAAAAAAAAAAAAACAAACAAACAAAAAAAAACGGGAATATTGCAATAGCAGTGACATTGTTGTGCCCAGGATGCTGAATTGGCATGAACTCTGCAGGTGGAGAGAGGACACGTTTCCCAGGCTGCACTGCTGGCTGAACTCAGAAAAATTAATTCTATTTCTTTCATTTCTCATTTCCTGTTGCTCTCTTGTTTTTCACTTTGTCTTCTACGCTGCCATTCTTTTTGCAGTGCTATGCCCACAGCATATAAAGCTCTTTCTCTCCCACATCAGCCATTGAAGCCCCTGTAACTTCCACACAATAGTTGGGAATTCATAATGCAATGACTGACATACCACAATTTGGCATCTGTGTACTTTGTAATTGGAATGATTTTTCTTGTCTTCATTTTCATTGGAAAGAAACCTTAATAATTTCTCAGTGTTATCCCATGAACTTCTTTATTGGGATGAAATTAACTCATGTTAAACAGGTTTTATTCCCATTCTTTATATATATTTTTAGTTTTATTTATTTAATATACTTCATTGATTTCAGAGAGGAAGGGAGAGAGAAAGATAGAAACATCAATGATGAGAGAATCATTGATTGGCTGTCCTCCTGTACGTCCCCTACTGAGGCGGGGGAATTGAGCCTGCAAACCCAGGCATGTGCCCTTGGCCGTAATCGAACCTGGGACTCTTTAGTCTACAGATGGATGCTCTATCCACTGAGCCAAACAGGCTAGGGTTCTGTTCTCTCTTGAATGTAGTAGCCTAATGTTCCTCATTTTTTCTAGAGGAAACCCAGAGACCATGGCAGCTTTGCAGTAGAAACCTTTTCTGCTTTTGGATGCAAAGTTATTTCGTATACTCACAGCCTGACCAGAGATTTCAACATTTTATTTTCATGGCACACGTGAACTAAATACTGAAACTCAGTGGTCCACCAAAATATATAATTTGTCAATCTGCTAAAAAAAAAAGTCTGATTTTGATCCATACACACCATACAGCTATTACTGTGTTTGCTGTTGTCACTTATTTTATTTGATAATCTATGGGTAATGTAGTCTTTGTTCTTGACTAAGCAGTCACTAATTGTTTTTAAAACAATTTTAAAGTTGTTTTAAAAATTCTTGCAGCACACCAGTTTGCCCGTGTGACACTCCTGATGAAAATTGCAGCTGGCCCTAAGGTTTGGCTGAGTGAATAAATAGGGCGTGGGCCTGCAGACTGAAGGTTCCCAGGTTTGATTCAGGTCGGGCATGTACCTGGGTTGCGGGCACATCCCCACTGGGGTGTGTGCAGGAGGCAGCTGATTGATGTTTCTCTCATTGATGTTTCTAACTCTCCCTTCCTCTCTGTAAAACATCAATAAAATATATTTTCAAAAAAGAAAAGAACATCGCAGCTGTAAACATAAAATCCATCTTGTCTAATGTGTCATTTAAGACCACTTTTTCCTTACTGATTTATTTCTCTGGGAGATCTATTCATTGATGTCAATGGGAAGTCAAAGTCCCCTCCTATGATTGTATTAATTAACTTGAAAATACTGCCCTTTCCCTCCCCCTGCCTCACTGAGGATTTATGACCCAGGCAAATCAGAGGCAGAAAGTTTCTGGTTTCAAACCCAATCTGCCCACCTTTCGAATTCTCTGTGACTTCACTGTAAGAATGTGTTCCCGGCTTGTGAAGATCCTGGGAAAGACCCCTCCCTGGGACACCTGCAGCTGGAGGGCAGACCAGCCATAGCTCTAAGCACAGCCTCTGGGAGCTGGGAAACTTCTGTGTGAATTCCAGGTTCCTCCTCCCTATTTATGCTTTTGCCACAGCTGCCATTTACTCGCTAGCACCCTAGTAAAGGAACAGCCCCTCTATCTGGGGTGCCTTGTGCCATCAGAGGGCACCTGGCCCTTTCCTCCCTTTAAAGAAGTAAAATAAACGCCCTCCCTCTGCTTCTGTCTCTTCTCTTTCTTGTGAATCCTTTCGCAGCCGCCTCACCAGCCAAAACCTTAAGAATGGCTTGGGAATCTCCACCAGGAAGGGCTGTGCTGTGGACAGCGGTTCTCAATCTGTGGGTCACGACCCCTTTGGCGGTCGATCCACCCTTTCACAGGGGTCGCCTAGACCATCCTGCATATCAGATATTTACATTATGATTCATCTCAGTAGCAGCATTACAGTTATGAGGTAGCAACGAAAATAATTTTATGGTTGGGTCACAACACGAGGAAGAGTTGTTTTTTTCTTGTTTACATATTTTATTGATTTTTAACAGAGAGAAAGGGAGAGGGATACAGAGCCAAAAACATCAAGGAGTGAGAATCACCGACCAGCCGCCTCCTGCACACCTCCCACCGGGGATGTGCCCGCAACCAAGGTACATGCCCTTGCCGGAATCGAACCCGGGACCCTTCAGTCCGCAGGCCGACACTCTATCCACCGAACCAAACCGGTTTTGGCGAGGAAGAGTACTTAAAGGGCCAGAAGGTTGAGAACCCCTGCTGTGGGAAGAGGTACAGGGACCCGGGGCTGCCCCCTCGCTCCTGCCCCGCCCTCCCTCCCTCTGTCCCTGCACAGGCCTGGCCGCCGGGCTCGGCCCCGCCCCCATCGCGGAGTCGCTCAGCTCCGGCTCTGGCCCCGCCCACCCCGCAGGGAGGCGCATGCGCACTTCCTTGCAGACGCGGAAGCGGCCGTGGAAGGGAAGGTGGCGGTTCCCCCTGAGGAGGGTGTTTGTCTTTAAAGCTGACGCTCCCCGTCCCCCTCCCCGCAGGGAAGGCTGAGGGCGCTGCCGGCGCTGAAGTCCGTGTTGGGGTCCCCGCCCCGGAGCCTCTCTCAGCGGTGAGTCCGCGTCCCGGGAGGCTGCGCGGAGCGGCCGCCACGTTCCTTTGGGAGGAAACGGAGGCCCCGGCCCGGGGTCTCTCCGCCTGTGGCTGTGGCCACCGCCTGCCGCGCCGTTTTCCCCGCTGAAAACCGTTCCCGGGGCCGCCGGTGCTCCCCGCGGGGCTGAGAGTCTGGGTCAGGGGGTTCCCGCCCTTGGCGCCCCTCCCCCCGCCCGGCGCTTTCCGCCCAAAGAGCCCGGATGGCTCCCGGCCCGGGGGTCCGCACCCCCCTCTTAGGCCCACCCCCATTTAATAAGGGATCTGCCTGCCCGGGGAGCACAGTGTCCATGGGGGGCTCAGGGGGGAGGAGGCGGTGTCCCCTGAAGAGGCGACCTGCCCGCAGGGAGGGGCTTTGTGGGCGCGGTGACTGCGGGGGGCGGGGGCCCAGGCTGGGGGGTCAGGAGAGGGAGTGAGAGACAGACACGTGGGCGGGAGGAAGGGCAGCGAGGGGTCCACAGAGGGGCCCATAGGGGTGTGGGGGGGACTGGACAGGACGGTAGGAGGGAGGGGGTCACTCGGGAAAGTGGCCTGAGGAGGAAGGAAGTGGAGACACAGGGAGGAGGGGGAGCCCAGAGAGAGGAAGCGGGGCTGAGAGGGAGGGGGTCCTGGGGAGCAGAAGTGGGGCCCGCACAGGAGGAGGCACTTGAGACAGAGACACTGGTTCAGAGAAGAGTTGGGGAGCGAGTGCAGGACAGAAAGGGGGCCTCAGGGATGAGGGGGCAGAGGGAGCAGCCCTGAGCCAGCAGCTGTGGGAGCGGGACAGACGGGAACAGGCAGCAGAGGGGCCGTGGGCGTGGGGAGGGGAAGACGCAGACGTGTGTGGAGATGGAGCCTCAGAGACCAGGAGAAAGAGCCCCTGAAGGGAAGGAGGTTTCAGGAGTTTCATGGTCCAGGTGTAGGACAGACAGAAAAGGTGGGGGAAGCAGGGGAGAGTGGGGGACACAGGAAAGGACCACAGTGGAGAGAAAGGGAGCAGGAGACAGAGACAGATCCACAGACAGAAATACATGTAGTGGGAGGAGGGGAACCCTGATCTGGGTGAGGGGTGAGCTGATGGGATGTGGATGGTTAAATTTGATATATTGGCTTGTGGCTCTATATGCTTAATTTAATAACTAAATTGTTTAAACAGATTTGAATGAGAATTACAAATCTCCAGTTCATAAGGCTTGCAAGTTGTATAAATCTTAGCTTCCATTTGCAACCTGTATTCACACAGAGGGAGAGACTGATATGTTCCTGATGGGCCCCTTGTCGTTTTCTGGGAAGGATGGTAAGAAGGAGGTGACCTGGGACAAGAACTGACTGAGTCTGCCCCCACATGATGCTTTATCAAGGAATATTAGATGCATCGATCTTTTTTTCTGATTCATGTGTTTGCTTTTTCTATCTCTGATATTTAATTCATGGAACTGGTCATTAACTTCTAAAATCACCTTGGTGACATCTCACACTCACCTCTTATAATTTTTTTCTTAATATAAGTATTTTCCACCTTTTTCAAGCTTTAAACCTAGAAATAATTACAGTAAGCCCTAACTGTTTTGGCTCAGTTGATAGAGCATCGGCCTGCAGACTCGGGGCTCCCAGGTTCGATTCTGGTCAAGGGCATGTTCCTTGGTTGCAGGCACATACCCAGTGGGGAGTGTGCAGGAGGGAGCTGATCGATGTTTCTCTCTCATCGATGTTTCTTACTATCTCTCTCCCTTCCTCTCTGTAAAGAATCAATAACATATATTTTTTAAAAAAAAGAAATAATTACATTAAAAAGAAACAACCCTGTTTGTTTTTGGTTTTCAATATATTGTGTGTAGTTAAGATTCTGAGCTCTGCATCCTTTCTACGTCTGTCATACTTTGAGGCATCCATTGGCACTTAGTAACATGAGGCGATTTCAGTGTGCACTTGGTAAGGATGTCAGTGATCTTTTAAAAAAAATATGTATTTTTATTGATTTCAGAGAGAAGAAGGGATAGGGAGAGAGAGGTTGAAACCTCAATAAGAGAGAATCACTGATTACCTGCCTCCTGCACGCCCCCTCCTGGGGATGGAGCCCCAAACCCTTGCATGTGCCCTTGACCAGAATTGAACCTCAGACCCTTCACTCTGAAGGCCTACAATCTCGCCTTTGAGTGAAACCTGATAGAGCACAATGTCAATGATCTCAGCAGTCAGAAGCTAGTTCTGTGAGTTGGTCCAATGTTGAGCAGCTCTTTCCTTCCCTTCATGCATTTTGTTGAATTAGTGTCTGAGCCACAAAGGAGCTGTTTCCCTAAGTCCCTCTTGTCCATTCTCTGAAACTATTGAAACTAGTTACTGGATTGAACTGGAACTTCGTTCCCACAGAGCCCCTCTATTCATGGTGAAGTCATTTGCTGAGCATATTTCAATAGCTAACTTTCCCCAAAGGCTTTAGCATGAAGATCTATTCTCCATAATTTCCTGGGACAAGAGGAAGGAAATCTACCTGGGGAACCTGCAGGTGTACAACTTCCCGCTTCACCCCCTCCCGTACCCCAGCGGTCTCAGGGGTGCTGGGTCTGATGTCTGGTACCCAGCGCTACTGAAAACAGCTCTGGGGGAGCCTTGCAGGCCCCAGGAGAGAACTAGTTAAAGTGCCCTGTCATGGGCCCCAGTGCCGGTTTTTACAGGGGAGGTGAGGGGTGTTGTGTTGCGTTTGGGCGTGGAGCCGAGCAGTACATGCTCTCATTGCTGTAGGAGTTTGTGGAATTCTTTGGAAGGACAGATACATGAAGATGGAAAAAAAAACACCTCACAGAGTGGTCTCCATGTAGGAGCTCATTGTTCCTCACTCTCTCCTGTGACAAAGGACAAGAGGGGTGGCCTTTTCCTCATTTTCAGGTCCTTCTGACTGTGAGTGTGAGCTGTGCTGATTAAGAGGCTGTGCGATCTCCTTTGAAGGCACATTCTGTGACTCCTCAACATATTGTCACCTGAGGAAACAACCCAGACCCCCGATCAGGACCAGGATCAAATGGCTGCTTCTCAGGTAAAAGAATGGTCCTGTCTCAGAGGCTATGTTTCCTTTTCCTTGAACATCTGTTGATATATTTCTCGTTCCCTTCCCACGCCTGTGTCCCATCTGCCCCTGTTACACTCTGTCCTGTTACCCACAGCTGGATGACTCAGTGCTGCTTCTCCTTCTGCTCCATCATCCCTAAACCCCCTTTCTGTGCCTGCACGCGCTCTTCCCACTTCTTCTCTGAACCAGTCTCCCCTTCTTTTGCCCCCACTTCTGTTCACCAGAACCCCTCTTCCACTCAGCTCCCCTTCATCTCTCTAGGGCTCTTTCCTCTCCACATTTCTCTACTTCTGATGTTCTTGTTTTTCCAGGTCGTTTTTCTTATTTCTTTCCTTTTTTCTTATGATAGTCAGTGTCAGCAGTTTCTATATTTCCCTCTTTCTTTTTAAAAATATGTTTTATTGATTTCAGAATGGAAAGGAGAGGGAGAGACAGATAAAAACATCAGTGATCAGAGACTATCATTGATCAGCTGCCTCCTGCACACCACCCACTGGGGATCCAGTATGAAACCTGGAGTGTGACATTATGAACTGTTCTTGTGACCTCTTGGTAAATATCTCTTTTCTTTCAGGGACCGCTGACCTTCAGGGATGTGGCCATAGATTTCTCTCAGGAGGAGTGGGAATGCCTGGACCCAGCTCAGCGGAAATTGTACCTGGATGTGATGTTGGAGAACTATAGCAACCTGGTCTCCGTGGGTGAGGATGACTTCCTTCCTGAGTTCCTACTTCATCCACAGGGTTTCGTTTCCTTTATTATTTAACATCTCTGATGGGGCTTCTGCTTTCTATGGTAGATTCTTGCTTTCAAGGGACAAATTAGGCACTAGCTGATTTGGCTCATATGATAGATTACTAGCCTGCAGACTGAAAGGTCCCCGTTTAATTCTGGTCAAGGCCAATGCCTTGGGTTGTTGGCTCACTCCATTTTTATTTTTTAAGATTTAGTTGATTTCTGGGAGGAAGGGAGAGTGAGAGAGACATAAAAACTTCAGCTGGGCATTGACTGATTTTTGTGTGTGTGCCCTGACCATATGGGTGGGTATAACTTCTTGAATTCGTGTTCTCTGTATAAATCGTCAGATATGGAATCATTGTGTTACCTGGTACTTGTTTGTAAATATTGGAAAACCGTCCATTGTGTTTTGTTAGTGGCTGCACCAGTGTTTTTATAATCTTGCTGACAGTGTATGAATGTTCTCATTTTTCCACTTCATTGGTAATACTTGTTGTTTTTTGATTTATGGATGATTGGCATCCTGTTAGGTATTTGGTGGTATTTCATGGTGGTGTCCATTTGCATTTCTCTGATGATGAATGAGCTGAACATAATTTAATAAGTCTATTGCGCATTTTTATGTCCTGTTTGGGAAATGTATATTGAGGTCCCCTGCCCATGTTTTTTAATACGTTTTATTGAGTTTTTACAGAGATGAAGGGAGGGGGATAGTTAGAAACATTTATGGGAAACATCAATCAGCTGTCTCCTGCACACCTCCTACTGGGGATGTGCCCACAACCAAAGTATATGCCCTTGACTAGAATCGAACCTGAGACCTTTCAGTCTGCAGGCCAGCGCTCCATCCTGTGAGCCAAACCAGTTAGGGCCCCTGCCCATTTTTCTTTCTTTTTTTTTTTTTTTTTTAATGTATTTTATTGATTTTTTACAGAGAGAAAGGGAGGGAGATAGAGAGTCAGAAACATCGATGAGAGAGAAACATCGATCAGCCGCCTCCTGCACATCTCCTACTGGGGATGTGCCCGCAGCCCAGGTACATGCCCTTGACCGGAATTGAACCTGGAACCTTTCAGTCCGCAGGCCGACTCTCTATCCACTGAGCCAAACCGGTTTCGGCCCATTTTGCAATCATACTGTCTTGTTGATGTTAAGTTGGTGTGAGTGCCTTATATATATGGGGTCTTTAGTTTTTGAGGGTGTAACATTGCTGGGCTTTTGTTGCTGTTGTTACTTGGTGTTTTCTTTGGTATGCCAAACTTATTTTTCTGTAGTCTCATTTCCTTATTTTTTAGCTTCTTTGTTATGCCTAGGAAGATACATCCAAACCAGTATTTTTAAGAGTGATTTCAGGCAAGGTTCATTGACTCTGCTTTCTTCTGTGTTTTCATGGTGCAGATCTTCTATTTTATTTTATTTTATTTTTTTATTTTTATTTTTTATATATATTTTTATTGATTTTTTACAGAGAGGAAGGGAGAGAGATAGAGAGTTAGAAACATCGATGAGAGAGAAACATCCATCAGCTGCCTCCTGTACATCTCCCACTGGGGATGTGCCCGCAACCCAGGCACATGCCCTTGACCGGAATCGAACCCGGGACCCCTCAGTCCACAGGCCGACGCTCTATCCACTGAGCCAAACCGGTTTCGGGATTATTTTATTTTATTTTTTCAGATCTTCTATTTTAATTGTTAATTCATGCTGAGTTCATTTTGGTTCATGGCCTATGAACAGGGTCTAGTTTTAGTATTTTTCCATATATCTGTCCCAGTTTTCTCTCACTACTTGTTGAAGAATCTGTCTTTACCTATTGTGTATTCTTGCCTTATGCCTTATAGATTAGTTAACCATATTGCTTTGGACATTTTGAAAATTGTGTTACTTCTTTTTCATGTTGACTTGCAGAAGGTCTCTATATATTATAGATATTAAGTACTTATTAGATCATATGCTTTGCAGACAGTTTTTCTCATTTCACAGCTTGTATTTTGAATGCACTGAAAATTTGCTTTATTGTGAAGTCATTTTTTATATGGGATGTAATGCCTTTTTACTATTTTCTTTTGTTTTCCTTTCCATTTAGTGCTATAATAAAAAATTAAATATCATAAAAACTTTTCTCTATGACCTAGCCCTATTGGCTCAGTGGATAGAGCAGTGATTCCTATAGTGGGCAGTACTGCCCCCTGGTGGGTGCTGCAGCCATCCAGGGGGGCAGTGATGGCCACAGGTGCATTTGTTTTAACTTTTTTGTATTACCTTTCTATTCTGAGTTCAATAAATAGTTTCATAATTTCAAACTTCAATGTTTCTAATTGATGCCTTTCTTTACTATATTTTATGAAAAAGGTAGAAACATTAATACATATGTCTTTCTGTTTAATTGCTATTAAAATTTTTTAAAAATTAATTTCCAGGGGGTGCTGAGTAATATTTTTTCTGGAAAGGGGGCGGTAGGACAAATAAGTTTGGGAACCACTGGGATAGAGTGTCAACCTGTGGACTGAAGAGTCCTGGGTTCAATTCCAATCAAGGTTGCATGAGCAGGTTGCAGGCTCCTTCCCAGTAGGGGCCATGCAGGAGACAGCCAATCAATGAATCTCTTAATGTTTCTCTCTCTCTCTCTCTCTCTCTCTCCTCCCTTCCTCTCTGAAATCAATAAAAATGTATTTTAGTCATAACCGGTTTGGCTCAGTGGATAGAGCGTTGGCCTGTGGACTGAAGGGTCCCAGGTTCAATTCTGGTCAAGGGCACGTACTTTGGTTGCGGGCACATCCCCAGTAGGAGGTGTGCAGGAGGCAACTGATCGATGTTTCTCTCTCATCGATGATTCTAACTCTCTATTCCTCTCCCTTCCTCTCTGTAAGAAATCAATAAAATATATTTTTCAAAAATGTATTTTAAAACAAAAACAAAAACTTTTCTATAACTCCTCTTTTAATAGATTGAACTTTATTAGCTTTATGTTTCAATTATTCATTTACGTTTAATATTTGTGTATGGTGTTTAATAACAGTCCAGCTTCACTCATTCCTTTACACGTAGACATCTATGTATCTCAATACTGTTTGTATATGTGAGAATATCCTTTACTTCTTTGGTGGTATTGTTATATTGTAAATCAGCGATCTAGACAGAAGATGCCTTAATCAATTAGTGAGCGAAATTTTGGAGCCTTCATTACACTAGCGGTGTCAGAGGAGTAGCCTCCCGAATATGAGCAAAAACGTGGAGGAAAGTTTCCCTTTTTATATCTTTCCAGCCCTTTGTTTCCCAAATATGGGTTTTTCCTCACCTTCTGTAGGCTTTACAAAGAGCTCTACGTAAGTTATTTTTTCAAGCAGCTTGTAACCTTGAGCACAGTACATTTCAGAAAACTAACACACACATGGCAGAAGCGGCAACAGAGCAGCTTGCAAGGTCATATAGTTGAACTTATTTTCCCTATTACTCAAGCAAGCAAGCGTTTACAGAAGCCAAAATAGTGCAGTTAAAATTTCAAATAGCAGTTTTTACAGAATAGAGATATGGTAGCAAGATGGAGTGCCTATGTGTTATTACCCACTGGTTTTATGTTCATGAGTACATCATTGACTCTTGTGGGTCATTGTTGGGAAGGGGCTTGATAATATTAATTCTTTGTTGAATGAAGTTAGTAAACCAGTTTATAAGATAGGGGCCCAGAATGAGGGCAAGGAGTAATAACGTTAAAAGTTCTATAGCGCCGGAAAGGAGTTTAGTTGGCCAAGGGGACCAACTGATGTGTCTGTGGTTAGGAGTATACCTCCCCAGTCGGGTTCAGTAAGGATTTCCCTAGTGATACTATTCCTGAGTTCCCAAATCCACCTTTGAGATGGCTTATGGGGATTGTTAACCCGTTTAGCTAGAAAATTATTTTTTCCTTTTGCTAGTCCTATAAAGAGAATTGTAAGCAGAACACACGTGAAAGTTTTATCTTTAGAGTGTCCAAAGAGGCCTGGACTCTCTATTTTGCCTGTGCTGCTTTAAGCCAGGTGTGATGAAGCCACGTTGGGATCCCGTCGACCTTGACTGCCCTGAGGGTGGTCAGGATGACAGTGGTAAGGCCCTTTCCCGGTAGGAGTCAGTTCTTGGGTGGTAAATTTCTTTACCTAAACTGAGTCACCAGGTTGGAAGGGATGGACCGGATCAGAAGTTTGTACAGGCAGAGCATCTCGGACATGCTTCTGAACTGCTTTCTGGGTGGACTGTAAAGCCTGTAAGGACTTGAGTAAAGATTGGTTATGGATTTCAGCTTTTCTTTCTTTCCGAAGTCTTAGGAGTATTGGAGGGGGTCTCCCAAACATAATTTCATATGGGGAGAACCCCACTTGGTATGGGGTGCACCTTGCCCTGAGTAGGGCAAAGAGAAGGTGGCTCAGTTTTCACCGGTTTCTGAGGTAAATTTGGTGAGGACCTCTTTTAAGGTCCTATTCATGTGCACTACCTGCCAAGAGCTTTGGGGCCAGTAGGCCCCATGTAGTTTCCAATTAATATTTAATGTCTTTGCTATGTATTGTGAAATTTTGGCTATGAAAGCGGGTCTATGGTCCGATCCTAAAGTTACAGGTAAGCCAAGCCAAACCTGGGGACTATTTTCAAGAGTAACTTTTGAGTTATAATGGTGGTAGTTTCTGTCCTAGTCGGGTAAGCTTCAACCTATCCTGAGAAGGTGTTTATGAAAACTAGGAGATATTTTTTTTTTTTCTTTTCTTTTTTTTTTTTTTTAAATCTTTATTGTTCAGATTATTACATTTGTTCCTCTTTTTCCCCCCCATAACTCCCCTCCTTCCAGCTCCCACCCCACCCTCCACCCTCACTCCCCACCCACTGAGTTCATCCATAGGTGCATGAGTTTTGTCCAGTCACTTCCCGCATCTCCCACACCCCTTTTCCCCCAAGAATAGTCAGTCCATTCCCTTTCTATGTCCCTGATTCATTATAGTCACCAGTTCATTCTGTACATCAGGTTATTTATTCACTTGATTCTTAGATTCATTTGTTGATAGATGCATATTTGTTGTTCATAATTTGTATCTTTACCTTTTTCTTCTTCTTCCTCTTCTTAAAGGATACCTTTCAGCATTTCATATAATACTGGTTTGGCGGTGATGAACTCCTTTAGTTTTTCCTTATCTGTGAAGCTCTTTATCTGACCTTCAATTCTGAATGATAGCTTTGCTGGATAAAGTAATCTTGGTTGTAGGTTCTTGGTATTCAGCACTTTGAATATTTCTTGCCATTCCCTTCTGGCCTGCAAAGTTTCTGTTGAGAAATCAGCTGACAGTCGTATGGGTATTCCCTTGTAGGTAATTGAGCCTCTTTCTCTTGCTGCTTTTAAGATTCTCTCTTTGTCTTTTGCTCTTGGCATTTTAATGATGATGTGTCTTGGTGTGGTCCTCTTTGGATTCCTTTTGTTTGGGGTTCTCTGCGCTTCTTGGACCTGTAAGTCCATTTCTTTCTCCAGGTGGGGGAAGTTTTCTGCCATTATTTCTTGAAATAGGTTTTCAATATCTTGCTGTCTCTCATCTTCTGGCACTCCAATGACTCTGATATTAGTCCGCTTAAAGCTGTCCCAGAGGCTCCTTACACTATCTTCACACTTTCGGATTCTTTTTTCATTTTGCTTTTCCAATTGGGTGTTTTTTGTCGAATCTTTGGTTTGATTCTTGTGCTCCTCTGGTGTGCTATTGGGTATAATATTCTTTATTTCAGTCCGTGTATGCTTACTTTCTAATTTCTTTATCGTAGCATCGAGGGTCTCATTAGTTTTCGTGAGGCTCTGCACAAATTTATGGCAAGCCCTCAAAATTGCGATTCTTAGCTCCATCTCCTCCATTTCTGTCATGTTTTTTTGTCTCCGCATCTTTTATGCTTTCTTGGTGCACCCCCTTGTGGTCTCTGTGCGCAGTCTTGTTCTAGCCAAGCCTTAATTGTTGTAGTTAACACTAGAGGGATTTGACCACCAGGCCGACTGGCTGTGGAAATCAGCTGTGGGAAAACTTCAGTCCTCAGGGGAGGCGCTAGTCCAGCCCTTGCCTGAGGCGGTCGGCAAATGGCTGTGCGCAGGGTTTGGGCGGGGCGGGCTCAACAGGGCGGGGGGGAGGGAGCAGCTATGGCCGCTCTCAGTCCGTCCCCAGGGGCTCTGCCTCTCTGTCCCAGCAATCGCTGCAAACCTTGGAGGGGCCGTAGCCAGACAGTCCCGCTTCTCCCGTTTGAGTCTGGGTCCCTAGAGACTCGCCCGGATCTGTAGCCCAGAGTCTGAGACTCACTCCTGATTGAAAACGACAATCGCGCCCTCAGCCGCCAGCCCGCTTTGCGCGCGCACCCTCACCACCGCACCGCCGTACCTTTAAATTTTCCACACTGCGCCTCCGCTGAGCGTCGGAATGCTGTTGTTTTTGCTTCTAGTTGAAGAGACTCTCCTCAGCCAGCCTTCCCGTGGTTCTGGTTGATGTCCGCTCTGACTTTTAGTTGTATTTTTGAAGTGGTTGTCCACGGCGGCAGTCTCCGGTGTTTACCTATGCCGCCATCTTCGATCAAGTCGAAAACTAGGAGATATTTATACCCTGCCAGAGTGGGCCTGACTTCTGTGCAGTCTATTTCCCAGTGTTCCCCCGGGGGCTTTCCCCGAGCTCGGATTCCCGTTGGGGGTTTCTTACCCTGTTTGGCATTCACTTGAGTGCAAGTGATGCATCGGGACACAATGCTGTCTATTATAGTATTGAGGCTGGGTATATAGTATCTATCCCTTAAAACTTCAGTAAGCTTCGTATGGCCTAGGTGGGTGGACTGGTGTAACTGATTAACTATTGTCTGTCCTAGAGCCTCAGGAACCAAAGGTCGGCTGTCCGGTAAAGTCTACTATCCTTCCAGGCTCCTGAAGGCCTGCCTCTGTATGGCTAGTTTCTCCTCCTTCTCCGTATAGGCTGGTGAGGTGGGTAGGTCAGGGTTTGGAAGAGTCACTAGAATCTGTAAAGTTCCCACTGGTTTTAGGGCAGCCTCCCGGTCCGCTTCGTCCACAGCCTGGTTCCCTCTTGCTTCTATGGGGTCCCCTTTCCGGTGCTCCTTACAGTGAACTAATGCTACCACCTTGGGTAGCCAGATGCCTTCTAGTAGAGCTAAAATCTCTTCCTTATATTTTATGTCCTTCCCGGCTGAAGTTCAAAGTCCCCTTTCCTTGTAAATAGCACTGTGTATATGAGCCATTGCAAATGGGTACCCGCTATCAATATAAATCGTTACTGAATTTTCTTTTGGCCACCAGAGAGCCTGAATAGGCCAATTAACTTGGCCTTCTGTGTCGCCGTCCCTCGAGTGAGTGCCTGAGACCAGAGGGTTTGGTCTAAAGCAGCGTTTCTCAACCTGTGTTCCGACCCCTTTGGGGGTCAAACGACCCTTTCACAGGGTCGCCTAAGACCATCGGAAAACACATACGTAATTACATATTGTTTTTGTGCTTAATCACTATGCTTTTAATTATGTTCAATTTGTAACAATGAAAACACTTCCTGCATATCAGATATTTACATGACGATTCATAACAGTAGCAAAATTACAGAGATGAAGTAGCAACGACAATAATTTTATGGTTGGGGGTCCCCACAACATGAGGAACTGTATTAAAACATGAGGAACTGTATTAAAGGGTCACGGCGTTAGGAAGATTGAGAACCACTGGTCTAAAGTAACCACCACCCGCATTCCTGATTCCTTCCTGGACAAAACTGTTCCTGTCCGTGAACAATACCTCGTCCGGCTATGCCAGTGGGGTGTCATTGAGGTCTGGGCAGGCTGCCTGTACCAGGTCGATGACCTCTGAACAGTCATGTAGAGGTTCTTCAGGGTCATCGTCCGGGAGTAGGCTGGTAAGGTTGATGGCAAGAATCTTGTGGAACCTGCCGAAACCGGTTTGGCTTGGTGGATAGAGCGTCGGCCTGTGGACTGAAGGGTCCCAGGTTTGATTCCGGTCAAGGGCATGTACCTGGGTTGCGGGCACATCCCCAGTAGGAGGTGTGCAGGAGGCAGCTGATTGATGTTTCTCTCTCATCGATGTTTCTAACTCTCTATCCCTCTCCCCTCCTCTCTGTAAAAAGTCAATAAAATATATTAAAAAAAAAAAAAAAAAAAAAAAAAAAAAAGAATCTTGTGGAACCTGATGCAGGGTGGTCGAGTAGAAGAGCCTGAAACTGGGTGACTCGAGCGTTTGCTATCCAGTGCTCCGGCGTGCTCCAGAATAAGCCGCAACCGCATGTGGAGTGGTTAGGATCAGTTCCTGCCCTAGGGTTAACTTGTCTGCTTCTTTAACAAGTATAGCTGTGGCTGCTACTGGTCTTTTCCAAGGCCCAAGACTTTGGGTGAGGACCCCTTTCGCTATGCCCCTTGTCTCACATACGTAGAGGTGGAAGGGCTTAGTTACATCTGGCAGTGCTAAAGCAGGAGCTGATGTTAGGGCAGTTTTTAATGTTTCAAAGGCTTGCTGCTCTGTCTTAGACTACTCCAATGGTTGAGTTGCCCCTGTGCTGGAGTATAAAGGCTTAGCGATCTCTGCAAACCCTGGGATCTGTAGGCGGCAGTATCCAACTGTTCCTAGGAACTCGCGTCACTGTCTCTTAATCTTGGGGGTGGGGATTCGTAGGATTGCCTCAACCCGACTGAGAGAAAGAGTCCGCTTGCCTTGACAGATGTTGTACCCCTGCTATGTAACTTTGGGGGTGCGGAGTTGGGCCTTCTTGGCCGATACTCTGTGTCCCAGAGTTTGTAATGTGTTCAGGATACTTTCAGTGGCCATTTTACACTCAACTTCAGTGTTTGTAGGAAGGAGGATGTCATCTACATATTGTAGTAAGGTACACTCGGGATTTGTATGCTGAAAGGTGAGCAGATCTGAGCTTAAGGCTTTATCAAATAAGTTGGGGGAGTTCTTGAACCCTTGTGGTAGGTCTAGGTTAATTGTCCAGAAAATCCTGCCTCAGGGTCTGTCCATTCAAATGCAAAAATGGGTTGGCTTGCCAGGAGCTAGAGGGATGCTAAAGAAGGCGTCCTCTAGGTCTAAGACAGTTGTCCCAAATAGCTTCTATTTCTTATATATTTAAGGCCCGTCACCTATGTCCAGGTGTAGGGGGTTCCCATATAGGTGCTGCTCCTAAGCGGGACATGCACAAGTGGTCTGGACCATCCGCTTGAGGCTTGTGCCAATACCTTCTGGTAGGACACTTTCACAGAGACAGCACCGAGATCTGAGCCGAGCCGGAGAAATTACACACAGACAAACAGGTTAGATGCAAGCACGCAGGGGGTTTATTTACCAGTTTCTGATGGGTCTCAGACGCTGGGAAGGATCCAACCGGCAATACTTGCTGATACACACAAAGGGGTAGACGGCGCCGTTGGCTGCTGGCTCTTTCGTCGATCGACAGTTAATTGGGCAGAGTTTCATGCTGGGAACCGAGACATGAGCACACACAGGTCCTCACGCTCTGGCGACAAAAGAGCTGTGCGTTGCTGGGTCCATCAGACTGGTTATATAACCCTCTGTAGACGTGTTCTTCGTTGCAGCGGCTGCCATGTGTGGATTTACCCTGGGTCTGTTAATCTATGGGTGTGTACAGGCTTTGGGCATTCCCATCAGATAGGTTGTTTACCAGTACTAGTTGGGTTACCAGGGTGCATTCTTGGGTCTCACACAGTATTCCTATATCTAACATTAGGTACTATAATAATTACTATAACAGTCCACACAGGGTTACATGCTTTAAGTCTTACATTCTAAGGTCCTAACGTTAAGTACCATAATGATTACTATAACAACAGTGTAAAATTTACGCTCCAGCGGGGAGGAGGCTCAGGAGAGTGTAAGGGTTAGGGACTGTCAGGTGTATGGTCTCAACTCACTTGCTGACTTCCCTTAGGTCCTGCACTTAGGCCGGTAGTCTTTTGTCCCTGGTTTTAGGACTGGGGGTAAGGGGGCCTTCCAGGGTGACTGGCAAGGAATAAGAATACCTGCTTCTCATAGTCTGTGAATGTGTGTAACAATACCCCGCTTAGCCTCTAGGCTCCTAGGGTATTGTCTTACCCGAGCTGATGTTGGGGTAGCCATTAGCTGAACTACGGCTGGGGTTTGGTGACTTGCCAGTCCTGGAGGGTTGCTCTCTGCCCATACAGTGGGGAAAAGCTGCTGAAGTCTTTTCAGGTATGCAGAGGGCTCACTGGTGGGTAAAGTTTCTGGAGGCAGTTCTTCCTGTAAAAGATACTCATCTGACAGAGGGCAGGTGAGTAGGATTCTGGTAGGAAAAGAACCTTGGGCTGGAGGGTCCACAGTAAGGTGGGCCTCGTCCTCTTCGAACGAGATGGTGGCTTGTAGCTTTTGTAGGAGATCTCTTCCTAATAAGGGGTAGGGATAATCTAGCATGACTAGGAATGAATGGGTTACAGTCCTTTTCCCAAGATCTGTCTTTTTTTGAAGTCCATGGGCAGAGAGTTGACTTTCCTGTGGCCCACTGAATGCAAGTTTTCTTGGTCGTTACTGGTCCTAGTAGGGGTCCTCAAACTATGGCCCGCGGGCCACATGCAAATACAAATATTGTATTTGTACCCGTTCTGTTTTTTTACTTCAAAATAAGATATGTGCAGTGGCATAGGAATTTGTTCATAGTTTTTTTTTATGAGAATGTCTATGTAGGCCCTTTTTAAAAAATTAATTAAATCTTTATTTTCAGATTATTACATTTGTTCCTCTTTTTTCTGCCCATATCTCCCCTCCACCCAGTTCCCACCCCACCCTCCTCCCTCACTCCCCTTCCACTGTCCTCTTCCATAGGTACACGATTTTTGCCCAGTCTCTTTCCCCATCCCCCTCACCCCTTTCCCCCCCAAGAATAGCCAGTCCATTCCCTTTCTATGCCCCTGATTCTATTATAATCACCAGTTCATTCTGTTAATCAGATTATTCACTTGATTTTCAGATTTACTTGTTGATGTGTATTTGTTGTTCATAATTTGTATCTTTACCTTTTTCTTCTTCCTCTTCTTAAAGGATACCTTTCAGCATTTCATATAATACTGGTTTGGTGGTGATGAACTCCTTTAGCTTTTTCTTATCTGTGAAGCTCTTTATCTGACCTTCAATTCTGAATGATAGCTTTGCTGGGTAAAGTAATCTAGGTTGTAGGTTCTTGGTATTCATCACTTTGAATATTTCTTGCCACCCCCTTCTGGCCTGCAAAGTTTCTGTTGAGAAATCAGCTGACAGTCATATGTGTACTCCCTTGTAGGTAACTGACAGTCTTTCTCTTGCTGCTTTTAAGATTCTCTCTTTGTCTTTTGCTCTTGGCATTTTAATTGTGATGTGTCTTGGTGTGGTCCTCTTTGGATTCCTTTTGATTGGGGTTCTCTGTGCTTCCTGGACTTGTAAGTCTATTTCGTTCACCAGGTAGGGGAAGTTTTCTGTCATTATTTCTTCAAATAGGTTTTCAATATCTTGCTCTCTCTTCTTCTGGCACTCCTATAATTTGGATGGTGGTACGCTTGAAGCTGTCCCAGAGGCTCCTTATGCTATCTTTGTATTTTTGGATTCTTTTTTCATTTTGCTTTTCTGGTTGGGTGTTTTTTGCTTCTTCGTATGTCAAATCATTGACTTGATTCTTGCGATCCTCTGGTCTGCTGTTGGGAGTCTGTATAATATTCTTTATTTCAGTCAGTGTATGCTTAATTTCTAGTTGGTCCTTTATCACAACATCAATGGTCTCATTAGATTTCTTGTAGATCTCATTAAGTTTATCAGCAGTTTCTAGAAATTCTTGAAAAACCTTAAAAGTGTGATTTTAAACTCTATATCCAGTAGTTTGCTTTCCTCCAATTCTGTCATTTGTGTCCTTTTTCTTTGTCTCCGCATTTTTTATGCTTCCCTGTGTTGATAAAGTAGTTTTATGTGCTGAGTGTCCTCTAAGGCCCAGTGGTTCAGCCTCCCCAATTACCTGAGGAGGACACTCTTGGTGCACCCCCTTGTGGTCTTTGTGCACAGTCTTGTTGTAGTTAAGCCTTGATTGTTGTAGTTATCATTGGGAGGAATTGACCTCCAGGCCAATTGGCTGTGAGAATCAGCTGTGTCTGCAGTGGGAGAACTTCTCTGCTTTAGACGCCCCTCTGGGGCAAGACTTGCTTCAGTGGGGCTTTGGTGCTCACTGAGTCTGCCTCCTGTGTGTGTCCTTATGATTCCACAGAGTTGCAAACTGGATGGTCCCACTCTGATCTCTGGGTTTCCTGGCTCCTCGATCTCTAGGGAGGTGCTAATCTAGCCTTTACCTGAGGCTATCCAGCAAAAGCTTCCCTGCAGGGCTTGGGTGGGGCGGGTCCCACGGGATCAACAGGGTGGGGCTAGCAGTTATTGCTGCTCTCAGTCCTGCCTGCAAGCCCCTTGGAGAGAAAGCTGCCCTCGAGTTCCGACCGATGCCAGACAGTCCTGCTTCTCCCGTATGGGTCTGGGTCATAGAGACTCGCCCAGAACTGGAGCTCAGAGCCTGCGACTCCCTCCGGATTGAAAACGGCAACCTCCCCCTCAGCCGCCACCCTCTCCGCATGCACCTCTGCACCTTAGTATTTTACTTCCGTACTGCGCCTCCACTGAGTCTCAGTATGCTTTTCTCTTTTCTTGTAGTTGTAGAATTTCCACCCAGCCAGCCTTCCTGTGTTTCTGGATGATGTCCGTTCCGTCTTTTAGTTGTATTTTTGAAGTGATTGTTCGAGGCAACAAACTCCGGTGTTTACCTATGCCGCCATCTTGGTTTCTCCTATGTAGACCTTTTATTCTATTTTGCTTCATTATTTCTTGTAATGTCTATCACAGGTTTTTTATTTCTTTGTTTTTTTACAATTTGTTGTTTTTTTATTGATTTCAGAGAGGAAGGGAGAGGGAGAGATATTTAGAAATATCAATGAGGAGAGAGAATCACTGATAGGCTGCCTCTTACATGTCCCCAACTGGGGATTAAATCTGCAACCCAGTCAATGAAGGAAAAATACCACATGATCTCACTCATTCATGGATAATAGAGACCATTATAAACTGTTGAACAATAATAGATACAGAGGCAGAGCTGCCTCACACAGATTGTCAAACTGCAGCGGGAAGGCCGGGGAGGGTTGGGGGGCAGGAGGGAGGGGGGTAAGAGATCAACCAAAGTACTTGTATGCATGCATATGAGCATAACCAATGGAGATAAGACACTGGAGGGTAGGGGAAGCCAGGGGATTGTCAAGGGCCGGGGGGGGGGGGGGGGGGGGGGGGGGCGTTGGAAAGACACATATGTAATACCCTTTGTAATACTTTAAGCAATAAAAAAAAAAAAAAAGAAAGAGCTTTTCTATTTCCACCAGAAGTGTCATTGGGATGTTGATAGGGATTGCTTTGAATCTCTAGATCGCTTTGGGTACTAATGACAGCTGATACTGTTAGCATTACAAAGTAGGATCATGGAATGTGTTTTCCAACTTACTGATTTATTCTTTGATTACAGCCGTCAATGTGTGTGTATATGTTTTCTTTTGTTAAACCTCACATAATTCTTTTTTTCCTTGAGTTTTAAGGAGAGTGGGAGGGAGAGAGGGGTAGAAACAGATATAGAGAATAAAATAACAATGTGAGAGAGACACATAGTTTGTTTCACTTTTTACATGTCCCAAACGGGGTTGAAATCGAACCTGCAACCATTTGGTGGAGGGCAGGGCCCCATGCTTAACTACTGAGACACACTGCAGGGGGCAGTCAGTAGTATTTTATACTTTACAGCATAGAAGTCATGCATGCACCTTCTTAGGAAGTAAACTTAATATTTTCTTTTCCATTATGCTGGTAATCTTGTAAATACATATTTAATTTGTTATTCTGTATTAATTTCTGTTCCTGTACAGGGACACAGCTAACTTCATTGGTTGGTGTTATATACCATGTTTTGAGAAATGAGTTATATATATCTATATAAATATGTATATATCTTTTTAGAAACGTGGAGTCTGTGATTTCCAATACAGAATTCCGTCACCTCTTAGCAGAGTGTATTTTTTTATTTTTTATTTTTTTAAAATATATTTTATTGATTTTTCACACAGAGGAAGGGAGAGAGATAGAGAGTCAGAAACATCGATCAGCTGCCACCTGCACACCTCCCACTGGGGATGTGCCCACAACCAGGGTACATGCCCTTGACCAGAATCGAACCTGGGACCCATCAGTCCGCAGGCCGACGCTCTATCCACCGAGCCAAACTGGCTTCGGCTAGCAGAGTTTATTTTATTTATTTTCGATTTTTTGTGGTCACCGTGGAACAACTTAAAATACCTTTTTTAAAAATAATATATTTTATTACCCTAACCAGTTTGGCTCAGTGGATAGAGTGTTGGCCTGTGGACTCAAGGGACCCAGGTTCGATTCCAGTCAAGAGCATGTACCTTAGTTGTGGGCACAACCCTGGTGGGGACTGTGCAGGAGGCAGCTGATCGATGTATCTCTGTCATCGATGTTTCTGACTCTTTTTTTTTTTTTTATTAAATCTTTATTGTTCAGATTACATTTGTTCCTCTCCCCCCCCCCCCCATAACTCCCCTCCTCCCAGTTCCCCGCCCCACCCTCCGCCCTCACTCCCCACCCACTGTCCTCATCCATAGGTGCACAATTTTTGTCCAGTCTCTTCCCACATCTCCCATTCCCCTTTCCCCCGCAAGAATAGTCTGTCCATTCCCTTTCTATGTCCCTGATTCATTATAATCACCAATTCATTCTGTACATCAGATTATTTATTCACTTGATTCTTAGATTCACTTGTTGATAGATGCATGTTTGTTGTTCACAATTTGTATCTTTACCTTTTTCTTCTTCCTCTTCTTAAAGGATACCTTTCAGCATTTCGTATAATACTGGTTTAGTGGTGATGAACTCCTTTAGCTTTTCCTTATCTGTGAAGCTCTTTATCTGACCTTCAATTCTGAATAATAGCTTTGCTGGATAAAGTCATCTTGGTTGTAGGTTCTTGGTATTCATCACTTTGAATATTTCTTGCCATTCCCTTCTGGCCTACAAAGTTTCTGTTGAGAAATCAGCTGACAGTCGTATGGGTATTCCCTTGTAGGTAATTGAGTCTCTTTCTCTTGCTGCTTTTAAGATTCTCTCTTTGTCTTTTGCTCTTGGCATTTTAATTATGATGTGTCTTGGTGTGGTCCTCTTTGGATTCCTTTTGTTTGGGGTTCTCTGCGCTTCTTGGACCTGTAAGTCCATTTCTTTCATCAGGTGGGGGAAGTTTTCTGCCATTATTTCTTCAAATAGGTTTTCAATATCTTGCTGTTTCTCATCTTCTGGCACCCCAATAATTCTGATATTAGTGTGCTTGGAGCTGTCCCACAGGCTCCTTACACTATCTTTGTATTTTCGGATTCTTTTTTCATTTTGCTTTTCCGGTTGGGTGTTTTTTGCTTCTTTGAATTTCACATCTTTGTCTTGATTCTTGCACTCCTCTGGTCTGCTATTGGGTATAATATTCTTTATTTCAGTCCGTGTATGCTTAATTTCTAGTTTCTTTATCGTAGCATCGAGGGTCTCATTATCCCTCTCCCTTCCTCTCTATGAAAAAAATCAATAAAATAAAAAAATGTATATATATAACATATATATATATATATTATTGATTTTTTATAATATAATCTTAAATCTTAAAATATATTGTAATCTTATCTTACAATATATTTTAAATCTTAAAATATCTTAATTTATAACAATGTGCCGAAACCGCTTTGCTCAGTGGATAGAGCGTCCGCCTGCGGACTGAAAGGTCCCAGGTTCGATTCCAGTCAAGGGCATGTACCTTGGTTGCGGGCACATCCCCAGTAGGAGGTGTGCAGGAGGCAGCTGATCGATGTTTCTCTCTCATCGATGTTTCTAACTCTGTATCTCTCTCTCTCTTCCTCTCTGTAAAAAATCAATAAAATATATTTTTTAAAAAATTATAACAATGCCGAAACCGGTTTGGCTCAGTGGATAGAGCGTCGGCCTGCGGACTGAGGGGTCCCAGGTTCGATTCCGGTCAGGGGCATGTACCTGGGTTGCGGGCACGTCCCCAGTGGGAGATGTGCAGGAGGCAGCTGGTCGATGTTTCTCTCACATCGATGTTTCTAACTCTCTGTCTCTCTCCCTTCCTCTCTGTAAAAAATCAATAAAATATATATTTAAAAAAAAAAAATTATAACAATGTACCTTAATCCATAGTGTCAATTTCATACAAAATCTCTGCTGGTTGCCATTTCTACCCATGAACCCACGTAAGTTGATATGACATTATCTTTAATGTTGTTTGTCTAATAGAAGCGATTTAAGATTTTATTCCTTTTATTTATTTTTTATTTTTTAAAAATGCTTTTTAAAAAATATATTGATTGACCGCCTCCTGTACACCCCATGTTCGGAAGGAGCCCACAATATAGGCATGTGCCATGTCCAGAAATCAACCTGGGTCCTCTTGGTTCATAGATAAACGCTTAACTACTGAGCCACTCAGGTCGGACAGTTCCTTTTATTTTCTGAAGTTCCAGCAGAAATCAAAGTGATATGTGTTTCTTTAATAGAACACCACAAATTTTCATATTTCTGTACATTTTCACATACATGGCATCTTTATATGTTCATATGTTAGTGTTGTGTATAATTTTAAAATTACCTCCAGAAGTATATTTCTAAAAGACTTGTTATAGGGCAGGTCTAATAATGAGATGGTCTAATAATGAGAAAGTTTTGGAGCTGGAAACATTTTTTCCTCTCCATTGTTTACCATCTGTTCTCTCAATATTCTTTTTTAAAAATATATATTTTTTATTGTTTTTTTACGGAGAGGAAGGGAGAGAGATAGAGAGCCAGAAACATCGATGAGAGAGAAACATCGATCAGCTGCCTCCTGCACAGCTCCCACTGGGGATGTTCCTCAACCAAGGTACATGCCCTTGACCGGAATCGAAACTGGGACCCTTCAGTGGCTCTATCCACTAAGCCAAACTGGTTAGGGCTCAATATTCTTGTTGGATGGTTTATGTTCATTTATAAGTTCCAAGTTTTATATCATGCTCTTCCCCGCCCCCCCCCCCCCCCCCGCAATATTTTTTGGCTTAGAAACCCCCTAATGATCTTAGAGAAGCTGTCTTTTCCAAGAGGAATTATTTTTTATATGTTTTTAGATAGTATTCTGGGATCCTTAATATTTTCATTGTTTTTTATTTGTTCTCATGTTTATATTCATTCCACGTAGAATTCACTGAGCTGCTTGCATTTCTATGTCGCTTTCTCTAATTGTCAGGATCTTAATTAATTTTTTATATAAGCTACCTTCTCCTTTTTACTATTCTGTCTCTATGGGGTCCCCTCGGTGGTCTATTTCTTAGTATCTTAGGAGTTCCTTAAATTCTCTTCACATTTCCACGTGTTTGTTTGCTTCTCTGAGTCAAAATGTTAGTGAATTAAAATTTTAATGATTTATGTACAAATTCTTTGATTATTTGATTACTATTTTTTTTTCAAATTTAATAAAATTATTTTATTGCATTATCAAAGACATTCTTTTTTTTTCCCATTTTTTTGAATTAGATCTTTATTGTTTAGATTATTACATTTGTTCCTCTTTTTCCTCCCATAACTCCCCTCCTCCCAGTTCCCACCCCACCCTCCGCCCTCACTCCCCTCCCACTGTCCTCATCCATAGGTGCACGATTTTTGTCCAGTCTCTTCCTGCATCTCCTTCACCCCTTCCCCCCCCCCCCCCCCCGCAAGAATAGTCAATACATTCCCTTTCTATGTCCCTGATTCTATTATAATCATCAGTTCATTCTGTACATCAGATTATTTATTCACTTGATTCTTAGATTCACTTGTTGATAGATGCATGTTTGTTGTTCATAATTTGTATCTTTACCTTTTTCTTCTTCTTCCTCTTCTTAAAGGATACCTTTCAGCATTTCGTATAATACTGGTTTGGTGGTGATGAACTCCTTTAGCTTTTCCTTATCTGTGAAGCTCTTTATCTGACCTTCAATTCTGAATGATAGCTTTGCTGGATAAAGTCATCTTGGTTGTAGGTTCTTGCTATTCATCACTTTGAATATTTCTTGCCATTCCCTTCTGGCCCGCAAAGTTTCTGTTGAGAAATCAGCTGACAGTCGTATGGGTATTCCCTTGTAGGTAACTGAGTTTCTTTCTCTTGCTGCTTTTAAGATTCTCTCTTTGTCTTTTGCTCTTGGTATTTTAATTATGATGTGTCTTGGTGTGGTCCTCTTGGGATTCCTTTTGTTTGGGGTTCTCTGCTCTTCCTGGACCTGTAAGTCTATTTCTTTCACCAGGTGGGGGAAGTTTTCTGCCATTATTTCTTCAAATAGGTTTTCAATATCTTGCTGTCTCTCATCTTCTGGCACCCCTATAATTCTGATGTTGGTATGCTTGAAGCTGTCCCAGAGGCTCCTTACACTATCTTTAAGCCTTGATTGCTGTCAGCAAATTCTTTGATTATTTAATTACTATTTTTAAAATGTATCTTTATTGATTTCAGAGAGGAAAGGAAAGGGAGAGAGAGAGAGAGAAACATCAGTGAAGAGAGAGAATCATCGATCGGCTGCCTTCCTGTATGATTGGGGATCGAGCCTTCAAGTCAGGCCTGTGCCCTCATGTGGAACCAAACCGTGACCTCCTCGCTCATAGATTGAAGCTCAACTGCTGAGCCACCACTGCCAGGCAAATTCTTTGATGTTCTGAGTTCATCACGTCTTTCATTCATGATTCTAGTGTATTTTTTTTTTTAAATATATTTTATTGATTTTTTACAGAGAGGAAGGGAGAGGGATAGAGAGTTAGAAACATCGATGAGAGAGAAACATCGACCAGCTGCCTCCTGCACATCTCCTACTGGGGATGTGCCCGCAACCAATGTACATGCCCTTGACCGGAATCGAACCCGGGACCCTTCAGTCCGCAAGCCGACGCTCTATCCACTGAGCCAAACCGGTTTCGGCTCTAGTGTATTTTTTAATTCAGGTATTATGTATTTCAATTTCTCCTTTTGGTGTGGTATTTATACACTATTTTCTCATCATATATATACTAGAGGCCCGATGCACAAAAATTTGTGCACTCGGGGGGCGGGGGGGGTGGGGGGTCCCCCAGCCTGGCCTGTGCCCTCTCGCAGTCTGGGACCCCTCGGGAGATAACGACCTGCTGGCTTAGGCCTGCTCCCGGGTGGCAGAGGGCAGGCCCAATCCCTAAGTGCAGCCCCTGTCACACATAGAGCAAGGCCCATGGAGGGGGGTTGGGGCGCCATCCTCTATCACCCACAGAGCAGGGCCAATCAGGGGGATGGGGTGCCACCGCTGTCACACTCGGGGCAGGGCCGATGGAGAGGTTATGGCTCTACCCTGTCACAGAGCAAGGCCTGTGTGTGTGTGTGGGGGGGTGGGGTTTGGGCGCCATACCCTGTCACACACACAGCAAGGCCCGTGGGGGTTGGAGGGGGTTGGGGCGCCTCACCCTGTCACACACAGCGCAGGGCCGATCAGGGGATTGGTGAGCTCCCCCCTATCAGGCACAGGCACAGAGCAGGGCCCGTGGGGCGGGGGGGGGGGGGGGTTGGGCACCGCACCCTGTCAAACACAGAGCCCCAGGGCAATCTGGGGATTGGGGAGCTCCCCCCATCAGGCACAGAATAGGGCTGATCAGGGGGTTGGGGCGCCTTTCCCTGTCACAAACAGAGCAGGGCGGATAGGGAGGTTGTGGCCCCTCCCCGTCACACATAGAGCTGCAGGGCGATCAGTGTTTTGGGCGCTGCCCCCTGTCAGGCTGATCCCGGTGCCGGGAGGCATATTACCCTTTTACTATATAGAATAGAGGCCTGGTGCACAGGTGGGGGCTGGCTGGTTTGCCCTGAAGGGTGTCCTGGATCAGGGCGGGGGTCCCCACTGGGGTGCCTGGCCAGTCTGGGTGAGGGGCTGAGGGCTGTTTTCCGGGTGGCGAGTGACTGGAGCTCCCAACCGCTCCTTTTTTTTCCTTTTTTTTTTTTTTTATTCTGGGCCAGCTTTAGCTCTGAGGCCTCGCTGCTGAAAACATTGATACAAAGTTTCGGTCCGGCTGGGTTTCAGTCAGGCTGGTTTCTGGGGTTTGTTTACCTTCTTATTTGCAACATAGTACATAGTTGCTTAGAGTTGCAACTGAGAGGCTGGCAAGTGAGGTGGGGAATGTTGGAGTCCGCAGCAAGCAAGCCTCATGCTCCCTTCAGTGCCTGGCTGCCGGCCGCCATCTTGGCTGACAGTTACTTTGCATATACTCACTGATTAGCCAATGAAAAGGGTAGCGGTCGTACACTAATTACCATGTTTCTCTTTTATTAGTGTAGATTTTTTTTATTACATACTATTTTGTTGATTTTTCTATTCTTTTTGAGGTAATTAATATATTTCCATTAATGTAGTGCCAGTTTGGTTACATTTATTTTGATTTTTGGATGGTACACTTTTTCTGTTTTTTTTTCTTTTCTTTTCATGACTGATATCTTTTGTTGAGATTCCTCAATTGTAAAGTAGCAGGCTTTTGAACATGCTTTCTATAAGAGAAAACTACCAGCCATCTGTGGAACATATTCTACTTTCAGTCAATACTGTTTTCAAGACCTCTGTTCTTGGTTCGGCTGTTTAATTTCCCAGTTGGAAATGTTGTCTGTTTCTTTCTCAGACCCACTGTATCTGTCATGCCTGATATACATCTTGAGTATCACAGTCTTTGTGGTGCTCGAACAATTTCTCATTTGTAGCTGCCACTATAGGGCACTCACCTTGTACCTCCATTCTATTCGCACTCTGTATCATGCACAACAGCCACTTGTTATTCAAGATGCTTCAAAACATGGAGATCATTGAACACGCACTCCCCTCATCTCTCCCCAGCAAAGAAACTGTGAATTGGGAGTGTTTTTATAATATTGCCATTGTGCTTTAGGGGGTTGGAGCAGGAATGATCCGCAAATGTAAGCAACACCTTGCCCCTCTTTGATGTTTGTTTTCCTCATTGTACCTATCTTGAGCTTTCCTTGAATCGTTCACTGGCTCTTGGAATATTCAAAAATGTCGTTTGGTCAATACTTGCTGGTAACTTCAAAGTGCACTCACCTAATTGTCAAACTGAAAATTTGTTTTCTTTCAGCTATGTCATCTGAAGATGACCAGGCCTTTATGCCAAATATCGGAATACAAGATTTATTCTCTGAAATGATATTGGTAAGATATGAAAGGTGTCAATTTGATGATCTATACTTAATGAAAGTCTTGGTATTTGAGGAAGAAAGTGACAAGAACAGAAGTTATTAATATAAACAGAACTAATCTGTAACAGTTATAATAAAATTGTTGTTACCTAAAGAGGTCAAGTATATTATGCATTTGGGAAACTTTCCATTTTAAAGTCAGTTCCATTGGCAGATCAGTGTGTTTCTGCACGTGAATATTCAAAACTCCTTTTAATGTGATGCAGTGTAGGAATTCACATAGTCTGCAGTGTAAATAATCATTTGAATTTTGTAAGATGTAGGGTGAGCTTAAACTTTCATGGAATCATTTCTTAAATGTAGAGATTTCTAACGTACCTATAAAATTTAAATATGCTCAATTGGGCAATCATTCTTATTATTATTATCACTTTTAAATATATTTTCATTGAATTCAAAGAGGAAGGGAGAGGGAGAGAGATGGTAACATCAATGATGAGTATCATTGATTGCATGCCTCCTACATGCCCCTCAAGAAGGATGGCGTCCGTAACCTGAGCCTATGCCCTTGACTGGAATCAAACCCAGGTTCCTTCAGTCTACTTGCCAAAGCTCTATCCACTGAGCCAATTCAGCTAGTGCTTTCATTATTATTTTTATTCATTATATTTTTTTTAATTCAGCGAGGCAGGGAGATGAAGAGAGAGAGGCAAACATCAGTGATGAGAGAGAATCATTGACTGGCTGCCTCCTGCATTCCTCACACTGGAGACTGATTGTGAGCCTGGGGCTTGTGCCCTGATGGGGCATGGAACCGTCCTTCTGGTTCAAACTTCGAGACTCAGCCATTGAACCATGCTTGCTGGCCAATTTGGCAATCTTTTTTGTTGTTGTAAATTTATTTTATTGATTTTTTTACAGAGAGAAAGGGAGAGGGATAGAGAGTTAGAAACATCGATGAGAGGGAAACATCAATCAGCTGCCTATTGCACACTCCCTACTGAGGTTGTGCCCACAATTAAGGTACATGCTCTTGACCGGAATTGAACCTGGGACCCTACAGTCCGCAGGCCGACACTCTATCCACTGTGCCAAACTGGTTAGGGCTGGCAATCTTTTAAAAAAGGATTCATTCATTCTTTTGTATTTAATTTTGTGTATTATTTTAATAAATTAGGAGAGCTTTTGTTGTACAACCATCTTGGTTTAGTGAGTATCATGAAATGATTCTTATGGAACAGTGTACATGTTTAATGAAATTAAAACTGTCAGTAAAAGCCTATCTATCTCTCATTACTACCAGAGTACACATAATGGAGACAGAAGTTATCAATGGAATGAACATTGGAAAAATTTTAAGCGAGAGTCATATCTTAATCATTGGAGAAGCGAACTTGCAGAGGACCATTATGAAAGTGGAAGAGTCTGTGACCCAAGGTCCAATCACAAAATACATGAGGTTATTCCTATTGTGGAGAAGACACACAAAGGAAGTCAATTTGTCCTGTCTTTTTATCAGTCATCAAATTACACTGAAGAAGAGAATATTCATACTAGGAAGGAAGCTTACAAATGGAATCATTGCGGTATAATCTCTAGTCAAATAGTCAATACAAATATAGTGGAAAAAATCCATAGTGGAAAAAAACCTTATAAATGTAAAGATTCTGGTAAAACATCTAATTGTCCTTCAGGTTGTATTTTACATCAGAAAATTCATACTGGACTGAAGCCTTACAATTGTAAAGCATGTGGTAAAGCCTTTAGATGTCATTCATCTCTTATTGTCCATAAGGGAAGAATTCATACTATTGCAAAATTTTACAAACTCAGAGAAAATGGAAAAGCCGTTAGTCAGTCCTCAGGACATACTCAACATCACAGAAATCACATGGGAGAAAAGTTTTATAAATGTTCAGAATGTGACAAAACTTTTAGCTGGCCCTCAAGACTTAGTATTCATCAGAGAGTTCATAGTGGAGAGAGGCCGTATAAATGTAGAGAATGTGGCAAAGCCTTCACTGCTTTATCAACCCTTACTAACCATCAGAGAGTTCACACAGGAGAGAAGCCGTATAAATGTAGAGAATGTGGCAAAGCCTTTGGACAGTTCTCACACCTTACTACTCATCAGAGAGTTCATAGTGGAGAGAAGCCTTATAATTGTGGAGAATGTGGCAAAGCCTTTAGCGATCCCTCCGTTTTTAATAGACATCAGAGAGTTCATACAGGAGAGAAGCCTTATAAATGTAGAGAATGTGGCAAAGCCTTTGGACGGTTCTCATACCTTACTACTCATGAGAGAGTTCATACTGGAGAGAAGCCTTACAAATGTAGAGAATGTGGCAAAGCCTTTGGACAGTTCTCAAACCTTACTTCTCATCAGAAAGTTCATACTGGAGAGAAGCCTTATAATTGTGGAGAATGTAGCAAAGCCTTTAGACATTCCTCTACTCTTAATAGACATCAGAGAATTCATACAGGAGAGAAGCGTTATAAATGTAGAGAATGTGGCAAAGCCTTCACTGATTTATCAACCCTTACTAACCATCAGAGAGTTCACACAGGAGAGAAGCCTTATAAATGTAGAGAATGTGGTAAAGCCTTTAGATGGTCCTCACATCTTAATACACATCAGAGAGTTCATACTGAAGAGAAGCCTTATAAATGTAGAGAATGTGGCAAAGCCTTTAGACGGCGCTCACACCTTACTACGCATCAGAGAGTTCACAGTGAAGAGAAGCCTTACAAATGTAGACAATGTGGCAAAGCCTTTAGACAGATCTCACACCTTACTACGCATCAGAGAGTTCACAGTGAAGAGAAGCCTTAGAAATGTAGAGAATATGGCAAAGCCTTTGGATGGTTCTCAAACCTTACTATTCATCAGAGAGTTCATATTGGAGAGCAGCCTTATAATTGTGGAGAATCTGGCAAAGCCTTTAAGCGATTCCTCCGCTCTTAATAGACATCAGAGAGTTCATACTGGAGAGAACCCTTATAAATGTAGAGAATGTGGCAAAGCCTTCAGCGAGTCTGCATCCCTTAATCAACATCAGATAGTTCTTACTGGTGATAAGTCTTTCAAATGTAGAGAATGTGACAAAGGATTCAGTTTGGCTTTATCCCTTAGTCACCATCAGAGAATTCATACTGGAGAAAAGCCTTATAAATGTGATGAATGTGGCAAAGCCTTTACCCATTACTCATCCCTTAATCGTCATCACAGTATTCATACTGGAGAGAAGCCTTATAAATGTACAGAATGTGGCAAAGCCTTTAGACGGTTCTCACACCTCACTACACATCAGAGAATTCATACTGGCGAGAAGCCTTATAAGTGTAATGAATGTGGCAAAGGCGGTTGTGATATCTCATACTTTGCTAAGCATCAGAGAATTCATACTGGACAGAAGCCTTATAAATGTAATGAATGTGGCAAAGCTTTTACCTATTACTCATCCCTTAAGCGTCTTCAGAGAATTCATACTGGCGAGAAGACTTACATATGCAGAGACTGTGGAAAATCCTTTGGCACCTCTTCTTCCCTTACTTCTCATCAGAGATCACACTGGAGAGAAGCCTCATAAATGTAAAGAATGTGGCAAATCTTTTGGAAGCTCCTCAGAACTTACTAAGCATCAGAGAGTTCACAGTGGAGAGAAGCCTATACATGTAGACAATGTGGCAAATCCTTCAATACCTCATCAAAACTGACTGACCACCAGAGAGTTCATACTGGAGAGAAGCCTTATAAATGTAACGAATGTGGCAAAGCCTTTAGCCAGTCCTCATCCTTCAATTTTCATCAGAGAGCTCACCAAAGAGTGTAGCCTTATAAATGTTGAGAATGTAACAGCATTTTCTCAGGGTTCCTGCCTTATTGTACAGCAGAGATCATACTTGATAGAAGTCTTACAGATGTGTGGAGTGTTATAAGTCCTTGACCAGCTGTGAGAACTTACTGAACATCACAGAATGGATACTGGGACAAAGCCTTATGAATGTGAAAAACGTAGACCAAAGCTTTAAAAGGCATTCATCTCTTATTGTACCTGAGAGACTTTATACTAAAGAAAGTCATTACAAATGTATACTTTGGGCTGCAGCCTTTACCCACTGCTAAAAATTTACTGAACATCAGAGATTTTACAATGGTGGAAAGCCTTATACTATTGAAAATGTGTGAAAGCCTTTAACCTGTGGTCTAACCTACTCAACATTTTAGGAATCATTCTACAGAAACACAGCAGTAATTTAAGTTTTCATTTAAGGATCTAGGCTTCGCCGAGGCCGGTTTGGCTCAGTGGATAGGGCGTCGGCCTGTGGACTGAAGGGTTCCGAGTTCGATTCCAGTCAAGGGCATGTACCTAGGTTGCGGACACATCCCCGGTGGGAGATGTGCAGGAGGCAGCTGATCGATGTTTCTCTCTCATTGATGTTTCTAACCTTCTATCTCTCTCCCTTTCTCTCTGTAAAAAATCAATAAAATATATTTTTTAAAAAAAAGGATCTAGGCTTCAATGGTTGAAGCTACATTGAGAATGATAAAACAAGGCTTTACAAATTATCAGGCATATCTCAAAATGTATATCCTCATTTATATCTCATACAACATATCATTATTACTGGATTGAAGTCCAGCAGATATAAAGAATGTGACAAAGCTTACTCACTGTGCAAACCTTACCTGACATGAGAATTCATACTGGGGAGAAACAATACAAATTTAAACAGTGTCCTAAAGTCTTTCATCAGCATCTGTAGCTTATTCCTCACATTGGTATTTATTCTAGAGGGAATCCTTAAAACTAAAGAATGTGGGAAATCATATAGTTGGACCTACAGCCCCAGTCTTATCAGGGATTGCAATTGGGTAGAAATTCTACATTCATGATATAAGAGGAAGGACTTTTGTTTAAAATGTACAGTTTATAAAACTCCAAGTAACTAATGCCTTAACAGATTTTAAAGATATAAAAATGTTATCCAAGTATGTAATTGATTATGAATTTTAAAGCATCAATGAATTCACACTGGATAGGTAGCCAAAATGCCTTTCAGAAATTGCTCTAAATTAGTACACCCAGTGTATTTTAAACTTTAAATGTAGTTAGTAAATATTGGTATATTTGAATATATGAAAGGAATTGATGTTTCCATATGTAGTTACTTAGAGTGTTATTTATATTGAAATCATTTGAAGTATTTTGAAAAGGAAATATTGTGATTCTGTTCCCATATCACTTGGTGCTGCTGTGTTTTATTCCTGGTGTATGTGTGAAATTATGGGGTTGATTGTTTCTGCCTTAAAGATCTGTGAGCTGTTGTATACTATATGGACTTTACTTGTGTACTTTCCCATGGAATATTGTGTACATGGTAAGGGACACTATTTTTTTCTATTAGAGAATAATCCTATTGAATAAATCTTTTAAAATAGTTCTCGAGTTTTGTAAATTATGTCTTCAAAGTTACTTCCTTTTCTGTGCCACTGTGTTGAGCTGAAAACTTTTTGAGAGCATGTCAATTTGTGGTTGTGACATTTATGTGGCCAGACTTACCTTCAGGACAGTGCTGTCTGTGTAATAGATTTTCTATAATTAAGAAGTAAATTGCAATACCAGTGACGTTGTTGTACCCAGGATGCAGAATCAGCATGAACTCTGAACGTGGAGAGAGGACACCTTTCTCAGGCTGCATTGCTAACTGAACTCAGAAAAATTAATTCTATTTCTTTCATTTCTCATTCCCAGTTCCTCTGGTTTTTCACTTTGTCTTCTAAGCTGCCATTCCTTTGGCAGTGGTGGAACTACAGCATGTAAAGCTTCCTGTCCCTCATGAGCCTTTCAAGTCTCTGTATCTTCCACTCAGTAGTTTGGAATTTACAATGCAGTGACTGACATCAGAATGTGGCGAATATTTTGCTTTATATTCATGAAGTAGGTAGCCCACGTTTGGGGTTCTCATGCTGACACCTATAGTTTTTAATATGAATATGAACGTTTGGAATACCACAATTGGCATCTGTGTACTTTGTAATTGGAATGATTTTTCTTGTCCTGATTTTCATTGGAAACCTTAAGAATTTCTCATTGTTGTCTCGTTAACTTTTTTTTAAAAATATATTTTATTGATTTTTTACAGAGAGGAAGGGAGAGAGATAGAGAGTTAGAAACATCTATGAGAGAGAAACATCGATCAGCTGCCTCCTGCACACCTCCTACAGGGGATGTGCCCACAACCCAGGTACATGCCTTGACCGGAATCGAACCTGGGACCTTTCAGTCCGCAGGCTGATGCTCTATCCACTGAGCCAAACCAGTTTTGGCCTGTTAACTTCTTTATTGGGGTAATTTACCCATGTTATACTGGTTTTATTCTCACTTTTTTAAATATGTTTTTTTAATTATTTTAGAGAGAAAGGGAGAGGGAGCGAGATAGAAATATAAATGATGAGAGAATCTATTCTCTCTAGAATGTAGCCTAATGTTTGTCATTCTTTCTAGAGGAACCACAGATACCATGGATGCTTTGCAGTTCAAACCTTTTGTTATTTTGAATGCAAAGTTTTTTTTTTATATTCATAGCCTGACCAGAGGTATGTCCATTGGCTTTATCTGTCCCTAGAGTTTTTGAAGCCATCACTATACATTCCAGGGATAGCAGGTAAGCAGAGATTGAAATGAAAGCTGCACAGTTATTGTCCAGGGCTGAATTTACAAGGTGGTAAACATCAGTTCCATTTGTGAGTATAAACAAGTCATCTTTTCAAAGAACAGTTTAGACAGCTGCCATTTTGTAAAGCGTGACTTGGCAGCCGCCAGCTGGCCACGTGGCTTGCAGCTCCCCTGGGCGCTGCCATCTTGAAACAGCAATGGCCAACCTCTCCCTTTGAATTAGCCAGTCGCAAAAGACTGCCTGAGCTCCAATCAAGAGCAAAGGACAGGTCACCGGCGTCAAGGATTATACAGCTGAGCACACCACCTGTTTGGTTTGCATCTGCTTCCAGACCATGTGTGTGCACCTTCTATGTAGAAGTAAAGATGTTTGCCTTGCTGCCTGGCTCCCGAGTATGTTTTGTGTTCTTCCAGGGCCCCTGAATTTGGGGGCTCACCTTATTTCTAACTATGCATGTGCCCACCTAAAGGACCAAGTCATTGCAGAAACAAGATGTTCAATATTCTTCTACTATACTTTCTGACATACCCATGGAGCATTCGTAAGGATATGTATGTGATGATATTTTATGACTAAGATTCATCTGAACCAGGGGCTTTATGAATTTGTTCCGTTACAGGACATACTAATTGTACCAGTTAATGCGGATTTTGTAATCAAAGAAAACACGATAATTTCAAGAGAAACATCAGAAGTGCTTTACTCAAGGTAATGTCCATTGTGAGCTACTCATTTTCCCCATCTTTCAGGGAATTTGGGGATACCATACCAATAGAACTTTCCTTGTTTTGAGGCAAACCATTCAGAGACTCAATTTTCCACTTTGTACGTTTTGAAGTGCTGCTCAGAAAGTGCATGTGCCATCTATCAGAACAAGTGGTAATCTGAAAGAGCAAGGTCTAGTTCAGGGGTGGGCAACCCCTGGCACGTGTGCCAAATATGGCATGCCAGTAACTTTTGCTGGCTTGTGAAACCCTCTCTTATAATCTTCCCTTTACAATTTTTTTGAACATTTGAATGACTTAAATGTTAAATTACAAGGAACTGACAAGACACTTGATGTTATGTTTGGTTACATAAAGGCTTTTGAAAAGAAACTGCAAGTCTTTAAGAGGGATGGGGATGGTGAGCGATTTAGTTATTTCCCAAACCTCAAGAGGCACATCAAAGACCTCCCAAAAGATGACAGAACAGACTGTCAAAGCCTTCAAAAGCTGTTTTTAACCCTTTTCGGTCCAACATGGAGGCTGACTCGCCAGACCAGGTGCTAGGAGCAGGTCCAACATCGAGCTGAGGTCTAGCTCAGCTATGTTGAGTCTTGATCTCTGTGGGGAATGAGGAAGGGAGTAGGAAAGCCTGTTGGTGTCAGTATGAAATTGCCCATCTACCAAGGGAGAGTTATGTGTTTCACCTTCTAGTTGTTCATCCTCACACAGACCATTGCAATTTGTTGTTTAATTAAAGTGCTCACATGAATTCCAATTGCACTCATGTTCCTGGGTTCAAGCCCCTCCCCACCTCCAGCCCTTCCCTGAGATCCCAGTTCCTACAGGGTTGCTTCAACCTCACTATCAACATCTGCACGCATGGCCCAAGGGAAGGTTGGGGCAAATTAGCTCCTGACATAACCCTTTGCAACTGTTATTTTCCAAAACACCTGGAAATCTTTCTGAATGCTTTTATAATATTCTAGAGGCCCGGTGCACCAAAAATTTGTGCACTCGGGGGGGGGGGGGGGGGGGTCCCCCAGCCCGGCCTGTGCCCTCTCACAATCTGGGACCTCTCGGGAGATAACGACCTGCTGGCTTAGGCCTGCTCCCGGGTGGCAGAGGGCAGGCCCAATCCCTAAGTGCAGCCCCTGGACAGGCTCAGAGCAGGGCTGATTGGGGAGTTGGGGCACCGCCCTGTCATGCACAGAGCAGGGCCGATCAGGGGGTTGGGGCGCTGCCCCCTGTCACTCACAGAGCAGGGCCGATCAGAGGGTTGAGGAGCTCCCCTCTGTCACTCACAGAGTAGGGCCGATAGGGGAACTGGGGCACCGCCCCGTCACACACAGAGCAGGGCGGATCAAGGGGCTGGGGCGCTACACCCTGTCACACTCAGGGCAGGGCCAATGGGGAGGTTATGGCTCTACCCTGTCACACTGATCCCGGTGCTGGGAGCCTCGCTGCTCTGCTGATCCCGGTGCCGGAAGGCATATTACCCTTTTACTATATAGGATAGAGGCCTGGTGCACAGGTGGGAGCCGGCTGGTTTGCCCTGAAGGGTGTCCTAGATCAGGGTGGAGGTCCCCACTGGGGTGCCTGGCCAGGCTGGCTGAGGGGCTGAGGGCTGTTTTCCCGCTGGCAGTTGACTAAAAAGCTCCCAACTGCTCCTTGTTTTCTTTTTTTTTTTTTTTATTCTGGCCAGCTTTACCTCTGAGGCCTCGCTGCTGAAAACATGGATACAATGTTGCGGTCCGGGGCTGACTGAAAGCGGTTTTGTTTAGTTTCTTATTTGCAACATAGTAATAGTTGCTTAGAGTTGCAGTTGAGAGGCCGGCAAGTGAAGCGGGGAATGTTGGAGTCTGCAGTCCCTGGAGGAAGCAAGCCTCCCTGTTCGCTTCAGTGCATGGCTGCTGGCCGCCATCTTGGCTGACAGTTAATTTGCATAAGGATACGCTGATTAGCCAATGTGAAGGGTAGCGGTCGTATGCCAATTACCATGTTTCTCTTTTATTAGTGTAGACTAGAGGCCCTGTGCACAATTCGTACTCAGGTGGGGTCCGTGGCCTGGCGGTGATCGGGACTGATCAGGGCCATCTTGCCCAGTCAGGGGGAGGGACTGCAGGAGGCTGGCTGTGGGAACACACTGACCGCCAGGGGGCAGATTCTGCATTGAGTGTCTGGCCCATGGTGGTCAGTTCACATCATGGTGACTGTTCCTTAGGTCAACCAGTCATAATGGTCACTTAGGCTTTTATATATATAGATTTGAAGCAAAATTTGTGAGTCACTGACTTCCAAACTTTACCATTGGGAATGGAGAGGGATGTTGACAAGCAGACATCACTGTCAGAGGGTGTTTCATTCCATTTTAAATTTTAAGGAGGAAATCCACAGGAATGTGTGAAATTTGGAGATCACTTTTTTAACAGATCATTTCTGGAGGTTGTATTTGTTCCTGTGGATTGAATACTCTCTCACAGAGAAGGTTCCTGTTTGATGCAGGGAGGGCTTCATCAGGGTTTCTGTCAGGGCATTCCCCTCCGTTCCATTGATGTATGGATCTGTTTTAAAACAGGATCACACCCACTTGGTTACTCTTGCTTTGTAAAATGTTTTCCAGGGTAAAATGAATCTTCTAACTTTTCTATATTTAAAGTGTTTCGGCTGTCTCACATCTCCTTGGCTGTCTGCAGCCAGCATTGCCTTGGAAATTTGATAGGTAATCTATTTATTCTGTAGAACACAGAATATTAAGGAATGTCTCAATTTATTTGTACCTGCTTTCTTTAGCATTGTGTCATTTCAGTGTAGAAGCCTTTCACTGTCTTTGTAGAATGGGTTGGTCTTTAGGTATTCGTCTCTTAGTTATATGTGGTGTGTTTTCTGGCTTTGGGTGGCAATACTGAGGATTGATATTTGATTGGCCTAAAGTGATTTAATACTTATATAGGTTAAACATAATCCTCTGGTGTGATTACTGTAAATTACAGGTTTCTACACAGGTCATGTCTTGAAAGTAAATAAAGTTTGAAAAAACTCTAGGGAATATCTATATTCATGAAAATACTGTAAAATAATCAAAATTAATAAATGGTGATGAGACTAAATAAAGTGATAACAGTTATTATTGTTATAACTTTTTTTTAATATATTTTATTGATTTTTTACAGAGAGGAAGGGAGAGAGACAGAGAGTCAGAAACATCGATGAGAGAGAAACATTGATCAGCTGCCTCCTGCACATTTCCCACTGGGGATGTGCCCGCAACCCAGGTACATGCCCTTGACCGGAATCGAACCTGGGACCTTTCAGTCCGCAGGCCGACGCTCTATCCACTGAGCCAAACCGGTTTTGGCTGTTATAACTTTTAAATATTGATTTTTAAATTATTTTGTATCCCAAATATAAGGAATACTAACAGGAGACATTGTACATTATGGTCAATAGCCCATTATCTAGATTATAGATAGGGACTACTAAATTAAAGGCATTCATTTCAAAATTCACTCTCAGAACTCACACAATTGAAAGACTACAACTTACAAACAGAAAATTTTTATCCCTTGAAAAAATACCAGATAATATCTCCTCCACTGTGTTAGATGGGATCTTATATCATCAGGGGCCTAACCATGAATGGATCTAGGTCTGTCTCTGACACCCGATTCACCTGCTTCTCTAACTCAAGCTGCCTCTCCCTTCAGATGGGGAGACAGGGAGGGGCTGAGAGAGCAGGCTGCCCTCCCCCTCCCCCTCCTCACTGAGGGTTTAAGGATCCAGGCAAATCGGAGGCAGAAAGTTGCTGATTTCAAACAAAATCTGCCCGCCTTTTGAGTTCTCTGTAACTTCACTGTAAGAATGTGTTCCCGGCTTGTGAAAATCCTGGGAAAGTCCCTTCCCTGGGACACCTGCCGCTGAAGGGCAGACCAGCCAGTAGCTCTAAGCACAGCCTCTGGGAGCTGGGAAACTTCTGTGTGAATTCCAGGTTCCTCCTCCCCTCTTAATGCTTTTGCCACAGCTGCCATTCACTCGCTAGCACCCTAATAAAGGAACAGCCCCTCTATCTGGGGTGCCTTGTGCCATCAGAGGGCACCTGGCCCTTTCCTCCCTTTAAAGAAGTAAAAGAAAAGCCCTCTCTCTGCTCCTGTCTCTTCTCTCCCTTGTGAATCCTTTCGCAGCCGCGTCACCAGCCAAAACCCTGACAATGACGTGGGAAACTCCCCCAGGAAGGGCAGTCCCTGTGGGAGGAGGTGCGGGGACCCGGGGCTGCCCCCTCGCTCCTGCCCCGCCCTCCCTCCCTCTGTCCCTGCACAGGCCTGGCCGCCGGGCTCGGCCCCGCCCCCATCGCGGAGCCGCTCAGCTCAGGCTCTGGCCCCGCCCACCCCGCAGGGAGGCGCATGCGCAGTTCCTTGCAGACGCGGAAGCGGCCGTGGAGGGGAAGGTGGCGGTTCCCCCTGAGGAGGGTGTTTGTCTTTAAAGCTGACGCTCCCGTCCCCCACCCCGCAGGGAAGGCTGAGGGCGCTGCCGGCGCTGAAGTCCTTGTTGGGGTCCCCGCCCCGGAGCCTCTCTCAGCGGTGAGTCCGCGTCCCGGGAGGCTGCGCGGTGCGGGCGCCACGTGCCTTTGGGAGGAAACGGAGGCCCCGGCCCGGGGTCTCTCCGCCTGTGGCTGTGGCCACCGCCTGCCGCGCGGTTTTCCCGCTGAAAACCGTTCCCGGGGCCGCCGGTCCTCCCCGCGGGGCTGAGAGTCTGGGTCAGGGGGTTCCCGCCCTTTGCGCCCCTCCCCCCGCCCGGCGCTTCCCGCCCCAAGAGCCCGGATGGCTCCCGGCCTGGGGGTCTGCACCCCCCTCCTAGGCCCAACCCCATTTAATAAGGGGTCTGCCTGCCCCGGGGAGCACAGTGTCCATGGGGGGCTCAGGGGGAGGACGCGGTGTCCCCTGAAGAGGCGACCTGCCCGCGGGGAGGGGCTTTGTGGGCGCGGTGACTGCGGGGGGCGGGGGCCCAGGCTGGGGGGTCAGGAGAGGGAGTGAGAGACAGACACGTGGGCGGGAGGAAGGGCAGCGAGGGGTCCACAGAGAGGGGCCCATAGGGGGTGTGGGGGGGACTGGACGGCGACGGTAGGAGTGAGGGGGTCACTCGGGAAAGTGGCCTGAGGAGGAAGGAAGTGGAGACACAGGGAGGAGGGGGAGCCCAGAGAGAGGAAGGGGGGCTGAGAGGGAGCGGGTCCTGGGGAGCAGAAGTGGGGGCCGCACAGGAGGAGGCACTTCAGACAGAGGCACTGGTTCAGAGGAGAAGAGTTGGGGATCGAGTGCAGGACAGAAACGGGGCTCAGGGATGAGGGAGCAGAGGGAGCAGCCCTGAGTCAGCAGCTGTGGGAGCGGGACAGACGGGAACAGGCAGCAGAGGGGCCGCGGGCGTGGGGAGGGGAAGACGCAGACGTGTGTGGAGATGGAGCCTCAGAGACCAGGAGAAAGAGCCCCTGAAGGGAAGGAGGTTTCAGGAGTTTCATGGTCCAGGTGTAGGACAGACAGAGAGAAAAGGGGAGAAAGAGCAGGAGGGGGGGGGGGGGGGTGGACACAGGAAAGGACCACAGTGGAGAGAAAGGGAGCAGGAGACAGAGACAGATCCACAGACAGAAATACATGTAGTGGGAGGAGGGGAACCCTGATCTGGGTGAAGGGTGAGCTGATGGGGTGTGGATGGTTAAGTTGTGATATATCTGTTTGTGGCTGTGTGCGTGTGTGTTTCTGTTGATATCTGATAGGCAAGGAGAGGGAGAGAGATAGAAACATCAATGACTAGAGACAATCATTGATCAGCTGCCTCCTGTACGCCCTTCACTGGGGATCAAACCTGCAACCTGACCATACACCTTGACTAGGAATCTAACTGTGACCTCCTGGTTCACAGGTCCAAGCTCAACCACTGAGTCTTGCCGCCTAGGTTTTTTCCCAGTCCCCGCATACTCCCTTCCTCCTGAGAATTTTCAGTCCACTCCCTTTCCATGCTCTGATTCTATTCTAATCACTAGTTTATTATGTTTGTCAGATTTTTTATTCACTTGATTTTTAGATCACTTGTTGATAGATATGTATTTGTTGTCACTTTCTTGTTCATAATTTTTATCTTTACCATTTTGTTCTTCCTCTTCTTAAAGAATACCCTTCAGCATTTCATATTATACTGGTTTGGCGGTGCTGAAATTCTTTAGCTTTTCCTTATCTGTGAAGCTCTTTATCTTACCTTTAATTCTGAATGATAGCTTTGCTGGGTAGATTAATCTTGATTGTACTTTCTTGTTTTTCATCATTTTGAATATTTCTTGCCACTCCCTTGTGGCCTGCATAGTTTCCTGTTGAGAAATCAGCTGACAGACATATGAGAACTCCCTTGTAGGTAACTTTTTTTTCTCTTACTGCTTTTAAGATTTTCTCTTTGTCTTTTGCCCTTGGCATTTTAAAATATATTTTATTGATTTTTTACAGAGAGGAAAGGAGAGGGCGAGTTAGAAACATCAGTGAGAGAGAAGCATCGATCAGCTGCCTCCTGCACACTCCCTACTGGGAATGTGCCCCCAACCAAGGTACATGCCCTTGACCAGAATTGAACCCGGGACCCTTGAGTCTATAGGCCGACGCTCTATCCACTGAGCCAAACTGGTTTCAGATGCTCTTGGCATTTTAATTACGATGTGTCTTGGTGTGGTCCTCTTTGGATTCCTTTTGTTTGGGGTTCTCTGCCCTTCCTGGACTTGTAAGTCTATTTCTTTCACCAGGTAGGGGAAGTTTTCTGTCATTATTTCGTCAAATAGGTTTTCAATATCTTCCTCTCTCTCTAATGGCACCCCTATAATTCGGATGTTGGTACACTTATATTCATATTTTTGTATTCTTTTTTCCTTTTTTTCAGGTTGGGTGTTTTTTGCTTCTTCGTATTTCAAATCTTTGCTTGATTTTTGGGATACACTAGTCGGATCTCTGTATATTATTCTTTATTTCAGTCAGTGTATACTTAATTTCCAATTGTTGCTTTTCATATCCTTGAGTGTCTCACTATATTTCTCGGAGGTTTCTAGAGGATTCTTTTTTTTTTTTTTTTTTAAATATATTTTATTGATTTTTTTACAGAGAAGAAGGGAGAGGGATAGAGAGTTAGAAACATCGATGAGAGAGAAACATCGATCAGCTGCCTCCCGCACACCCGCTACTGGGGATGTGCCCGCAACCCAGGTACATGCCCTTGACCGGAATCGAACCCGGGACCCTTCAGTCCGCAGGCCGGCGCTCTATCCACTGAGCCAAACCGGTTAGGGCATCGGAGGTTTCTAGAGGATTCTTGAGTAACCTTATAACTGTGGTTTTGAACTCTGTATCTAGCAGTTTGCTTTCCTCCATTTCTTTTACTTATGAACTGTTTCTTTGTCTCCACGTTTTGGCTGCTTCCGGGTGTTGATAGAGTGGCTTTGTGTGCTAGGTATCCTATAGGGCCCAGTGGCTCAGCCTCCCCAATTACCTGAGGTGGACATTCTTGTTGCTTCCCTTTGTGGGTTGTATGCACAGTCTTGTTGTAGTTAATCCTTGATTGTTGTTGGTATCACTGGGAAGAATTGACCTCCAGGCCAAGTGGCTGTAAGGACCAGCTGTGCCTTTAATGGGAGAACTGCTGTGCTGGAGAACCCCTTATGTGGCAGGACTTCCTTCATTGGCACTTTGCCGCTCACTGAGTCTGACCCCTGAGTGTGTTTCTTATGGATCGGAGGAGTTGTTATCTAGATGGTCTCACTCTGACCACTGGGTACAATGGCTCTTGGATCTCCAGGGAGGTGCAAAGTCAGCCACCAAGCAGGAGCTATAGAGAGATCTGCAGATTCCTCTTCTTTGTTTGGGGTTTGGAGGTGCCCAGATGAGGCGCAGCTGTGATGCAATTGCAGTCTGTTGACTAGCCTTAGGCCTTCTTTTGGAAGGTCTGGGGTTCCCTGACCCAGCTGCAGTTTGACAGGTTTTTAGGCAGAGAAAGGCCAGGCCATTCCTATGCAAAAGCCTCTGCACACAGCTTGGGTGGGATTGCAAATTGTGTGGGTGTGATCTTGGAATCACGGAGCAGAGCAAACCACAATGGCTGCCAGTCAGTTCTGCCCTGGAGTGGTCCCTTGGTCTCTGTGTCCCATGGCTCTATGCAGGAACAATGATCCCTGCAAGCACTCAGAGAAAGCTGCCCTCACGTTCTGGCCCAATGCCAGACAGTCCAGTTTCTCTCCATATGAGTCTGGGACCCCAGATTCTCTCATGGACCTGGAGTTCAAAGCAGCTGGGAGCTTGTATCTCCTTCCCGATTGAAAAAGACAACAGCGTACCCAGCTGCCAGCCCCTTTTGCGCATGCCTCTGTACCTCCACACTTCCACACCTCTGCACCTCCTACTGGACTCAGTGCGCTTTTCTCTTTCCTTCTAGTTGTAGAATTTCCACTCAGCCAGCCTTCCCATGGTTCTGGATGATATTCGTTTTGTCTTTTAGTTGTAGTTGTAATGTGGTTGTGTGTGGCAGCAAGTTCAGGTGTTTACCTATGCCGCCATCTTGGTTGTCTCTAGGTTTATCTTTTATTTTTCTAAGTTTTTATTTATTGAATTTAATAGTTGGGTTGTTTTTGTTATACTGATTTGAACGAGACTTATAAATCTCCAGTTTATAAGGCTTGGGAATTTTATAACAATTTGCTTCCAATTTCAAACCTTATTCACTCAGAGGGTAGAAACTTGTCTGTTGGTCATGGGTCCCTTGTCATTTCCTGGGTTGGAAACGAGGAGGTGACCGACTTCTATCACTACCTGATGCTTTTTAAGGAATATTAGAAGCCTTACTTTTGTTACTGTGGTGTTTTGTGTGTGTGTGTCTGTGTGTGCGCATTTATTCCATGGATTTATTTTTTCTATGTCAATTTATTTTTTTAAACATCTTGAGATAAATCCTCTGGGTCTTCTCAGATTCCTTGAGGAGCTTTAAGAAATACCCTCATGTGTGCTTTCCCCCATGGAGGTGGACAGCTGCTCTGGGTGGGGCATCATTGGTTACTGAGAGTCTCCAGGTTATTGGAAGGTGAGGACAGGGATAGCAAGAGGGATGCAGGATACCTTTGTGGGCATGGGGAGCAGGCTTTTTTCAGGGGAATAAGGGGGTGCTCTGTTTGGTTTGGGGCATCAGGACAGTAGGTCACCTCATTTTCGTAGGATTTCATGGAAGTCTTTGGGAGGAGAGACACATGAATACACACTCAAAAACTCACAGTGTGGTCTCCATTTAGGAGCTCATTGTTCCTGACTCTCTCCTGTGACCAAGGACAGGAGGGGTGGCCTTTTCCTCATTTCCAGGTCCTTCTGACTGTGAGTGTGAGGTGAGCTGATTAACAGGCTGTGCTGACATCTTTGAAGGCACATTCTGTGACTCCTCAACATATTGTCACCTGAGAAAACACCCCAGACCCTGATCAGGACCAGGACCAAATGGCTGCTTCTCAGGTAAAAGATGTGTCCTGTGTCACAGGCTATGTTTGCTTTTTCTCTAACATCTGGTGATTTATTTCTCTACTGCTGATGTTCTTGCCTTTGCAGATTGTTTTTCATTCCTTATTTCATTCCTTTTTTCATCATAGTCAATGTCAGCAGTTTCTATATTTCTCTTTTCTTTTGTATTTTCTTTTTTCCCTCTCTTCAAAATATATTTTTATTGGTTTCAGAATGGAAAGGAGAGGGAGAGAAAGACGGAGACATGAATAAGGAGAGAGAATCATTGATTAGCTGCCTCCTGCACCCCCCCACTGGGGATTGAGTCTGAAATCTGGAGTGTGCCCTGACCAGGAATGGATCCCTGCCCTCCTGGTTCCGAGGTCAGCCTTCTAACTTTCAGACACACTGGCCGGGCTATAATTCCCTCCTTTGCCTCAGAGCCTTCTCTGCCTTCATTTCATGCAGCCTCCCCAGGTCAGGAATCATTCCCACCTTTAATTAACGACTTTCAACTACTCAGAACATCCCTTTTGTGACAGATCCACCTGGGAAGGCAGCCATGTCTAACATCCCTATTTGGATGGGGTCAACAGGCTGGGGTATCAGTGAAGAAGGCAAATGCAGGTTTTAGATTCCAGTGGCTGCAGTGTCAGTTCTAGATTATGGGTAAGAAGATGCACATTTTACTGCTCAGAAAGCTGAGAAAGTTCTGAAAGGAAGAGTAAATGGAAGAGACTTGCTCACTAGATTACTACGAAAGACTTGGTATTTAAAAGTACTATCTACAGTAATAAAAGAGAAACATGGTAATTAGCGTACGACCGCTACCCTTTTCATTGGCTAATCAGTGAGTATATGCAAATTAACTGTCAGCCAAGATGGTGGCCGGCAGGCAGGCAGCTGGAAGCAAGCATGAGGATTGCTTGCTGCAGTGACTGCGGACTCCAACGTTCCCCGCCTCACTTTCCGGCCTCTGAGCTACAACTCTAAGCAACTATGTACTATGTTGCAAATAAGAAGATAAACAAAACCCCGGAAACCGGCTTTCATTCAGCCGGGCTTTAGCAACATTGTATCGATGTTTTCAGCGGTGAGGCCTCAGAGCTAAAGCTGGCCCAGAATAAAAAAAAAAAAAAAGAAAACAAGGAGCGGTTGGAAGCTTCAGTCACTCGCTTCTGGAAAACAGCCCTCAGCCCCTCACCCAGACTGGCCAGGCACCCCAGTGGGGACCCCCACCCTGATCCAGGATACCCTTCAGGGCAAACCAGCCGGCCCCCACCCGTGCACCAGGCCTCTATCCTACATAGTAAAGGGGTAATATGCCTCCCAGCACCAGGATTAGCGGAGCAGCGAGGCTCCCGGCACCGGGATCAGCATGACAGGGGGCAGCGCCCAAACCCCCTGATCGCCCTGCGGCTCTGTGTGTGACAGGGGGCGGGGCCACAACCTCCCTATCCGCCCTGCTCTGTGCCTGATAGGGGGGAGCTCCCCAATCCCCTGATTGCCCTGCAGCTCTGTGTGTGACAGGGGGCAGGGCCACAACCCCCTGATCGGCCCTGTTCTGTGCCTGATAGAGGGGAGCTCCCCAATCCCCTGATTGCCCTGCAGCTCTGTGTTTGACAGGGTGCAGCGCACCAACCCCCTGATCGGCCCTGCTCTGTGTGTGACAAGGTGTGGCGCCCCAACCCCCCCCCCCCCCCCCCACGGGCCCTGCTCTGTGTGTGACAGGGTAGAGCCATAACCTCCCCATTGGCCCTGCCCTGAGTGTGACAGGGTGCAGCGCCCCAACCCCCTTATCCGCCCTGCTCTGTGTGTGACAGGGGGCGGTGCCCCAACTCCCCTATTGGCCCTACTCTGTGAGTGACAGGGGGGAGCTCCTCAACCCCCTGATCGGCCCTGCTCTGTGTGTGACAGGGTACAGAGCCCCAACACCCCTGATGGGCCCTGCTCTGTGCGTGACAGGGGGTGGCGCCGCAACCTCCCCATCGACCCTGCCTTGAGTGTGACAGGGGGTGGTGCCCCAGCCCCCTAATCGGCCCTACCCTGAGCGTGACTGAGGGTGGCATCGCAACCTCCCGATCCGCCCTGCTCTGTGCATGACGGGGCGGCGCCCCAACTCCCCAATCAGCCCTGCTCTGAGCCTGACCAGGGGCTGCACCTAGGGATTGGGCCTGCCCTCTGCCACCCAGAAGCAGGCCTAAACCAGCAGGTCGTTATCTCCCGAGGGGTCCCAGACTGTGAGAGGGCACAGGCCGGGGGACCCTGGGCCTCTAGTTAGCTTATAAAACATGAGAGTTACATGTGGATTGACACTTGCAAAAATTAATCTGTATTTGTGATCATTTTACCATAACTTTTTCTCTTTTTTTTTTGAATCATATATGAGCGTTTATTCCAGTAATGCTGTCAGTATGGGAGAGCAGCAGATCACCACAGAAATCTGCTCCGCATCCCACCGGAAGCCAGTTGCTTATATAGTAAAAGTACAAAGGAAAAGTAGGCAAAAGGGCAGTTTACAGATATGCAAAGGAACTAGGGGTCTTCAAAGGGCTTAGTGATATGCAAGGGTTGGGATTACATGGGGAAATAGCCAAAAGGAGAGCCAGATGGGCAGTTAACAGGTAAGCAGGCTGGAGGTCTGCAAAAAGGGCTGGGGATTTTCAAAGGGCTAGAAATTCTGGTTTTGGTAACAAATCTTTGTGAATCTTTCCATGATAATAGGCAGCTCTGAATGGGGAGGAAGGGCTGCATCTCCAAGTCAGCTCCAGCCAGGGTGTAGAATGTACCTTCATTAGCTTCCACACTCCCAAAGCTTCAAGGGCCCTTCCTTTATCTCTATAACTTGTTTCCTAATGAAACGGGAAATTTGGTTTGGAAATGTGTGGTGTTCTCCTGGGCAGGATGGTTCCCTGGCTATTGTCCGGTGGAGTCAAAGAATGAAACCAGGGTCAAAAGGTGGAAATTTATTGAGAAACAAGCACAGACTCCCACGTGGGGAGGGATAAAGATTCCCCCATAATTATTTCTTTATTGATGTATTTTTGGCAGGAATGTCAGCAGTGGTGACCTGACATTCCGAGTGTGTGCCTCAGTCACCTGATGCCCATTGTCTTCAAGGGCACAGGTGGCACAGGTGCTTCCCTCACTATACTGTTAATAGTCTCTCTTTCTCAGTAACAAGGGTGTAGAAGGGTTTTAATGAAAGTTGTGCAAAGACCATCACTTCACATATGAAAATGTCCCTCTTCTTAGTTTGTGTTTGCTTTGGGAAATCAAGGAGTTACTTTTATTTCCTAGTAGACGCCCGGTGCACGAAAGTCGTGCACGCGTAGTGTCCCTTGGCCTGGCAGGTTATCAGGGCTAATCGGGGCCTTCCTTACCTTGCCGCAGGCTGCTGTCTGGGGCCTTCTTTCCTCCCGTGCCGCCCCATTCAGCCCACATAGTGAGCAGTTGAACTCTCGGTCGGTCAAACTCCTATTCAGTTGAACTTCTGAGGGGGAAATGTGCATATCAGACTTTTATTATATAGGACTAAAGGCCTGGTGCATGAAAATCGTGCTCCAGGAGGTGGTGTCCCTCCGTCCCATCGGGGGTTGTCCACCTAACCAGCAGTCGGAAATCCCTCTCACAATCCGGGACCACTGGCTCCTACCACTCACCTGCCTGCCTGCCTGATTGCCCCTAACTGCCTCTGCCTGCCGGCCTGATCACCCCCAATTGCCCTCCCCTGCCGGCCTGATCGCCCCCTAACTGCTTGTTCATCCACGCCGGCCTGATCCCCCCTAATTGTTTGCTCCCCCACGCCGGCCTGATCTTCCCCTAACTGCTTGCTTCCCTGCCATCCTGATGGCCCCTAAGTCCTTGCTTCCCTGCCAGCCTGATTGCCCCTAACCACCTTTGCCTCGGCTCCCACCACCATGGCTTTGTCTGGAAGAAATTTCCATGTCCGGAAAATGTCTGGTCGATCCTGTCTAATTAGCATTATTACCCTTTTATTAGTATAGACTAGGGCCCAGTGCAGGAATTCATGCACCTTGAAAGGAACTATGGGCTGTGAGGCTGCAGTGGGCACAGAGGTGAGTCTTGGCCCACCCACCGCGCCCCCACTTGGCCCCTCACACCACTGCCCCCAGTCCCCTGTGTGCCAGGAGCCCCATTCCTGCTGCTGCCACTCCCATGCACTGATGCCGCCGGCCCAGGAGAACATCACACCTGCTGCCAGCGCAGAGCAACTGGGGCCAACGTCAACAGCGGTGGGAGCAGGGCCGTTGCCATCAGTGGGTGCAAGGGCAGCTGCTGCCCCAATTGCCCTTCAGGAGCAGGGGTAGGTGGAGAAGCCCCAGGGGCGATAAGGGCTGGGTGGGACCATGGTACGCAGGAGCAAAGAATTTTCAATAACCACCAGAGAATTAACCCGATGACAGTGACCAGCACCCTGCCTTGGTCTGGCTCACCCGTTCACCTGCTCCACCATCCCACCGTGGCCAATGCCCACCATGTTCTGCGCACGCCCCCTGGTGGTCAGCACCCATCATAGTGAGCGGTTGTTTGGTTGTTCCGCAGTTTGGTCTGTTTATATATTAGCCTTTTATTGTATAGGATAGTCCATTGGCTTTATCATTGAGCAACACCGGCTGGTCTGGACAGAATCATCTTGTTCTAAGATTACTCATAGTGAATTTTCAAAGAGGATTGTGGTTCCTATGTATCCTATTCCATGAGAACTGTAAGTTCCATTAATAACTTGAAAGTTCTGAATGAATTTTTTCCTCTGTTGTCTTCTGTGTATTCAGAAGAGTGGCACATGCACCAGAAACATTAACATCACAAGTAAAAAGTGAGCTTGTTATACATGTGGAAACACAGGCCCCATCTCAGAACAAGAATCAGAATCTGTATTTTTACAGAAGTTCATTTCCTTGTGGTCTGTTTTACACTTGAGAAGAAGTCCATATATTTCCAACCCAGCCTGCCATTTCCAGCTGAAAACCATACACACTGACCCCGAACGATGCAAATGCAGCACTCAAGAGATCCATATACCTGTGTCCATGCCTTAATTTTAAAGTTTAGCCGAGCCGGTTTGGCTCAGTGGATAGAGCGTCGGCCTGCGGACTCAAGGGTCCCGGGTTCGATTCCGGTCAGGGGCATGTGCCCTGGTTGCGGGCACGTCCCCGGTGGGGGGCGTGCGGGAGGCGGCTGATCGATCTCTCTCATCGATGTTTCTGGCTCTCTGTCCCTCTCCCTTCTTCTCTGTGGAAAATCAATAAAATATATTTAAAAAAAAAAAAATTTTAAAGTTTATTTTCCTGAAAAATAAAATCTGTACCATGGGTTTGTGGACATGTGACATCCTCATTTTTCAGTGTTTGAAATCACATCAGAGAATGTTACTGGGGCAAAGTGATCTATCTTTTTGGGCTTGATCTTTTTGGGCACATTATGAACTCTTCTAGTGGCCTCTTGGCAAATGTGTCTTTTCTTTCAGGGACCATTGACCTTCTGGGATGTGGCCATACATTTTTCTCCGGCGGAGTGGGAATGCCTGGACCCTGCTAAGCGGAAATTGTACCTGGATGTGATGTTGGAGAACTACAGCAACCTGGCCTCTGTGGGTGAGGGTGACTTCCTTCTTGAATTCCTACTCCACCTGCAGGGTTTTTTTCCTTTTTTATTTTAACATTTCTAGGGGGCTTCTGCTTTCTATGGTAGAGTCTTCCTCTCATGGAACAAATTATGGGTTCTTCGGTGTAGGAAAAAAAAGCCTTTTAATGTTTGTGAATTAGGAAGTCAGTGTTTGCACACTTTTACATGTTGTCTACAATAATTGACTTACTGATTTCAGGGCAAAGGGAGAGGGAGAGAGAGATAGAAACATCAGTTATCAGGGTGAATCATTGATCATTGATCATCCGTCACACACCGTCCTTGGGATTGAGCGCGCAACCCGGGATTGTTTCCTGATCAGGAATCAAACCATGGCTTCCTGGTTCATAGGTGAACGCTCAACTGCTGAGCCATGCCAGCTGGGCCATATTGACTTTTAGAAATATATGTTCTCTGCCTGTAGCTTCTCCTTTTTTGTTGTTGACGATGCCTTATTTATTGTTTTTTCTTTATCTTTCAGTTGATACATTGGGAGTTTTTATTTGAATACAATGGATTGAAATACAAACTTGGTTACGTATTTGCTTTTCAAAAATATGAGTTGTATAAAATTAATGTAGTATTTTTATTCCATAACATGGAAGTTATTTTTGCAGCTATTGTGTCATTTCTGGAATAAACATATAGTGAGTCACGTCTTGAAGGAGATGAGTTGAGATATAAATTTTGTGTCCTTACATGTCAAGTCAAATGAAGTCTTTTAATTTATTTTAAATGGTAGAGCATCATTATGAAAATAGTCTTTTTTTACAGTTGGATATCTTCACTATTGCAGATAGTGCTGCAATTGATATATGGGTGGGTATATCTTTGTGAATTCGTGTTCTCTGTATAAATTGCCAGAAATGGAATCACTGTGTTAACTGGTACTTGTTTGTAAATATTGGAAAATCCTCTATCGTGTTTTGATAGTGGCTACACCAGTGTGTTTATAATCTTGCTCACAGAGCATCAATGTTATCATTTCTCTACTTCATTGATAATACTTGTCATTTTTTGATTTATGGATGATTGGCATCCTGTTAGGTGTTTGGTAGTATTTCATGTTGGTGTCCATTTGCATTTCTCTGATGTTGGATGAGTTGAACATCATTTAATATGTCTATTGCACATCTTTATGTCCTGTTTCAGAGATGTCTATTCAGGTCCTCTGCCCAGTTTCCTTTTTTTTTTTAATGAAGAAAACGTTTATTTTCATTATAAGAATTACACAGACCATATACCGTACATACCAATGGAAGTTTAAAAAAAGTACATTATACATCTTCCGCAAATTCACAATACTAAAGATACTGCCTTTAAATATCCTATATAATAAAGTGCTAATATGCTAATTAGACCAGACAGCGGAATGTCCTTCCTGAACAACCAGTGGGCTGGGGGTGGGGCCGAGAAGCAGCCAGTGCTGGGAGAACCGAGGCAGCTGGGCCTGGGAAGGCCTACCCTTGCACAAATTTCGTGCATTGGGCCTCTACTGTATTATAAAAAATAAATAAATAAATAAAAATAATATGAAAATAATTGGTATCATTACAGAAGACTCTGGAACCCTCTGGCAGCTTCTGAAAACCATAGGGTAACCCATCTTGTGGACATTCTGATTTTGGGGGGTGGGGGTGGTGATCTGTAACTGCATTTTGTTGCAAGGAGCTCAGAACATCAATAGAAGAAAACAGGGTGGCCTACGTGGTAATAAAAACCTCTATTAAAGAAGAGTACAGCTGTGTGATGGGGGAACGGCTCTGCCCATTTTTCAATCGTATTGTTTGTCTTCTTGGTGTTAAGTTGTGTGAGTTCCATGTATATTTTCGATCTTTAGCTTTTGAGGATGTATAATTGCTGGGGTTTTTTTGTTGTTGTTGTTGTTGTTGTTGTTGCTATATTGTGGGCTTTTTTGGTATGCCAAACTTATTCTTTTATAGTATCATTTTTTTATTTTTTAGCTCTTTGTTATGCCTAGGAAGATATAGTCTAACCAGTATTTTTAAGAGTGATGGTAAAGTTCATTTACTGTGCTTTCTTCCAGTGTTTTCTTGGTTTCAAGTCTTATATTTTAGTTGTAGATCCATGCTGAGTTCATTTTGGTTCGTGGCCTATGAACGAGGTCTTATTCAGTATGTGCCCTTTAACGGGAATCACATCTGCAACCCTTAAGTGCACAGGATGATGCTCTGACCCTGCGCCACACTGGCCAGAGCCTACCATTCTCCTTTATTTACCTCTGTCTTAATGTGAAGATTAATCTTTCTGATAATACCAATTTTGAAATATTTTTTTAAATCTGGAAGCATGATGCCTTTAAGGTCATACTGTCTCTCCCATGTTTCTTTTGGTTCCCTGGTGTCCTGTGTCATTTCATATCAATTTCAGGATGAGATATGCTAATTTTGTGAAAAGTGTCATTGGGACGTGGATAGTGATGGCTTTGAATGTTTGTCAACCTTGAGTACTTGTGAGAGCTATACTGTTAGCATTCCAATTTAAGGTCATTGCATGTTTAGTTCATTTACTGAGGTCTTATTTAATGACAGCCAGCACTACTTTATACAGTAGATGTTGGGTTACATCAGAGATCCGTTTCTACGGCATGATGTAACGCGATTTTCGCCATAAGTCGGAACCCACCTACATAAGAACCTCCGTCACTCACATGCAGCACATACACAGCAGTATTGAAGTGAAATAGTAAAAAAATTTTAAAAGAAAGATAACAATTCCTGACCATTACTTGTGGTCAATAAATAATAAAAAACAGCCCTAGCTGGTTTGCTCAGTGGATAGAGCATCGGCCTGTGGACTGAAGGGTGCCTGGTTCGATTCCAGCCAAGGGCACATACCTGGGTTGCAGGCTCAATCCCCAGTAGGGGTCATGCTGGAGGCAGACGATCAATGATTCTCTGTCATCATTGATGTTTCTATCTCTCTCTCTCTCTCTCCCTTCCTCTCTCAAATCAACAAAAAATATATTTTTTTAAAAAAAGAGTTATCTCTCATTGAAATAGAAAAATACAGTAGAATCATGAATGAAAGACTCAACCAACTCAAAACATCAAATAATTTGCCTGGCAGCGGTGGTTCAGTGGTTGAGCTTCCACCTATGAACCAGGAGATCACGGGTTGCTTCCACGTAAGGCACAGGCATGGTAAGAGAGAATCACAGATTGGTTGCCCCCTGCATGCCGCCTACTGGAGATTGAGCCCACAGCCCGGGCATATGCCCTTGACTGGAAATGAACGCAGGGCCCTTCAGTCCGCAGACCGCTGCTCTATCCACTGACCCAAACCGTTTAGGACTCTTTTTTTCCCCCAAATATATTTTTATTGATTTCAGAGAGGAAGGGAGAGGAAGAGAGACCGAAACATCAATGATGAGAGAGAATGATTGATTGGTTGCCTCCTGTATGCCCCCTTCTGGGGATCTAGCCCACAACCCAGGCATGTGCCCTTGACCAGAATTGAGCCTGGGGTCCTTCAGTCTGCAGGCCAGCACTCTATCCACTGAATCAAACCACCTATGGCTCTACTGTATTTTTTTTTTTTTAATTTATTGATTTCAGAGAGGAAGATAGAGGGAGAGACAGATAGAAACATCAATGATGAGAGAAAATCATTGATTGGCTGCCTCCGGCACGCCCCCTGCTGGGGATAGATCCCGCAAACTGTGCATGTGCCCTTTGGCCAGAATCGAACCTGGGACCCTTTAGTTCGTAGGCTCTATCCACTGAGCCAAACTGACTAAGGCTCTACTGTATGTTTTAATTCTGGTATTATGTTTTTCAATTTCCCCTTTTGGTGTGGTGTTTATAAAGTACTTTCTCATTGTATTTTTACTTTGGTTATATAATATTTTGGTGATATTATATAATTGTCTTTTTTTTTTCCTACTTTTTGTCTTTTTTTTTTAAATATATTTTATTGATTTTTTACAGAGAGGAAGGGAGAGAGATAGAGAGTTAGAAACATCGATGAGAGAGAAACATCGACCAGCTGCCTCCTGCACATCCCCCACTGGGGATGTGCCCGCAACCCAGGTACATGCCCTTGACCGGAATCGAACCTGGGACCCTTCAGTCCGCAGGCCGACGCTCTATCCACTGAGCCAAACCGGCTTCGGCACTTTTTGTCTTTAAGATATTAATTTTCCATTCTTTTTGAGGTAATTAATATATTTCCATTAATGTGGTGCCAATTTGATTATATTTATTTTGTTCCCCTGATGGTACACTTTTTCTGTTTCTCTGCATAACTTAGTATCTTTTATTGAGATTCCGGAATTGTAAGCAAACAGGCTTTTGAACATGTTTTCTGTAGGAGGAAACAAATAATGACCATCTGTGGAACAAGTCCTACTTTTGGTCAACATTGTTTTCAGTATCTATATTCTTGGTTCGGCTGTCTGTTTAATTTCTCAGTTGAAATGTTCTCTGTTTCTTTCTCAGACCCACAGTATCTTTTCAGGCTTCATATACATCTTCAGTACCCCAGTCTTTGTGGTGCTCGAACACTTTCTCATTGTTTCTTTGTAGCAGCCACTACAGTGCCCTCACCGAGTACCACTGTTTTGTTCATATTCTGTCATGCACAACAGACACATGTTCTTCAAGATGCCTCAAAACAGGGAGATCAGCCCTGACTGGTTTGGCTCAGTGGCTGAAGAGTCGGCCTGAGGACTGAAGGGTCCTGGGTTTGATGCCAGTCATGGGCACATGCCCGTGTTGTGAGTTTGGTCCCCCGTGGGGGACGTGAAGAAGGCAGCCGATCGATGTTTCTCTCTCATCATTGACGTTTCTATCTTTCTCCCTCTTCCTTCCTCTCTGAAACCAATAAAAATACATTAAAAAACAAACAAACTGCCGAAACCGGTTTGGCTCAGTGGATAGAGCGTCGGCCTGCGGACTGGAGGGTCCCAGGTTCGATTCCGGTCAAGGGCATGTACCTTGGTTGCGGGCATATGCCCTGTGGGAGATGTGCCGGAGGCAGCTGATCAATGTTTCTCTCATCGATGTTTCTAACTCTCTATCTCTCTCCCTTCCTCTCTGTGAAAAACCAATAAAATATATTTTAAAAAAAACAAACAAACAAACAGGGAGATCATTGAACATGCACTTCCTTCATCTCTCTCTCCCTCTCTCCAGTGGACAAAATGGGAGGTGGGAGTGTTTTTATAATATTGCCATAGTGTGACAGGGCATTTGAGCAGGTACCATTGGCAAATGTAAGCAACTCTTTCTCCCTCTTTGATGTGAGTTTTCCTCATTTTACCTATCTTGAGCTTGGAACATGTTTTCAATCCTTCACTGGGTCTTGGAATACTCAAAAATAACATTTGGACTACAGTTACAGGTCACTTCAAAATGCACTCACCTGATTGTGCAAACTGAAAATTTGTTTTCTTTCAGCTATGTCATTTGAAGATGACCAGGCCCTTATGCCAAAGTTCGGAATACAAGATTTATTCACTGAAATAATACTGGTAAGATACAAAAGGTATCACTTTGATAATGTACACTCAATGCAAACCTTGTAATGAGAAGAAGAGTGTGATGAGAACAGAGGATCTTAATATAAACAGAGCTAATCTGGAACAGTTATCATAATAAGCTTATTGTTACTTAAAGCGGTCAGGTGTATTATTATTCATTTGGGAAACCTCTCACTTTAAAGTCAGTTACATTGTCAGATTAGTGTATTTCTGCAGGTGAATGTTGAAAACAACTTTTTACTGTTATGCATTCTTAGAAAAGAAATCTGGATAAACTAGGAATTTACATAGTCTGTAGTGCACATACTTGGAATTGTTTAAAATGTACTGTGGGATTAAACTTACATGCAATCATTTCTAAAATGTAGAGAGTTATAATGTGATAATAGAGGAATATGCAAATTAGCCAGCACGCCATAACGTCACGGCTGATCTACAAACAGCAGAGAGCTATAGGAGGGCAGGTCAGTGAACTACAAGTGGGGGAGAGCTACAGGAGAGTGGGGCAGTGAGATACCAGCGGCAGAGAGCTACCAGCAGCAGTGGGTGGGGTGGCCTGCTGAGGCAAGCTGCTGCGAGCTACTCCATGCACGGATTCATGTGCAGGGTTACTAACATACCTATAAAATTAAAGTGTTCTCAATTAAGCAATACTAGTATTATTATAACATTTAAATATATTTTTATTGAATTCAGAGGGGAAAGGAGAGGGAGAGAGATGGAAACTTCAGTGATGAGGGAGAATCATTGATTGGATGTCTCCTACATGCCCCCCACTGAGGATTGAGCCAGCAACCTGAGTATGTGCCCTTGACTGGAATGAAATCCAGGTCCATTCAGTCCACATGCCAATGCTCTGTCCACTGAGCCAATCCAGCTAGTGCTTTTATTATTATTTTTATTCAAAATGCATTTTATTGATTTTAGAGAGGCAGGGATATGAAGAGAAAGAGGCAAACATTAGTGATGAGAGAGAATCATTGACTGGCTGCCTCCTGCATTCCTCACACTAGAGACTGATCCCAAACCTGGGCTTGTGCCCTCATGAGGAATGGAACCAACCTTCTTGTTCAATCTTTGAAGCTCCACCATGGAGCCATGCTGGCTGGGCAATTTGGCAATCTTTTAAACAAGGATTCATTTTTTTTTTTTGACAATTAATGTTTTGTAGTTACTTTTGTGTATAATTTTAATAAATTAGGAAAGCTTTTACTATACAACCATCTTGGTTTAATGAGTATCACAGAATGGTTCTTATGGAAGAAGTGTGCATGTTTAATGAAATTATAACTGTCACTAAAGTCTTTCTATCTCCCATTATCACAGAGTACATATAACGGAAAGAACAGTTATCAATGGATTAAACATTACAAAAGCTTTGAGCAAGAGTCATATCTTAACCATTGGAGAAGCAAGCTTGCAGAGGACAATTATAAAAGTGGAAAAGTCTTTGACCAAATTTCCAATCACAGTACAGGTCAGGTTATTCCAATTGTGGAGAAGACACAAAAAGGAAGTCAATGTGTCCAGAATTTTCAGCAGTCTTCAAATTACAATGAACAAGATAATATTCATACTGGGGAAGAGTCTTACAAATGGAATCCTTGTGCTAGAATCTCTAGTCAGATATTCAATACAAATAAAATGAAAAAAGTCCATAGTGGAAAAAAATCTTATAAATGTAAAGATTCTGGTAAAAGATCGAATTGGCCTTCAGGTTGTATGCTAAATGAAAAAATTCATACTGGAGAGAAGCCTTACAAATGTAAAGCATGTGGCAAAGCCTTTAAATGTCATTCTTCTCTTATTGTTCATAAGGGAAGAATTCATTATATAGCAAAATTTTATACACTCAAGGAAAAGGGGACAGGCTTTAGTCAATCCTCAAGACATACTCAACATTATAGAAATCATAGGGAAGAAATGACTTATAAATGTTCAGAATGTGGAAAAACATTTAGCCGACTGTCAACACTTTGTATTCATCAGAGAATTCACACTGGAGAGAAACTTGACAAATGTAGAGAACTTGGCAAAGCCTTTAGGTGTTCCTCCTTCCTTAAACTACATCAGGGAGTTCATACTGGAGAGAAGCCTTATAAATGTAGAGAATGTGGCAAAGCCTTCAGCCACTCTAAATCCCTTAATCAACATCACAGAGTTCATACTGGTGAGAAGCCTTTCAAATGTAAAGAATGTGGCAAGGCATTCAGTTTGGCATCATCCCTTTATTATCATCAGAGAGTTCATACTGGAGAGAAGCCTTATAAATGTAGAGAATGTGGCAAAGCCTTTAGCCAGTCCTCACACCTTACTTCTCATCTGAGAGTTCACCATGGAGAAAAGCCTTATAAATGTACAGAATGTGCCAAATCCTTTGGCAACTCCTCAGACCTTACTAAGCATCAGAGAGTTCATTCTGGAGAAAAGCCTTATAAATGCAGAGAATGTGTCAAAGCCTTTAGTCAGTCCTCACACCTTGTATATCATCAGAGAGTTCACCATGGAGAGAAGCCTTATAAATGTAGAGAATGTGCCAAATCCTTTGGCAACTCCTCAGACCTTACTATGCATCGGAGAGTTCATTCTGGAGAGAAGCCTCATAAATGTAATGAATGTGGCAAAGCCTTTACCAAGTCCTCATCTCTTAATTATCACCAGAGGGTTCACACCGGAGAGAAACCTTATACATGTAGAGAATGTGGCAAAGCCTTCACTGGGTCATCAAACCTTACCAGCCACCAGAGAATTCATACTGGAGAGAAGCCGTATAAATGTAATGAATGTGGCAAAGCCTTTAGCCAGTCCTCATCCCTTTCTTGTCATCAGAGAGTTCACACTGGAGAGAAGCCTTATAAATGTAGAGAATGCAGCAAGTCCTTTGGCAGCTCCTCAGATCTTACCAAGCATAGGAGAGTTCATTCTGGAGAGAAGCCTTATAAATGTAGAAAATGAAACAAAACCATTCATCAGTGTTCCTGTGTTACTGTACAGGTGAGAGTTCATAATTGAGAGAAGTCTTACAGATGTAAGGAGTGTGGTAAGTCCTTGACCATCTGTGAGAACTTACTGAATATCAGTTCATACTGGAGAGAAGCCTTATGAATGTGAAAAATGTGAAAAGCCAATGTATTACTGTACTTGATCAACCTCAGAACAAAAAGAGACCTTACAGATGTAGAGAATTGGGCTAGAGCGTTTACCCATAGCTTAAAATTTACATCAGAGATTTTATAGTGGAGGGAAGCCTTATATTGTAAAAAATGTGAGAAAGCCATTACACTTTGGTCAAATTTACTGAACATTTTAGGAATCATTCTGAAGGGAAACAGCAGCAATATAAAGTTTTCACCCAAAGATTTAACCATGGTTGAATCGTCATTGAAAATGATAACATTGAGCCTTAAAAATTATGAGGCATATGTCAAAGTGTATATCCTTATTTGTGTCTCATACAACATCTGGTAATTACTACTGGATCAAGCCCAGCAGATAGAAAGAATGTGACAAAGCTTACTTTGCAAACCTTACACGACATCAGAATTCATACTGGGGAGAAACAATACAAATTTAAACAGTGTCCTACAGACTTTAATCAGCATCTGTAGCTTATTCCTCACATTGGAATTCATTCTAGAGGGAAACCTTAAATGTGAAGAACGTGGGAAATCATATAGTTGGACCTACAGCCTCAGTCAATACCAGGGATTGTAATTGGGTAGAAGTTCAATATTTATGATATAGGAGGAAGGACTGTTTGAAAATATATATAGTTTACAAAAATCCAAGGAGTTTATACCTTAAAATGACTTTAAGATGTGAAAACTTTATCCAACTATGTAATTGCTTATGAATTTTACTGTATCACTGAATTCACACTAGATAGGTAGCCAAAATGCCTTTCAGTATTGCTCTACATCAGAATGTTTACTACAGTATACTCCAAACTTTAAATGTAGTTAGATAATGTTTTGTATACTTGAATATATCAAAAGAATTAATGTTTCCATATGTAGAATTACTTAGAGTGTTATCTCATTTAAATTGAAAACGTATGAAGTAGTTTCAAGAGAAATTTGATCCTACTCCCATCTCACTTGATGTTGCTATATTTTATTCCTGGTGTGTGTGTGAAATCATGGAGTTGGTTGTTTCTGCCTTAAAGATCTGTGAGCTGGCCCTGGCTGGTTTGGCTCAGTGGATAGAGTGTTGTCCTGCAGACTGAAAGGTCCCTGGTTTGATTCCAGTCAGAGACACATGCCTGGGTTGTGAGCTTGATCCCCGGTAGGGGGCGTGCAGGAGGTGGCCGATCAGTGATTCTCTCATTGATGTTTCTGTCTCTCCCCTTTCCTCTTTGAAATCAATAAAAATATCTTTTAAAAAAGATCTGTGAGCTTTTGTATATTATATGGACTTCACTTATGTACACTTTATTATGGTATATTGGATACATTGTAAGGCACACATTTTTTGATCTATTAGAGAATTATACTATTGATTGAATCTTTTAAAATAGTTCTGATGTTTTAAATGATATTATCAAAGTTAATTCCCTTCCTGTGCCATCATTTTGGGATGAAAACTTTATGAGGGCATTTCAATTTGTGGTTGTGATGTTGAGGTGAAGGGAAGTACACTCAGGACTGTGCTGTTAGTCTAATTGGTTTTCCATAACTAACAGATATATTACAGTACCAGTGATGTGGTTGTACCAGTGATGTAGTACCAATAATGTAGCCAGGATGCAGAATTGGCATGAACTCTGCATGTGGAGAGAGGACACCTTTCCCAGGCTGCACTGCTAACTGATCTCAAAAAAATTAATTCTATTTCTTTGATGTCACATTTCATGTTCATTTATGTCTTTTTCAGTTTATCTTCTAGGCTGCCATTTATTTTGCAGTGCTAAAATCACAGCATGTAAAGCTCTTCCTGTCCCACATCAGCCCCTCATTCCCATGTAACTCAGTAGTTTGCAATTTTACTATGCAATTTTACTTATGTCAGAATTTGGCAAATATTTAGCTCTATATTCATGACGTAGGTAGACTACCATTCATGTTTTTTGCTAAAACCTATCTATGTCCTATATTTCCTATATAATAAAGTGGTAATATGCAAATTGATCCTCACACCCTCACACAAGATGGCTGCCCCCATGTGGTCAAAGATGCCTGGCAGGGGAGGTTAGTTGTGGATAATCAGGCCAGCAGGGGAGGACAGTTAGGCGGCAATCAGGCAGGCAGGCAGGCAAGTGGCTAGGGTTTTTGGCTCTTTTTATGTTGGTTCTTTTGTCCATGTTGAGTTTGAAGTCTTTGTGTGTTTTTCACAATTTTCCTTTACATGTTGACTTTTTTATTAATATACTAGAGGCCCCACCTCATGACGCCTAACACACTCTGGGGATGCCTCTGGTGCCCCATCCTGCAACACCTCGCACGCTCCGTGGATGCTGCGGGCACCCTGCAATGCTCCGGGGACACTGCCAACACACTGTGATTCTCCATAGATGCTGCCTGCGCCTCGGGCGATGTGGGTGGAGCGAGGGCTCGAGAGGTGCTGTGGCACCTCCTGCTGATTGGTCGTTATAGCATGAGGGCTTGATGACCATTTACATAATAGCCTTTTATTATTGAGATATATACTAGAGCAGTGATGGCAAACTTTTTTTTTCCCCCCCAATGGCAAACCTTTTGAGCTAGGCATGTCAGCATTTTGAAAAACCCTAACTTAACTCTGGTGTTGTATCACATATAGAAATTTTTTATATTTGCAACCGTAGTGAAACAAAGACATATATATTTTTTAATTAAATCTTTATTGTTCAGATTATTACATTTGTTCTTCTTTTTTACCCCCCTTAACTCCCCTCCACCCAGTTCCCACCCCACCCTCTGCCCTCACTCCCCACTCATTGTCCTCATCCATAGGTGCACGATTTTTGTCCAGTCTCTTCCCATATCCTCCGCACCCCTCCCCGCCCCCCCGCAAGAATACTCAGTCCATTCCCTTTCTATGCCCCTGATTCTATTATAATCACCAGTTCATTCTGTTCATCAGATTATTTATTCACTTTGTTTTTAGACTCATTTGTTGATAGTGGTGTATTTGTTGTTCATAATTTGTATCTTTACCTTTTTCTTCTTCCTCTTCTTCTTAAAAGATACCTTTCAGTATTTCATATAATGTTGATTTGGTGGTGATGAACTCCTTTAGCTTTTCCTTGTCTGTGAAGCTCTTTATCTGACCTTCAATTCTGAATGATAGCTTTGCTGGATAAAATAATCTTGGTTGTAGGTTCTTGCTATTCAGCACTTTGAATATTTCTTGCCACTCCCTTCTGGCCTGCAAAGTTTCTGTTGAGAAATCAGCTGACGGTCGTATGGGTACTCCCTTGTAGGTAACTGACTGTCTTTCTCTTGCTGCTTTTAAATTTCTCTCTTTGTCTTTTGCTCTTGGCATTTTAATGATGATGTGTCTTGGTGTGGCCCTCTTTGGATTCCTTTTGTTTGGGGTTCTCTGCGCTTCCTGGACTTGTAAGTCTATTTCTTTGACCATATCAAAAGAAGTGATGTTTCCATATGTACAGTTTCTTAGAGTGTTGCCTATTTTATATTGAAATCAATTGAAGTATTTTGAAAAGGAAATAATGTGATTCCACTCCCATATCACTTGATGCTGTTATGTTTTTTTTTTTTTTTTTTTTTTTTTTTTTTTTTTTTAAAAGCTTTTTTTTTTTTTTTTTTTTTTAAATATATTTTATTGATTTTTTACAGAGAGGAAGGGAGAGAGATAGAGAGTTAGAAACATTGATCAGCTGCCTCCTGCACATCTCCTACTGGGGATGTGCCCGCAACCCAGGTACATGCCCTTGACCGGAATCGAACCTGGGACCTTTCAGTCCGCAGGCCGACGCTCTATCCACTGAGCCAAACCGGTTTCGGCAATGCTGTTATGTTTTATTCCCGGTGGTTGTGTGTGAAATCATGGCGTTGATTTTTTCAGCCTTAAAGATCTGTGAGCTGTTGAATATTATATGGACTTCACTTGTGTATACTTTCCCATGTAATATTGGATACATTGTAAGGCACACTATTTTCTTCTTTTAGAGAACTAGAGGCCCAGTGCACTTGCACAGGTAGGGTCTTTATCCCTGGCAGATGATCACGGCCGATCAAGTTCCCCCGCCTCCCCACTTCCCCACCTCCCCACCTCCCCACCTCTTTTTTTCCTCCCCACCTGCGGCCACTGCCACTGGTCGCCTGCCATGTTCCGTGCTACCCCCTCGTAGTAAGCGCACGTCATAGCAAGCCATCTGCTGGTCTCCCGGTGGATCTCCTGAGGGGACAATTTGCATATTAGCCTTTCATAATATAGGATAACACTATTCAAAGAATCTTTTACAATACTTCTCTAGGTTTGTAAAAGATATCATCAAAGTTACTTTGTTTTTGGTGCCAGTGTAATCAACTGAAAACTTTTTGAGGGCATGTGAGCTTGTAACATTTATGGGACTGGAACTAAATTCAGGACAGTGCTGTCTGTGTAATAGATTGTCCATAATTAAGAGGAATATTGCAATAGCAGTGACATCGTTGTACCCAGGATGCCGAATTGGCAAGAACTCTGCATGTCGAGAGAGGACCCCTTTCCCAGTCTGTACTGCTAGCTGAACTCAGAAAAATTAATTCTATTTCTTTCCTTTCCTATTTCCTCTTCCTCTCTGGGTTTTCACTTTGTCTTCTAGGCTGCCATTCTTTTTGCAGTGCTGTAACCACTGCATGGAAAGCTCTTCCTGTCCCACATCAGCCTTTCTAGCCCTTATACCTTCCACTCAATAGTTTGGAATTTATAATGCAAGGACTGACATCAGAATTTAGTGAATATTTTGCTTTATTTTCATGACGTAGGTAGCCCACCATTTGGGTTGTTGTTGATGTTCTTTGTGAACGGTGACGCTGAGATGAGCTTGGCGTGGAGGATTAAGTTTAGAGAAGCAGAGGGCTACCACTCGCTCAGGTGAGTAGCAAAAGCCCCCAAAGCCCTCGTGGCTTTTATTTGGGGAGTACAGCAAATAACAATGGAATACAGCAAGTGACAATGATTAACGGGTATGCTTTTGAGATCATCTGAGCTAAGTTATACATTATACTATTAATTTCCTATGTTATGCAAAGACCCTTTGCACCTGCAGCAGCGTACCTTCCCTTGAACTTTTCCATGCCCTCATGGACTATTTATCACCTCAAGGAAATTTCTGCCTCTGAACAATAAGTCTTGCGTGCAAGACTTTGTTCTGACGTGGCCGGCTTGCAGGCTCCCACCTTTTCCTGGCAGAACGTCCTCTTCTAGGTAACTTCATTCTGCTTGACCGCTACATTTTCCCCCTTTTTAGTTTTGCTGCAGGTTTGAATAATGACAGAAGATAGCAAAGCTATTTCATTATAAAGTACAGGGGCGACACAGAAATCAGTATGGTTCCAATCACACTTTAACTGTAATCGCTTTTGCAAACTAACAATTTGTTCCCCCAATAAAACTACTGATTGTTCAAGATGGGCTAATTGTTCATTGATTTTACTATCAATATGTTATTGAGAATTCCATAACTGTTCTGAATCTTTACGCCAGTCTTGAACAGAAGTAGCATTTTGGACTGATCGCTGTAATGCTACCCCAGCTGCTGCAGCTGTCAATGTTATAGCAATTAATCCAAGAACTTTCCTGCCATCGTCGATCTATCTGTACAGGAAACCATATTCCTGTTTTGGCTCGCAATAGATACAAACTCTCTCTACTGTGATTAAAAGGTACAGAGTTATTTACACAAGTTAATAAGGTACAATTAAAATAAGATGTTTCCCTAGTAGTTTGATTCCATTGGACTGGTCCTTTCAAGGATTAGTGATGTTTATTTTTTTTTTTAATATATTTTATTGATTTTTCACAGAGAGGAAGGGAGAGAGAGAGAGAGAAACATCGATGAGAGAGAAACATCGATCAGCTGCCTCCTGCACATCTCCCACTGGGGATGTACCCGAAACCCAGGTACATGCCCTTGACCGGAATCGAACCTGGGACCCTCCAGTCCGTAGGCCGACGCTCTATCCACTGAGCCAAACCCCTTTCGGCAGGATTAGTGGTGTTTTTAGCCACACTCAACCAGGCTTGATTACCCATATGCAAACAACGATCACCCAGACCCAGGCAAACAGGCATTCTGAAAACTCCTGTCGAATAGTTGTTCATTCTTGTTCCTTCTTCATCTGGTATCATAGGCCCACGCTCTTCAAAAAGTCTAGGCATCCAATTAGAGTCATTAGTTTCAGGGCCTTCCATGGGCAGTCACAAGATACTCCCCTTCCTGGCATAGGCGCGTCACCTGTCCCCATGTAGGTGGAGGGGTGTTTCGGGTGCAAGGGAACAGCACGCGAATTGTTTGTCCTCCCTGAATGGTTAGCTGCGCAAACCGGTCTTCCAGTCCCACTTCATCACACTTCCTCTTGCACGAAATGCCTTAATTTGATTCTTTTTTTTTTTTTTTTTTTAAATATGTTTTATTGATTTTTTACAGAGAGGAAGGGAGAGAGATAGAGAGTTAGAAACATCGATGAGAAAGACATCGATCAGCTGCCTCCTGCACATCTCCTACCGGGGATGTGCCCGCAACCCAGGTACATGCCCTTGACCGGAATCGAACCTGGGACCTTTCAGTCCGCAGGCCAACGCTCTATCCACTGAGCCAAACCGGTTTCGGCCTTAATTTGATTCTTTTATCAGGAATCCAGAACTTCTTAGTTCCTGTGGAAACATAAGCATAGCCTCGACCCCACCCTAAAACGGTAGCTGGGCACCATTGATTAGTAGTAACATCTTGGTACAAGACAGGTTGTTCTACGGGGACCTCCTTTTTATGTCCCCATTGTATCTCAGCAGCTGACACTGCATCTGTATTCAAATTTAAAAAATTTAAAGTAAATAGAGCTCTTAATAATCTTCGTTGGGGAGTCTGGCCTGATACCAGCTCCTCTCCCCCTTTTTGTTTTTGCAGCATTTCCTTAAGGGTGCGGTTCTGCCGTTCAATAATTGCTTGACCTGTACTGTTTCTAGGAATTCCTGTAATATGTTTAATATCAAACTGTTGAAAAAAAATGTTGACATTTACCTGATAAATATGCTGAGCCATTGTCAGTTTTTTTTTTTTAATATATTTTATTGATTTTTTACAGAGAGGAAGGGAGAGAGATAGAGAGTTAGAAACATCGATGAGAGAGAAACATCGATCAGCTGCCTCCTGCACATCTCCTACTGGGGATGTGCCCGCAACCCAGGTACATGCCCTTGACCGGAATCGAACCTGGGACCTTTCAGTCCGCAGGCCGACGCTCTATCCACTGAGCCAAACCGGTTTCGGCTATTGTCAGTTTTTTTAAATTAAATCTTTACTGTTCAGATTATTACATTGGTTCCTCTTTTTCCCCACCATAATTCCCCTCCACCCATTTCCCACTCCACCCTCCGCCCTCACCCCCACCCACTGTCCTCATCCATAGGTGCACGTTTTTTGTCCAGTCTCTTCCTGCATCCCCCTCTCCCCTTCCCCCCCAATAATAGCCAGTCCATTCCCTTTCTATGTCCCTGATTCTATTATAATCACCAGTTCATTCTGTTCATCAGATTATTCACTTGATTTTCAGATTCACTTGTAAAGACTACAACTTACAAACAGAAAATTTTTATCCCTTGAAAAATACCTGAATTTTTAAAATATCTCCCCCACAGTGTTGGAAGATACCTTATCTCATCAGATACCTAGCCATGAATGAATATCCGTCTGTCTCTGACACCCCCATTCATCTGCTTCCCTAACTCAAGCTGCCTCTCTATTCAGATGGGGAGACAGGGAGGGGCTGAGAGAGCAGGCTGCCCTTCCCTTCCCCCTTCCTCACTGAGGATTTAAGGACTCCAGGCAAATCTGAGGCAGAAAGCTTCTGATTTCAAACCCAGTTTGCCTGCCGTTTGAGTTGTCTATAAATTCACCTTAAGAATGTGTTCCCGCGCTAACCGGTTTGGTTCAGTGGATAGAGCATCAGCCTGCGGACTCAAGGGTCCCAGGTTCGATTCTGGTCAAGGGCATGTACCTTGGTTGCGGGCACATGCCCAGTAGGGAGTGTGCAGGAGGCAGCTGATTGATGTTTCTAACTCTCTATCCCTCTCCCTTCCTCTCTGTAAAAAATCAATAAAATATATTAAAAAAAAAAAAAAAAAAAAAAAGAATGTGTTCCCTGCCAAAGCCGGTTTGGCTCAGTGGATAGAGCATCAGCCTGCGGACTGAACAGTCCCGGGTTCGATTCCGGTCAAGGGCATGTACCTGGGTTGCGGGCACATCCCCAGTGGGAGGTGTGCAGGGGGCAGCTGATCAATGTTTCTCTCTCATCGATGTTTCTAGCTCTCTGTCTCTCTCCCTTTCTCTCTGTGAAAAATCGATAAAATATATTAAAAAAAAAAAAAAAGAGAGAATGTGTTGCCCTAACCCAGTGGTTTGAGAACCTTCCTAGTGCTGCGACCCTTTAGTAAAGTTCCTCATGTTCTGGTGACACCCAACCATAAAATTATGTTTGTTGCTACTTCATAAGTGTAATTTTGCTACTGTTATAAATCGTAATGTAAATATCTGATATGCAGGATGTATTTTCATTGTTACAAATTGACCCTAATTAAAGCGTAGTGATTAATCATAAAAACAATATGTAATTATATATGTGTTTTCCCATGGTCTCAGGCAACCCCTGTGAAAGGGTCCTTCGACCCCCAAAGAGGTCGTGAGCCACAGGTTGAGAACCGCTGCCGTAACCGGTTTTGCTCAGTGGATAGAGCCTCGACCTGAAGACTGAAGGGTCCCAGGTCCCATTCCAGTCAAGGGCATGTACCTTGGTTGCTGGCACATCTCCAGTAGGGGCTGTGCAGCAGGCAGCTGATAGATGTTTCTCTCTCACCGATGTTTCTAATTCAAGATCCCTCTCCCTTGCTCTCTGTAAAAAATCAATAAAATATATTTTTTGAAAAAAGAATGTGTTATGGACTTCTGAAGATCCTGGGAAGGACACCTCCCTGGGACAACTGCAGCTGAAGGGCAGACAAGCCAGTAGCTTTAAGCACAGCCTCTGGAATCTGCGAAACTTCTGTGTGAATTCCAGGTTCCTCCTCCCTCTTTATGCTTTTGCCACAGCTGGCATTCACTCGCTGGCACCCTAATAAAGGAACAGCCCCTCTATCTGGGGTGCCCCGGCCCTTTCCTCCCTTTATTTTTTATAAATATATTTTATTGATTTTTTGCAGAGAAGGAGAGAGATAGAGAGTTAGAAACATTGATGAGACAGAAACATCAATCAGCTGCCTCCTGCACATCTCCCTCTGGGGCTTGTGCCTGCAACCCAGGTACATGCCCTTGAGTGGAATCGAACCTGGATCCTTTCAGTCCACAGGCCGACGCTCTACCCACTGAGCAAAAACCGGTTTCTGCGCTTTCCTCCCTTTAAAGAAGTAAAATAAACGCCCTCCCTCTGCTCCTGTCTCTTCTCTCCCTTGTGAATCCTTTCCCAGCCGCGTCACCAGCCAAAACCCTGACAATGACGTGGGAAACTCCCCCAGGAAGGGCTGTCCCTGTGGGAGGAGGTGCGGGGACCCGGGGCTGCCCCCTCGCTCCTGCCCCGCCCCCCCTCCCTCTGTCCCCGCACAGGGCTGGCCGCCGGGCTCGGCCCCGCCCCCAACGCGGAGTCGCTCAGCTCAGGCTCTGGCCCCGCCCACCCCGTAGGGAGGCGCATGCGCAGTTCCTTGCAGACGCGGAAGCGGCTGTGGAGGGGAAGGTGGCGGTTCCCCCTGAGGACGGTGTTTGTCTTTAAAGCTGAGGCTCCCCGTGCCCCTCCCCGCAGGGAAGGCTGAGGGCGCTGCCGGCGCTGAAGTCCGTGTTGGGGTCCCCGCCCCGGAGCCTCTCAGCGGTGAGTCCGCGTCCCGGGAGGCTGCGCGGTGCGGGCGCCACGTTCCTTTGGGAGGAAACGGAGGCCGCGGCCCGCGGTCTCTCCGCCTGTGGCTGTGGCCACCGCCTGCCGCGCGGTTTTCCCGCTGAAAACCTTTCCCGGGGCCGCCGGTCCTCCCCGCGGGGCTGAGAGTCTGGGTCAGGGGGTTCCCGCCCTTTGCGCCCCTCCCCCCGCCCGGTGTTTTCGGCCCAAAGGGCCCGGATGGCTCCCGGCCTGGGGGTCTGCACCCCACCTCCTAGCCCCACCACAAACGCTTGGGAAACCTGCATGTGTACAAGTTCCTGCTACTCCCCTCCCGCTCCCCACAGGTCTCAGGGCTGCTGGGTCTGGTGTCTGGTACCCAGCGCCCCTGAAAACAGCTCTGGGGCAGCCATGGAGGCGGAGGAGGGATCTGGTCAGGGCCCCGAGGGCAGACTTTGTTCAGGGGAGGTAAGGGGTGCTCTGTTGGGTTTGGGGTTCAGCAGAGCAGCACATGTGCTCATACCTGTAGGAGTTTGTGGAAGTGTTTGACACATGAAGACAAAAAAACACCTCAGTGTGGTCTCTGAAAGGGCTAGGGCTACGCCCTCGATCTTGCCCCGGATCCTCCATTTTTGGGCAGCAGCCATTAGCCATGTGCTCAGCAAGGAGCTTCTTCCTGGAAGCCCAAGATCAGTAAAACCCCTTAACTAAGTGCCAGGCGGAAGTTAATCACTTTAACTACGAACAATCACGCTTAAGCTACGTAATCTTTACATAGAATAACCTCCTAAACCTTGAAATGGAAATAACAAAGGCCCTAACCTTTGGATAAACTTACCAATGGCACACCTAGGATTTCTATAAACTAACAAATGATAATCAAGGGAAGTTCCGCCATAGATATGACCACATCCTGTGTAAGAAGACACCAACTTGCTCCTGCCCAATCGGCAGGGCCCACAGTCCTGTCTTTTCCGCAAACTCCAACCCCCTTATAAAACCCCTCTCCACACAGAGCTCTCTCTCTCTGCATTCTGCCGCTGTGTCTGTGTCGGTGAGTGTGGTGGACAGGGAGCCCAAGCTAGCTTGAATAAAGACTCTTTTGCTTTTGCATCGGACTCGCCTGGCTCCCTGGTGGTCTTTGGGGGATCCTGAAATCTGGGCATAACAGTCTCCATGTAGGAGCTCATTGTTCCTGACTCTCTCCTGTGACAGAGTTTCCTCATTTCCAGGTCCTTCTGACTGAGTTGAGGGGACGTGATTAACAGGCTGTGGGGACGAATTTGAAGGCACATTCTGTGACTCCTCAACACATTGTCTCCTGAGGAAACAACCCAGACCCCATCTGGACCAGGACCAAATGGCTGCTTCTCAGGTAAAAGATGTGTTCTAGGTCAGAGGCTCTGTTTGCTTTCCCTGTAACATTTGTTGATATATTTATCTTTCCCTCATGCTTGTGTCCCATCTGCCCCTGTTACACTCTGTCCAATTACCTACAACTAGCTCATTCTCAGTGCTGCTTTTCCCTCTACTTTGTCATCCCTAAACCCCCCTTCCTGTCCCTGCTCTCGCTTACCCAATTCTTTCTCGGTGAAGATCTTTAGATTTTTCCAGGAGAATGTCTATGTAGGCCTTTTATTCTACGTTCCTTTATTATTTCTTGTAATATCTGTATCACAGGTTTTTTATTTCGTTGTTTATAATTTTTTTGTTTTTTTTTTATGGATTTCAAAGAGGAAGGGAGAGGAAGAGATAGTTAGAAACATCAATGAGGAGAAAGAATCATTGATAGGCTACCTCTTTCAGGGTGCCGCGCCCCCAACCCCCTGATCCGCCCTGCTATGTGTGTGACAGGGAGCAGTGCCCCAACTCCCCTATCGGCCCTACTCTTTGAGTGACGGGGGGGGTGGCGCTCCTCAACCCCCAGATCGGCCCTGCTGTGTGCATGACAAGGGGGAGCTCCCCAACTCTCTGATCGACCATGATCTGTGCATGACAGGGTACAGAGCCCCAACCTTCCTGATGGGCCCTGCTCTGTGAGTGACAGGGGGCAGCGCCCCAACCCCCTAATTGGCCCTGCTCTGTGCGTGACGGGGTGGCGCCGCAACCTCCCCATCGACCCTGCCTTGAGTGTGACAGGGGGCAGTGCCCCAACCCCCCAATCGGCCCTACCCTGAGCGTGACTGAGGGTGGCGTTGCAACCTCCCGATCGACTCTGCTCTGTGCATGACAGGGGGCGGCTCCCCAACTCCCCAATCAGCCCTGCTCTGAGCCCGACCAGGGGCTGCACCTATGGATTGGGCCTGCCCTCTGCCACCCGGGAGCAGGCCTAAGCCAGCAGGTCGTTATCTCCCGAGGGGTCACAGTCTGCGAGAGGGCACAGGCCGGGCTGAGGGACCACCCCCCCTTCTCCCCGATTGCACAAATTTTTGTGCACCGGGCTTCTAGTTTCATATAATACTGGTTTGGTGGTGATGAACTCCTTTCGCTTTTCCTTATCTGTGAAGCTCTTTATCTGACCTTCAATTCTGAATGATAGCTTTGCTGGATAAAGTCATCTTGGTTGTAGGTTCTTGGTATTCATCACTTTGAATATTTCTTGCCATTCCCTTCTGGCCTGCAAAGTTTCTGTTGAGAAATCACCTGACAGTCGTATGGGTACTCCCTTTTAGGTAACTGACTTTCTTTCTCTTGCTGTTTTTTTTTTTGTTTTGTTTTTTTTTTTAAATATATTTTATTGATTTTTTACAGAGAGGAAGGGAGAGAGATAGAGAGTTAGAAACATCGATGAGAGAGAAACATCGATCAGCTGCCTCCTGCACACTCCCCACTGGGGATGTGCCCGAAACCCAGGTACATGCCCTTGACCGGAATCGAACCCGGGACCTTTCAGTCCACAGGCCGACGCTCTATCCATTGAGCCAAACCGGTTTCGGCTCTCTCGCTGCTTTTAGGATACTCTCATTGTCTTTTGATCTTGGCATTTTAATTATGATGTGTCTTGGTGTGATCCTCTTGGAATTCCTTTTGTTTGGGGTTCTCTGGGCTTACTGGACTTGTAAGTCTATTTCTTTCACCAGGTGGGGGAAGTTTTCTGTCATTATTTCTTCAAATAGGTTTTCAATATCTTGCTGGCTCTCATCTTCTGGTACCCCTATAATTCTGATGTTGGTATGTTTGAAACTGTCCCAGAGGCTCCTTACACTATCTTTGTATTTTTGGATTCTGTTTTCAGTTTGCTTTTCTGATTGGGTCTTTTTTGCTTCTTTGTATTTGAAATCTTTGACTTGATTCTTGCGCTCCTCTGGTCTGCTGTTGGGAGTCTGTATAATATTCTTTATTTCAGTCAGAGTATGCTTAATTTCTAATTGGTTCTTTATCACAACATCGAGGGTCTCACTAGATTTCTTGAGGATCTCACTATATTTATCGGCGGATTCTAGACAGTTCTTTAAAGACCTTAAAAGTGTGGTATTGAATTCTATATCCAGCAGTTTGCTTTCCTCCATTCCTTTCGTTTGTATCCTGTTTCTTTGTCTCGGCATTTTTTATGATTCACTGTGTTGATAAAGTGGTTTTCTGTGCTGAGTGTCCTCTAGGGCCCAGTGGTTCAGCCTCCCCAATTACCTGAGGAGGACACTCTTGGTGCACGCCCTTGTGGTCTTTGTGCACATTCTTGTTGTAGTTAAGCCTTGATTGTTGTAGTTATCACTGGGAGGAATTGACCTCCAGACCATTTGCCTGTGAGAATCAGCTGTGTCTGCAGTGGTAGAACTTTTGTGCTTTAGAAATCCCTCTGGGGCATGACTTGCTTCAATGGGGCTGTGGTGCTCACTGAGTCTGCCTCCTGAGTGTGTCCTTTATGTTTCCAGGGAGCTGAAAACTGGATGGTCCCACTCTGACCTCTGGGCTTCCTGGCTCCTGGATCTCTAGGGAGGTGCTAATCTTGCCTTTGCCTGAGGTTATCCAGCAAAAGCCTCACTGCAGGGCTTGGGCAGGGGAAGGTCCCACGGGATCAATAGGGCAGGGCTAGCAGTTATGGCTGCTCTCAGACTTGCCCTCAGAGGCTCCGCTTCTCAGTGTCCAGGTAATCACTGCAAGCCCCTCTCAGAGAAAGCTGCCCTCAGTTTCCGACCGATGCCAGACAGTCCCGCTTCTCCCGTATGAGTCTGGGTCCCTAGAGACTCACCTGGAACTGGAGCTCAGAGCCTGAGACTTCCTCCCAATTGAAAACGACAACCGGGCCCTCAGCCGCCAGCCCGCTGCACATGCAGCTCCGCACCTCAGTATTTTACTTCCCCACTGCACCTCCTCTGAGTCTCGGTATGCTTTTCTCTTTCCTTCTATTTGTAGAATTTCCACTCAGCCAGCCTTACTGTTATTCCCATGATATCTGTTCCATCTTTTAGTTGTATCTTTGAAGTAGTTGTTCGAGGCAGCAAACTCCGGAGTTTACCTATACCGCCATCTTGGTTCCCCCTCAGTTTTATATATATATTTCAGAATAGCAAGGAGAGGGAGAGAGAGATGGAAATATCAATGAGCAGAGAGAATCATTGATCAGCTGTCTCTTCCACACCCCTCACTGGAGATCAATTCTGATACCTGGAGTGTGTCCTGACCAGGAGTGTAACCCGCCCTCCTTGCTCAGAGGTCAAAGCTCTACCTCTGAGCCTCATTGGCCCAGCTATATTTCTCTCCTTTTTCACAGAGCCTTCTCTGCCTTCATTTTACGCAGCCTTCACAAGGTCAGGAAGCATTCCCACCTTTAATTAATGACTCTCAACTACTCAAAACATCCTTTTTATGACAGATCCACCTGGGAAGGCATCCATGTCTAACATCCCTATTGGGATGGGATCAGAGCCTCTTGTGTCTTGAAGAAGGGGAAGGTAGGTTTTAGGTTCAAGTGGCTGCAGCATCAGCTTATGATCAGGAGTAAGAAAATGCACATTTTACTCCTCAGAATAGCTCAGCAAGTTCTTAATGAAGAGTAAATAGTAAATAGAAGAGACTTGCTTACTAAGTTAGGGCGAAAGTTTTGGTACTTAAATGTACTGTTAGCTTATAGAACATGAGAGGTAACTGTGGGTTGACACTTGCAAGAATGTTAATGTTAATTTGTGATCATTTCCACATAATGATTTCTTTAGTGAGGTATTTTTGGCAGTAATGTCACAGCAGTGGTGACTTGACTTCCCCTGTGCCTCAGTCACCTCACCTGATGCCTATGGTCTCAGTCCACCTGATAATCACGTGGAAGAGATGCTCCCTTCACTGTAGAGTTAATAGTCTCCCTTTCTCAGGAACAAGGGTGTGGTAGGGGTTTAATGAAAGATATGCAAAGATCATCACTTCACATCTGGAAATGTTCTTCTTAGTTTGTGTTTGCTTTGGAAAATGAAGGACTTACTTTTATTTCCTAGAGAACATTGGCTTTTTCATGGGATCTTTTAAACAATCTGACCTTGAGTCTTTAATTTTCATTACATTCTATACCAGTGATGGCGAACCTATGACACACGTGTCAGAGGTGACACACAAACTCATTTTTTTGGTTGATTTTTCTTTGTTAAATCGCATTTAAATATATAAAATAAATATAAAAAATATAAATCTTTGTTTTACTATGGTTGCAAATATCCAAAAATTTCTATATGTGACATGGCACCAGAGTTAAATTATAAGTTAGGGTTTTTCAAAATGCTGACCCACCAAGCTCAAAAGATTTGCCATTACTTTCTGTACTCACATGAGAGACATACCCTACATGACTACTTTTTGTATTTTCTAGAAAGTTTCAAAGAATGTTATTATTTTTTTAAATTAAATCTTTATTGTTCAGATTATTATATTTGTTCCCCTTTTTTCCCCCCCATAACTCCCTTCCTCCCAGTTCCCACCCCACCCTCCGCCCTCACTCCCCCCCCCACTGTCCTCATCCATAGGTGCACAGTTTTTGTCCAGCCTCTTCCCGCGTCTCCCACTCCCCTTTCCCCCCCAAGAATAGTCAGTCCATTTCCTTTCTATGTCCCTGATTCTATTATAATCACCACTTCATTCTGTATATCAGATTATTTATTCACTTGATTCTTAGATTCATTTGTTGATAGATGCATGTTTGTTCATAATTTGTATCTTTACCTTTTTCTTCTTCTTTCTCTTAAAGGATACCTTTCAGCATTTCATATAACACTGGTTTAGTGGTGATGAACTCCTTTAGCTTTTCCTTATCTGTGAAGCTCTTTATCTGATCTTCAATTCTGAATGATAGCTTTGCTGGATAAAGTCATCTTGGTTGTAGGTTCTTGGTATTCATCACTTTGAATATTTCTTGCCATTCCATTCTGGCCTGCAAAGTTTCTGTTGAGAAATCAGCTGACAGTCGTATGGGTATTCCCTTGTAGGTCATTGAGTTTCTTTCTCTTGCTGCTGTTAAGATTCTCTCTTTGGCCGAAACCGGTTTGGCTCAGTGGATAGAGCGTCAGCTTGCGGACTGAAAGGTCCCAGGTTCAATTCCGGTCAAGGGCATGTACCTTGGTTGCAGGCACATCCCCAGTAGGAGATGTGCAGGAGGCAGCTGATCGATGTTTCTCTCTCATCGATGTTTCTAGCTCTCTGTCTCTCTCCCTTCCTCTCTGTAAAAAATCAATAAAATATATTTAAAAAAAAAAAAAAAGATTCTCTCTTTGTCTTTTGCTCTTGGCATTTTAATGATGATGTGTCTTGGTGTGGTCCTCTTTGGATTCCTTTTGTTTGGGGTTCTCTGCAGTTCTTGGACCTGTATGTCCATTTCTTTCACCAGGTGGGGGAAGTTTTCTGTCATTATTTCTTCAAATAGGTTTTCAATATCTTGCTGTCTCTCATCTTCTGGCACCCCTATTATTCTGATGTTGGTATGCTTGAAGCTGTCCCAGAGGCTCCTTACACTATCTTTGTATTTTCGGATTCTTTTTTCATTTTGCTTTTCTGGTTGGGTGTTTTTTGCTTCTTTACATTTCAAATCTTTGACTTGATTCTTGTGCTCCTCTGGTCTGCTGTTGGGTCTGTATAATATTCTTTATTTCAGTCAGTGTATGCTTAATTCCTAGTTGGTTCTTTATCACAACATCGAGGGTCTCATTAGATTTCTTGAGGATCTCATCAAGTTTATCGGCAGTTTCTAGAAAATTATTGAAAGACCTTAAAAGTGCGTTTTTTAGCTCCATATCCTCCATTTCTGTCATGTTTCTTTGTCTCCGCATTTTTTATGCTTTCTTGGTGCACCCCCTTGTGGTCTTTGTGTACAGTCTTGTTGTAGTTAAGCCTTGATTGTTGTCAGCAATACTGGGGGTGAATTGACCTCCAGGCTAACTGGCTATGAAAGTCAGCTGTGCCTGCAGTGTGAGAGCTTCTGTGCTGGATCTCTAGGGCGGTGCAGGAGTAGCGTTTGCCTGAGGCTATTCGGCAAATGCCTCTGTGCAGTGCTTTGGCCGGGTAGGTCCCAGGGGATCTACAGGGCGGGCGGAGCGAACAGTTATGGCTGCTCTCAGATCCATCCCCAGGGGCTCTGCCTCTCAGAGTCCCGGGAGAGAAAGCTGCCTTCAAGTTCTGATCAAAGCCAGACAGTCCTGCTTCTCCTGTTTGAGTCTGGGTCCCTAGAAACTCGCCCAGACCTGGATCTCAGAGTCTGAAACTCCCTCCCGATTGAAAACAACAACCGTGCCCTCCCCCGCCAGCCTACTCCACATGTACTCCGCACCTTAGTATTTCACTTCCGCACGGCGCCTCCTCTGAGTCTCAGTATGGATTTCTCTTTCCTTCTAGTTGTAGGATTTCCACTCAGCCAGCCTTCCTGTGGTTCTGGGTGATGTCTGTTCCGTATTTGGTTGTATTTTTGAAGTGGTTGTTCGAGGCAGCAAACTCCGGTGTTAACCTATGCCACCATCTTGGTTTCCCCAAAGAATGTTATTATTTTTTTTTTTTTTTTTTAAATATATTTTATTGATTTTTCACAGAGAGGAAGGGAGAGAGACAGAGAGAGTCAGAAACATCGATGAGAGAGAAACATCGACCAGCCGCCTCCTGCACATCCCCCACCGGGGATGTGCCCGCAACCCAGGCACATGCCCCTGACCGGAATCGAACCCGGGACCCCTCAGTCCGCAGGCCAACGCTCTATCCACTGAGCCAAACCGGTTTCGGCAAGAATGTTATTATTAATGCATGTTCAGTTTCATTATATTGCTACAACATAACGTTCCGCTAATGATACATAAGAATTTTGAAAGCAATGCAGTAGTAAGAAAAATTAGTTCCCTCAGTCTGGTGTGGATCAGTGGTGGAAGGTTTGATTCCTGGTTTAGCGCAAGGAGGTCCTGGGTACATGTGGTAGGCAGGCCACCCATGCGTCTTTGTCTAGGTCTTCTTTTGTATCCTTATGTTTCTGTCCTTATTGGGCTTATAAAACAAAAAGGGGATCATACACAAATACATTCATGAGATTCATGGAATCACCTACCCATCTTGATTTCATACTTATAATATGTGTGTCTCTGTGCCTAAATTGTTAACATTATTTTGAGTATTTTTTCTTTTTTTCAAGTATATTTGTTTGAATTTCAGAAAGGAAGGGAGAGGTAGAGAAAGATAGAAACATCAGAGATAAGAGAGAATCATGGAACAGATACCTCCTGCACACCCCACACCGGCATCGAGCTGGCAATTTTGTTTTGTCGAACCAGTGACATCTTGGTAAATGGGTGTGCACTAAACCACTGGGCCACACCATTTGGACCAGGCAGAATAATCTTGTTCTAAGATTACTCATAGTAAATTTCCAACTGGGATTGTGGTTCTTATCTGTCCTATTGCATGAGATCTGAATTCCATTAACACAGCCTTTTAGTTCAAAGTTCTATATGAATTATTTACTGTGTTTTCTTTTTCTGTGTATTTAGAATTATGGCACATGACTTGGAAATATTGGCCTCACAAGTAAAAAGTGAGCTTGTCACACGATTGGAAACACAGTCCACATCTCAGAACCTGGATCAGAATCTGTGTCTTTACAGAAGTTCATTTTGTTGTGGTTTGCTTCAACTTGAGAAGTCTGTAAACTCCAATCCACCATTGCATTTCTATCTGAGAAATATACCCCACTGGCCCTGAATGATGCAAAGGCAGCACTCAGAAATCCATATGCTTGTATCCACGCCTCAATTTAATTAATATTTTTTAAAATATATTTTTAGTAGAGGCCCGGTACACAAAAATTTGTGCACTCGGGTGGGGGGGAAAGGAGGGCCCTCAGCCTGGCCTGTGCCCTCTCGCAGTCTGGGACCCCTCAGGAGATAACAACCTGCTGGCTTTGGCCTGCTCCCGGGTGGCAGAGAGCAGGCCCAATCCCTAGGTGTAGCCCCTGGTCAGGCTCAGAGCAGGGCTGATTGGGGGATTGGGGCACCGCCCCCTGTCACACACAAGGCAGGGTCGATAGGGAAGTTGTGGCGCCACCCCCTGTCACGCACAGAGCAGGGCCGTTCAGGGGGTTGGGGCGCTGCCCCCTGTCATGCACAGAGCAGGGCCCATCAGGGGGGTTGGTGCTCCATACCCTGTCACACACAGAGCAGGGCCGATCAGGGGTTGAGGAGCTCCCCCGCCAAGCACAGAGCGGGGCCGATCAGGAGGTTGAGGAGCTTCCCTCTGTCACTCACAGAGTAGGGCCAATAGGGGAGTTGGGGCACTGCCCCCTGTCACACACAGAGCACGGCGGATTAGGAGGTTGGGGTGCCGCCCTCTATCACCCACAGAACAGGGCCGATCAGGGGGTTAGGGCGCCGCCACTGTCACACTCAGGGCAGGGCAGATGGGGAGGTTATGGCTCTACCCCATCACACACAGAGCAGGGCCCCTGGGGCGGAGAGTTGGAGCGTCGCACCCTGTCACACACAGAGCCGCAGGGCGATTAGGGGGTTGGGGAGCTCCCCCCTATCAGGCACAGAGCAGGGCTGATCATGGGGTTGGGGCGCCTTCCCCTGTCAGGAACAGAGCAGGGCAGATAGGGAGGTTGTGGCCCCGCCCCCTGTCACACACAGAGCCGCAGGGAGATCAGGAGGTTTGGTCGCTGCCCCCAGTCATGCTGATCCTGGTGCCAGGAGGCCTCACTGCTCTGCTGATCCTGGTGCTGGGAAGCATTTTACCCTTTTACTATATAGGATAGAGGCCTGGTGCACAGGTGGGGGCCGGCTGGTTTGCCCTGAAGAGTGTCCTGGATCAGGGTGGGGTCCCCACTGGGGTGCCTGGCCAGCCTGGATGAGAGGCTGAGGGCCGTTTTCAGGCTGGCGGGTGACTGAAGCTCCCAAGGTGTCCTTTTTTTTTTTTTTTATTTCATTCTGGACCAGCTTTAGCTCTGAGGCTCGGCTCCAGCTCTGAGGCCTCAGCTGCTGAAAGCAGGTTTCTGGCCTTTGTTTACCTTCTGTATTTGAAACAATGTTGCGGTCCTGCTGGCTGAAGCCTTGCTGACTAAAGCAGGATTCTGGGGTTTGGTTTAGCTTCTATACTTGTTACAGTGTTTCTTAGAGTTGCAGCTCAGAGGCTGGGAAGGCAGGCGGGGAAGCTTTGCTTCCTCCGTCACTGAAGCAGGCAAGCCTCCCTGTTTGCGTGAGCTTCCAGGCTGCTGGCCGCCATCTTGGTTGACAGTTAATTTGCATATCTCCCTGATTAGCCAATGGGAAGGGTAGCGGAGGTACAGCTAATTACCATGTTTCTCTTTTATTAGATAGGATTGATTTCAGAGAAGAAACTGGGAGAGAGGGAGAGAGAGAGAGAACGAGAGAACAATGGTGATAGAGAATTTGTGATTGGCTGCCTCCAGTACACCCCCTACTTGGCATTGAGCCTGCAACCCCGGCTTGTGCCTTTGGCAGAAATTGATCCTGGGACTCTTCAGTCTGCAGGCCCACCCTCTATCCACCTGAGCCCACTGAGTCAAACCACCTATGGCCATGACTTAATTTTAAAGTTTATTATCTTTTATAGGAAAATCTGAATCCTGGATCTATGGACATGTGTCATCCTCATTTGTCAATGTTAGAACACATGTCAGAGAATGTTACTGGGGCAAAGTTATCCGATTCAGGATACTCCCCTAGGTCCAAACCTCTTCTGACACTGATTTCATGTTGGGTGACTTTGTGAACACTTCTTTAGACCTCTTGGTGAAGGTTTCTTATCTTTCAGGGACCATTGACCTTCAGGGATGTGGCCATAGATTTCTCTCAGGAGGAGTGGGATTTCCTGTCCCCAGCTCAACGGAAATTGTACCTGGATGTGATGTTGGAAAACTACAGCAACCTGGTCTCCGTGGGTAAGGATGACTTCCTTCCTGAGTTCCTACTTCACCTGCAGGTTTTTGTTTCCTTTATGATTTTAACATCTCCATGGCCTTCTCTTTTCTGTGGTAGATTCTTGCTCTCAAGGAACACGTTGGTCCATAGCTGGTTTGGCCCAGTGGATAGAACACCGGCCTGCAGACTGAAAGGTTCCAGTGTCGATTCTGTCCAAGGGCAAATGCCAGAGTTGTGGGCTTGCTCCCCAGTAAGGGGTGTACAGGAGGCAACTGATCAATGATTTTCTCTCTTCACTAATGTTTCTGTCTCCCTCTCCTGTCTTCCTCTCTAAAAGGAATAAATATATATAGTTTTTTAAAAAGGAACAAATGGGAATTCTTTGGTGTAGAAAAGAAACACTTTTTGATGTATGTGAATTAGGAACTCAGTGTTTGCACACATTACATTTTGTCTACACTAATGAAGGTAATATCAGAAAGTAATATTTTAAAAATCATTTTCTAGAATATTCTATAGTCTACACTTGAGGCCTAGTCCACAAAATATGTGCATGAGAAGGATCCCTAGGCCTGGTCTCCCCCATCCCCACCTCCTCCTCCCCTCCCTCTATTAGTGCCCCGCCGCTATCTCTCTGCTCTTCATCCTTCTTCTGTACCGGCCCCTGGTGGTCAGCACACATCAGAGGGAGTGATGGAACTCCTGCTCTCCGGGTCATACTCCCGAGAGGACAATTTGTATATTAGCCATATATGTGTTTGTGTGTGTGTGTATGTGTGTATACATATATATATATAATATAATAATAGACAAATAGGATAATTGACTGTACCTTCACTATGCTTCCCATTGGCTAATCAGCATGATATGCAAATTAGCCACCAACAAATATAGCGGTTACTTTTCATACGTAGGCGGGAAGCGGACTAGCAAAGACTGAAGGCGAATCCGGCGGGAGCAGCGAGAGGCGTGGAGGCGGCTCCAGTGGGAGCGAAGGCCTCGGTCCTTGGTGTCGGAGGAAAACCAGTGCCGGCAGCCAGGGGAAGGGAAGGCCTATTGCACGAATCTTTTCCTACAACAGGCCTCTACTGTGTGTGTGTGTGTGTGTGTGTGTGTGTGTGTGTGTGTACATTCGTACATATATACATACAGTGGGGCCTTGACTTACGAGTGTCCTGACTGACGAGTTTTTCGAGATACGAGCCGTCTCTCTGCTGATATTTTCCTTTGAGTTGCGAGCTAAAATTCGGGTTACGAATCAGCTTTAAATACCTCACTGCTAGTTGCCGCAGGGAACATCACAGTGAACGCCACTGATTTGACATACGAGTAGTTTGAGTTACGAGCTCTGTCATGGAATGAATTAAACTCGTATGTCAAGGCACCACTGTACATACATAAAGGTATACACACGCACACAGACACACTAGTGTCCCGGTGTCCCTGAGCCCGACCTGCAACCTCTCTAATCTAGGACCCCTCAGACATCCCTCTCGCAATCTGGGACCGCTGGTTGCTATCGCCCCTAACTAATCAGCCTGCCATCCTGCTTGCCCCCAACTTTCCCTGCCTACCCCCCGCCGGCCTTCTCACTCCCAACTTCTTTCCTTGCCGGCCTAATCACCCCCAACTGCCCATGCCACTGACCTGCTTGCCCTCAACTGCCCCACCCACAGCTGGCCTAATCGCCCCCAACTGCCTCCCTGCTTGCCTGCTTGCCCTGAAGTTTCCCCCTGCTGGTTTGATCATCCCCAACTGCCCCCGTTCCAACCTGCTATCCCCCAACTGCCCTGCTGCTGGCCTGATTGCCCCCAATTGCCCCCCCCCGCCAGCCTTCTCGCTCCAACTGCCCCCCATTGCTGGCCTGCTCGCCCCTAACTGCCCCCTTGTCCATCGTGCTCATCACCATCTGTCCTCAGGGGATGTCTGACTGCTCGCCCACAATTGCCCACCCTGTTGTTTCTTTAATATATTTTATCCTGTACGTGTTTACTTTTTTATTAATGTACTAATGGCCTGGCACAGATTCATGCACATTGAAAGGAAATTAATTAGAAGGGATATTTCAATATCGTCCTTCTCTATAATGGAAGTGTCTGAGATGAAAGAAAATGAGTAAAATGTATATGAAAATAATATATATATTGATTAATGAAGTAAACAGTAACAACATGATATCAGAACCACAAAGACCTAATATAAAAACAACAAAACATGAAGTAAAAAGAATAAAAACATGTTATTAAAACAACATTGAAACAAACATGGAATGATAAAGTGACTAACCTCATTCTAATATCTCCCTGTATACCACATTAAAGAGTGAATTACCACCAAACACCTAACAAGATGGCAGTCATTTAAGATTAAAAACACTCATTTAAGAATAAAAACACTTTGAGACTGCTTGACTAATTATCCTTGTGATGAAGTATTTACAACTTTAACATCACAGACTGTTTGAACTGCACAGAAAGCAACATAAAACTGACCATGTCCGGAAACAAATTCAGGTAGGAATATTCCTACTCTGTCTAGAGTTTGTCCTTGTGATTTATTAATAGCCATCACAAATTCTGGCATCACGGGAAACTGTCTTCGAATTAATCAAATGGGAGGCCAGTGTCAGATGCGGACAAATATCATGCATGCACGGTTGAACATTTATTTTTCAATTGCCAGTGTATGTCATATGAACTGGATGGTCATACGGATGTACCATTCGTTACTTAGTGTTTTACAGATATATATATATATATATTTATACTAGAGGCCTGGTGCACGAAATTCATGTATGGATAGGGTCCCAAGGCCTGGCTGGGAATCAGGGCCAATCGGGCCTTCCGAGTACAGGCCGGGGCCTTTCTTTCCTGACTGCTAGGTGCCGGCTAGGGTGTTCCTTCCCTGGCTGCTGGCTGGGGCCTTCCTTCCCCAGATGCCAGCTTCCAGCGGGTCCTTTCTTCATTCTGCTTCGCTTCATGGTGGTCAGCGCATGTCATAGTGAGTGATCGAACTCCCAGTCTCCCGGTAGAATTTCTGAGGTGACGCTTTGCATCTTAGCCTTTTAGATATAGATAGATAGATAGATATTTTTTATTGATTTCAGGGATAAAGGGAGAGGGAGAGAGACATAGAAATATCAATGCTCAGAGAGGATCATTGATCACCTGACATATGCCCACCCAGGAATCGAACCGTGACCTCCTGTTTCATAGGTCGACGCTCAACTGCTGAGCCATACCAGCCAGGCCATGTTTAGTTTTATAAATATATTTTCTCAGCCTGTTGCTTGGTTGTTTTTGGGTTTTTTTCTGTTGAGAATGCTGTATTTATTGTTGTTTTTTCTTTAATGTTTGAGTTGATACATAGGGAGTTTCCATTTTAATACAATGGATTGAAATACAAACTTGGTTACATATTGGCCTTTCAAATATTTGAAGTGTATAAAATTAATGTAGTTTTATATTCAATAACATGGAAATTTTGTATACAGCCTGCTAGTGTGTCATTTCTGGAATAAACACATAGTTAATCACGTCTTGAAGGAGATGAGCTGAGATATAAATTTTATGTCCTTACATGTCAAGTCAAATGAAGTCTTTTAATTTATTTTAAATGGTAGAGCATCATTATGAAAATAGTCTTTTTTTCCAGTTGGATATCTTCACTATTTCAAATAGTGCTACAATTGATATATGGATGGGTATATCTTTGTGAATTCATGTTCTCTGTTTTAATCCCCAGAAAGGATAAACTCTAGACAGAGTAGGAATATTCCTACCTGAATTCATTTCGGGACATGGTCAGTTATATGTTGCTTTCTGTGAAGTTCAAAGAGCTGTGTTACCTGGTACTTGTTTGTAAATGTTGGAAAACCCTCCGTGTTTGTTAGTGACTGCACCAAGCTATAATAGTAGAAGCATAATATGCCAATTAGACTGGAGTCCTTCCAGATGAAGCCAGGGCTGTGAGAGAAGCCTGGGTCCTGGGTGCCTGCCAACTGCCAGAGGGAAGCCAGTGCTGGCAGCCAGGGAAAGGAAAGCCTACTCTTGCATGAATTTCCTGCACTAGGCCTCTAGTGTGTTTATAATCTTGCTGGCAGTGCAATAATGTTCTCATTTCTCCACTGCATTAGTAATACTTGTTTTTTGATTTATGGATGATTGGTATTTCATGGTAGTGTCCACTTGCATTTCTTTCTTTTTTAAAATATATTTTATTAATGTTTTACAGAGAGGAAGGGAGAGGGATAAAGAGTTAGAAACATCGATGAGAGAGAAACATCGATCAGTTGCCTCCTGCACACATCCTACTGGGGATATGCCCACAACCAAGATACATGCCCTTGACCGGAATCGAACCTGGGACCTTTCAGTCCACAGGCCGACGCTCTATCCACTGAGCCAAACCAGTTAGGGCTCCACTTTCATTTATTGATGATGAATTGGTTAAACATCCTTTATTATGTGTATTGCGCATCTTTATGTCTTTTTTGGGAAATGTGTATTCAGGTCCTCCACCCATTTTCAATCATATTGTTTGTCTTTTTGGTGTAAAGTTGTGTGAGTTCCTTATATATTTTGGATCTTTAGCTTTTGAGGATGTAGCTTTGCTGGGTATTTATTGTTAGATTGTGGTTTCTTTTGATATGTCAAAGTTATTCTTTTGTAGTCTCATTTCTTTATTTTTTGGGTTCTTTATTATGCCTAGGAAGATATATGAAAACCAGTATTTTAAAGAGTGATGGTAAAGTTCATTGAGTATGCTTTCTTCCAGTGTTTTCATGGTTTCAGGTGTCATATTTTTGTTGTTAATCCTTGCTGAGTTCAGTTTGGTTCCCGGCCTATAAACAGGGTCATGTTTTAGTATTTTTGCATGTATCTGTTTCATTTTTTTTTATTATTAAATCTTTATTGTTCAAATTATTACATTTGGTCTTCTTTTTTCCCCCCATAACTCCCCTCCTCCCAGTTCCCGCCCCACACTCTGCCCTCACTCCCCACCCACTGTCCTCATCCATAGGTGCACGATTTTTTTAAAAAATATATTTTACTGATTTTTTACAGAGAAGAACGGAGAGGGATAGAGAGCCAGAAACATCGATGAGAGAGATCGATCAGCTGCCTCCTGCACGCCCCCCAGTGGGGATGTGCCTGCAACCAAGGTACATGCCCTCGACCGGAATCGAACCTGGGACCCCTGAGTACGCAGGCCGACGCTCTATCCACTGAGCTAAACCTGTTCGGCGATTTTTGTCCAGTCTCTTCCCGCGTCTCCCACTCCCCTTTTCCCCACCATGAATAGTCAGTCCATTTTCTTTCTATGTCCCTGATTCTATTATAATCACCAGTTCATTCTGAACATCAGATTATTCATTCACTTGATTCTTAGATTCACTTGTTAATAGATGCATGTTTGTTGTTCATAATTTGTATCTTTACCCTTTTCTTCTTCCTCTTCTTAAATGATACCTTTCAGCATTTCATATAATACTGGTTTAGTGGTGATGAACTCCTTTAGCTTTTCCTTATCTGTGAAGCTCTTATCTGACCTTCAATTCTGAATGATAACTTTGCTGGATAAAGTCATCTTGGTTGTAGGTTCTTGGTATTCATCACTTTGAATATTTCTTGCCATTCCCTTCTGGCCTGCAAAGTTTCTGTTGAGAAATCAGCTGACAGTCGTATGGGTATTCCCTTGTAGGTAACTGAGTTTCTTTCTCTTGCTGCTTTTAAGATTCTCTCTTTGTCTTTTGCTCTTGGCATTTTAATGATGATGTGTCTTGGTGTGGTCCTCTTTGGATTCCTTTTGTTTGGGGTTCTCTGCACTTCTTGGACCCGTAAGTCCATTTCTTTCATCAGGTGGAGGAAGTTTTTTGTCATTATTTCTTCAAATAGGATTTCAATATCTTGCTGTCTCTCATCTTGTACTCCTATAATTTTGATGTTGGTGGGTTTGAAACTGTCCCAGAGGCTCCTTACACTATCTTCATATTTTCGGATTCTTTTTTCATTTTGCTTTTCCGGTTGGGTGTTTTTTGCTTCTTTGTATTTCAAATCTTTGACTTGATTCTAGCGCTCCTCTGGTCTGCTATTGGGTGTCTGTATAATATTCTTTATTTCAGTCAGTGTATGCTTAATTTCTAATTGGTTCTTTATCACAACATCGAAGGACTCATTAGATTTCTTGAGGCTCTCCTCAAGTTTATTGGCAGCTTCTAGCACATTATTGAAAGCCCTCAAAAGTGCATTTTTTAGCTCTATATCCTCCATTTCTGTCATATTTTTTTGTCTCCGCATTTTTTATGCTTTCTTGGTGCACCCCCTTGTGGTCTTTGTGCGCACTCTTGTTCTAGTTAAGCCTTGATTGTTGTAGTTAATACTAGAGGGATTTGACCACCAGGCCAACTGGCTGTGAGAATCAGCTGTTTCTGCAGTGGGAAAACTTCTGTCCTCTGGAGAGTTGCTAATCTAGCCTTTGCCTGAGGCTATCCGGCAAATGGCTCTGCACAGGGCTTGGGCAGGGCGGGATCAACTGGGCGGGCGGAGGGAGCGCTTATGGCTGCTCTCAGTCCCGTTCCCAGAGGCTCTGCTTCTCAGAGCCCCAGCAACTGCTGCAAACCTCGGAGAGAAAGCTGCCCTCACGTTCCAACTGATGCCAGGCAATCCCGCTTCTCCCATTTGAGTCTGAGTCCCTAGAGACTTGCCTGGATCTGGAGCTCAGAGTCTGAGACTCCCACCTGATTGAAAACGACAACCGCGCCCTCAGCCACCAGCCCGCTTTGCGCGCGCACCTCGGTACCTTTGTATTTCCCACACTGCGCCTCCTCTGAGCCTCGGTGTGCTGTTGTCTTTCCTTCTAGTTGAAGAGTCTCTCCTCAGCCAGCCTTCCTGTGGTTCTGGGTGATGTCCGTTCCGTCTTTTAGTTGTATTTTTGAAGTGGTTGTTTGCGGCAGCAATCTCCGGTGTTTACCTATGCCGCCATCTTCTGCACTTTTTTCTTTATATCTCTACTCAGCCAGCTTTCTGACCATTCTGGATGATAATTGTTCTGGATATTAATTGTAATTTTGATGTGGCTGTGGGGTGCAGCAGATTACAGGTGTTTACCTATTCCCCCATGTGGTGCCTCTCTCCCAGGCAAATTCTTTGATGTTGAAGATTTCGTTCATTAATGATTCTACTGTATTTTTTAATTCGTGTATTCTGTTTTTCAATTTCCCCTTTCATGGTGGAGTTTGTAAAATACTTTCTCATTGTATTTCCATTTTGGTTCTATAATATTTCAGTGATATTATATAGTTGCCTTTTTTCTCCTTTTCTGCTTTAATATATGTAGTTCCATTTCTTTTTTTACCATATTTTTTTTCTTTCAATTTGTTTATGTGATGTATCACGTTTATTGATTTTCAGATATTGTACCATCCTTGCATCCCTGGGATAAATCCTACCTCTTCATGATGTATGATCTTTCTGATGTACTGCTGAATCCGATTTGCTAAGATTTTGTTGAGGATTTTGGCATCTATGTTCATGAGGGATATTGGCCTGTAATTCTCTTTCATTGTGTTGTCTTTACCTGGCGTTTTTTACAATATATTTTTATTGATTTCTGAAACAAAGCGAGGGGGAGATAGAAACATGAATGATGAGAGAGAATCATTGATCGGCTGACTCCTGCATGTACCCCCAGTGGGTATCAAGCCTTTAAACCAGGCATGTATCCTTGACTGGATTTGAACCAGGGAACCTGCAGCCCACAGGCAGACACACTCTATCCACTCAGCCATACTTATTCAGGTAATTATTATCTTTCTATTGATGTAGTCCCAGTTTGTTTTTCTGATGGTACACTTTCTGATTCTATGCATGACTTGATTTGTTTTGTTGAGATTCTGGAATTGTAAACAACCAGGATTTTGAACATCCTTTCTATAGAAGGAAACAAATAATAACCATCTGTGGCACAAATTCTACTTTCATTGAACACTGTTTTGATTCCTGTATTCTTCGTTCCATTGTCTGTTTAATTTCACATTTGAAATGTTCTCTGTGTATTTCTCTGACCCATGGTATCTTTTCAGCCTTGAGACACATCTTGCATATTGCAGTCTTTGTGGTGCTCGAACAATTTATCATTGTCTCTTTATAGCAGCCACAACAGGGCACTCACCGTGTACTGCCATTCCATTCGCACTCTGTGTCATGCACAACAGACACATGTTCTTGAAGATGCTTCAAAGGAGCGAGATCATTGAACACGCACTTCACTCATCTCTATCTCCAGCAAAGAAACTTGGAATTGGAAGTGTTGTTATATTATTGCCATGGTGTGACAGGGGGTTTGAGCAGGTATCATTGGCAGATGTTAGCAACTCTTTGTCCCTATTTGGTGTGAGTTTTCTTCCTTGTACCTATCTTGAGCTTTCTTTGAATTCTTCACTGGCTCTTAGAGTACTCCAAAATGTCATTTGGTCAATACTTGCTGTGCACTTACCTGATTGTCAAAACTGAAAATTTGGTTTCTTTCAGCTATACCATCTAAAGATAACCAAGCCTTTATGCCAAAGCCCAGAATACAGGATTTATCCCCTGAAATGATACAGGTAAGATATAAAAGATGTCGCTTTGATAATGTACACTTAATGAAAGCCTTGGAATTTGAGGAAGAGTGTGATGAGAAGAGAGGATATTAATATAAACAGAACTAATCTGGAACAATTATCATAATAAATTTCTTGGTACCTAACCATGGCAGGTGTACTTTGGATTTGGGAAACCTCCCTTATTAAAGTCAGTTACAATGGAAGATAAGGGAGTTTCTGGACATGAATGTTGAAAACAACTTTTTACTGTTACCGAATCTTGGAAAGGAAATCTAGAAAAACTAGTAACTCATGTAGTCTGTACAGTAAATAATCATTTGAATTGTTCTAAAAGTAGGATGGAATTAAACTTTCTTTTTTTAAAAAATATATGTTATTGATTTTTTAAAGAGAGGAAGAGAGAGAGAGAGCTAGAAACATCGATGAGAGATAAACATCGATCAGCTGCCCAGGTACATGCCACTGACAGGAATTGAACCTGGGACCCTTCAGTCCACAGGCGACGCTCTATCCACTGACCCAAATTTATAGTGTATCTATATAATAAAATGAGCTCATTTTGGCAATCTTTTATGATTTTTTTTTTTTTTATGAAAAACGTGTTTTATTGATTTCAGAGAGTAAGGAACAGGAAGAGAGAGAGGAAAATATCACTGATGAGAGAAAAATCATTCATTGGCTGCCTCCTGTATGCCTCCAACTGGGGACCGATCCCCAAGCAGGGCCATGTGCCAATACTGGGAATGGAACCCGGATCTTCTTGTTTACACTTCAAAGCTCAACCACTGAGCCATGCTGGCTGGGATTTTGGCAGTCTTTGAAACAAGGATTCATTCTTTTTTCTCTCATAATTAAGGTGTCGTATTTATATTTTATCTATCATCCTATATAATAAAAGCCTAACATACTAAGTGTTTGGTGGCCCGGTCATCTGTTCAACCAATCAAAGCATAATATGCTAAGGATAGGTTAAGTACACTCAATTGCTCGCTATGATATGTAGTGATCACCAAGGGGCAGATACTCCATCCGGTAGGTTAGCTTGCTGCTGTGGTCTGGTTGATCAGTACTGAGCAAGATTGGCCCGACAGGCCGAGGCGCCTTCCCACAGTGCCCCTCTAGCTGGCCAAGCTATCGAATCCCTCCCCGCCCCCAATCATGCACCTTTGGGGTCCCTCTGTCTGGCCTGCATCATCTCACAATCCAGCACCTGTGAGGGGATTTCAGAGAGTTGGTTTCAGCCCGATCCTGCAGAACATTAGAGCTGCCCCCTGGTGGTCAGTGCACTCCCACAGGCGGAGCATCGCTCAGCCAGAAGCTGGGCTCACAGCTGGTGAGTGCAGCGGCTGTGGCAGGAGCTTCTCCCACCACTGTGGTTGCACTAAGGATGTCCAGCTGTTGGCTTAGGCCCACTCCCCGGGAAGAGCGGGCCTATGTCGACAGTAGGCCATCTCACGAGGGCTCCACAACTGCAAGAGGGTGCAGGCTGGGCTGAAGGATACCCGCCTGAGTGCAGGATTTTTATACACCAGGCCTCCAGTTTTAATATATTAGGATTGCTTTAATGAGTATCACAAAATAGTTCTTATGGATCCAGTGTACATGTTTAATGTGATTATAACTCACTAAAGGTCTTTCTGTCTCCAATTATCACCAGAATACACAAAATGGAGATAGCAGTTATCAGTGGATGGAACATTGGAACAAATCTAAGCAAGAGTCATATCTTAATCATCGGACAAGTGAGCTCACAGGGGACCATCGTAAAAGTGGAAATGTCTTTGACCAAATGTCCTTTCACAATATACGTCCGGTTATACCTATTGTGGAAAACACACACCAAGGAAGTTGTGTCCACTGTTTTCAGCAGTCTTCAAATTACAGTGGGCAAAATAATATTCATCCTGGGGAGGAGACTTACAAATGGATACTTTGTGGTAGAATCTCCAGTCAAATATACAATCTAAATGGACAGGAAAAAATCTATAGTGGAGAAAAACCGTATATACGTAAAGATTCTGGTAAAATATCTAATTGGCCTTCAGGTTGTACTCTAAATCAGAGGATTCGTACTGGAGAGAAGCCTCACAAATGTAAAGCATGTGGCAAAGCCTTTAAATGTCATTCATCTCTTATTGTGCATAAGGGGAGAATTCATGCTAATGCAAAATTTTACAAACTCAGGGAAAATGGAAAAGGCTTCAGTCAGTCCTCAAAACATACTCAACATCGTAGAAATCATAGGGATGAAGAGACGTATAACTGTTCACAATGTGGCAAAGCCTTTAGCCTACCCTCCACCCTTATACTTCATCAGAGAATGCACACTGAAGAGAAACCTTATAAATGTAGAGAATGTGGCAAAGCATTCCTCCAAGCCTCAAACATGATTCGACATCGGAAAGTTCATACTGGAGAGAAACCTTACAAATGTAGCGAATGTTTCAAAGCCTTTAGTAAGTCCTCCAACCTTAATCGTCATCAGCGTATTCATACTGGAGAGAAGCCTTACAAATGCACAGAATGTGGCAAAGCGTTCATTGAGTTCGCAAAACTTAAACAACATCAAACAGTTCATACTGGAGAGAAGCCTTATAAATGTACAGAATGTGACAAAGCCTTTAGGTGTTCCTCAAGACTTAGAATTCATCAGAGAATTCACACTGAGGAGAAAGCTTACAAATGTAGAGAATGTGGCAAAGTCTTTAGACAGGCCTCAAAACTTACTGAACATCAGAGAATTCATTCTGGAGAGAAACCTTATAAATGTACAGAATGTGGTAAAGCATTCCTATATGCCTCACAAATGATTCAACATCGGAAAGTTCATACTGTAGAGAAACCTTACCAATGTAACGAATGTGTCAAATTCTTTAGAGAGTCCTCTCACCTTAATCGTCATCAGCGTATTCATACTGGAGAGAAGCCTTACAAATGCACAGAATGTGGCAAAGCATTCATTGAGTTCACAAAACTTAAACAACATCAAACAGTTCATACTGGAGAGAAGCCTCATAAATGTACAGAATGTGACAAAGCCTTTAGGTGTTCCTCAAGACTTAGAATTCATTGGAGAATTCACACTGGGGAGAAACCTTACAAATGTAGAGAATGTGGCAAAGCCTTTGGAGACTCCTCATCCCTTCGTTGTCATCGGAGAGTTCATACTGGAGAGAAGCCTTATAAATGTAGAGAATGTGGCAAAGCCTTCAGCCACTCTTCATCCCTTAATAAACATCACAGAGTTCATACTGGTGAGAAGCCTTTCAAATGTAAAGTATGTGGTAAGTCATTCAGTTTGGCATCATCCCTTAATTATCATCTGAGAGTTCATACTGGAGAGAAACCTTATAAATGTAGAGAATGTGGCAAAGCCTTTAGCAAGTCCTCATACCTTACTTCTCATCAGAGAGTTCACACTGGAGAGAAGCCTTATAAATGTAGAGAATGTGGCAAAGCCTTTAGCAAATCCTCACACCTTACTGCTCATCAGAGAGTTCACCATGGAGAGAGCCCTTACAAATGTATAGAATGCGCCAAATCCTTTGGAAACTCCTCAAACCTTACTAAGCATCAGAGAGTTCATTTAGAAGAGAGGCTTTATAAATGCAGAGAATGTGGCAAAGCCTTTAGCCAGACCTCACTCCTTACTTACCATCAGAGAGTTCACACTGGAGAGAAGCCTTATAAATGTAGAGAATGTGGCAAAGCCTTTAGCAAATCCTCACACCTTACTTTTCATCAGAGAGTTCACCATGGAGAGAGCCCTTACAAATGTATAGAATGCGCCAAATCCTTTGGAAATTCCTCAGACCTTACTAGGCATCAGAGAGTTCATTCTGGAGAGAAGCCTTATAAATGCAGAGAATGTGGCAAAGCCTTTAGCCAGTCCTCACTCGTTACTTCTCATCAGAGAGTTCACACTGGAGAGAAGCCTTATAAATGTAGAGAATGTGGCAAAGCCTTTAGCAAATCCTCACACCTTACTTCTCATCAGAGAGTTCACCATGGAGAGAGCCCTTATAAATGTATAGAATGTGCCAAATCCTTTGGAAACTCCTCAGACCTTACTAGGCATCAGAGAGTTCATTCTGGAGAGAAGCCTTACAAATGCAGAGAATGTGGCAAAGCCTTTAGCCAGTCCTCATACCTTACTTCTCATCAGAGAGTTCACACTGGAGAGAAGCCTTATAAATGTATAGAATGTGGCAAAGCCTTCAGTCACTCCTCATGCCTTAATCAACATCACAGAGTTCATACTGGTGAGAAGCCTTTCAAATGTAAAGAATGTGGCAAAGCATTTACTTTTGCAGCATCCCTTAGTTATCATCAGAGAGTTCACACTGGAGAAAAGCCTTATAAATGTAGAGAATGCGCCAAATCCTTTGGCACCTCCTCAGAGCTTACTAGGCATCAGAGAGTTCATTCTGGAGAGAAGCCTTATAAATGCAGAGAATGCGGCAAAGCCTTCCGTCAGTCCTCACACCTTATAAATCATCAGAGATTTCTCCATTGAGAGAAGCCTTATAAATGTAGAGAATGTGGCAAGTCCTTTGTCTTCTCTTCAGACCTTACTAAGCATCAGAGAGTTTATTCTGGAGAGAAGCCTTATACATGTAGAGAATGTGGCAAAGCCTTCATTGGGTCATCAAACCTTACTAGCCACCAGAGAATTAATACTGGAGAAGCTGTGTAAATGTAATGAATGTGGCAAAGCCTTTAGCCAGTCCTCATCCCTTTCTTGTCATCATAGAGTTCACACTGGAGAGAAGTGTTGTGAATGTAGAGAATGCAGCAAATCCTTTGGCAGCTCCTCAGATCTTACAAAGCATCAGAGAGTTCACACTGGAGAGAAGCCTTATAAATGTAGAAAATGTAACAAAGCCATTTATCAGTGTTCCTGTGTTACTGTACAGCAGAGAGTTCATAATTGAGAGAAGTTTTACATATGTGAGGAGTGTGGTAAGCCCTTGACCAGCTGTGAGAACTTATTGAACGTCACAGAACTCATACTGGAAAGAAGCCTTATGAATGTGAAAAATGTGAAAAGCCTTTAAACGCCAATGTATTACTGTAGTTGATCAACCTCAAACAAAAAGAGACCTTACAGATGTAGAGAATGGACTAGACTAGAGCATTAACCCATAGCTTAAAATTTACATCAGAGATTTTATAGTGGAGTGAAGCCTTATATTGTAAAAAATGTTAGAAAGCCATTACTCTTTGGTCAAATTTACTGAACATTTTAGGAATCATTCTGAAGAGAAACAGCAGTAACACAAAGTTTTAATCCAAAGAATTAACCATGGTTGAATCGTCATTGAAAATGATAAAATTGAGCCTTAAAACTTATGAGGCATATGTCAAAGTGTATATCCTTATTTGTATCTCATACAACATCTGGTAATTGCTACAGGATCGAAGCCCAGCAGATATAAAGAATGTGACAAAGCTTATTTAGTATGCAAACCTTACACAACATCAGAATTCATACTGGGGAGAAACAATACAAATTAAAACAGTGTCCTACAGACTTTAATCAGCATCTGTAGCTTATTCCTCACATTGGAATTCATTCTAGAGGGAAACCTTAAATGTGAAAAACGTGGGAGATCATATAGTGGGACCTACAGCCCCAGTCAATACCAGGGATTGTAATTGGGTAGAAGTTCAATATTTATGATATAGGAGGAAGGACTTTTAAAATGTATATGTGCCGAAACCGGTTTGGCTCAGTAGATAGAGCGTCGGCCTGCGGACTGAAAGGTCCCAGGTTCGATTCTGGTCAAGGGCATGTACCTGGGTTGCAGGCACATCCCCATTAGGAGATGTGCAGGAGGCAGCTGATTGATGTTTCTCTCTCATCGATGTTTCTAACTCTCTATCTCTCTCCCTTCCTCTCTGTAAAAAATCAATAAAACATATTTTAAAAAAATAAAAATAAAATAATATATATATGTAGTTTACAAAAATCCAAGGAATTTCTGCCTTAAAATGACTTTAAGATGTATAAACTTTATCCAACTATGTAATTGCTTATGAATTTCAATTTATCACTGAATTCACACTAGATAGGTAGCCAAAATGCCTTTCAGTATTGCTCTACATCAGAATGTTAACTACAGTATACTGCAAACTTTAAATGTAGTTAGGTAATGTTTTGTATACTTGAATATATCGAGAGAATTAATGTTTCCATATGTACAGTTACTTAGAGTGTTATCTCATTTAAATTGAAAACATATGAAATATTTTCAAAATAAATTTGATCTTACTCCTATCTCACTTGATGTTGCTATATTTTATTCCTGGTGTGTGTGTGAAATCATGGAGTTGGTTGTTTCTGCCTTAAAGATCTGTGAGATGGCCCTGGCTGGTTTGGCTCAGTGGATAGAGCGTTGGCCTTCAGACTGAAGGGTCCGTGGTTTGATTCCAGTCAAGGGCACATGCCTGGGTTGTGAGCTTGATCCCCGGTAGGGGGCGTGCAAGAGGCAGCCAATCAGTGATTCTCTCATCAATGTGTTTATCTCCTTTCCTCTTTGAAATCAATAAAAATGTTTTTTAAAAATCTGTAAGCTGTTGTATATTATATGGACTTCACTTATGTACACTTTCTTATGATATATTGGGTACATTATACGGCACACATTTTTTTATCTATTAGAGAATTATATTATTGATTGAATCTTTTAAAATAGTTCTGATGTTTTTAAATGATATTATCATAGTTAATTCCCTTTCTGTGCCATCCTGTTGGAATGAAAACTTTATGAGGGCATTTCAATTTGTGGTTGTGAGGTTGAGGTGAAGCGAAGTACACTTAGGGCTGTGCTGTTTGTCTAATAGGTTTTCCATAACCAACAGATATATTACAGTACCAGTGATGTGGTTGTACCAGTGATGTAGTACCAATAATGTAGCCAGGATGCAGAATTGGCGTGAACGTTGCATGTGGGTGGAGAGAGGACACCTTTCCCAGGCTGCACTGATCTCAAAAAATTAATTCTATTTCTTTCATGTCACATTTCATGTTCATATATGTCTTTTTCAGTTTATCTTCTAGGCTGCCGTTTATTTTGCAGTGCTAAAATCACAGCATGTAAAGCTCTTCCTGTCCCACATCAGCCCCTTGTTCCCATGTAACTCAGTAGTTTACAATTTTACTATGCAATTTTACTGACGTCAGAATTTGGCAAATATTTAGCTCTATATTCATGACGTAGGTAGACTACCATTCATGTTTTTTGCTGACACCTATCTATATCCTATATATCCTATATAATAAAGTGGTAATATGCAAATTGATCCTCACGCCCTCACACAAGATGGCTTCCCCCATGTGGTCAAAGATGGCTGGCAGGGGAGGCTAGTTGTGGACAATCAGGCCAGCAGAGGAGGGCAGTTGGAGGCGAACAGGCCAGCAGGGGAGGGCAGTTAGGCAGCGATCAGGAAGGCAGGCAGGCAGGCGAGTGGCTAAGGTTTTTGGCCCTTTTTATGTTGGTTCTTTTGTCCATGTTGAGTTTGAAGTCTTCTTTGTGTGTTTTCAACAATTGTCCGGTACATGTTGACTTTTTAAATATACTAGAGGCCCCACCTCATGACGCCTCACATTCTCTGGGGATGCTGCTGGTGCCCCACCCTGCAACACCTCACATGCTCCGTGGATGCTGCCGGCGCCCTGTGATGCACCGGGGACACTGCCAGCACACTGATTCTCTGTAAATGCTGCCTGCACCCCGGGCTGTTTGGGTGGGGCGAAGGCTCGAGCAGAGCTGTAGCACCTCCTGCTGATCGGTCGTTATGGCATGAGGGATTGACGACCATTTACATAATAGCCTTTTATTATTAAGATATATACTAGAGCAGTGATGGCAAACCTTTTGATCTCAGCCTGTCAGCATTTTGAAAATACCTAACTTAACTCTGGTGCCATGTCACATATAGAAATTTTTTGATATTTGCCAACGTACTAAAAAAATATATATTTTTGATGTTTATTTTATATATTTAAATGCCATTTAATAAAAATCAACCAAAAAAATGAGTTTGCGTGTCACCTCTGACACACGTGTCATAGGTTCGCCATCATTGTACTCGAGACACAGTGCACAAGTTCATGCGCAGGTAGGTTCCCTCTGGGTGGCCTGCAAAGATCAGTCCAAAACCCACAGTCCAACACAGCCTGCAGCTCATACCTGCCCATCCTGCTCATCCCAGCCCCACTGTGCCAGCTTCATTCGGGCTCATGCCAAATCAGTCCCTATTAGGAGAGGCTCCTCTTGCCATAGCAGCACTTGCCAGCCATAAGCCCTCCAAAGGGATCGGGCTGAAACCGGCTCTGCGACATCTCCCAAGGGTCCTGCATTGCAAGAGGGCGCAGGCCAATGTGAGGGACCCCACTGCTGCATTCGGGCCAGGGAATGACTGCGGGAGGGCTCCAGGGCATGTCCAGCCCATCTCACTCAGTCCCAATTGGCCTGACCCCAGCAGCAAGCTAACCTACCGGTCGGAGTATCTGCCCTTTGGTGGTCAGTGCACTTCATAGCGACTTGTTGACCTCCCCCTGGTGGTCAGTGCATGTCATAGTGAGCGGTTGAGCAGACTTAGCATATCATTAGCATATTACACTTTGATTGGTTGTTTGGTTTTTCTGCCCTTTGAGCTATTTGCATATCCCACTTTTATTATATAGGATTTATTTATTTTTTATGATAAGAGGACTTTATGTTTTTATTTTTTTTTAAGTATTTTATTGATTTTTTACAGAAAGGAAGGGTGAGAGATAGAGATTTAGAAACATCGATGAGAGAGAAACATCGATCAGCTGCCTCCTGCACATCTCCTAATGGGGATGTGCCCGCAACCCAGGTACATGCTCTTGACCGGAATCGAACCCGGGACATTTCAGTCCGCAGGCCGACGCTCTATCCACTGAGCCAAACTGGTTTAGGCTATATAGGATTTATTTATGTCAGAGGGAGAGGGAGAGGGGGAGGGAGATAGAAACATCAATGATCAGAGACAGTCATTGATCGGCTGCCTCCTGTACAACCCGTACTTTGGATCGAGCCTGCAACTTGGTATTGAACCGTGACCAGGTATCGAACTGTGACTTTCTAGTTCATAGATAGGGGATCAACTGCTGAGCCATACCAGTTGGGCCATGTTGACTTTTACAAGTATATTTTCTCAGCCTGTGGCTACTTGTGTGTGTTTTTTTTTCTGTTGAGATTGCCATATTTATTGTTCTTGTGTTTTCTTTAATGTTTGAGTTGATACATTGGCAGTTACCATTTTAATACAATGGATTGAAATACAAACTTGGTTATGTATTTGCCTTTCAAAAATGTGAGGTGTCGGATGTGAGGGCGATCTGGCTGCAAAACCTGTCAATCACCAGGGTTGATTCAGCTGATCTGGCTGGCTAGGCGGATGTCCCCCTCCTCCCTCACCGATCCATGAGCGTCCCTTCCGAAGCTGCGCGCTGGGTCGAAGAGGACGAACTTCCCCCCCAGGTGAGGACTGGTCTTCGGTCAAGGGTATATGAGTAGCTACGCTCCCCTGCTAGAACCTCCAAATGAGCTCTCAAGGTCCATTTGTAGGAGAACTAAGGGTAATGAAGCTTCTAAGACTCCAGACACATCCAAATGAAGCACTGTATGTGGAAGTCTACCTTCCTTTAAAAATAAAAATAAAAACAAGTGAGGTGTATGAAATTAATATAGTTATATATTTTTTTAAATATATTTCTTGATTTCAGAGAGGAAGGGAGAAGGAGAGACAGATGGAAACATCAATGTTGAGAGAGAATCACTGATCGGCTGCCTCCCGCATGCCCCCTACTGGGGATCAAGCCCGCAACCCAGGCATTTGCTTCTGGCCAGAATTTAATCCGGTACCCCTCAGTCTGCAGGATGACGCTCTATCCACTGAGCCAAGTCAGCTAGGGCTAGTTATATATATATATATATATATATATATATATTTTTTTTTTTTTTTACAGAGAGGAAGGGAGAGAGATAGACAGTTAGAAACATCGATGAGAGAGGAACTTCAATCAGCTGCCTCCTTCACATCTCCTACTGGGGATGTACCCGCAACCCAGGTACGTGCCCTTGACCGGAATCGATCCTGGGACCTTTCAGTCCGCAGGCCGACGCTCTATCCACTGAGCCAAACCGGTTTCGGCAGGTTATATTTTTTAAATTTAATTTTGTTTTACTTCTTAAATTATTACAAAGACTATTACACATGCCTCCTCCCCCCCTCTCTTGACATTCCCCCGGCCTCTCCTACCCCCCAGTGTCTTGTGTCCATTGGTTATTCTTATATGCATGCATATAAGTCCTTCGGTTGATCTCTTACCCCCCCAACCCTCCTCAGGCTCCCCACTGTAGTTTAACAGTCTGTTCAATGCTGCTCTGCCTTTGTATCTATTTTTGTTCATCAGTTCATACTGGTCTTTATTATCCATAAATGAGTGAGATCATGTGGTATTTTTCTTGGCTTCCCAGCGGCTGTCTCAACCTCACCGGGGCAGTCTCTGCCTCATGGAGGTGGTCACAGCCTCACAGGGGCCGTCTCAGACTCATGGGGCCGGCTCAGCTTCACAGAGGCCGAATCAGCAACACAATGTTTGGCATTCTGTCTTTTGTTTGGTGGCTCCTTGCTGGACAAAATCTCCAGGCGTTCTTGCTGGCTGAATTTCTGGTATCCTTGCTTGGATTTTGTTTTCTACTAAGTGCACAGACTGCATGTCTGCCGTTTCCCGGCGTCCCTTGTGAGACTGGATCTGGTGAAGCTGTTTGTGCGTTTGCTGGTACAGTGGTTCCATGTTGCCGGCTCACCCAAGTCCGGTACAGCTTCCTCTGAAACTGATTCTGCTTTTTGAGTGTGTCCCTTATGGGTGGGAGGAATTCAAATCTGCAGTTTGTTGGGGTAAGCTGCAATAGCCCATGTGGTTCCTTTTGTGCCTCTGGCACAGCTTGGGCAGGAATGTATATTGAGTAGGGTGGGATCTCAGGGAGTCACCATGGGGGAGCAAACAGCAATGGCGTCTCCGTGGCTCCTGGCTTCTCCGCAAGTCTGCATCCCTGAGTGCTGGCGAGCAGCTCCGCGAGAAAGCCACCCTTGCTTTCCGACCTGCTGCAAGGCTGTCCTGCCTCTCCCCATAGGGGTCTGGGACCTCAGAATCCCACCCCAAACAAGCTCATTGGATTCGAGAGTTTGTAACCCCTTTCAATTGAAAAAAACCGCGCCTCCAGTTGAAGCCCGCCTGGTGTGACTCCATACCTCTGTTCTTGGCGCCTCTGTATATCCTACTCAATCTCAATGCTCTTCTTTCTTTCCTTCCAGTTGTAGAATTTCCACTGGGCCAGCTTTCGAATGGTTCTGAATGATAGCTCTTTTGTCTTATAGTTGGTACAGTGGCGCCTTGACTTACAAGTGTCCCGACTAGCGAGTTTTTTTGAGATACGAGCCATCTCTCGGCTGATTTTTTTGCTTTGAGTTGCAAGCTCGAAAAAATGCGGGTTACTAAACACTTTCGCTCAGTGAATAGAGCGTCGGCCTGCGGACTCAAGGGTCCCAAGTTCATTTCCCGTCATGGGCATGTACCTTGGTTGCAGGCACATCCCCAGTGGCGAGTGTGCAGGCGGCAGCTGACTGATGTTTCTCTCTCATCAATGTTTCTAACACTCTCTCCCTCTCCCTTCCTCTCTGTAAAAAATCAATAAAGTATATTTTAAAAAATTCGGATTACGAGTGAGCTTCAGATACCCCACTGCTAGTTGGTGCAGCAAACATCACAGTGATTTGGCATACGAGTAATTTGAGTTATGAGCTCCGTCATGGAACTAATTAAACTCATAAGTTAAGGCCCCACTGTATTTTCATTGTTGTTGTGGGAGGCAGCACGCACATGTCAGTACCTTATGCCGCCATATTGGTCTCCCTTAATGTAGTTTTATATTCAATAACACAGAAGTTACATGTGCAGCTATTGTGTCATTTCTGGAATAAACACATAGTCATGTCTTGAAGGGGATAAATTGAGATATAAATTTTGTTTTCTTACATGTCACGTGAAATGAAGTCGTTTAATTTATTTTAAACTAGGGATGTGGTACACAAATTCATCCACGGGTGTGGTCCCTTGGACTAGCTGGTCGTCACCGTATTGCCCAGTCCCAACCAGGGCCAAGCAGCTCAGGTGAGGAATCGAGGGAGTTTCGTCGGTGCAGGAGATTGGCTGTGGGAGCGCACTGACTACCAGGGAGCAGCTCCTGCATTGAGCATCTGTCCCCTGGTCGTCAGTGTGCATCATAGCAACCAGTCAAGCTGTGAACCGGTCATAACAGTCACTTAGGCATTTATATATATAGATGGTAGAGGGGAGTTATGGGGGGAATAAAGAGGAACAAATGTAATAATCTGAACAATAAAGATTATTTAAAAAACAAAACAAAAAACGAAGTGTTGAATACCAAGAACCTAGAACCAAGATTACTTTATCCAGCAAAGCTATCATTCAGAATTGAAGGTCAGATAAAGAACTTCACAGATAAGAAAAAGCTAAAGGAGTTCATCACCACCAAACCAGTATTATATGAAGTGGGGAAAGGTATCCTTTAAGAAGAGGAAGAAGAAGAAAAAGGTAAACATACAAATTATGAACAAATACACATCTATCAACAAGTGAATCTAAAATCAAGTGAATAAATAATCTGATGAACAGAATGAACTGGTGATTGTATTAGAATCAGGGACATAGAAAGGGAATGGACTGACTATTCTTGGGGGGGGGAGGGGTATGGGGGCTGGGGGAAGAGATTGCATAATAATCATGCACCTGTGGATGAGGACAGTGGGTGGGGAGTGAGTGCGTAGGGTGGGGTGGGAACTGGGTGGAGGGGAGTTATGGGAGGAGAAAAGAGGAACCAATCTAATAAGCTGAACAATAAAGATTTAATTTTTAAAAAAAGATTCCCAGGTGATTCTAATGTGCAGCCAAGGTTGAGAACCACTGATCTATAGCTATAGTATTTCCAAAGGTAGCTTCAATAATAGATCCATTACAAATCATTTCACTTCCACGCCCAGCTCCGAGGGCAGGTTCCTGCCTGAAATATCGCCCTCCAGGAAACAGCTGGTGGAGGGCGCAGCCTTTTCCAGGACTGACCCCTGCAGGACTGACTTCCTTCCAGTTTGTCGCACTTCTGGCTGTGATATTACACCCAGGGATTTTATATAAGTAGATGCACCCTCAGGACACAAAAACTGTAAAGACTACAACTTACAAACAAAATTTTTATCCCTTGAAAAATACCTGAATTTTTAAAATATCTGCGTCACAGTGTTGGATGAGACCTTATCTCATCAGATGCCTAGCCATGAATGAATATCTGGGTCTGTCTCTGACACCCCCATCCATCTGCTTTCCTAATTCAAGCTGCCTCTCTATTCAGATGGGGAGACAGGCAGGGGCTGAGAGAGCAGGCTGCCCTTCCCCTCCACCCTCCTCACTGAGGGTTTAAGGACTCCAGGCAAATCTGAAGCAGAAAGTTTATGATTTCAAACCCAGTATGCCCGCCATTTGAGTTGTCTGTAAATTCACCTTAAGAATTTTTTGCCCTAACCCAGTGGTTTGAGAATCTTCCTAGTGCTGCAACCCTTTAATAAAGTACCTTTTGTTCTGGTGATCCCCAACCACAAAATTATTTTTGTCGCTACTTCATAAGTGTAATTTTGCTACTGTTATGAATCATAGTGTAAATATCTGATATGCAGGATGTATTTTCATTGTTACAAACTGAACATAATTAAAGCGTAGTGATTAACCATAAAACAATATATAATTATATGTGTTTTCCGATGGTCTTAGGGGACCCCTTTGAAAGGGTTGTTCGACCCGCAAAGGGGTCGTGACCCAGAGGTTGAGAACTGATGCCCTATCGGTTTGGCTCAGTGGATAGAGCGTCGGCCTGAATACTGAAGGGTCCCATGTTCCATTCCAGTCAAGGTCATGTACCTTGGTTGCTGGTACATCTCCAGTAGGAGGTGTGCATTAGGCAGCTGGTAGATGTTTCTCTCTCACCGATGTTTCTAATTCAAGATCCCTCTCCCTTCATCTCTGTAAAAAATCAATAAAGTATATTTTTGAATAAAGAATGTGTTATGCCGAAACCGGTTTGTCTCAGTGGATAGAGCAACGGCTTGCGGACTGAAAGGTCCCAGGTTCAATTCTGGTCAAGGGCATGTACCTGGGTTGCGGGCACATCCCCAGTGGGAGATGTGCAGGAGGCAGCTGATTGATGTTTCTCTCTCACCGATGTTTTTTTTTTTTAAATATATTTTATTGATTTTTTACAGAGAGGAAGGGAGAAGGATAGAGAGTTAAGAAACATCGATGGGAGAGAAACATTGATCAGCTGCCTCCTGCACACCTCCCACTGGGGATATGTCCGCAACCAAGGTACCTGCCCTTGACTGGAATCGAACCTGGGACCTTTCAGTCCACAGGCTGACGCTCTATCCACTGAGCCAAACCGGTTAGGGCTCACCGATGTTTCTAATTCAAGATCCCTCTCCCTTGCTCTCTGTAAAAAATCAATAAAATATATTTTTTGAAAAAAGAATGTGTTATGGACTTCTGAAGATCCTGGGAAAGACACTCCCTGGGACACCTGCAGCTGAAGGGCAGACCAGCCATAGCTCTAAGCACAGCCTCTGGGAGCTGGGAAACTTCTGTGTGAATTCCAGGTTCCTCCTCCCTCTTTCTGATTTTGCCACAGCTGCCATTTACTCGCTAGCACCCTAATAAAGGAACAGCCCCTCGATCTGGGGTGCCTTGTGCCATCAGAGGGCACCTGGCCCTTTCCTCCCTTTAAAGAAGTAAAATAAACGCCCTCCCTCTGCTCCTGTCTCTTCTCTCCCTTGTGAATCGTTTCGCAGCCGCGTCACCAGCCAAAACCCTGACAATGACGTGGGAAACTCCCCCAGGAAGGGCTGTCCCTGTGGGAGGAGGTGCGGGGACCCGGGGCTGCCCCCTCGCTCCTGCCCCGCCCTCCCTCCCTCTGTCCCTGCACAGGCCTGGCCGCCGGGCTCGGCCCCGCCCCCATCGCGGAGCCGCTCAGCTCAGGCTCTGGCATCGCCCACCCCGCAGGGAAGGCTGAGGGTGCTGCCGGCGCTGAAGTCCTTGTTGGGGTCCCCGCCCCGGAGCCTCTCTCAGCGGTGAGTCCGCGTCCCGGGAGGCTGCGCGGTGCGGGCGCCACGTGCCTTTGGGAGGAAACGGAGGCCCCGGCCCGGGGTCTCTCCGCCTGTGGCTGTGGCCACCGCCTGCCGCGCGGTTTTCCCGCTGAAAACCGTTCCCGGGGCCGCCGGTCCTCCCCGCGGGGCTGAGAGTCTGGGTCAGGGGGTTCCCGCCCTTTGCGCCCCTCCCCCCGCTGGGCGCTTCCCGCCCAAAGAGCCCGGATGGCTCCCGGCCAGGGGGTCTGCACCTCTCTCCTAGGCCCACCGCAAAGGCTTTAGCATAAAGATCTATTCTCTCTAAATTCCTGGGAAAGAGAACCGAAAACCACCTGGGAAACCTGCACGTGTACAAGTCCCTGCTTCTCCCCCTCCCACTCCCGACAGGTCTCAGGGCTGCTGGGTCTGGTGTCTGGAACCCAGCGCCCCAGAAAACAGCTCTGGGGCAGCTTGGGAGGGCGAGGAGGCAACTAGTTAAAGATGCAGGTCAGGGCCCCCAGGGCAGGCTTTTTTCAGAGCAGCTTGTGTGCTCATTCCTGTAGGAGTTTGTGGAAGTGTTTGACACATGAAGACAGAAAAAAACACCTCAGTGTGGTCTTCCTGTAGGAGCTCATTTTTCCTGACTCCTGTGATAAAGGACAGGAGGGGGTGTCCTTTTCCTCATTTCCAGGTCCTTCTGACTGTGAGTGTGAGTGGAGCTGATTAACAGGATTTGGGGACGCCTTTGAAGGCACATTCTGTGACTCCTCAACATGTTGTCACCTGAGGAAACAACCCAGACCCCATCAGGACCAAAACCAAAAGGCTGCTTCTCAGGTAAAAGATGTGTCCTGGGTCAGAGGCTCTGTTTGCTTTCCCTCTAACATTTGTTGATATATTTATCTTTCCCTCACGCCTGTGTCCCCTGTCCCCTCTGCTCCTCTGTTGCACTGTGTCCTGTTACCTACAGCTAGCTCATTCTCAGTGCTGCTTTTCCCTCTACTTTGTCATCCCTAAACCCCCCTTCCTGTCCCCGCTCTCGCTTACCCAATTCTTTCTGTGTGAAGATTTTTAGACCTTTCCAGGAGAATGTCTATGTAGGCCTTTTATTCTACCTTCCTTCATTATTTCTCATAATATCTGTATCACAGGCTTTTTATTTCTTTGTTTATAATTTTTTGTTTTATTTATTGATTTCAGAGAGGAAGGGAGAGGAAGAGATAGTTAGAAACATCAATGAGGAGAGAGATTCATTGATGGGCTGCCTCTTACGTGTCCCCAACTGGGGATCAAGTCCGCAACCTGCCCATGTGCCCTTGACAGGAATCAAACCTGGGACTTTTCAGTTCACAGTTCGGCTCTCTATGCACTGAGCCATACTGGCTAGGGCTGCATTATAGTTTTTTGATAACAGAAGCTTTGAAGTATGTTTTAAAATCAGGAAGCCTGAAGCCTTTAATTTCATACATTCTTTTCTTGATTGATTTGGTTACATGGAGTCCTGTGACATTCACATTAATTTTAGAAAGAGCTTTTCTATTTCCACCAATAGTGTCAGCAGTTTCTATATTTCCTTCACTTTTTAAATATATATTTTTGTTGATTTCAGAATGGCAAGGAGAGGGACAGAGAGATAGATACATCAATGAGCAGAGAGAATCATTGATCAGCTGCCTCTTCCACACTCCTCACTGGGGATCAATTCTGAAACCTGGAGTGTGGCCTGACTAGGAATGGAACCCTGCCCCCCTGGTTGGGAGGTCAATGCTCTATTCCTGAGCCTCATTGGCTCGGCTATATTTCTCTCCTTTTTCACAGAGCCTTCTCTGTCTTCATTTTATGCAGCCTCCACAAGGTCAGGAAGCATTCCCACCTTTAATTAATGACTCTCAACTACTCAAAACATCCCTTTTATGACAGATCCACCTGGGAAGGCATCCATATCTAATCCCTTTTGGGATGGGATCAGAGCCTCTTGTGTCTTGAAGAAGGGAAAGGTAGGTTTTAGGTTCAAGTGGCTGCAGCATCAGCTCATGATCAGGAGTAAGAAAATGCACATTTGACTCCTCAGAATAGCTCAGCAAGTTCTTAATGAAGAGTAAATAGTAAATAGAAGAGACTTGCTCACTAAGTTAGGGCGAAAGTTTTGGTACTTAATTATACTGTTAACTTACAGAACATGAGAGGTACCTGTGGGTTGACACTTGCAAGAATTAATGTTTATTTGTGATCTTTTCCACATAATGATTTCTTTATTGAGGTATTTTTGGCAGTAATGTCACAGCAGTGGTGACCTGACTTTCCGTGTGCCTCAGTCACCTGATACCCATTGTCTCAGTCCACCTGATGATCACGTGGCAGAGATGCTCCTTTCACTGTAGAGTTAATAGTCTCCCTTTCTCAGGAACAAGGGTGTAGTAGGGGTTTAATGAAAGTGGTGCAGCTCTCGGGCCGACATCTTGGCGAGGCAGCAGTACATCCCTGCTCTCCGAGTCCCGAGATGCCGCCGAAGGACGACAAGAAGAAGAAAGATGCTGGAAAGTAGGCCAAGAAAGACAAGGACCCTGTGAACAAGTCAGGGGGCAAGGCCAAAAAGGAGACGTGGTCCAAAGGCAAAGTTTGGGGCAAGATCAATAACCTCGTCTTGTTTGACAAAGCCACATACGACAAGCTCTGTAAGGAGGTTCCCAATTACAAGTTCATAACCCCAGCTGTGGTCTCCGAGAGGCTGAAGATTTTTGGCTCCTTGGCCAAGGCAGCCCTTCAGGAGCTCCTTAATAAAGGACTTATTAAACTACTCTCAAAGCACAGAGCTCAAGTGACATGCACCAGAAACACCAAAGGTGGGGATGCCCCGGCTGCTGGTGAAGATGCATGAACAACAGATCTCACCAGCTGTACATTTTGAAAAATAAACCTTTATTAAATAAAATAAAAAAAATAGAACCTGGTGCAAAGACCATCACTTCACATCTGGAAATGTGCTTCTTCTTGGTTTGTGTTTGCTTTGGGAAATAAAGGACTTACTTTTATTTCCTACAGATCATTGGCTTTTTCATGGGATCTTTGAACAATCAGACTTTGAATCTTTAACTTTTCATTATATTCTATACCAGTGATGGCAAACCTATGACACGCGTGTCAGAGGTGTCACGCAAACTAATTTTTTTGGCTGATTTTTCTTTGTTAAATGGCATTTAAACATATAAAATAAATATCAAAAATATAAATCTTTGTTTTACTATGGTTGCAAATATTAAAAAATTTCTATATGTGACACGGCACCAGAGTTAGCTTAGGGTTTTTCAAAATGCTGACACACCGAGCTCAAAAGGTTCGCCATCACTGTTCTGTATTCACATGAGAAACATACCCTATATGATCAATTTTTTTATTTTCTAGAAAGTTTCCAATAATGATATTATTACTGTATGTTCAGTTTCACTAAATTTCTACAACATAACTTTCCACTAATGATACATAAAAATTTTGAAAGAAATATACGAGTAGGAAAAATTCGTTCCCTCAGGCTGGTGTGGATCAGTGGTGGAGGGTTTGATTCCTGGTTTAGGGCAAGTAGGTCCTGGGTACATGTGTCTCTGTCTCTTTCACATTGATGTGTCTGTCTGTGTCTCTCTCTCTCTCTCTCTCTCTCTCACCTTTTCCCTCTTGTGCTTCTACCTCCCTGCCTCCCACTCTGTAAAACTCAATGGAAAAAATATCCGGAGGTGAGGATTTACAACCACACAAAGGAAACATTAGGTCTTAACTTGTTTTGTATCCTTCTGTTTCTGTCCTTATTGGGCTTCAAAAACAAAAAGGGGATCATACATAAATACATTCATGATATTTACGGAATCACCTAACCTTCTTGATTTCATATTTATAGTATGTGTGTCTCTGTGCCTAAATTGTTAACATTATTTCAAGTATTTTTTTCTTTTTTTCAAGTATATTTGTATGGATTTCAGAAAGGAAGGGAGAGGTAGAGAAAGAAACATCAATGATGAGAGAGAATCATTGAACGTATGCCTCCTGCACACCCCACACTGGGGATCGAGCTTGCAATTTTGTTGTGTTTTCTGATTGGATATCAAAGCAGTGACATCTTGGTGAATGGCTCTGCCCTAAACCATGGGGCCACACCAGTTGGAGCAGGCAGAATAATCTTTTTCTAAGATTACTCATAGTAAATTTCCAACTGGGATTGTGGTTCTTATCTGTCCTATTCCATGAGAACTGAATTCCATTAACAAAACCTTTTAGTTTAAAGTTCTCTATGAATTATTTACTGTGTTTTCTTTTTCTGTGTATGCAGAAGTATGGCCCATGATTTGGAAACATTGGCATCGCAAGTAAAAAGTGAGCTTGTGACACATGTGGAAACACAGGCCCCATCTCAGAACCTGGATCAGAATCTGTGTCTTTGCAGAAGTTCATTTTGCTGTGGTTTGCTTCAACTTAAGAAGAATTCCGTAAACTCCAACCCTTCATTGCATTTCTATCTGAGAAATATACCCCACTGGCCCTGAACGATGCAAATGCAGCACTCCGAAATCCATTTGCTTGTATCCATGTCTTAATTTAATTAATTTTTTAATTAATTAATTTGCACACAATGTGGCAAAGCATTCATTGAGTTCCCAAAACAAACAATATCAAACAGTTCATACTGGAGAGAAGCCTTATAAATGTACAGAATGTGACAAAGCCTTTAGGTGTCCCTCAAGACTTAGAATTCATCAAAGAATTCACACTGGAGAGAACCCTTATGAATGTAGAGAACGTGACAAAGCCTTTGGGGACTCGTCATCCCTTGGCTATCATCAGAGAGTTCATACTGGAGAGAGGCCTTACAAATGTAGAGAATGTGGCAAAGCCTTTAGTGATCTATATTAATATCACAGGACACAAAAATTTCAAAGACCACAACTTCCAACTAAAAATGTTTATCCCTTGAAAAATACTTGAATTAAAATCTGTTAACCACACTGTTGAATAGGACCTTATTTCATCAGGTGCCTAACCATGAATGGATATCTGGATATGTCTCTGCCACCCCATCAACCTGCTTCCCTAACTCAAGCTACCTTTCCCTTCAGTTGGGGAGACAGGGAGGGGATGAGAGAACAGGCTGCCCTACCCTCACTTAGGGTTTAAGCATCCAAGCAAATCGCAGTCAAAAGCTTTATGGTTTCAAACCCAATCTGCCCGCCTTTTGAGTTCCCTGTAACTTCACTATAGAATGTGCTCCCGGCTTGTGAAGATCCTGGGAAAGACCCCGCCCTGGGACACCTGGAGCTGAAGGGCAGACCAGCCAGTAGCTCTAAGCACAGCCTCTGGGAGCTGGGAAACTTCTGTGTGAATTCCAGGTTCCTGCTCCCCTCTTTATGCTTTTGCCACAGCTGCCAGTTACTCGCTAGCACCCTAATAAAGGAACAGCCCCTCTACCTGGGGTGCCTTGTACCATCAGCGGGCACCTGGCCCTTTCCTCCCTTTAAAGAAGTAAAATAAACGCCCTCCCTCTGCTCCTGTCTCTACTCTCCCTTGTGAATCCTTTCGCAGCCGCGTCACCAGCCAAAACCCTGACAATGACGTGGGAAACTCCCCCAGGAAGGGCCGTCCCTGTGGGAGGAGGTGCGGGGACCCCGGGCTGCCCCCTCGCTCCTGCCCCGCCCTCCCTCCCTCTGTCCCTGCACAGGCCTGGCCGCCGGGCTCGGCCCCGCCCCCATCGCGGAGCCGCTCAGCTCAGGCTCTGGCCCCGCCCACCCCGCAGGGAGGCGCATGCGCAGTTCCTTGCAGACGCGGAAGCGGCTGTGGAGGGGAGGGTGGCGGTTCCCCTGAGGAGGGTGTTTGTCTTTAAAGCTGACGCTCCCCGTCCCCCTCCCCGCAGGGAAGGCTGAGGGCGCTGCCGGCGCTGAAGTCCGTGTTGGGGTCCCCGCCCCGGAGCCTCTCTCAGCGGTGAGTCCGCGTCCCGGGAGGCTGCGCGGTGCGGGCGCCACGTGCCTTTGGGAGGAAACGGCGGCCCCGGCCCGGGGTCTCTCCGCCTGTGGCTGTGGCCACCGCCTGCCGCGCGGTTTTCCCGCTGAAAACCGTTCCCGGGGCCGCCGGTCCTCCCCGCGGGGCTGAGAGTCTGGGTCAGGGGGTTCCCGCTCTTTGCGCCCCTCCCCCCGCCCGGCGCTTCCGCCCAAAGAGCCCGGATGGCTCCCGGCCTGGGGGTCTGCACCCCCCTCCTAGGCCCACCCCCATTTAATAAGGGGTCTGCCTGCCCGGGGAGCACAGTGTCCATGGGGAGCTCAGGGGGGAGGAGGCGGTGTCCCCTGAAGAGGTGACCTGCCCGCAGGGAGGGGCTTTGTGGGCGCGGTGACTGCGGGGGGCGGGGCCCAGGCTGGGGGGTCAGGAGAGGGAGTGAGAGACAGACACGTGGGCGGGAGACAGGGCAGCGAGGGGTCCACAGAGAGGGGCCCATAGGGGTGTGGGGGGGACTGGACGGCGACGATAGGAGTGAGGGGGTCACTCGGGAAAGTGGCCTGAGGAGGAAGGAAGTGGAGACACAGCGAGGAGGGGGAGCCCAGAGAGAGGAAGGGGGGCTGAGAGGGAGCGGGTCCTGGGGAGCAGAAGTGGGGGCCGCACAGGAGGAGGCACTTGAGACAGAGACATTGGTTCAGAGAAGAGTTGGGGAGCGAGTGCAGGGACAGAGAGGGGGGCCCAGGGATGAGGGAGCAGCGGGAGCAGCCCTGAGTCAGCAGCTGTGGGAGCGGGACAGACGGGAACAGGCAGCAGAGGGGCCGCGGGCGTGGGGAGGGGAAGACGCAGACGTGTGTGGAGATGGAGCCTCAGAGACCAAGAGAAAGAGCCCCTGAAGGGAAGGAGGTTTCAGGAGTTTCATGGTCCAGGTGTAGGGACAGTTATAGAGAGAAAAGGGGAGAAAGAGCAGGAGAGAGGGGGACACAGGAAAGGACCACAGTGGAGGGAAAGGGAGCAGGAGACAGAGACAGATCCACAGACAGAAATACATGTAGTGGGAGGAGGGGAACCCTGATCTTGGTGAGGGGTGAGCACATGGGGTCGTGGATGGTTAAGTTTGATACATTGGCTTGTGGCTCTATATGCTTAATTTAACACTATATTGTTTAAACAGATTTGAATGAGAATTACAAATCTCCAGTTCAGAAGGCTTGCAAATTGTATAATTATTTGCTTCCATTTGCAACCTGTATTCACACAGAGGGAGAGACTGATATGTTCCTGATGGGTCTCTTGTCATTTCCTGTGATGGTCAGAAAGAGGTGACCTGGGACAAGGAATGACTAAGTCTGCCCCCACATGATGCTTTATCAAGGAATATTAGAAGCATCAATCTTTTTTTGTGATCCATGATTTTGCTTTTTCTACCTCTGACATTTAATTCATGTACATGGTCATTAACTTTTCAAATCAGCATTTGTGACATCTCACAATCACCTCTTATAATATTTTTCTTAATATAAGGTGGTCTCCGCCTTTTTAAGCTTTAAACCTAGAAATACTTACATTAAAAAGAAACAACCCTAATTGTTTTTGGTTTTAAATCTATTGTGTGTAGTTCTGATTCTGAGCCCTGTATCCTTTTTACTTTCTATCATACTTGAGACATCCATTGGCACTTAGTAATATGAGGAGATCTCAGTGTGTCCTTGGTAAGGACATCAGTGATCTTTTTTTAAATACATTTTTATAGATTTAAGAGAGAGGAAGGGAGAGGCAGATTGAAACATCAATGATGAGAATCACTGATTACCTGCCTCCTGCACGCCCCCTACTGGGGATTGAGCCTGAAACCCATGCATGTGCTCTTTACTGGAAGTGAACCTGAGACCCTTCACTCTGAAGGCAGACACTCTCTCCGTTGAGTGAAACCTGATAGAGCACAATATCGATGATCTCAACAGTCAGAAGCTAGTTCTGTGAGTTGGTCCAGTGTTCAGCACCTCTTTCCTTACCTTCATGTGATTTGTACAATTAGTGTTTGTGAGCCACAAGGAAGCTGTTCCCCTAAGTCCCTCTTGTCCATTCTTTGAACTATTAAAGGATGGACTGGATTGAACTGGAACTTGGTTCCCTCTTAGCCCATCTATTCCTGAGCTGAAGTCATTTGATGAGCAAATTTCAGTAGCTAACTTTCCCCAGAGGCTTTAGCATGAAGATCTATTCTCTGTAATTTCCTGGGACAAGAGGAAGGAAATCTGCCTGGGAAACCTGCAGGTGTACAACTTCCTGCTTCATCCCCTCCCACTACCTAGAGGCCTCAGGGGTGCTGGGTCTGATATCTGGTACCCAGCGCTACTGAAAACAGCTCTGGGGGCGCTTCCCAGGCCCTAGGAGGGAACTAGTTAAAGATGGTATGTCATGGCCCCCGGTGCAGGCTTTTTCAGGGGAGGGAAGGGGTGTTGTGTTGAGTTTGAGCATGGAGCCGAGCAGTACATGCTCTCATTGCTGTAGGAGTTTGTGGAAGTCTTTGGAAGGACAGATACATGAAGATGGAAAAAGACAGGTCACAATGTGGTCTCTATGTAGGAGCTCATTGTTCCTGACACTCTCCTCTGACAAAGGACAGGAGGGGTGTCCTTTTCCTCGTTTCCAGGTCCTTCTGACTGAGTGTGAGGGGAGCTGATTAAGGGCCTGGGTCAACGCCTTTGAAGGCACGTTCTGTGACTCCTCAACATATTTTCACCTGAGGAAACATCCCAGACCCCTATCACAACCCGGAAACAAATGGCTGCTTCTCAGGTAAAAGATGTGTCCTATGTCAGAGGCTGTGTTTGCTTTTTCTTGAACATCTGTTGGTATGTTTCTCTTTCTCTTCCCACCCCTGTGTCTCCTCTGTTGCTGTGTTATAGTCTGTCCTGTTACCCACAACTGGCTGAGTCTCGGTGCTGCTTCTCCCTCTGCTCTGTCATCCCTAAACCCCCCTTTATATCCCTGCACTCGCTCCCCCCAATTCTTCCTTTCTGAACCTGTCTCTATCTGAAGCACCTCTCCCTTTGTTACCCCCATTTCTGTTCACCAGAACCCCTCTTCCTCTCAGCTCCCCTTCATCTCTCTAGGGCTTCTTCCTTTCCTCCATATTTCTCTACTTCTGATGTTCTTGCCTTTGCAGGTTGTTTTCCTTTCCTTATTTCTTTCCTTTTTTCTTATGATAATCAGTGTCTGCAGTTTTGATATTTCCCTCTGTTTCTAAAAATATGTTATATTGATTTCAGAATGGAAAGGAGAAGGAAAGATAGGAACATCATTGAGCAGAGAGAATCATTGATCAGCTGCCTCCTGCGCCCGCGCCCCCCCCCCCGCCCCCAGTGGGGATTGAGTTTGAAACCTGGAGTGTGTCCTGACCAGGAACGGAAACCAGCCCTCCTGGTTCATAGGTCAACACTCTCCCTCTGAGCCACACTGGCCAGGCTTTATTTCTCTACTTTGTTCCAGAGCCTTCTCTGCCTTCATTTTATGCAGCCTCCCCAAGGTCACAGAGCATTCCCACCTTTAATTAATGACTTTGAACTACTCAGAACACTCCTTTTGTGACAGATCCACCTGGGATGGCAGCCATGTGGAAACCTGCCTATTCCCAACATTCCTACTGGGATGAGGTCAGAGGCTCTTATGTCTTGAAGAAGGGAAATGTAGGTTTTAGGTTCAAGTGGCTGCAGCATAAGGTTTTGATCAGGGGTAAGAAAATGCACATTTGAATGCTAAGAATAGCTCAGAAATTGCTGAAAGAAGAGAAAATAAGAGACTTGCTCACTAGATTCGTATGAAAGAGTTGCTAGGTAAATATTCTGTTAGCTTACAGAACATGAGAGGAACACGTGGATTGACACTTGCATTGTCAATGTTTATATGTGATCATTTCCACATAGTTCTTTCTTTACTGAGATATTTTTGCCAGGAATGTCACAGCAGTGGTGACCTGAACTTCCATATGCCTCAGTCAGCTGATACCCATCGTTCAGTCCACCTGATAGTCACTTGGAAGAGGTGCTCCCCTCACTATAGAGTTAATAATCTCCCTTTCTCAGGAACAAGGGTGTAATAGTGATTTAATGAAAGTTGTGCAAAGACCATCACTTCACTTCTGGAAATGTCCCTCTTGTTAGTTTGCTTTGAGCTCAAGAATGTGTCTCTTTCACATTGATCTCCCTCTCCCCTCTCCCTCCTCCCTTCTCCCCCCTTCCCCCCTTGCCCCCCCTCGATCCAAACCTCTTCTAGCACTGTTTTCATTTTGAGTGACATTGTGAACTCTTCTGGTGACTTCTTGGTAACTGTCTTATCTTTCAGGGACCATTGACCTTCAAGGATGTGGCCATAGATTTCTCTCAGGAGGAGTGGGATTTCCTGGATCCAGCTCAGCGGAAATTGTACCTGGATGTGATGTTGCAGAACTACAGCAACCTGATGTTTGTGGGTAAGAATGACTTCCTTCCTGAGTTCCTACTCCATCTTCAGGGTTTTGTTTCCTTTGTTATTTTAACGTCTTCTGCTTTCTGTGCTAGATTCTTGAGCTCAAGGAAGAAATTGGGCACTAGCTGTTTGGCTTATTGCGTAGATCACCGGCCTACAGACTTTACGGTCCCAGGTTTGATTCTGTTCAAGGCCAATGCCCGGTTTGTTGGTTCACTCCCCAGTAGAGGGCATGCAGGAGACATCCTGTCAATGGCTCTCTCATCATTGATGTTTCTATCTCTCTCTTCCTCTCCCTTCTCCTCTGAAAGCAATAAAAAAAAATATGATTTTTAAAAAGGGAACACATTGGGGGACCTTGGATGTAGAAAATTTTGTGATATATATGAATTAGGAACTCAGAGTTTGCACACTTTACATGTTGTCTACTGTAATTAAGGTACTATCAGAAAATAATATTTGACAACAACTGGAAGATGGCGGCATAGGTAAACACCAGAGATTACTGCCACAAGCAACCACTTCAAAAATACAACTAAAAGACAGAACGGACATCACCCAGAACCACAGGAAGGCTGGCTGAGGAGAGACTTTTCAACTAGAAGGAAAGAAAACAGCATACCGAGGCTCAGAGGAGGCGCAGTGTGGAAAATACAAAGGTACCGAGGTGCGCGCGCAAAGCGGGCTGGTGGCTGAGGGCGCCGTTGTCGTTTTCAATCAGGAGGGAGTCTCAGGCTCTGAGCTCCAGATCCGGGCAAGTCTCTAGGGACTCAGACTCAAACGGAAGAAGCAGGATTGTGTGGCATCAGTTGGAACGTGAGGGCAGCTTTCTCTCTGAGATTTGCAGCAGTTGCTGGGGCTCTGAGAAGCAGAGCCTCTGGGAACGGGACTGAGAGCAGCCATAAGCGCTCCCTCCGCCCCCCCTGTTGATCCCACACCACCCAATCCCTGCGCAGAGCCATTTGCCGGATAGCTTCAGGCAAAGGCTAGATTAGCACCACTCCAGAGGACAGAAGTTTTCAGGGCAGACACAGCTGATTCTCACTGCCAGTCGGCCTGGTGGTCAAATCTCTCTAGTATTAACTACAACAATCAAGGCTCAACTAGAACAAGACTGCGCACAAAGACCACAAGGGTGTGCACCAAGAAAGCAGAAAAAATGCGGAGACAAAAAAACATGACAGAAATGGAGGATATAGAGCTAAAAAACGCAATTTTGAGAGCTTGCAATAATGTGCTAGAAGCTGCCAATAAACTTGATGAGAGCGTCACGAAAACTAATGAGACCCTCGATGTTATGATAAAGAACCAACTAGAAATTAAGCATACACTGACTGAAATAGAGAATATTATACAGACACCCAATAGCAGACCAGAGGAGCGCAAGAATCAAGTCAAATTTTTGAAATGCGAAGAAGCAAAAAACACCCAACCAAAAAAGCAAAATGAAAAAAGAATCCGAAAATACGAAGATAGTAAAAGGAGCCTCTGGGACAGCTTCAAGTGTACAAATATCAGAATTATAGGGGTGCCAGAAAATGAGAGACAGCAAGATATTAAAAACCTATTTGAAGAAATAATGGCAGAAAACTTCCCCCACCTGGTGAAAGAAATGGACTTACAGGTCCAAGAAGCGCAGAGAACCCCAAACAAAAGGAATCCAAAGAGGACCACACCAAGACACATCATAATTAAAATGCCAAGAGCAAAAGACAAAGAGAGAATCTTAAAAGCAGCAAGAGAAAGACAGTTACCTACAAGGGAATACCCATACGACTGTCAGCTGATTTCTCAACAGAAACTTTGCAGGCCAGAAGGAAATGGCAAGAAATATTCAAAGTGATGAATACCAAGAACCTACAACCAAGATGACTATCCAGCAAAGCTATCATTCAGAATTGAAGGTCAGATAAAGAGCTTCACAGATAAGGAAAAGCTAAAGGAGTTCATCACCACTAAACCAGTATTATACGAAATGCTGAAAGGTATCCTTTAAGAAGAGGATGAAGAAAAAGGTAAAGATACAAATTATGAACAACAAACATGCATCTATCAACAAGTGAATCTAAGAATCAAGTGAATAAATAATCTGATGTACAGAATGAACTGGTGATTATAATGAATCAAGGACATAGAAAGGGAATGGACTGACTATTCTTGGAGGGGAAAGGGGAATGGGAGATGCGGGAAGAGACTGGACAAAATTGTGCACCTATGGATGAGGACAGTGGGTGGGGAGTGAGGGCGGAGGGTGGGGCGGGAACTGGGAGGAGGGGAGTTGTGGGGGGAAAAAAAAGAGGAACAAATGTAATCTGAACAATAAAGATTTAATAAAAAATAAAATAATGGCAGTGGAAAATAAAAAAAAAAAATAATATTTTAGAAAATTATTTTCTGGAATATTCTAACATTCTACCATGTCTCCTGGCCAGAGGACAAACTAGATTGAAATGGGAAAGCCTCTATCAAAATTCACACTCCATTTTCTTTTATTTTTGATTTTTTAAGATTTAGTTGATTTCAGGGAGGATGGGAGAGTGAGAGAGACATACGAACTTCAGCTGGGCATTGATTTTTTTGTGTGTGCCCTGTCCATATGGGTGGGTATAACTTTGTGAATTCGTGTTCTCTGTGTAAATCACCAGGTATGGAATCATTGTGTTACCTGGTACTTGTTTGTAAATACTGGAAAACCCTCCATTGTGTTTTGTTAGTGGCTGCACCAGTGTTTTTATAATTTTGCTGACAGTGTATAAGTGTTCTCATTTCTCCACTTCATTGGTAATACATGTCGTTGGCATCCTGTTAGGTGTTTGTTAGTATTTCATGGTGGTGTCCATTTGCATTTCTCTGATGATGAATGAGTTGCACATCATTTAATATGTCCATTGCCCATCTTTATGTCCAGCTTGGGAAATGTATATTCAGGTCCTCTGCCCATTTTTCAATCATATTGTCTTTTTGCTGTTAAGTTGTGTGAGTTCCTTATATATTTTGAATCTTTAGCTTTTGAGAATGTAATATTGCTGGGCTTTTGTTGTTGTTGTTAATTGTTGGTTTCTTTGGTATGCCAAACTTATTCTTCTGTAGTCTCATTTCTTCATTTTTTTAGCTTCTTTGTTATGGCTAGGAGGATACATCCAAACCAGTATTTTTTAAAAAAATATATTTTATTGAGTTTTTACAGAGAGGAAGGGAGAGAGAGAGTTAGAAACATCGACGAGAGAAACATCAATCAGCTGCCTCCTGGACATCTCCTACTGGGGATGTGCCTGCAACCCAGGTACATGCCCTTGACCAGAATCGAACCTGGGACCTTTCCGTCCGCAGGCCGACGCTCTATCCACTGAGCCAAACCGGTTTCAGTCCAAACCAGTATTTTTAAGAGTGATGGCAGGCAAGGTTCATTGACTCTGCTTTCTTCCTGTGTTTTCATGGTGTCAGATCTCCTATTTTAGTTCTTTATCCATGCTTTGTTCATTTTGGTTCATGGCCTATGAACGGGTCTAGTTTTACTATTTTTGCATGAATTTGTTCCATTTTTCTCGAACTACTTGGTGAAGAATCTGTCTTTACCTCTTGTGTATTCTTGCCTTCTATCTTACAGATTAGTTAACTGTATAGCTTTGGACATTTAAAAAATTGTGTTACTTCTTTTTTCATGTTGATTTGCAGAAGGTTTCTATTATAGATATTAAGTACTTATCAGATGATATGCTTTGCAGACATTTCTTCCCATTTTGCAGCTTGTATTTTGATAGGGATTGCTTTGAATGTTTAGGTCACTTTGGGTACTAATGACAGCTGATACTTTTTAGCATTTCAGAGTAGGGTCACGGAATGTGTTTTCCAACTTATTGATTTGCTCTTTGATTACAGCCATCAATGTGTGTGTGTGTATATATTTTCTTTTCTTAATCCTCACACAATTGCTTTTTTTTCATTGATTTTTAACGAGAGTGGTAAGTAGAGAGGGGTAGAAACAGAGATGGAGAATAAAATATTGTGTGAGAGACACATTATTTGGCTTCCTCACATGACCCAAATGGGGTTGAAATCAAACCTGCCACCATTTGGGGAAGGGGCCCATGCTCAATCACTGAGACATACTGCAGAGGGCAGTCAGTAGTATTGTATACTTTACAGCGTACAAGTCATGCACCTTCTCAGGGAATAAGCTGTTAATATTTTATTTTCCATTATGCTGTTAATCATGTAAATATATATTTACTTTGTTGTTCTATATTAATTTCTGTTCCTGTACAGAGACACAGCTAATTTCATTGATTGGTTTAAATACCATGCTTTCAGAAATGAATTATACATATATATATACACATCTCTATATCTCTATATACATATGTATATATATTTTTAGAAATGTGGAGTCTGTGATTTACAATACAGAATTCTGTCACATCTTAGCAGAAATCATTTTATTTATTTTCTATTTTTCGTTGTCACCATGGATCTACTTAGAATATCTTTTTTAAAAAATATATTTTATTGATTTTTTAACAGAGAGGAAGGGAGAGGGACAGAGAGCTAGAAACATCGATGAGAGAGAAACATCGATCAGCTGCCTCCTGCACATCCCCCACTGGGGATATGCCCGCAACCAAGGTACATGCCCCTGGCGGGATTCGAACCTGGGACCCTTCAGTCTGCAGGGCAACGCTCTATCCACTGAGCCAAACCGGCTTCGGCTACTTAAAATATCTTACGGTAATAACAATGTACCTGAAATCATATTTTAATGTTGTTTGTCTTACAGAAGAGATGTAAGATTTTATTCTTTTTTTTAAAAATACATTTCTTATGTTATTTTATAGAAGAAGGAGATGGGGAGAGAGTTAGAAACATCCATGATGAGAAAGAATCACTGATTGACCACCTCCTGCAGACCCCATCGGGACAATATAGGCATGTGTCCTGACTAGGAATTAACCTGTGACCTCGTGGCTAATAGATAGACGCTTAACTACTGAGCCATTCAGGTTGGACGATTCCTTTTATTTTCCAAAGTTATACAACAGAAATCAAAGTGATATGTGTTTCTTTAATAGAACACCACAAATTTTTATATTTCTGTATATTTTCCATATATAAGGCATCTTTATATGTTCATATGTTATTGTTGTGTAGAATTTTTAAATTATCTCCAGAATTATATTTCTTATGGATTTGTTATAGGGCAGGTCTAATAATGAGATGGTCTAACAACGAGAATGTTTTAGAGCTGGAAAAATTTTTTCCTCTCCATTGTTTATCATCTGTTCTGTCAATATTTTTGTTGGATGGTTTTTGTTCATTTTTTAGTTCCATGTTTTATTTCATGCCCTTTTTCCCCGCAATATTTTTCTGCGTAGAAACCCCCTAAATGATCCTAGAGGAGCTGCGTTTTTCAAGAGGAATTATATTTTTATGTTTTCACATAGTACTCTGGGACTCCTGATATTTTCATTGTTTATTTTATCTGTTCTCATGTTTATATTCATTCTACTTAGATTTCAGTGAGCTGCTTGCATTTGTATGTCACTTTCTCGAATTGTCAGGATCTTAATTTTTTATATTAGCTACCTACTCTTTTTCACTGTTTTGTCTCTATAGGGTCCCCTTGGTGGTCGATTTGTTAGTATCTTTGGAGTTCCTTAAATTCTCTTCACACTATACATGTTTGTTGGCTTCTCTAAATTAAAATGTTAATGAATTATAATTTTAATGATTTCTGTACAAATTCTTTGATTATTTAATTACTATTTTTTTAATGTATCTTTATTGATTTCAGAGAGGAAAGGAGAGGGAGAGAGAGATAGAAACATCAGTGAAGAGAGAATCATCGATCGGCTGCTTCCTGTATGATCGGGGATCGAGCCTTCAACTCAGGCCTGTGCCCTGATGTGGAACCAGACCGTGACCTCCTAGTTCATAGGTTGAAGCCCAACCACTGAGCCATCACTGCCAGGCAAATTCTTTGATGTTTTGAGTTGATCATGTCTTTCATTCATGATTCTACTGTATTTTTTAATTCAGGTATTATGTATTACAATTTCCACTTTCGGTGTGGTATTTATAAAGTACTTTCTCAGTATATTTTTATTTTGGTTACATAATATTTTGGTGATTTTGTGTAGATTTCTTTTCATTTTCTTCTATTTGGCTTTAAGATTTTCCATTGTTTTTGAGATAATTAATATATTTCCATTAATGTAGTGCCAGTTTGATTATATTTAATTTGTTTTCCTGATGGTACACTTTTTCTGTTTTTTTCATGACTTGATATCTTTTGTTGGTTCCTGAATTAGAAAATAGCAGGCTTTTGAACATGATTTCTATAGGAGGAAACTAATAACCATCTGTGGAACAAATTCTACTTTCAGTCAACGCTGTTTTTAGGATCTGTATTCTTGGTTCGGTTGTCTGTTTAATTTCCCAGTTAAAATGTTGTCTTTCTTTCTCAGACCTGCCGTATCTTTCATTCTTGATATAAAGCTTCAGTATCAGAGTCTTTGTGGTGCTCGAACAGTTTCTCATTGTGTCTTTCTAGCAGCCACTACAAGGCACTCACCGTGTACCTCCATTCTGTTCACACTCTGTATCATGCACAAGAGACACTTGTTACTCAAGATGCTTCAAAACAGGGAGATCATTGAAAACGCACTTCCCTCCTCTCTCTCTCTCTCCAGCGAAGAAACTGGGAATTGGGAGTGTTTTCATAATATTGTCATTGTGTGCCAGGGGGTTTGAGCAGATATGATCGGCAAATGTAAGCAACTGTTTGTCCCTCTTTGATGTGAGTTTTCCTCACTTTACCTACCTAGAGCTTTTGTTGAATTCTTCACTAGCTCTTGGAGTACTCAAAAATGTCATTTGGTGTATAGTTGATGGTAACTTCAAAGTGCACTCACCTGATTGTGAAAACTGAAAATTTGTTTCCTTTCAGCTATGTCATCTGAATATGACCAGGCATTTATGCCAAATACCGGAATACAAGAATTATTCTCTGAAATGATATTGGTAAGATATAAAAGGTGTCGTTTTGATGATCTACACTTAATGAAAGTTTCGGTATTTGAGGAAGAATGTGATGAGAAGAGAGGTTTTAGTATAAACAGAACTAATCTGGAACAGTTATCATAATAAAATTGTTGTTACCTATACAGGTCAAGTGTATTATGCATTTGAGAAATTTCCCATTTTAAAGTCAGTTACATTGGCAGATCAGTGTGTTTCTGTATGTGAAAGTTGAAAACAACTTTTAATATTATGCATTCTTCGAAAGGAAATCTGGGTAAAGTAGGAATTCACATAATCATTTGAATTTTGTAAAATGTAGGGTGGGAGTAAACTTTCATACAATCATTTCTAAAATGTAGAGATTTACAATATACCTATGAAATTGAAATGGGCTCAATTGGGCAATCATTATCACTTTTATATTGTTACATATTTTTATGGAATTCAGAGAAGAAGGGAGAGAGATGGAAACATCAGTGATGAGAGGGAATCATTGATTGGATGCCTCCTACATGCCCCCCACTGAGGATGGAGTCCGCAACCTGAGCCTGTGCCCTTGACTGGAATCAAACCCTGGTCCCTTCCATCTGCTTGCCAAAGCTCTATCCACTGAGCTTAACCAGCTAGTGCTTTTATTTTTTTATTCAAAAATATATATTTTTAAATTCAGAGAGGCAGGGAGATGAAGAGAGAGAGGCAAATATTAGTGATAAGAGAGAATCATTGACTGGCTGCCTCCTGCATTCTCACACTGGAGAATTCCAAGTGAGCATTCCGAGTGATTTCAAGGCCGGGACTGGTTCCCTGGTAAGGAATGGAACCGACCTTCTGGTTCAAACTTTGAGACTGAACAATTGAACTATGCTGGCTGGGCAATTTTGTAATGTTTTTTTTTGTTTGTTTGTTTGTTAATATATTTTATTGGGTTTTTTTTAAAGAGGAAGGGAGAAGGATAGAGAGTTAGAAACATCGATGAGAGAGAAACATTGATCAGCTGCCTCCTGCACACCCAGTACTGGTAATGTGCCCGCAACCAAGGTACATGCTCTTGACCAGAATCGAACCTGGGACCCTTCAGTCTGCAGTACGACACTCTACCCACTGAGGCAACTGGTTAGGACTGCCAGTCTTTTAAACAAAGATTTATTATTCTTCCTCAATTATTGTTTGAATTTAATTTTGTCTATAACTTTATTTTTTTTAATATTTTTTATTGATTTTTTACAGAGAGGAAGGGAGAGGGATAGAGAGTTAGAAACATCGATGAGAGAGAAACATCCATCAGCTGCCTCCTGCACACCCGCTACTGGGGATGTGCCCACAATCAAGGTACATGCCCTTGACCGGAATCGAACCTGGGACCCTTCAGTCCACAGGCCGATGCTCTATCCACTGAGCCAAATCAGGGCAGATTTTGTCTATAATTTAAATAAATTAGGAGAGCTTTTGTTATACAACCATCTTGGTTTAATGAGTATCACAAAATGGTTATTATCGAATAAGTGTACATGTTTAATGAAATTATAACTGCCATTAAAGGCCTTTCTATCTCCCATTACTACCAGAGTACACATAATGGAGACAGAAGTTATCAGTGGAATGAGTCATACCTTAATCATCAGAGATTCAAACGTGCAGAGGACCATTATGAAAGTGGAAGGGTCTGTGACAAAAAATGTGAGGTTATTCTTATTGTGGAGAAGACACACAAAGGAAGTCACTGTGTCCAGTCTTTTCAGCAGTTTACAAATTACACTGAACAAGAGAATATTCATATTGGAGAGGAGTCTTACAAATGGAATCATTGTGGTATAAACTCCAGTCAAATACTCAACACAAATGAAGTGAAAAAAATCCATAGTGGAGAAAAACCTAATAAATGTAAAGATTCTGGAAAAACATATAAGTGGCATTCAGGTTGCACGCTAAAGCAGAAAATTCATACTGGACTGAAGTCTTACAAATGTACAGCATGTGGCAAAGCCTTTAAATGTCATTCATCTCTTGTTGTACATGAGGGAAGAATTCATACTATTGCGAAATCTTACAAACTCAGGGAAAATGGAAAAGGCTTTAGTCAGTCCTCAGTACATAGTCAACATTATGGAGATCACATGGGAGAAAAGTTTTATAAATGTTCAGAATGTGACAAAGCCTTTAGCCGACACTCAACCCTTAGTATTCATCAGAGAGTTCATAGTGGACAGAAGCCGTATAAATGTAGAGAATGTGGCAAAGCCTTTAGGTGGTCCTCAGATCTTACTAAGCATCAGAGAGTTCATACTGGAGAGAAGCCATATAAATGTAGACAATGTGGCAAAGCGTTTAGCCGACTCTCAACCCTTCGTATTCATCAGATAATCCACACTGGAGAGAAGCCGTATAAATGTAGAGAATGTGGCAAAGCATTTAGCCGACCCTCAGCCCTTCATATTCATCAGATAATCCACACTGGAGAGAAGTCGTATAAATGTAGAGAATGTGGCAAAGCGTTTAGCCGACCCTCAACCCTTTGTATTCATCAGATGATCCACACTGGAGAGAAGCCATATAAATGTAGAGAATGTGGCAAAGCCTTTAGATGGTCCTCAGATATTACTAAGCATCAGAGAGTTCATACTGGAGAGAAGCCTTATAAATGTAGAGAATGTGGCAAAGCCTTTAGATGGTCCTCAGATATTACTAAGCATCAGAGAGTTCATACTGGAGAGAAGCCTTATAAATGTAGAGAATGTGGCAAAACCTTTAGATGGTCCTCAGATGTTACTAAGCATCAGAGAATTCATACTGGAGAGAAGCCGTATAAATGTAGAGAATGTGGCAAAGCCTTTAGTGGTTCCTCCTCCCTTAGTAGACATCAGAGAATACATACTGGAGTAAAGCCTTATAAATGTAGAGTATGTGGCAAAGCCTTTAGACTGGCTCCATACCTTATTTATCATCAGAAAATGCACACTGGAGAGAAGCCTTATAAATGTAGATAATGTGGCAAATCCTTTTGCTGGTCCTCAAGGCTTAATGAACATCATCGAATTCACACTGGAGAGAAGCCTTATACAAGTAAAGAATGTGGCAAAACCTTTGGCTGGTTCTCAAACCTTAATAAGCATCAGAGATTTCACACCAGAGAGAAGCTTTATATGCGTAGAGAATATGGCAAAGTCTTCACGGTCTCATCAAACTTACTAACCATCAGATAATTCATACTGGAGAGAAGCCTTATAAATGTAATGAATGTGGCAAAGTCTTTAGCCAGTCCTCATCCCTTACTTATCATCAGAGAGTTCACACTGGAGAGAAGCCTTATAAATGTAGAGAATGTGGCAAAGCATTTTGCTGGTCTTCATCCCTTATTAATCATCAGAGAGTTCACACAGGTGAGAAAAATTATAAATATAGAGAATGTGGCAAATCCTTTGGCAGGTCCTCAGACTTTTCTAAGCATCAGAGAGTTCACACTGGAGAGAAGCCTTATAAATAGAGAATATAACAGCCTTTCACCAATGTTCCTCCCTTACTATACAGTAGAGTTCATACTTAAGAGAAGACTTACGGATGTGAGGAGTGTTGTAAGTCCTTTATGAGCTATAAGAACTTACTGAACATCATGGAATTGATACTGGCAAGAAGCCTTATGAATGTGAAATGTGCAGAAAAACCTTTAAAAGCTATTTATGTCTTACTGTACCTGAGAGACTTCGTACTAAAGAGAGTCCTTACAAATGTAGAGAGTGCGCTGGACCCTTTACCCACAGCTCAAAATTTACTGAACATCAGAGTTTTTATAGTGGAAGAAAGCCTTAACCTGTAGAAAATGTGAGAAAGCCTTTAACCTGAGGTCTAATCTTTTCAACATTTTAGGTATCATAGTAAAGAGAAGCAGCAATAAAGTTTTCATCTAAGGATTTAAGCTTCAATGATTGAAGCTACATTGAGGATGATAAAGTAAGGTCTGACAAATTATGAGGCATATGTCTAAGTGTATATCCTCATTTTTATCTCATACAACATCTCATAATTATTACTGGATTGATGCCCAACAGAAGGAAAGAATGTGACAAAGCTTACTATGCAAACCTTACCCTACATCACAATTCATACTGAGGAGAAACAATACAAATGTAAACATTGTCCTAAAGTCTTTAATCAACATCTGTAACTTATTCCTCACATTGGAATTTATTCTAGACAGAAACCTTAGAACTGAAGAATGTGGGAAATCATATAGTTGGACCTACAGCCTCAGTCTTATCAGGGATTGAAATTGGGTAGAAATTGTACATTCATAATATAGGAGGAATGACTTTTGTTTAAAATATAGAGTTTATAAAACTTCAAGGAATTTATGCCTTAAAGTGACTTTAAAGATGTCAAAACTTTATCCAAGTTTTTAATTGATTATGAATTTTAAAGTATCACTGAATTCACACTAGATTGGTAGCCAAAATGCCTTTCAGGTATTGCTGTAAATCAGTACACTCAGTGTACTCCAAACTTTAAATGTAGTTAGGTAATATTTGTATACTTGAATATATCAAAAGAATTGATGTTTTCAAATGTACAATTAACTTCGAGTGTTATTTCATTTATATTGAAATCATTTGAAGTCTTTTGAAAAGAATAAAATGTAATTCTATTTCCATATCACTTGATGCTGCTATGTGTTATTCCTGGTGTATGTGTGATATCATGGGGTTGATTGTTTCTGTCTTAAAGATCCATGAGCTGTTGTATATTATATGGACCTTACTTGTGTACACTTTCCCATGGAATATTGGGTACTTTGTAAGGCACACTATTTTTTTCTGTTAAAGAATAATCCTACTGAATAAATCTTTTAAAATATTTCTTGCGCTTTGTAAATGATGTCACCAGATTTACTTCCTTTTCTTTGCCAATGTGTTCAGCTGAAAACGTTTTGAGGGTCACATGTCAATTTGTGGTTGTGACATTTAGGTGATCAGAGCTACTTTCAGGACAGTGCTGACTGTGTAATAGATTTTCCACAATTAAGAGGAATATTGCAATACCCGTGACATTGTGATACCCAGGATACAGAATTGGCATGAACTCTGCATATGGAGAGAGGACACCTTTCCGCAGCTTCACTGCTAGCTGAACTCAGAAAAATTAATTCTGTTTCTTGCATGTACCGTTTCCCGTTCCTCTTTGGTTTTTCACTTTGTCTTCAAGGCTGCCAGTCATTTTGTAGTGCTATGACCACAGCATGTAAAGCTCTTCCTCTCTCACATCAGCCTTTCAATCCCCTGTAATTTCCACTCAGTAGTTTGGAATTTATAATGCAATAACTGACATTAGAATTTGGCAAATGTTTTGCTTTATATTCATGAAGTAGGTAGCCCATGATTTGGGTTCTCATGTTGACACCTATAATTTTGGGTTTTTTAAAATATATTTTATTGATTTTTTACAAAGAGGAGGGGACAGGGATAGAGAGTTACAAACATCGAGGGAGAGGGACCAAGACTTAGAAACATCGATGAGAGAGAAACATCCATTAGCTGCCACCTGCACGCCCCCTACTGGGGATGTGGCCACAACCAAGGTACATGCCCTTGACCGGAATCGAACCTGGGACCGTTCAGTCTGCAGGCCAACACTCTATCCACTGAGCCAAACCGGTTAGGGCGACACCTATAGTTTTTAATACTAAGTTTTGGAATACTACAAATTGGCATCTTTGTACTTAGAATGATTTTTCTTGTCCTTATTTTCATTGGAAACAATAGTTTCTCATTGTTATCCTATTAACTTCTTTATTGGGATGGAATTAACCTATGTTATACCAGTTTTACTGTCACTTTTTAAAATGTACATTTTTATTGATACTGATTTTAGGGAAGAAGGGAGAGGGAGAGACATAGAAACATCAACGATGAGAGAATCTATTCTCTTGAATGTAGCCTAATGTTGGTCATTCTTTCTAGAGGAACCCCAGAGAACATGGCTGCATTGCAGTTGAAACCTTTTATTATTTTGGATGCAAAGTTATTTTGTATACTCACAGCCTGACCAGAGGTATGTCCATTGGCATTAGCTGTCCCTGGAGTATTTTCCAACCCATCACTGTAAGTTACAGGGATAGCAGGTAAGCAGAAATTAAAATTAAAACCGCACAGTTATTACTTCTGCAGTGCTCAGTGCTGAATGTGTACAAGGTGGTAAATATCAGTTCCTATGCATATGCTCACCCAAAGGACTGACAAAGTCATTGCAGAAACAAGATGTTAAATATTATTATTCTTTTTGACATACCCATGGAGCATTCGTATGTATATATATCTGCTGATATTTTGTGATTGGAACTCATCTGGGCCAGGGGCTGTATGAATTTGTTCTGTTTCAGGAAATACTAACTGTACTGGTTAATCAGATTTTGTAACCAAAGAAAACAGGATAATTTCAAGAGAAACATCAAAAGTGCTTTATTCAAGGTAATTTCCATTGCTAGCTACACATTTCCTCCATCTTTCAGTGAATTTGTGGATACTGTCCAAATAGATTTTTTCTGGTTTTGAGACAAACCATTCAGATACCCAATTTTCCACTTTTTTGTACGTTTTTAAGTACCTCTCAGAAAGTATGTGTTCCATCGATCAGAACAAGTGGTAATCTGAAGGATCAAGGTCTGGTGAATATGGCGGGTGATTTAATACTTCCCAGGCAATATCTTTTAAAGTGTCTTTAACTGGTTTTGAAGTGTGTGATGGTGCATCATCAGGAAGCAAAATTACTTTGCCGTGTCTTCTGGCTCATTCTGGTCATTTTATGATCAAAGCGTGGTTCAAATTGACCTGAACATTCTTTTTCTTTCACATTGAAATCATCACTTTTAAAGCGATTAAACCAGCATTCACACGTATCTTGAGATGGAGCATGTTCACCATAAGCTTCCCATAGTATAACGTAACGTTCAGCAGCACTTTTCTTCAAAATAAAGTAATGAATTCAAACTACCCACAAATGCTCTTTTTTTGGCACGAAATTTGACGTTTTTCAGCTTAAAAATATCTATGATAGTAACACTTCAGAAAATGTGACAAAGTTTTGAACATTGCTGTCAATACAACAAAATAGCATGCATATCAAATCGCACATACACTGAGTGGCCAGATTATTATGACCACCCCATCAGTACAATGAAGGGAATTAGTAATGCAAATAGTTATAATAAAACCTTGACAGTATTGCTTAGGAAGTTTTTAATATTCAGTATTTTTGGAAGTGTCAATGAAGTACTGATGGGGTGGTCATAATAACCTGGCCGGTCATAATCTGGCCACTCAGTGTATATCACCATATGTGTAACTCCATCTATTTCAAAAATCCGAATTATTAACAGCCATTTCAGATGAAAGTAAAGGGTTGGGAAAAAAGTTATTTCATCTCTACCTTTGGGCCCCAAAGAAACTACTCTGCAGAGTAATTTGCTCTAGTGAGAGCTCTAATCCTGGACAGTGTACTTATAATAGGCATGAAGATAACTGTGCTCAGGGTTAGCTGACCCACGTGGAAGTGTCGCCTTTTGGTGAAGTCAGCAGGTAAAGAGTTTTTTATTCCATAGAAATTTGTTTTGGAAGGAAAAGTAAAAAGGAGACATTCTTCATTATTATCAATGGCCCATTAATGACATTGTAGAGACTACTAAACAACTTTCATTTGGCAATATTCTCTCCGAACACAAAGACTTCAAAGATCACAACTTACTATCAATATATTCTGTTGAAAAATACATTAAAATTTCTCTCCCACAGTGTTGGAAGGTACCTTATGTTATCAGGTGCCTACCCGTGAATGGACATCTGTGTCCATCTCTGACACTTCTTTCATCTACAATAGAAAACAGACTTTTCAAAAATGAACAATCCAAACATCATAAATAGACAGCCATCCGAATACATTGGTGCGGCCTGTCAAATGAATGTTATTCCTAATATTAGTAGTAATTAATAATAATAGGCTTCTGTCAACCCTGCATATATGTATCACAGCTATTAATATTACTGACTGTGTATTATATATCCTTATACTGTTACAAAATATAATACTAAACAATATATAAGAAGTAAAACAAAACCTGAATCATAATAAGAAGTTTATTGTGCCAGGCCAGTGTGGCTCAGTTATTGAGCATAGACCTAGGAACTGGGAGGTCAGGGTTCCATTCCATGTTGGTGCACATGCCAGGCTTGTGGGCTCCATCCCCAGGGAGGGACATGCAGGAGACAGCTGACCCAGGATTCTTGGTCATCATTCATGTTGGTCTCTCTCCCTCTCCTTTCCTCTCTAAGATGAATAAAAATCTATTATTTAAAAAAATTGCTTGTTTTACTTAATAAAGGCCCAAAAGACTTGACTGCACTTTACATTATTTTCACTTTAGAAAAAAAACTGGCCTTGATTGCCGTCCAAGGTTAGTTACAGTTTTTCTCCAACCCCAATGGTCCATTATTTATGAAGAAAAACACTAAGACTGAGCCTTCCTAGAACGTAGCCTTCCCAGTACCAGAGCACCTCAATATCCTACAAAAAGTTGGTTCCTTAATACTTCCTTTGGATTGATTTATGTCCCAATCAGTATATATACATGAAAAGGGGATACATGCTAGCTTCACGAATTTGCGTGTCATCCTTGCGCAGGGGCCATGCTAATCTCTGTATCGTTCCAATTTTAGTATATGTGCTGCCGAAGCGAGCACTGAAAATCTTTTTAACTAAAAGCAGTTTATAGCAGGTAGTCGGGTCCTAGACAAGAATCTTTCCTAACAAGAGGGAATCCTTACCTAAGCCTGTCTCTTGTCTTTTGCCACCAGGATAACATTCCTTTGGAATATCAGGGTAACTCCCCCTTTTCCAGAGCTCTCAGGACACAACCAGTGCACCAGGGGGGAACTGTAAACCCTCTCATTGTTATTATGTTAATTGTTCACTGTTAAGGTTTGTACACTTATATGAAAGACAAGTATCACCAATAAATTTCATAGAATCCACTTGCATCTTCTCTTTTAATTATCCTATATAATAAAAGGTTAACATGCAAATTGACTGAACTGCAGAATGATCAGTTGCTATGACATGCACTGACCACCAGGGGCAGACACTCAATGCAGGAACTGCCTCCTGATGGTCAGTGTACTCCCACAGGGAGAGCACCGCTCAGCCAGAAGGTGGGCTCACGGCTGGTGAGCGCAGTGGTGGTGGTGGGAGCCTCTCCCGCCTCCACGACAGCACTAAGGGTGTCTGACTGCTGGCTTAGGCCTGTTCCCTGGGGTGAGCGGGCCTAAGCCATCAGTCAGACATCCTCCGAGGGTTCCTGGACTGCAAGAGGGCGCAGGTTGGGCTGAGGGGAACACCCCTCACCTGGAGTGCACGAATTTTGCGCACTGGGCCTCTCGTCTATAATAATGAAAGCATAATATGCAAGTAAACTGATGTACCAAACAGCAGAATGACTGCCTGGACATCCTTCTGGATGACCATGCTATGTCACCAACTGGTGCCTGGGCATCCAAGAAGATGAGATGAGATTCATCGGGGGCCTGGCTATGGCTCCATGATTGCCCTGTGGAAGGAGGCCCAGGCCACCAGCTGGCGAGGAGATCAATCAATCAGGGAGCTCCAGGATCACCCCAAAGAGGGAAGCCCAGGCCACTGAAGCTGGGGAGGACAACAATCCATCACAGAGTCTCTCTGGGTGAGCAGAGCCTACTTATTTGCAGGATGGCTTGCGGGCCTCCCGGAATGTGATAGACCACAGGCCAAGCTGAGGGACCCCCACCCCCAAGTGCACAAATTTCATGCACTAGGCCTCTAGTAATGTGTAAAATAAAATGCACAACTTCTGCTCTCTGGAACATTATCTCAATGTGTTGAAATTTTGCTTCCTGGCACTTGTATACAGTTTGGCTCAAATTAACTCCCAAACATTCATTATAGTTTTTAATTGTTCTTATGTTGACAAAAAGATGTTAAGATATAAGGAACTGGGCAGTGTATTTAACTGAGAGTTAAACATCACTAAACATCAGTCAATATACATCTAAGAGAAATCTTCAAGGTATAATGTGTGTGAGAAAGATCTTATCCAAAATTGCATCCTTGAAGGGTCCCTATAATTTGATTTTGGAAAGCAATGTTACAAATGACAGGAGTGATGATTGTCAGGAGGAAAACAGAAGGACTTCCTTTTTCTTTGCTGTAACCTTACATTCGCTGTGAAAAGCACCTGATAATTACCTACAGAGATGGCTGACTTCCTTAATTCCAGCTGCCTCTTCTTCAATGGCGAGAGACAGGGGGGCTGGGAGAGCAGGCTGCCCTTCCCCCTCCCCCCTCCTCACTGATGTTTTAATGACTCCAGGGAAATCGGTGGCAGAAAGTTTCTGGTTTCAAACCCAATTGGCCCACTTTTGAATTCTCTGTTTCTTCACTGTAAGAATGTTATTGGCTTGTGAAGATCCTGGGAAAGACACCTCCCTGGGACACCTGCAGCTGAAGGGCAGACCAGCCATAGCTCTAAGCACAGCCTCTGGGAGCTGGTAAACTTCTGTGTGAATTCCCCTGATTCCCTCCTGTTTGGTGTCACCTACAGGAGCCAGGCCCAGAGCCATGGTGAGACTTTAGGAAATCGCATTGCATTGTCTCACCTCTGGCCAGTGTGTTGGTGTCAGCCCTGAGGGGGTGACTAGGATTTTTTTAGGGTAGAAATATGCACTATAGGGTCAGGATGTGGGTGCATTTGTTGGCGAAGAGGAGGGAAGGCAGGATTTGGTCAAGGGAGCCCAGGGAGGAGATTTCAACAAGTGGGTTAGTGGTTCTCAACCTTCTGGCCCTTTAAACACATTTCCTCATGTTGTGACCCAACCATAACACTATTTTCCTTGCTACTTCATAACTGCAATGTTGCTACAGTAATGAATCATAATATAAATATCTGATATGCAGGATAGTCTTAGGGGACCCTTTGAAAGGGTTGTTCGACCGCCAATGGGGTCGCGACCCACAGGTTGAGAATCATTGCCAGTAAGGGGGAGGGCAGCTCTTATGTTGCCTCTGGGGACGTCAGCCCTCAGCCCCCAGCTGTTCACGAGCTGTGCAAACAAAGGAAGCCTAGGCTACCCCCTCGCTCCTGCCCCGCCCTCCCTCCCTCTGTCCCTGCACAGGCCTGGCCGCCGGGCTCGGCCCCGCCCCCATCGCGGAGTCGCTCAGCTCAGGCTCTGGCCCCGCCCACCCCGCAGGGAGGCGCATGCGCAGTTCCTTGCAGACGCGGAAGCGGCCGTGGAGGGGACGGAGGCGGTTCCCCCTGAGGCGGGTGTTTGTCTTTAAAGCTGACGCTCCCCGTCCCCCTCCCCGCAGGGAAGGCTGAGGGCGCTGCCGGCGCTGAAGTCTTTGTTGGGGTCCCCGCCCCGGAGCCTCTCTCAGCGGTGAGTCCGCGTCCCGGGAGGCTGCGCGGTGCGGGCGCCACGTGCCTTTGGGAGGAAACGGCGGCCCCGGCCCGGGGTCTCTCCGCCTGTGGCCGTGGCCACCGCCTGCCGCGCGGTTTTCCCGCTGAAAACCGTTCCCGGGGCCGCCGGTCCTCCCCGCGGGACTGAGAGTCTGGGTCAGGGGGTTCCCGCCCTTTGCGCCCCTCCCCCCGCCCGGCGCTTTCCGCCCGAAGAGCCCGGATGGCTCCCGGCCTGGGGGTCTGCACCCCCTCCTAGGCCCACCCCCGTTTAATAAGGGGTGTGCCTGCCCGGGGAGCACAGTGTCCATGGGGGGGCTCAGGGGGAGGACGCGGTGTCCCCTGAAGAGGCGACCTGCCCGCAGGGAGGGGCTTTGTGGGCGCGGTGACTGCGGGGGGCGCGGCCCAGGCTGGGGGGTCAGGAGAGGGAGTGAGAGACAGACACGTGGGCGGGAGACAGGGCAGCGAGGGGTCCAAGAGAGGGGGGCTCAGGGATGAGGGAGCCGAGGGAGCAGCCCTGAGTCAGCAGCTGTGGGAGCGGGACAGACGGGAACAGGCAGCAGAGGGGCCGCGGGCGTGGGGAGGGGAAGACGCAGACGTGTGTGGAGATGGAGCCTCAGAGACCAGGAGAAAGAGCCCCTGAAGGGAAGGAGGTTTCAGGAGTTTCATGGTCCAGGTGTAGGACAGACAGAGAGAAAAGGGGAGAGAGAGCAGGAGAGAGGGGGACACAGGAAAGGACCACAGTGGAGAGAAAGGGAACAGGGAGACAGAAACAGAATTATAGACATAAATATACATTCTAGTGGGAGGAGGGGAACCCTAATTTGAATGAGAGATGAGCTGATGGGGTGTGGATGACTAAGTTATGATATATTGGCTTGTGTGTTGATATGATTAATTTAACAACTGAATTATTTAAACAGATTTGACTGAACATTATAAATCTCCAGTTTACAAGGTTTGCCAAATGTATACTTATTTGCTTCCATTTGCAAACCTTATTCACACGGAGGTAGAAACTGGTATGTTCCTGATGGGCCCCTTGTCATTTGCTGGGATGGCAAGAAGGAGGTGACCTGGGACAAGGAATGATTGAGCCTGTCCCCACAGGATGGTTTATCAAGGAGTATTAGAAGCATCAATATTTTTTTCTCTGCAGTGGATTTGCATTTCATATCTCTGACATTTCATTCATGTAAATAGTCGTTAACTGCTGAAATAAGCATTGGTGACATCTCAGAAGCAGCTCTTCTTATATGTTTTTGTATATATTTTTTTTCAAAGAGGGAGGTGGAGGGGGAGAGAGAGAGAGAAACATTATGATAAAAGAGAACCACTAATCAGCTGCCTGCTGCACGCCCCCCCACTGGGGATCCAGCCGGAAACCTGTGCATGTGTCCTTGAGCTGAACCGAATCCGGGACCCTTCAGTCCACATGCTGACGCTCTCTTCAATGAGCCAAACCAGCCAGGACTCAGAAGCATCTCTTACTCTTTTCTTAATATAAGGTAATTTCCACCTTTTTACATCTTTAAACCTAGATATCATTACATTAACAAATAACCACCCTAATTGTTTTTGTGGGTTTTGTTTGTTTGTTTTTCTTCTTGCACCGTTCCAAAGGTACTGCAACACCACCTTGATGCGTGGAGTGGACAGAGCAAGCTCCTGTTCCATATCCCTGCTCCAAAAATACATTTAATATAATGTCCTTGGATAGAGGACGTATCACATATTAAATTGATAAGTACAGATATTACACGTGTGATGTTTTTAGTTTTAAATATGTTGTTGGTCGTTCACATTCTAACCCCTGTATCGTTTCTACTATTTATCATGTCTCAAACAGTCATTGGCACGTGGTAATATGAGGCTATCTCAGCGGGCACTGGTAAGGATGTCCATGATCTTACCAGTCAGAGCCTAGTTCTGTGAGCAGCTGCTTCCTTCCCTTTATGTGATTTGTTGTTTTAGTGACTGAGCCACAAAGGAGCTGCTCCCCTCAAGTCTCTCTTCCATTCTCAGAAAATGTTGAAGGGTGGACTGGATTGACCTGAAAAAAATTTTTTTTAAATATATTTGATTGATTTTTTTACAGAGAGGAAGGGAGAGGGATAGAGAATTAGAAACATCGATCAGCTGCCTCCTGCACACCCCCTGCTGGGGATGTGCCCGCAACCAAAGTACATGCCCTTGACTGGAATAGAACCTGGGACCCTTGAGTCTGCAGGCCGACGCTCGATCCACTGAGCCAAACCGCTCAGGGCTGAAAAAATTTTTTTAATATATTTAATTGATTTTTTTACAGAGAGGAAGGGAGAGGGATAGAGAGTTAGAAACATCAATGTGAGAGAAACATCGATCAGCTGCCTCCTGCACACCCCTTACTGGGGATGTGCCTGCAACCAAGGTACATGCCCTTGACCAGAATCAATCCTGGGACCCTTCAGTCTGCAGGCTGATGCTCTATCCACTGAGCCAAATCAGTTAGGGCTGACCTGAAATTTAATTCCCACAGAGACCATCCGTTCATGGTGAATTCACTTGATCAGCATGTTTGAATATCTAACCTTTCCCAAAGACTTTAGTGTTAAGATCTACATTCTCTGTAATTTCCTGGGAAAAGATGAAGGAAATCTACCTGGGCAACCTGCACTGGTAAAACTTCTTGCTTCAAATCATCTGTGGGAACCATGCCAGTGATACCATATAGTCAAGGGCAATTAGAGTGGTGGACTCATCTGTAATATGTCAGATAGCTAAGGACACTCTGAGCATGGGAATCTTAATCAGGGTGAGCAGGGACTGTACACAGATAAAAGGCCACTGCAATCTACACTGTGCCCTTCTATAACCCAAAGGATTGATGTCACTGTTGGCAGGAAGCCTCTTATGTCTAATTATTAAAGTATATTAGTGAGGCTAGAGACCTCAGATGAAGCTGAGAGCTGGTACTTCTATGATGTGAGGCTATGAGCTTGTGGAGAGCTCAGATATAGCTACCTTGTGAAACCTGCGTGCTAAAGAGCCTGGGTAGATGCAGGAAGCTCAGGTGCCGCTACTATGTGAGACTGTGAGTACACAGGCAGCGTGCAGCTGCTCAGATGATAGCTGTAGGTACAGAGGATACTGCCGCTGCTTCAGGCTGTGGGTACAGAGGCTTCTGCTACTTTGTGGGAAAGATGTATTTGTTTGGCAGCAGGTGTGCGGCTGCCTGTATAGGACTGTTGTGAAGAGCTGTTTTGTCTGATGGCTCATTGTTAGCAGTACTTTAGGGCCACTAGCTTCTACAGTAAAGACTCTCTTATATACCCACATCTTCTCATGGCTTCTCCTTCTACTATTTCACGTTCAAGAAGGTCCAGTCCCTGGCAGAGAAACAAGGACCCCACAGTTGGGGTAGTTGGGCTGAAAGTAAAGAAGGAACTTAGACTAAATTTGCAACAGTTGGTGCAGTGAGCAGGGTTCAAGGTGGAACTTGCTCTCACAATTAGCACTATGGGCAAGATTTAGGACTAAGCACTCCTGCGCATGTGTCCTACTCTGATACATGGCATAGTCAAGTAGAATTCAGAAGAATATATGGACTCAGAGCAGCTGTGCTGTGACACCATTATACTACCCACAGGTCTCAGGTGTGCTGGGACTGATGTGTTACCCAGCACTACTGAAATCAGCTCTGGGGGAGCTTCAGAGGCCTCAGGTGTGAATTGGTTAAAGATGGCATAGCATGGGCCTCAGTGCAGGCTCTTTTCGGGGGAACAAGGGGGTGCTATGTTGCGTTTGGTGTTTCAGAAAATCAGCACATGCTGTCATTGCTGTAGGAATTTGTGAAAGTCTTTGAAAGGACGGACACATGAAGACAGATTAAAACATTTCACATATAGGAGCTCATTGTTCCTGAGTCTCCTGTGAAAAATGCAGGATGAGGTGGCCTTTCCTTCATTTGCAGGTTCTTCTCACTGTGGGTGTGAGGTGAGCTGATTAACAGGCTGTGCAGATGCCTTTGAAAGCACATTCTGTGACTCCTCAACATATTGTCACCGGAGAAAACATCTGAGGACCAGGATCAGTAGCCGGGACCAGATGGCTGCTTCTCAGGTAAAAGATGTGTCTTGGGTCAGAGGCTATATTTGCTTTTCCACTGATATCTTTGGATTTATTTCTCTACTGTTGATGTTTTGCTTTGCTAGGTTGTTTCCCTTTCCTTATTTCTTTTCTATTTTCTTTTGATAGTCAATGTCAGCAGTTGCTATATTTCCCTCTCTCATTCTTGAAGTTTATTTTTATTGATTGCAAAAAGGAAGAGAGAGAGAGAGAGAGAGACATAGTAACATGAATGATGAGAGAATCATTGACTGGCTGCTTTCTGCACGCCCCACATTGGAATCAGTCTGGCAACCTGGGCATGTGTCCTGATCAGTGACCTCTTGGTTAATGGGTCAATGCTCAACCACTGAGGCACACCCACTGGACCAGGCAGATGATATTGTTCTAAGAATACCCGTAGTAAATTTTCAAATAGGATTGTGGCTTCTATATGTTCTATTCCATGAGAACTGTAAATTCCTTTAACAAATCCCTTGAGATCAAAGTTATATATGAATTTTTCCTGTGTTTTCATTTTCTGTGTATTCAGACATACGGTACGTGATCTGAAGTGGAAACAGAGACCTCATCTCAGAACATGAATCAGCATTTGTATTTTCCGAAAAGTGCAGTCTTTTTCTTTGTTACACTTGAAGAAGTGCTTAAATTTAGACTCATCTTGACATTTTCCGCTGAGAAATATACACCACTGACCCTTAATGACCCAAACACAGCACTCAGAAATCCATATTCCTGTGTCCACACCCTCATTTTAAAGTTTATCTTCCTGAAAAGTGAAATCATATATACCATGGATTGTTGACATGTGTCATCCTCATTTGTCAGTGTTCGAAAACACATCAGAGAATTTTATTGGATGAGTCAAGATACACCCCCAGGTCCAAACCTCTTCTCCTAACACTGTTTTCATGTTGGGTGACATTATGAACTCTTCTGGTGACCTCTATATAAATGTGTCTTTTCTTTCAGGGACCGCTGACCTTCAAGGATGTGGCCATAGATTTCTCTCAGGAGGAGTGGGAATGCCTGGACCCAGCTCAGCGGAAATTGTACCTGGATGTGATGGTGGAGAATTGCAGCAACCTGGCCTCCCTGGGTGAGGATGACTTCTTTCCTGATTTCCTATGCAGGGGTTTTGTTCCTTTTATTATTTTAACTGGAGGCCCGGTGCACAAATTCATGCACCAGTGGGGTCCCTCGGCCTGGCATGATCTGGCCAAAACCGGCTCACCGACATCCCCCAAGGGGTCCTGGATTGCAAGAAGGCACAGGCCTGCTGAGGGACCCCACCAGTGCACGATCTGGGCTGAGGAAAGACATGAAACGTTGGCCAACTGGGGAGGGACCACGGGAGTGCTTCAGGGTGTGTCTGCCTGTCTCGCTCAGTTCTAATCAGTGGAACCCCAACAGCAAGGTAGCCTACCAGTTGGAGCATCTGCCCCCTGGTGGTCAGTGCACATCATAGCGACTGGTTGACTTTCTGCCCCTGGTGGTCAGTGCTTGTCATAGTGAGCAGTTGAGCTGCCTTAGCATATCATTAGCATATTAGGCTTTTATTATGTAGGATATCTTTAGGGGGCTTCTGCTTTCTAGGGTAGATTCTTACTCTCTGTGTTGTGTACCTAATCTCTCAAAACTTCCATCTGGCAGAATCTCTCATGTATTAAACCACTACTTCCTCATTTGCTTTACAAGGAAGGCTTGCTTGTAACTACTTTTTTTTTTTTTTTTAACATAGATTACATTAGATTACTCACCTGAGGGAAATCATGTACTATCTGTCTCTCTGTGACTTGTGTGCTTTAGTGAAAAAGTGTCATCCATGTTTCTCTTTGTGGTATCAGGTGATAATAACTTTTTATTTTTTGACAGGATAGTATTGCATTATATATATAGGGTAAATTTTACTCATTCATTCAACTATCCATGGACATTTGAGTTACTGCCATCTAATGCGTGCTTTTCTGAATAGCATTGTAATGGACAATGTGTAAATGTCTCTTGCAGATCCTCTGTGAATATTTTTCGATATGTACCTAGAAGTAAGATGGCAGCCAGCAGTATTTTATACTTTACAGCATAAAAATCATGCACCTTTTTTAAAAAAAATATATTTTATTGATTTTTTTACAGAGAGGAAGGGAGAGAGATAAAGAGTTAGAAACAACGATGAGAGAGAAACATCGATCAGCTGCCTCCCGCACATCTCCTACCGGGGATGTGCCCACAACCAAGGTACATGCCCTTGACCGGAATCGAACCTGGGACCTTTCAGTCTGCAGGCAGATGCTCTATCCACTGAGCCAAACCGGTTTCGGCAAATCGTGCACCTTTTACATAAAGTAAACTATTATTTCATTTCTCTTTATGCTATTATTCATGTAATTGCACACTTAATTTATTATTTTGTACTAATTTTTGTTACGGTACCAGAACACAGCTAACTGTGGGTTGGCTTTATATACCATGTTTTGAGAAATTCATTAGATTTATATATATTTTTAGAAATATGTCGTCTGTGATTTACAACACACAATTCTGTCACCTATTAACAGAGATCATTTTATTATTTTATATTTTTGTTGTGATCATGGGAGTTACTTAAAATATTTTAAGGCTATAACAATAAACTTTAAACTCAGTATGTCAGTTGCATACAAAACTGTGCTCCTTGCCATCTCTACCCCTGTACCCACTGAAGTTACTGATAGCACATTATCTTTTACATGGTGTGTCTTCTAGCAGAGATTTAAGATTTTATTCCTTTTATTTATTCGTTTAAAAAATATATTTTTTGAGAAGTTATTTTTTCATATGCTTTTAGGAGTATATTCTGGGATTCATGATATTTTCATGTTTGGTTTTTGGTGTTTTTTTTTTACCTGTTCTCATGTTTATATTCTATTCTACTTATAATTCACTGAGCTGCTTGTATTTGAATGTCTTTTTCTCTAATTGTCCTGACCTTCAACTGCTAATTTTTTATATAAGCTACATAATCCTTTTCACTATTCTCTCTTTATGGAGTCCCCTTGTAGGTTGATTTGTTAGTGTCTTAGGAGTCCCTTAGGTTCCTTAGGTTAGAACCTTAGGAGTCCCTTATGTTCCTTTCATATTTTCACATATTTGCTACTTTCCCTGAATCAAAATTCTTAATGAATTATGTACAAATTCTTTGATTTTTTATTTTTTAAATAGTCTGTATTGATTTCAGAGAGGAAAGTACATGGAGAGATAGAAACATCAATGAAGAGAGAGAATCCCCAATCGGCTGCTTCCTGCACGATTGGGATTGAGCCTTCAACTAGGCCTATGCCCTGACCTAAAACCAAGCCGTGACCTCTTGTTTCATAGGTCAAAGCTCATTCACTGAGCCACCGCTGCCAGGCCAAGTTTATAATGTATTTCGTTGATGATCCTACTGTACTATTTAATTTGGGTATTATGTTTTCCAATTTCCCATTTCTGTCTGGTGTTTGTAAAATACTTTCTTTCTCATTGTATATAATATTTTGGTGATATTATATAGTTGTCTTTTTTTTTTCTACTGTTTGGTTTTGAGATACTTCTTTTTCATTTTTCTTCAGGTAATTAATATATTTCCATTAATGTATTGCCCATTTGATTACATTTATTCTGTGTTTCTGATGGCATACTTTCTGTTTCTTTGCATGACTTGATATCTTTTTAAAAATTATTTATTTATTTAAAATATATTTTTATTGATTTCAGAGAGGAAGGGAGAGGGAAAGAGAGATAGAAACATCAATGATGAGAGAGAATCATTGATTGGCTGCCTCCTGCACTCCCCCCCCTGGGGATTGAGCCCGCAACCCGGGCATGTGCCCTTGACTGAAATCGAACCCGGGACCCTTCGGTCCACGGGCCGATGCTCTTTCCACTGAGCCAAAGTAGCCAGGGCATGACTTGATATCTTTTGTTGAGATTCAGAAGTAGTCTTTTGAACAGGCTACTACAGGACACTCATCATGTACTGCCATTCTGTTCCCACTCTGTGTCATGCACAACAGACATTTGTTCTTCAACATGCTTCATAACAGAGAGATCATTGAACACTCATTTCCCTCATCTCTCTCTCTCTCTCTACTGAAGAAACTGGGAGGTGGGGGTGTTTTGATAATATTGCCATTGTGTGTCAGTGGGTTTGAGCAGGTATCATTCGCAGATATAAGCAACTCTTTGTCCCTCTTTGATGGGACATTTACTCATTGTATCTATCTTGAGCTTTCTTTGAATCCTTCACTTGCATTTGGAGTACTCAAAATGTCATTTGTCTTATACTTGCTGTTAATTTTGAAGTGCACTCATCTGATTGTCAAAATTAAGAATTTGGTTTTTTTTCCAGCTGTGGCATCTGAAGATAACCAGGCCTTTTTGCTAAAGCCCACACTTCAACATTTATCCTCTGAAATTATACTGGTAAGATATAAAAGGTGTGCTTTTGATAATGTACACTTAATGAAAGCCTTGGAATTTGAGGAAGAATGTGATGTGAAAGAGGGGATGTAAATATAAACCAAACTAACCTGGCACGATTATTCATAATACAATTCTTGTGAACTAAAGAAGTCAAATGTACTATGCATTTGAGAAACCTCCCACTTAAAACTCAGTTACATTGGCAGATCAGTTTGTTTCTGCACCTGATGGTTGAAAACAAGTTTTTACTGTTCTGTATCCTTAGAAAGGAAATCTGGAGAACTAGGAGCTAACACAGTCTTTGCTGTGAGTAATGATTAGAATTGCTTAAAATGTAGGGTGGGATGAAACTTTCAGTCATTCATTTCTAAAATTTAGATATTTATAATGTTCCTATAAAAGTAAAATCTCAATTTGTCAATCTTAATACTTTTTTTGTTTTTTTTTTAATCTTAATACTTTTAAATATATATTTTTTTAATTGATTTTTTACAGAGAGGAAGGGAGAGAGATAGTCAGAAACATCGATGAGAGAGAAACATCGATCAGCCGCCTCCTGCACATCTCCTACTGGGGATGTGCCCGCAACCCAGGTACATGCCCTTGACCGGAATCGAACCTGGGACCTTTCAGTCCGCAGGCCGACGCTCTATCCACTGAGCCAAACCGGTTTCGGCAATACTTTTAAATATATATATTTTTATTGATTTCTGAGAGGAAGGGAGAGGGTGAAAGAGAAACATCAATAAAGAGATGCAGCCCTAGCTGGCTTGGCTCAGTGGGCCTGCAGACTGAGGGGTCCCTGGTTCGATTCCAGCCAAGGGCACATACCTGGGTTGCGGGCTTGATCCCCAGTAGGGGACGTGCAGGAGGCATCCGATCGATAATTCTCTCTCATTGATGTTTCTATCTCTCCTCCCCTCTTCTCTGAAATCAGTTAAGAAATATATTTTTAAAAGTAATGATAATGAGATACAGCCCTATCTGGTTTGGCTCAGTGGATAGAGTGTTGGCCTGTGGACTGGAGGGTCTCAGGTTTCATTCCAGTCACATGCATATGCCTGGGTTGTGGGCTCAATCCCCAATAGGGGATGTGCAGAAGGTAGCCGATCAATGATTCTCGCTCATCGCTGATGTTTCTATTTCTCCCTCACCATTCCTCTCTGAAATCAATAAAAATATAATTAAAAAAAAATAATGAGAGACAATCATTGATTGGCTGCCTCCGTCATGCCTCTATTGGGACCTAGCCTGAAACCTGGGCATGTGCCCTAATGGGGAAACGAACCATGATCTCCTGTTTCATACCTCAATGCTCAACCACTGAGCCCCGCCAGGTAGGCAATTTGGCAATCATTTAAACAAGGATTCATTATTTGTCTCCAAACAATTTTATTTTTATGTTTTGTCTATAATTTCAATACATTGGGAACACTTTTTTGTACAACTTTCATGGTTTATTGAGTATCACAAAAATGGTTCTTATACAAGTGTACATGTTTCTTATAGCTGTCACTAAAGGACTTTCTATCTCCCATTACCAGCAGAATAAATATAATGGAAACACAAGTTACCAATGGAACGAACATTGGAAAAACTTTAAGCAACAGTCATCTCTTAATAATCAACCGAGAATTGAGCTTTCAGAGGACCATTATAAAAGTGGAAAAGTCTTTGACCAAATGTCCTATCAGACTATAGGCCAGGTTTTTCATATTGTGGAGAAGACACACAAGGGATGTAGACTTGTCAAATCTTTTCAGGAATCTTTAAATAACACTGAACAAGAGAATATTCATGCTGATGAGCAAGCTTACACAGGTAATTCATGTGGTGGAATCTTCAGTCAAGTACTCAATCTAAATAGACTGACGGAATTTCATACTGGAGAGAAGCCTTATAAATTTACCGAATGTGACAAAGCATTTAGGGGGTCTGCAACCCTTCATCAAAATCAGAGAGTTTATACTGGAGAGAAGCCGTATAAATGTAGAGAATGTGATAAAGCCTTTAGCCAATGCTTAACCCTTTTTCTTCATCAGGGAATTCACACTGGAGAGAAACCTTTCAAATGTAGCGAATGTGACAAAACCTTCAGCAGATCCTCAAACCTTACTGCACATCAGAGAATTCATACTGGAGAGAAGCCTCATAAATGTAGAGAATGTGGAAAAGCCTTTACCAGCCGTAAATATCTTACTGTACATAACCGTATTCATACTGGAGAGAAGCCATACAAATGTGGAGAATGTGGCAAAGCTTTCACCCAGTCCACATCATTTACCAATCATCAGAGAATTCATACCGGAGAGAAGCCTTATAAATGTAGAGAATGTGGCATAGCCTTTAGCCAGTCCTCATCCCTTATTTATCATCAGAGGGTTCATACTGGAGAGAAACCTTATAAATGTAGAGAATGTGGCAAAGCCTTCCGTGTTATAGCATTACTTACTTATCATCAGAGAGTTCACACTGGAGAGAAACCTTATAAATGTAGAGAATGTGGCAAAGCCTTTAGCCAGTCCTCAACCCTTACTTATCATCAGAGAGTTCACACTGGAGAGAAGCCTTATGAATGTACAGAATGTGGCAAAACCTTTACCGGCTTCTCAGACCTCACTAAGCACCTGAGAGTTCACAGTGGAGAGAAGCCTTACAAATGTAGAGAATGTGGCAAAGCCTTTAGCCAGTCCTCATCCCTTATTAATCATCAGAGAGTTCACACTGGAGAGAAGCCTTATAAATGTAGAGAATGTGGCAAAGCCTTTAGCCAGTCCTCATCCCTTATTAAGCATCAGAGTGTTCACGCTGCAGAGAAACCTTGTACCAGGTAAATGTGGAAAATGTGGCAACTCCTTTGGCAGCTCCTCAGGCCTTGCTAAGCATCAGAGAGTTCATTCTGGAGAGAAGCCTTATAGATGTAGAAAATATAACAGCCTTTCGTCAGTTTTCCTGACTTACTGCACAGTGGAGTTCATACCTCAGAGAAGACATACAGATGTGAAGAGTGTCATAAGTCCTTTACCAGTTGTGAGAACTTAATGAATATCACAGAACTGATACTGGCAAGAAGCCTTATTAATGTGAAAAATGTAGAAAAGCCTTTAACTGTACCTGAGAGACTTTATACTAAAGAGGGTCCTTACAGCCCTGACCAGTTTGGCTCAGTGGATAGAGCGTCGGCCTGCGGACTGAAAGGTCTCAGGTTCGATTCCGTTCAAGGGCACCTTGGTTACGGGCACATCGGGCACATCTCCAGTAGGGGGTGTGCAGGAGGCAGCTGATCGGTGTTTCTCTCTCATCGATGTTTCTAACTCTATCCCTCTCCCTTCCTCTCTATAAAAAAAATAAATAAAAATAATATATTTTTTTTAAAAAAAGAGAGTCCTTACAAATGTAGAGCATGTGCATTGACTGTACCCACAGCTCAAAATTTACTGAATAACAGTATTGAAGGAAAGCCTTACACTGTAAAAAGTGTGAGAAAGCCTTTAATCTGAGGTCTACCCTACTCAACATTTTAGGAATCATTCTAAAGAGAAAGAGCAATAATATAAAGTTTTCATCCAAAGATTCAGCCATGATTTATCATTGAGAATCATAAAATAAGGTTTTACAAATTATGAGCCATATGTCAAAGTGTATATCTTCATTTATATGTCATACAACGTTTGATAATTATTACTGGATACAAGCCCCAACAGTTACAAAGAATGTGGCAAACCTTACCCAACATCACAATTCACACCAGAGAGAATCAATACGGATGTAAACAGTGTCCTAAATGTTTAATCAGTATCCGTAGTTTATTCCTCACATTTGAATTCATTCTAGAAGGAAACCTTAAATCTGAAGAATATGGGAAATCATATAATTGGACCTACAGTTTCAGTCAATATTAGGGATTGTAATTGGGTAGAAATTCTACATTTATGATATAGGAGGGAGGACTTTTGTTCAAAATATACAGTTTACAAATCTCCAAGGAATTTATACTTTTAGATGACTTTAAAATGTAAAAACTTGCCCTAACCGGCTTGGCTGAGTGGATAGAGCATCAGCCTGCAGACTCAAGGGTCCCAGGATCGATTCCTGTCAAGGGCATGTACCTTGGTTTCGGGCACATCCGCAGTAGGGAGTGTGCAGGAGGCAGCTCATCAATGTTTCTCTCTCATCGATGTTTCTAACTCTCTATCCCTCTCCCTTCCTTTCTGTAAAAAAACCAAAATATATTAAAAAATAATAATAAATTGTAAAAACTTATCCGAGTATGTAATTGATTATGAATTTTAAAATATTACTGAATTCACACTAGATAGGTAGCCAAAATACCTTTCAGGTATTGCTCTAAATCAGAAAGTTTCTTACACAGTGTACTCCAAACTTTAAATGTAGATAGGTAATATTTTGTATGCTTGAATATATCAAAAGAATTGATGTTTCCATATGTACAATTTCTTAGAGTATTATATCATTTATATTGAAATCACTTGAAGTATTTTGAGAAGGAAATATTCATGTGATTCTACTCCCATATCACTTGATGCTGCTATGTGTTATTCCTGGTGTATGTGTGAAATCATGAGGTTGATTCTTTCTGCCTTAAAGATCTGTGAGCTGTTGTATATAATATGGACTTTACTTATGCACTTTTTTCCATGGAATATTGGATATATTGTAAGGCACACATTTTTTCTATTAGAGAATTATACTTTTGAAAGAATCTCTTAAAATAATTCTTGAGGTGTTTTTTTTTTATTATATTGCTTTCTCACAGAGAGGAAGGGAGAGGGATATAGAGTTAGAAATATCGATGAGAGAGAAACAGTAGAATTTGGTGAATGTTTTGCTTTATTTTCACGAAGTAGTAAGCTCACCATTTGGGTTCTGCTGACACCTATAGTTTTGAATATGAATATGAACTTTTGGAATACCACAAATTAGCATCTGTATACTTTTAATTGGAATGATTTTTCTTGTCCTGATACTCATTGGAAACCTTAACAATTTCTCAGTGTTACATCAGTAACTTCTTTATTGGGGTGGGATTAGCCCATGTTAAACAGGTTTTAGTCTCACTTTTTTTTTTTTTAAATATATTTTATTGATTTTTTACAGAGAGGAAGGGAGACAGATAGAGAGTTAGAAACATCGATGAGAGAGAAACATCGATCAGCTGCCTCCTGCACATCTCCCACTGGGGATATGCCCGCAACCCAGGTATATGCCCTTGACCGGAATCGAACCCGGGACCCTTGAGTCCGCAGGCCGAAGCTCTATCCACTGAGCCAAACCGGTTTCGGCAAGTCTCACTTTCTTGAATGTAGCCTAATGTTGGTCATTCTTTCTAGAGGAACCCCAGAGATCATGGCAGCTTTGCAGTTGAAAACTCTTATTATTTCGGATGCAAAGTTATTTTGTTTATTCACAGCCTGACCAGAGGTATGTCCATTGGCATTAGCTGTCCCTAGAGTGTTTTCCAAGCCATCACTGTAAGTTTCAGGGACAGCAGGATAGCACAGATTGAAATGAAAGTCCTACATTTATTACTTCTCCGGTAGTGTCCAGTGCTGAATGTGTACAAGGTGGTAAACATCAGTTCCTATCCATGTGCCACCCAAAGGACTGACAAAAATCATTGCAGAGACAAGATGTTCAATATTCTTCTACTTTCTGACATACCCATGGAGCGTTTGTATGTATATGTATCTGTTGATATTTTGTGATTGGGACTCATTTGGACCAGGGGCTTTATTAATTTGTTCCGTTATAGGACATACTATCGGGTCCAGATCATTCGTAGAATTGAATCCCAACTGGACAATAGTTCCATATTCTGATACTGTAGTGAGGAATATTGATTTATTTCTCTGGGAGATACATTCATTGATGTCAAAGGGAAGTTAAAGTCCCCTCCTTTGATTGTATTAATGAACTTGAAATTGCCAATAACTATATACCTGTCAATAATCACAATATAAAGGGTTTCACTGCTTCAATCAGAAGACACAGGGTATCTGAATGGATAGGGAAAGAAGATCTTTTCATATGCTGTCTACATGGCACCCACTTCAGATGAAAAACACAGCATGAAAGTAAAGGGATGGAAAAAAAGTTATTTCATCTCTACCTTTGGGCCCCAAAGAAACTACTCTGCAGAGAATGTTGCTCTAGTGAGAGCTCTAATCCTGGACGGTGTACATTTACTAGGTATGAGGATAATCGTGCTGAGAGTTAGCTGACCCATGTGGAAACTCTGACTTTTAGTGAAGTCAGCACGTAACAGTGTTTCAATGCCCAGAAAGTTGTGGAAGGAGCTGGAGCAGGTGAGAGCAGGCCTGCTGGGAAACTCAGATAAACATGCCTTTCTTTTATGGGAACCACTTAATTGATGGCTTTACAGTCTCTTTATAAAATTTGGAAGTCCAATACAGGAAAAAACTGCCTTTGGAGGGTAAAACAAGTGATTTCATGGAAATCAAATTTTGAAAATGCTGTGGTTGCAATCCTAATGTCAGATAAAACATATACTTTGAAAGAGAGGCCATAATGAAGGAGGGATAATTCCTAATGCTAAAGGGATCAACTCATCAAGAGGGTAAAACCCTTGTAAACATTTGTGGATGCAAAGTAGGAGGACCTGAGTATATAAGCAAATATTGGTGCACATGAAGGCAGAGGTTGGTCTTTCCCCTCTGGGATCTTTGTATTTTGTTTGTTGACTTGGGAAAATAGGGATACAGATGCTTCAAGACCTGTGACTTGAAATCACTTTTTCTCATCTGATAGACTGTATTTTCCCCGTGGTGCTAGAGTCTTTGCACGGAACATACATTTTTTAAATATATATATTTTCTTGATTGTTTTACAGAGAGGAAGGGATAGAGAGTTAGAAACATTGAACAGCCGCCTCCTGCACACCCCCTACTGGGGATGTGCCTGCTACCAAGATACATGCCCTTGACTGGAATTGAACCTGTGACCCTTCAGTCCGCAGGCCGACACTCTACCCGCTGAGCCAAATATAGCCAAACCGGTCAGGGCCAGAGTATACATTTTGATGATGAGGTATTTAACCTTTCTCTGTTTTTGTGTTGCTGTCATAGTTCAAACTATTGTAAAATCCAAGATCATGAAGAATTAGCCCTATGTTTTTATGTCAGAGTTCTTACATTTAGCTCATGTATGGCTTCTTTGTCTTGGATAAATCAACCATTTTTACTGCAGTCACCTGCTCAATGACAGTCCCTAGCTGAACACCAAGGTTTTTTGTGGGAAGGACATGCAGAGAATAACAAATGGTTACCGTTCAAAAATCACATTCATGATACATTTTAACACTAATTATGTCACTTAAAAGCCCATTTTGAACCTTAGTTTTATTTTTTATTTATTTATTTTTTAAAAATATGTTTTATTGATTTTTTACAGAGAGGAAGGGAGAGGGATAGAGAGTTAGAAACATCGATGAGAGAGAAACATCGATCAGCTGCCTCTTGCACACCCCCAACTGGGGACATGCCTGCAACCAAGGTACATGCCCTTGACTGGAATCGAACCTGGGACCCTTCAGTCGGCAGGCTGACGCTCTATCCACAGAGCCAAACCGGTCAGGGCTGAACCTTAGTTTTATATGTGAACTTTCCATTTTGTTACCAGTTATTCATACTTTTGAGTCCGAAACACCCTGAGGTTACATTGATTCTGTAACCTCAGATGCATTCATACAATCAGGCAAAAGTGTTTCTCCTATCAGTGTTGTTTTTTCCCATAGATTCCTGGGGATTTGTGCACATTAATACATCACTTCATATGTAGTCTCTTTGTTCCTGGTTTGTATTGAGCTGTCAGGGCATCCATCCAGATGGGGCCTCTGAGCAATCCTTATTGACCAACCTGGCTGATAGTCCAGAGCCTACTTGCAGGTTCTACTCTATGTGTGAATAGACACCCCTTCACAACATAATCACCTCATCAAAACCTGTGGCTGAGTTCCACGTTACTGCCTCCTGTAGGGACGTGTGGTAAGAATGTTAATTTCCGCCGAAACCGGCTTGGCTCAGTGGATAGAGCGTCGGCCTGCGGACTGAAGGGTCCCGGGTTCGATTCCGGTCAAGGGCATGTGCCTGGGTTGTGGGCAACACTCTAACCCACTGAGCCGCACCTGCTGAGCTGTAGATGCTCTTTGAAGGGACATATAATAAATTTGAAGTTACATTATATGAGATATGACTGACAAACATCACGATGTAAGGAAGTTTATCTGAAAGGTCTTTCTAACCCTGTCCCATTTGGCTCATTTCTTTGCCTGTAGTGCCCTTTACGAAAAGGTTGCAGGTTTGATTCCTGGTCCCGCAAATGCCTGAATTGAGGGTGTGATTCCAAATATCAGGACATGTTAGGGAGGCAAACAATTTGTTTGTCCTGCACATGGATCTTTCTCTCCATCTCTGCCTTCCTCTCTAAATTCAGTTTTAAAAAAGACTTAAATAATATCTTCAAAGTAAGGTATTTTCCAGCTCCCGGAGGCCCCAGACAGCTGCCCTGCCAGCTGGAGGCACCTGTGTGTAGGAGCCTAAGTGAAAGCAGCAGAGAAGGGCTCAGCCACCCTGGAGTTATGTGCAATGATGAATTTTGCTTGTTTTAAGCCACTAAACTTTGAGTGTTTTATGCCACAACAAAGACTAGTTGTAAGAGAAAAGAGTTCCTGAGGTTGACCTGCTCAGTAATAAAAACCTAATGCATGTGACTTGGCCTTGGGACTGGCTAGTGGATAGAGGCTGAAAGGAGACTGTTAGTGGACCCTGCAAGTGAAGGAACTAGATGGAAGTCTGGAAGGACAGGAAATGTTGTTTTGTTTTGGGAAATCATGTTTTATCTAGTGAAAATATTGACAAACCTTTTGCTAATAGCACATGAAGCAGAACAACCACCTGGACAACCCGTAGACGCATAAGAAATATTGAAGTATTGTTGCATTACAAGAATCCCTTTTGGGGTGGTTTTGGGGCTGCCCCCTCGCTCCTGCCCCGCCCCCCCTCCCTCTGTCCCTGCACAGGCCTGGCCGGCGGGCTCGGCCCCGCCCCCATCGCGGAGCCGCTCAGCTCAGGCTCTGGCCCCGCCCACCCCGCAGGGAGGCGCATGCGCAGTTCCTTGCAGACGCGGAAGCGGACGTGGAGGGGAAGGTGGCGGTTTCCCCTGAGGAGGGTGTTTGTCTTTAAAGCTGAGGCTCCCCGTCCCCCTCCCCGCAGGGAAGGCTGAGGGCGCTGCCGGCGCTGAAGTCCTTGTTGGGGTCCCCGCCCCGGAGCCTCTCTCAGCGGTGAGTCCGCGTCCCGGGAGGCTGCGCGGTGCGGGCGCCACGTTCCTTTGGGAGGAAACGGAGGCCCCGGCCCGTGGTCTCTCCGCCTGTGGCTGTGGCCACCGCCTGCCGCGCGGTTTTCCCGCTGAAAACCGTTCCCGGGGCCGCCGGTCCTCCCCGCGGGGCTGAGAGTCTGGGTCAGGGGGTTCCCGCCCTTTGCGCCCCTCCCCCAAGAGCCCGGATGGCTCCAGGCCTGGGGGTCTGCACCCCCCTCCTAGGCCCACCCCCATTTAATAAGGGGTCTGCCTGCCCGGGGAGCACAGTGTCCATGGGGGGCTCAGGGGGAGGACGCGGTGTCCCCTGAAGAGGCGACCTGCCCGCAGGGAGGGGCTTTGTGGGCGCGGTGACTGCGGGGGGCGGGGGCCCAGGCTGGGGGGTCAGGAGAGGGAGTGAGAGACAGACACGTGGGCGGGAGGAAGGGCAGCGAGGGGTCCACAGAGAGGGGCCCATAGGGGTGTGGGGGGGACTGGACGGGACGGTAGGTGTGAGGGGGTCACTCGGGAAAGTGGCCTGAGGAGGAAGGAAGCGGAGACACAGGGAGGAGGGGGAGCCCAGAGGGAGGAAGGGGGGCTGAGAGGGAGCGGGTCCTGGGGAGCAGAAGTGGGGGCCGCACAGGAGGAGGCACTTGAGACAGAGACACGGGTTCAGAGGAGAAGAGTTGGGGAGCGAGTGCAGGACAGAAAGGGGGGCTCAGGGATGAGGGAGCAGAGGGAGCAGCCCTGAGTCAGCAGCTGTGGGAGCGGGACCGACGGGAACAGGCAGCAGAGGGGCCGCGGGCGTGGGGAGGGGAAGACGCAGACGTGTGTGGAGATGGAGCCTCAGAGACCAGGAGAAAGAGCCCCTGAAGGGAAGGAGGTTTCAGGAGTTTCATGGTCCAGGTGTAGGACAGACAGAGAGAAAAGGGGACAATGAGCAGGGAGAGGGGGACACAGGAAAGGACCACAGTGGAGGGAAAGGGAGCAGGAGACAGAGACAGATCCACAGACAGAAATACATGTAGTGGGAGGAGGGGAACCCTGATCTGGGTGAGGGGTGAGCAGATGGGATCGTAGATGGTTAATTTTGATATATTGGCTTGTGGCTCTATATGTTTAATTTAACAACTAAGTTGTTTAAACAGATTTGAATGAGAATTACAAATCTCCAGTTCAGAAGGCTTGCAAATTGTATAATTATTTGTTTCCATTTGCAACCTTTATTCACAAAGAGTGAGAGACTGGTTTGTTCCTGATGGGTCTCTCGTCATTTTCTTTGATGGTCAGAAAGAGGTGACCTGGGACAAGAAATGACTGAGTCTGCCCCCAGATGATGCTTTATCAAGGAATATTAGAAGCATCAATCTTTTTTTGTGATCCATGGATTTGCTTTTTCTACCTCTGATATTTAATTAATGTACATGGTCATTAACTTCTGAAATCAAACTTGGTGACATCTCACACTCACCTATTATAATATTTTTCTTACTGTAAGGTTGTCTCCACATTTTTAAAGCTTTAAACCTAGAAATAATTACATTAAAAAGAAACAACCCTAATTGTTTTTGTTTTTAATATATTTTTATTGACTTTTTACAGAGAGGAAGGGAGAGGGATAGAGAGCCAGAAACATCGATGAGAGAGAAACATCAACCAGATGCCTCCTGCACACCTCCCCACTGGGGATGTGCCCGCAACCAAGGTATATGCCCCTGACCAGAATCAAACCTGGGACCTTACAGTCCGCAGGCCGACGCTCTATCCACCGAGCCAAACCGGTTTTGGTTGTTTTTCGTTTTTAATATATTGTGTGCCCCTGGCCGGTTTGGCTCAGTGGATTGAGCGTCAGCCTTCCGACTGAAGGGTCCCAGGTTTCTATTCTGGTCAAGGGCATATGCCCAGGTTGCAGGCTTGATCCCCAGTAGGGAGCTTGCAGGAGGCAGCCAATCAATGGTCCTCTCTCATCATTGATGTTTCTGTCTCTCTCTCCCTCTCCCTTCCTCTCTGAAAGCAAGAAAAAAAAATTTTTTTTTTTAAATAAGTATATTGTGTATAGTTCAGATTCTGAACCCTGCATCCTTTGTACTGTCTATCATACCTTGAGACATCCATTAGCACTTAGTAGTATGAGGCAGTCTCATTGTGGACTTGGTAAGGATGTCAATGATCTTTTTTTAAAATATATTTTTATTGATTTCAGAGAGAGAAAGGTAGTGGGAGAGAGAGATTGAAACATCAATGATGAGAGAGAATCACTGTTTACCTGCCTCCTGCACCCCCCTACTGGGGGTTGAGCCTGAAACCCATGCATGTGCCCTTGACCGGAATTGAACCTGAGACCCTTCACCCTGCAGGCTGACACTCTCTCCATTGAATGAAACCGGAAAGAGCAGGATGTCAATGATCTCAATAGTCAGGCACTAGTTGTGTGAGTTGGTCCAGTGTTTAGCACCTCTTTCCTTCCCTTCATGTGATTTGTTGTCGGTGAGCCACAAAGGAGCCGTTCCCCTAAGTCCCTCTTGTCCATTCTCTGAAAATATTGAAGGATGGACCAGATTGAACTGGAACTTGGTTCCCTCAGAGCCCCTCTATTCATGGTGAACTCATTTGATGAGCATATTTCAATAGCTAACTTTCTCCAGTGGCTTTAGCATGAAGATCTAGTCTCCGTAATTTCCTTGGACAAGAAGAAGGAAATCTGCCTGTGAAACCTGCACGTGTACAAGTTCCTGCTTCATCCCCTCCCACTACGTAGAGGTCTCAGGGGTGCTGGGTCTTTTTTTTTTTTTTTTTAAATATATATTTTATTGATATTTCACAGAGAGGAAAGAAGAGAGATAGAGAGTTAGAAACATCAATCAGCCGCCTCCTGCACACCTCCCACTGGGGATGTGCCCACAACCAATGTACATGCCCTTGACCGGAATCAAACCTGGGATCCTTCAGTCCGTACGCCGACGCTCTATCCACTGAGCCAAACCAGTTACGGCGGGTGCTGGGTCTTATGTCTGGTATCTAGCGCTACTGAAAACAGCTCTGGGGGCGCTTCCCAGGCTCTAGGAGGGAACTAGTTAAAGATGGTATGTCATGGGCCCCCAGTGCAGGCTTTTTCAGCGGAGGTAAGGGGTGTTGTATTGGGTTTGGGGATACAGCGGAACAGCACATGCTCTCATTGCTATAGGAGTTTGTGGAATTCTTTGGAAGGACAGACACAGGAAGACAGAATAAAACACCTCAAAATGTGGTCTCCATGTAGGAACTCATTGTTCCCGACTCTCTCCTGTGATAAAGGACAGGAGTGGGTGGCCTTTTTCTCATTTCCAGGTTCTTCTGACTGTGACTGTGAGGGGAGCTAATTAAGGGCCTGGTTCAACACCTTTGAAGGCACGTTCTGTGACTCCTCAACGTACTGTCACCTGAGGAAACATCCCAGACCCCTATCGCAACCCGGAAACAAATGGCTGCTTCTCAGGTAAAAGATATGTCCTATGTCAGAGGCTGTGTTTGCTTTTTCTTGAACATCTGTTGATATATTTCTCTTTCTCTTCCCACACCTGTGTCTCCTCTGTTGCCCCTGTTATAGTCTGTTCTGTTACCCTCAACTGGCTGACTCTCACTGCTGCTTCTCCCTCTGCTCTGTCATCCCTAAACCCCAACAAATCACATGAAGGGAAGGAAAGAGGTGCACTTGCTCCCCCCAATTCTTCTCTTCTGAACCTGTCTCTATCTGAAGTACCTCCCTCTTTGTTACCCCCATTTCTGTTCACCAGAACCCCTCTTCCTCTCAGCTGCCCTTCATCTCTCTAGTGCTCCTTCCTCTCCATATTTCTCTACTTCTGATGTTCTTGTTTTTCCAGGTCATTTTCCTGTTCTTATTTCTTTCCTTTTTTCTTATGATAATCTGTGTCAGCAATTTCCATATTTCCCTCTCTCTTTTTAAAAATATGTTTTATTTCAGAATGGAAAGGAGAGGGAGAGACAGATAGAAGCATCATTGAGCGGAGAGAATCATTGATCAGCTGCCTCCTGCACACCCCACACTGGGGATTGAGCCCACAACCTGGTGTGTGTCCGGACCAGGAGTGACCTTTTGGTGCATGGGTCAGTACTCAACCACTGAGCGACACTAGCTGGACCAGGCAGAATAATCCTGTTCTAAGGTTACTCATAGTAAATTTCCAACTGGAATGGTAGTTCCTATGTGTCCCATTCTATGAGATCTGTATTCCAGCAGCAAACCTATTTAGTTCAAATTCCGTATGAATTTTTTCTTGTGTTTTATTTTTCTGTGTATTCAGAAGTATGGCGCATGATGAGGAAACATTGGCATCACAGGTAAAAAATGAGCTTATGACACATGTGGAAACACAGGCCCCATCTGAGAACCTGGATCAGAATCTGTATCTTTTCAGAAGTATATTTTGTTGTGGTCTGCTTCACACTTGAGAAGAAGTCCATATACTTCCAACCAGCATGACATTGCCAGCTGAAAAATATATACCACTGACTCTGAACAATGCAAATGCAGCACTCAGAAATCCATATGCCTGTTTCCATGCCTTAATTTTATTTAATGTATTTATTTCTTGAAATATATTTTTGTTGATTTCAGAGAAGAAGGGAGATAGACAGAGAGAGACATCAATGAAGAGAGAGAGAATCATTGATTGGCTGCCTCCTTCACAACCCCTACTGGGGATCCAGCCTGCATCCCAGGCATGTGCCCTTGACTGGAATCGAACCTGGGACTCTTCGGTCCACAGGTTGACACTCTATCCACTGAGCCAAACTGGCTAGGGCTATGCCTTAATTTTAAAGTTTATTTCTTGTAAAGTAAAATCTGTAAATCTGTATTGTGAATTTGTGGACATGTGTCAGTGTCAGAAAACATATCAGAGAATGTTACTGGGGCAAAGATATCTTATTGGGTGATTCAGGATACTCCCCTAGATCCAAACCTCTTTTAACAGTGTTTTCATGTTGGGTGACATTGTGAACTCATCTGGTAACCTCTTGGTAGTCCTGTTTTTTCTTTCAGGGACCGGTGACCTTCAGGGATGTGGCCATAGATTTCTCTCAGGAGGAATGGGAATGCCTGGACCCAGCTCAGCAGAAATTGTACCTGGATGTGATGTTGGAGAACTACAGCAACCTGGTGTCCGTGGGTGAGGATGACTTCCTTCCTGAGTTCCTACTCCTCCACAGGGTTTTGTTTCCTTTATTATTTTAACATCTCTGAGGGTTATTTTAACATCTTCTGCTTTCTATGCTAGATTCTTGCTCTCAAGGAACAAATTGGGCACTAGCTGTTTGGCTCATTGGATAGATCACGGGCCTGCAGACTGAAAGGTCCCAGGTTTGATTCTGGTCAAGGCCAATGCCCGGGTTGGTGGTTCACTCCCCAGTAGGGGGCGTGGAGGAGACATTCTATCAATAGTTCTCTATCATTGATGTTTCTATCTCTCTCTTCCTCTCCCTTCCCCTCTGAAAGCAATGAAAAAATATGTATTTTTAAATGGGAACAAATTGGGGGACCTTGGGTGTTGAAAACTTTGTGACGTATATTAATTAGGAACTCAGAGTTTGCACACTTTACAAGTTGTCTATAGTAATTAAGGTACTATCAGAAAATAATATATTAGAAAATCATTTTCTGGAATATTCTAACATTCTACCATGTCTTCTGGCTATAGTACAAACTGGATTGATAATGGGAAAGCCTCTATCAAAATTTACACTCCATTTTCTTTTATTTTTTGACTAGATGCCCGGTGCACAAAAATTTGTGCAATGGGGGGGAGGGGAGGGGGAAGGGGTCCCTCAGCCGGGCCTGTGCCCTCTCGTAGTTTGGGACCCCTCCGGAGATAATGACCTGCTGGCTTAGGCCCGTTCCCGGGTGGCAGAGGGCAGGCCCAATTCCTAGGTGCAACCCCTGGTCGGGCTCAGAGCAGGGCCGATTGGGGATTTGGGGCGCCACCCCCTGTCATGCACAGAGCAGGGCGGATCGGGAGGTTGCATGCCACCCCTAGTCACGCTCAAGGTAGGGCCGATTGGGGGGTTGGGGCACCGCCCCCTGTCACACTCAAGGCAGGGTCGATAGGGAGGTTGTGGCGCCACCTCCTGTCACGCACAGAACGGGGCCCATCAGGGGGGTTGGGGCTCCGTACCCTGTCACACACAGAGCCACAGGGCGATCAGGGGGTTGGGGAGCTCCCCCCTATCAGGCACAGAGCAGGGCTGATCAGGGGGTTGGGGCGCCTTCCCCTGTCATGAACCGAGCAGGGTGGATAGGGAGGTTGTGGCCCCGCCCCCTGTCCCACACAGAGCCACAGGGCGATCAGGGGGTTGGGCTCTGCCCCCTGTCACACTGATCCCGGTGCAGGAAGGCATATTACCCTTTTACTATATAGGATAGAGGCCTGGTGCATGGGTGGAGGCCGGCCGGTTTGCCCTGAAGGGTGTCCTGGGTCAGGGTGGGGGTCCCCACTGGGGTGCCTGGCCAGTCTGGGTGAGGGGCTGTGGGCCGTTTTCAGGCTGGCGGGTGACTGAAGCTCCCAACCTGTCCTTTTTTCCTTTTTTTTTTTTATTCTGGGCTAGCGTTAGCTCTGAGGCTCGGCTCCAGCTATGAGACCTCCGCTGCTGAAAGCAGGTTTCTGGCCTTTGTTTACCTTCTGTATTTGAAACAATGTTGCGATCCTGCTGTATGAAGCCTGGCTGATTGAAAGCTGGTTTCTGGGGTTTTGTTTAGATTCTGTATTTGTTGCAATGTTTCTTAGCAGCTGAGAGGCTGGCAAGGCCGGCAGGGAACCTGGCTTCCTCACTGGAGCAAGCAAGCAAGCCTCCCTGTTCGCATCAGCTGCCTGGCTGCTGGCCGCCATCTTGGTTGGGAGTTAATTTGCATATCTTAGTGATTAGCCAATGGGAAGGGTAGCAGCTGTACTGCTAATTACCATGTTTCTCTTTTATTAGATAGGATTTTTTAAGATTTAGTTGATTCCAGGGAGGAAGGGAAAGTGAGAGAGACATACGAACTTCAGCTGGGCATTGACTGATTTTTTTGTATGTGCCCTGACCATGGGTGGGTATAACTTTGTGAATTTGTGTTCTCTGTATAAATCGCCAGGATATGGAACCATTGTGTTACCTGGTACTTGTTTGTAAATATTAGAAAACCCTCCATTGTGTTTTGTTAGTGGCTGCACCAGTGTTTTTATAATTTTGATGACAGTGTATGAATGTTCTCATTTCTCCACTTCATTGGTAATACATGTCGTTGGCATCCTGTTAGGTGTTCATTAGTATTTCATGGCGGTGTCCATTTGCATTTCTCTGATGAAGAATGAGTTGCACATCATTTTTTTTTTTTTAATCCAAAATGTGTTTATTGGGGTGGTTTCCCACTCATCCTGATTTGAGGTGCGTTTAGTGCTGCTTCCTTCTGAAGGAGCATCCTTCTGTAAGCCTTGCTTTTCTTCCTGTTGGCTGACAGAGAACAGTGGAGCAACCAACGCACAAAACTACCGTTTGTGCATGGCTAAAGACGGTGGTGATTTTGTAGCATCCTGTGCACTTCACATCCATGAAGTAGGAATTGGGGCTCTGCACTAGGCGCTTCTTCTTGTGCTTCCTCTTCTCCTCCTCCGGGGAGGGGTGCAGGAGGTCCTTGGCGAGAGGCATGTCGTCGCGGGGAGGCCGTCACCCCCGGAGAGGGGAGTTGCACAGCATTTAATATGTCTATTGCACATCTATATTCAGATCCTTTGCCCATTTTTCAATCATACTGTCTTTTTGGTGTTAAGATGTGTGAGTTCCTTATATATTTGGGATCTTTAGCTTTTGAGGATGTAACATTGCTTGGCTTTTGTTGTTGTTGTTGTTACTTGGTGGTTTCTCTGGTATGTCAAACTTATTCTTCTGTAGTCTCATTTCTTTATTTTTTTAGTTTCTTTGTTATTTCTAGGAAGATATATTCAAACCAGTATTTTTAAGAGTGATGGTAAAGTTCATTGACTATGTTTCTTAGAGAGAAACATGGATCAGCTGCCTCCTGCATGACCCCTGCTGGTGATGTGCCCACAACCAAGGTACATGCCCTTGACTGGAATTGAACCTGGGACCTTTCAGTCCGCAGGCCGACATTCTATCCACTGAGCCAAACCGATTAGGGCTGGACATTTTTTAAATTGTGTTACTTCTTTTTTCTTTTTTCTTTTTTTTTTAAATATATTTTATTGATTTTTTACAGAGAGGAAGGGAGAGAGATAGAGAGTTAGAAACATCGATGAGAGAGAAACATCGGTCAGCTGCCTCCTGCACATCTCCTACTGGGGATGTGCCCGCAACCCAGGTACATGCCCTTGACCGGAATCGAACCCGGGACCCCTCAGTCCGCAGGCCGACGCTCTATCCACCGAGCCAAACCGGTTTCGGCAGGGTTACTTCTTTTTTCATGTTGACTTGTAAAAGGTCTTTAAATATTATAGATATTAAGTACTTATCAGATAATATACTTAGCAGACATTTTTCCCCATTTCAGAGTTTGTATTATGAATGCACTGACAATTTGCTTTAATGTGAAGTTATTTCTAAAGTATATGGGGTGTAATGCCTTTTGACTATTTTGTTTACCTTTCCACTTAGTACTATAATAAAAAATGAAATATCATAAAAACTTTTCTATATGACCTAGCCGGATTGGCTCAGTGGATAGAGTATCAACCTGTGGACTGAAGGGTCCTGGGTTCAATTCCAATCAAGGTTGCATGAGCAGGATGGAGGCTCCATCCCCACTATGGGCCATGCAGGAGGCAGTCAATCAGTGAATCTCTTAATCTTTGTATCTCTCTCTCCTTCTCCCTTCCCCTCTAAAAGCAATAAAAATGTATTTTAAAAACCCTAAACACATTTCTATAACTCCTCTTTTTATAGATTGAGTTATTACTAGTTTAATGTTTCAATCTTTTATCCATTTTGGTTTAATATTTGTATATGATGTTTATAACAGTTCAACTGCATTCATTCCTTTACCAGTAGACATCTGAGTATCTCAACACTATCCATATATGTGAGAGTATCCTTTACTTCTTTGGTGGTATAAGCACCCATGTACAAGATCATTTTACCTCATGCATGAGAAGTTCTAAGTAGGTTCTTTATTCTACAGTGCTTCCTTTTTGTACTTGCTGTTAATCCACACATGAGCACATTTTTTCCATTGATTTTCAGAGAGAGTGGAAGGGTGGGAAGAAGGACAGGGGGGAGAGAGGGAAACATCGATGTGAGAGAGACACATCGACTGGCCCCCTTATGCTCATGCCTCTACATAGGTGGGGTGGGAATTTGCAAATGAGGTATGTGCCTTTAAGAGGAATTGAACCAGCCATCCTGAAGTGCACAGGATGATGCTCTAACCCTGAGACACACTGGCCAGGGCCTACAGTGCTCCTTTATTTACCTGTGTCTTATTGTGTAAATGATACTTTTTGGATCACACAAGTTTTGAATTTTTTTTTTTTTTTTACAGAGAGGAAGGGGGAGGTATAGAGAGTTAGAAATATTGATGAGAGAGAAACATAGATCAGCTGCCTCCTGCACACCTCCTACTGGGAATGTGCCTGCAACTAAGGTATATACATGCCCTTGACCAGAATCGAACCTGGGACCTTTCAGTCCACAGGCTGACGCTCTATCCACTGAGCCAAACCAGTCAGGGCTGAAATATTTTTTGAAATCAGGAAGCGTGATGCCTTTAAGGTTATACTGTCTCTCCCATGTTTGTTTTGGTTCCCCTGGTGTCCTGTGTCATTTCTTACCCATTTTAGGATGAGGTTTGCTAATTTTCTGAAAAGTGTCATTGGGACGTGGATAGTGATGGCTTTGAATGTTTATGTCAACCTGGGGTACTCGTGACAGCTTACACTATTAGCATTCCAATTTAAGGTCAGTGCATGTGTAGTTCATGTAATGAAGTTATGTAATCACAGCCAACACTATTATTATTGATTTTAGAGAAAGAGAGAAATATTGGGGGTTGGGTGGGGGGAGAGAGAGAGAGAGAGGTACATTTATTTCCCCACTTAGTTATGCATTAATTGGTGACTTTTTATTTTATTTTTATTTCATTTCATTTTTTTAATTTTTTTTTTTTGGTGCCGTGATTCAGATGCGACATTGGTGACTTTGTAGTGTGCCCTGAGCAGACATCAAAGCTGCAATGTTTTGGTCTGGGGACCACACTAAACAACTGAGCTACTCCTGCAAGGCGAGAATGTCCTTTTCTTATCTGTAGTTTAGGCACCCTTGGTGAAGATCTTTAGACCTTCCCAGGAGAATGTCTATGTAGGTCTTTTATTCTACCTTCCTACATTATTTCTCATAATGTCTGTATCACAGGTTTTTTATTTCTTTGTTTATAATTTTTTGTGTTTTTTTAAATTGATTTCAGAGAGGAAGGGAGAGGAAGAGATAGTTAGAAACATCAATGAGGAGAGAGAATCATTGATAGGCTGCCTCTTACATGTCCCCAACTGGGGATCAAGTCCGCAACCCGCCCATGTGCCCTTGACAGGAATCAAACCTGGGACTTTTCAGTTCACAGTTTGGCACTCTATCCATTGAGCGATACCGGCTAGGGCTGCATTATAGTTTTTTGATAACAGAAGCTTTGAACCTTTGAAGTATGTTTTACAATCAGGAAGCCTGAAGACTTTAATTTCATACATTCTTTTCTTTTCGTTTTCAAATATATTTTATTGATTATTTGCAGAGAGGATGGGAGAGGGATAGAGAGTTAGAAACATCGAACAGAGAGAAACATCAATAGCTGCCTACTGTACACCCCCCAATAGGGATGTACCTGCAACCAAGGTACATGCCCTTGACTGGAATTGAACCTGGGACCGTTCAGTCCGCAGGCTGACGCTCTAGCCACTGAGCCAAAGCATTTTGGGCCGCACATTCTTTTCTTGATTGACTTGATTACATGGTGTCCTGTGACATTCACATTCATTTTAGAAAGAGCTTTTCTATTTCCACTAGAGGTGTCACTGGGACTTTGATAGGGATTGCTTTGTATGTTTAGGTCACTTTAGGTACTAATGACAGCTGATACTTTTATTTTATTTTTTATTGTTTTATTGCTTAAAGTATTACAAAGAGTATTACATATGTCTCCTTTTTTCCCCGCCCTTGACAATCCCCTGGCCTCCCCTACCCCCCAGTGTCTTATGTCCTTTGGTTATGCTTATATGCATGCATACAAGTCCTTCGGTTGATCTCTTACCCTCCCTTCCTGCTCCCCAACCCTCCCCGGCCTTCCCGCTGTAGTTTGACAGTCTGTTCAAGGCTGCTCTGTCTCTGTATCTATTTTTGTTCATAAGTTTATAATGGTCTTTATTATCCATAAATGAGTGAGATCATGTGGTATTTTTCCTTCATTGACTGGCTTATTTCACTTAGCATAATGCTCTCCAGTTCCATCAATGCCGTTGCAAATGGTAAGAATTCCTTCTTTTTTACAACAGCATAGAATTCCATCGTGTAGATGTACCACAGTTTTCTAATCCATTCATCTATTGATGGGCACTTGGGCTGTTTCCAGATCTTAGCTATGGTGAATTGTGCTGCTATGAGCATAGGGGTGCATATATCCTTTCTGATTTGTGTTTCTGTTTTCTTGGGTTATATTCCTAGAAGTGGGATTACGGGGTCAGATGGGAGTTCCATTTTTAGTTTTTTGAGGAAACTCCATACTGTCTTCCAGAGTGGCTGCACCAGTCTGCATTCCCACCAGCAGTGCACAAGTGTTCCTTTTTCTCCACATCCTCTCCAGCACTTGTTGTCTGTTGATTTGTTGATGAGCTTCTTCGATTTTTGTGAGTTTTAAATTTTTTATTATTTTTTAAAAATATATTTTATTGATTTTTCACAGGGAGGAAGGGAGAGGGATAGAGAGTTAGAAACATCGACCAGCTGCCTCCTGCACACCTCCTACTGGGGATGTACCCGCAACCAAGATACATGCCCTTGACCGGAATCAAACCTGGGACCTTTCAGTCCACAGGCCAACGCTCTATCCACTGAGCCAAACCGGTTAGGGCTTGTGTGAGTTTTTTCTTCCCTATATCAGGGAATTTTTCTGTCATTATTTTTTCAAACAGGTTTTCTATTCCTTGCTCAGTTTCCTCTCCTTCTGGCACCCCTATTATGCGGATGTTGTTTCATTTTGTCTTGTCCCAAAGTTCTCTTAGGTTCTCCTCCTGCTTTTTAATTTTATTTTCTAGAAGCTGCTCTGCTTGGGTATTTTTTCGTACCTCGTCTTCTAGCTCACTGATGTGGTCCTCTGCTTCTTCTAGTCTACTGTTGATGCTTTCTATTGAGTTCTTTATAGCAGTGATGTCATTTTTCATTTCTTCTTGGTTCTTCTTCATTATCTCTTGGTTCTTACACATATTGTTGAATTTGTCTTCCATTCTTTTCATCCACCTTATGACCATTTCTCTGAATTCTTTCTCTGACAGGTTGCTTGCCTCCAATGCCCCCATTTTGTTTACTTCCTTTTCTGGTGATGCCTGTTTTTCTTTCATATGTGGGCTGTTTCTTTGTCTCCCCATGATCTCTCTTTTCCAGGTGTTTGGTTATGTAGTTCTCTCTCTGCTGCATTGATTTAAAGGCACAAAATATAACACAACAAGGCACAAAGCACAAGGTACTGAACACAAATGTATTCATGATACTAATAACCCCAAATAAAGATGACCACCAGATCAAAGAGAATTAGGGGATAGGGAAGAAAAAGGAGGGGAAAAAAGGAAAAAGAGGAGTGCAAAAATGAAATTGGGAAAAGGAAAAAAAAAAAAGAGAGAAAAGAAAGAGAATGAAATAGAAGAGGGGAAGAAACTATTTATATGTGGAGACAACTCCAATAGAACAGCCACTAATCCCAACAAATTCCAGCAACAGAATGCAAACTATAAACAACAATTGATATCAAGTGAGGCGAAGGAAAACAAGAGCAAAAAAAAATCGGAAAAGAAAAATAAAACAAAACAAACAAAAAAATAGAAAGAAAAAGCAAAACAATCTCACAAACAAGCATTAAAAACACCCCCAATATACTGAACAATCAAGTAAACAACAACCAAATGACAGAAAGAAAAAAAATTTTGGATATTGAAGAAAGAGAAGAGAGAGGTGTATATGGAGTTAGAGCAAGGGATTGGAAATTAGATATATAAGTATGGTGAAATTTTAGCAGGGATTAAAAAGAAGGAATAGGAAAAATCTAAAGCAGGAATAGGGTAAGAGAAACAGAACCACAAAAGGGGAAAAGTGAGGAGGAGAGTTTTGGTAAAGGTAAAGTTGAGGTAAAGTAAAATGATGCTAAAGGAAAGATGAAAATAGAATGTAAAACACTAATCCCAAAATAAGATAAAGAGAAAATATAATGACACTTTAAAAAAAGGTAAAATGGTAGTAGTAATAATACTGGTTAAAAATAAAAATGTAGTAATTAAAAAGGTAAAATCAGGTGATGAAAAAAGAAAAAAATTAGTTTCTTAAGTAAAAGGTGAAAAATAAATAAATAAATAAAAATGTGCAGTAGTGAAGGTCCTTCAGTTCCTCTACTCTTCTGTTTGACACGCCTTAGTCCTGTCAGGTATTCAGGAGAGTGTTGAAGTTCCCTGTGATACACTGTTCCTCTGTGTTGTAAGCCACAGTCCTGATTTTAAAGCAGGCAGTATTTGTTTCCCAGACTGCCGTTATTTGTGTTTACAGAAGAGTCTGTGGTTCAGCCTCTGGGTGGCAGTGTTTCTGGATTGACCCCCGAGGCTATAAGTCCTCTCTAGCCAGTATTTTCGGAGAGCTGTTTCTGCCATAGAGCTGTTTCTTTGATTGTTACTCCCAGCTTTGATTCCCAGGTTCCACAAAAACAACTTTTCCCTGCAGTCTCTGCGAGTGACCCCAATTGGGCGATCCTACGTATTGGGTTTAATAATCAAACGCAAAGATTTAAGGGGGAGAGAGAAAAAAAAAGGGCCTGAGGAGGTGTGCGAGCTCTCGCAACCCTCCACCGTCTAGCTCTGTGTGCAGTCTCTTCCTCACGACCTCTCTCCCTTGGCACTAAGCAGCCAGTACACTGGCAAAATCCGAGGCTGCCTCTTTGCACCCAGTCCAGCTATGGCCTTATTTTTAGCTTTCCCTTCTGGCGGCAGCCCTGTGAGACCCCTTTCCCACTCACGGATCACGCTGGCCCCAATGGCCACAGACCTTGTGGGGCGCAGACTACCCCTGCATGCGTTCCTCTCTCCAACCTGAATTGAAAACCACACCCTTATCAAGGCAAAATCTGACCTTTCCATGTGGAGGAGCAGGGCTCCACTGAGTCCACGTATTCGCGCTGCTTTAGATCCAGTGTTTCTGGGTCAGTAGCCAATTCCTGGATGCCGTGGTTGAAGGTCGCTGGATGTATACGCTTCCGAAAACAGCCACTCAAGATGACGAGGACTCCGCGGCTGAGCCAGCTGTTCGGGGAGTTTTCAGCCGCCGTCTCCAACAGTCCCCTTTCTCCAGGAGTCCTCTGCCTTTCCCGGCTGCAAACTGTCTCCCAGCTGAATTTCCTCTGCCTATTTGGGCTAGATGTTACTTGGTTCAGCTGCTCACCCTGTCTCCTCCAGGACAAGGCACGGGACACGTCCGTCTATACCGCTGCCATTTTCTCCCCCTCAAGAGTTTCTTATATTCTCTTCATATTTCCTCATATTTATTGGCTTCTTGGAATCACAATTTTAATTTATGTACAAATTATTTGATTATTTATTATTTTTTAAATGTATTGTTATTGATTACAGAGAGGAAGGAAAGGGGAGAGAGAGAGAGAGAGAGAGAGAGAGAGAGAGAGAGAGAGAGAGAACATCAATGAAGAAAGAAAATCATTGATTGGCTTCCTCCTGCCTGATCGGATATTGAGCCTTCAATCCAGGTTTTTAACCTGACTTGGAACCAAACTGACCACCCAGTTCATAGATTGAAGCTCAACTACTGAGCCACTGCTTCCAGGCAAATTTTTTTTTCTCATCCTTTTTTAAAAATTATTTTTTAAAATCTTTATTGTTGAGATTATTACAGATGTCCCTCTTCCCCCTCTCCTTCGTTCCCCTCCACCCGTTTCCCACTCCACCACCGGCCCTCGCCCCACCCTATTGTACATATCCATAGGTACTGCATTCATGCATATAAGACTTTGTCTAAACTCTTCCCGCACCCCCCACAGCCCCTTCCCTCTGAGAATCGTCAGACTGTTTCATTTCCATGCCCTTGATTCTATTACATTCACCAGTTTATTCTGTTCATCACATTTTTTATTCATTTGACTTTTAGATTTTCTTGTTAATAGATACATATTTGTTCTCACTTTGTTGTTCATAATTTTTATCTTTATTTTTTTCCTCTCCTTCCTCTTCTTAAAGAATACTCTTTAGCATTTCATATAAGACTGGTGTGGTGGTGAGGCACTCCTTTAGCTTTTTCTTGTCTGTGAAGCTCTTTATCTGATCTTCAATTCTGAATGATAGCTTTGCTGGGTACAGTAATCTTGGTTGTAGGTTCTTGCTGTTCATCACTTGAATATTTCTTGCCACTCCTTTCTGGCCTACATAGTTTCTGTTGAGAAATCAGCTGACACTTGTGTGGGTACTCCCTTGTAGGTAACTAACTGTATTTTTGTTATTGCTTTTAAGATTCTCTCTTTGTCTTTTGCCCTTGGCATTTTACTTATGATGTGTCTTGGTGTGGTCCTCTTTGGATTCCTCTTGTTTGGGATTCTCTGCTCTTCCTGGACTTGTAAGTCTATTTCTTTCACCAGGTGGGGGAAGTTTTCTGTCATTAGTTCTTCAAGTAGGTTTTCAATATCTTGCTCTCTCTCTTCTTCTGGCACCCCCATAATTCGGATGTTGGCATGCTTGAAGTTGTCCCAGAGGCTCCTTACACTATCTTCATATTTTTGGATTCTTTTTTTCTTTTTACTCTTCCTGTTGGGTGGTTTTTGCTTCCTTGTATTTCTAATCATTGACTTGATTCTTGGGATCCTCTAGTCTACTGTTCAGTCCTTATATATTGTTCTTTATTATAGTCAGTGTATGCTTAATTTCTGAGTGGTCCTTTTCCATTTTTTGGCATTGTCATTAAGATCCTTGAAGGTTTCACTAAGTTCCTCAGAGGTTTCTAGAAGATTCTTGAGTAACCTTATAATTGTGGTTGTGAACTCTATATACCATAGTTTGCTTTCTTCCATTTCTTTCATTTATGACATGTTTCTTTGTCTCGCATTTTGTCGGTTTTACTGTTTGTTTCTATGTACTAGGTAGGTGCTCAGTCTCCTTGAGTTGATAGCGTGGCCTTGTGTAGTTGGTGTCCTATCTGGCCCAGTGGCTCAGCCTCCCCAATCACCTGAGGTGGACACTCTTGGTGCATCCCTTTGTGGGCTGTATGCACAGTGTTGTTGTAGTTGAGCATTGATTGCTGTTGGTATCAGTGGTGGGAATTGACCTTCAGGCCAATTGGCTGTGGGGACAAGCTGTGACTACAGTGGGAGAGCTGCTGTGCAGGAGATACCCATATGGGGCAGAACTCACTTCATTGGGGCTTTGATGCTCACAGAGTCTGCCCTTTGAGTGTGTCACTTATGAATGTGAAGAGTTGTAATCTGGTATGGTCTCACACTGACCACTGGGTACATTGTTGCAAAGTCAGCCACTGCGTGGCGCCACCCAACAGGAGCTATGGAGAAATCTGTAAATTCCCCCTCTTTGTATCTGTTTGGAAGTGCCCAGATGAGGCCCAGCTGTGAAGCAAGGTGGCTGCTGCTGGTGCCAGTTCTTAGGGCCTTTTTTTGATAGCTTTGGGGCTGGCTCCCTGACCAGCTGTAGCTTGTTTGACAGGTTTTAGGCTGAGAAAGGACAGGCCTTTCATATGCAAAAGCCTCTGCTCACAGCTTGGGTGTGGTTATAAATTGGGTAGGGCAGGGTCTCAGGGAATCTCCAGGGTGGAGCAAAGAGCAATGGCTGCCAGTCAGTTCTTCACCTAGGAGGTCTCAGCATAGGAACAATGATCGCTGCGAGCACCTCTGTCTGGAAGAGAGCTGCCCCCGTGTTCCCGCCCCGGTGCCAGACAGTCCAGTTTCTCCTGGTATGTGTCTGGGTGCTTCCCGAGTCTCACACGGCACTGGAGCTCAGAGCAAGTGGAAGCTTGTATCTCCCTCCCAATTAAGAAAGTGGCACACCCTTGTGCCAGCCCGTTTCGCACCTCCACACCTTCTACCAGTCTCATTGCACTTTCTTCTTTACCTCTCTAGTTGTCCTTTCACTCAGCCAGCTTTCCTGCCATTTGGATAGTTGTTTTGTAATTTTGATGTGGTTGTGGGAGGCAGCAGGTAACAGGTGTTTACCTAGGCCTCCATCTTGGTTCCTCTCTCCCAGGCAAATTCTTTGATGTTTTAAGTTATGATTCTACTGTATTTTTTAATTTGGCTATTCTGTTTTTCAATTCCCTTTTCAGGGTTGTGTTTGTAAGATACTCTCTCATTGTATTTTTAATTTGATTCTATAATATTTTGGTGATATTATTTAATTCTACTTTTTTTCCTCCTTTTTGGCTTTAAGATATTTAGTTCCATTCCTTTTTTAAAATATATTTTTATTGATTTCTGAAATAAAGTGAGGGGGAGAGAGATAGAAACATGAATGATGAGAGAGAATCATTGATCGGCTGACTCCTGCATGTCCCCCCAGTGGGTATCAAGCCTTTAACCCAGGCATGTACCCTTGACTGGATTTGAACCATGGACCCTTCAGCCCACAGGCTGACACTCTATCCACTGAGCCAAACTTTTTCAGGTAAATAATATCTTTCCATTGACATAGTCCCAGTTTGTTTTTCTGATGGTACACTTTTTCTGATTCTGTGCATGGCTTGATATGTTTTTGTTGAGATTCTGGAATTGTAAACAACCAGGCTTTTGAACATCCTTTCTATAGGAGGAAACAAATAATAACCATCTGTGGCAAAAATTCTACTTTCAGTTCCTGTATTGTTTTCAGTTCCTGTATTCTTCGTACCATTGTCTGTTTAATTTCACAGTTGAAATGTTCTCTGTGTCTTTCTCAGACCCATGGTATCTTTTCAGGTTTGATTCACATCTTCAGTACTGCAGTCTTTGTGGTGCTCGAACAATTTATCATTGTTTCTTTATAGCAGCGACTACAGGGCACTCACTATGTACTGCCATTCCATTCGCACTCTGTGTCATGCACAACAGACACATGTTCTTGAAGATGCCTCAATACAATGAGATCATTGAACATGCACTTCCCTCATCTCTGTCTCCAGCAAAGAAACTGGGAATTGGAAGTGTTGTTATAATATTGCCATTGTGTGATAGGGGGTTGAGCAGGTATCGTTGGCATATGTGAGCAACTCTTTGCCCCTATTTGATGTGAGTTTTCTTCCTTGTACCTATCTTGAGCTTTCTTTGAATTCTTCACTGGCTCTTAGAGTACTCCAAAATGTCATTTGGTCAATACTTACTGTGCACGTACCTGATTGTCAAACCTGAAAATTTGTTTTCTTTCAGCTGTGCCACCTAAAGATAACCAAGCCTTTAGGCCACAGCCCAGAATAGAAAATTTATTCCCTGAAATAATACTGGTAAGATATAAAAGGTTTCACTTTGATAATGTACACTTAATGAAAGTCTTGGAATTTGAGGAAGAGTGTGATGAAAAGAGAGGATTTTAATATGAACAGAACTAATCTGGAACAATTATAATAAATTTTTTGTTACCTAACAATGTCAGGTGTACTATGGATTTGGGAAACCTCCCATATTAAAGTCAGTTACATTGGCAGATCATTGTGTTTCTGCACATGAAGGTTGAAAACAACCTTTTACTGTTACCCAATCTTGGAAAGGAAATCTGGAAAGTCTAGTAACTCATGTAGTCACTAGAGTAAATAATCATTTCAATTGTTTGAAAGGTAGGGTGGGATTAAACTCTCAATCATTTCTAAAATGTATAAATTTATAATGTATATAATATAATGTGCTCAATTTGGCAATCTTGTATGATTTTTTAAATTAAAAAATGTATTTTTATTGATTTCATAGAGTAAAGGACAGGAAGAGGGAGAGGAAAATATCAATGATGAGAGAGAATTATTCATTGGCTGCCTCCTGCATGCCTCACACTGGGGACTGATCCCCAAGTTGGCCCATGGAATGGAACTCTGATCTTCTTATTTATACTTGGAAGCTCAACCACTGAGCCATGCTGGTTGAGCAGTTTGGCAATCTTTTAAACAAGGATTCGTTCTTATTCCTCTAACAATTAAGATGTTGTATTTATATTCTGTCTATAATCTTATATAATAAAAGCCTAATATTCTAAGTGTTCCGTCATCCAGTCATCCATTCATCCAATCAAAACAATATGCTAATGATATGCTAAGCCCACTAACTGCTCACTATGATGTGCACTGACCACCAGGGGGCAGACGCTCCAACCAGTAGGTTAGCTTGCTGCTGGGGTCTGGCCGATGAGGACTGAGCGAGATGAGCCAGACAGGCCCTGGAGCACTCCCACAGGCCCTTCCTGATTGGACAACCTTTCACATCCCTCCCCGCCCCCAATCATGCACCAGTGGGGTCCCTCAGCCTGGCCTGCAGCCTGGCCTGCACCCGTTCAACAATTCAGGATGCCTCAGGGGATGTCGGAGAGTTGGTTTCTTCCCCATCCCGCAAAACATGAGAGCTGCCCCCTGGTCGTCAGTGCGTTCCCACAGGCAGAGCACTGCTCAGCCAAAAGCTGGGCTCCCAGCTGGTGAGTGCAACTGCGGTGGCAGGAGTTTCTCCCACCTCCGTGTCAGCACTAAGATGTCTGACTGTTGGTTTACACCCATTACCTGAAAGGAGCAGACCTAAGTCGACAGTCAGATATCTCCAGAGGGCTTCCAGACTGCAAGAGGGTGCAGACTGGGCTGAGGGATCCACCCTAAGTGCACGATTTTTATGCACCAAGCCTCTAGTATTAATATATAATGAGTATCACAAAACGGTTCTCATAGATCTAGGACACATGTTTAATGTAATCATAACTCTCACTAAAGGTCTTTCTGTCTCCCTTTATTACCAGAGTACACATAATGGAGCTAGCAATTATCAATGGATTGAACATTGGAACAACATTAAGCAAGAGTCATATCTTAATCATCGGACAAGTGAGCTTTCAGAGGACCATCAGAAAAGTGGAAATGTCTTTGACCAAATGTCCAGTCATAATATACGTCAGGTTATTCGTATTGTGAAGAAGACACACCTAGGAAATCGATGTGTCCACTCTTTTCAGCAGTCTTCAAATTACAGTGAGCAAGAGAATATTCATCCTGGGGAGGAGGATTACAAACGGAATCTTTGCGGTAGAATCTCCAGTCAAATATACAATCTAAATGGACAGGAAACAATCCATAGTGGAGAAAAACCTTATAAATGTAAAGATTCTGGTAAAACATCTAATTGGCCTTCAGGTTGTACTCTAAAAAAGAGAATTCGTCCTAGAGAGAAGTCTTACAAATGTAAAGCATGTGGGAAAGCCTTCCAAAGTCGTTCGTCTCTTATTGTACATAAGGGAAGAATTCATGCTACTGCCAAATTTTACAAACTCAAGGAAAATGGAAAAGGCTTTAGTCAGTCCTCAAGACATACTCAACATCATAGAAATCACAGGGAAAAAAAGACTTATAACTGTTCAGAATGCGGCAAAGCCTTTAGTTTACTGTCAACCCTTATTCTTCATCAGAGAATTCACACTGGAGAGAAACCTTATAAATGTAGAGAATGTGGTAAAGCATTCCTCCGCGCCTCAAGCATGATTCGACATCGGAAAGTTCATACTGGAGAGAAACCTTACCAATGTAGCGAATGTTTGAAAGCCTTTAGACAGTCGTCCTCCCTTAATCGTCATCAGCGTATTCATACTGGAGAGAAGCCTTACAAATGCACAGAATGTGGCAAAGCATTCATTGAGTCCGCAGCTCTTAATCGACATCGGAGAGTTCATACTGGAGAAAAGCCTTATAAATGTACAGAATGTGACAAAGCCTTTAGGCGTTCCTCAAGACTTAGAATTCATCAGAGAATTCACACTGGAGAGAAACCTTACAAATGTAGAGAATGTGGCAAATCCTTTATCAGCCATACAGGTCTTAATAATCATCAAGGTGTTCATAATGAAGATAAGCTTTATAAATGTAGAGAATGTGGTAGAGCATTCCTCCTTGCCTCAAATATGATTCGACATCAGAAAGTTCATACTGGGGAGAAACCTTACAAATGTAGAGAATGTGGCAAAGCCTTTAGTGATTCCTCCTCCCTTCATAGACATCAGACAATTCATACTGGTGAGAAGCTTTACAAATGTAGAGAATGTGGCAGAGCCTTTGGGCACTCCTCATCCCTTAGTTATCATCGTAGAGTTCATACTGGAGAGAGGCCTTACAAATGTAGAGAATGCGGCAAAGCCTTCAGGAAATCCCAAACTCTTACTGACCATCAGAAAACTCATACTGGAGAGAAGTGTCATGAATGTAGAGAATGTGGCAAAGTCTTTAGCCGGGCCTCAGAACTTACTTTGCATCAGAGAGTTCATACTGGAGAGAAGCCGTATAAATGTAAAGAATGTGGCAAAACCTTTAGACAGTCCTCACAACTTACTTTGCATTGGAGAGTCCATACAGGAGAGAAGCCGTATAAATGTAGAGAATGTGGGAAAAGATTCAGTGCGACACAGTCTCTTAATTATCATCAGAAAGTTCATACCAGGGAGAAGCCTTATAAATGTAGAGAATGTGGCAAAGGATTCAGTGCGGCACAGTCTCTTAATTATCATCAGACAATTCATACTGGGGAGAAGCCTTATAAATGTAGAGAATGTGGCAAAGGATTCAGTGTGGAGAAATCCCTTAATCATCATCAGAGAGTTCATACTGGAGAGAAGCCTTATCAATGTAATGAATGTGGCAAAGAGTTTAGGCGTTCCTCAAACTTGTCTAGGCATCAGAGATTTCATACTGGAGAGAAGCCTTATAAATGTAATGAATGTGGCAAAGCCTATGCCTATTCCTTATCCCTTTCTCGTCATCATAGTGTTCATAGTGGAGAGAAACCTTATAGGTGTAATGAATGCGACAAAGCCTTCAGTGACTCCTCTACCTTAACACGCCATCAAAGAGTTCATACTGGTGAGAAGGCTTATATGTGTAATGAATGCGGCAAAGCCTTCAGTGAGTCCTCTAAATTTACACGCCATCAAAGAATTCATAGTGGTGAGAAGCCTTACAAATGCAAACAATGTGGCAAAGCCTTTACCCGGTTCTCAAACCTTACTAATCATCAGAGAGTTCATGCTAGATAGAAGCCTTAGAAATGTAGATAATGTGGCAAAGTTTGCAGGCATTCCTCAGGCCTTCCTGCTCGTTAGATAACCCATACTTGAGAGAGTCTTCCTGAATGTAGAGACTGTGGCCACGCCTTTTGCCAGTCCTCACCCTTTACTAATCATCAGAGAGTTCACACTGGAGAGAAGCCTTATAAATGTAGAGAATGTGGCAAAGCCTGCAGGCATTACTCAGCCCTTATTTCCCATTTCAGAGTTCATACTGGAGAGAAGGCTTATATGTGTCGAATTTGTGTGGAAAATGTGGCAAATCCTTTGGCAACCCCTCAAAGCTTTCTCCACATCAGAGATTTCATACTGGAGAGAAGTATTAAAGATTTGAGGAGAGTCATAAGTCCTTTACCAGCAATTAGTACTTACCAAACTCACAGAATTCTAAATGGGAAGAAGCCTTCTGAATGTAAAACATGTAGAAAACCCATTAAAAGGCAATCTTTTATTGCTGTACATGAGAGACTTCATAGTAAAGAGAGAACTTAAAATTGTACAGTATGTGCAAGAGCCTGTACCCACAGCTCAACATTTACTGAATAACCAATGTTTATAGTGGAGGAAAGCCTTTCACTGTAGAAAATGTGAGAAAGCACTGACTGACATTTCTTGGTGGTTTAGCTTTGACCTATGAACGACAAGGTCTGTGCAATTCCCTGGCTGGGTATAAGCCCTGGTTGGAGACTCAATCTCCAGTGTGGGGCATACAGGAGCTAGCTGATCCATGATTCCCTCTGGTCATTGAAATTTCTATCGCTCCCTCTCTTTTCCTCTCGGAAATCAATAAATTATATTTTGAAAAAAGAAAATGGGATGAAAACTTCAGTCAGTGTTTATTCCTTTCTGTACATCAGAAAGTTTAAATTGGAAAGAAACCTTGGAAATGTAATATGTGAGGTTAATCCTTTTCTTCTCAATGGAGTCTTATTTAACATCAGATATCTCATTGTGAAGGAAAGCCCTACATGTGTAGAATGAGGCACAACTTTTAATTATCCTAGTTGTCTTGTTCAACACAAGAAAACTCGTACTGGAGGGAACACATAAATATACCGTGTGTGACTTTGGTCAGCAGTGGGATTGCCTGCATTGTGAATCTCCATGGTAGAGCGTGGACCCATGAACTGGGAAGTCAGCATTCATTTCCTGATCAAAGCTCATGTCCTGTTTGTGGGCTAGATACCCAGTAGGGTGCATGCAAGAGGCAACTGATCGATGATTCTCTGTTGTTACTGCTGTTTCTCCCTCTGCCTTCTCAAATCCTATACCAGTACCCTGACCGGTTTGGCTCAGTGGATAGAGTGTCGGCCTGCAGACTGAAGGGTCCCAGATTCGATTCCAGTCAAGAGCATGTTCCTTGGTTGTGGGCACATCCCCAGTAGGAGGTGTACAGGAGGCAGCTGATCGATGTTTCTCTCTCATTGATGTTTCTAACTCTCTATCCCTCTCCCTTCCTCTCTGTAGAAAATCAATAAAATATATGTTTTGTTTTTTTTTAAATCCTATACCAGTGATGATGTAGTACAAGGCAGGAGATGCTTCATACCTAGGATGCAGAATTCCCCTGAACTCTGCATTGGAGAGAGGACACCTGTTTCCAAAGTGCAGTCCTCACTGAACTAAGAAAGTTAAGTTTATTTCATTTCCGATTTCATATTCTTCTCTGTGTTATTTTTTTCCCTTAGTTTTCTACTCAGCTGATACTCTTTTCTGCAGTGCTATAACAATGGTATCTAAACCTCTTCCTCTCCCACATCTGCCCTCTGTCCCATGTAGCTTCTGTTCTGTAGTTTGGAATGTTATTAATGCAATAACTGACATTAGAATTTGGCAATACTGTGCTTTATATGTATGAAGTAGGTAGACCACTACTCGTGTTTTCATGCTGGATTCTATAGTTTTAAATGTTAATATTTATGGGTTATAATAAATTGGCTTGTGTGTCCTTTATAACTAGAATGATATTTCTTGTCTTGGTATTCATTGTATGCTTAAGAATTTCTCAGTATTACCTCAATAACTTCTTTCTTAGGCTGGATTCAGCCCATATTAAACATATTTTATTCTCAGTAAATTGAATGTAGCTGGATGTTGGTCATTCTTTCTAGAGCAGCGATTCTCAACCTGTGGGTTGCGACCCCTTTGGCGGTCAAACAACCCTTTCACATGGGTCGCCTAAGACCATCCTGCATATCAGATATTTACATTAAGATTCATAACAGAAACAACATTACAGCTATGAAGTAGCAACAAAAATAATTTTCTGGTTGGGTCACAACATGAGGAACGGTATTTAAAGGGCCAGAAGGTTGACAACCACTGTTCTATAGGAACCCCAGAGACCATGGCAGAGTTGAGGTTGAAAAATTTTATTTTGCATTAAAAGTTATTTTATATATTCACAGCATAACCACGGGTATGTTCATTGCCATTATTTGTTCCCACAGTGTTTTCCAAGCCGTCACTGTATGTTCCAGGAATAACAGGATAACAGAGATTGAAATGAAAGCCCTACATTCATTCCTTTTCCAATGTCCTGTTGCAAATTTGTACTAGGCGGTAAACATCAGTTCCTATGCATGTTCCAACCAAAGGACTGACAAAATCATTACAGAAACAAGATGTTCGACATTCTTATTCTTTCTGACATACCCATGGAGCATTTGTATGTATATGTGTCTCCTGATATTTTGTGACCATGGCTCATCTGGACCAGGGGCTTTATGAATTTGTTCTGTTACACGACATACTATGGATCCAGATCATTCATAGAATTCAATCTTATGTAGACAATAGTTCCATTTTCTGGTACTGTAGTGAAGAATGAATGTTGAGGTGTATTTATACTAAATACACATAAGATGTTTGTGTGTGTGTTTCACGTGGCCATTAGGTAAATAGACTAAGCAGACACTGTTCCTTGGGTTAGAGGGCAGAATGTGTTCATTTATTCCAGATGCATATTCTCTGCTTTGGGTTGAAAAGCTCCAAGCCAGACATTTCAACACTTTTTATCTCATGGCACATGTGAACTAATTATTGATATTCAGTGGTCCACCAAAATATATATTTTGCTAGTCTGCCAAAAAAAATGTCTGATTTTGATCCATTCACACCACACAGCTATTACAGTGTTGGCTGTTGTCACTTTATTCGACAACCTATGGGTATTGTAGTCTGTGCTATTAACTAAACAGTCACTGTTGCTTGTGAAAATTCTCACAGCACACCAGTTTGCCTGTGTGACACTCCAGTTGATAATCACTGCTGTAAACATATCCAATCCATATTGTCTAATGTGCCATTTAAGACCACTTTTTCCTTACTGATTTTTTTCTCTGTAAGATGCATCCGTTGATGTCAATGGGAAGTTAAAGTCCCCTACTGTTACTCTGTTACTTATTTCACAAATGTCAAAAACTATATACTGATCACTTTCTGTATCTGAAGGCCACCACACGGGCCTTCCCTGCCTTAGCCAGGTTAGCATGTGGCCCCTTTTGGTCCACACCCAACTCCCCGGAGGTCTCTAAAGCCACCAGGGCTTCAGGCCTCGGATCCTTCCCTGCTGACCCCCGCCACCCACCCATTCTGTAAGAGGCTTGAAGGGAGCATTTCAGATTTGCTTCCAGCTTGTCATCAGTTTGTTTCAAATGCTCTCTTACACAAATTTTCTAAAAAATAACGAGCCTATTTCCATGGGGTGGGACTTAAAGGGAAAAATGCAGTTTCCCCAGAAGGGGTCACCTGCCCCGTAGGGAGGGGCTTTGTGGGAGCGGTCACTGCGCAGGGGTGGGGAACCAGGCTGGGAGGTGTCAGAAGAGGAAGTAAGAGAGACCAGTGGGAGGGAGAAAAGGTGATTGAGGGGTCTCTAGTGAGGGGATCACTCGGGGAAGTAGCCTGAGGAGGAAGGAAGTGGAGAAATGGGGAGGAGGGGGAGCCCAGAGAGAGGAAGGGGGGCTGAGAGGGAGAGGGTCCCGGTGAGCAGAAGTGGGGGCCACACAGGAGGAGGCACTTGAGGCAGAGACACTGATTCAGAGGAGAAGAGTTGGGGGAGCGAGTTCAGGGACAAAAAGGGGGGCTCAGGGATGAAGGAGCAGAGGGAGAGCAGCCCCGAGTCAGCCAGGTGTGGGGAGCAGGACAGACTGTAACAGGCAGCAGACGGGACACAGCCTGGGGAGGGAAATAGATATGGAAATAAATATGAGAGTTCTACTTACTAGAGAAAAATTACAAACAAGCAATTGAAGAACTTTTGGCCGGATGAATGTTCACAGCATCAGAAATTCATACTGGGGATGTTGTTAAAATATAGTGAATTTGCCTAAGTCTTTAACCTACAGTTAAGCAGTACTAACCATCAATATACATCTAAGAGAAATCTTTTTTAAGAAATATGTATTTTATTGATTTTTTTTACAGAGAGGAAGGGAGAGAGATAGTTAGAAACATCGATCAGCTGCCTCCTGCACACCCCGGACTAGAGATGTGCCCACAACCAAGGTACCTGCCCTTGACCAGAATAGAACCTGGGACCTTTCAGTCCTCAGGCCAACACTCTATCCTCGGAGCCAAACCAGTTAGGGCTCTAAGTCAGTGGTTCTCAACCTTCTGGCCTTTAAATACAGTTTCTCATGTTTTGACCCCCAACCATAAAATTATTTTCATTGCTACTTCATAACTGTAATGTTGCTACTGTTATGAATCGTAATGTAAATATCTGATATGCAGGATGGTCTTAGGCGACCCCTGTGAAAGGGTCGTTTGACTGCCAAAGAGGTCGCGACCCACAGGTTGAGAACCACTCCAAGTGAAATCTTAAAGATACAATGTGCGTGTAGCAAAGATTTTGTCAAAAATTGAATTCATGGCCGAAACCGGTTTGGCTCAGTGGATAGAGCGTCAGCCTGCGGACTGAAGGGTCCCCGGTTTGATTCTGGTCAAGGGCAGGTACCTAGGTTGCGGGCACATCTCCAGTGGGAGATGTGCAGGAGGCAGCTGGTCTATGTTTCTCTCTCATCGATGTTTCTAACTCTCTCTCTCCCTTCCTCTCTGTAAAAAATTAATAAAATATATTTTTTTAAAATTTGAATTCATGTATGTTCCCCTAATATTAACTGTGGAAAGCAATGTTACAAATATTAAGAGTAATGATGTGCTTAATTCAAAGACTTTGAACAAGGAAGGGCTGCCCCCTCGCTCCTGCCCCGCCCTCCCTCTGTCCCTGCACAGACTTGGCTCCGGGCTCCGCCCCTCCCCCTCGCTCAGCTCAGGCTCTGGCCCCGCCCACCCCGCAGGGAGGCGCATGCGCAGTTCCTTGCAGACGCCCAAGCGGCCGTGGAGGGGAAGGTGGCGGTTCCCCTGAGGAGGGTGTTTGTCTTTAAAGCTGACGCTCCCCGTCCCCCTCCCCGCAGGGAAGGCTGAGGGCGCTGCCGGCGCTGAAGTCCGTGTTGGGGTCCCCGCCCCGGAGCCTCTCTCAGCGGTGAGTCCGCGTCCCGGAGGCTGCGCGGTGCGGGCGCCACGTGCCTTTGGGAGGAAACGGAGGCCCCGGCCCGGGGTCTCTCCGCCTGTGGCTGTGGCCACCGCCTGCCGCGCGGTTTTCCCGCTGAAAACCGTTCCCGGGGCCGCCGGTCCTCCCCGCGGGGCTGAGAGTCTGGGTCAGGGGGTTCCCGCCCTTTGCCGCCCTCCCCCCGCCCGGCTCTTTCCGCCCAAAGAGCCCGGATGGCTCCCGGCCTGGGGGTCTGCACCCCCTCCTAGGCCCATTTCCATTTAATGAGGGGTCTGCCTGCCCGGGGAGCACAGTGTTCATGGGGGGGCTCAGGGGGAGGACGCGGTGTCCCCTGAAGAGGCGACCTGCCCGCAGGGAGGGGCTTTGTGGGCGCGGTGACTGCGGGGGGCGGGGGCCCAGGCTGGGGGGTCAGGAGAGGGAGTGAGAGACAGACACGTGGGCGGGAGGAAGGGCAGCGAGGGGTCCACAGAGAGGGGCCCATAGGGGGTGTGGGGGGGACTGGACGGCGACAGTAGGAGTGAGGGGGTCACTCGGGAAAGTGGCCTGAGGAGGAAGGAAGTGGAGACACAGGGAGGAGGGGGAGCCCAGAGAGAGGAAGGGGGGCTGAGAGGGAGCGGGTCCTGGGGAGCAGAAGTGGGGGCCGCACAGGAGGAGGCAGTTGAGACGGAGATTCTGGTTCCGAGGGGAAGAGTTGGGGAGCGAGTGCAGGACAGAAAGGGGGCTCAGGGATGAGGGAGCAGAGGGAGCAGCCCTGAGTCAGCAGCTGTGGGAGCGGGACAGACGGGAACAGGCAGCAGAGGGGCCGCGGGCGTGGGGAGGGGAAGACGCAGACGTGTGTGGAGATGGAGCCTCAGAGACCAGGAGAAAGAGCCCCTGAAGGGAAGGAGGTTTCAGGAGTTTCATGGTCCAGGTGTAGGACAGACAGAGAGAAAAGGGGAGAGAGAGCAGGGGAGAGGGGGGCACAGGAAAGGACCACAGTGGAGGGAAAGGGAGCAGGAGACAGAGACAGATCCACAGACAGAAATATATAGTAGTGGGAGGAGGGGAACCCTGATCTGGGTGAGGGGTGAGCTGATGGGGTGTGGATGATTCAGTTTTGATATATCGGCTTGTAGCTGTGTGTGTGTGTGTATTTAAGTGTATTTCTATTGATTTCCAAGAGTCAAGGAGAGGGAGAGGGAGAGAGAGATAGAAATATCAATGACTAGAGATAATCATTGATCAGCTGCTTCCTGCAGGCCCCTTACTGGAATCAAACCTGCAACGTGGCCATATGTTCAGACCAGGAATCTAACCATGACTTCCTGGTTTATAGGTCCAAGGCCAACTAGTGAGCATGCCATCTTGGTATTTCTTCATATATTTAATTAACAGCTGGCTTGTTTTCGTTATACAGATTTGAATTAGAATTATAAATCTCCAGTTTATAAGGCTTGGGAATCTATATCTATAAAAGGCTAAGCGACCTGCTGACCGGCCAACCAGTTGACTAGCCAGTAGGTCTGATGCCCACTGATCACCAGGGGTCAGACGCTCAATGCAGGAGCTTCCAAGTGACAGCAACTTTGCAGAGTGCCCTCTCACAGTCTGGGACCCCTCACAGGATGTGGGACTGCATGTTTCGGCATGATCCCCACAGGCCAGGCTGAGGGACCCCACCTGCTGGAAGGTCGCTGCTCACTCTGCAGATGCCATTCGAGCCCTGGCGCTGCCCTAAGTATGGCCACCCAAATAGGGACTATGGGAAGTTGGCTCCAGGGCGTGTCCAGCACATCTTGCCCAGTCCCACCTCTTACCAGCCACCTTCTAATTAATTTCCTTTCATTGTGCACAAATCTGTGCACTGGGCCTCTAGTTTTATAATACAGTGGGTCCTTGACTTACGAGTGCCCCTACTAACGAGTTTTTCGAGATACGAGCCGTCTCTCGGCCGATTTTTTACTTTGAGTTGCGAGCTAAAATTCGGGTTACGAGCCAGCTTCCGATACCCCACTGCTAGTTGGCGCAGTGAACGTCATAGTGAACGCCACAACATCAGCCCAGCATCATGTGTCTCACTCGTTCACTTGAATGATTTGACATACGAGTAATTTGAGTTACGAGCTCCGTCACGGAACGAATTAAACTCCTAAGTCAAGGCCCCACTGTAATTTGTTTCCAATTGAAACCCGTATTCACTCAGAGGGTAGAGACTTGTCTGTTGGTCATGGGTCCCTTATCATTTCTTGGGATGGCAATGAGGAGGTGATCTGTGTCTGTCACTACCTGATGCCTTTTCAAGGAATATTAGAAGCCTTAGCTTTGTTGCTGTGGTGTTTTGTGTTTGTGTCTGACAATTTATTATTTAAAAACATCCTGAGCCCTAACCGGTTTGGTTCAGTGGATAGAGTATTGGCCTGCGGACTGAAGGGTCCCAGTTTCGATTCTGGTCAAGATTGTACCTTGGTTGTGGGTACATCCCCAGTAGAGGGTGTGCAGGAAGCAGCTGATTGATGTTTCTTTCTCATTGATGTTTCTAACTCTCTATCCCTCTCCCTTGCTCTCTGTAAAAAATTAATAAAATATATTAAAAAACAAACAAAACATCCTGAGATAAATCCTCTGGGTCTTCTCAGATCCCCTGAGGAGCTTTAAGAAATGCCCTCAGGTGCACTTTCCCCCATGGAGTTGGACAGCTGCTTTGGGTGGGGCATCATTGGTTACTGAGATGCTCCAGGTGATTAGAAGGTGGGGAGAGGGATTAGCAGGAGGAGTGCAAGATGCCTCTTTTGAGAGTGGTGAGCAGGCTTTGTTCAGGAGAGGTAAGGGGGTGCTCTGTTTGGTCTTGGGGGTCAGGACAACAGCTCACCTCATTTTTGTATGAGTTTGTGGAAGTTTTTGGGAGGAGAGCCACATTAAGACACACACTTGAAAATTCCCAGTGTGGTCTCAATGTAGGAGCTCATTGTTCCTGACTCTCTCCTGTGACTATGGACAGGAAGGGGTGTCCTTTTCCTCATTTCCAGCTCCGTCTGACTGAGTGTGAGATGAGCTGATTAAGAAGAGGCTGTGCTGACTCCTTTGAAGGCACATTCTGTGACTCCTGAACATACTGTCACCTAAGAAAACAACCCTTAACCCTGATCAGGACCAGGACCAAATGGCTGTTTTGCATGTAAATGATGTGTTGGGTCACAGGATGTGTTTGCTTTTCCTCAAACATATGGTGATTTATTTCTCTATTTCTGATTTTCTTTCATTTGCAGATTGTTTTTCTTTTCTTATTTCATCACTTTTTTCATCATAGTCAATGTCAGCAGTTTCTATATTTTTCTTTTTTTCCCTATTTTATTTTCTTTTTCTCTTGTTTTAAAATACATTTTTATTGATTTTAGAATAGACAGGAAAGGGCGAAAGAGAGAGAAGCATCAATAAAGAAAGAGAATCATTGATCAGCTACTTCCTGCACCCCTCACCCCCAATGTGGATTGAGTCTGAAACCTGGAGTGTGCCCTGACCTGGAATCCAACCCTGTCCTCCAGTTCATAGATCAACTCTCTACCTCTCAGCCACACTAGCCTGGCTATAATTCCCTCCTTTGTCCCAGAGGCTTCTCTGCCTTCATTTTATGCAGCCTCCATAAGGTCAGGAAGCATTCCCACCTTTAATTAATGACTCTCAACTACTCAAAACATCCCTTTTGTGACTGATCCACTTGGAAAGGCAACCATGTCTAACATCCCTACTGGGATGTGTCAGAGGTTGGGATACCAGTGAAGAAGGTAAATAAATGTAGGTGTTAGGTTCAAGTAACCACAGCATCAACTCTAGATTAGGGGTAAGAAGATGCACATCTCACTGCTCAGAATAGCTCAGAAAGTTCTGATAGAAGAGTAAAGAGAAGAGACTTGCTCACTATATTAGTACGAAAGCCTTGGTATTTAAATGTACCAGTAGCTTATAGAACATGAGAGGTACACATGGATTACACTTGCAAAAATTAATGTGTATTTGTGATCATTTTCACATAATTATTACTTTATTGATATGTGTTTGCCAGTAATGTCAGCAGTGGTGACCTGTCCTTCCGTGTGCTTCAATCACCTGATGCCCATGGTCTCAGTCCACCTGATGTTCACGTGGCCGAGGTGCTCCCTTCACTGTAGCGTTAATAGTCTCCCTTTCTCAGGAACAAGGGTGTACTAGGGATTTATTGAGAGATGTGCCAAGACCATCATCTCGCATCCAGAAACGCCCGACTTTGTCCTAGTTTCTATTTTCTTTGGATAATAGACGCCCTATTTTTATAACCTACAGATCATTGGCTTCTTGACATAGGAACTTTAACCAAATCAGACCTTGCTCCTGTGAATATTCATTATATTTTATACTCATGTCCCAGATGGACATACTGTACATGATCACTTTTTGAATTTTGTGGATTGTTTACAAGAATCATATTATTTTTTTATTTTTATTTTTTAAATATATTTTATTGATTTTTTACAGAGAGGATGGGGGAGAGATAGAGAGTTAGAAACATCAATGAGAGAGAAACATCGATCAGCCGCCTCCTGCACATCTCCCACTGGGGATGTGCCCGCAACCCAGGTACATGCCCTTGACCGGAATTGAACCCGGGACCCTTGAGTCCGCAGGCCGACGCTCTATCCACCGAGCCAAACCGGTTTCGGCAAGAATCATATTATTAATATATCTTCAATTCAGTTACATTTCTATGATTGTAGCTCTCCACTAATGATACACAGAAATTTTCTAATAAATGAGTGTCTAGGAAACAATAGGGCTAATTAGTTTTCTATCATTATGTGAATTCCTTGCCTTCTTGTGTTTATAATACACAGTGGGTATCGTTCACAAATAGACCCATGAAATTTATGGAATCACAAAATAATCTTGATTTCATTGTGCTGACTATTCTGTTTTCTATCTCTTTTATATTGTACACTAGAGAACTGATGCAGGAAAGTAGTTCATAGGGGTGGGGTCCCCTCAGCCCAATCTGCACCCTCTCTAATCCGAGACCCCTCGGGGGATGTCCAACTGCCAGTTTAGGCCCAATCCTAGGAAGTTGGACATCCCTCTCACAATCCTGGATCACTAGCTCTTAACTGCTCACCTGCTTGCCTGCCTGATTGCCCCTAACTGCCCCCCCTGCCAGCCTGGTCACCTCAAACTGGCCCACCCTGCCAGCATGGTCACCCCTATTGCCCTCCCCCCCGCCGGCCTGGTCGCCCCACTCAGCCTGTTCGGTTGTTTTGGATGTGCCGCAGGCTCTTTATAGATATAGCTAGTTCTTATAGGTGTGTCTGTCTCTACATACAATGTTAACATTATTTGAGCTATTTTTTCTTACTTGCTTAACCTGTCTTTATTATTCTTCTCAGTTACAGAAACTGCTCTGAATATTCATGAGTTTTCTTGATGGGTATTGACCTGTGTTTCTTTTTCTTTTTTTTCTTTTTTTAATTGTAGGGATGACAGTGCAGAGGGAGAAGCAGCACTGAGTCAGCCAGCTGTGGGTAACAGGACAGACTGTAAGAGGGCCGGCAGAAGGGACACGGGTGGGCAGAGAAAGACCCAGGTGTGTGTGGAGATGGGAACAATCAGAAAGACCAGGGAGAAAGGGCAACTAAAGGTGAAATAGGAGTGAGGGAGGGGAACACAGGAAAGGACAACAGTGGAGAGAAAGGGAACAGTGAGACAGAAACAGATCCATAGACAGAAATGCGTAGTAGTGGGAAGGAGGGGAATACTGATCTGGATGAATAGTGAGCTAATGGGATGTGGATGGTTAAGTTTTGATATATCAGCTTGTGGCTTTATGTGTTTCATTTAACAAGTGAATTATTTAAACATACTTGAATGAGAATTACAGATCTTCAATTTATAAAGCTTATGAATATTTTAGAATTATTTGCTTCCATTTGCAAGTCTTATTCACACGTAGAGAAGAGACTTGTATGTTGGTCATGGGGCCCTTGTCAATTCCTGGAATGGCAAGAAGGAGGTGGCCTGGGACAAGAAATAACTGAGTCTGTCCCCCACATGATGCTTTATCAAGGAATATTAGAAACATTCCATTATATTTTCTCTCCTATGGACTTGTATTTTCTATCTCTGACATTACATTCATGTATATAGTCATTAACTGTTAAAAAAATTTTTTTTTTAATTGAATTCAGAGAGGAAGGGAGAGAGAGAAACATCAACGATGGCAGAGAATCATTGGTCAGCCACCTCCTGCACCTCCCACACAGAGGATGAAGCTCAAAACCAGGGCATATTCCTTAACTAGGAATCAAACGGTGACCCTCTTGTTTGTAGGTTGGTGCTCCACCACTGAGCCATGCTGGCTGGGAGTCATTAAATAAGTGACATGTAATAACCATGGCGTATCATCTTTCCTAAATATGAGGAAGTCTCAACCTTTTTAAAACTATAAACTGAGAAGTCATTACATTAAAAAATTTAAAAAAAACTAATTGTTTTTGGTTTTAAATATATTGTGTGTGGTTCAGATTCTGAGCCCGGTATCATTTCTACTATCTGTCATACCTCGATACATTCATTAGCATTGAGTCAATAATAGGAGGCGATCTCACCGTGCACTTGGTAAGGATGTCAGTGATCTTCACCGTCGGAAGCTAGTTCTGTGAGTTGGTCCAATGTTCAGCAGCTCTTTCCTTCCCTTCATGTGATTTGTTGAATTAGTGTCTGTGAGCCACAAAGGACCCATTCCCCTAAATCTCTGTTGTCCATTCTCTGAAACTATTGAAGGATGGACTGGATTGAACTGAACTTGATTCCCACAGAGCCCATCTATTCATGGTGAAGTCATTTGCTGAGCATATTTCAATAGCTAACTTTCCCCAAAGACTTTAGTATGAAGATCTATTCTCCGTAATTTCCTGGGACAAGAGGAAGGAAATCGGCCTGGGAAACCTGCACGTGTACAAGTTCCTGCTTCATCCCCTCCCACTACCCAGAGGTCTCAGGGGTGCTGGGTCTGATGTCTGGTACCCAGCGCTACTGAAAACAGCTCTGGGGATCCTCGCAGGCCCTAGAAGGGAACTAGTTAAGGATGCCAGGTCAGGGCCCACAGGGCAGGCTTTTTCAGGGGAGATGAGGGGTTTTGTGTTGGGTTTGGGGATATAGCCGAGCAGAACATGCTCTCATTGCTGTAGGAGTTTGTGGAAATCTTTGGAAAGATAAACACATGAAGACAGAATGAAACACCTCACAGTGTGGTCTCCATGTAGAAGCTCATTGTTCCTCACTCTCTCCTGTGACCAAGGACAGGAGAGGTGGCCTTTTCCTCATTTCCAGGTCCTTCTGACTGTAAGTGTGAGGGGAGCTGATTAAAAGGCTGTGGGGACATCTTTGAAGGCACATTCTGTGACTCCTCAACATAGTGTCACCTGAGAAAACAACCCAGACCCTGATCAGGACCAGGACCAAATGGCTGCTTCTCAGGTAAAAGATGTGTCCTGGGTCAGAGGCTATGATTGCTTTTCTTCTAACATCTGTGGATTTATTTCTCTACTTCTGATGTTTTGCCTTGCCATGTTGTTTTCCTTTCCTTATTCCTTTTCTATTTTCTTACGATAGTCAGCATCAGCAGTTGCTATATTTCCCTCTCTCCTTCTTGAAGTACATTTTTATTGTTTTGCAAAGAGGAAGGTAGAGGGAGACAGAGATAAAAACATCAATGATGAGACAGAATCATTGATCAGCTGCTGTCTGCACACCCCACACTGGGGATCGATCCCACAACCTGGGCATGTGTCCTGATCAGTGACCTCTTGGTTAATGGGTCAATGCCCAACCACTGAGACACACCCTCTAGACCAGGCAGAATAATCTTGTTTTAGATTACTCATAGTAAATTTTCAAATAGGATTGTGGCTCCTATATGTCCTATTCCAGGAAATCTGTAAATTCCATTGACAAACCCCCTGAGTTCAAAGTTATATACGAACTTTTTTTCGGTGAATTCATTTTCTATGTATTCAAAAATATGGCACATGGATTGGAAACATTGGCACCACAAGTAAAGAGTGAGCTTGTTACACACGTGGAAACACAGGCCCCATCTCAGGACCTGGATGAGCATCTGTATTTTTAGAAGAGTGCTGTCGTCGTCTGTTACACTTGAAGAAGTGCCTATGCCTCCAAGTCACCATGACATTTCCCGCTGAGAAATATACACCACTGACCCTGAATGATGCAAACACAGCACTCAGAAACCCATATGCCTATGTTGATGCCTTAATTTTAAGATTTATTTTTCTGAAAAGTGAAATCCGCACCATGAAAACACACCAGAGAATGTTATTGGGCCAGAGCAATCATATTGGATGATTCAGGATACTTCCCTAGGTTGAAAGCACTTCTCCTGACACTGTTTTCATGTTGGCTGACATTATGAACTCTGCTTGCTGTCTCTTGGTGAATGTGTCTTTTCTTTCAGGGACCGCTGACCTTCAGGGATGTGGCCATAGATTTCTCTCGGGAGGAGTGAGAATGCCTGGACTCAGCTCAGCAGAAATTGTACCTGGATGTGATGATGGAGAACTACAGCAACCTGGCTTCCCTGGGTGAGGTTGACTTCCTTCCTGAGTTCCTACTCCACCCACAGGGTTTTATTCCCTTTACTAATGTAACACCTGTCAGGGCCTTCTGCGTTCTAGGGTAGATTCTTTTTTTTTTTTTTTTTTTTAATATATTTTATTGATTTTTTTACAGAGAGGAAGGGAGAGAGATAGAGAGTCAGAAACATCGATGAGAGAGAAACACCGATCAGCTGCCTCCTGCACATCTCCTACTGGGGATGTGCCCGCAACCCAAGTACATGCCCTTGACCGGAATCGAACCTGGGACCTTTCAGTCCGCAGGCCGACTATCTAGCCACTGAGCCAAACCGGTTTCGGCTCTAGGGTAGATTCTTATTGTCTCTGTTGTAGATGTGATCTCTCAAAACTTCCATCTTCCAGAAATCTCTCATTATGTATTAAACTACTACTTCCTCATTTACTTGAAAAGGAAGACTTGTTACTCCTTTTTTTTTTCTATAACATGGACTACATTTGATTACTCGCCTGAGAGAAATCCTGTAGTATCTGTCTCTTGTGACTTGTGTGCTTCAGTGAAAAAGTGTCGCTGGTGGCTCTGAGCGTCATCATTGCAAATTGGACTTCTACAGGCCTCTTTTCCTTGGCACTTACCGTGGAGTCAGAAAGCCCATATTCCAACTTTGGCTTCACCACTTATAGCTATTGACCTTGAGTGAGTTAGTTAACATCTCCAAGGAGGAAGAGACTCATTTTACTTAGGTATAAAAAGTAGCAGGGTTCTAGCTGCTTTGGCTCAGTGGATAGTGCGTTGGCCTGCGAACCGAAGGGTCCCGGGTTCGATTCTAGTAAGGCCACAGGCACGGGTGGGTGGTAGGCTCGATCCCCAGTGGGAGACTTGCAGGAGGCAGCCAATCCATGATTCTCTCTCTCATCGTGGATGTTTCTATCTCTTTCTCCCTCTTCCTTCCTCTCTGAAATCAATAAAAACATATTTCAAATAATAATAATAATAAAAAGTAGCAGGGCAGGATTGCAATTTATTTACCAAATATCCTGCTCAACACAGATCCCCGATTAATTTTATTGGGAGTAGAAATGTGCCCAGCTAAAATATTCCAGTCCCTAGCAAATAAGAGTGGCCAGTAAGGTGTAGTTGAAAGTAGTTGGATGGGGCTTCCAGGACAGCACCCTACTTTCTTCCTACTGCCTGAATGTGGATGTGATGACTGGAGCTATGGCAGCTATGTTGATTATGTTAAAGCCACAGTAGTTGCATCTCTGATCAAGGTGTAATACTAACACAAGCAATGGTCTAGTAAATTGCCCGAAGACTTACAAGTGTCATAAAAGCCCATAAGAGCACACAGAAAGAGATGTGGTTCTCATGGAGATGTTCTGCTGATGTTAAAGACATGCCGAACAGGAAGGAGTGAGCTAGCAATCCCTCGGCTCCATTTGAGCTTGAGCTCTTGCCATGGAAAAGAAACACTCTGGAGTCTTATTGTTGCTAAGTTTTCTAACCAATATTGTCAGTTTCAGGGAGAGAGAGATAAGGCCTCTAAGGTGTAGGTATAAGAACCCAGGAGGGACCTTGGCCCCCTGGAGAATGTGCAAAAAATGACCAGTCAGTGGTGATGGGCTTTCACTGAATCCCATTCCGGAGCCCTACAGATCCTGGGAGAGCCAGTCCTACAAGGCTTGGGATGGGATGGAGTGTGTGTGTGTTGGGGGTACAGGGACTTTCCTGAGCGCCTTGGCTTTGGGGGGCCTGGGGTGGACTAGAAAAAAAAGGGTCATTAACGTTTCGCTTTGTGATATCAGGTGATAATATTTATTTATGTTTTATGGCAGAGGAGTATTCCATTGTGAGTGATGGTAAATCCCGTCACTCATTCAACTATCCATGGACATTTGAGTTGCTTCCATCTAATGCAGGCTCTTGTGAAGAACGTTATAAAGCACACAAATGTGTAAATGGCTCTTTCAGATCCTCCGTGAATATTTTCCAATCTGTACCTAGAAGTACGATGGCAGCCAGCAGTATTTATACTTCACAGCATGCAAATCATGCACCTTCTTCATGAAGTAAACTATTAATTATTTTATTTCTCTTTATGCTGTTATTCATGTAATTAACACACTTAATTTGTCATTTTTGCATTAATTTCTGTTATTGTACAGGAACAGAGCTAACTTTGTGGGTTGGCTTTATTTACCGTGTTTTGAGAAATTCATTGAATAGATATATATATATTTTTTAGAAATGTGGAATCTTTGATTTGCCATACACAATTCTGTCACCTGTTAACAGAGATTATTTTATTCTGTTTTTGTTGTGACCATGAGAGCTACTTAAAATTTTTTAAAGCTATAACAATATAATTAAATTCACTGTGTCAATTGGATACAAAAACTGTGCCACTTGTCATCTCTACCCCTGTACCGACTTAAGTTATTGATATCACTTAACTTTTTTTTGATATCACATTATCTTTTACGTTGTCTATCTTCTAGCAGATATTTAGGGTTTTATTCCTTTTATTTTTAAAAAATATATTTTATTGATTTCAGAGGAAAAGGAGATGGGGAGAGATATAGAACTAGATATATAGATATATATCAGTGATGAGAGAGAATCATTGATTGGCTGTCTCCTGCAAGCCCCTCACTGGGGATGGAGCCCCCAACACAGGCATGTCCCCTGACCAGGAATCAACTCATGTCAACTGTGAACCACGGAGCCACTCTAGTCGGACAATTTCATTTATTTTCCAAGGTTCCAAAAGAGAAATCAAAATAATATGTTTCTTTCCTGGAACACCACATATTTTTATATTTCTGTATATTTTTCCAAATATAAGGCATCTTTATATGTTCATGTTAGTGTTGTGTAGAATTTTTAAATTAACTCCAAAATCATATTTCTTAAGGATTTTTTATAGGGCAGGTCTAATAATGAGAAGGTATAATAATGAGGAAGTTTCAGAGTAGAAAAAGTTGTTTCCTCTCCATTGTTGTTTATCTGTTTTGTCAGTATTCTTGTTGGATGGTTTTTGTTCATTTAACAGTTCCGTGTTTTATCTCATGCCCTTCCCCCCCCCACTAGTTTTCTACTTAGAAACCCCCTGATGATCTTAGACGAGCTGTCTGTTCCATGAGGAATTATTTTTTATACTAGAGGCCCGGTGCACAAAAATTTGTGCACTCGATGGGGGGAGGGAGGGGGGTCCCCCAGCCCGGCCTGTGCCCTTTCGCAGTCTGGGACCTCTCAGGAGATAACGACCTGCTAGCTTAGTCCTGCTCCCGGATGGCAGAGGGCACGCCCATTCCCTAGGTGCAGCCCCTGGTCAGGCTCAGAGCAGGGCCGATTGGGGAGTTGGGACGCCGCCCCGTCATGCACAGAGCAGGGCGGATCGGGAGGTTGCGATGCCACCCCTAGTCACGCTCAGGATATGGCTGATTGGAGGGTTGGGGCACCACCCCCTGTCACACTCAATGCAGGGTCGATAGGGAAGTTGCAATGCCACCCCCTGTCACGCACAGAGCAGGGCCGATCAGGGGGGTTGTGTCTCCATACCCTGTCACACACAGAGCAGGGCCAATCAGGGGGGTTGAGGAGCTCCCCCCTGTCACGCACAGAGTAGGGCCGATCAGGGGGTTGGGGCGCCTTCCCCTGTCAGGAACAGAGCAGGGCGGATAGGGAGGTTGTGGCCCTGCCCCCTGTCACATACAGAGCCGCAGGGCGATCAGGGGATTTGGGCGCTGCCTCCTGTCATGCTGATCCCGGTGCCGGGAGCCTCGCTGCTCCACTGATCCCGGTGCTGGGAGGCATATTACCCTTTTACTATATAGGATAGAGGCCTAGCTTTAGCTCTGAGGCCTTGCTGCTGAAAACATCTATACAATGTTGCAGTCCGGGACTGACTGAAAGCCGGTTTCTGGGGTTTTGTTTAGCTTCTTATTTGCAACATAGTACATAGTTGCTTAGAGTTGCAGCTGACAGGCTGGCAAGTGAGGCGGGGAATATTGGAGTCCGCAGTCACTGAGTCAAGCAAGCCTCCCTGCTTGCTTCAGTGCATGGCTGCCGGCCGCCATCTTGGCTGACAGTTAATTTGCATAAGGATATGCTGATTACCCAATGGGAAGGGTAGCGGTCGTATGCTAATTACCATGTTTCTCTTTTATTAGTGTAGATGCTTTTAGAATAGTATTCTGGGGATTGGTATTTTCATTGTTTTTTATCTGTTCTCATGTTTATATTCATTCTATTTAGAATTCAGTGAGCTATTTGCATTTGTATATCACTTTCTCCAGTTGTCAGGATCTTAAACTATTAATGTTTTTATAAGCTACCTACTCCTTTTCACTATTCCGTCTCTTTGGGGTTGCCTTGGTGGTCGATTTGTTAGTGTCTTAGAAGTTCCTAAAATTCTCTCAACATTTCCACATGTTTGTTGGCTTTTCTGAATCGAAATTATAAGGAATTAAAATTTTAATGCTTTATTTGTAAATTCTTAGATTATTTAATTACTATTTTTTAAGTATATTTTTATTGATATCAGAGAGGAAGAGGGAGAGAGAAACATCCGCTTCTTCCTACACGATCAGGGATCCAGCCTTCAATCCTGGCCTCAGCCCTCACATGGAACCAAATCTTGACCTCTTGGTTCATAGGTTGAAGTTCAACCACTGAGCCACCTCTTTCAGACAAATTCTTTGATGTTTTGAGTTGATCATATCTTTCATTTATGATTCTACTGTATCTTTGAATTCGGGTATATGTTTTTCTATTTCCCCTTTTGGTGTGATGTTTGTAAAATACTTTCTCATTGCATTTTTATTTTGGTTATATAATATTTTGGTGATATTACTAGTTGTCTTTTTTTTCTCCTTTTGAGCTTTATGATACTTATTTGCCATTATTTTTCAGGTAATTAGTATATTTCCATTAATGTGGTGCCAATTTGATTATTTTTATTTTGTTTTCCTCATGGTACCCTTTTTCCGTTTTTTGGTTTTTTTTGCATGATTTGATATCTTTTATTGAGATTCCAGAATCCCAAACAAAAGCAGGCCTTTGAACATGGTTTCTATAGGAGGAAAGAAATAATAACCATCTGTGGAACAAACTGTACTTACTGTCAACACGGTTTTCAGTATCTTGGTTCGGTTGTCTGTTTAATTTCCAAGTTCAAATGTTCCCTGTTTCTTTCTGAGACCAACGGTATCTTTTCAGCCTTGATATATATCTTCAATACAGCAGTCTTTGTGGTGCTCAAACAATTTCTCATTGTTTCTTTGTAGCAGCCACTGCAGGGCACTCACCATAACTGCCATTCTGTTTGCACTCTGTGTCTTGCACAAAAGACACATGCTTCAAAACAGGAAGATCATTGAACATGCACTTCCCTCATCTCTCTCTCTCTCTCTCTCCAGCAAAGAAGCTGGGAATTGGGAGTATTTTTATAATATTGCCATTGTGTGCCAGGGGGTTTGAGCAGGTATCATTGGCAAATGTAAGCAACTCTTTGTCCCTCCTTGATGTGAATTTTCCTCATGGTACCTATATTGAGCTTTCCTTGAAGCCTTCACTGGCTCTTGGAGTACTCAAAAATGTCATTTGGCCTATAGTTGCTGGTAACTTCAAGGTGATCCCACCTGATTATCAAAACTGAAAATTTGTTCTCTTTCAGCTATGTCATCTGAAGATGACCAGGCCTTTATGCCAAATACTGGAATACCAGATTTATTCTCTGAAGTTATATTGGTAAGATATAAAAGAAGGTTTTGCTTTGATAATGTACACTTAATGAATGCCTTGGTATTTTAGAATGTGATGAAAAAAGAGGATATTAATGTAAACAGAACAAATCTGCACCAGTTATCAGAATAAAATAGTTGTTACCTAAAGATGTCAGGTGGCTTATGCATTTGGGAAGCCTCCGAATTTAAAGTCAGTTACATTGGCAGATTACTGTGTTTCTGCACGTGAAGGTTGAAAACAACATTTTACTATCATGCATACTTGGAAAGGAAAGCTGGATAAACTAGGAATTCATACTCTGTAGTGTAAATAATTATTTGAATTGTTTAAATGTAGGATGGGATTAAACTTTCATTCAATCATTTCTAAAATGTAGAGATATATAATGTACCTATAAAATTTAAATGTGTTCAATTTGGCAATCTTTTATGATTAAAAAAATACAACATTTTTATTGATTTCAGAGAGGAAGAGAGAGAGGAAAACATCAATGATGAGAGAGAATCATTCATTGGCTGCCTCCTGCATGCCTTCTACTGTGCACTGATTCTGCAACCTCGGCATGTGGCCCTTACCGGGAATGGAACTGTCACCTACTTGTTCGTACATTGAACCTCAAGCACTGAGCCATGCTGGTTAGGCAATTTGGCAATCTTTTAAACAAGGATTCAGTATTCTTCCTCTGACATTTAAGTTTTGTATTTCTTTTCTGTCCATAATTGTAATAAATTAGGAAAGCGTTTTTTATACAACCATATTGGTTAATGAATATCACAAAATGGTTCTTATGGAAGAAGTGTACATGTTTAATGAAATTGTAACTGTCACTAAAGGTCTTTCTATCTCCCCTTATTACCAGAGTACATATTATGGAGATAGCAGTTATCAATGGAATAAACATTGGAAAAACTTTAAGCAACAGTCATATGTTAATCATCGGAGAAACGAACTTGCAGAGAACCATTATAAAAGTGGAAAACTCTTTGACCAAATGTCCAATCACAATATCTGTCAGGTTATTCCTATTGTGGAGAAGACACACAAAGGAAGTAACTGTGTTCAGTCTTTTCAGCAGTCTTCAAATTACAGTGCACAAGAGAATAAAAATACTGGGGAGGGGGCTTACAAATGGAATACGTTTGGGAGAGTTTTCATTCAAATATTCAATCAAAAGAGACTGAAAAAGATCCATAATGGAGAAAAACTTTATACAAGTAAAGATTCTGGTAAAACATCTACTAGGCCTTCAGGTTATACTCTAAATCAGACAATTCATACTGGAGAGAAGCCTTACAAATGTATAGCATGTGGCAAATACTTTAAATGTCGTTCATCTCTTATTGTACATAAGGGAAGAATTCATGCTAATGCAAAATTTTACAAACTCAGGGAAAATGGAAAAGGCTTTAGTCAGTCCTCAAGACATATTCAACATCATAGAAATCATACAGAAGAAAAGTCTTATAAATGTTCAGAATGTGACAAAGCCTTTAGCCGGAGCTCAACCCTTAGTATTCATATGAGAATTCACACCGGAGAGAAACCTTATAAATGTTCAGAATGTGACAAAGCCTTTAGGCGGCCCTCAAACCTTAATATTCATCAGAGAATCCACACTGGAGAGAAGCCTTATAAATGTAGAGAATGTGACAAAGCCTTTAGAGGGTCTTCAGATCTTACTAAGCATCAGAGTGTTCATACTGGAGAGAAGCCTTATAAATGTAGAGAATGTGACAAAGCCTTTACCCGGCCTTCAACCCTTCGTATTCATCAGAGAATTCACACTGGAGAGAAGCCTTATAAATGTAGAGAATGTAACAAAGCCTTTAGATGGTGCTCAGATCTTACTAAGCATCAGAGAGTTCATACCGGAGAGAAGCCTTATAAATGTAGAGAATGTGACAAAGCCTTTAGCCGGTCCTCACTCCTTACGGGGCATCAGAGAATTCATGTTGGAGAGAAGCCTTATAAATGTAGAGAATGTGGCAAAGCCTTTAGCCAGTCCTCACACCTTAGGAGACATCAGAGCATTCATACTGGAGAGAAGTCTTATAAATGTAGAGAATGTGACAAAGCCTTTAGCCAGTCCTCACACCTTAGGGCACATCAGAGCATTCATACTGGAGAGAAGCCTTATAAATGTAGAGAATGTGGCAAAGCCTTTAAAAAGTCTTCAGACCTTACTACGCACCAGAGAGTTCACACTGGACAGAATCTTCATAAATGTACAGAATGTGGCAAAGTCTTTAGCTGGCTCTCAACCCTTAGTGTTCATCAGAGAATTCACGCTCAAGAGAAGTTATTTAAATGTAGACAATGTGGTAAAGCCTTTGGATGTTCCTCAGACCTTACTAAGCATCAGAGCGTTCATACTGGAGAGAAGCCTTATCAATGTACAGAATGTGGCAAATCCTTTGGTAGAACCTCACACCTTGCTTACCATCAGAAAGTTCACACTGGAGAGAAGCCTTAAACATGTTGAAAGTGTTACAGCTTTTATTCAGTATGCCTGCTGCACTATAGAGCAGAGAGTTCATACTTGAGAGACATCTTACAGATGTGCTTAGTGTCCTAAGTCCTTGACCAGAATGAGAACTTACTGAAAATCGCAGAATACATACTGGAAAGAAGCCATATGAATGTGAAAAATGTAAAAAAGCCTTTAAAAGCCATTCAGGTGTTACTGTACTTGGGAGACTTCATTAGAGAGAGAGACCGAACAAATGTAGAGAATGGGCTGGTGTATTTACCCATAGCTCAAAATTTATTGCATGTCAGAGATTTTATACTGGAGGAAAGCCTTACACTGTAGAAAATGTGGGAAACCTAACCTGCGGTCAGAGTTACTCAACATTTTAGGAGTCATTCTAAAGAAACAGCAGTATTATAAAGTTTTCATCCAAAGATTTGTCCATGGATGAAACTTCATTGAGAATGATAAAATGAGGTCTCACATATTATGAGACATATGCCAAAGTGTATGTCCTCATTTATATCTCATACAACATGTGATAATTATTACTGGATAGAAGCCCAGCAGATATAAAGAATGTGACAAAGCATACTCAGTATGCAAACCTTACCTGACGTCAGAATTCATACTGGGGAGAAACAATACAAATGTAAACAATGTCCTAAAGTCTTGAATCAGCATCCCTAGCTAATTCCTCACATTGGAATTCATTCTAGAGGGAAACAAAACTGAAGAATGTGGGAAATCATATACTGGGACCTATCGCAGTGATGGTGAACCTATGACACGCGTGTCGGAGGTGACACACAAACTCATTTTTTTGGTTGATTTTTCTTCCTTAAATGGCATTTAAATATATAAAATAAATAACAAAAATATAAGTCTTTGTTTTGCTTTGGTTGCAAATATCAAAAAATTTCTATATGTGACATGGCACCAGTGTTAAGTTAGGGTTTTTCAAAATGCTGACACGCCAACCTCAAAAGGTTCGCCATCACTGACCTATAGCCTCAGTCAATGTCTGGGATTCCAATTGGGTAGAAATTCTACATTCATGATATAGAAGGAAGGACTTTTTTTTTTTTATCTCTGGACTTTTTATTGGCCTCCCGCCCCTCCCTAAGGGGCACCCCACTTCTGCTGCCTTTAACCGTTAACGTCTTAGAACTTTGGTGTCGTTGACCTCAGACACTACTTTGCCATCCACAATTCTGCGAGTGGTGGTCTTTTGAATGGATTGCATGGAGAGGCTGCTGTCCAGGGCATCACTAAGGCTGAAGTCCTCTCCCTCTTCCAGCAGACTCCAGCTTGACCTTGATGTTCAGCAGGGTCTCATACTCCTGTGTCTGGCGCTGCCCCTCAGCCCGGGCCTGGGTCAGCTCTGACTCCAGGTGCAGTAGGATCCTGTTGAGCTACTCCATCTGCATGGCATAGCACGTCTCCACCTCCCACAGGCTGTTCTCCAAGCTGGCCCTCAGATTTTTCAGGGATTCCAGGTCGATCTCCAAGGACTGGACCACATCTCAGCTCTGTGAGCGCCGTCTCAGCATCTCGTACCTCAGCGGACTGCGAGGTGACTACTGTAGTGCTCTCTTCAATCTATTGGGACCAGTACCTGTCTAGCTCCTCTCTGTTCTTCCGAGCCAGCTCGTCATACTGGGCCCGGATGTCTGCCATGATCTTGCTGAGGTCCTGAGATTTGGGGGCATCCAACTCCACAGTCAAGCCAGAGTTGGCAATCTGGTTTTGTAGGCCATTTACTTCCTCCTCGTGGTTCTTCATGAAGATCAGCTCCTCCTTGAGCGCCTCAATCTCTGTCTCCAGCTGCAGCTGAGTGATATTGGTGTCATCAATGACCTTTCGGAGCCCGTTGATGTCACTCTCCACAGACTGGCGCATGGCTAGCTCCGTCTCATACTTGACTCTGAAGTCATCAGCAGCAAGAGGGGCATTGTCAATCTGTAGAACCATGCGGACATTGTCCACAGAACTTGCAAAGATCTGAGCCCTCAGGTCCTCGATGGTCTTGAAATAATGCCCCCAGTCTCTGACCTGGGGCCCCTTCTTCTCCAGATGTTCTCGGATTTTGATCTCCAGTCTCTGATTATCAGCCTCCAGGCTTCTCACCCTCTCCAGGTAGGAGGCCAGGCGGTCATTCAGGCATTGTATCATCTCCTTCTCGCTCTGGATGCCTCCTATGCCCACCAGACCCCCGGCCATTCCCGCAGCCAGGCCCCCGGCCCCCCTGCCACTCCGCACACTGGTGGAGTGGGACACGGAGATCCGGGAGCCTGAGCCCCCCGCGCCTGCATAGACGCTGGCTGCGCTGCTGGTCGGCCAGACCCGGTAGCTGGGCGCCTGCACGGAGCACAGGGTCCGGTAGTTGGAGGAGAAGGTGGAGCGGGTGCTGAAGCTCATGTTGTCCAGGGAGAAAGGTGAGAAGAGAAGCCGAGACTCACGTTCCAGCGACAGTCGAAGGAAGGACTTTTGTTCAAAATATACAGTTTATAAAACTCCAAGGAAGCCCTAACCAGTTTGGCTCAGTGGATAGAGCGTCGGCCTGCGGAATGTAGGGTCCCAGGTTCGATTCCGGTCAAGGGCATGTACCTGGGTTGCGGGCACATCTCCAGTGGGAGATGTGCAGGAGGCAGCTGGTCGATGTTTCTTTCTCATCAGTGTTTCTAACTATCCCTCTCCTTTCCTCTCTGTAAAAAATCAATAAAAATATATTTTTAAAAAAAACTCCAAGGAATTTATGCCTTAAAGTGACTTTAAAGATGTAAAATCTTTATCCCAGTATGTATTGATTATGAATTTCAAATTATCGCTGAATTCACACTAGATAGGTAGCCAAATACCTTTCAGGTATTATTCTAAATCAGAATGTTTATTATACAGTGTACTTGAAACTTTAAATGTAGTTAGGTAATGTTTTGTATGTTTGAATATATCAAAAGAATTGATGTTTGCCGAAACCGGTTTGGCTCGGTGGATAGAGCGTCAGCCTGCTGACTGAAAGGTCCCAGGTTCGATTCCGGTCAAGGGCATGTACCTGGGTTTCGGGCACATCTCCAGTGGGAGATGTGCAGGAGGCAGCTGGTCGATGTTTCTCTCTCATCGATGTTTCTAACTCTCTCTCTCCCTTCCTCTCTGTAAAAAATCAATAAAATATATTTAAAAAAAAAAAAGAATTGATGTTTCCTTATGTACAATTACTTATAGTGTTATATCATTTATATTGAAATCATTTGAAATACTTTGAAAAGGAAGTATTAATGTGATTCTACTCCCATATCACTTGATGATGTTATCTTTTATTCCTAGTGTATGCATGAAATCATGGGGTTGATTGTTTCTGCCTTAGAGATCTGTGGGCCCTTGTATATTATATGGACTTTACTTGTTTACACTTTCCCATGGAATATTGGATACATTGTAAGGCATACTATTTTCTTCTACTAGAGAATAATACTATTGAATAAATCAAACTAATTCTCCAGTTTTGTCAGTGATGTCATCAAAGTAACTTCCTTTTCTGTGCCAATTTGTTCAGCTGAAAGTTTTTTGAAGGCATGTCAATTTGTGGTTGTGACATTTAGGTGATGGGAGCTACATTACAGGCGGGGAATCTTGGCTTCCTCCATCACTGGAGCAAGCAAGCCTCCTGTTCACTTCAGCTGCCTGGCTGCCGGCCGCCATCTTGGTTGGCAGTTAATTTGCATATTGCCCTAATCAGCCAATGGGAAGCATGTCGGAGGTACGGTTAATTACCATGTTTGTCTATTATTAGATAGGACTAGAGGCCTGATGTACCAATTCGTGCAGGAGTAGGCCTTCCTTTCCCCGGCCACCAGTACCGTCTTCCCTCTGGCACCCGGGACCTGGGCTTTCTGCCCTTTGCTGGCAGACAGCCAGACTCCTGCTTTCCTCACAGCCCTGGCTTTGTGCGGAAGGATGTCTGGTCTAATTAGCATATTACCCTTTTATTATTATAGATTTGAGGCTAAATGTGTGAGTCACTGACTTCCAAACTTCACCATTGGGAATGGAGAGGAATGTGGACAAGCAGACATCATTGCCGGAGAGTGTTTCATTCCATTGTCAGTTTTAAGGAGGAAATCCACAGGAATGTTTGAAATTTGGAGATCACTTTTAACATCATTTCAGGAAGTTGCATTTGCCCCTGTGGATTGTATCCTCTCCCACAGAGAAGGCTCCTGTTTGATGCAGGTGAGGCTTCATCAGGGTTTATTTGAGGGCATTCCCCTCTGTTCTATTGGCATATGTACCTGTGTTAATCCAGGATCACACCCGCTTGGTTGCTCTTGCTTTGTAAAATGTGTTTCAGGGTAAAAAAAAAGTGAATCTTTCAACTTTTCTATATTTGAAGTGTGTTGGCTGTCCTATATCTCTTTGGCTGTCCACAGTCAACATTGCCTTGGAAATTTGATAGGAAATCTATTTATTCTGTAGAGCACAGAATATTAAGGAATGTCTCAATTTATTTGTATCTGCTTTCTTCAGCATTGTTGTATCATTTCAGTGTAGAAGTCTTTCACTGTCTTTGTAGAATGGGTTGGTCTTTATGTATTTGTCTGTTATATGTACTGTGTTTTGGGTGGCAATACTGAGGGTTGATATTTTATTGGCGTAAAGTGATTAAATACTTAAATAGTTTAAACATAATTCTCTGGCCGTAACCGGTTTGGGAACGTCGTCCTGTGGACTCAAGAGTCCCAGGTTCAATTCCGGTCAACGGCATGTACCTTGGTTGTGGGCACATACCCAGTAGGGAGTGTGCAGGAGGCAGCTGATGATGTTTCTCTCATCGATGTTTCTTACTCTCTATCCCTTTCCCTTCCTCTCTGTAAAAAATCAATATAATATATTCAAAACAAAACATAATCCTCTGGTTTGACTTACTCTAAATAACACGTTTCTAAACAGGTCATATCTTTAAAGTAAATACAGTTTCAAAATACTCTAGGGAATATCTATATTCCTGAAAATACTGGAAAGTAATCAAAATTAAAAAGTGGTTATGAGATTAAGTAAAGAGATAATAATTATTATTCTTATAACTGTTTTAAATATTGTTGATTTTTAAATTATTTTCTATCCCAAATATAATGAATACTAACTAGAGACATTGTACATTATGGTAAATGGCCCATTATCTATATTATAGAGACTACTAAATTAAAGATACTCATTTCAAAATGCACTCCCAGAACACAAAAACTTCAAAGACTACAACTTACAAACAGAAAATTTTTATCCCTTGAAAAATACCAGATGAAAATATCTCCCCCACAGTGTTAGATGGGAATTTATCTCATCAGGCGCCTAACCATGAATGGATATCTAGGTCTGTATCTGACACCCCCATCCACCTGCTTCCCTAACTCAAGCTGCCTCTCCCTTCAGTTGGGGAGACAGGGAGGGGCTGAGAGAGCAGGCTGCCCATCCCCTCCCCCCTCCTCGCTGAGGGTTTAAGGATCCAGGCGAATCGCAGGCAGAAAGTTTCTGGTTTCAAACCCAATCTGCTCACCTTCTGAATTCCCTGTAACTTCACTGTAAGAATGTGCTCCCGGCTTGTGAAGATCCTGGAAAAGACCCCTCCCTGGGACACCTGCAGCTGAAGGGCAGACCAGCCATAGCTCTAAGCACAGCCTCTGGGAGCTGGGAAACCTCTGTGTGAATTCCAGGTTCCTCCTCCCTCCTTATGCTTTTGCCACAGCTGCCATTTACTCGCTAGCACCCTAATAAAGGAACAGCCCCTCTATCTGGGGTGCCTTGTGCCATCAGCGGGCACCTGGCCCTTTCCTCTCTTTAAAGAAGTAAAATAAACGCCTTCTCTCTGCCCCTGTCTCTTCTCTCCCTTGTGAATCCTTTCGCAGCCGCGTCACCAGCCAAAACCCTGACAATGACGTGGGAAACTCCCCCAGGAAGGGCTGTCCCTGTGGGAGGAGGTGCGGGGACCCGGGGCTGCCCCCTCGCTCCTGCCCCGCCCCCCCTCCCTCTGTCCCTGCACAGGCCTGGCCGCCGGGCTCGGCCCCGCCCCCATCGCGGAGCCGCTCAGCTCAGGCTCTGGCCCCGCCCACCCCGCAGGGAGGCGCATGCGCAGTTCCTTGCAAACGGAAGCGGCCGTGGAGGGGAAGGTGGCGGTTCCTCCTGAGGAGAGTGTTTGTCTTTAAAGCTGACGCTCCCTGTCCCCCTCCCCGCAGGGAAGGCTGAGGGCGCTGCCGGTGCTGAAGTCCGTGTTGGGGTCCCCGCCCCGGAGCCTCTCTCAGCGGTGAGTCCGCGTCCCGGGAGGCTGCGCGGTGCGGGCGCCACGTTCCTTTGGGAGGAAACGGAGGCCCCGGCCCGGGGTCTCTCCGCCTGTGGCTGTGGCCACCGCCTGCCGCGCGGTTTTCCCGCTGAAAACCGTTCCCGGGGCCGCCGGTCCTCCCCGCGGGGCTGAGAGTCTGGGTCAGGGGGTTCCCGCCCTTTGCGCCCCTCCCCCCGCCGGGCGCTTCCGCCCAAAGAGCCCGGATGGCTCCCGGCCTGGGGGTCTGCACCCCCTCCTAGGCCCACCCCCATTTAATAAGGGGTGTGCCTGCCCGGGGAGCACAGTGTCCATGGGGAGCTCAGGGGGAGGACGCGGTGTCCCCTGAAGAGGCGACCTGCCCGCAGGGAGGGGCTTTGTGGGCGCGGTGACTGCGGGGGGCGGGGGCCCAGGCTGGGGGGTCAGGAGAGGGAGTGAGAGACAGACACGTGGGCGGGAGAGAGGGCAGCGAGGGGTCCACAGAAAGGGGGGCTCAGGGATGTGGGAGCAGCCCTGAGTCAGCAGCTGTGGGAGCGGGACAGACGGGAACAGGCAGCAGAGGGGCCGCGGGCGTGGGGAGGGGAAGACGCAGACGTGTGTGGAGATGGAGCCTCAGAGACCAGGAGAAAGAGCCCCTGAAGGGAAGGAGGTTTCAGGAGTTTCATGGTCCAGGTGTAGGACAAACAGAGAGAAAAGGGGGGAGAGAGCAGGGGAGAGGGGGACACAGGAAAGGACCACAGTGGATAGAAAGGGAGCAGGAGACAGAGACAGATCCACAGACAGAAATACATGTAGTGGGAGGAGGGGAACCCTGATCTTGGTGAGAGGTGAGCTGTTGGGATGTGGATGAATAAGTTCTGATATATCCACTTGTGGCTTTATATATGCGTGCGCGCACGTGTGTGTGTGTGTGTGTGTGTGTGTGTGTATTTAAATATATTTTACTGATTTTTTACAGAGGGATAGAGAGTTAGAAACATTGATGAGAGAGAAACATCAATCAGCTGCCTCCTGCACGCCCCTGCTGGGGCTATGACTGCAACCAAGGTACATGCCCTTGACTGGAATCAAACCTGGGACTCGTCAGTCTGTAGGCTGACGCTCTTTCCACTGATCAAAACTAGTTAGGAATATATATATATATATATATATATATATATATATATATACACACACATATATACACACATTTCTATTGAGAAAGAGCGAGAGAGATAGAAACATCAATGAGGAGAGACAATCATTCATCAACTGCCTCCGGAACTCCCCTCACTGGGGATCAAACCTGCACCCTGGCCACATGCCCTGACTAGGAATCTCACCATGACCTCCTGGTTCAAAGGTCCAAGCTCAACCAGTGAGCATGCCGCCTGAGCATGGCTTTATATAGTTAATTTAACAGCTGAATTGTCTTAGTTATACAGATTGAATGAGACTTACACATCTCCAGTTTATAAGGTTTGGGAATTTTATTATTATTTGCTTCCAATTGCAACCCTTATACACTCAGAGAGGAGAGACTTGTCTGTTTTTCATGAATCCCTTGTCATTTCCTGGGATGGCAACAAGGAAGTGACATGTGTCTGTCACCATCTGATGCTTTTTTAAGGAATATTAGAAGCCTTACGTTTGTGGTTGTGGGGTGTGTATGTGTCTGTTTTCATGGATTTACTTTTTCTATCTTTAATACTTAATTTATTATTTAAAAAACATCCTGAGATAAATCCTCTGGGTCTTCTAAGATCCCTTCAGGAGCATTTTAAGAAATGCCCTCAGGCCCTAGCCCATTTGGCTCTGTGGATAGAGCCTTGGCCTGCAGACTGAAGGGTCCCAGGTTCAATTTTCCTCGAGGGCATGTATCTTGGTTGGGGGCACATCCCCAATGGGGGGTGTGCAAGAGGCAGCTGATTGATGTTTCTCTCATCAATGTTTCTAACTCTGTATCCCTCTCCCTTTCTCTCTGTAAAAAAATCAATAAAATATATTTTTTAAAAATAGAAATGCCCTCAGGTACGCTTTTCCCTATAGAGTTGGACAGCTGCTCTGAGTGGGGCATCATTGGTTACTGAGGTGCTCTAGGTGATGGAAGGTGAGGACATGGATTGGCAGGATGCCTTTGTGAGAGTGGGGAGCAAGCTTTGTTTAGGGGAGGTAAGGGGGTGCTCTGTTTGGTTTGGGGGGTCAGGACAGCAGCTCACGTTCTCATTTTTTTTTTTTAAGTATATAATCTTTTTATTTTTTTAAACATATTTTATTGATTTTTTACAGAGAGGAAGGGAGAGAGATAGAGAGTCAGAAACATCGATGAGAGAGAAACATCTATCAGCTGCCTCCTGCACATCTCCTACTGGGGATGTGCCCGCAACCCAGGTACATGCCCTTGACCGGAATCGAACCCAGGACCCCTCAGTCCGCAGGCCAACGCTCTATCCACTGAGCCAAACCGGTTTTGGCACGTTCTCATTTTTGTAGAAGTTTGTGGAAGTCTTTGGGAGGAAAGACACATGAAGGCACACACTTGAAAATTCACAGTGTGGTCTCCATGAGGGAGCTCAGTGTTCCTGATTTTCTCTCCTCTGACCAAGGACAGGAGGGGGTGACCTTTTCCTCATTTCCAGGTCCTCTGCCTGTGAGTGTGAGGTGAGCTGATTAACAGGCTGTGCTGACTTCTCTAAATGTACATTCTGTGACTCCTCAAAATATTGTCACCTGAGAAAACATCCCAGACCCCCATCAGGACCAGGACCAAATGGCTGCTTCTCAGGTATTAGATGTGTTGGGTCACAGGCTATGTTTGCTTTTCCTCTAACATCTGGTGATTTATTTCTCTATTTCTGATTTTCATTCATTTGCAACTTGTTTTTCTTTCCTTATTTCATTACTTTTGTCATCATAGTCATTGTCAACAGTTTCTATATTTCTCTCGTTTTTCATAATTTTGTCTTCTTTTTTCTCCCTCTTTTTAAAAACATATCTTAATTGATTTCACAGTGGACAGGAGAGGGAGACAGAGATAGAAACATCAAGCAGAAGAGAGAATCATTGACCAGCTGCCTCCTACACACCCCCCACTGACCATTCAGTGTGAAACCTGCAGTGTACCCTGACCAGAAATCTAACCTTGCCCTCCTGGTTCATAGGTCTGCCTTCTACCTCTCAGCCACACTGGCTGGGCTGTAATTCCCTCCTTTCTCCCAGAGCCTCCTCTGTATTCATTTTATGCAGCCTCCCCAGGTCAGGAAGCATTCCCACCTTTAATTCATGACTTTCAACTACTCAAAACATCCTTTTTGTGACAGATCAAACTTGGAAGGCAGCCTTGTCTTGTATCCCTACTGAGATGGATCAAAGGCTCAGGTATCAGTGAAGAAGGCAAATGTAGGTGTTAGGTTCCAGTGGCTGCAGCATCAGCTCTAGATCACGGGTAAGAAGATGCGTATATGCCCTTGCTGGTTTGGCTCAGTGGATTGAGCCTTGGACTGTGGACTGTAAGGTCCTTGGTTTGATTCTGGTCAAAGCACATGGTCAGGTTGCAGTCTCAATTCCCAGTAGGAAGCATAAAGGAGGCAGCCGATCAATGATCCTCTCATCATTGATGTTTCTATCTCTCCCTCTCACTTACACTTTGAGATAGATAAAAAACATATTTTTTAAAAAAAAGAAGGTGATGCACATCTTACTGCTCAGAATAGTTCAGAAAGTTCTGAAAAGAAGGGTATATAGAAGAGACTTGCTTACTAGGTTAGTACAAAAAACTTGGTATTGAAATGTACCAGTAGCTTATAGAACATTAGAGGTACATGTGGATTGACGCTTGCAAAAATTAATGTTTATTTGTGATCATTTTCACATAATTATTTCTTTATTTATGTATTTTTGCCAGGAATGTCAGCAGTGATGACCTGTCCTATGCTGTGCCTCTGTCACCTGATACCCATTGTCTCAGTCCATGTGATGGTCATGGGGCAGAGGTGCTCCCCTCACTGTAGAGTTGATAGTCTCTCTTTCTCAGTAAGAAGGGTTTAGTAGGGATTTGTTGAGACTTTGTGCAAAGGCCATCACATGTTATCTGGAAATGCCCTACTACTTAGTTTCTATTTGCTTTGGAAAATAGACACCCTATTTTTCTTTCCTACACATCATTGGCTTTTGATATAGGAGCTTTATCCACTCAGGTCTTATTTCTGTAGATATTCATTATATTCCATACTCATGTCAGGGACATACTTTACATGATCACTTTTTGAATATTCTGGAACATTACAAGAATCATATGAATACATCTTCAATTCAGTTAGTTTTCTGTGATTATAGTTCTCCACTAATGATATACAGAAATTTTCAAATAAATGATTGTCTAAGAAACTGTAGGTATAATTTGTTTTCCATCATTATGTGAGTTCCTCTCCTTATTGTGTTTGCTAGAGGCCTGGTGCACAAATTTGTGCACTCAGGAGGGTCCCTCATCCCGGCCTGTGCCCTCTCGCAGTCTGGGACCCCTTGGGGAATGACCACCTGCTGGCTTAGGCCCGCTCCCCAAGGGATTCGGCCTATGCTGGCAGTCAGACATCCCTCTGTCAGCCCGGGAGCCCTCGGGGGATGTCCACTTGCCAGCAGGGAACAGGCCTAGCTGCAGTCAGACATTCTCAGCGGTCCTGAAGAGGTGGGAGAGGCTCCCACCACCACTGCTGTACTGGCAGCTGGCAGCCTGGCTTGTGGCTGAGCAGAGCTCCCCTTGTGGGAGCACACTGACCACCAAGGGGCAGCTCCTGCATTGAGCGTCTGCCCCCTGGTGGTCAGTGTGTGTCAGTTACCAGTGATTCGCAGTCGCTCTGATGTTAGGGTCAATTTGCATATTGCCCTTTTATTATATAGGATAGAGGCCTGGTGCACGGTTGGGGGCAGGCTAGTTTGCCCTGAAGGGTGTCCTGGATCAGGGTGGGGGTCCTGTTGCGGTGCCTGGCCAGCCTAGGTGAGGGGCAGAGGGCCGTTTTCAGACTGGCCACACCCTCTTCAGGGTGGGGGTCCCCACTGGGGTGCCTGGCCAGCCTGGGTGAGGGCCTGAGGGCCATTTTCAGGCTGGCCACACCCCCTTCAGGGAGGGGGTTCCCCTGGGGTGCCTGGCCAACCTGGGTGAGTGGCTGATGGCTGCTTGCAGGTTGGTCACAGCCCCTTCAGGGTGGGGGTCCCCTCTGGGGTGCCTGGCCAGCCTGTATGAGGGGCTGATGGCTGTTTGCAGGGTGGCCACAGCCCCCAGCCACCCAAGCTCCCAGTGGAGGCTGGCTGGAAGCAGGTATCTGGGATTTCTTTAGCTTCTATAATTGAAACTTTGTTGCCTTTTGCAGAGGCCGCAGCCAGCCAGGGCAGGCAGGAAGCTTGGCTTCCTCCATCGCCGGGGCAACCAAGCCTCCTGCTTGCTCCAGCTCCATGGCTGCCAGCCGCCATCTTGGTTGGGTTAATTTGCATGTAGGCGCTCTGATTGGCTGGTGGGCATGGCTTGGGCATAGCGAAGGTCAGTTAGCATCTTTGTCTTTTATTAGTGTAGATGATACTCAAAGGGTATCATTCATAAATAGATTCATGCAATTTATGCAATCACAAAATCTTGATTTCATTGACATGACATGTGTTCTATCTCTTTTAATAGTATACTCTAGAGTCCCGGTGCATGAAATTCTTGCCCTGAGGGGGGGTGAGAGGTGTTTCTCAGCCTGGCCTATGCCCTCTTACAGTCCAGGAGCCCCAAGATCTATTGCCCTAAAGAGGTAGCCACCTGACCAGGGCTCCATGATGCCACCGTCCATGCAGAGGGAGGCCCCGTCCACCGTCCCCAGCCAGCCAATAGGTGGCCTGGGCCCCAACCAATCACATCTCACCTGCCTTGGCTTCCCTGGCGCCCGTGCGTTTCATAGCATGGTCATCCAGATGTTCTTTCTGCTGTTTGTTCCTTGGGTCGATTTGCATATTACGCTTTTATTATTGTAGACTAGAGGCCTGGTGCACAAAAATTTGTGCACTCGGTGGGGGGGGTGCCCCTCAGCCCTGCCTGCGCCCATTTGCATTCCAGGACCCTTTGGGGATGTCCACCTGTCGACTTAGGCCCACTCCCCAGGGCATCAGTCCTAAGCTTGCATTCAGACATCCTTCTGGCAGCCAGGGAGTCCTCGGGGGATGTCCGACTAAAGGCATAGGCCCCCAAGGGAGCTGTGATGAGGAAGCTGGGGTGACAGAGGAGCCACGCTGTCCCACCCTGGGTCGGGTCGCACACGGGACGCCCGGGCAGGCTGGCTGATCGCTGCTGCACCACCCAGCCGCCCTGGGTCGGGTTGCACACGGGATGCCTGCCACCCCGGGTCGCAGATAGCAGGCCCGGATGGCGGCAGGGCAGGCGGGATGGCGCTGTCCCGCCCTGCCTGCAGTAACCAAATTAGCTGCCCTCTTTATTGGCAGTTAATTTGCATATCACGCTGATTAGCCCATGGGAGGCGTAGCGAAGGCACGGTCAATTACCATGTTTGTCTATTATTAGATAGTAGATAGGATACTTCTCATAGGTGTGTCTGACTCTACATACAATGTTCACATTATTTGAGGTATTTTTTTATTACTTGCTTAACCTGTCTTTATTATTCTTCTCGGTTACAGAAACTGCTGTGAATATTCATGAGGTTTCTTTATGTTTTTTTTTTATTGTAGGGATGACAGAGGAGAGGGAGAAGCAGCACTGATTCATCCAGCTGTAGGTAACAGAACAGACTGTGACAGGCAGCAGAGGGGACACAGAAGTGAGAAGAGAAAGACCCAGGTGTGTACATAGATGGGAGCAATCAGAAAGACCAGGGAGAAAGAACAACTGAAGGTGAAATAGGTTTCAGAAGTTCCATGGTGCAGGAGTAGGGACAGAAAGAGAGAAAAGGGAGGAAAGAGCAGGGGAGAGGGAGGCAGAACATAGGAAAAGTCCAATCAGCATGGTTCAGTGGTTGCAGGTGGCCCTATGAACCAGGAGGTGACAGTTCCATTCCTGGTCTTGTTTTTAGGCTTAGTCCCCACTGGGGGGCTTGCAGGAAGCAGCCAATCAAGGAGTCTCTCTCATTATTGATGTTTCTATCTCTCCCTCTACCTTCCTCTCTGAAATCTATAAAATATATATTAAAACAAAAACAAAAAACATAGGAAAAGACAACATTGAAGAGAAAGGGAACAGGGAGACAGAAACTGATCCATAGATAGGAATACATAGTAGTGGCAAGGAGGGGAACCCTGATCTGGGTCAGAGGTGAGCTGATGGGATGTGGATGGTTAGGTTGTGATATATCGGCTTGTGGCTTATATGTTTAATTTAACAAGTGAATTGTTTAAACGGATTTGAATAAGAATTACAGATCTCCAATTTATAAAGCTTATGAAAATTTTATAATTATTTGCTTCCCTTTGCAACCTTAATCACACAGAGGGAGAGACTGGTTTGTTCCTATGGGCCCCTTGTTATTTCCTGGGAATGCAAGAAGGAGGTGACCTGGGAAAAGAGATGACTGAGTCTGATGTTTTATGAAGGAATATTAGAAGCACTGGATCTTTTTTTCTCTCCCATGGATTTGCAGTTTGTATCTCTGATATTTAATACATGTAAATAGTCGTTAACTTCTGAAATTACCATTGTTGACATCTCACAAGCAGCTCTTACCATTCTTTTGTTAATATAAGGCAGTCTCTCCCTTTTTAAAGCTTTAAACCTAGAAGTCATTACATTAAAAAGAAACAATCTAATTGTTTTTGGTTTGAAGTATATTGTGTGTAGTTCAGATTCTGAGCCCTGCATCCTTTCTACTGTTTATCATATGTGGAAACTTCCATTGGTACTTAGTAATTTGAGGTGATCTCAGTGTGCACTTAGTAAGGATGTCAATGATCTTAACAGTCAGAGTCTCATTCTGTGAATTGGTCTAATGTTTAGCTCCTCTTTCCTTTCCTTTTTGTGATTTGTGGACTTAGTGTCTATGAGCCACAAAGGAACTATTCCCCTAAGTCCTTCTTGACCATTCTCTGAAACTGTTGAAGGATGGACTGGATTGAACTGGAACTTGATTCCCACAGAGCCCCTCTATTCATGGTGAAGTCATTTGATGAACATATTTCAATAACTAACTTTCCCCAAAGCCTTTAGCATGAAGATCTATTCTCTGTAATTCCCTGGGACAAGAGGAAGGAAATCTGCCTGGGAAACCTGCACGTGTACAAGTTCCTGCTTCAACCCGTCCCACTACCCAGAGGTCTCAGGGGTGCTGGGTGTGATGTCTGGCACCCAGAGCTGCTGAAAACAGCTCTGGGGGAGTCTCGCAGGCCCCAGGAGGGAACCAGTTAAAGATGCTATATCATAGGTCCCAGGGCAGGCTTTTTCAAAGGAATGAAAAGGTGTTTTGTTGTGTTTGGGGTTCAGCAGAGCAGAACATGCTCTCATTGTTATAGGAGTTTGTGGAAATCTTTTGAAAGACAAACACATGAAGATAGAATGAAACATCTCACGGTTTGGTCTCCATGTAGGAGCTCACTGTTCCTGACTCTCTCCTGTGACAAAGGACAGGAGGGGGTGACCTTTCCCCCTTTTCCAGATCCTTCTGACTGTGAGTGTGAGGGGAGCTGATTAACAGGCTGTGGGGACGCCTTTGAAAGCACATTCTGTGACTCCTCAACATAGTGTCACCTGAGGAAACATCCCGACCCCGATCAGGACCAGGACCAGGACCAAATGGCTGCTTCTCAGGTAAAAGATATGTCCTATGTCATAGGCTATGTTTGCTTTTTCTCCAATATCTGTTGATATAGTTCTCGTTCCCTCCCCACACCTGTGTCCTCTCTCCTTCCCCTGTTATAATCTGTCCTGTTACCCACAGCTGGCTGACACAGTGCTGCTTCTCCCTCTGCTCCGTCATCCCAAAACCCTCTTTCTGTCCCTGCACTCAATCCCTCAATTCTTCTCCTTGAACCACTCTCTCCGTCTGAAGTGCCTCCCCCTTTGTTGCCCTCACTTCTGTTCACCAGGACCCCTCTCCCTCTCAACTCCCCTTCTTGTCTCTGGGGCTCCTTCCTCTCCTCCATATTTCTCTACTTCTGATGTTCTTGCCTTTCCAGGTTGTTTTTCTTTCCTTATTTCTTTCCTTTTGCCTTATGATAGTCAATGTCAGTAGTTTCTATATTTCCCTGTCTCTCTTTTTTTTGTTTTTAAATATATTTTATTGATTTTGGAGAGGAAGGGAGAGGGAGAGAGAGATAGAAACATCAATGATGAGAGAGAATCATTGATTGGCTGTCTCCTGCACATCCCGAACTGGGGATCAAGTCCGAAACACAGGTATGTGCCCCTGACTGGAATCAAACCCGGGACCCCTCAGTCCGCAGGCTGACGCTCTATCCATTGAGCCAAACCAGCTAAGGCCCTGTCTCTTTTTTAATATATGCTTTTATTGATTTAAGAATGGGAGGGAGAAGGAGAGAGAGGTAGAAACATCAATGAGCAGAGAGAATCATTGATCACCTGACTCCTGCACAATGCCCACTGGGGATTGAGTCTAAAACCTGCAGTGTGCCCTGACCAGGAATGGAAACCTGCCCTCCCGGTTCATAGATCTATGCTTTACCTCCGAGCCACCCTGGCCATGCTATACTTCTCTCCTTTATTTCAGAGCCTTCTCTGTATTCATTTTTTAAAATATTTTTTTTTTTATTGATTTCAGAGAAGAAAGGAAAAGTACAGAGAAATAGAAACATCAATGATGAGAGAGAATCATTGATTGGCTGTCTCTTCCAAGTCCCTCACTGGGCATTGAGCCTGCAACCCAAGTATATGTCCTTGACCAGAATCGAACCTGGGACCCTTCAGTCTGTAGGCCAATCCTCTGTCCACTGAGCCAAACTGGCCAGGGCTCTCTGCATTCATTTTATGCAGCCTCTCCAAGGTCAGGAAGCATTCCTACCTTTAATTAATGACTTTCAAGTACTCAGAACGTCCCTTTTGTGACAAATCAACCTGAGAAGGCAGCCATGCCTAACATCCCATTGGGATGGGGTCAGAGGTTCTTGTGTCTTGAAGAAGGGAAATGTAAGTTTTAGATTCAAGTGGCTACAGCATCAGCTCTTGATCAGGGGTAAGAAAATGCACATTTGAACATCAACCTATGAACCAAGAGGTCACAGTTCGATTCCCAGTCAAGGCATATGCCCAGGCTGTGGGCTCCATCCTCAGTGGGAGACATGCAGAAGGCAGCCAATGATTCTCTCTCATCATTGATGTTTCTATCTCTCTCCTCCTCGCCCTTCTTCTCTGAAATCAACAAAAACATATTTTTAAAGTATTTTAATAAAAGCAGCAGGGTTACTGTCTGCCAGGAAGAGACAACTTGAAATGCAGGCATCCTCTTAAAGGGCCAATGCACAACATTTCGTGTGCAGCCATTCACCTTGGGTTCCAGCAGAAGGAGGGCAGAGTGGACTAGAGCTGTGTGAGCAGAAGTCAGGGTTGGGGGCTCTGGGGTTAGAACTCAGAAGGCAGACACCCTGCTTGCCTGTACTAAGTTGTACCTTCATGCTGAGGAGGTCATCTTTCTCAGGCAGACCTTTGCTATTCAGGCAGTTTTTGCCTGGGGGCTTGGGGGGCGGACAGTTGACTCACCCTTACTCCTTACTCCACCCTGTTGAGATTCTGAGGCCCATTTATGAGAATAACAATTAGTCTCCAGGTAGAAGCAATTGCCCCACCCTTTTGGAAAACCTCTTGTCCCACCTGTGGACCATTACCTGAGGCTACTCAAGACTAAAAAAAAAAAAAGAAAGAAAGAAAATGCACATTTGCCGTAACCAGTTTGGCTCAGTGGATAGAGCGTTGGCCTGCAGACTGAGGGGTCCCAGATTTAATTCCAGTAAAGGGCATGTACATTGGTTGCGGGCACATCCCCAGTGGGGGGTGTGCAGGAGGCGGCTGAACGATGTTTCTCTCTCATCAATGTTTCTAACTATCTCTCTCCCTTCCTCTCTGTAAAAAGTCAATAAAATATATATTAAAAAAAAAGAAAATGCACATTTTACTGCTCAAAATAGCTCAGAAAGTTCTGAAAGATGAGTAAATAGTAAATAGAAGAGAGTTGCTCACTAGATTAGTACGAAAGACTTAATAGGTAAATATTCCATTAGCTTACAGAACATGAGAGGTACACATGGATTGACACTTGCAAAATTTAATGTTTATTTGTGATCATTTCCAAATAATTCATTATTGATGTATTTTTGGCAGTAATGTCACAGTAGTGGTGTCGTGACCTTTCGTGTGCCTCAGTCACCTGATGTCCATTGTTCAGTCCACATGATGTTCACATGGCAGAGGTGCTCCTCTCACTGTAGAGTTAATTGTCTCCCTTTCTCAGGAACAAGGGTGTAGTAGGGATTGAATGAAAGTTGTGCAAAGACCATCACTTTACTTCTGGAAATGTTTCTCTTCTTAGTTTGCGTTTGCTTTGGAAAATGAAGGACTTACTTTTATTTTCTACAGATCATTGGCTTTTTCATAGGAGCTGTAAACAATCAGGCCTTGATTCTTTACATTTTCATTATATTCTATACTCCCATCATGGATATACCCTATATGATCACTTTTTTTATTTTCTAGGAAGTTTTCAAGAATAACATTATTAACATGTTTAATTTCATTACTAGTTAATTTCTACGAAATAGCTCTCCGCTAATGATACATAAAAATTTTGAAAGAATTGTACTGATAAGAAACATTAGTTCCCCAGGGCTGGTGTGGAGGGTTCGATTGCTGGTTCAGGGCAAGTAGTTGCTGGGAACCTGTGGTAGGCAGCCAATCCATGTGTCTCTGTCACTTTCACATTGATGTCTCTCTCTCTCTCTGTGTCCTTGTCTTCCCTCTAACCTCCCTGCCTTCCACTCTTTTTTTTTTTTTAATATATTTTTATTGATTTTTTTACAGAGAGGAAGGGAGAGGGATAGAGAGTTAGAAACATCGATGAGCGAGAATCGTCGATCAGCTGCCTCCTGAACACCCCCTACAGGGGATGTGCCCGCAACCAAGGCACATGCCCTGAACCAGAATCGGCCCTTGAGTCCGCAGGCCGACGCCCTATCCACTGAGCCAAACCGGTTAGGGCCTGCCTTCCACTCTTGAAAACTCAATAACTCTTTATAAATCCACATGAGGATTTACAACCACAAAAAGGAAACAATGGGTCTACCTAGTTTTGTATCCTTATGTTTCTCTCCTTATTGTGTTTATAAAACACAAAGGGGATCATACACAAATATATTCATGAGATTACAGAATCACTAAACCATCTTGATTTCATAGTTGTAAAATATGTGTCTCTGTGCCTAAATTGGTAACATTATTTCAGCTATTTTTTCTTTTTTTCTCAAGTATGTTTTTATTTCAGAGATGGAGAGATAGAGATAGAAATATCAATGATGAGAGAGAATCATTGATTGGCTGCTTCCTGTACACCCCACACTGGGAATTGAGCCCACAAACTGGTCGTGTGCCCAGACCGGGAATCAAACCAGTGACCTCTTGGTGCATGGGGCAGCGCTCAACCACTGAGCAACACCTGCTGGACCAGGCAGAATATTCTTGTTCTAAGATTACTCAGAGTAAATTTCCAACTAGTATTGTAGTTCTTATCTGTCCTATTCCATGAGAACTGAATTTCTTTAACAAACCCTTTTAGTTCAAAGTTCTATGTGAATTTTTTCTTGTGTTTTCTTTTTCTGTGTATTCACAAGTATGGCACATGATGCGGAAACATTGGCATTACAAGTAAAAAGTGAGCTTGTGACAGGTGGAAACACAGGCCCCATCTCAGAACCTGGATCAGAATCTGTGTCTTTTCAAAAGTTCATTTAGTTGTGGTCTGCTTCACACTTGAGAAGTCCATATACTTCCAAGCCAGCGTGACATTTCCAGCTAAAAAATATACACTACTGATCCTGAACGATGCAAACACAATACTCAGAAATCCATAGGCCTGTGTCCATACCTTATTTTTTTACCTTTTTAAAATATATTTTTATTGATTTTTTTTAGAATAAGGGAGAGAGAGAGAAAGAGAAACATCAGTGATGAGAGGGAATCATTGGTCAGCTCCCTTCAGCACATCCCATACTGGGGAAGGAGCCTGCAACCCAGGCATATGCCCTTGGCTGGAATTGAAACCTCGACTCCTCAGTGTATAGTCGGACACTGTATCCACTGAGCCAAACTGCCTAGGGCTATGCCTTAATTTTAAAGTTTATTTTCCTGTAAAGTAAAATCTGTACCGTGGATTTGTGGACATGTGTCATCCTCATTTGTCAGTGTTCGAAATCGCATCAGAGAATGTTAGTAGAGCAAAGTGATATTGATGATTCAGGATACTCCCCTAGGTCCAAACCTCTTCTCCTGGCACCGTTTTCATGTTGGGTGACATTATGAACTTCACTGGTGACCTCTTGGTAATGTGTCTTTTCTTTCAGGAACCGTTGACCTTCAGGGATGTGGCCATCGATTTCTCTCAGGAGGAGTGGGAATGCCTGGACCCATTACAGCAGAAATTGTACCTGGATGTGATGTCGGAGAACTACAGCAACCTGGCCTCCCTGGGTGAGGATGACTTCCTTCCTGAGTTCCTACTCCACCTGAAGCGTTTTGTTTCCTTTATTATTTTAACATCTCTAAGGGACTTCTGCTTTCTGTGTTAGATTCTTGTTCTCAAGGAACAAATTGGGCCCTAGCTGGTTTGGCTGAGTGGAGAGAGCACTGGTCTGCAGACTGAAAGGTCCCAGGTTTGATTCCTGTCAAGGGCCAATGCCAGGGTTACTGGCTTACTCCCCATTAGGGGGCATGCAGGAGATGAGAGAGAAGCATTGATCAGCTGCCTCCTGCACACCCCCTACTGGGGATGAGCCTGCAACCAAGGTACATGCCCTTGACCGGAATCGAACCTGGGACCCTTCAGTCCCCTGGCTGACACTCTATCCAGTGAGCCAAACCAGCTAGGGCTATATATATGTTTTAAAAGGAACAAATTGAGGTCCTTGGAATAGAAAAGAAAGGCTTTGTGATGTATGTGAATTAGGAACTCAGTGTTTGCACACATTACATGTTGTCTACACTAATTAATGTACTATCAGAAAATAATATTTTAGAAAATCATTTTCTAGAATATTCCAATATTCTACCATGTCTTCTGTCCAGAGGACAACCTGGATTGGAAATGGGAAAGCCTCTAACAAAATGCACACTCCGTTTTCTTTCATTTTTTGATTTTTTAAGATTTTGTTGAATTCAGGGAGGAAGGAAGATTTAGAGAGAGATAGAAACTTCAGCTGGACATTAATTGATTTTTTGTATGTGCCCCGACTATATGTGTTCTCTGTATAAATTGCCAGATATGGAATCACTATGTTTACTGGGTATCTTTTGTAAATATTGGAAAATACTCCATCATGTTTTGTTAGGGGCTGCACTAGTGTGTTTATAATCTTGCTAACAGTGCATCAATGTTCCCATTTCTCCACTTCTTTGGTAATAATTTTTATTTTTAATTTATGGATGATTGGCATCCTGTTAGGTGTTTGGTGGTATTTCATGGTGGTGTCCATTTACATTTCTCTGATGATGAATGAGTTGAACATCATTTAATAAGTCTATTGGGCATATTTATGTCCTGTTTGGGAAATGTCTATTAAGGTCCTCTGCCCATTTTTCAATCATATTGTCTTCTTGGTGTTAAGTTGTGTGAGTTCCTTATAAATTTTGGATCTTTAGCTTTTGAGGATGTAACATTGCTGGACTTTTGTTGCTGTTTTTTGGTGGTTTCTTTGGAATGCCAAAATTATTCTTTTGTAGTCTCATTTCTTTATTTTTTAGCTTTTTTGTTATGCCTGAAAAGATATACCCAAACCAGTATTTTTCAGAGTGATGGTAAAGTTCATTGACTATGCTTTCTTCCAATGTTTTAAATGCTTCAGGTCTTCTATTTTAGTTGTTAATTCATGCTGAGTTCATTTTGATTCATGGCCTATGAACGGGATCTAGTTTCATTATTTTCGCATGTATCTGTTCTGTTTTTGTTGCACTACTTGGTGAAGGATCTGTCTTTACCTATTGTGTGTTCTTGCCTTCTATCTTAAAGACTAGTTAACCATATAGCTTTAGACATTTTAAAATTCTTTTTTCCTGTTGACTTGTAAAAGGTCTGTATATGTTATAGATATTAACTGCTTATCTGATAATATGCTTTGGAGGCCTTTTTCCCCATTTTACTGCTTGTATTTTGAATGCACTGACAATTTGCTTTAATGTGAAGTTATTTTTGTATGGGGTTTAATGCCTTTTCAGTATTATGTTTTGTTTACCTTTCCTTTTAGTGCTATAATAAAAAATCAAATATTATACTAAGTTTTCTTTATGACCTAGCTGGATTGGCTTAGTGGATAGAGTGTCACCATGTGAACTGAAGGGTCCTGGGTTCAATTTTGATGAAGGGCATATGAGCAGGTTACAAGCTCCATCTCCAGTAGGGGCCATGCTGGAAGCAGCCAATCAATGAATCTCTTAATGTTTCTCTCTTTCTCTCTCTCCTTCTCCCTTCTTCTCTGAAATCAATAAAATATATTTAAAAATAAAAACTAAAACTTTAGTATACCTCTTCTTTTAATATATTGAGTTATTATTAGCTTTATTTTTCAATCTTTTATCTATTTTGGGTTAATATTTGTATATGGTGTTTAATAACAGTCGAACTTCACTCATTCTTTTTTGTAAAATATATTTTATTGATTTTTTCCAGAGAGGAAGATAGAGGGATAGAGAGTTAGAAACATCGATCAGCTGCCTCCTGCATACCCCCTACTGGGGATGTGCCCGCAACCAAGGTACATGCCCCTGACTGGAATCAAACCTGGGACCCTTCAGTCTGCAGGCCGATGCTCTATCCATTGAGCCAAACCAGTCAGGGCTTCACTCATTGTTTTACCTGTACACATCTAAGTATCTCAACACTATTTGTATATGTGAAAATATGCTTTATTTCTTTTGTGGTATAGGCACCCTTGTAGAAGATTATTTTACCTCATGCGTGAGAAGTTGTAAGTAGGCTTTTATTCTACAGTGCTTCTTTTTCATAGTTGTTAATCCTCACATGAGCACATTTTTTCCATTGCTTTTCAGAGAGAGTGGAAGGGTGGGAGGAAGGAGGGTAGAGAGAGAGGGTAACATCGATGTGAGAGAGACACTTTGACTGCCCCCTGCTGCTCACGCCTCAACCCAGGTGGGGTGGGAATTTGCAACTTAGGCATGTGCCCTTTAAGGGGAATTGAACCCGCAACCCTTAAGTGCACAGGATGATGCTCTAACCCTGAGCCGCACTGGCCAGGGCCTACCGTGCTCCTTTATTTACCTGTGTCTTAATGTGTAGATGATACTTTTGGATCACACCAGTTTGGAAATATTTTTTTAAATCAGAAAGTACATTGCCTTTAAGCTTATACTGTCTCTCCCATGTTTTGGTTCCCTGGTGTCCTGTGTCATTAATTTTAGGATGAGGTTTGCTAATTTTGTGAAAAGTGTCATTGGGACGTGGATAGTGACGGCTTTGAATGTTTATGTGAACCTTGGGTACTGGTGACAGCTTATACTGTTAGCATTCCAATGTAAGGTCATTGCTTGTGTAGCTCATTTATTGAGTTCTTATTTAATTACAGCCAGCACTACTTTATACTTAATTTTATTGATTTTAGAGAAAGATAGCAATGGGGAGGGCGGGGTGGGAGAGAGAGAGACATACATTTATTTCCCCACTTGTTTATGCATTCATTGGTTACTTTTTAATGTCCCCTGAGCACAAATCAAAGCTGCAATGATTTGGTATCAGGACCACACTCTAAACAACTGAGCTACTCGGGAAAGGCGAAAATATCCTTTTCTTATCTGGTGGTATAGGCACTCGTGTTGAAGATCTTTAGTCCCTATTCAGGAGAATTTCTATGTAGGTCTTTTATTCTACCTTGCTTTATTATTTCACATAATGTCTGTGTTACAGGTTTTTTATTTTTGGCTTATAATTTTTTTTTTTTTATTGATATCAGAGAGGAAGGGAGAGATAGAAACATCAACCAAGAGAGAGAATTATTGATAGGCTGCCTTCTACATGTCCCCTACTGGTAATTAAGCCCACAACCCGGGCATGTGCCCTTGACAGGAATCAAACCTGGGACCTTTCAGCTCACAGGTAGGCGCTCTATCCACTGAGCCAAACTGGCTAGTCCAGTATTATAGTTTTTGATAACAGAAGCTTTGAAGTATGTTTTAAAATCAAGAAGCCTGAAGCCTTTAATTTCATACATTATTTTCACGATTGACTTGGTTACATGAAGTCCTGTGACATTCACATTAATTTTAGAAAGAGCTTTTCTATTTCCACCAAAAGTGTCACTGGGACTTTGATAGGGATTGCTTTGAATGTTTAGGTCACTTTGGGTACTAATGACAGCTGATATTGTTAGCATTGCAAAGTAGGATCATGGAATGTGTTTTCCAACTTACTCTTGTTATTTCATTATAGCCATCAATGTCTGTGTATATGTTCTTTTTGTTAATCCTCACCCTATGGGCTTTTTTTCCATTGAGTTTTCGGTAGCGTGAGAGGGAGGGAGGGGTAGAAACAGAGAGAGAGAATAAAATATCGATGTGAGAGAGAGACATCATTTGTTTGGCTTCCTCACACATCCCAAACGGGGTTGAGATCAAATCTGCAGCCATTTGCTGGGTGGCCCCATGCTCTAACCACTGATACTGCAGAGAGCAGCCAGTAGTATTTTATACTTTACAGCTTATAAGGCATGCACCTTCTTAAGAAGTAAACTGTTAATATTTTATTTTCCATTATGCTGGTAATCATGTAAATACATATTTAATTTGTTATTCTGTATTAATTTCTGTTCCTCTACAGGGACACAGCTAACTTCATTGATTGGTTTTATATACCATGTTTTGAGAAAGTAATTATATACTAGGGGCCCAGCGCACGAAATTCATGCATGGGGGGGTGGTCCCTGAGCCCGGTCTGCACCTTGCACCCTCTTCAATCCGGGATCCCTCTCACAATCTGCGACCGCTGGCTCTTTACTGCTCACCTGCCTGCCTGCCTGATTGCCCCTAACCACTCTGCCTGCCAGCCTGATGTACCTAACTGTGCCCTGCCAACCTGATCGCCTCTAACTGCCCTCCCCTGCCGGCCTGATTGCCCCTAACTGCTCTCCCCTGCCAGCCTGCTAACTGCTCTCCCCTGCCAGCCTTTTCACCCCTTACCTCCTGTGCCTCAGTCCCCGCCACTGTGACTTTGTCCAGAAGGACATCCGGAAGATGTCTGGTCTAATTAGCACATTACCCTTTTATTAGAATAGATATTTATAGATATCTATTCTTTTAAAATATATTTTTATTTATTTCAGAGGGGGAGGGAGAGGGAGAGAGAAACATCAATGATGAGAGTGAATCATTGGTTGGTCACCTCCTGCACGCTTCCCACTGGGGATCGAGCCCACAACCCAGACATGTGCCCTTGACCACAATCGAACCCAGGACCCTTCAGTCTTCAGGCTGACACTCTATCCACTGAGCCAAACTAGCCAGGGCTATAGATATCTATTCTAATAAAAGAGTAATATGCTAATTAGACCGGGTTGACTGTCCATCTTCCGGACATCTGACATCCTTCTGGACAAAGCCCTGGTGGTGGAGGTCAACACAGAGGCAGCTAGGGCTGATCAGGCCAGCAGGGGAGGGCAGTTGGGGGCGATTAGGCAGGCAGTCAGAGGTAGTTAGGGGTGATCATGCAGGCAGGCAGGTGAGCGGTTAGGAGCCAGTGATCCCAGATTACGAGAGGGATGTCCGACTGCCGTTTAGGGATCAGACATCCCCCAAGGGGTCCACAATTGGAGAGGGTGCAGGCTGGACTGAGGGAACTCCCCCCCCGCCCCCAAGTGCATGGATTTCATGCACCGGGCCACTAGTGTGTATATATTTTTAGAAATGTGGAATCTGTGATTTGCAATACAGAATTCTGTCACCTATAAGCAGAGATTTTGTTTATTTTCTATTTTTTGTTGAGAGCATGAGAACTACTTAAAATATCTTAAGGTTATAACAATGTACCTTAAACTCATAATGTCAATTGCATACAAATCTCTGCTGATTGCCATTTCTACCCATGTACCCACATAAGTTGATTTCACATGATCTTTGATGTTGTTTGTCTTATAGAAGAGATTTAAGATTTTATTTATTTTTTATAAATACATTTTTTATATTAATTTCGAGAAGAATGAGATGGGAAAAGAGAAAGAAATATCCATGATGAGAGAGAATCATTGATTGGCCACCTCCTGCACACCCCACACTGGGGAATGAGCCCAAAACACAGGCATGTGCCCTGACCGGGGATCAAACTGTGACCTCCTGATTCACAGATAGACGCTTAACTACTGAGCCACTCAGGTCAGACAATTCCTTTTATTTTCTAAAGTTACACAAGAGAAATCAAGTTGATATGTGTTTCTTTAATATAACACCACAAATTTTTACATTTCTGTATATTTTTCCACATACAAGGCATCTTTATTTGTTCATATGTTAGTGTTGTCTAGAATTTTTAAATTACCCCCAGAAATATATTTGTTACGGATTTTTTATAGGGCCAGTCTAATAATAAAAAAGTTTTGGAGCTGGAAAAGTTTTTTCCTCGCTATTGTTTATCATCTATTCTGTCAACATTGTTTTTGGGTGGTTTTTGTTCATTCATCAGTTCCTTGTTTTATTCGTGCCCTTTCCCCCCCCAATAGTTTTCTGCTTAGAAACCCCTTAATAATCTTAGAGGAGCTGTCTTTTCCATGAGGAATTATTTTTTATATGTTTTGAGAAAATATTCTGGGACTCATGATATTTTCATTGGTTTTTTTCTGTTCTCATGTTTATATTTATTCTACTTAGAAGTCAGTGAGCTACTTGCATTTGTATGTCACTTTATATGAGCTGCCTACTCCTTTTCACTGTTCTGTCTCTATGGGGTTGCCTTTATGGTCTATTTATTAGTGTCTTAGGAGTTCCTTAAATTCTCTTCACATTTCCACATATTTGTAGACTTCTCTGAATCAAAATTTTAATGCTTTATGTACAAATGTTTTGATTATTTCATTACTAATTTTAAATGTATCTGTATTGATTTCAAAGAGGAAAGGAGAGGGAGAGAGAAATAGAAACATCAGTGAAGAGAGAGAATCATCGATCAGCTGCCTCCTGTACATTCGGGGATTGAGCCTTTAACCCAGGCCTGTGCCCTGACGTGGAGCCAAACTGTGATTTCCTAATTCATAGGTTGAAGCTCTACCACTGAGCCACCACTAGCAGGCAAATTCTTTGATGTTTTGAGTTGATCACGTCTTTCATTTATGATTCTACTGTATTTATTTTTATTTTTTTAAATATATTTTATTGATATTTTACAGAGAGGAAGGGAGAGGGATAGAGAGTTAGAAACATTGATGAGAGAGAAACATCAATCAGCTGCCTCCTGCACACTCCCTGCTAGGAATGTGCCCGCAACCCAGGTACATGCCCTTGACCGGAATCGAACCTGGGACCCTTCAGTCAGCAGGCCGACGCTCTATCCACTGAGCCAAACTGGTTAGGGTATCTACTGTATTTTTTAATTTGGGTATTATGTATTTCAATTTCTCCTTTCGGTGTGATGTTTGTAAAATATTTTCTCATTGTATTTTTATTTTGATGATATAATATTTTGGTGATATTAAATAGTTGTCTTTTTTTTCCTTCTTTCCGGCATTAAGATATTTATTTCCCATTCTTTTTGAGGTAATTAATATATTTCCATTAATGTAGTGCCAGTTTGATTATATTTGTTTTGTTTTCCTGATGTTACACTTTTTTCTTCATGACTTGATATCTTTTGTTGAGATTCCTGAATTGTAAAGTAGCAGGCTTTTGAACATGCTTTTTATAAGAAGAAACAAATAAGAACCATCTGTGGGACAAATTCTACTTTTGGTCAACACTCTTTTCAGTACAGTGGGGCCTTTACTTACGAGTGTCCTGACTAACGAGTTTTTTGAGATAGGAGCCGTCTCTCGGCCGATTTTTTGCTTTGAGTTGCGAGCTAAAATTCGGGTTACGAGCCAGCTTCAGATACCCCACCACTCGTTGGCGCAGAGAATGTCATAGTGAATGCCACAACATCAGCCCAGCATCACGTGTCTTACTCGTTCACTTGAATGATTTGACATACGAGTAATTTGAGTTACGAGCTCCGTCGCGGAACGAATTAAACTCGTAAGTCAAGGCCCCACTGTATCTCTATTCTTGGTTCAGTTGTCTGTTTAATTTCCCAGTTGGAAATGTTCTCTGTTTTCTTCTCAGACACATGATATCTTTTCAGAGTTGATATACATCTTCAGTACCTCAGTCTTTGTGGTGCTCGAACACTTTCTCATTGTTTCTTTGTAGCAGCCTCTACAGGTCATTTACTGTGTATTGCCATTCTGTTCACACTTTGTCATGCACAGCAGACACTTGTTGTTTAAGATGCTTCAAAACAGGTAGACCATTGAACATGTACTTCCCTCATCTCTCTCCAGTGAAAAAACTGGGAGTTGGGAGTGTTTTTAGAATGTTGCCATTGTGTGCCAGGGGGTTTGAGCAGGTATCATTGGCAAATGTAAGCAACTCTTTGTCCCTCCTTGATGTGAATTTTCCTCATTGTACTTATCTTGAACTTTCATTGAATCCTTCACTGGCTCTTGGAATACTCAAAACTGTCACTTGGCCTATATTGGTGGTAACTTCAAAGTGCACTCACCTGGTTGTCAAAACTGAACATTTGTTTTCTTTCAGTTATGTCATCTGAAGATGACCAGGCCTTTATGCCAAAGTCCGGAATACAAGATTTATTCTCTGAAAAAATACTGGTAAGATATAAAAGTTGTCACTTTGATAATGTATACTTAATGAAAACTTTGGAATTTCAGAACAGTGTGATGAGAAGAGAGAGAATTAATATAAACAAAACTAATGTGTAACTGTTTTCATAATAAAATTGAGATTACCTATAGAGTAGAGGTTAAGTGTAGTACGCATTTGGGAAACCTTCAGTATTAAAGTTAGTTACATTGGCAGGTCAATGTGTTTCTGCACATGAAGGTTGAAAACTACTTTTTACACTTACGCATTTTTGGAAAGGAAATCTGGGAAAAGTAGGAATTCACATAGTCTGTAGTGTAAATAGTCCTTTGAATTGTTTAAAATGTAGGGTGGGATTATATTTTCATGCAGTCATTTCTAAAATGTAGAGATTTATAATGTGCCTCTAAAATTTAAATGTACTCAGTTTGGAAATCTTATTATTATTATTACTTTTAAATATATTTTTATTAAATTCATAGAGGGGGAGAGAGAGAGAGAGAGAGAGAGAGAGAAACATCAATGATAAGAGAGAATCATTGATTGGCTGCCTTCTGCTTGCCCCCCCAAGGATTAAACCTGCAACCTGAGCATGTGCCCTTGATTGGAATGGAACCTGGGACCCTTCAGTCCTCAGGGAAATGCTCTATCCACTGAGCCAATCCAGCTAGAGATTTTATTTTATTTTATTTATTTATTTTTACTATGATAACATTTATTCATTTATTTTTAAATTTTCTTTTCTTTTTTTATTTTAAAGTTTTATTGAAAGTGGTAGCATTTTTTTTAATGAAACATTTCTTGTACCCCATTATATAAAAATATTAATAATGGAGTTACTCATTTCAAATTATAGTTCGGTTCTCATTTCATACTGTCACCTCCTTCAGTTCTTTCTGAAGCAGTTAGACAATATAAAATAGTCAATCTTCAATGCATTAGTTAGAATTCTCCCGGGCCTGGCTGTCGGATGGGATGGCGCTGCTGTTACTCTTGCCTTTGCCCTACATGCTTGTGCTGAGAGCAGCTCCCACTGACACGCACCTGTCAACTCATCACAGCCTCCTCAGGAATAGCCCCGTCCCCATGGCGACCCACGCAGCCACCCCCACTATTGGCCCCTCCACGCCAAAGCTCCGCCCCCTTCTCCCAGGCAACTGACAGACCTCCTCCTCCCTCCCTAAATTTTATTTTCTTGTGTAAAGTTTTAGAAATAGTAGTATATATGTCTCCTTCTTTTTCCCCATTGACCTTTCCCCGGGCTTCCTTACCGCCCCCCTCCCCCCCAGCACATGCCCTTACCCCGCCCCCCTAGTGTCTTCTGTCCATTAGTTATGCTTATATGCATGCATATAAGTCCTTTGATTGATCTCTTACCCCCCTTATTTTATTTTTATTAAAATATATATTTTAATTGATTTTAGATAGGAATGTAGAGGAAGACAGAGAGGCAAACATCAATGAGAGTCGATTATTTCTTGGCTGCCTCCTGCTTTCCTCACACTGGGAACCGAATCCAAATCCAGGGCTTGTGCCTGACCCAGAATGGAACCACAACCATCTTATTCATACATCAAAGCTCAACCAATGAGCCATGCTTGCTAGGCAATTTGGCAGTCTTTTAAACAAGGATTTATTCTTCCTCTGAAAATTAATGTTTTGTATTTATTTTTTGTGTATAATTTTAATAAATTACGAAAGCATTTTTCTATACAACCCTCTTGTTTTAATGAGTATCATAAAATGGTTCTTATGGAACAAGTGTACATGATTAATAAATTTATAACTATCATTAAAGGCCTTTCTGTCTCCCATTATCTCCAGAGTACATATAATGGAGACCAAAGTTATCAGTGGTATGAACATTGGAAAAACTTTAAGCAAGAGTCATACCTTAATAATCAGTGGAGAAGCGAGCTTCCAGAGGACCATTATAAAAGTGGAAAAGTCATTGACCAAATGTCCAATCACACTACACATCAAGTTATTCCTATTGTGGAGAAGACATACAAAGGCAGTAAATATGTCCAGTCTTTTCAGCAGTTTTCAAATTACACTGAACAAGAGAATATTCATATCGGGGAGGAGGCTGACAAATGGAATCCTTGTGGTAGACTCTCCAGTCAAATATTCAATCTAAATATAATGGAAAAAATCCATAATGGAGAAAAAACTTATAAATGTAAAGATTCCGATAGAACATCTAATTGGTCTTCAGGTTGTACTCTAAATCAGAGAATTCAGACTGGAGGGAAGTCTTACAAATGTAAAGCATGTGGCAAAGCCTTTAAATGTCATTCTTCTCTTATTGTGCATAAGGGAAGAATTCATACTATTGCAAAATTTTGCAAGCTCAGAGAAGATGGAAAAGGCTTTAGTCAGTTCTCAAGTCATACTCAACATCATAGAAATCATACAGGAGAAAAGTCTTATAAATGTTCAGAATGTGACAAAGCCTTTACCCGGAGCTCAACCCTTAGTATTCATCAGAGAATTCACACTGGAGAGAAACCTTATGACTGTAGAGATTGTGGCAAAGCCTATGGAAGCTCCTCAGACCTTACTAAGCATCAGAGAGTTCATACTGGAGAGAAGCCTTATAAATGTAGAGAATGTGGCAAAGCCTTTAGATGGTCCTCAGATCTTACTAAGCATCAGAGAGTTCATACTGGAGAACAGCCTTATAAATGTAGAGAATGTGGCAAAGCCTTTTCACTGTCCTTATACCTTACTAAGCATCAGAGAGTTCATACTGAAGAGAAGCCTTACATATGTGGAGAATGTGGCAAAGCCTTTACACTGTCCTTATACCTTAGTAGGCATCAGAGACTTCATACTGGAGAGAAGCCCCATAAATGTGGAGAATGTGGCAAAGCCTTTAGATGGTTCTCACATCTTACTATGCATCAGAGAGTTCATACTGGAGTGCAGCCTTATAAATGTAGAGGATGTGGCAAAGCCTTTAGATGGGCCTCAGACCTTACTGCACATCAGAGAGTTCATACGGGAGAAAAACCTTATAAATGTAGAGAATGTGGCAAAGTCTTTAGCCGGCCCTCAACCCTTAGTATTCATCAGAGACTTCATACTGGAGAGAAGCTTTATAAATGTAATGAATGTGGCAGAGCCTTTACACAGTCCTCACACCTTACTTCTCATCAGAAAATTCACACCGGTGTGGAGTCTTATAAATGTAGGGAATGTGGCAAAATCTTCAGTGGAGCATCAGAACTTACTTATCAGAGACTTCACAGTGGAGAGAACCCTTATATATGTAGAGAATGTGGCAAAACCTTCAGTGTAGCATCATACCTTACTTATCATCAGAGAGTTGACGCTGGAGAAAAGCCTTATAAATGTACTGAATGTGGCAAAGTCTTTAGCCAATCCTCACACTTTACTTGTCATCAAAGAGTTCACACAGGAGAGAAACCTTATAAATGTAGGGAATGTGGCAAAGCCTTTGGCAGCTCCTCAGGCCTTACTAGGCATCAGAGAGTTCATACTGGAGAGAAACCTTATAAATGTAGAGAATGTGGCAAAGCCTTTAGATGGTCTGCAGATCTTATTCCACATCAGAGAGTTCATACTGGAGAAAAACCTTATAAATGTGGAGAATGTGGCAAAGCCTTTAGAAGATCCTCAGATCTTTCTAATCATCAGAGAGTTCATACTGGAGAAAAGCCTTATAAGTGTAGAGAATGTGGCAAAACCTTTACACTGTCCTTATATCTGACTAGGCATCAAAGAGTTCATACTCAAGAGAAGCCTTACATATGTGGAGAATGTGGCAAAGCCTTTACACTGTACTCATACCTTACGAGGCATCAGAGACTTCATACTGGAGAGAAGCCTCATAAATGTGTAGAATGTGGCAAAGCCTTTAGATGGTCCTCACACCTTACTACGCATCAGAGAGTTCATACTGGAGAAAAACCTTATAAATGTACCGACTGTGGTGAAGTCTTTAGCCAGCCCTCAACTCTTAGTATTCATCAGAGACTTCATACTGAAGAGAAGCTTTATAAGTGTAATGAATGTGGCAAAGCCTTTACACAGTCCTCAGACCTTACTTCTCATCAGAGAATTCACACCGGAGAGGAATATTGTAGAGAATGGCAAAATCTTGAGTGGAGCATCAGACCTTACATATCAGAGACTTCACAATGGAGAGAACCCTTATATATGTAGAGAATGTTGCAAAACCTTCAGTGTAACATCATACCTTATCATCAGAGTTCACACCGGAGAGAAGCCTTATGAATGTAGAGAATGTGGTAAATCCATTGGCAGTTCTTCAAAATTTATTCTGAAGAGGAAAATGCACAGCAGAGAGATCATACTGGAGAGAAGCCTTATAAATGTAGAAAGTGTGACAAACCTTTTATTTACTGGTCCTGCTGAACTTGACCACATAGATTTCATAGTTCAGAGAAGTCTTAGAGATGTGTGGAGTTTTGTAAGTCCTTGGCTACTAGTGAGAACGTACTGTACATCACAGTATTCACTCTGGACAGAAGCCTTATGAATATGAAAAATGTAAAAAGGCCTTGAAAAGTCATTCAGGTATCATTGTACTTGAGAAACTTCCTAACAGAGATTGACCTTACAAATGTAGAGCATAAGCTGGAGCCTTTACCCACAGCTCAAATTTTACTCAACATCAGAGATTTTATACTGGTGGAAACCTTACACTGTAGAAAATGTGAGAAAGCACTGGCTGGCATTCCTCGGTTGTTTAGCTTTGACCTATGAACCACAAGGTTAGGGGGCAATTCCTGGTCAGGGCACATGCCCTGGTTGCAGACTCGATCTCCAGTGTGTGGCATGCACTCTCCCCTGAAAACAATAAAATATATATTTTGAAAAAAGAAAAGAAAATGTGAGGAAACCTTTGGTCTGTGTGTATTCTTTCCTGTATATCAGAGAGTTTATACTGGAGAAAAACCTTGCAAATGTGACAAGTGATGTCTATCCTTTTCTAGTCAATGGAGTCTTATTTAGCATCATAGAACTCTTTGTGAAGGAAAGCCTTACAACTGTGAAGACTGAGGCTCAACTTTTAATTACCATTGTCTTGCTCAACACAAGAGAGCTCGTACTGGAGGGAACACCTATAAATGTATTTTGTGTGACTTTGATAAACAGTGGGGTTGCCCACACTGTGTTTCTCCTTGGTAGAGCATCGACCCATGAACTGGGAAGTCAGTGCTCATTTCCCAATCAAGGCTCATGCCCTGTTTGTGGGCTGGATACCCAGTAGGGTTCGTGCAAGTGCAGCTGATTGATGATTCTTTATTATCATTGCTGTTTCTATCTATTTCCCTCCCCCTTCTTCTCTCTCAAACCCTATACCAGTGATGTTGTAGTACAAGATAGGAGATGTTTCATACCGAGAATGCAGAATTGCCATGACCTCTGCATTTGAGAGAGGACACCTGTTTCCGAGCTGCACTCCTAGGTAAACACAGAAAATTAACTTAATTTCATTTTCTATTTCATATTTCTGTTTTGTGTTTTTTTCCTCATTTTTCTACTCAACTGATACTCTTTTCTGCAGTGCTATAACAATGGCATCTAAATCTCTTCTCTCCCACATCAGCCCTTCTGGCCCCTATAGCTTCTGTTCTGTGCTTTAGAATTTTACTAATGCAATAATTGACATCAGAATTGGGAAGTATTTTGCTTTATATTCATGAAGTAGGAGGACCACCATTTATGTTTTCATGCTGGATTCTGGATTTTGAATATGAATATTAATTTTTGTGTACTTCATAACTGGAATGATTTTTCTTGTCCTGATTTTCATTGGTGTCCTTAAGAATTTCTTAGTGTAATGTAGCCGGTTTCCCTCAGTGTATAGAATGTCAGCCTGTGGGATGAATAATCCCAGGTTTGATTCCTGTCATGGACACATGCCTGGATTGTGGGCTCGATTCCCAGTGGGGGGTGTGCAGGAGGCAGCCAATCGATGATTCTTTCATCATTGATGTTTCTCTCCCTTTTCTTTCCTCTCTGAAATCAATAAAGGAAGAAAAAAAACAATTTCTCAGTGTTACCTCATTAAATTATTTTGGGGGATGGGTTCAGCCCGTGTTAGACAGATTTTATTGTCAATTACTTAAATGTAGCTGGATATTGGTCATTTTTTCAAGAGGAATCCCAGAGAACATGGCAGATTTGTGGTTGAAAAATTTTATTATTTTGCATCAAAGTTGTTATGTATATTGACAGCATGACCACAGTTATGTTCATAGGCATTAGTTGTCCCTGCAGTGTTTTTCCAAGCCGTGACTGTAAATTTCAGTGACAGCAGGATAGCAGAAATTGAAATGAAAGCCCCACATTTATTCCTTCTCCGGTGTACTGTTGTAAATTTGTACAAGCTGGTAAATATCAGTTCTTTTTCATGGGCCATCCCAAAGGATCACACAATGATTAAAAAAACTAGATATTGGATACTCGTCTTTTCTACTTCCTGACATTCCCATGGGGCATTTATACATATAAGAATCTCCTGATATTTTGTGACTAGGTCTCTCTCTCTCTGGATGAGGGGCTTTATGGTTTTGGTCTGTTTGGGACAAACTATTAGATCCAGATCATTCATAGGGATTTGATGTCACCTAGAGAATAGTTCCATTTTCTGATACTGTAGTGAGGAAAATTGAGGAGGTGTATTGGTGCAAAATATACATAAGATTTGTTTTTCACATGGTCATTTGGAAAATAGAGAAACAAACATTGTTTCTAGGTTTAGACAGTCTTCTGTCTTCATTTTGTCCAGAATGCATATTCTTCTGCTTTGGGTTGCAAAGCTCTTAAGTCAGAGATTTCAACATATTTTATCTCACGGCACAAATGGAAGAATTACTGAAATTCAGAGGTCTACCAAAATATATATTTTTCCAACCTGTCAAAAAAAATGTCTGACTTTGAATTATGCTCACCACACAGCTATTACTGTCCTGGCTGTTGTCACTTATTTTAATTCGACAATCTATGGGTAATGTAGTCTGTGGTATTGACTAAATAGCCAGATGTTGCTTGTTCTAAAAAATGTTGCAGCACACCAGTTCCTTGTGTGACACTCAGTTGATAATCTCTGTTATCCAATCCATCTTGTCTAATGAATCATTTAAGACCACTTTTTCCGTGTTGACATTTTTTTTCTGGCAAATCTATCCATTGATGTCAATGGGAAGCTAAAGTCCCCAGCTAGGACTGTATTAATTAATTTTAAAATGCTAATAACTACACACCTATCAATAATCACAATATAAGTGGGTTAACTTCAGCCAGAAAACACAGGGTAACTGGATGGATATGAGATCTATACCCATGCTTATGCTGTCTAAATGAAACCCATTTCGGATCAAAAGACACCTCATGAAAGTAAAGGATTGGGGAAAAAAAGTTATTTCATCTCTACCTTTGGGCCCCAAAGAAACTACTCTGCAGAGAATTTTGCTCTAGTAAAAGCTCTAATCTTGGACTGTGTACATTTAATATAGGTATGTGGATAACTGTGCTCAGTGTTAGCTGACCCATGTGGAAGTGCTGCCTTTTAGTGAAGTCAGCACATAAACAGTTTTTCATTTACCCAGAAATTTGTTTTGGAAGGAAAAGTAGGAGACATTCTACATTATTATCAATGGCCCATTAATGAGATTATAGGGACTAACTACTAAATAACATTCATTTGACAATGTACTCCCAGAATACAAAGACTTCAAAGATCACGACTTATTACCAGAATATATTTATCTGTTGAAAAATACACTAATTAAAATTTCTCTCCCACAGTGTTGGAAGGTACCTTATGTTATCAGGTGCCTAATCAAAAATGGACATCTGTGTCTGTCTCTGACACTTCCCTTCATCTACAATAGAAATCAGACTTTTCAAAAACGAACGGCCCAATCATCATAAATAGCCAGGCATTCTAAGACACTGGTGCAGCCTGTCAAATGAATGTTACTCCTAATATTAGTAATAGTAATTAATAATAATAAGAGGCTTCTCTCAAACCGATATGTATATATATTATAGCTATTAATATTACTGAAGGTGTATTATATGCCTTTAAACTACAAGTATAAGAAACTATACTAAACACAATACACAGTAAATAAAACCTGAATCATAATAACTTATAAATTAAAACTAATCTATTGTGCCTTGCAAGTGTGGCTCGGTTATTGAGCATAGAACTAGGAACTGGGAGGTCAGAGTTTCATTCCAGGTTGGTGCACATGCCAGGGTTTCGGGCTCCATCCCCAGGGAAGGGCATGCAGGAGACAGCTGACCTAGGATTCTCGGTCATCATTCATGTTGCTCTCCCTCTCCTTTCCTCTCTGAAATCAATAAAAGTCTATTTTTTTTTAAAAATTGTTTGTTATACTTAATAGAGACCCATAAGACTTGACTGCCATCCAAGGTTACAGTCTTTCTCCAACCCCAATGGTCCATTATTTATGAAGAAAAACTAAGACTGAGCCTTCCCAGTATCAGGGCACCTCATTATCCTACAAAAAGTTGGCTCCTCAATACTTCCTTTGGGTTGATTTATGTCCCGAACGTAATGTATGCATGAAAAGGGGACACATGCTAACTTAACAAGCTCATTGAAGGCCTGCATTTCAGTCTTTCAAAGTCAGATACCTAAAGTAACCAGAAATGATGGTCTGAAATGAAAATCTTTTTAAAAGCAGTTTGTAGCAGGTAGGTCCTAGGCAAGAATATTTCTTAATGAGGGAATCCTTTTTTTTTTTTTTTTTAATATATTTTATTGATTTTTTACAGAGAGGAAAGGAGAGAGATAGAGAGAGTTAGAAACATCGATGAGAGAGAAACATCAATCCGCCGCCTCCTGCACATCTCCTACTGGGGATGTGCCCACAGCCCAGGTACATGCCCTTAACCGGAATCGAACCTGGGACCTTTCCGTCCGCAGGCTGACGCTCTGTCCACTGAGCCAAACCGGTTTCGGCCAAGAGGGAATCCTTATCTAAGCCTGTCTATTGTCTTTTGCAGCCAGGATAACATTCCTTTGGAATATCAGGGTAACTCCCCCTTTTCCAGAGCCCTCAGGATGCAACCAGTACACCAGGGGGAAACCATAAACCCTCTCGTTGTTATGTTAATTGTTCACTGTTAATTAAGGTGTGTACACTTATATAAATGACATGTATCAATCATTTTACTTTTCATCCACTCCCAGAGGTTTCCTCACTCGGCTCTCCCCCACCTCTATCACCAATGGATTTCATATAACCCACTTCCAACTTCTCTCTCTCTCTTTTTTTTTTTATAAGGGGTGGCAAATGAGTGGTTTAGATTTTATTGCAGTGAAAGTGGGAGGGAATGCTAGAATGGGCTGTTATCCAAGGGAAAAGAAAAAGGTAAGGCAAGGAGCAGTTGAGGCCAGAGGCCTGGATGGTTGGTTAAGAAGTAAGACACTCGCCGTAACTGGTTTGCCTCAGTGGATAGAGCGTTGGCCTGTGGACTGAGGGGGTCCCAGGTTCGATTCCAGTCAGGGGCATGTGCCTTGGTTGCGGGCACATCCCCAGTGGGAGGTGTGCAGGAGGCGGCTCATCGATGTTACTCTCTCATTGATGTTTCTAACTCTCTCTCTCCCTTCCTCTCTATAATAAATAAATAAAATATATATTTTAAAAAAAGAAGAAGTAAGACACTACTCAGACCAGCCAAATTTAGTACTTTAAATTTCCTGTGGTTATAATCTCCCATTCACGGGCTTCTAATTTTTTAAAAAAATATATTTTATTGATTTTTTTACAGAGAGGAAGGGAGAGGGATAGAGAGCCAGAAACATCGATGAGAGAAACATCGATCAGCCGCCTCCTGCACACTCCCCACTGGGGATGTGCCCGCAACCAAGGTACATGCCCTTGACCAGAATCGAACCCCGGACCCTTCAGTGGGTAGGCCGACGCTCTATCTACTGAGCCAAACAGGTTAGGGCTGACTTCTAATTTTTACTGAACCTTAATCCTTGCTGTTTTTACTTTTAAACCTTAAATTGCTACATTGAAGACTTTTACTTTTTTTTCAGACAGAGCAACCAACTTGGTGACCTTCCAGAAAAACAGGCAGGAGAGAGACATGCTCTGCATCTTCTCTTTTTATTTATTTATTTATTTATTAAATATATTTTATTGATTTTTTTCAGAGAGGAAGGGAGAGGGATAGAGAGTTAGAAACATCGATGAGAGAGAAACATCGACCAGCTGCCTCCTGCACACTCCCTACTGAGGATGTGCACGCAACCAAGGTACATGCCCTTGACTGGAATTGAACCTGCGACCCTTCAGTCCACAGGCCGACGCTCTATCCACTGAGCCAAACCTGTCAGGGCTGCATCTTCTCTTTTAATTATAATGTATAAAATAAGGTGCACAACTGCTGTTCTCTGGAACATTATCTCAGTTTGTTGAAGTTTTGCTTCCTGTCACTTGTGGACAGTTTGGCTCAAATAAACCCACAAAAATTCTTCATAGTTTTTTTTTTTTTTTTTAATATATTTTATTGATTTTTCACAGAGAGGAAGGGAGAGAGATAGAGAGTTAGAAACATCAATCAGCTGCCTCCTGCACATCTCCCACTGGGGATGTGCCCGCAACCAAGGTACATGCCCTTGACCGGAATCGAACCCGGGACCCTTCAGTCCGCAGGCCGACGCTCCATCCACTGAGCCAAACCGGTTTCGGCAATTCTTCATAGTTTTGAATGTTTCTTATGTTGACAGAAAGGTGTTGATATATAAGGAATTGGGCAATGTATTAAACCAAGAGTTAAGCATCACTAAACATCAGTCAATGTACATCTAAGAGAAACCTTCAAGGTATAATGTGTGTGGGAAAGGTCTTATCCAAAATTGCATCCATGAAGAGTCCCTGTAATATGATTTTGGAAAGCAGTGTTACAAATGACAGGAGTGATGATTGTCAGGAGGAAAACGGAAGGCCTTTCTTTTTCTTTGGTGTAAACTTCCATTCTCTGTGAAAAGCACCTGATAATTACCCACAGAGATGGCTGACTTCCTAATTCCAGCTGCCACTCCTTCAATGGAGAGACAGAGTGGCTGAGAGAGCAGGCTGCCCTTCACCCTCCCCCTTCCTCCCTGAAGGTTTTTTTAAAATATATTTTTATTGACTTGAGAGAGGAAGGGAGAGGGAGAGAGGGATAGAAATATCAATGATGAGAGAGAATCATTGATTAGCTGCTTCCTTCATACCCCACACTGGGGATCGAACCTGCAACCCGGGCATGTGCCCTGACCGGGAATCGAACCATGACCTCCTGGTTCATAGGTCGACACTCAACCACTGAGCCACACTGGCCAGGCCTCACTGAGGTTTTAATGACTCAGGGGAAATTGGAGTCAGGAAGTTTCTGGTTTCAAACCCAATCTGCCTCACTTTTGAATTCTCTGTAACTTCACTCTAAGAATGTTACAAGCTTGTGAAGATCCTGGTAAAAACACCTCCCAGGTACACCTGCAGCTGAAGTGTTACCAGGCAACTGGAAAATACTCACAGGAGTACTCGGAGATTCAGGAAAACCCCTTTATTTTCAGATGTACTAATACAGTGACTCAGGGATCAGTTCTCCAAATCCTGAGTGAGACAATATGGAGGAAGCCTTCCTTTTATATCAGGCCTCTGGACCTGTCTAGGGCCTTGCAGCCTTGCCCCCATATGTCTTATTTCCCCTTCACTCTCCCCTCTTGATCCCCAAGCTGATATTCATCATTGGGAATTCAATAGAAAACTCAAAGCTAGAGTGGGGTGTTCAGTGGCTTGAGTCTTTTTCATCTTCATTACCCAAGGGATTGTACTGGCAGTCCAGAGATCTGGTCTGGAGTAACATCTGGGGCTTCTCTATTAGCTGTTCTAAAACCTGTTGGCTTTCTTAGAGGAAGGGAGAGGGAGTCTACACAGGTTTCTTCATTTCCAGCTTCAGAGCAGTCGGAGTGATGAGAAGCATGTCTTGGGGTCCCATCTATTTCTCCTCTAGTTGGCCCATTGTCCTTGCTCTGCTCATGTCTGTCTAACTACCTAACACATCCCCTCAAGGACCCTGGCTCGGAATTCTTTCACAGAAAGGGGGTGCAGGGTCTTTTCTGTAACTGCTTCATGCTGAGGAGGGACGAAGGTTTCTTTGAGAGCCAAGAGATCCTTGCTCTCTGTCAGAGGTAAGGTGAGGCCTGGGCACGGAAGGAGGTGGGCTTTGCAGCTCCGCCCATATCAGTTAGAATGGGGAAGTAAGATCACTGCTTTTATTTTATTTTTTATAGATTTTATTGATTTTTTTTACAGAGAAGAAGAGAAAGGGATAGAGAGAGCTAGACACATTGATCAGCTGCCTCCTGCACACCTCCTACTGGGGATGTGCCCACAACCAAGGTACATGCCCTTGACTGGAATCGAACCTGGGACCTTTTAGTCTGCAGGCTGATGCTCTATCCAATGAGCCAAACCAGTTAGGGCAGATTACTGTTTTTAAACTATGATGTAAGCCCCCAAAGTTGCCCCCTATTTTCCTTCTTATTCTCCCTCTTGTTCATTATCTTCCCCAAGGGGAGTCGTAATAGTAGTTCTGAGTAGCAAAGGCAGAGAAGTTCTCCTCCCAGTACCAGTCTGGGGTTCTGGCGAAAACTGTTAAGAAAATGAAAACAATGATTATCTAGAAATACCAAAGTCAGGCCGGTTAGCCAGATCCGCAGTCTTCTTGAAGATGATCCGCAGGGTGTGGTTTAGGTCAGAGGTCACCTTCCACTCTGGATGCTGATTGTCCAGCAGGTGGGCTGCTTTCACCCGGGAGTGGTGGATCCAGGTGTTCAGTCCTGCAACTTTGAGAGCTGAGGGGGTGGTTAGTACGACTGGATAAGGTCCCTTCCAGGCTGGCTTAAGGGGTTCCTTTTCCCAATCTTTTCCCCAAACCTGTTCCCCAGGCTGTTCCTAGAGAGTTGGACAATCGATCAGTAACCCATCTGTGGACGTCAAGGATAGTTCCAAGTTCTGGTAGCTGTTTCTGAATTTCTAAGTTCCCTACTTCTCCCAAGTTTCCCTTTGGCCATATTAAGGGCAGGGGTCTGCCATATAGAATCCAAAGTGGAGAGATCCCTACCCTGGCCCTCAGGGCCCAGCATACCTGTTGGTCTACTTAATCCCTAAAGCAATGGGGCTTGTGACTTGGCTGAGACAAACTATGTTACAAAATTTAGTATTACTGAGCAATCAGAACAAGAATTACAACAAATAGTCTGGTGGAAGGGAAAAGAAAACATTTTGTTTCTAATAATGTTCTATTGAAATAGAATTTTTCTCCTTAAAATTACCCCCATTTTTTTATTAAGACCAATTTATCTATTGCATTAAGTCCAGTTTCAATTTGGCCTGATTGTTTCCATAGACACAATAAGAATGGTAACTGACCGCCTTTGCCTGAATTTCATGATTGAGTCTTGATGTGCCCTTTAGGGCAGAGAAGCCAAGCCATCCAGCTGCCATCAAGGCTTTCTGCAGTATCTGCTGGGTTAGGTGAATTCCTCACCAAGATCTGTACCTGCACCGGCTCCACCCAGGCCCACCCCCTAAGCTTGAATGCCCATCTCAGCAGCCCTCCTACTGGTCAGCCTGGTCTAGAGTGCATGGTGGGGGCGGGGTTCAGCAGGGATGCAGAGGCATACTCGCTGCACCCCTTCCACTCGGACCAACTGCCCGCGATGGCAGGGTATGGGCCTGACGCTCCAGCACCATCCATCCTCAGGGCCACCAAGCTGGTATCTTTTACTAAATTGTCAGATGTTGCTTGTTCTAAAAATTCTTGCAGCACACCAGTTTGCCTGTGTGACACTACGGTTGAAAATCACAATCCATTTTGTCTACTATGTCATTTATGACCAGTTTTTCCTAATTGATTTCTGTCTAGATTCTAGACTCTAGAACAGGGGTGTGTAAAGTTTCCCCCACATCCCGCGTGGTTCCGGGTTCAGGATCTGGAAGAGGTCTGCAAGCAAATGAAAGAGACAAGACAAGAAATAATAATTTGGAAATATTGGGGGACCAGGCGGGCAAGTCCAACTCAAGAGAAAGGACTTCCACTGGTGCTCAGGCCTCACCAACCTTTTATTGGTTTGGGATACACCCATAGCCCTTAGGTAGGCAATTTCCAGTAACAGGCAGGCTTGCCCTTTAGCAAGGATTTACATCATCATAAATGGGAAAGTTGCTTCAGCTACCATTGTCTGGACTAACAGTGGCTGCACAGCTCTGACCTTTGCCAGGGCTTCGAGGATCACCAGCCTTCAGGGTTCCTTGTCCACACCCCTCTGCTAGTGAAGACAGTAGGTGGCTTCCCACACAGGGGTGGGCAACCGTTTTGTGAATGCGTGCCAAAACCAGCAAAATCTCTGACTCAAAATTCTTCTGCGTGCCAACCCTAATTTTTTGAGAACATGTTACGCCTACTTGATATCTCTTAAGGTGTACGTATGTGAAGAACCTTGAAGAAATAATAAAGTTCATTCGAGCGACAAAAACAGTATATGATGATGAAAAATACATTTATTTTTTAATGTATACATGTACACTGATAGTCTGACAGAAAACTTTACGACTCCATTTGCTATTATCAGTGGGACTTTTGCTGCTGCATCACTGATGACAGATTTTACATCAGGTTTATATTTCGTGACCTTCAGAGATATGCACGAGGTACTACTTTCATCTGTCAGGCTACTCCTATTACGAGACTTAACAAAATTCATCTCTGAGAACAAAGATTCACAAGCGTGTGTGGCTGTAATCAAAACACTGGTCGGATCTAGGAAGGCAGGGAGAGTTAAGGCAGAGGCATAGAAATTGCTCTTCCCCTCTCTCATCAATCCATGTCTGTGGTCTTTAAGATAACTTGTTATGTAAAATTATTTATTTAATTAGATGCACCTACACTGAATTTATCTGAAAAATAAAAAAGTTGATATTAAGAAAAAAATGGTAAATGGCAGATTATAAGAGAGGGTTTCTCGTGCCGGCAGAAGTTACTGGTGTGCCATGTTTGGCACACGTGCCAGGGGTTGCCCACTCCTGCTCTAGAAGATATATTCATTGATGTCAATGGGAAGCTAAAGTCCCTTACTATGAATGTATTAATTTAAAAATGTCAAAAGCTATACACCTCTCAATAATCACTGAAAATATGAATGGATTAAATGCTTCAACCAGAAGACACAGGGTAGCTGAATGGATAGTAAAATAAAATCCATACATATGCAGTCTAAATGAGACCCACTTCAGATCAAAAGACACAGCATGAAAGTAAAAGGTCGGAAAAGAGTTATTTCATCTCTACCTTTGGGTCCCCAAATCCTTTTCTACAGAGAATTTTGCTGCAGTGAGAGATGTAATTGTGGACTGTGTACATTTAATAGGTAGGAGAATAAACATGCTCAGAGGTAGCTGACCTGTACGAAAACGCTGACTCTTAAAGAAGTCAGCATGGCCGAAACCGGTTTGGCTCAGTGGATGGAGCATCGGCCTGCGGACTGAAGGGTCCCGGGTTCGGTTCCGGTCAGGGGCATGTGCCTGGGTTGCGGGCGCATCCCCAGTGGGAGATGTGCAGGAGGCGGCTGATCGATGTTTCTCTCTCATTGGTGTTTCTGACTCTCTATCTCTCTCCCTTCCTCTCTGTAAAAAATCAATGGAATATATTTAAAAAAAAAAAAGAAGTCAGCATGTGAACAGTTTTTCAATATCCAGAAAGGCTGGAGCAGGTCAGAGCAGGCCTGCTGGGAGTCTCAGGTAAAAATGCCTCTCTTTTATGTGAACCACTTAATTGATGGCTTTACATTCTGCTTCTAAAATTTGGAAACCCAATAAAGGAAAAAAAACTGTGCCCTTGGAGGAGAAAACCAGTGATTTCGTGAAAATGAAAATTTTAAAATGCCAGGATTGCAATATTAATGTGATACATAAATAGCCTTTAAAATAGAGGCCATAATGGAGGAATACTTCATAATCATAAAGGGATCGATTTCTGCATGCAAAGTACCTGAGTGTATGAAGCAAATATTTGAGGACATGGGGGCAGAGAATGATCTTTTTTTCACTGTTTTTTGGATGTTGATTTGTAGGACTTGTGAAACAGGGGTACTAGATGCTTCAAGATGTGTGACTTGAAATCACGTTGTCCCATCTGATAGACTGTATTTTACCTGATGTACTAGACTCGCAGTGGTTCTGAACCTTCTGGCCCTTTAAATATAGTTCCTCATGTTGTGACCCAACCATAAAATTATTTTCATTGCTACTTCATAACCGTTATGTTGCTACTGTTATGAATCATCATGTAAATATCTGATATGCAGGATGGTCTTAGGCGACCCCTGTGAAAGGGTCGTTTGACCGCCAAAGGGGTCGCGACCCACAGGTTGAGAACCGCTGTGAGAATCTTTGAATGCACAGAGCATTAATTTTAATGACAAGTTTATTTCAACCTTTATTTCAAGATTCCTTCTCCCTCTTAATGCTTTTGCCACAGGTGCCATTTACTCGCTAGCACCCTAATAAAGGAACAGCCCCTCTATCTGGGGTGCCTTGTGCCATCAGAGGGCACCTGGCCCTTTCCTCCCTTGAAACAAGTAAAATAAACGCCCTCTCTCTGCTCCTGTCTCTTCTCTCCCTTTCGCAGCCGCGTCACCAGCCAAAACCCTGACAATGACGTGGGAAACTCCCCCAGGAAGGGCTGTCCCTGTGGGAGGAGGTGCGGGGACCCGGGGCTGCCCCCTCGCTCCTGCCCCGCCCTCCCTCCCTCTGTCCCTGCACAGGCCAGGCCGCCGGGCTCGGCCCCGCCCCCATCGCGGAGTCGCTCAGCTCAGGCTCTGGCCCCGCCCACCCCGCAGGGAGGCGCATGCGCAGTTCCTTGCAGACGCGGAAGCGGCTGTGGAGGGGAAGGTGGCGGTTCCCCTGAGGAGGGTGTTTGTCTTTAAAGCTGACGCTCCCCGCCCCCCTCCCCGCAGGGAAGGCTGAGGGCGCTGCCGGCGCTGAAGTCCGTGTTGGGGTCCCCGCCCCGGAGCCTCTCTCAGCGGTGAGTCCGCGTCCCGGGAGGCTGCGCGGTGCGGGCGCCACGTTCCTTTGGGAGGAAACGGAGGCCCCGGCCCGGGGTCTCTCCGCCTGTGGCTGTGGCCACCGCCTGCCGCGCGGTTTTCCCGCTGAAAACCTTTCCCGGGGCCGCCGGTCCTCCCCGCGGGGCTGAGAGTCTGGGTCAGGGGGTTCCCGCCCTTTGCGCCCCCCGCACCCCCGCTTCCCGCCCAAAGAGCCCGGATGGCTCCCGGCCTGGGGGTCTGCACCCCCCCTCCTAGGCCCACCCCCATTTAATAAGGGGTCTGCCTGCCCGGGCAGCACAGTGTCCATGGGGGGGCTCAGGGGGAGGACGCGGTGTCCCCTGAAGAGGCGACCTGCCCGCAGGGACGGGCTTTGTGGGCGCGGTGACTGCGGGGGGCGGGGGCCCAGGCTGGGGGGTCAGGAGAGGGAGTGAGAGACAGACACGTGGGCGGGAGGAAGGGCAGCGAGGGGTCCACAGAGAGGGGCCCATAGGGGGTGTGGGGGGGACTGGACGGCGACGGTAGGAGTGAGGGGGTCACTCGGGGAAGGAGCCTGAGGAGGAAGGAAGTGGAGACACAGGGAGGAGGGGGAGCCCAGAGAGAGGAAGGGGGGCTGAGAGGGAGCGGGTCCTGGGGAGCAGAAGTGGGGCCCGCACAGGAGGAGGCACTTGAGACAGAGACACGGGTTCAGAGGAGAAGAGTTGGGGAGCGAGTGCAGGGCCAGAAAGGGGGGCTCAGGGATGAGGGAGCAGAGGGAGCAGCCCTGAGTCAGCAGCTGTGGGAGCGGGACAGACGGGAACAGGCAGCAGAGGGGCCGCGGGCGTGGGGAGGGGAAGACGCAGACGTGTGTGGAGATGGAGCCTCAGAGACCAGGAGAAAGAGCCCCTGAAGGGAAGGAGGTTTCAGGAGTTTCATGGTCCAGGTGTAGGACAGACAGAGAGAAAAGGGGGAGGGGGGACACAGGAAAGGACCACAGTGGAGGGAAAGGGAGCAGGAGACAGAGACAGATCCACAGACAGAAATACATGTAGTGGGAGGAGGGGAACCCTGATCTGGGTGAGAGGTGAGCTGATGGGATGTGGATGATTCACTTGTGATATGTAGGCTATGGTAATTATATGTATATATATATAATTTCTGAGAGGCAAGGAAAGGGAGAGAGAGAGAGAAACATCATTGACTGGAGACAATCATTGATCAGCTGCCTCCTGCTCGCCCCACACTAGGGATCAAACCTGCACCCTGGCCACATGCCCTGACTAGGAATCTCACCATGACCTCCTGGTTCATAGGTCCAAGCTCAACCAGTGAGCATGCCACCTAAGGATGCCTTTATATATTTAATTTAACAGCTGTATTCTCTTAGTTATACAGATTGAATGAGAATTATAAATCTATAGTTTATAAGGTTTGGGATTTTATAATAATTTGCTATCAATTGCAACCCTTATTCACTCAGAGGGGAGAGACTTGTCTGTTGGTCATGGGTCCCTTGTCATTTCCTGGGATGGCAACAAGGAGGTGACCTGTGTCTGTCACCACCTGATGCTTTTTATGGAATATTAGAAGCCTTAGGTTTGTTGCTGTGGTGTTTTATATATGTGTGTGTGTGTGTTCCATGGATTTACTTTTTCTGTGTCTGACAATTTATTTTTTAAAAACATCCTGAGATAAATCCCCTGGGTCTTCTCAGATCCCCTGAGGAACTTAAAGAAATGCCCTCAGGTGCACTTTCCCCCATGGAGGTGGACAGCTGCTCTGGGGGGGCATCATTGGTGACTGAGGGCCTCCAGGTGATGGAAGGTGAGGACAGGGATAGCAGGAGGCTTGCAGGATGCCTTTGTGAGAGTGGGGAGCAGGCTTTGTTCAGGGGAGGTAAGGGGGTGCTCTTTGGTTTGGGTGGTCAGGACATCAGCTGACATTCTCATTTCTGTAGGAGCTTGTGGATGTCTTTGGGAGGAGAGACACATGAAGACATACCTTCAGAAATTCACAGTGTGGTCTCCAAGTAGGAGCTCAGTGTTCCTCACTCTCTCCTGTGACCAAGGACAGGAGGGGGTGGCCTTTTCCTCATTTCCAGGTCCTTCTGACTGTGAGTGTCGTGTGAGCTGGTTGAGACGCTGAGCTGACGTCTTTGAAGGCACATTCTGTGACTCCTCAACATATCCTCGCCTGAGACAACAACCCAGACCCTGATCAGGACCAGGACCAGGACCAGGACCAAATGGCTGCTTCTCAGGTAAAAGATGTGTCCTGGGTCACAGGCTAGGTTTGCTTTTCCTCTGACATCTGTGGATTTAGAACCTCCCACTTCTGATGTGGGTGCTATTCATGTTCTTTTCTTTTACTTATTTAATTACAGTTATCCTTAGGATGGTGATGGTCAGCAGTTTATATAGTTTGTCCTTTAGCCCAGAGCCTTCTCTGCATTCATGTTATGCAGGCTCCACCAGGTCAAGAAGATTTCCCACTTTTAATTGATGATTTTCAACTACTGAAAACATCCCTCTCTGATCGATCCCCCCGGGAAGGTAGCCATGTCTAACATCCCAGTGGGAAGAGGCTGGAGGCTCGGGTATCAGTGAAGAAGGGAAATGTTGGTTTTAGGTTCAGTGGCTGCAGCATCAGCTCTAGAATAGGGGTAAGAAAATGCACCTTTTACTGCTCACAATAGCTCAGAAACTTCTGAAGAGTAAAGGGAAGAGACTTGTTCACTAGATAAGTAAGAAAGACTTGCTATTTAAATGTACCTTTAGCCCTAACCGGTTTGGCTCAGTGGATAGAGCGTCGGCCTGCGGACTCAAGGGTCCCAGGTTCGATTCCGGTCAAGGGGATGTACCTTGGTTGCAGGCACATCCCCGGTAGGGGGTGTGCAGGAGGCAGCTGATCGATGTTTCTCTCTCATCGATGTTTCTAACTCTCTATCCCTCTCCCGTCCTCTCTGTAAAAAATCAATAAAATATATTTAAAAAATAAATAAATAAATGTACCTTTAGCTTACAGAACATGAGAGGTACACATGGATTGACATTTGCAAAAATTAATGTTTGGCCCTAACCGGTTTGGCTTAGTGGATGGAGCATCGGCCTGCGGACTGAACGGTCCCTGGTTCGATTCTGGTCAGGGGCATGTACCTTGGTTGTGGGCACATCCCCTGTTGGGGGCTGTGCAGGAGGCAGCTGATTGATGTTTCTCTTTCATCGATGTTTCTGACTATCCCTCTCGCTTCCTCTCTGTAAAAAATCAATAAAATATATTTTAAAAAATTAATGTTTATTTATGACCATTTTCACATAATGACTTGCTTATTTATGTATTTTTGCTATGACATGTCCTTTTCTGATATCCATTGTTCCAGTTCACCTGATATTCCCTTGGCTGAGATGCTCACTTAATTGGAGAATTTATTGAGAGATGTGCACAGACCTTCCAGAAGTCCACCCTCCCCCTTCGTCTTAGCTTCTATTTGCTTCTACTTTTATTTCCTACAAATCACTGACTTTTGACATGGGAGCTTCAACCAATCAGGCCTTCTTACTGCAAATTTTTATTATATTCTACACTCATTCATGGACATAGTCAACATAATCACCTTTTATATTGTCTAGAAAGTTTATAAGAATCATATTATTAATGTATCTTCAATTCAATTAAATTTCTATGATTGTAGCTCTCCACTAATGACACATAAAAATTTACAAATAAATGAGCGACTAAGATATTTTATAGGTTTAACATATTTTCTATGATTATGTGAGTTCATCTTATATAATACACAAAGGGTATCATTCACAAGGAGGTTCATGAAATGTATGGAATCACAAAATAACCTTGATTTCATTGACATGACAATTCTTTTTTTTATCCATTTTAAATTGTAGGTAAGTTATCACATCTGTGTCTGTCTCTACATAAAATATTAACGTTGTTTGAGCTATATTTTCTTACTTGCTTAACCTGTCTTTATTCTTCTCAGTTACAGAAACTGCTGTGAATATTTATGAGTTTACAGGTATTGACCTTTGTTTGTTTGTTTTTTAATTGTAGCTTGAGTTTGGAATAAAATTGAAGGTTTACCTTTTATTATATGTTTCACAAAATATTTTTCTATCAAAGGCAGAATAATCTTGTTCTAAGAATTCTCATAGTAAATTTTCTTATTTTTATTATTTATTATTATTTTTTAAAATATATTTTTATTGATTTTTTTTACAGAGAGGAAGGGAGAGGTATAGAGAGTTAGAAACATCGATAAGAGAGAAACATCGATCAGCTGCCTCCTGCACATGCCCCACTGGGGATGTGCCCACAACCAAGTTTACATGCCCTTGACCAGAATTGAACCTGGGACCCCTCAGTCCGTAGGCTGATGCTCCATCCACTGAGCCAAACCAGTTAGGGCTCATAGTAAATTGTCAGATAGGATTTTGGTTTCTATGTGTCCTATTCTATGAGAACTATAAATTCCATTGAAAAATACTTTCACTTAAAAGTTATGTATGAATTTTTTCCTGTGTTTTCTGTGTATTCAGAAGTATGACAAATGGACCAGAAACATTGGCATCACAAGTGAAACGTGAGCTTGTTACACATGTGGAAACGCAGGCCCCATCTGAGAACCTGGTTCAGAATCTGTATTTTTAGAAAAGTGCAGTCGTGGTTGACTGTTATACTTCAGGCAGTAATTATGCTTCCAACTGAGCGTGACATCTCCAGCTGAGGAATACACACCACAGACCCTGAACGATGCAAACACAGCCCTCAGAAACCCATATGCCCATGTCGATGCCTTAATTTTAAAGTTTATTTTCCTGAAAAGTAAAGTCTGTACCATGGATTTTGGGACATGTGTCATCCTCATTTGTTAATGTTAGAAAATATATTGGAGAATGTTACTGGGCAAAGTGATCTTATTGGGTGATTCAGGATATTCCCCTTGGTCAAAACCTCTTCTCCTAACACAGTTTTCTTTTTAGTTTCTTTTTTTTCCTTCATTTTTTTCTTTATCTCCTAACATTGTTTTCACGTTGGCTGACATTATGAACTCTTCTGGTGACCGCTCGATAAACTTGTCTTTTCTTTCAGGGACCGTTGACCTTCAGGGATGTGGCCATAGATTTCTCTCAGGAGGAGTGGGAATGCCTGGACCCAGCTCAGCGGAAATTGTACCTGGATGTGATGTCGGAGAACTACAGCAACGTGGCCTCCCTGGGTGAGGATGACTTCCTTCCTGAGTTCCTCCTCCACTTGCAGGGTTTTGTTTCCTTTATTATTTTAACATCTTTAGGAGGCTTCTGCTTTTTAGGGTAAACTTTCTGATTTCTGCTCTTAGGAAACAAATGGGGGTATTCTGGTTTAGAAAAAAAGGCTTTGTTATGTATGTGAATTAGGAACTCAATGTTTGAAAATTTTATTTGTTGTCTTGACTAATTAAGGTTCTGTCAGAAAACAGCATTTTGGAAAATAATTTTTTAGAATATTCAAATATTCTGCCATGTCTTCTTGCCAGTGGAGAAACTGGATTGGAAATAGAAGAATCTCTATCAAAACTCATGTTCCATCTATATATATAAAAGCCTAAGCGACCTTTATGATGGAACGACCAAACAACCAGTTGCTATGATGCACACTGACTACCAGGGGACAGGCACTTGACACAGGAGCTGCCCCCAGCCCGCAGGTCCCGATTTCCGATGGGGCCTGCCCTGCTGGCCAACCTCTGGGTCCCTCCCCACAGCCAGCAGGCCCCCGGGCTGGGCTGGGGAACCGTGGGTGTGTGGCGGTGGACACAGCCCCTTTCCCAGGGAGGCTGAAGGCGGGATCCCTCCTCAGGGCCAACCTCCTGGGCCCCTCCCTCTCTCCTTCCCTCCTGTCGGCAGGCCCTGGTTGGTGGTGAACCACGTGGTGATGGCACACCGGTGGTGAAGGAAGGAAGAGGCAGGTAGGTAGGGAATTTTATCGACCCTGATCGCCTGCCACATCTAGGGCCCCCACTGCTTCACAAATTTTGTGAGCAGGGCCTCTAGTCTAATAATAAATGGTTCTTGCAGTCTCTAAGCAGGTCATTGTCATCTTTTCTGAGCAAATGAAAGAGCACGTGGTCTATGGCTGGGGTAGTAAGTTGGTTAGAGTGTTATCCCTATCTGCCAAGGTTGTGGATTTGATCTGGTCAAATGAATTCAACGTTGCCCTAGCTGGTGTGCTTCAGGCTGCCCACCCAAGGGTGGAGGGTTCTTTTCCTTGTGAGGGAAATGTAACTGGGTTGCAGGTTTGATCCCCAGCCCTTGTTGGGATTTGGGGAAGGCAATCAATTGAAGTGTCTCTCTCACATTGCTATCTCTCTCTCTCTCTCTCTCTCTCTCTCTCTCTCTCGCTCTCGCTCTCCACACCCCCACCCCCTCCCTATCTTCTCCCTCCTCCCTTTCCACTCTCTCAAAAAAAAAATTGTGGAAAAATTTTCCTCCCGCGAGGATTAACAACAACAACAAACAAAAGGAGTAACCAATGTTTGCCTAGATGAGTGGAACATATATCAATGTTTCTCCATCTCTCTTTCTCTCTCCCTCAACAATAAATAAAAAATATAAAAACAATATTAAAAAAGAATATGAAAGAGCACGAACAGAAAAATGATAGTATCTGTTCCCAGGTAGGTGGGAATGAGGAAGCAGATGACATAGGTGAGAGGTCCAAAGGTCATGGAGGAAGCCAGACCTTCCAGTTTGGTTGGGAAGCTGTGTTTCAGTGGGAAGGATTTTGAGAAGCTCAGGTTTGTCAGTTGCTGTCATAGAGGGACAGACCGTCTCCAGTAGGACCCATGCACGTGCATCCTCTCCGGACTCTGCTTCTGTCCCCGGGACTGCCATCCTCACATTAGCAGTGAGGCCATGTCCTCCCCTTGGACTGTGAGGACTCCTCTTTCATTGCCTTGGGGTCCTGGGATAATCTGTGCATGTTCTTGAGGAATTGTATTGTTAAGGTTTTTCTGTTGAAATTTTGTTTTTGTCTCTTGAAAGGATTGAGATGGAGGACTTTGGTGGAGAAATCCCCGGAACACGGGGACAGGAGTCTGTTCTCTGCTTTGTAATTTCTAATGCCATGTAGGCTTCAAACAAGACCCTGCAAAGTTTAGACTCAGGAATTTTATCACAGCACCATGCACCTCCCCAAAAGGAGAAAATCTAATTTTCTTTCACTTCACATCTTCCTTTTCCTATGTATTCTGCGGTTTCCTCGTGTTACAGTAGTTTGATGTGGCTATTTAACTCACAAAGTTTTTCAATAAGTTACTGCCGTATGTGGCCTTAGAACAGGGGTCCTCAAACTTTTTAAACAGGGGGCCAGTTCACTGTCACTCAGTCCGTTGGAGGGCCGGACTATAGTTTAAAAAAAAAACTATGAACAAATTCCTATGCACACTGCACATGGGAATGTCTTTCTGTCATATTTAAAGGAAATTACTACTGGGTATTTTATTCGGGCCTGGTAATTTCTATTTTTTAGTCATTTGAATACTTGGTTCCATGCTCTTCTGGCTTGTAGAGTTTCTGCTGAGAAGTCAGACGATATTCTGATGGGTTTTCCTTTGTAGATTACTTCCTTCCTTTCCCTTGATGCTTTGAGAATTCTATTTTTTGTCATTAATTTTTGACAGTTTTAATACAATGCACCATGGAGCGGGTCTCTTTGGATTGAGTTGAGTAAGTGTTCTATTTCCTTTTTGAATTTGAGGACCTAGTTCTTCACATAGGTTTGTGAAGTTCTCATCCACTATTTGTTTCAATAGGCTTTTAGTTCCCCTCTTCCTCTCTTCTTCCTCTTAGTATGCCTATAATTCTTATATAGGAGCCTTTTCTGATGGAGTCAGATAGTTCTCATAGAGCCCTTTCTTTTCATGCTCAGGTGTTTTTTTTCTTTGCTCTATCTGTTCAGCTCTGTTTCCTAGTCTCAGTAATTCACCCCTAATCTCCTGAATTGCATCCTTTGTTTTCAAGCATTCTGATTGGTTATTTTTGAAAGTTTCAATCTATTTGTTAAAGTACTAATTTTGTTCAATAATTTGTTTTCTGAGTGCATTGAATTGCTAGTATTTTATCACATCTTACTGAGTATTTTCATAACTGTAATCTTAAATTCTGTGTTATTTCTGTCACATATTGGCCATGATCTGAAGCTTGCTCTCTGGAGATTTTTTATTTTCTTTCTGAGCTTTCTCATAACCGTAGTTACTAATGCAATTTGTTAGTCTCCCCTGTCTAGGCATTTATTCTTGACCTTTCTGTAGCAGCTTTCTCTGAAGAGGACTTTCTACCATTTTAGCAGGTGGCCCTGAATAACAACATTATTAACTCTGTGAACTCCCAGAGCTGACTACAGCCGTGCTGCTTGGGTGGGTGTTTATCTTGCTCTTATTGTAATGGTGACCCCAGACCTCTGTGGGTCCCCCCACAAGCCTCACCTGGTTATCCATCACAGAAGTCAACAGCAATTCTATTGCACTAGCTCTCTGTGTGCAGATACTATGCTCTTTGACCAAGGGCAACTGGAAGCGAGTTTTGGGAATCTAAGGGAAAGTTGTGCTCTGTGGCTACATTTCTTTGTCAGAATCACCATTGCCCGACAGCAGACTGCCATTGCAGAACCTCTATGTTGTGTCCTTGCCCAGGCATCTCTGCTGGCTCAGCTGCTATTCTCACTGCTCACCCTGCTGGAGAGCCCACTGAGACTCTCTGTTCTACCCCATGGAAACAACTAATACCACCAGCTTCCCCTGCTCTCTGGATGGAGCTGGTCGCCAGCTCCTACTGCAGGGCTGTGTCCATGGCCATCTGGCCTCTCCTCCCTTCTTCCCCTTTTATTCCTGGTTGCCCACCTCTAGATGTTTCACTGCACTGGTCTCTCAGTCAGGCTTCTGTGTTAAGCAGGGAATTCTTTGTTAAGTTATAGTTGATTAACTTGTTCAAGTTGCAGGAGGAGAGGCCTGGGTGATCTATCTAGCCTCCATTTTTCTGATGTTGCTCCCCATGTCTTCAACTCTTAATTTCTTATCTGTTCTCACGCCTTTTCACTATTCTGTATTTATGTCACTCCACTTGGTGTGCAAAGTGGTAAATTTGTTAATGTTCCATATGGGCTTCTCTCTATCAAAATCTAAAATGTACTATGCAAGTTTTTTGATTCTTCAGCTTGGTCATATCTTTCATTGGTAATTCTGTTATATTTTTAAATTGGTGCATTTTTTTTTTTAACCTTGCCTTTTATGTTTGGTTCATTTCATAGATATTTGTATATTTGGATCATGTTTTTTAGTTTTTCTCAGTGTCTTAATATCTCTTGTTGGGGTTCAGGAATTTAAACAACCAGGCCTGCTGAAACCGGTTTGGCTTAGTGGATAGAGCGTCGGCCTGCGAACTGAAAGGTCCCAGGTTCGATTACGGTCAAGGACATGTACCTTAGTTGTGGGCACATCCTCAGTAGGAGATGTGCAGGAGGCAGCTGATCAATGTTTCTCTCTCATCGGTGTTTCTAACTCTCTATCTCTCTCCCTTCCTCTCTGTAAAAAAAATCAATAAAATATATTTTAAACAAAAAAGAAAAAGAAAACAAAAAAAAACCAACCAGGCCTTATAAACATGCTTTTTGTAAGAGAAAATAAATAACAATAACCTGTGGCAAAAATTCTAATTTCTGTCAGAATTGTTTGGGGGCAGAGTGTGTGTAAGTTCCAAGTTTAAATAATTTTCTATTTCTTTCCTAAAACCCAAAATATCTTTTTGTTTTGATAATTGTCTTCAGTATTGCAGTCTCTGTAGTGTTTGAACAATTACCCACCTATTCTTTTTTTCATTCTTAAATATTTTTTAATTGATTTCAGAGAGGAAGGGAGAGGGAGAAAGCGATAGAAACATCAATGATGAGAGAGAATTATTATTATTTTTAATAATTCTTTACTGTTGGAATTATTACATATGTCCCCCAGAGAGAGAATTATTGATGGGATGCCTCCTGCACCCTTCACACTGGGGATCAAGCTCACAACCTGGGCATGTGCCCTGACCAGGAATCGAACTGTGATGACCTGGTTCATAAGTTGATGCACAGCCACTGAGCCATGTGGGCCAGGCACCACTTTTTCTTTTTAGCAGCCATTACAATGCATTCACCATGTACCAGTAATGCCATTATTTTAGCAACCTGTATCATGCAAAACAGAAACACGTTCTTCAAGATGCTGCAAAACTGCAAGATCATTGAACAGACACAGTACCTCATCTCTATCTTCTCAGTGAAGAATCTGGGAAGTGGGAGTTTTCTTATAATACTGCCACTGTTTGCTAGGGTGTTTTCAAGTATTGGTGGCAAATGTAAGCAACTTTTTAACCCTCCTTGTGACTTTTCCTAATTGTACCTTTCTTGATCTTGCTTTGAACATTTAACTTAATTTTGGAGTACTCAAAAATGTCATTGGGTCAGTAATTGCTGATAAGTTCAGTGTCCATTCCCATGGGTATCAAAACTGTGACACTTTATTTCATATCTTTCAGCTATCTTATCAGAAGACAACCAGGCCATTCTGCAAAAGCCAAAAATAAGAGATTTATTCCCTAAAATAATACCGGTAAGATACGAAAGGTATGGCTTTGATAATGTACATTTAGTGAAAGCCTTGGAATTTGAGGAGTGTAAGATGAGAAAAAATTATTTTAACATGGACAGAAGTAAACTGGTACAGTTATTCATAATAAAATCATTGTCAATTAATGATGTCAAAAATATTACACATTTGGTAATACTCCCAATTAAAATTAGTTGTATTTGTTAATTAATGTGTTTCTAAATGTGAAGACCAAATATAATGTTTTTAATATTATACATTCTTGGAATGAAAATACTGAAAATCTATGAAAAATTTATTTTTCATAGATTAATCCTTCAGTGCAGCATAATCTATGCTGTAAGTATAAGAATAACTGCAGTGTAGTGTGGGATTAAATTTTCAGTCATTTCTAGAATATAGTGATTTATACTGCACATACAAAATTTAAATGCAATTAGTTTGTTGACTTCTGTATTACGGTGTCATTATACTTCTATTGAGAAATAATGTTTTTGATAAAAATGTCTATAATTTTTATAAACTTAGAAATCTTTTTAAAAATATGTCTTTATCGATTTAAGAGAGAGGAAGGGGGAAGGAGAGAGAGAAATATCAGTGATGAAAGAGAATCATTGACTTGCTGGTTGCCTGTTGCCCTGAGGATTAAGGCCACAGCTCAGGCATGTGCTCTGACCAGGAATCAAACTGTGACCTCCTGGTTCATGGTTTGTTGTTCACCCCTGAATCACACAAGCCTGGAAGGATTGTGTGTTTTTTATACACATCATGGTTAATAGTTATTACAGAATAGTTATTTGAAAAAAAGAGTACATGTTTAATGAAATTATAGCTGTCACTAAAGGCCTTTCCATCTTCAATGATTACCAGAATACATGCAATGAAGACAGAAGTTATCAATGCAAGGAGCATTGGAAAAATTTTAACCAAGGGTCAAATTCTAATATACATCAGAAAATTCAGCTCCCAGAAAACCATTATAAAGGTGGAAAAGTCTTTGACCAATTGTCAAATCAAAATATACTTCAGTTTACTCGTACCATGGCAAAAACAAACAAACAAAGAAAATGTGACGAACCTTTGAAACAATCTTCAAATCATACTGAACGAGATAACATTCACACCAGGGAGAAACCTTGCAATTTTAATCCGTGTGCGAGACTCTTCAGTCAAATACTCAATCTAAATAAACTTAAGAAAATCCGTACTGGAGAAAAACATTATAAATGTAAAGAATGTGGTAAAACATTTAATTTCCTTTCAAATATTCGTGAACATGAGAGAATTCATACTGGAGAGAAGCCTTATAAATGTGGAGAGTGTGGCAAAGCCTTCAGGAGGTCCTCGAAGTGTCGTCGTCATCAGAGTATTCATACCGGAGAGAAGCCTTATAAATGTAGAGAATGTGGTAAAGCCTTCAGTGAGTCCTCAATCCTTAATCAACATCAGAGAGTTCATACTGGAGAAAAGCCTTATAAATGTAAAGAATGTGGCAAAGCCTTCGGTGCGGCATCAAGTTTTGCTTATCATCAGAGAGTGCATACTGGAGAGAAGCCCTATAAATGTGGAGAATGTGGCAAAGCCTTCAGTATGGCATCAACACTTACTATTCATCAGAGAGTGCATACTGGAGAGAAGCCTTATAAATGTAGAGAATGTGGCAAAGCTTTCAGTACAGCATCAAACTTTGCTTATCATCAGAGAGTGCATACTGGAGAGAAGCCTTATAGATGTCCAGAATGTGGCAAAGCCTTCAGTGCTGCATCAACACTTAGTTTTCATCAAAGAGTGCATACTGGAGAGAAGCCTTATAAATGTAGTGAATGTGGCAAAGTCTTCAGTGACTCCTCAAACCTTAGTCGACATCAGAAACTTCATACTGGAGAGAAGCCTTATAAATGTGGAGAATGTGGCAAAGCCTTCAGTAGGTCCTCAGTCCTTACTGTACATCAGAGAGTTCATACTGGAGAGAAGCCTTATAAATGTAGAGAGTGTGGCAAAGCCTTTACCAGATCCTCATCCCTTACTTATCATCAACGAGTTCACACTGGAGAGAAGCCTTATAAATGTGGAGAATGTGGCAAAGCCTTTAGGAGGTCCTCAATATGTATTCTTCATCAAAGTAGTCACACTGGAGATAAGCCTTATAAATGTAGTGAATGTGGCAAGGCCTTCTGTAACTCCTCAAACCTTAAGCGACATCAGAAACTTCATACTGGAGAGAAGCCTTTTAAATGTAGAGAATGTGGCAAAGCCTTCATTGTGGTTACAGACCTTACTTATCATCAGAGAGTTCATACTGGAGAGAAGCCTTTTAAATGTAGAGAATGTGGCAAAGCTTTCAGCAGGTCCTCAGCCCTTACTGTACATCAGAGAGTTCATACTGGAGAGAAGCCTTATGAATGTAGACAGTGTGGCAAAGCCTTTAGCAAGTCCTCAAACCTTAGTAATCATCAGAGAGTTCATACTGAAGAGAAACTTCATAAATGTAGAGAATGTGGCAAAGCCTTTAACCAGTGTTCCTGCCCTATTGTACAGCAAAGAGTTCATAACTCCTTACAGTTACAAGGAGTGCCATTATTACTTTACCAGCAGTGAGAACTTACTCAGCGCCATAGAATTCTTACTGTGATGAAGCCTGATGAATGTGAAAAATGTGGAAAAGCCTTTTAAGATATTCGTGATTTACTGTACATGAGAGACTTTATAGTGGAGAGAAACTTTACAGATGTAAGGAGTGAGGCAAATCTTTTCCTTGTCAGTGTGATCTTATTGAACATCAGATAATTCATTGTGAAGAGAAGCCTTACAAATGTGAATACCTTGGCACATTTTAAAATGACCATTGGTGTCTTTCTCAACACAATACAATTTGTACTGGAGAGAAGACCTAAAAACATTGTGAGTTTGTCAAAGCCTTTAATCAGGAGTGGTGTCTCACTCAACAAAAATATATTATGGAGTGAAACATTACCAAAGGAGAATGTGGCAAAGCTTTTAACCTGTAGTCAAACATACTCGTAATTGGAGTGAATGATTCTAAATAGAAACAATAAAAATATAAATAATTTGCCCAAAGATTTAACCAATGATCCAGTTTCATTGAGCATGATCAAATTAAGCTTTATAAATTGTAATACTTGTGCCAAAGTTTATATCCTCATTTATATGTTATTCAACATCTATTATTCTGGAGTGAAGCCCAGGAAATACAAAGAATGTGGCAAAACAGAGTTTCACTCGGTACATGAACCGTATTTGAGATCAGAATTCATACTGAGGAGAAACAATGAAAATGTAAACAATGTCCAAAAGTCATTATTCCACATTCATAATTTATTCCTCACATTGAAATTCCTAGCAGAGGGAAACCCTAAAACCAAAGAATGTGGGAAATCCTATAGCTGGACCTGCAGTCTCAGTCAATATCAGGAATTACAATTTGGACTTAATTCTATGTTCATGATATAGGAGGAAAGACTTTTGTTAAAAAGATAGGCTTCTCAAAAGCCTAAAAAATTTTCCAAGGCATATATTTGAAATTAAATTTTAAAATATCACAGAATTCACACTAGATGAATAGTCAATACTTTTTAGGTATAACGCTAAATGAGAATACTCATAGAGAATAATTCAATGTTTAAATGAACAGAAGTAATTTTTAATATGCTTGAATATATTAAAAGAAGCAATGTTTCCATAAGTATAATTACTTAGTGTTGTCTATATTTATTGACATTATTTGAGACATATGGAAAAGGAAATAGTAATGTGATTCTGGTCCTATATCACTGATGCTACCATGTTTTATTCCTGGTGTGTGTATGAAATCATGGGGTTGTTACTGCCTTAAAGACCTGTAAACTCTTGTATATTGTGTGCATTTCACTGACATATACTTTTCCATGGAATATTGCATTTATTATAAGGCACACTGCTTGAAGACCATCTAAATGGAGATGGTGGTTGACTTAGAATGTTGTTTTATGTGATCATGAAGGGCATTATAAATTTTGACTAAATTTGCCAATTACACTTACAGGAAAATATGGTGGCAGTTCATTAAAATCCTGTGTATCTTCATAGTAGCTATAGGTAGAAGTGATGAACATTGGTTGATATGGTGAAATAAAGAAGATATCAGGCATATCTGAGAAAATATAAGACAACTCATCCCTAAGCACATAAAATTATTGTATGTTCATGTTTTCTAAATGATTAGCCTCCATTCAAAAGACCAGATGAAGCACAGTTATAACATCAGAATGTCATAACCTTCCTGGCGAGTTCAAGATGACTTGAAGGAGGGCAGACAACACAATAAATACACTATACAAGAAATATAAATTTAGAAGGCATTTGGAGGGCCAGGTGGAACCTCTTTCGTGAAGAACTCTGAGATTGGGTCCTACCGACTTTGAATACACATTTGCTGTTTAGCAATGCATACAGGCAAATCAAAGGTAAAGTTTGGTATACAATGTAAAGATTATCAGATCAGGAAATTGCCTCGAGCCATTGCAATCACAGGAGGGCAAACTTGTGCTGATATTCAACCCTGCTAAATATCAAAGTTCATTCGCCTTCCAATGTCTCTTTTGCACTTTTACGCTAAGTACTGTTTGCTTTAGCCTCCAGCTTCAGAATATTAGTAATATGTCTTAAATGTTTGGATTGTGCATTTTGACAAATGGTTGCACTTACAGTGTTGTTTTTCATACTTTATTTAGAGTATGGGTGAACTTACTATTTTCGTTTTTTAAAAAAATATGTATTTTTAAATATATTTTTATTGATTTAAGAGAGGAATAAAGAGGAAGAGAGAGATAGAAACAACCACGATGAGAGAGAATCATGGATCAGCTGCCTCCTGCAAGTCTCCCACTGGGGATCGAGTTCATAACCTGGGCATGTGCCCTTGACTGGAATCGAATCCGGGACCTTTCATTTCGCAGGCCGACACTCTATCCACTGAGCCAGACTGGCTAGGGCATAAGTATATTTTTATTGATTTCAGAGAGAAAGGGAGAGGGACTAAGATCAAAACATCAATAAGAGAGAGATTTATTGATTGGCTGCATCCTGCATGCCCCACACTTGGGATTGAGCCCACAACCCGGGCATGTGCCCTGTTGGGGAATGGAACCGCAAGGTCAACACCTAACCAGTGAGCCATGCTGGCTGGGCTATTTTAATTAATAAAGCTGAATGAGTGTGGATGTGTTCATGAGTTCAACCTTCAAAGTTGTAGGTAACAGTATTGGAGTTGGTAATGCAGTGTAGTTATGTCACTAGCAAACCCTTTTCCAAGTGGCCTTTAACTTTAAATAATGTGAACACATTTCTCCATTGTTGATATGTTTTCCTTGTTCTTGTATCTAGGGGGACATTATGATAGTCACAATGAATATGACATAAGTGTTTTTGAGAGTTCAGCTAAACAACGTTCTGATGTTGCTGCCATGGCCTTTATGTTCTTTAGCAAGGAGCTTTGAAGTGACACTCCCCTTTTCTACAATTGTGTGCAGTACCTCAGGTCCTCTGCCCACATTTGGGTGCTAGAGGAGCTCAGGCAGGGGTTGACAGCAGGTGCTGGTCTGGGGAGCCCAAAGGGAGGGTCGCTGGGGAGGGCACCCAGGCACTCTCTTGAGTACTAAGTGGCCTTGGTTCTGCAGTTCAGAGCTGCCAGGGGAGGAGAGTCGGAGCTGAGGTTCTGCCCCACTGCCGGGCACTACTGCTGGCTTTCTCTACTTCCCTTCCTGAGTTAGGAAGTCTTCAATTTTCTAAATATCTGTTTTGGTCATAAGTAATCTTAATTTTGGCAGCTACTTATGATAACCATAATACAATATGGTCCTGATTTAAAAAATAAATGAGCCCTAACTGGTTTGGCTCAGTGGATAAAGCTTTGGCCTGCGGACTGAAGGGGCCAAGGTTCGATTCTGGTCAAGGGTGTGTACCTTGGTTTCGGGCACATCCCCAGTAGGGGGTGTGCAGGAGGCAGCTGATCAGTGTTTCTCTCATCAGTGTTTCTAACTCTTTATTCCTCTCCTTTCCTCTCTGTAAAAAATCAATAAAATATATTTTAAAAAAATAAATGAATTGATTTGCAAGCATTACTGAAAGCATTTACATGTGATTGATCCCTGATTCTACAACTTACCATTAGGAAATGATGTGAGTATCCATTTGAAGTCTGGCAGTCTAAATGCAGGACATAGCCCTGATCTTTTTTTTTTTTAAATATATTTTATTGATTTTTCACAGAGAAGAAGGGAGAGGGATAGAGAGCCAGAAACATCAATGAGAGAGAAACATCGATCAGCTGCCTCCTGCACATCTCCTAATGGGGATGTGCCTGCAACCAAGGCACATGCCCCTGACCGGAATCGAACCCGGGACCCTTGAGTCCGCAGGCCGACGCTCTATCCACTGAGCCAAACCGGTTCGGCAGCCCTGATCTTTTTAATTTTGTTAAATACCATCATTTATTTTTAGAGACAGTGGAATCCTTTCTTCTGATTGGATTCAGAATGTTACCAGATGGGTTCTGGGCTCAGGGTAAGTCTGCCTTAGTGCCCCTCCCTTTAGCGTGTGGGTTTTCGACTGTGTAGGGAAGATTTCACACCAGTCCAGGTGGTTTTTGAGAGTATGTTTATTAAAGCTGTGAAACAGAGAGCTTAAGGTAGGAGAAGCAAGAGGAGAGTGTCTAGAAAATGGGGGCCTTAGAGCCCATTTCAGGGGGTTAGTGTTATATTGTAAATCAGCAAGCTAGACAGAGGATGCCTTAATCAGTGAGCCAAATTTTGGAGCCTTTATTATGCTAGTGGTCTTGGAGGAGTAACCTCCTGAATCTGAGCAAAAACATGGAGGAAGCCTTCCCCTTTTATATCTTTCCAGCCCTTTGTCTCCCAAATAAGGGATTTTGCAGACCTTTTGCAGACTTTACAAAGAACTCTATGTAAGTTATTTTTGCAGGCAGCTTGTAACCTTGAGCACAGTACATTCCAGACAACAAATACCTGGTATGGGAGTAGCTAGAAGTGGCAACAGAGCAGCTTGCAAGGTCAGATAGTTGAACTTATTTTCCCTATTATTTAAGCAAGCAAATATTTACAGAAGCCAAAATAGCAGGGTTAAAATTTCAAACAGCACATTTTTCACAGAATAGGGATTACAGTAGCAAGTTGGAGTGCCTATGCATCATTAGCCTGGGTCAAGCTGTGTTGCCCGCTGCTTACCTTGTTGCAAAACTCGTGTCCCTTAGCGTTTAGGAGAAAAATAGCAAAGACATAAGGCAGCACAGATTCTTGGAGACCAGGAAGCGGCTAGCGAGGAGTAGCAGTCACGTGGGTCTCCTGCTTGTTTTAAAGCAGTTCATTTGCACGAGAGAAGGCTAAGGGTTACTGCCAGCGTTTAAATACTCGCTGCTGTGCCTCCGACTGTGGTGAGTCCACATGCATGGGGGATGCCCCACACCCAACCTGCTTCCCGCCCAAATGTAGGGTCTGTCCTCTGCTTTTGGCCCTTTACACACCGCCTGCTGCATGGGTTTTCTGCTGCAAGCCCGTCAGGGGCAGCTCTCCCACCCGACGAGATTTAAAGTCTCAGTAGATGACTAGAGTGGAGTCCAACCCTTTGCGTGCCGTTCCCCACATCTCTGTTCCAGGCCCTTGGAGTCCCTGTGGCTCCCCAACATGGGGATCTGCAGACCCTTCTGCCACCCACCCATTTAATAAGGGCCTAGAAGGGAACATTTCAGATCTTGCCTCTGGTGTGTCATCAGTTTGTTTCAAATAAATTGTTTAAATTCCCCCCATCTCCATCCTGCTTCCCCCAAAATAATGACGATTCCCAGGAAGCACAGTCTTTATGGGGTGGGACTTAATGGGGAAAGAACACGTTGTCCCCAGAATAGGTCACCTGCCCGCAGGGAGGGGCAGAGCAGTGACTGGGAGAGGGCGGGAACCAGGCAGGGAGGGTTCAGGAGGGAGACAGACACGTGGGAGGGAGAAAGAGTCAGTGAGGGGGCCCCATAGGGGATGAGGCAGGGACTGGACAACAACAATATGAGTGAGAGGGTAACTCTGGAAAGTATATAGGGGAGGAACAAAGTGGAAAGAGAAGAGGGTGGAGACCCAGAGAGATGAAGGGGAGTTAATAGGAAGAGGGGCCCAAGTGAGCAGAATTGGGGGCAACAAAGGAAAAGAGGATGGTTCTGAGAAAAGCTGGGGGGATGGAATGCAGGGACTCAGGGATGAAAAGGGGGGGGTTTAGGGATGATGGAGCAGAGAGAAACAGCATTGAGAGCCAGCCAGCTGTGGGTAACAGGAAAGACTGTAACAGCGGAAGCAGAGGAGACACAGGTGTGGGAAGAGAAAGATGAAGACCTGTGTGGAGATGGAAACAATCAGAAAGACCAGGAAGAAAGTAAGTGAAGGTGAAATAGGCTTCAGGAGTTTCATGATGCAGGTGTAGGGACAGACATAGAGAAAAGGGGAGAAGGAACAGGGGAGAGGGAGGTGAAACATAGGAAAGGACAACAGTGGAGAGAAAGGAAACAGACAGAAACAGATCAGAGACAGAAATACATAGCAGTGGGAAGGTCCGGAGCCCTGATCTGGATGAGAGGTGAGCTGATGGGATGTGGATGGTTAAGTTGTGATATATTGGCTTGTGGCTTTATGTTTAAATCAACATTAGCTGAATTGTTTAAACAGAGTTGCATAAGAGTGACAAATCTCCAGTTTATAAGGCTTATGAATTTTTTAATTACTTCCAACTGCAACCCTCATTTACTCAGCAGGGAGAGACTTGTATGTTGGTCATGGGTCCTTTTTCATTTCCTGGGATGGTAAGAAGGAGGTGGCCTGGGACAAGATATGACTGAGTCTGTTTCAAGCTCATAAAATATATTTTTTTTAAGTAGTTTTTATTCTTTTTTTTTTTTTAAATATATATTTTATTGATTTTTTACAGAGAGGAAGGGAGAGAAATAGTTAGAATCATCGATGGGAGAGAAACATCGATCAGCTGCCTCCTGCACATCTCCCACTGGGGACGTGTCCGCAACCCAGGTACATGCCCTTGACCGGAATCAAACCCGGGACCTTTCAGTCGGCAGGCCGACGCTCTATCCACTGAGCCAAACCAGTTAGGGCGACTGTTTGCTTTTTTAAGAGTTTATTTGTGGGGAAATGACAACATATGCTTGGGAGCAAGATCTCAAATATCCCCTGATTTGAACAAGTTTCATCTCAAAGGTATTTGAAGGTAATTTATTCCAAGTGTGGTTTAGAACAACAATTATCCTGAAAATTCAATTTATAACAAGTTTTTAGAGGGTTTTTTCTAAAGCAGTGTTACTGACCTCATTATCACCTGCCTTGTCTCATACCACATGTTGAGTCCCTATAAAAGGCTCTGGAATTCAGCCTTGTTGAGTCTTGGCTGCCCTGAAATAATAGCTTTTTACATAAATCTTTTCAACTATTAAGAGGAAATCAAATAGTTTCTAACAGAAGTGGTTCACATCACTCTAAATGTTCACCTTAAAACTGATAGGCGCTGTGCCTTAAAATGGGCAGGAAGCAAAGCTGTTCACAGATGTGAAAGACACTGGAGCATTTCTTTATTTTTAATTTTTTTCAATTACTGTATACATTTAATATTATTTTGTATTGGTTTCAGGTGTAAAGCAGTGATTAGACAATCTTTCTTACAAATTGTTCCCACCAATGGGTAATTCCAGCACCCACCATCTGTACTGATTATATTACATACTGTATACCTTATGCTGTGCTTTAACCCCTATGACCTCTTTCACTCCATTCCTCAACCCTTCCCACTCCAAATGTTCATATTTCTGTTTCTGAATCTGTTTCCGTTTTGTCTATTTTGTTCTTTAGATTCTAGATAGAAGTGAACACATGGTATTTATCTTGCTTTGACTGACTTCACTAGCATAATAAAGGAGCATTTCTAAATCTGGACAATAAGTTTTTAAAATATATTTTTTATTGGAGCAGGAGAGAGAGAGAAAAACATCAATGATGAGAGAGAATCATCATTTGGCTGCAAACCCCACTGGGGATCCAGCCTGCAACCTGGGAAAGTGCCCTGACCAGGAATCAAACTGTGACCTCCTGGTTCATAGGTCTATGCTCAACCACTCAATCACTGAACCATGTAGGCTGGGCTGGAAAATAGTTTTTTTTTTATCGCTCAAAGGGATCTATTTGAGAAAATCGGCATGTTACACTTTTTTTTTTTTAATATATTTTATTGATTTTTCACAGAGAGGAAGGGAGAGAGATAGAGAGCTAGAAACATCGATGAGAGAGAAACATCGATCAGCTGCCTCCTGCACATCTCCCACTGGGGATGTGCCCGCAACCCAGGCACATGCCCTTGACCGGAATCGAACCCGGGACCCCTCAGTCCGCAGGCCGACGCTCTATCCACTGAGCCAAACCGGTCTCGACATGTTACACTTTTGAGAGATGAAATGTTACAGCTTACACACCAAAATTAAAAACTGAAATTAAAAAATGAAATAGTTACCAAGGTAATGCAGGACAGGGGATCAAAGGTGAAAGGTCACACATTATTAAAAAGAAATCCGAAAGGACGGCTGCATCATAATCTCATTAGTGTTCCAACGGTGCTCTGGTAAACTTGAACATTTCGGCAGACATTCAAGCAACTTTTTCGGTAAAAGGACTTTTACATGACTCCTATTTCTGTTCCCAGGGTCACCTTCCAAAAGTGGCACGGTGTTGAGAACATAGTAGGTGCTGGTTCCGCAGAATACACTTCCGGAAACACACTTACCGCTTGTTTTCAGCAGCCAGTTCCCCTCTGCGCGCCACATCCTCCTCCTCCTCCTCCTCGCGACCGGGACTCGGAAAGCGCACCTGGTACCGCCGGGGCCGAGGGCCCAGGGAAAAGGGTTTTTGCTAGCAAATCCCAGAGAAGCTCAGGGCCCGCCCCCGTTCCTTCCACAGCCAGGTTCCTTCAAGCTTCCTCCTCGTCACTGCGCATGCCCGGTCCCTCCTTAGGCCACGCCCCCGCAGCTAACCTGCGATCCGGGCCACTCAGATACGGGCTTTTCCTCCGACCAGTGGCAGCCGGCAAGCTCCAAGCCCCGCCCCCTGGGCCGTGAGCTCCTCCGCTAAGGCCCCGCCCCCCCGGCCGTGCGCTCCTCCGCTAAGGCTCCGCCCCCCGGGCCGTGCGCTCCGCCCCAGAAGGCACCCCCTGGCGGCCCAGCGCCATTTTGTATGAAGTCGAAGGTGGGAGGTGAGGGCAGCAGAGGGAGGGGAGGGCACGCTGCGGGGCGGGACTTGCCGCCTTAGTTTCACCTGCGCGTCACCGTCCCGCCCTCGTCGAGCCGGGTTTGCTGCTCCCCGTGGACCTTCCAGTCCCCTCAGCCGGCCCTCCGGGCACCAGACTCCTCCCGGTGTGTGAAATGGCTGCCACGGTGCTCCCTGCCCTTGCTCTTTTGCCTTTTGGTCCACTAGTGGCGACTTTTGAGTCGTTTTTGTTTTTTTTCCCCCCCTTTCATGAACTCTCGGCCTGTCCGGCGCCATTAAAGTTCTTCCGGGAACTGGACTTGTGCCACCCCCTCGCTGACTAGGCCCCTGGCGGCCGTGTCCCCACCCGGGGGGCGGGGGGTCCATATCCTCTCCCTGGTCCTGGGATCCTGGCGACCCCATCCCAGTCCCGAGACCCCCCGCCGCCCAGACCGCTGTCCTCGCGTCCGAGGGCCCCTCAGGCCTTATTTTCGTCGTCGCTGCTGGTCAGGGCCGGCCTGTGACCTGAAGGTGAGTGTGGGTTCAGTCCCAACACTGCGGCTGCGTGTGCGTGTGTGTGTATGTGTGTGAATAAGTAATTTTTCTGTCAAAGAACAGGCTTTAGAGTTAGCCGCCATTTCGGACTCATGATGTGGCAGGCGCCATCTTGGCCCATGTGACTTGCAGCTCCCCTGGGGGCGCCATTTTGAAATGGCAAAGGTCAACCCCTTTAAATTAGCCAATTGGGTAAGATTCGGAGCCTCAGCTCCGATCACGTGTGAGGAACGGATCACAGGTGTCAGGAATAAAAGGCCGAGGGGCCGCCCGCTCAGCGTGCGTGTGTCCGGGCCCCTGTGCGCGCGCACCCTCCCGCGGGAGTGAAGATAGTGGCCTTGCCGCCTGGCCCCCGGCTGTGCTTTGTGCTCTACCAGGACCCCTGATTTTGGGGTCTCGCCTTATGTGTGAGAGGGAGAGCGATAGAGAGAAGGTGTCACCAGCAGGGCAGTATCATCTGAAGGAAGGGGGCGGGTGGACTCACTTGTTTGCCTCTGATGGCAGTTTTCTGGCCCAGGGTCCCTCCTGCAGCGTGGGCAGCAGACAGGCCTTTTCTGAGCGCTAAGTGGTGAGGTGTGTGTATGTGGTTTGGCACAGGAAGTTGATAAACAGTATATTTTCCATATTCACTGCTAAACACTATTTTAAAAAATATTTTTATTGATTTCAGAGAGGAAGGGAGAGAGAGAAACATCAATGGTGAGAGGGAATCATGGACCAGCCGCTTCCCGCACACCCCACACTGGGGATCGAGCCCGCAACCCGGGCATGTGCCCCGACTGGGACTCCAGCTGTGACCTGGATCATAGGTCAGTCAGTGCTCAACCACTGGGCCGGGCTGTCGGTATCTTTTTTTTTTTTCCTGTCGTTGATCCTCACTGTAAGATATTTTTTTCGTTTAATTTTTAGAGAGAGAGTGGAAGGGAGGGAGGGAGAGGGAGAGAGATACACATACAGAGAAACCACTGAGCCAAACCAGCGAGGCCCAAATTAATGATTCTTTATGTGAAAATGAACCCAGATGTCTTCCTGAGACTGTATTTTACAGGCTTTGTTATCTGCACCTGATAGAATATTCAAAAAATAGAGAAAAATAGAGCTATTTAAAAGGTTCTATTTTTTTAAAATATATTTTATTGATTTTTTACAGAGAAGAAGGGAGAGGGATAGAGAGCCAGAAACATCGATGAGAGAGATCGATCAGCTGCCTCCTGCACGCCCCCAGTGGGGATGTGCCTCCAACCAAGGTACATGCCCTTGACCGGAATCGAACCTGGGACCCCTGTGTCCACAGGCCGACGCTCTATCCACTGAGCCAAACCGGTTCGGCAAAAAGGTTCTATTTTAAAATAAAAATACACTAATTGCTCTCAGAAGAAGCATATAATTAAATAGAAAGTACATTATATTTAGATTTTTTAAAGTTGATTTTTAGAGAGGAAGGGAGACAGAGAGAAACAGATATTTGATTGGCTGCCTCCTGCACATCCCTTATCAGAGATCCAGCTCTCAACCTGGGCACATGCCCTCATGGGGATGGAACCAGCCACCTTTTGGCGCACGGGAGGATGCCCAACCAACTGAGTTTATAACAATTTTTGAAGTTTTTCCCCCCTTAAAGCAATGCTTAGTGACGTCATTATCACATGCCTTAATCCTCAGCATCTCACATTCCAGGTCCTATTCCTATTCTAGCCTCTAGAACTCAGCCTTGGGGGGCTTGGCCTCTCTGCTGACTGGGGTGTAGGAAAGAAAATGCTGTTTTGCGGGGTGTCGGTGGGAAAAACAGGAGCATATTGCCAACCACGGAAAGGGAACCTTGGGCGTGAAGCCGGGTACTCTCGCTCCAGTTCCGCCCCTCTGCCTGGTTAGTTCCCTTCCTGGTGGTCACTGCACGTGCTGGCCTCCCCAGGTCCCGCCCCCTGTCGCACGCGCTCCCTGAAGCCCAACTTACCCCTGTTCTTTCCCAGCTTTTATTCCCTGCCCTCACAGCGCATGCGCACCCTTTAAGTAGGTCCCGCCCCCGGAATTCTCCACTGGCTTCCGGGCCGTTTCCTAGCACCGGGAAACGAGAGCCAGGAGGGAAGGTGGCACTGTGTGTAGAGCGTAAGTTTACGTTTTTCTAGTTTAAGCCTCCGTTTCACCTTCTCCCTTGCCCTGCCGGGTCTGGGGTTTGACCTGAACCTTAAAGTCCCCGCAGCCGGCGCCCCCCATCTATATTCTGGCCTCGCCGGGGGACCCGCCCCCCCACCCCCGCACCCCCGCGCTTCCCTTCAGTTTGAAATGGCCCAGGGCGCTCCCTTCTTGGTTTCTCTGCTTTCGGTCCACAGAGACCGCCTTTCATGTCGTTTTTGTTCTTAAAACCTAAACTGAACTCTAACTGGTTTGGCTTAGTGGATAGAGCATCAGCCCGAGAAACTGCAGGGTCCCGGGTTTGATTTTGGTCAAGGGCTCAATTCCCGGCCCTGGTTGGAGCGTGTGCGTGAGGCAGCCAATCAATGTGTCTCTCACATTTCTGTCTCTCCCCCTCCCTTCCACTCTCTCTTTAAAATCAATGGAAAAATATCCTCGGCCCTCCTCCCCCCAAAAGATGGATTTATAGCCAGAGGGTGGGGCAGAAAAGCTATTGACAAAAAACAAGATAATTTTGGGGGCTGTGACATCTTTGGGGGAAGAGAATGGGCAGTGATTTTTATCATACAGGATACTTCTTTCTTTGGGGGATGGACAGGGCCCAGGATTGAACCTGCAACTCAGGTATGTGCCCTTGACTGGGAATCAAATCTGAGACTCTTTGGTGCACAGGCCAATGCTCTAACCATGGAGCACACCATCCAGGGCAGAAGAGCCTTTAACATTGCAAGATAAAGACCCACAGAATCATGTCAACGCTGTGCCCACCTGTAAGCCATTAACTGAAGTAGAGGCCGCTTATTCCAGGAGCCTTGCGTTGAAGGGTCATGGCTTCACCTGGCCTTGTCCATGCTCTCTACCTGAAGCCATAGAGTCAGTCTGGGTCTCTCCTACTCGGATCACTATGGGGACTTTGGGTAGGGCTCCTAGGGGCTGTCTCCCCGGCACCAGGTAGTTTGGGGTTTGGGCATGCCCTGGGCACACTGGTCAGACCGACGACAGAGCTGAGTCTGCCTCTAAGTCAGAGGGAGAAGGGCAAGTCATCCAGGATCCAAACATTCAAAGGACTGTAGATTTTGGTATCTTGGCTGTTATCTTTTTCTTTAAATTCTTTGATTGAAGAACTTTCACCCGGCATCTGGTTTTGCATTGCTGCAGATCCAGTAATTGCTCACATTACAGAAAAGTAATTATATGTATACATTATGAAATGATTACAACAAACTTGCTAATGATCATACCATTAACTCCCATGGTTACCATTTGTGTGTGTGGTGAGGACATTTAAGATGTACTCTCTTAGCCAGTGGCAAGTATAATATCCACTAGAATTAGCTAGAGTCCCCATGCTGTAGTTTAGAGCTCAAGAATTTATTGCTTCTGCATAACTGAATCTTGTATTTCTTTTTTTAAAAAATATATGTTACTGATTTTTTACAGAGAGGAAGGGAGAAGGATAGAGAGTTAGAAACATCAGTGAGAGAGAAACATCCATCAGCTGCCTCCTGCACACTTCCTACTGGGGATGTGCCCGTAACCAAGGTACATGCCCTTGACTGGAATCAAACCTGGGACCCTTCAGTCCACAGGCCGATGCTCCACCCCCAGAGGCAAACCGGCCAGGGCGAATCTTGTATTTCTTGACCAACATCTCCCATTTCTCCCACAGTCAGCTTCTGGCAATCACAACTGTACTCTGCATTTATGAGTGTGACTTTACTAGGTCCACGTTTAAGTGAGATAATATGGTATTTGGCTTTCTGTTTTGGGTTGTTCTGTTTAGCATAATGTCCTCCAGATTCGTCTATGTTGTCCCCAATGGAAGGATGTCCATCTGTTTTGAAGAGTGAATCACATTCATATACATTTTTCTTTATATCATCATATATACAGTTGTTTCTCCATTCCTCCTGGACACCAGGGAAACAATAGTGAGATGCTACTTTCTGCGTTCTAGAAAAGCTAATTTAAAAACAAACCCTGTAACACTACATTTTAGTGAGCACGTGAGGAATTTCAGTGACCCTGCATTGCTGATGGGAGTGTAAAAAGTACTTCCAGTTGGGAAAACTGGCTCTTACTTGTTTAAACATGTCCTGTCCTGTTACAATAAATGTAAATGTAAGCACAATGACAACCCTGAACTTCTCAGCTACTACTCCTTTCTGTATCCCTCAGTTCTTATTTAGCTCCTGTTGTATACAGACATCAAAAATCAATGATAGGGGCCCTGACTGGTGTGGCTCAGTCAGCCCATGCACTGAAGGGTCACAGGTTCCATTCCTCCTACCTGGGTCACAGGTTCCATCCCCTGCCTCCAGCCCCCAGTCTGGGTGCTTTTAGGAGGTAAACAATTGATGTCTCTCTCCCTTCTCCACATCCCCCTCCAGGGAAAAAAATCAATGGAAAAATATCCTCAAGTGAGGGTTAAGAACAACAAAACCCAATATGGCAAACAGAAGGTGAGAGAAAGGCAGGACCAGCATCTTGGTGCTCATGGTTATTGTGGGACTCCTGGTGCCCACCCCCCAGGGTGTTTTGAGGATTAACTCAGGTGATATGGGTGAGGTTCCCCTCACAGTGACCATAACCTGCTTGTGAGCCCATACTAGCTGCTCAGTAAGCATGCATTGGTGAATGTGTGTATCCTCGTTTGCCAGAGAGACCTGCTCAGGTGTTACTGCCTTGACTAGCCTTTTATAAACCTTCCAGTGCCAGCAAGGCACGTGGCTCCTTTAGGGTAGTGATTGTGGCCTTTACTGGGAACTGACAGCAAGTAGTAACTCCTTTACTGGGATCTCCACAGATGCTGGTTGTGTGAGATGAGACGGTGGTGCGAGGGCTTGCAGCGGGCTTTCTCTGATGTGGCGCTAACAAGAAGTCTGGGGGAGCCACAGCCACCAACGGGGAACTTGCTAGCGGTGCCAGTCATGGGCCCCATTGCTGACCAGGGGAATTGGGGTCTCCCAGTGGGGCTGGAGCACCAAGGGATTTATATGCACATTGAACATTGAGATGCAACTTCTGGCCGTGCTTGAGAGCTGGGTTCACAATAAACGTCACATCATCACCTGCACCCTTCCCCACAGACTGTTGGTCTGTGTTTGGCCTCAGTGTTTAATGAGGTGATTCTAAGGTGAGACCAGCATCGGGCATGAACGAGGGCTCTGAACATATTCGTGAGAATTGAGCACAGCCCTTGGTTCAGGGAGGTAACAAGTTGCTCTGCCTGGATTTGAAGGGGCAGGAGCACAGCCCACATGCTGGTACTATAGCTCAATGTGTGGCGGCTCCCCCCTCGCAGGACAGGCAAGGGGAAACTCCTGTTTGGTCTCCATGTAGGAGCTCACTGTTCCTGACTCTCCTGTGACAGAGGACAGGAGGGGTGGCCCTTTCAGCATTCCAGGTCCATGTGACTGAGTGTGGTGGAAGCGGATGAAAGGGCAGTGCTGACAGCTTTGGGGGCACATTCTCAAGATGCAGACTCCTTAGAAAACAACCCACAGCAGGACCAGGACCACATGGCTGCGTCTCGGGTGTGCTGTGGGAGCTCCAACCAGGGAGCACCCTGCTGTTCTTTGCTAGTCCTAGAAAACCACTAGGGCAGTGGTTCTCAACCCTGGCTGCACATCCTGATTTCTGGGCTTCATCCTCCGGAAATTCTGTTTGTTATGGGGTGGGGCTACAACATTAGTAACAATGTTGTAGCAAGGTTGAGAACCACTGCACTAGGGGGACCCTGGAAGGAGAGACCAAGCCTTTATTACTAACACCTGGGGAAGACCAGGTGGCAATGGCGCTGGACGGATGAGTTTCTGTATGGCCAGGGTCTAGTCAGCTAGGCCTTATCTAAGCAGAGGGGAGACCTGCTGGGCACAGCCTGGTTGCAGTCCAAGGACAGTTTGGGGAGGCTTGTTAGCCATCAAGGTCATGAGAAACACTTGGGTATGAACTACTCTGCTTCTTGTGGCTGCTGGCCAGGGGGACACCTTTCCATTGACTGGGAGGAGGAATCGGGCCATATCCTCGCTTCATCCCACAACAGGTAAATGTTCTGTCCACGGTCACAGGCTGTGTCTGCTTTTCCTCCTACAGTTGGTGGATTTAGAAACTACACACATTTACTTCTTTACTGATGGCCCTGTAAACAAATCTGTTGACTACTTTTTTCTTTAACAAAAAAGTCTTTATTGTTGAAAGTATTACATATCCCCTTTCCCTCCCCCCTTTGGCCCCTCCTCCAGCCCATCCCCCGCCCCAATCCTTCAGCCCCCTATTGTCTGTGTATGGGTTATGAACATATTCATACAAGGTCTTTTTATTACCTCCCACCCACCCACCCTTCCCTCTGGAGTTCCGCACTCTGTCCCATGCTTCCTTGTTTCTGGGTCTACTCACGTATGAGTGAGATCGAAGCCAGCTCTTTAGGATGTTCCTCTTTCATCTGAGCTTTTCTCCATGCTGTCCCTCCTATCTTCTGATACGACATAAAGGATTCCCACCATGAACTGATGACCTGCAAACACTGAAAAGGTTCTGACACACCAACATGGGGGGGTGTTGGTAACAAGATTCCCACTTGATTCGAAGGTGGACTGTGGCCTGGGTTATCAGTGAAGAGGAACATTTCATATTTAGGCCCCATCTTTTGTTGTTGTTGTTAACCCTCACCCGAGGATATTTTTCTATTGATTTTTAGAGAGCGTGGAAGGGAAGGGGAGAGACATCCACATAGGTTAGTTGCCTCTCAAGCACCCTTACCAGGGCCGGGATAGAGTCTGCAACTGAGGTATGTGCCCTTGACTGGAATCGAACCTGGGACTCTTCAGTCTATGGGCGATGCTCTATCCACTGAGCCAAACCGGCTAGGGCTAGGTCCCATCTTGATGTGGCATTAAAAATTTCATTAAATCACACAATTGTCATGTGGCCCAGAACTACAAGTTCTGAAGAGAGCCTTGCTTTCTTGATTGCTTCAAAGAAAGTGAAAAATCAGACACAGGCCAAAACCAGGACTACAGGCTTTATTAGAGAAGGACCTGCCGGAGCTGCTGGGCTGTCTCCCAAGGGGAGGACAGGACAGCAGCACGTGCAGGGGTGGGCACACCTTTTGAGGGGCGGAATGGAGGGGGGGGGGGCCTTAGTGTACTCGGCAAACACTGATTGGTGGCTTACTGCATTGTCCATAATAGGACAAGGGCTTAGGTTATTTGGCAGGTGTGGATTGGTGGTCCAATGTATAGTCCATATAAGGTACATGGTTAGGCGCTCGGGTATTTCCGGGCTGCTTGTTACGTCATACTCCACCCACCAGTTGGGGGAAGGGAGGATCTATCAGAAAGATTGCAATTTCAGAGACACTAGAACAGTGATGGCGAACCTATGACATGCGTTATGACATGTGTGTCAGAGGTGACACACGAACTCAATTTTTCTTTGTTAAATGGCATTTAAATATATAAAATAAATATCAAAAATATAAGTCTTTGTTTTACTATGGTTGCAAACATCAAAAAATGTCTGTCTGTGACATGGCACCAGAGTTAAGTTAGGGTTTTTCAAAATGCTGACACGCCAAGCTGAAAAGATTCACCATCACTGCACTAGAATATAGTGTATGACAACGTTATCTAGCTTGAAATTTTGCACAAGACTACTGTTTTCTAATGATTAGATTCACGCTGTGAGTGTTCGCTTTTTTGCAAACAATGATGAATGCATCAGGCAGCCGATGTTCACTTGGTTCAGGGCTGTCTGCCAGATTCCTCCTTTATGTTAATATTTACCCTGTTAGCATTAATAAGGGTCTTTTACGAATTTACTGAGATGTGCATAAACTATCATATTAATCTGAAGACTCCTCCTCCTTTTTAGTTTCTCTCTGCTGGTAGTTTGCTCTGGAAAATGGAGATTCTCGCCTTTCTTCAAATGAAGATAACAGCATTTGCTAGTAAATCAAACCTGAGTCCTATAAATTTCCATTTTGTTCCACAATCATGTCACACTCTCTTTTGTATTTTCAGCAAAGAAAGCAATTGGCACTGTCGGCATGGCTCAGTGGTTGAGCACAGACTTGGGAACTAAGAGGTCACAGATTCCTGGACAGTGCACATGCCTGGGTTGCTGGCTCGATCCCCAATAGGGGGCATGCAGGAGGCAGCCCATCAGTGATTCTCTCTCATCATTTGTTTCTATCTCTCCCTCTCCCTTACTCTCTGAAATCAATAAAAAATATATTAAAAAAAAAAAGAAAAAACAAGAATCATATAATTAATATATATTCAAATAGCTAAAAATTCTATATTCAAATAGCTAAAAATTCTATCATATGACTCAGCACAAATGTTAATCCCAGGAAATAATTAGGGGTTTGGAGAAAGAAAAAATTCACGATGTTTCATTTTGATTTTCACCTTCCCTTTTTGAAATATGCATCCTTCACTCTAGATTAGTGAGAATTCTAGAAATTGTGACATAAAATATTGTTGCCCCCATTTAAAATTATATCTCCATTCCCTTTTTTTAAAAAAGAAATATTTTATTGATTTTTTACAGAAAGTAAGGGAGAGGGATAGAGAGCCAGAAACATCGATGAGAGAGAAACATCGATCAGCTGCCTCCTGCACACCCCCTACTGGGGATGTGCCTGCAACCAAGGTACATGCCCTTGACCGGAATCAAACATGGGACCCTTGAGTCCGCAGGCCGACGCTCTATCCACTGAGCCAAACTGGTTAGGGCAGAAAGGCATAATCCTAGGTTGATTACCTCTCAGATCATGCCATTTTTCAAAATCCTCATACTCTGATGACAAAAAAAGAATGACTCTATGATGTTTTTTAGGAAAACTAATTTCACTTGAATCACTTTCACATGCTTCTTCTAACATTGTCATTGTTCTGGGTGAAGAAAAAATTTTAAAAAAATATTCTAGCCGAAACCGGTTTGGCTCAGTGGATAGAGCTTTGGCCTGCGGACTGAAAGGTCCCAGGTTCGATTCCGGTCAAGGGCATGTACCTGGGTTGCGGGCACATCCCCAGTAGGGGGTGTGCAGGAGGCAGCTGATCGATGTTTCTCTCTCATTGATGTTTCTAACTCTCTATCTCTCTCCCTTCCTCTCTGTAAAAAAATCAATAAAATATATTTTTAAAAAAATTCTAAAAGAAACACATTGTTGTCTTGGCTGGTTTTGTTCAGTGGATAGAGAGTCGGACTGGGGACTGAAGGGTCCCAGGTTCAATTCCAGTCAAGGGCACATGCCCAGGTTGCAGGCTCAATCCCCAATAGGGGACATGCAGGAGGCAGCTCATCACTGATTCTCTCTCATCACTGATGTTTCTCTCTCCTCTCTGAATCCAATAAAAATATATTATAACAAAAACATTGTTCTATAAACCCAACTGCCATAAAGTGATGGTTTTCCAGATGTTTTATATATTTGGTCTCTTTTGCAACAAAAATATTGAGTAATTGTCCCAGTTTGGTTATGTTCATCATAACATCCTTTCTTCCCTTCACACTCCTATTCACATTCCCAGTCTTTCATAAGGTATACACTCTCAAAATCACACCTTCCATATCTTACCAGTAGCACTTTCTGGAATGATTCTCTCTCTCTTTTTTAAAAAAATATATTTTATTGATTTTTCACAGGAAGGGAGAGGGATAGAGAGTTAGAAACATCGATTAGAGAGAAACATTTATCAGCTGCCTCCTGCACACCCCCTACTGGGGATGTGCCCACAACCAAGATACACTCTCTTGATTGGAATCAAACCTGGGACCCTTCAGTCCACAGGCCAACGCTCTATCCATTGAGCCAAACCGGTCAGGGCTGGAATGATTCTTCTATGGTTGGCTTTAGAAATAAGTCTTGGGCTGAAACCAGTTTGGCTCAGTGGATAGAGCTTTGGCCTGTGGACTGAAAGGTCCCGGGTTCGATTCCGGTCAAGGGCATGTGCCTTGGTTGCGGGCATATCCCCAGTGGGAGATGTGCAGGAGGCAGCTGATCGATGTTTCTAACTCTCTATCTCTCTCCCTTCCTCTCTGTGAAAAATCAATAAAATATATTTAGAAAAAAAAAAAAAGTAAGTCTTGGGCGTCTTCAGGAGACATAATTTAAAGATACCAAATGAATTATCACACACTACACTCAGGTGAATATACTTTCAATTCTAATGTACAAAATTAATACTGATTATAGGACTTCAGCAACATGGCAGAATAGGAAGCATCAAAATTTTGCTCCTCAAGGGAGAAGTGAACTTAGTGACAGTTACTGACCCAACAGCATTTTATGAAGTTTAATTAAACCACAGCAGTCCCAGGAAAGACAAGAATCAATTCAAAGAAGATAGATAAGATGCTTATATTTGCCTCCAATAAATGCAAACTCTCCCTAACACACCATGGAAATTGTGAGAAAACTCCCAGTTTGAAGATAAATAGATGAGTGTACTATGTCCAGTGATCTGGCCTTTTTGCAGCTGCCTGAGGGACTAGTTTCTTTTTTGTGTTGACACAGAGCACTAAAGTAAGGGTATACATTGTCACTGCATTGTGGTAGCAGCTGAAAAAAGCTGACTGTTCAAACCACAAAGATTACAGTATTGAAGATAGATGTGAGGTAAAGGAAAACTTCATAGCCTCTAAAGCAGCAGTTCTCAACCTGTGGGTCGCGACCCTTTCACAAGGGGTCGCCTAAGACCATCGGAAAACATATATAATTACATATTGTTTTTGTGTTTAATCATTATGATTTAATTATGTTCAATTTGTAACAATGAAAATACATCCTGCATATCAGATATTTACTTCTGATTCATAACAGTAGCAAAATTACAGTTATGAAGTAGCATTGAAAATAATTCTATGGTTGGGGGTCACCACAACATGAGGAACTGTATTAAAGGGTCGCGGCATTAGGAAGGTTGAGAACCACTACTCTAAAGAGAAAACATCTTAAACTGGGAAATGACACACAAAAACACAGCATACACATCCGCAGACCTGGTCTGACAGGCTTTAGAACCTCTAGCACAGATGACTGTTAGCTGTGTTCTCCTACACAACGCAAGTTCATAAAGCCTGGCATGGTGACTGTTTCTTCATCCAAATCTCAATAAAGACCACAAAGCATATAAATAAGCCAGGAAAATATAATAAATCTCCAAATTTGCTTTAAAATACTGGTAATAGAGATCTGGAGGACCAAGATGGCGGCATAGGTAAACGTGGATATTCGATGCCTCCCAGAACCACATCAAAATTACAACTAAAATACAGAACAATCATTCAGAACCACCTGAAAGCTGGCTGGCTGGGAGTCCTATAAAACTAGAGAAGTAAAGAAGAAAGCACATCGAGACTGGTAAGAGCGCAACAGGTGCAGAAAGGGATGGTCTAACACAGGGGTGGGCAAACTTTTTGACTCGAGGGCCACAATGGGTTCTTAAACTGGACCAAAGGGCCGGAACAACAGCATGGATGGAGTGTTTGTGTGAACTAATATAAATTCAAAGTAAACATCATTACATAAAAGGGTACGGTCTTTTTCTTTTTTAGTTTTATTCATTTCAAACGGGCCATAGTTTGCCCACGGCTGGTCTAACATCTACCTGTGCTGTTTTTTAATTGGGAGGGAGATTGTCCCTGTGGAGGCTGCCGGTGAAGAGCAAGGGGGTCCCCACCCCACACCAGAGCCCCAACCCACGGTCTCAGAGCTGTAAAGAAATCCCCTAACTTAGGGCTGTAAAAACCAGCGGGGATTGAGGCTGCCGGGAACCCAGGTGTCCCTGTTAAAGGGCCAGTGCACAAACATACTCGGACTCCACCCCTATGAGAACATATGGGGAGGAACTGGAGTGTCTGGCATTGGGCAGGAATTCAAAGTGGCTTTCTCCCAGATAGGGGTGCTCACAAGGATCATTATTCCTGTGCTGGGACCTCCCCTATCAAAGGGCTGACTGGCAGCCATTTCTGAGTCCCATCAACCTGGTTCAAACTGTTTTCTCCACCTTGGTGATTCCCTGAGACCCTGCCCCATACAATTTGCAGCCCCACCCAAGGTGTTTGTAGTAGCTCTTCCTGCACAGCTGTCCCACAGTAGTCACAGCTGGTCCTCACAGCCAACTGGCCTGGAGGCCAGTTCCTCCCAGTGACGCCAACAGCAATCAAGGCTCAACTACCAGACTGCACACAGCCCACACAGGGGCATACCTAAGGTGCCCAGCTCAGGTGACTGGGGGAGACTGGCCACTAGGCCCTACAGGACATGTACTATATAAGGCCACTCTACCAAGTCCAGGAGACACAGCAGCTTTATCTAATACATAGAAACTAATACAGGCTAATACAGGGAAGCAGCCAAAATGTGGGAGACAAACATGTCACAAGTGAAACAAATGGAAGAAAGCAAACTACTCGATACAGAGTTCAAAACCATGGTTATAAGGTTACTTAAGTATCTTCATGAGTGCTTCAAGGGAATTAGTGGGACTTTCAAAGATCTTAGTGAGAATGTCAAAAATATCAAAGAGGACCAGTCAGAAATTAAGCATACACTAACTGAAATAAAGAATAACTTATAGGGATTCAACAGTAGAGGGTTCTGAGAATCAAATCAACAATTTGAAATATGGGGGAGGAAAAAACATCCAATCAGAACAAAAAGAAAAATCCAAAAATATGAAGATAGTTTAAGGAGCCTCTGGGATAACTTCAACCCCCGCTGTATTCCCTCTGCCCTCCTCCTTGTAGTTTACTAAAAGTCAACTTAAAAACAACAACAATATTAAATAGAGATATATTAATTACTGACCAAGAATTCAAAATATATTGTTATAATTTTATAATGTCTTAAGTTACCCTGATGGCAACCACAATATCTATAGAAAACACACTCAAAAAAAAAGATTACCCTTTCCTTTTGCCTCGTTGCTACAGAGTGAGCAAGATGGGTCACCAGCAACTCTACTGGAGCCATCCGAGGAAATTCGGCCAAGGTTCTCGTTCTTGCTGCGTCTGCTCAAACCGCCACGGTCTGATCCGGAAGTACGGCCTCAACATGTGCCGCCAGTGTTTCCGTCAGTACGCAAAGGACATAGGCTTCATTAAGTTGGACTAAGAACTTCCAGGAATGGGTCGTTCAAGACATCTACCTTATGACAGAATGCTATCTCTTTGTACATAAAATAAAATAAAAACCTTCAAAAAAAAAAAAAGATTAAAAAAATAAATCAGATCATGTTATCCCCTCTACCCCCAAATCTAAGAAACACAATAGAACAAAATAAGAGAGGAAAGGTAAGACCAAAAAAAGCTTCAAAATGTAGAGAAAATAATTCTGAAATGGTTGTAGTAGTTCATCCATTCCAATAATTTTAAGTGTAAACAGCTGAAACTTTCACAATGAAGAAAAACATCTCAATTGATTAAAGGGTATGGCTGGCCATACTAGTACCGGACAAATACACAGTACGGTTTTAAAAGTGTCACAACAGCCTGGCCAGTGTGGGTCAGTGACTGAGTTTTGACCTATGAACCAAGGAGTCACCGGATTGACTCCTGGTTGGAGCACATGCCTGAGAGAAACATCAAGCCTGCAACTCAGGCGTGTGCTCCAACCAGGAGTCAATCCGGTGACCCTTTGGTTCATAGGTCAAATGCCCCCCCTACTGGGGATCAAGCCCACAACCCAGGCATGTGCCCTTGACGAGAATCGAACCTGGGACCCCTCAATCCCCAGGCTGATGCTCTAGCCACTGAGCAACACCACCCAGGGCTCTCATCAGTATTTCTATCTCTATCCTTCTCCCTTCCTCTCTAACACCAATAAAAACATATTTTTTAAAGAAGTGTCACAACACAAAAAGGATATTATATAATGATACAAGTGTGAATTCAGCAGAAAGCTATAACAATTACTCTAACAATATACAATAACATGGATGTGCAAATTCAGGAATCCCAAATGCAGGCAGAACACATGAAAGGATTAAAAATAGCCTTAACCGGTTCGGCTCAGCGGATAGAGCGTCGGCCTGCAGACTCAAGGGTCCCAGGTTCAATTCTGGTCAAGGGCATGTAACTTGGTTGCGGGCGCATCCCCAGTGGGGAGTGTGCAGGAGGCAGCTGAATCGATGTTTCTCTCTCATCGATGTTTCTCTCTCTCTCTCTCCCTTCCTCTCTGTAAAAAATCAATAAAATATATTTTAAAAAAAATAGCCACACAGTAGTAAGAAAGCTCAATACCTCAATTTCAACAAAATAAAAAACACCCCAGAAACTCAAAGGGGTCAGTGGGAGAAAAAAGGGGACATACATAGTAATTTTAACAAAATGTTGAAATGTAATACTTTCAACAATGAAGATGAAAAATAATGAAAGCATGTCTTCAGATGAGGATTAAAAAAAAAAGTTAGTATAGCCCTAGGCGGTTTGGCTCAGAGGAGAACCTTGTCCTGGAGTTGGAGAACAAGTAACACCCTGAGGATGTTTTTTCATTGATTTTTAGGTAGAATAAAAGAAAGGAAGGGGGAGAGGACAACGCCAATTGGTTGTCTCTTGCACCAGTCTGGGGATCAAGAGTTTCTAACTCCTTATGATATACTAGCTGGTTTTGCAGGTACTTTGTGTTACTCTTCTGTTCATCCAGGCACTTTCCCATGAAGCATAAGACATCATATTCATTGTTGGCAGAAGCTTTGTTCTTCAGGTTTAGCAAGAGCTAGCTTACTTGTTCTCCAACTCCAGGACAAGGTTCTCCTAGGCCTTCAATGTAATAACAGGCCATAGATAAATGAGCATCACTGATGTGCAGCATGTTTTTTTATCCGGGTTGATAAAAAACTGATGTCACTGGATCATGGTGGGATAGAATTTAAGTTAAGATGAAAGGGACTGAGGGAAGGCCCGGGTTCAGTGTGAACAAACAAATGTCAGGCGGGACAACTCGGTCAGAGAATAACACCTCAAAGGGCATTTCAGGAAGGACGGACACAACCCACTGAGAATATGACTTTACCTGAGAAACAGCCACTACTGAGCTCTTTCCTCTTCCTCCTCTTCTGGGCTTCTGCCTGGGCAACAGGAGAGTTTAGCGGCGAATGGACAGATGAAAGTATGCCATTTACCAACACACCCCTTTCCTGCGCCGCCACCATCCACAGGATTGACCTCACCGTGTGGGAAAGACGGGGACTGCTCCTCACGGCCACAGGAGGGGCTCAGGGGCAGTAAACAGCAGAGACAAGTGAGTTTTCCCACCCCCCCTTTAAAATATATATATATATTTTATTGATTTTTTACAGAGAGGAAGGGACAGGGATAGAGTTAGAAACAGCAATGAGAGAGACACATGGATCAGCTGCCTCCCGCACACCCTCCACGGGGGATGTACCCGCAACCGAAGTACATGCCCTTGACCGGAATCGAACCTGGGACACTGGAGTCCGCAGGCCGACGCTCTATCCTCTGAGCCAAAGCGGCTGGGCCCCTTCCCACCCTTTTCTTCAAATCTTGTGCGCGCGTGGACACACACACCCACCAGCGGTAGGAACCTTTGCAGAGCCAACACTCCCCTTCCGGTGTCAGGCGACACCCGGGGAAACAAACCTGAGGAGCCGAAACCACACCGGTTAGGGCTAGGCGCCATTTTAAACGCCAAGGCAGGTGCCTGGGCCTCTGAGGAGGACGCCGCCTACATTTCCACGGAGGACGGGGCCGCCTGCGGGGACGTCAAGGTGCAGGGCGAGCCCTAGGGCTTGCGGAGAGGAGGGGACGGTCAAGAAACTAGAAAGACGAACTCACGCTCCGCAGTGTGACCTGGGACGTCTCTCCCACCTTCCGAGCTCCTACAAGATGGCGGCGTCCCGGGGGCGGGGCTCGCGCGAGGGGCGGGGCTTGGAGAGGCCGCGCTTGCGCTGCTACCACCTGCAGGTGAAAAAAACATCTGCGATGGAACTGGCCTGCGTGTTTAGTAAGGGGCCTAGTGAGGAGCCACGCATGCGCAGGCCCGGGAGACAGCCGACGGAAATGGTTGCAGAGGCGGGACCGGTCCTCAGTCTGGCTTCCGCTTGGTTTGCAGCAAAAGGAGAAAAAAAACCCCACCCGGAAGAGGCGTGGCCTGAGGGGAGCTTTAGGGCAGGGGCGGGGCCAAGAGGCTGAGCATGCGCAGTACCGCGACAAAATAAACTTGAACCTGGGTGGGAAGCCGACTGGGCGGGGCTGAGCTCCCAAAGTGTCTTTTTCGGGTAAAGAAATGCTCTTCTGAGGAAAGGCTGTCGCCATGTCCTCGGCCGTCGCCCGCTAGCGTCCCGGTCCTGTGGGCCACGCCCCGCGCGGTGGCGGGCGTTGCGGCCTCGAGTGCCGGCCTCGGCGCCGCTGGTGCGGGACGTGAAGGGGAACTTCCTTTGACGGGAGTCTCTGAGCCAGGCCGCGAGCCGGCCTCTGGGTCGCCTCGGGGGCCTCCATGTCCCCGCTCTGTCCGTCATTCCCACACGGACGGCCAAGTGCCCGACTTCCAGGATGGCGGCCCCACGGAAGTGCCTCATGGTACCAAGTCTCCAAAGGCCAGAAAGGGCTTCTCCTGTTTTGGCAACTGCAGCAACCAGTGGCCGCCGCGTACACCGCCAGGAATATCGTCTCAGCCTCCAGCAGGAGCGCCTCTGCCAGGTCCAGAATCGAAATGAAGTTACCCGTCATCCCGGAAGGCAAGAGCAGGGCCACAGAACCAAGAAGGAAGTTGACCAGGAAGCCGCCATGGACATGTCCCACCTGAGGGATCCGCAGCACTATCTAGAACGAGTGAAGAACAATGAGCGCGTCATCCTGATAGTTTTTTAATTTTATTTTTTAAAGTATATTTTATTGATTTTTTAGAGAGAGGGAGAGAGTTAGAAACATCAATGAGAGAGAAACATCGATCAGCTGCCTCCTGCACACTCCCAACCAAGGTACATGCCCTTGACCGGAATCGAACCTGGGACCCTTGAGTCGACAGACCGCCACTCTGTCCACCGAGCCAAACCGGTTAGGGCCCTGATAGTTTGTTTATTTTTATTGATTTCAGCGAGGGAAGGAGAAAGAGAAACATCAGCTGCCTCCTGCAAGCCCCACACGGGATCCTGAGGCTCTAGCAGCAACCTGGGCATGTGCCCTGACCAGAAATCTAACCATGACCTCCTGGTTCACAGGACCACACTCAACCACGGAGTCATGCCAGCCGGGCCATCCTGATAGTTTCTTTGCTCACACTTTGGCTGTATGCCCATTGCAAATGCAGGAAATTTTGGTGTTTATTACTGCCTTTGCCACAAGTCCCACTATGACAACTCTGATAAGATCCAGGAGGCCTGTGCCCCTCAATCTTGAGGCTCGCTCCTGAGTTCACTAATGAGGAAGTAGTGGTTGTTGGCTAGTTTTTTAATATTTATTTTTATTGATTTCAGAGAGGGAGAAATAGAAATATCAGTGATGAGAGAGAAACTTTCTAAAAAATACAAAAAGTGATAATGTAGGGTATGTCATATGAGTATAGAATATAATGAAAATGTAAAGAATCAAGGCCTGATTGTTTACAGGTCCCATGCAAAAGCCAATGATCTGTAGGAAACAAAAGTAAGTCCTTCATTTTCCAAAGCAAATGCAAGCTAAGAAGAGGGACATTTCCAGATGTGAAGTGATGGTCTTTGCACAACTTTCATTAAACCCCTACTGCACCCTTGTTCCTGAGAAAGGGAGACTATTAACTCTACAGTGAGGTGGACTGAGACAATGGGTATCAGGTGACTGAGGCACAGGGAAGGTCAGATCACCACTGCTGTGACATTACTGCCAAAAATACTTCAATAAAAAAATAATGATGTGGCCTAACCGGTTTGGCTCGGTGGATAGGGCATCAGCCTGAGGACAGAGGGTTCCAGGTTCAATTCCGGTCAAGGGCATGTACCTTGGTTGCGGGCACATCCCCAGTGAGGAATGTGCAGGAGGCAGCTGATCAATGTTTCTCTCTCATCGATGTTTCTGACCCTATCCCTTTCCCTTACTCTCTGTAAAAAAGCAATAAAAAAGCCCTAACTGGTTTGGCTCATTGGATAGAGCGTCAGCCTGCGGACTCAAGGGTCCTGGGTTTGATTCCAGTCAGGGGCATGTACCTTGGTTGCGGACACATCCCCTGTAGGGTGTGTGCAGGAGGCAGGTGATCAATGTTTCTCTCTCATCGATGTTTATAACTCTATTCTTCTCCCTTCCTCTCTGTAAAAAATCAATAAAATATATATATTTTAAAAATCAATAAAAAAATATTTTTTAAAACAAAATTTACTTAAAAATATAATTATGTGGATATGATCACAAGTAAACATTAATTTTTGCAAGTGTTAATCCACATGTACCTCTCATGTTCTGTAAGTTAATAGTACATTTAACTACCAGGTCTTTCGTACTAATCTAGTGAACCAGTCCCTTCTATTTACTATTTACTCTTCTATCAGAACTTTCTGAGCTATTCTGAGCAGTAAAATGTGCATTTTCTTACCCCTGATCAAGAGCTGATGCTGCAGCCACTTGAACATAAATCTACATTTCCCTTCTTCAAGATACTAGCAGCCATGGGCAAACTACGGCCCTCAGGCCGGATTCAGCCCGTTTGAAATGAATAAAACTAAAAAAAAAAAAAAAAAAGACCGTACCCTTTTATGTAATGATGTTTACTTTGAATTTATATTAGTTCACACAAACACTCCATCCATGCTTTTGTTCCGGCCCTCTGGTCCAGTTTAAGAACCCATTGTGGCTCTCGAGTCAAAAAGTTTGCCCACCCCTGTTAGAGCCTCTGACCCCATCCCAATAGTGATGTTAGACAAGGCTGCCTTTCCAGATGGATCTGTCACAAAAGGGATGTTCTGAGTAGTTGAAAGTCATTAATTAAAGGAGGGAATGCTTCCTGCCTTGGGGAGGCTGCATAAAATGAAGGCAGAGAAGCCTCTGGGACAAAGGAGAGAAGTATAGCTGGCCAGAGTGGCTGAGACATAAAGCGTGAACCTCTGAACCAGGAGGGCTGGTTTCCATTCCTGGTCAGGGCACACTCCAGGTTTCAGACTCGATCACCAGTGGGGCGTGTGCAAGAGGCAGTTGATCAAGGATTCTCTCTGCTCATTGATGTTTCTATCTCACCCTCTCCTTGCCATTCTGAAATCAACAAAAATAAATATTAAAAAAGCGAGGGACATATAGAAACTGCTGACAATATCATAAGAAATAAGGAAAGGAAATAAACCTGGAAAGGCAAGACCATCAAAAGTTTGAGAAATATGGGAGGAAAGGAAGAAGCCCCAGAGACATGAAGGGCAGCTGGGAGGGAGAGGGGTCATGGTGAACAGAAGAGGGGGCAACAAAGGGGGAGACACTTCAGATAGACTGGTTCAGAGGAGATAAATTAAGGGGAGCGAGTGTAGGGACAGAAAGGGGGGTTTAGGGATGACGGAGCTGAGGGAGAAGCAGCAATGAGAGCCAGCCAGCTGTGGGGAACAGGGCAGACTGTAACAGTAGCAGCAGAGGAGACACAGGCATGGGAAGAGAAAGAGAAATAAATCAATAGAAGTTCAAAGAAAAGCAAACAGCCTTTGACACAGGACACATCTTTTATCTGAGAAGCAGCCATTTGGTCCTGATCAGAGTCTGGTTTGTTTCCTCAGGTGACAAAATGTTGAGCAGCCTGGCTGGTTTGGGTCACTGGATAGAGCGTCAGCTTGGGGACTGAAGGGTCCCACGTTCGATTCTGTCAAGGGCATGTACCTTGGTTGCAGGCTCATCCCCGGTAGGAGATGTGCGGGAGGCAGCTGATCGATGCTTCTCTCTCAGCGATGTTTCTAATTCTCTATCCCTCTCCCTTCCTCTCTGTAAAAAATCAATAAAATATATTTTAAAAAATGTTGAGGAGTCACAGAATGTGCCTTCAAAGTAGTCAGCATGAATTCTTGCACCCGGCATCTAGTTATTAATAATGAACTACAATGATAGCAAATGACTGATTACTATAATTGTGTTACATTCAATTCCCTTACATGCCTTAAGCACACGTTTTCCCCTCCAAGGGCACAGTTTTTCCTTTATAGGATTTCCAAATTTTAGAAACAGAATGTAAAGCCATCAATTAAGTGGTTCACATAAAAGAGAGGCATCTTTACCTGAGACTCCCAGCAGGCCTGCTCTGACCTGCTCCAGCTCCATGCACCACAGATTTCTGGGTATTGAAAAACTGTTTACATGCTGACTTCTTTAAGAGTCAGCGCTTCCACATAGGTCACCTAACTCTGAGCACGTTTATTCTCACACCTATTAAATATACACAGTCCACAATTAGAGCTCTCACTACAGTAAAATTCTCTGTAGAAAAGTATCTTGGAGACCCAAAGGTAGAGATGAAATAACTCTTTTCCAACCCTTTACTTTCATGCTGTGTCTTTTGATCTGAAGTGGGTCTCATTTAGACAGCATATGTACGGGTTTTATTTTCCAATGCATTCAGATACCCTGTGTCTTCTGGTAGAAGCATTTAATCCTTTTATATATGTACTAGAGGTTCGGTCCACAAAAACTTGTGCACTCGGGGGGTCCCTCAGCCAGGCCTAAGCCCTCTTGCAGTCTGGGACCCCTCAGAGGATGTCCACCTGCTGGTTTAGGCCCGCTCCCTGGGGGATCAGGCCCAACCTGGCAATCAGACATCCCTCTGGCAGCCCAGCAGCTCTTGGGGGATATCCACTTGCCAGCAGGGAGCAGGCCTAAGCTGCAGTTGGACATCCTTAGCGCTGCTGAGGAGGCGGGAGAGGCTCCCACCACCACCACCACCGCTGTACTGGCAGCCATCAGCCTGGCTTGTGGCTGAGCAGAGCTCCCCCTGTGGGAACACACTGACCACCAGGGGGCAGCTCCTGCATTGAGAATCTGCCCCCTGGTGGTCAGTGGGTGTCATAGTGACCAGTCATTCCCAGTCGTTCCGCTGTTAGGGTCAGTTTGCATATTACCCTTTTATTATATAGGAGAGAGGTCTGGTTCATGGGTGGGGGTTAGCTGGTTTGCCCTGAAGGGTGTCCCAGATCAGGGTGGGGGTCCCGCTGGGGTGCCTGGCCAGCCTGAGTGAGGGGCTGATGGCTGTTTGCAGAATGGTCAAGCCCCCGTGCCCAGTGGGGACCCTCACTCCATGGAGGTTTGGCCAGCCTGGGTGAGGGGTTGATGGCTGTTTTCAGGCTGGCCACACACGCATTAGGGTGGAGGGTGCCCACTGGGGTGCCTGGCCAGTCTGAGAAGCTGAGGGCCATTTTCAGGTGGCCAAGCCCCCCTGGCGACGGTAGCTCCCAGTCTCTCCTTTTTTTCTTTTTTATTCTGGGATTTATTTACCTTCTATAATTGAAACTTTGTAGCCTTGAGAGGAGCTCAGAACCAGCCAGAGCAAGCGGGAGGGAAGCCTCCTGCTCACTCCAGCTCCGTGGCCAAGGCCAGCTGAAAGTAGGTATCGGGGGTTTATTTACCTTCTATAATTGAAACTTTGTTGCACTGAGTGGAGCTCAGAGCTGCCACGGCAAGTGAGAAGCTTGGCTTCCTCCATCATTGGGGCAACCAAGACTCCTGCTTGCTCCAGCTCCGTGGCTTCCGGCCGCCATCTTGGTTGGGTTAATTTGCATATAGTCGCTCTGACTGGCTGGTGGGTGTGGCTTAAGGCATAGCAAAGGTATGGTCAATTTGCATGTTTGTCTTTTATTAGTGTCAATTTTAAATATATTTTATTGATTTTTTACAGAGAGGAAGGGAGAGGAATAGAGAGGTAGAAACATCGATGAGAGAGAAACATCGATCAGCTGCCTCCTGCACACTCCCTACTGGGGATGTACATGCCCTTGACCAGAATTGAACCTGGGATCTTTCAGTCCACAGGCCAACGCTCTATCCACTGAGCCAAACCGGTTAGGGCCCATTTATATTTTAAGTGATTATTGACAGGTGTATAGCTTTTGACATTTTTAAATTAATATATTCATAGTAAGGGACTTTAGCTTCCCATTGACATCCATGGACAGTTCTCCCAGACATAAGTCAATAAGGAAAAAGTGGTATTAAATGACACATTACACAAAATGGATTCAATAAGTTTACACCAGAGATTTTCTAGTGAAGTGTCACACAGGAAAACTGGTGTGCTGCAAGAATTTTTAGAAAAAGCAACATCTGACTATTTAGTAAGCAGCACAGACTACATTATCCATAAAATGTCTAATAATATATATGACAACAGGCAACAGAGTAACACCTGTGTGGTGTGCATAAATCAAAATCATACATTTGTGTCGGTAACCAATTATTGTCTTCACTAGCTGAGAAGCGTAGGGACCCCAAAAGCTGGTGACCTTTGAATCTCTAGCAAAGGTTGGGGCTGTGCACCATCCAGTTAATCTAGATAATGGTAGCTGAAGCATCATCCCCACCTTAGTTCCTTGTTGATTACTGTTGATTAGATATTCTGCCTGTTACTGGAACTTGCCTACCTAAGGGTCATGCTATGACCTAGTCTGTGTGTCATTGAAACCTCCTTACCCTAGAGCTACCCCAGATCAAATAAAAGACTGCAGCGGCCTGAGCATCAGTGGAAGTCCTTCTCCTTGAGTTTGACTTGCCTGCCTGGCTCCCCAATATTTCAAATTATCTCGTGTCTTTTCTCTTTCATTTGTGTGGGGCTCTGCTTCTAGGTCCTGAACCCTGACCCACGCGGGACGTGGGAAGGAAACACACACGACACATTTCTTTTGGCAAACTGGCAAAATATATATCTTGGTGGACCACTGAATTTCTGTAGTTAGCTCATATGTGCCATGAGATAAACAATGCTGAAATCTTTTTTTATTTTTTATTTTATTTTTTTTTATTTTTTATTTTTTTTAATATATTTCATTGAATTTTTACAGAGAAGAAGGGAGAGGGATAGAGAGTCAGAAACATCGATCAGAGAGATTGATCAGCTGCCTCCTGCACAGCCCCCAGTAGGGAAGTGCCCGCAACCCAGGTACATGCCCTTGACCGGAATCGAACCTGGGACCCTTGAGTCCGCAGGCCGACGCGCTATCCACTGAGCCAAACCGGTTCGGCCTGAAATCTTTTTTTAAAAAAATAGATTTCTTTATTGATTTCAGAGAGTAAGGGAGGATAGGGAGATAGAAACATCAATGATGAGAGAGAATCATTGATAGGCTGCCTCCTGCACACCCCCTACTGAGCCTGCAACCCAGACATGTGCCCTTGGCCGGAATTGAACCTGGGACCCTTCAGTCCGCAGGCTGACGCTCTATCCACTGACCCAAGTCATAGTGGTCGGCAAACTCATTAGTCAACAGAGCCAAATATCAACAGTACAACGACTGAAATTTCTTTTGAGAGCCAAATTTTTAAAACTTAAACTATATAGGTAAATACATTGTTATTAACTTAATTAGGGTACTCCTAAGGCTTAGGAAGAGCCACACTCAAGGGGCCATAGAGCCGCATGTGCACCGTGGGCCGCAGTTTGCCGACCACGGGTAGGGCAATGCTAAAATCTTTGACTTAAGAGCTTTTAACCTCACAGCAGAAGAATATGCATTCTGGACAAAATGAAGACAAGAATACCCTCTAACCCAAGGGACAATGTCTGCTTCATCTATTTTCCTACTGAACGTGTGAAAAAAAAAATCTTATGTATATTTTACATCAATACACTTCCTCCATATTCCTCACTAGAGTACCAAAACATGGAACCAAATTCCTATGAATGATCCGGATCCAATAGTTTGTCCGGAACAGAACAAAACCATAAAGCCCCTGGACCAGATAATGAGAACTAGAGACAAAATATCAGGAGATTCTTATACGTAGGAATGCTCCATGGGAATGTCAGGAAGTAGAGCAGAAGAGTATCCAATATCTAGTTTCTTTAATCATTGTGTGATCCTTTGGGTTGGCCCATGCCAAGCACCTGATATTTACCAGCTTGTACAATTTACAACAGTACATTGGAGAAGCAATGAATGTGGGGCTTTCATTTCAATCTGTGCTATCTTGCTGTCCCTGGAACTTATAGTGATGGCTTGGAAAACACAGCAAGAATAACTATTGCCTATAAACATACCTGTGGCCATGCTATCACTATGCAAAATAACTTTTGATGCAAAAGTGGTTCCTCTAGAAAGAATGACCAGCATTCAGTTACATTCAAGTAATTGAGAATAAAATCAGTTTTACGCCGGTTGATTCTACCCCAAGAAAAAAATTAATGAGGTTACAATGAGAAATTCTTCAGGGTTTCAATGAAAATCAGGACAAGAAAAATCACTCCAGTTATAAAGTACACAGAAGCCAATTTATTATATTCCAAAAATTAATAATATTCAAAACTTTAGAATCCTGCTAAAAATACAATGGTGGGCTTCCTACTTCATGAATGTAAAGTTACGTATTTGCCAAATTCTGATGTCAGTTACATCATTAATAAAATTCCAAAGTACTGAACAGAAGCTATGGGGGCCTGAAGGGCTGATGTGGGGGAGGAACAAGTTTAGATGCCATTGTTATAGCACAGAGAGGAAAAGAGATGGGGCTATAGAAACATCAATGATGAGAGGGAATCACTGATCGGCTGGATCCTGTATGACCCACACCTGGAAGTGAGCACCCAACTGGGGCTTGTGCCCTGAGCAGGAATTGCACCCTGACCTCCTGGTTCATACATCTAAGCCACTGATTCCCAAAGTGGGCGCTACCGCCCCCTGGTGGGCGCTGCAGCGATCCAGGGGGGCGGTGATGGCCACAGGTGCATTTGTTTTAACTTTTTTTGTATTACCTTTCTATTCTGAGTTCAATAAATAGTTTCATAATTTCAAACTTCAATGTTTCTAATTTACACGTTTACTATATTTTACGAAAAAGGTAGAAACATTAATACATATATCTTTTTGTTTAATTGCTATTAAAATAAAAAAAATTAATTTCCAGGGGGCGCTGAGTAATATTTTTTCTGGAAAGGGGGCGGTAGGCCAAATAAGTTTGGGAACCACTGATCTAAGCTAAACCACTGAGGCAAGCCAGTCAGTGCTTTCTCACATTTTGTATAGTTTAAAGCTTTCCCCCACTATAAGAATCTGATATCCATTACATCTATAGGTATAGGATCTTGCACATGCTCTGCATGTTAAAGGTTTCTCCTTCAGTATGAAGTCTCCCATGTATAGTAATACATGAATGGATTTCAAAGGCTTTACTACATTCTTCACATTCATAAGGATTGTTCACAGTCAGTATTCTGTGATGTTCAGTAAGTTCTCACTGCTGGTCAAGGATTTAAGACACTCCACATATCTGTAATACTTCTCTCAAGTATGAACTCTGCTGTACAATAAGGCATAAACACTGATTAAAGGCTTTGTTACATGCTTACATTTATAAGGCTCCTATCCAGTATGACCTCTCTGATGTGTAGTGAGGTTTGAGGAGCTGCCAATGGATGTGCTACATTCTCTTCATTCAAGTGGCTTCTCTCCAATATGAACTTTCTTATGCCTAGCAAGTTGTGAGGACAGTCTAAAGGCTTTACCACATTCTCTACATTTAAAAGGCTTCTCGCCAGTATGGACACTCTGATGTCGATTAAGGGAGGAGAAAGATATAAAGGCTTTGCCACATTCTCCACATTTATAAGGCTTCTCTCCAGTATGAGCTCTCTGATGTTGATTAAGAGAGGAAGAAGAACTAAAGGCTTTGCCACATTCTCTACATTTATAAGGCTTCTCTCCAGTATGAAGTCTCCGATGATGATGAAGAGAGGAGTAACCACTAAAGGCTTTGCCACATTCTCTACATTTATAAGGTTTCTCTCCTGTATGAAGTATCTGATGTCTATTAAGAGAGGAGTAATCGCAAAAGGCTTTGCCACATTCTCTACATTTATAAGGTTTCTCTCCTGTATGAATTCTCTGATGTCTATTAAGAGAGGAGGAATCGCAAAAGGCTTTGCCACATTCTCTACATTTATAAGGCTTCTCTCCAGTATGAACTCTCTGATGCGTAGTAAGGTGTGAGAACGTTATAAAGGCTTTGCCACATTCTCTACATTTGTAATGTTTCTCTCCATTATGAATTTTCTGATGTCGATTCAGGTTTGAGGCAGAAAAGAATCCTTTACCACATTCTCTACATTTATAAGATTTTTTTCCACTGTTGATCTTTTTCTTGAATATTTGACTGGAGATTATAACACGAGGATTCCATTTGTCAGCTTTCTCCCCAGGATGAATATTCTCTTGTTCAGTGTAATTTGAAGACTGTTGAAAAGACTGGACACATTTATTTCCATTGTGTGTCTTCTCGACAATAGGAATAAGCTCACGTATTTTGTGATTGTACCTTGGGTCACAGACTCTTCCACTTTTATAATGCTCCTCTGCAAACTCACTTCTCCGATGATTAAGGTATGACTCTTGCTTAACTTTACCCCAATTTTCATTCCATTGATAACTTCTGTCTCCATTATGTGTACTCTGGTAGTAATGGGAGATGGAAAGACCTTTACTGACAGTTATAATTTCATTAAACATGTACACTATTCCAAAAGAACCATTTTGTGATACTCATTAAACCAAGATAGTTGTGTAAAAAAAGCTCTCCTAATTTATTAAAATTATAAACAAAATTAAATACAAAACAATAATTGTCAGAGGAAGAATGAATTCTTGTTTACAAGACTGCCAGCCCTAACCTGTTTGGCTCAGTGGATAGAGCGGTGGCCTGCGGACTCAAGGGTCCCAGGTTTGATTCCAGTCAAGGGCATGTACCTTGGTTCCAGGCACATCCTCAATAGGGAGTGTGCAGGCGGCAGCTGACAGATGTTTCCCTCTCATCAATATTTCTAACTTTCTATCCCTCTCCCTTCCTCTCTATAAAAAAATCAATAAAATATATAAGAACAACCAAAAAAAGATTGCCCAATTGCTGAGCCAGCAAGATTCGATGGTTGAGTATCAAAATTTGAGCCAGAAGGTCGGTTCCATTCCCCATCAGGGCACAAGCCCTAGGTTTGGAATCAGTCCCCAGTGTGAGGAATGCAGGAGGCAGCCAGTCAATGATTCTCTCTCATCAAGGATGTTTGCCTATCTCTCTTCATCTCCCTGCCTCTCTGAATCCAAAAAAATATATTTTGAATAAAATAATAATAAAAGTACTAGCTGGTTTGGCTCAGTAAATAGACCTTTGGCAAGCAGACTGAAGGGATCTGGGTTTAATTCTAGTCAAGGGCACATGCTCAGGTTGCGGGCTCCATCCTCAGTGGAGGGCATGTAGGAGGCATCCAATCAATGATTCCCTCTCATCATTGATGTTTTCATCTCTCTCTCTTCCTCTCTGAATTCAATAAAAATATATTTTAAAGTGATAATAATCCTATATAATAAAAGCATAATATGCTAAATGTCTGGTCCTCTGGTCATCCATTCAGACAAGCAAAGCATAATATGCTAATGATATGCTAAGGCCACTCAACTGATCACTATGAGATGCACTGACCATAAGGGGGCAGATGCTCCGACCAGTAGGTTAGCTTGCTGCTGGCGTCCGTAGATCAGGACTGAAGAAGATGGGCCAGATACACCCTGGAGTCCTCCCATGGTCCCTCTCCGGCTGGCCAACCTTCTGGATCCCTCCCCAGCCCCAATCATGCACCCATGGGGTCCCTTGGCCTGAGCTGCACTCTCTCATAATACAGGACCCCTCAGGGGACATCGGAGAGCCAGTTTCAGCCCCATCCTGCAAGCTAGGCTGAGGGACCCTACTGGTGCACAAATTTGTGCACCGGGACACTAGTAATAATAATAATAATAATAATAATAATAATAATGATTGCCCAATTGCGAATATTTAAACTTTAGAGGTATATTGTAAATCTCTACATTTTAGAAATTATTGCATGAAAATTTAATCCATCCTACATTTTAAAAATTCAAATGATTATATACACTACAGAATATGTGAACTCCTACTTTATCCAGATTTCCTTTCCAAGAATGCATAACATTAAAAGTTGTTTTCAACCTTCTCTTGCAAAAACACACTGATCTGCCAGTGTAACTCACTTTAAAGAGGAAGGTTTCCCAAATGCATAATACACTTCACCTCTTTAGGTAACAAGAATTTTATTATGAGAACTGTTCCAGATTAGTTCTGTTTATACTAATAACCTCTTTCCTCACCACACTCTTACTCAAATGCCAAGACTTTCATTAAGTGTACATTATGAAAGTGACACCTTTCATTTCTTACCAGCATCATTTCAGAGAATAAATCTTGTATTCTGGTATTGGGCATAAAGGCCAGGTCATCAGATGACATAGCTGAAAGAAAACAAATTTTCAGCTTTTTTCTGCTGGTGAACGCCGTGGAGTAAGCATCATTGGAATTTCCCCTGTTGCAGTCATCAGGTCTAAGTCTGAGTCTCCCAGAGCCGGAACAGCTGCGGAAGCTCTTTATCGCAGGTTTCAGCTTTGAAACAACCACTGAGAGTCTGAGGAGCCATTTTGAGCAATGGGGAACACTCACGGACTGTGTGGTGATGAGAGATCCAAACACCAAGCGCTCCAGAGGCTTTGAGTTTGTCACCTATGCCACTGTGGACGAGGTAGATGCAGCCCTGAAGCCAAGGCCACACAAGGTGGACAGAAGAGTGGTGGAACCAAAGAGGGCTGATTCAAGAGAAGATTCTCAAAGACCTAGTGCCCACTTAACTGTGAAAAAGATTTTTGTTAGTGGTATTAAAGAAGACACTGAAGAACATCACCTAAGAGATTATTCTGGCCAAAACCGGTTTAGCTCAGTGGATAGAGCGTTGGCTTGGGGACTGAAGGGTCCCAGGTTCGATTCCAGTCAAGGGCATGTACCTGGGTTGCAGGCGCATCCCCAGTGGGAGATGTGCAGGAGGCAGCTGATCAATGTTTCTCTCTCATCGATGTTTCTAACTCTCTATCTCTCTCCCTTCCTCTCTGTAAAAAATCAATAAAATATATTTAAAAAAAAATAAAATAAAATAAAAAAAGAGATTATTCTAAACAGTATAGAAAAATAGAAGTGATTGAAATCATGACTGAACGAGGCAGTGGCAAAAGAGAGGCTTTGCTTTTGTAACCTTTGACGACCATGACTCTGTAGACAAGATTGTCATTCAGAAATACCATACTGTGAATGGCCACAACTGTGAAGTAAGGAAAGCTCTAAGCAAGAGATGGCTAGTGCTTCGTCCAGCCAAAGAGGTCGAAGTGGTTCTGGAAACTTCGGAGGTGATCGTGGAGGTGGTTTTGGTGGAAACGACAACTTAGGTTGTGGAGGAAACTTCAGTGGTTGAGGTGGTTTTGGTGGCACCTGTGGTGGCGGTGGATATGGTAGCAGTGGGGATGGCTATAATGGATTTGGTACTGACGGCGGTTATGTAGGAGGCGGCCTTGGTTACTCTGGAGGAAGCAGATGCTATGGAAGTGGTGGACAGGGTTATGGAAACCAGGGCAGTGGCCATGGCGGGGGAGTGGCAGCTATGACAGCTATAACAAAGGAGGAGGTGGAGGCGGCTTTGGCAGTGGCAGTGGAAGCAATTTTGGAGGTGGTGGAAGCTACAATGATTTTGGCAATTACAACAATCAATCTTCAAATTTTGGGCCTATGAAAGGAAGAAACTTTGGAGGCAGAAGCTCTGGCCCTTATGGTGGTGGAGGTCAATACTTTGCCAAACCACGAAACCAAGGTGGCTATGGCAGTTCCAGCAGCAGCAGTAGCTATGGCAGTGGCAGAAGGTTTTAATCACTGCCAGGAAACAAAGCTTAGCAGGAGAGGAGAGCCAGAGAAGTGACAGGGAAGCTACAGGTTACAACAGATTTGTGAACTCAGCCAAGCACAGTGGTGGCAGGGCCTAGCTGCTACAAAGAAGACATGTGTTAGACAATACTCATGTGAATGGGCAAAAAACTATAGGACTGTATTTGTGACTAATTGTATAACAGGTTATTTTAGTTTCTGTTCTGTGGAAAATGTAAAGCATTCCAACCAAGGGCTTTAATGTAGATTTTTTTTTTTTTGGCACCCATGCTGTTGATTGCTAAATGTAATAGTCTGATCATGGTGCTGAATAAATGTGTCTTTAAAAAACACACACACACAAAAAAACAAAACAAAAAAACACAAATTTTCAGTTTTCACAATCAGGTGAGTACACTTTGAAGTTACCAGCAACTATAAGCCAAATGACAGTTTTGAGAACTCCAAGAGCCAGTGAAGGATTCAAGGAAAGCTCTAGATAAGTACAATGAGGAAAACTCACATCAAAGAGGGACAAAGAGTTGCTTACATTTGCTGATTATATCTGCTCAAACCCCCTGGCACACAATGGCCATATTATAAAAACACTCCCAATTCCCAGTATCTTCACTGAAGAGACAGAGATGAGGCAAGTGCATGTTCAATGATCTCCCTGTTTTAAAAGCATCTTGAATAACAAGCGTCTGCTTTGCATGACACAGAGTGCAAACAGAATGGCGTACACGGTGAGTGCCCTGTAGGGGCTGCAAGAAAGACACAATGAGAAATTGTTCGAGCACCACACAGAATGTGATATTGAAGATACATATCAATCCTGAAAGATACAGCGGGTCTGAGAAAGAAACAGAAAATATTTCCAACTGAGAAATTAAACAGACAGCCGAACCAAGAATAGAGATCCTGAAAATAGTGTTGACCGAAAGTAGAATTTGTTCCACAGATGGTTATTAGTTTCCTCCTATAGAAAGCATGTTCAACGAACTGAGGTTCTGCTTCCCGGCATATGTTGATAGTTTGGCTCAAATAAACTCACAAAAATTCTTTAAAAAAAAAGCATGTTCAAAAGCCTGCTACTTTACAATTCAGCAATCTCAGCAAAAGATATCAAGTCATGAAAGAAAAAAAAAAAAAACAAACAGAAAAAGTGTATCATCAGGAAAACAAAATAAATGTAATCAAACTGGCACCACATTAATGGAAATATATTAATTACCTCAAAAAAGAATGGAAAATCTTAAAGCCAAAAAGGAGAAAAAAGAAAACTATACAAAATCACCAAAATATTATGTAACTAAAATAAAAATATAATGAGAAAGTACTTTATAAATACCGCACCGAAGGGGGATATTGAAATACATAATATCTGAATTAAAAAATACAGTACAATCATGAATGAAAGATGTGATCAACTCAAAACATCAAAGAATTTGCCTGGCAGTGGTGGCTAAGTGGTTGTTTCTACTTATGAACTAGGAGGTCACAGTTTGGTTCCACATTAGGGCACAGGCCTGGATTGAAAGCTCAATCCCTGATCATACAGGAAGCAGCCAATCGATAATTCTCTCTAGTCACTGATGTTTCTATCTCTCTCTCCCTCTCCTTTCCTCTCTGAAATCAATAAAGATACATTTAATAAACAGTTATTAAATAATCAAAGAATTTGTACATAAATCATTACAATTTTAATTCATTGACATTTTGATTCAGAGAAGCCAACAAACACGTGGAAATGTGAACGGAAGTTAAGGAACTCTTAAGATACTAACAAATCGGCTACCAAGGGGACCGCATAGAGACAGAATAGTGAAAAACAATAAGAAGCTTATATAAAAAATTAATCGTTTTAAGATCCTGACAATTGGAGAAAGCAACATTACAAATGCAAGCAGCTCATGAATTCTAGGTAGAATGAATATAAACATGGGAACAGATAAAAACAATGAAAATATGTGTCCCAAGGCCAGGGAGGGTTGGGGGGCAGGAGGGAGGGGGTAAGAGATCAACCGAAGGACTTGTATGCATGCATATAAGCATAACCAATGGGCATAAGACACTGGGGGGTAAGGAAGGCCAGGGGGATTGTCAAGGACGGGGGGGAGGGGGGGGGTGGTGTGGGGGTGGGGGGAGAAGGACACATATGTAATACCCTTTGTAATACTTTTAGCAATAAATAAATAAAAGAAAAAAGAAAAAAAAAAAGAAAATATGTGTCCCAGAATACTATCTAAAGACCTAAAAAATTACTCCTCATGGAAAGGACAGCTCCTCAAAGATCATTAGGGGGTTTCTAAGCAGAAAAATATTGAGGAGAAAAAGGGCATGAAATAAAACATGGAACTGATAAGTGAATAAAAACCATCCAACAAGAATATTGACAGAACAGATGATAAACAATGGAGAGAAAACAACTTTTTCAGCTCCAAAACTTTCTCATTATTAGACCTGCCCTATAACAAATCCGTAAGAAATATACTTCTGAATGCAATTTAAAAATTCTACACAACACTAACATGAACATATAAAGATGCCTTATATGTGGAAAAATATACAGAAATATAAAAATTTGTGTTTTATTAAAGAAGCACATATCACTTTAATTTCTCTTGTGGAACTTTAGAAAATAAAAGGAATCGTCTGACTCAAGTGGCTCAGTAGTTAAGCGTCTATCTGTGAACCAGGAGGTCACAGGTTGATTCCTGGTCAGGGCACTTGCCTATATTGTGGGCTCTTTCCCCAGGGTGGGGTGTGCAGGAGGCGGTCAATTAATGATTCTCTCCCATCATGGATGTTTCTATCTCTCTCACCATCTCCTTCTCCTCTAAAATAACAAAAAAATGTATTTTCAAAAAATAAAAAATAATAAAATCTTAAATCTCTTCTATAACACAAACAACATTAAATATACCATGATATCAACTTATGTTGGTACATGGGTAGAAATCACAACCAGCAGAGATTTTGTATGAAATTGACAGTATGGTTTAAGGTACACTGTTATAATATTAAGATATTTAAGTACTTCCCATGGTGACAACAAAAAATAGAAAACAAATAAAATGATATCTAAGAGGTGACAATTCTGTATTGGAAATCACAGACTCCACATTTCTAAAAATATATATACACTAACGGCCCCTTGAACAAAGATTCACGCAATAGGCCTTCCTTCCCCTGGATGCCGGCGCCGGTTTTTCTCTGGCACCCAGGACCCAGGCCTTTAGTCTGGCCGCATCAGCGAGGAGTGGCTTCTCCGCTCCGGCTGCTCCCAGACCCTGTTTTTTTCCCCCCCAGCTCCTCGAGCAGAGGCCAGGGCTGGCTGGAAGCCTGGGTTGCCCCTGGCGACCCAGGCCCCCAGCCATTCCTTGAGCGGAGTCCTGGGTCAGTGGGAAGCTTGGCTTCCTCCGTCACCAAGAGCAACCCAAGCCTCCTGCTCGCTCCAGCTCCAAGGTCACCGCCATCTTCAGTCGTCTTCAGTATTCACTCCGTGCCTCCGTATGCAAATTAAACATCATCTTTGTTGGGTTAATTTGCATAGTGGCTCTAATTGGCTGGTGGGTGTAGCGGAGTGGCAGAGTGATGGTTAATTTACATGTTTCTATTTTTTTAGTGTAGATATGTATATAGAGATATATAGATGTATATATATTTAATTTCTCAAAACATGGTATATAAAACCAACCAATGAACTTAGCTCTATTCCTACTAAAAGTAGATCCAGTTAAATAGGCCATGAACCAAAATGAACCGAGTATGCATTAACAAATAAAATATCAGACCACCCTAGCTGGTTTGGCTCAGTGGATAGAGCGTTGGCCTGCAGACTGAGGAGTCCCAGATTCGACTCCAGCCAAGGGCACATGCCTGGGTTGCGGGTTCAATCCCCCATAGTGGACCTGCTGGAGGCAGCCAATCAATGATTCTCATCATTGATGTTTCTTTCTCTCTCCCCTTCTCCTTCTCTCTAAAATCAATAAAGAAATATATGTAAAAAATTAATCAAAAAAAATAAAATATCAGCCTTAAAACCATGAAGACACTGAAAGAAAGTATAGTCAATGAACTTTACCACCCCTATTAAAAATATTGGTTTGCATATATCTTCCTAGGCATAACAAAGAAGCTAAAAAGTAAAGAAATGAGACTACAAAAGAATAAGTTTGGCATACCAAAAGAAACCACAAAATAACAACCCAGGAATGTTACATCCTCAAAAGCTAAAGATCCAAAATATATAAGGAACTCACACAATATACCACCAAAACGACAAACAACATGATTGAAAAATGGGCAGAGGACCTGAACAGACATTTCCTAAACAGGACGTAAAGATGCACAATAAACATACTGGTATTAAATGACATTCAACCCCTTCAGCATCAGAGAAATGAAAATGGACACCACCATGAAATACCACCAAACACCTAACAAGATGCCAATCATCCATAAATCAAAAAACGACAAGTATCACCAATGAAGTGGAGAAATGAGAACAATCATGCATTGTCAGCAAGATTATAAACACACTAGAAGCCAGTGCACAAATCTGTGCACAGGTGAGGTTCCTCGGGCTGGCCGGCGATCAGGGCTGACTGGCCAGGAGGAAGGCTCGCAGAAGGTTGGCCGACCAAGGCTGGTTGGCTATGGGAGCACATGGACCACTGGGCAGGCTCGAGGGAGGAATCACGGGAGGGTGACTAGCTCAGGGAGGTTGGCTGTGGAAGCACACTGACCACCGGGGGCAGTTCCTGCGTTGAGTGTCTTACCCTTGGTGGTCAGTGTGTCGTCATAGCAACCAGTAAACCAGGCATAACGGTCGATTAGGCTTTGATATATGTAGATTCGTGGAGCCACTCACAAAACACGATGGAGGGTTTTCCAATATTTACAGACAAGTACCAGTTAACACAGCAATTCCATTTCTGGGAATTTATACAGAGAACACGAATAAAAACAGATATACCCACTCATATATCCTTTTAGCACTATTTGCAATAATGAAGATATCAGACTGAAATAAAAGGACTATTTTTTTTATTGATGGTCTACCATTTGAAATAAAAGATTTCATTTGATTTGACATGTAAGGCAACAAAATTTATAACTCATCTCCTTCAAGACGTGACTCACTATGTGTTTATTCTAGAAATGACACTGTAGCTGCAACTATAACTTCCATGTTATTGAATATAAAACTACATTACTTTTATACACTTCATATTTTTGAAAGGCAAATACATAACCAGGTTTGTATTTCAATCCATTGTATTAAAATGAAAACTCCCAAAGTATCAACACAAACATTAAAGAAAAAAACAACAACAAAAACAGCATCCTTCACAGAAAAAACAACAAGAAGCCACTGGCTGAGAAAATATTATTTGTAAAAGTCAACACGGCCCAGCTGACACGGCTCAGGAGTCGAGCATTGACCTATGAACCAGGATGTCACAGTTCAATTGCTAGTCAGGGCACATGGCAGCTGATCCATGATTCTCTCTGACCATTGATGTTTCTATCTCTCTCTGTCTCTCACCTTTTTTCTGAAATCAATAAAAATCTACATATTGTCCACTTGGGAGTTTGACCTGGAGTGCAGTTCCATCGCTTGCTATAACATGTGATGATCACCATGGGGCGGTGCGAAATATGACGGGTGACCAGCAGAGGTGGTGGGGCTCTGAGGGAGCGAGGAAAAGAGGAGGCCGAGAGGCCAGGCCTAGGAACACTACCCATGCACAAATGTTGTGCACCAGGTCTACAGTATATATATGGTATATTAATAAAAAAGTCAACATGGACAGGACAATTATGCAAAATAGTCAAAGAAGTCTTCAAACTCAACATTGACAAAACAACTTGAAAAGGACCAAACACCTTAACACACAGCACTACAAAATACATACGCACAGAAAATCAGTGCAACACGACCCTGCACGTCTTATGTCACTAAGGAAATGTACATTGTAACAATGAGAAGGGACAAAGAGCAAAGGCAAGCAACACTAAACCACCATTGAACAGATCAGAATCCAGAACACTGACCCCACCAAATGCCTTGGTGATGTGCAGCAACTGGAACTCCAATCACTGCTGCTGAAAATGCCAAATGCTACAGGCCCTTAGGGAGACGGTCGGGAGGTTTTTATAAAACTAACTATACACTCGCCATGGGATCCAGTAATTGGGCTCCTTACTATTAAACCAAAGAGTTACACCTTTTATCTACCCAAAAGCCTACAAGTGGGCTGTTTATTCATGATTTATAAAAATTGGAAGCAGTGAAGAGGTATGCCAACAAGTGAATGGACAAATACACCGAAGGACGTACAAATGATTTCTTATTCACTTCTATCCTATCTAATAAAGAGGGGATGAGGTAATTAACCTTCACGCCATGGCAAACATGTTGGTGCCCACAGCCCATAAGGAGAGAATATGCTAAGTGACTTCCATGCCCTCAAAGATGGTGGGGCCCACATCCACAAGATGGCCGGCAGGGAAGGGCAGTTGTGGGCGATCAGGTCAGTAGGGGAGGGCAGTTAGGTGCGACTAGGCCGGCAGGGGAAGGTAGTAAGGGGTGACCAGGCTGGCAGGGGAGGGTACTTGGTGGTGATCAGGTCGGCAGGGGAGGGCTGTTAGGGGCAACCAGGCTGGCAGGGGAGAGCAGTTAGGGGCAACTGGGCCGTCAGAAGAGGGCAGCTGGGGACGACCAGGCTGTCAAGGGAGGACAGTTGGGGATGACCGATCCGGCAGGGGAGGGCAGTTGGGGGCCACTGGGCCAGCAGGGGAGCAGTTAGGCATTGATCAGGCTGGCAGGGGAGTGGTTAGGGAGTGATCAGGCTGGCAGGCAGAAGCGGTTAGGGGCAATCAGGCAGGCAAGCAGGCTAGCGATTGGGAGCCAACAGTCCTGGATTGTGAGAGGGATATCCACTGCCAGTTTAGGCCCGATCCCTCTGGGATTGGAACTAAACCAGCAATGGGACAACCCCCAATGGGTACCAGATTGGAGAGGGTGCTGGCTGGGCTGAGTAACATCCTCCCCCTAGGTGCACAAATTTCGTGTACTGGGCCTTTAGTAAAGAAATAATACGTCAAGCCATGAAAAGATATGATAGAAGCCTAGATAAATAGAACTAAGTGAAAGAATCCAAGCTGCCTGCACAGGTAGCCCAGTTGCTTAGAGGATCGTACCGATATAACCAAGTTGTAGGTTTAATCTCTGGTCAGGGCACATACAAAAACATCAACTAATGCCCATCTTAAGTTTCTATCTCTCTCTAATTTCCCTTCCTCCCTGAATTCAATAAAATCTTAGAAAATAAAAGAGAATGGAGTGTGAATTTTGATAAAGGCTTTCCCATTTTCAATCCAGGTTGTCCTCTGGCCAGAAGATATGGTAGAATCTTAGAATATTCTAGAAAATGATTTTCTAAAATATCATTTTCTGATAGTACCTTAATTAGTGTAGACAACATGTAAAGTGTGCAAACACTGAGTTCCTAATTCACATATATCACAAAGCTTTGCTTTGTGATACCCAATTTGTAACTCTTTTAAAAAATATAAATTTTTACTGCTTTCAGAGAAAAATGGAGAGGGAAAGAGATAGAAATATCACTGATGAGAGAGAATCATTGATTGGTTGCCTCCTGCACGCACCCGACTGAACCCAAGCATTGGCCCTTTACCAGAATCGAACCAGGGACCTTTCAGTCTGCAGGCGGCACTCAATCCATTGAGCCCAACCAGCTGGGGCTTAATTTGTTCCTTGAGAGCAAGAATCTAACACAGAAAGCAGAAGCCCCTAGAGATGTTAATATAATAAAGAAAACGAAACCCTGAGGGTTGAGAAGGAACTCAGGAAGGAAGTCATCCTCACCCACGGAGGCCAGGTTGCTGTAGTTCTCTGACATCACATCCAGGTACAATTTCCGCTGAGCTGGGTCCAGGCATTCCCACTCCTCCTGAGAGAAATCTATGGCCACATCCATGAAGTACAACCCTTCCTGAAATAAAAGACACAGTTACCAATAGGTCATGAGAAGAGTTCATAATGTCACCCAACATGAAAACAGTGTTAGGAGAAGAGGTTTTGACCTAACGGGTATCCTGAACTATACAGTAAGATCACTTTGCCCCAGTAAAGTTCTGTGATGTGTTTTCTAACATTAACACATGAGGAGGACACATGTCCACAAATCCACAGTACAGATTTTCCTTTACAGGAAAATTAAGTAAAATTAAGGCATGGACACAGGCTTATAGACTTCTGAAGGCTGCATTTACACGGTTAAGGGTCAGTGATGTATATTTCTCAGCGGGAAACGTCACGCTGGTTTTAAGTATACGGAGTTCTTCTCAAGTGTGAAGCAGACCTTAAGGAAATGAACTTCTGTAAAAATACAAACTCTGATCCAGGTTTTGAGATGGGCCCTGTGTTTCCACATGTGTAACAAGCTCACTTTTTACGTGTGATGCTAATGTTTCCACATCATGTGCCAGACTTCTGAAAACACAGAAAAAGAAAATACAAGGAAAAATTCATACAGAACTTTGAACTAAAAGGGTTTGTTAATAGACTTCAGTTCTCATGGAATAGGACACATAAAAACCATAATCCAAGCTGGAAATTTACTATGAGTAATCTTAGGACAAGATTATTCTGCCTGGTCCAGCAAGTGTGGTTCAGTCTTGCATGCTAACCCATGCACCAAGAGGTCACTGGTTCGATTCCCAGTCTGAACACACGACCAGGTTGCGGGATCAATCGCCAGTGTGGGATGTGCAGGAGGCAGCTAATCAATGATTCTCTCTCATCATTTATGTTTTTATCTCTCTCTACTTCTCTCTTCCTCTCTGAAATCTATAAAAATATACTTGAAAATAAAGAAAAGAAAAAATAGCCCTATCTGGTTTGGCTCAGTGGATAGAGCATTGGCCTGCAGACTGAAAGTTCCTGGGTTCTATTCCAGCCAAGGGCACATGCCCGGGTTGCGGGCTTGATCCCAGTAGGGGCCGTGCAGAAGCCAGACAATCAATGATTCTTTCTCGTCATTGATGTTTCTATCTCTTCCTCCCTCTCCCTTCCTCTCTTAATTCAATAAAGAAACATATTTTAAAAAATAGCCCTAACTGGTTTGGCTCAGTGGATAGAGCATCGGCCTGCGGACTGAAGGGTCCCACGTTCGATTCCAGTCAAGGGCATGTACCTTGGTTGCGGGCACATCCCCAGTAGGGGGTGTGCAGGAGGCAGCTGATTGGTGTTTCTCTCTCATCGATGTTTCTAACTCTCTATCCCTCTCCCTTCCTCTCTGTTAAAAATCAATAAAATATTTTTTTAAAAAAAGCTAAAATAATTTTAACAGTTTAGGCACAGAAACACACATTTTATAACTATGAAATCAAGATGTTTTAGTGATTGCATATATTTCATGAATCTATTTGTGTATGATTCCCTTTGTGTTTTATAAACACAATACGGAGAAAAACATAAGGATACAAAACAAGGTAGACCTATTGCTCCCTTTGTGTTGGTTGTAAATCCTCAGGTGGGGAGATTTTTTCGACTCACTTTTTGGTAGTGGAAGGCAGGGACGTAGAGGCATGAAAAGGATAGAGGTAAAGAGGTTAGAGGTAGAGAGGGAGATAGAGAGAGATCAATGTGAAAGAGAGACAGAAACATTAATTGGCTGCCAACTGCAGGTACCCAGGAGCTACTTGCCCTGGACCAGGAATCAAACCCTCCACCACTGATCCACAACAGCCTGGGGGAACTAATTTTTCTTACTAGTACATTTGTTTCAAAATTTTTACATATCATTAGTGGAGAGCTATGTTGTAGAAATTTAATGAAACTGAACATACATTAATAATGTCATTCTTAACCAATGGACACAAGACAGTGGGGAGTAGGGGAGGCCGGAGGAAGGTCGGGGGCGGGTAAAAAAAAAGGAGACAGATGTAATAGTTTACGCAATTAGAAAAATAATAATAATGTCATTCTTGGAAACTGTCTAGAAAATACAAAATATGAGAATGTAGGGGATGTGCATGATGGGAGTATAGAATATAAGAAAAACGTAAAGAATCAAAGCCTGATTAGTTAAAGCTCCCATGCAAAAGCCAATGATCTGTAGAAAAGAAAAGTAAAACCTTCCCTTTTCAAAGGAAACACAAATTAAGAAGAGGGCTATTTCCAGATGTGAAGTGATGGTCTTTGTATAACTTTCATTAAATCCCAACTAAACCCTTGTTCCTGAGAAAGGGAGACTATTAACTCTACAGTGAGAGGAGCACCTCTGCCACGTGAACATCAGGTGGACGGAGGCACATGGAAGGTCAGGTCAGCACTGCTGACATTACTATTAAACTACATCAATAAACACATAAATTTGTGGAAAAGATCTTAAGTAAACATTAATTTTTGCAAATGTCAATCCATGTGTACCTCTCATGTTCTATAAGCTAACAGTAAATTTACCGACCAAGTCTCTCATACTAATCTAATGAGCAAGTCTCTTCTATTTGCCCTTCTTTTCAGAACTTTCTGAGCTATTCTGAGCAGTAAGATGTGCATCTTCTTACCCCTGATCTAGAGCTGATGCTGCAGCCACGTGAACCTAAAACCTGCATTTGCCTTCTTCATTTATACCAGAGCCTCTGACTCCATCCCAGTAGGGATGTTAGACATAGATGCCGTCCGAGTTTGATCTGTCACAAAAGAAATATTTTGAGTAGTTGAAAGTCACTAAAGGTGGGAATGCTTCCTGACATGTGGAGGGTGACAAAATGAATGCGGACAAAGCTCTGGCACAAAGGAGGGAATTACAGCCCGGCCAGTGTCACTAAGAGGTAGAGGCCTGACCTATGAAACAGGAGAGCAGGGTTGGATTCCTGGTCAGGGCTCACTCCAGGTTTCAGACTCCATACTCAGTGCAGGAGGCAGCTAATCAATAACTCTCTAACCTAACTGATGATGTTTCAATCTCTCTCTCCCTCTCCTTTCCATTCTGAAATCAATAAAAATATATTTTAAAAGAGAGAGAGAGAAAAAAAGAAAAAACACACAAAAAGAGAGAAAAATTTAGAAACTGCTAACATTGACTATGATGAATAAAGTAATGAAATAAGGAAAGAAAAACAACTGGCAGAGGCAATACATCAGAAATAGAGAAATAAATCACCAGATGTTAGAGGAAAAGCAATCATAGCTTCTGACACAGGGCCCATCTGATACCTGAGAAGCAGCCATTTGATCCTGGTCCTGATCAGGGCCTGGGATGTTTCCTCAGGCGAGGATATGTTGAGGAGTCACAGAATGTGCCTTCAAAGACGTCAGCTCAGTGTCTCAATCAGCTCACCTCACACTCACAGTCAGAAGGACCTGGAAATGAGGAAAAGGCCACCCCTCCTGTCCTTGGTGACAGGAGAGAGTGAGGAATAATGAGCTCCTACATGGAGACCGCACTGTGAGGGGTTTTATTTAGTCTTCATGTGTCTCTCCTCCTAAAGACATCCACAAACTGCTACAAAAACGAGAAGATGAGCTGCCGTCCTGATGCCCCACACCAAACAGAGCACCCCCTTACCTCCCCTGAACAAAGCCTGCTCCCCACTCTCACAAAGGCATCCTGCACCCCTCCTGCTAATCCCTGTCCTCACCTTCCATCACCTGGAGGCCCTCAGGAACCAATGATGCCCCACCCAGAGCAGCTGTCCACCTCCATGGGGGAAAGTGCACCTGAGGGTATTTCTTAAAGATCCTCAGGGGACATGAGAAGACACAGAGGATTTATCTCGGGATGTTTTTAAATAATGTATTAAGTCTCAGTCATGGAAAAAGTAAATCCATGGAAGAAACACACACACACACACACACACACACACACACAACCACAGCAAAAAAAGCTAAGGCTTCTAATATTTCTTGAAAAAGCATCAGAAGGTGACAGACACAGGTCACTTCCTCGTTGCCATCCTAAGAAATGACAAAGGACCCAGGAGTAACAGACAAGTCTCTCCCCTCTGAATGAGTAAGGGCTGCAATTGGAAGGAAATGATTATAAAATTCCCAAGCCTTATATACTAGAGATTTATAAGTCTCATTCAATCTGTATAACTAAGACAATTAAGCTGTTAAACTAAATATATAAAGGCACACCGAGGTGGCATGACTCACTGGTTGGTATTGGACCTGTGAACCAGGAGATCACAGTTACAGTCCTAGTCAGGGCATATGACCAGCGAGCAGGTTTGATCCCCAGTGAGGGCCGTGTAGAAGGCAGCTGATCAATGACTGTCTCTCCTCATTGATGTTTCTAACTCTCTCTCTCACTCTCCTTGCCTCCAGGAGATCAATAGTAATATCTTTAAACATCTATATATACATACACACACATAAAACCCACAAACAGATATATCACAACTTAACCATCCACAACCCATCACCTCACCCCTCACCCAGATCAGGGTTCCCTCCTCCCACTACATGTATTTCTGTCTGTGGATCTGTCTGTCTCCTGCTCCCTTTCTCTCCACTGTGGTCCTTTCCTGTGTCCCCCTTTCCCCTGCTCTCTCTCCCCTTTTCTCTCTGTCTGTCCTACACCTGGACCATGAAACTCCTGAAACCTCCTTCCCTTCAGGGGCTCTTTCTCCTGGTCTCTGAGGCTCCATCTCCACACACGTCTGCGTCTTCCCCTCCCCACGCCCGCGGCCCCTCTGCTGCCTGTTCCCGTCTGTCCCGCTCCCACAGCTGCTGACTCAGGGCTGCTCGCTCTGCTCCCTCATCCCTGAGCCCCCCTTTCTGTCCGGCACTCGCCCCCCAACTCTTCTCCTCTGAACCCGTGTCTCTGTCTCAAGTGCCTCCTCCTGTGCGGCCCCCACTTCTGCTCCCCAGGACCCGCTCCCTCTCAGCCCCCCTTCCTCTCTCTGGGCTCCCCCTCCTCCCTGTGTCTCCACTTCCTTCCTCCTCAGGCCACTTTCCCGAGTGACCCCCTCACTCCTACCGTCGCCGTCCAGTCCCCCCCACACCCCTATGGGCCCCTCTGTGGACCCCTCGCTGCCCTTCCTCCCGCCCACGTGTCTGTCTCTCTCTCCCTCTCCTGACCCCCCAGCCTGGGTCCCGCCCCCCGCAGTCACCGCGCCCACAAAGCCCGTCCCTGCGGGCAGGTCGCCTCTTCAGGGGACACCGCGTCCTCCCCCTGAGCGCCCCCCATGGACACTGTGCTCCCCGGGCAGGCAGACCCCTTATTAAATGGGGGTGGGCCTAGGAGGGGGGTGCAGACCCCCAGGCCGGGAGCCATCCGGGCTCTTTGGGCGGAAAGCGCCGGGCGGGGGGAGGGGCGCAGAGGGCGGGAACCCCCTGACCCAGACTCTCAGCCCCGCGGGGAGGACCGGCGGCCCCGGGAACGGTTTTCAGCGGGAAAACCGCGCGGCAGGCGGTGGCCACAGCCACAGGCGGAGAGACCCCGGGCCGCGGCCTCCGTTTCCTCCCAAAGGAACGTGGCGCCCGCACCGCGCAGCCTCCCGGGACGCGGACTCACCGCTGAGAGAGGCTCCGGGGCGGGGACCCCAACAAGGACTTCAGCGCCGGCAGCGCCCTCAGCCTTCCCTGCGGGGAGGGGGACGGGGAGCGTCAGCTTTAAAGACAAACACCCTCCTCAGGGGGAACCGCCACCTTCCCCTCCACGGCCGCTTCCGCGTCTGCAAGGAACTGCGCATGCGCCTCCCTGCGGGGTGGGCGGGGCCAGAGCCTGAGCTGAGCGACTCCGCGATGGGGGCGGGGCCGAGCCCGGCGGCCAGGCCTGTGCAGGGACAGAGGGAGGGGGGGCGGGGCAGGAGCGAGGGGGCAGCCCGGGGTCCCCGCACCTCCTCCCACAGGGACAGCCCTTCCTGGGGGAGTTTCCACGTCATTGTCAGGGTTTTGGCTGGTGACGCGGCTGCAAAAGGATTCACAAGGGAGAGAAGAGACAGGAGCAGAGAGGCGTTTATTTTAGGTCTTTAAGCAGCGGCTCTCAACCTGTGGGTCGCGACCCCTTTGGCAGTCGAATGACCTTTTCACAGGGTTGCGTACTACCATATTGCATATCAGACATTTACATTACAACTCATAACAGTAGCAACATACAGTTATGAAGTAGCAATGAAAATAATTTTATGGTTGGGGTCATAACATGTGGAACTGTATTTAAAGGGCCAGAAGGTTGAGAACCACTGCAAGGGAGGAAAGGGCCACGTGCACTCTGATGGCACAAGGCACCCCAGATGGAGGGTCTGTTCCTTTATTAGGGTGCTGGCGAATAAATGGCAGCTGTGGCAAAAGCATAAGGAGGGAGGAGGAACCTGGAATTCACACAGAAGTTTCCCAGATCCCAGAGGCTGTGCTTAGAGCTACTGGCTGGTCTGCCCTTCAGCTGCAGGTGTCCCAGGGAGGGGTCTTTCCCAGGATCTTCACAAGCCGGGAACACATTCTTACAGTGAAGTTACAGGGAATTCAGAAGGCGGGCAGATTGGGTTTGAAACCAGAAACTTTCTGCCTGCGATTTGCCTGGAACCTTAAATCCTCAGTGAGGAGGGGGGAGGGGAAGGGCACCCTGCTCTCTCAGCCCCTCCCTGTCTCCACATCTGAAGGGAGAGGCAGCTTGAGTTAGGGAAGCAGGTGGATGGGGGTGTCAGAGACAGACCCAGATATCCATTCATGGTTAGGCACCTGATGAGGTAAGGTCCCATCCATCACAGTGGGGAACAGATTTTAATTTAGGTATTTTTCAAGGGATAAAAATTTTCTGGTTGTAAATTGTGGTCTCTGAAGTTTTTGTGTTCTGGGAATGCAGTTTTGAATGCATATTTTGACTTTAGTAGTCCCTATAGCCTAGTTAATGGAACATTGATATTAATGTAGAATATCTCCTGTTAGTTTTCCTTATATCTGGGAAACAATACAATTTTAAAATCAATAATATTTAAAACAGAGTTATAAGAATAATAACTGTTATCAGAGTACTTAGTCCCATCACCATTTTTTATTTTGGTTACTTTTCAGTATTTTCATGAATATAGGTATTCATTCAACTTTTATAAATCTTTATTTACTTTAAAGATATGACTTGTTTAGAAACATGTAATTTAGAGTAAGCCAGAACATAGGATTATGTTTAAACTATATAAGTATTTAATTGCTTTAGGCCAATAAAATATCACCCCTTAGTATTGTCACCTGAAGCCAGGAAACACACCATATATAATAATCAGATAAACACATAAAGACAATCCATTCTACAAAGATAGTGAAAAACTTACACACTGAAAATGACACAACAATGCTAAAGAAAGCAGATACAAATAAATTGAAAGACATTCCTTAATATGTCCCAATGTCTACACAATAAATTGATGACCTATCAAAATTCAAGACAGTTTTGGCTGAAAATTAAGCAAAACAGATTCAGGAGAGGCAAAATACTTCAAATTTGAGAAAGTTGGAAGATTCACTTTTTTACACTGGAAAAAATTTTACAAAGCAAGAGTAACTAAGTGGGTATGATCTTGGATTAACACAGATCCATACACCAACGGAACGGAGGGGAATGCCCTGACAGAAACCCTGATGAAGCCTCATGCATCAAACAGGAGCCTTCTCTGTGGCAGAGGATACAATCCACAGGGGCAAATGCAACCTCCAGAAATGACGTGTTAAACATGATCTCCAACTTTCTGACATTTCAGTGGATTTCCTCCTTAAAATTGATAATGGAATGAAACACCATCTGGCAGTGATGCCTGCTTATCAACATCCCTCTCCATTCCCAATGGAGAAGTTTGGAAGTCAGTGACTCACACATTTAGCTTCAAATCTGTAATAATAAAAGGGTAATATGCTAATTAGACCAGACATCCTTCCGCACAAAGCCAGGGCTGTGAGGAAAGCCGGAGTCTGGGTACCTGCCAGCAGAGGGCAGAAAGCCCAGGTCCCGGGTGCCAGAGGGAAGACGGTACTGGTAGCCGGGGAAAGGAAGGCCTACTCCTGCACAAATTGGTACATCAGGCCTCTAGTATATTATAAAAGCAGTAAGAAAGCCCTAGCTAGTTTGGCTCAGTGGATAAAGCGTCGGCCTGCAGATTGAAGGGTCCCAGGTTTGATTCTGGTCAAGGGCATATACCTTGGTTGCGGGCACATCCCCAGCAGGGGCTGTGCAGGAGGGAGCTGGTCTATGTTTCTAACTACCCCTCTCCTTTCCTCTCTGTAAAAAATCAATAAAATATATATTTTAAAAAGCAGTAAGAAAAATATCCACATGTGTTGGAAACTAACAGTTGAAAAGGGTTATGTCAAGAGCTAATTCGCCCCTCCATTCCCCAGCCATGCAGGCTGATGTTGGTAGTGAGGCTGAAGCAACTCTGCAGGAACTGGGATCTCAGTGAGGGGCTGGAGGTGGGGAGGGGCTTGAATCCAGGAACATGACTGCAATTGGAATTCATGTAAGGCTTAGCACTTTCATTAAACAAAAAATTGCAATGGTCTGTGTGAGGATGAAGAACTAGAAGGTGAAACCACAACTCTCCCTGGGTAGATGGGCAATTTCCTACTCACACCAGCAGCCTTTCCTGTTTCCTGCTCCCTTCCTCAATCCCCAGGAAACCAAGACTCAACATGGCTGAGTTCCAGAGTCTTACAGAGGGACTCGACCTGGGATATGAGACTTGGATGACTAAGACATGTGATCATTTAGGACATTAGTATTGCTTAAAAATAAACCTTTTAAAGAACATTGTGATAAACTAAAACAAATGTTGTGTCCAACACTTGAATTACCTTAAATACTGTTTTTTCACTACACACCTTTTATTATTCCATCAAGCATTTGAATATAACACTTAATCCAAAATAAACACATCAAAAATAAACATTGCCCATTTACCTCAGAAAGACATTGAACTATCCTTTCTTTTTTTGTTAAATATATTTTATTGATTTTTTTATAGAGAGGAAGGGAAAGGGATAGAGAGCCAGAAACATTGATGAGAGAGAAATATCGATCAGCTGCCTCCTGCACACCCCTGACTGGGGATGCGCTCGCAACCAGGGTACATGCCCTTGACTGGAATCGACCCGGGACCCTCCAGTCCGCAGGCCGACGCTCCATCCACTGAGCCAAACCGGTCAGGGCTGAACTATCCTTTCTTGATATTATCATCCAAATAAAATGTCAAGAATACGTACAGACAGGTTATTCTACGTCCTCCTTTTATAAGACCCCACTATTATCAAAATAGGACCCCACTCTTGTGACCTCATATAGCCTCAAAGACCTCCCTAAACCCCCATATTTCCAATATGTCTGGAAATACAGACCTATTGGGGGTTAGGGCTTCAATATATCCATTTTGAGAGGACACAATTTAGTCCTTAAGAGCGCTTCAATTTCATTATCTGTTATCTAAAACCACCGCAAAATGATTCTCTTAATGCAACACTTCAGTATTTCTTATGAATCTATGGGTTGGCCAGGTGGTTGCTCTGCTTCATGTGCTATTGGCAGAAGTTTTTTCCCTAGATCTAAACATGATTTCCAGAAACAAAACAAAAAAACAGGATTTCTGTGCTTCCAGACTGCCATCCTAGTTGCTTCGCTTGCAGCGTCCACAGTCTCCATCCAGCCAAGTCACATGCGTTAGGTTTTTATTACTGAGCACCTCAATCTCAGGAAGTCTTTTCTCTTACAACTAGTCTTTGTTGTGGAATAAAACACCACAAAGTTTAGTGGCTGAAATCAACCAACATTCATCATTGCACATAGCTCCGGGGTGGCTGAGCCCTTCTCCACTACTTTCACTTAGGCTCCTACACACAGTTGCCTCCAGCTGGCAGAACAGCTCTCTGGTGCAGCAGAAAGCTGGAAATGCCTTGCTTTGAAGATATTTTTAAAGTTTGTGTGTTTTTTTCAAAACTGAATTTAGAGAAGGAGAGATGGAAACATCCATGTTCAAACAAACATCCATTGGTTGCTTCCCGAAAGCGCCGTGAGATCTAGAATCACTCCCCCAATCTGGGCATTTGTAGGAGCAGGAATCAAACCTGCAACCTTTTGGTGGAGGGCATTACATGCAGACAAATGAGCCAAAGGGGACAGGGTTAGAAATACCTTTGAGATAAACTTCTTCACATGGTGATACGTTTATGTCAGTCATATCTCATATAATGTACCTTCAAATTTATTTTAAGTCCCTTCAAAGAGAATCTACAGCTCAGCAGGTGTGGCTCAGTGGATTACAGTGTCGTCCTCCCTACAATCACAGATTTCGTTCCCAGTCCGGTCTAGTACTTCGGTGGAAGGTTTGATCTCCAGCCCGCCCTTTGTGTCTGAGGGAGGCACCGATTGATGAGTCTCTCATATCAATGTTTCTCTGTCTCTCTGCCCACTATCCCACCCATTCTCTCTTGAGATCAATGGAAATAATATCCTTGGACAAGGATTTATAAAAAAGAGCAACTACATTTATTTTTTCGAATATTTTATTGATTTCAGAGAGGAAGGGAGAAAGAAACGTCAATGATGAGAGAGAATCAATGTTCCACTGACTGGGGATTGAAGGGGAAACCTGGGCATGATCCCTGACCAGGAATCTAACCAGACCTCCTGGTTCATGGGTCAATGCTCATCCACTAAGCAACACAGGCTGGGCCAGAACGTTTAGTTCTTGTATTATTAGAGGCCTGGTGCACTGGTGGGATCCCTCTTCCGCTTGGCCTGCGGGGATCGGGCCCAAACGGACTCTCCTGCATCTCCCAAGGGGCTCTGAATTGTGAGAGGATGCAGGCCAGGCCATGGGACCCCACCAGAGCACAACTGGGGTCAGGGAAGTACCGCAGGAGGGTTCCATGGGGTGTCTGGCCTGTTTTGCCCAGTCCCCATAGGCTAGACACCCACACCAAGCTAACCTACTGGTAGGAGCATCTGCCCCCTGATGGTCAATGCAGGTCATAGTGACCAGTCGGTCGAATGAATGGTCCGACACTTAGCGTCTAAGACTTTTATTATATAAGATTATAACCTATTTGGCCACTTCATCAATTCCGAATCCCCCATTTCTTATTTTCTAGTTCTGAGTGATCTGTTATGTACGGATAACAAACCTACCAAATATACACACTGAAGAAGACACTGGGATATATTTTTAGCTCAACAATCATTAAATCTGGCCTTAGCTGGTGTCACTAGTGGATACAGTATTGGCTCATGGACTGAGTCCTGGCTATGATTCTGGTAAAGGGGACGTACCTACCTTGCAGGGTGGATCACTGGCCTTTGCAGGAGCTACCAATGGATGTGTCTCTCTCACAAAGAAGTTTCTCTGTCTGTTCCACTTCCTTTCACTCTCTCTAAAATTCAATGGAAAAATAGCCTCAGGTGAGGATTCACAACAAAAAGATTCATTAACTTTGTCCTGGCCAACGAGTAACTGTTGGTTGGAACCTCATCCCATTGTGCCAGGCTTGCGGGTTCAAGCCCAGACTGGGGCACATTTAGGGTCAAAAATAAACAACAAAATCATTAATTCTGCAACATTTTGTGTGGCGGCACATTCTCTGTAATGTAGGTCTAAAACCATTGATCAAATACCCAATAATTACATCTCCCTCTATACCCAAAACAATTTTTACTACAATATGTGTTAGTGAACATCTAATATGAAGTATGTTTCAATGAAAAAGATTTCATCTATAAACAAACAGCAGGACATTCTCTGCATAGTGAGTAGACATGAGTGGGAGTAAGCTGAGTCCTGGGATATCGGCTTATTTTATTTATATTTCTTGTCCAAAACATTAAATCTATCTCACCATAAGCATACAATTATTTAAAATAATGAAATTTGCCCAGACGGCGTGGCTCAGTGGTTGAGCATCGAACCAAGAACCAGGAGGTCAGGTTTCCATTCCTGGTCAGGGCGCATGCCCTGGTGGGAGGCTCCATACCCAGTGTGGGCTATGCAGGAAGCAGGGGATCCATGATTTCTCTTTCACCATTTGTATTTCTATCTCTTCCTCTCCCTTCCTCTCTGAAATCAATAAAAAAATGCTTTCAATGTAAACATCTAATCTAATAAAAGAAAAACATGCAAATTGACTGCACCTCTGCTACACCCAAGCCACGCCCACCAGCGAATCAGAGCAAATTAACGCAACCAAGATGGCGGCCAGCAGCCATGGAGCTGGAGCAAGCAGGAGGCTTGGTTGCCCCAGCGATGGAAGAAGCCAAGCTTCCCGCCTGCCCTGGCCTCCGTGTGGCCTCCACACAGCCGTGTGGCCTCCGCTCAAGGCAACAAAGTTTCAATAGTAGAAGACAAATAAATACCAGATACCTGCTTCCAGCCAGCCTACACTGGGAGCTTGAGTGGCTGGGGGCTGTGACCAGCCTGCAAACAGCCTTCAGCCCCTCATCCAGACTGGCCTGGCACCCCAGCAGGACCCCCACACTGAAGGGGGTGTGGCCAGCCTGAAAACGGCCCTCAGCCCCTCACCCAGGCACACATGGGTGACGGTGCGCTGGGGGACATTCACACACAAGCAGGGGGAAGGGGGAAGATGATGTGTGCACAGGAGGCGTGTGCCTGTGCAGGTCCGCAAACCCACGCAGCATGGCCAGGAGGATGTGAAGCTGGCCTGCCACAGTGAATGTCCCTGCAATTGCGTACCTTGGGGGCCAGGAGGCTGCACGGGGATGAGCCAGCGGCGATGGGGAGGGCGAGGGCGGCCTGCTGAGAGGGCTCCACAGATGATCAGCACGCCTTCAGTCACAGGGGCCGCTGCCACTGCAGCTGCCTCGTCGTCAGTGGGCCCTGTGCCACCTCTGTGGCTGGGGTCCTCCCAGGCCCTCGGTGTGCAGGAAGCCAGGCTGCCCACCCGATGTCTGCGGTGCCACCCGCCTCCTCTGTGGCCAGTTCTCTCCGAGGGCAGGATCTTCCCACAGGCCTCACCAGAAACAGCTGGGGAGGGCGCCTCAGGTTCAGTGGGGGTGTGGCGTGGAGGTGGTGCCTGTGCTTCAGTTAACTGACACAATGTGTTTTATACCATAGCATGTGGCGATGGCTGTGAGGTGCCAAGAGGAGCCTGTGGGCTGAGCTGAAGCAGCGCCTGCGGGCCATCAGGAGCACTCACAGCTGCCACCACTGGGCCTCACCTCCCCCGCCCGTCCCAGCCCAGGGCAAGTGGCAGCGGCCATTGGGACCACTCACAGCCACCGCCATCATGATTTAGACAGGAAAAGAGAGAGAATAATAGGAATATCACTGATCAGAGGGAATCATGGAACACCTGGCTCCTGCATGCCCCACACTGGAGATTGAGTCCCCAACCAGGGTCTGTGCCCTGACCAGGAATTGCACCCTGACCTTGCGGTTCATAGGTCAAAGCTAAACCACCGAGGAATGCCAGCCAGCGCTTTCTCACATTTTCTACAGTGTAAGGTTTCCTCCACTATAAATGTCTCTGTTATTCAGTAAATTTTGAGTGCTTGCACATGCTCTAAATTAGTAAGGTCTCTCTTTAGTATGAAAGTCTCTCATGTACAATAATACAAAAATGCCTTTTAAAGACTTTTCTACACTTTTCACATTCAGAAAGCTTCTTCCCATTTAAAATTCTGTGATGTTCAGCAAGTTCTCACTGCTGGTAAAGGATTTATTACTCTCCTCACATCTTTAATATTTCTCTCCAGTATGGACTCTCTGATGTGCCAAGAGGTTTGAAACGTTGCCAAACGATTTGCCACATTTTCCACATATATAAGGCTTCTCTCCAGTATGAACTCTTTGATGGTAAATAAGGGCTGAGGAATGCCTGTAGGCTTTGCCACACTCTCCACATTTATAAGGCTTCTCTCCAGTGTGAACTCTCTGATGCGTGGTAAGGTTTGAGGACCAGCTAAAGGCTTTGCCACATTCTCTACATTTATAAGGCTTCTCACCAGTATGAATTCTCTGATGTGCAGTAAGAATTGAGGCCCGGCTAAAGACTTTGCCACATTGTCTACATTCATGATTCTTCTCTCCAGTATGAGTTTTCTGATGGTCAGTAAGAGTTTGGGATTGCCAGAAGGCTTTGCCACATTCGCTACATTTATAAGGCCTCTCTCCAGTATGAACTCTGTGATGATAACTAAGGGATGAAGACTGCCTAAAGGCTTTGCCACATTCTTTACATTTATAAAGCTTCTCTCCAGTATGAACCCTATGATGTCTAATAAGGGAAGATGAATCGCTAAAGGCTTTGCCACATTCTATACATTTGTAAGGTTTCTCTCCAGTATGAACTTTCTGATGTCGAATCATGTTTGAGGCATGGAGGAATGCTTTACCACATTCTCTACATTTATAAGGTTTATCTTCAGTATGAACACCTTGATGATTAGTAAGACCTGCATGGCTGGTAAAGGATTTGCCATATTCTTTACATTTATAAGGTTTCTCTCCAGTGTGAATTTTCTGATGATTACTAAGGGTTGAGGGCCAGCTAAAGGCTTGGTGACATTCTCTACATTTATACAGCTTCTCTCCAGTATGAACTCTCTGATGTCGATTAAGGGTTGCGGACTCACTGAACGCTTTGCCACATTCTGTACATTTATAAGGCTTCTCTCCAGTATGAACACTCTGATGACGATTAAGGGAGGAGGACTGGTTAAAGGCTTTGCCACATTCTATACATTTGTAAGGTTTCTCTCCAGTGTGAACTTTCTGATGTCGAATCATGTTTGAGATGTGGAGGAATCCTTTACCACATTCTCTACATTTATAAGGCTTATCTTCAGTATGAACACTGTGATGATTACTAAGAATTGCATGGCTGTTAAAGAATTTGTCACATTCTCTATATTTATAAGGGTTCTCTCCAGTGTGAATTCTCAGATGAATATTAAGGGTTGAGGGCCGGCTAAAGACTTTGCCACACTCTGAACATTTATGAGACTTTTCTTCTGTATGAATTCTATAATGTTGATTATGTCTTGAGGACTGACTAAAGCCTTTTCCATTTTCCCCCAGTTTGTGAAATTTTGCTATAGTATGATTTCCTTCCTTATGTACAATAAGAGATGAATGACATTTAAAGGCTTTGCCACATGCTTTACATTTGTAACTCTTCTCTGCAGTGTGAATTTTCTGATTTAGAGTAAAACTTGAAGGCCAGTTAGATGTTTTACCAGAATCTTTACATTGATAAGGTTTTTCTCCACTATGGATTTTTTCCATTATATTTAGATAGAATATTTGACTGAAGACTCTCCCACATGGATTCCATTTGTAAGCCTCCTCCCCAGAATGAATATTCTCCTGTTCAACATAATTTGAAGACTGCTGAAAAGACTGGACACATTTACTTCCATTTTGTGTCTTCTCCACAATAGGAATAACCTGATGTATATTGTGATTGGACATTTGGTCAAAGACATTTCCACTTTTATAATGGCCCTCTGCAAGCTCACTTCTCCAATGATTAAAATATGACTTTTGCTTAAACTTTTTCCAATGTTCAATCCATTGATAGCTGCTATTTCCATTATGTGTATGCTGGGAATAATGGGAGATAGAAAGACGTTTAGTAACAGTTATAATTTCATTAAACATGTACATTTGGTTCATAAGAACCATCCTGTGATATTCATTAAACAAAGATGGTTGTATAGAAAAAGCTTTCCTAATTTATCAAAATTATAGACAAAAAATAAATACTAGTACAAAACATTAATTGTCAGAGGAAGAAGAATGAATCCTTGTTTAAAAGACTGCCAAACTGCCCAGCCAGCATGGCTCAGTGGTTGAGCTTCAATGAATGAACAAGTAGGTCATGGTTCTGTTCCAGTTCAGGGCACATGCCCCGGTTCCAGGACCAGTCCACAGTGGGAGGCATGGAGGAGGCAGCCAATGAATGATTCTCTCATCATTGATGTTTTCCTCTCTCTTTTCCTCTCCCTTACTCTCTAAAATCAATAAAAATATATTTTTTAAATCAAAAATATCATAAAAGATTGCTAAATTGAACACATTTTAATTTTATGGATACAGAATAAATCTATACATTTTAGAAGTGATTGAAGGAAAATTTAATACCACCCTATACTTTAAACAATTCAAATGATTAGTTACACTACAGACTATGTGAATTCCTAGTTTATCCCGATTCCCTTTCCAAGAATGCATAACAGTTAATGTTGCTTTCGACCATCACGTGCAGAAACACACTGATTTTCCAATGTAACTGACTTTAAATTGGGAGGTTCCCCTAATGCGTAATACACTTGACCTCTATAGGTAACAAGAAATTTATTGATAACTTGCAGATTAGTTCTGTTTATATTAAAATCCTCCCTTCTCATCCCACTCTTTCTGAAATTCCAAGGCTTTCATTAAGTGTACATTATCAAAACCACACCTTTTATATCTTACCAGTATTATTTCAGAGAAGAAATCTTGTATTCCGGGCTTAGGCATAAAGGCCTGGTCATCTTCAGATGACATAGCTGAAAGAAAACAAATTTTCAGTTTTGACAATCAGGTGAGTGCACTTTGAAGTTAACAGCAAGTATTGACCAAATGACAATTTTGAGTACTCCAAGAGCCAGTGAAAGGTTCAAAGAAATCTCAATATAGGTACAATGAAGAAAAGTCACATCAAAGAGGAAGAAAGAGTTGCTTACATTTGCCAATGATACCTGCTCAAACCCCCTGGCACCCAACGACAATATTATAAAAACACTCCCAATTCCCAGTTTCTTCGCTGCAAAGAGAGAGAGGAGTGAAGTGGGTGCTCAGTGATCTCCCTGTTTTGAAGCATCGTGAAAAACATGTCTGTTGTTCATGACACAGAGTGCGAACAGAATGGCAGTATATGTGAGTGACCTGCAGTGGCTGCTACAAAGAAACAATGAGAAAGTGTTCAAGCACCATGAAGACTACAGGACTAAAGATGTATATCAAGTCTGAAAAGATACCATGGGCCTGAGAAAGAAACAGAGAATAATTCAACTGGGAAATTAAACAGACAATAGAATCTAGAATACAGATCCTGAAAACAGTATTGACTGAAAATAGGATTTGTTCCACTGATGGTTATTATTGTTTCCTCCTATAGAAAGCATGTTCAAAAGCCTGCTTGTTTACAATTCTGGAATCTCAACAAATGATATCAAGTCATGCAAAGAAACAAAAAGTATACTGTCAGAAATACAAAATAAAAGTAATCAAACGTGCACTACATTAATGGGAATATATTAATTACCTGAAAAAGAATAGAACTAAATATCTTAAAGCTAAAAAGGAGAAATAAAATGACAATAATATCACTAAAATATTATGTAATTAAAGTAAAAATACAATGAGAAAGTATTTTATAAACACCACACCAAAAAGGGGAAATTGAAAAACATAATACCCGAATTAAAAAATACAATAGAATCATTAATGAAAGATGTGTTTAACTTAAAACATCAAAGAATTTGACTGGAAGTGGTGCCTCAGTGGTTGACCTTCAATCTATGAACCAGGTGGTCACACTTTAGTTCCAGGTCAGGGCACAGGCCTTGGTTGAAGGCTCAATCCCCGATCATTCAGGAGGCAGCTGATCAATGATGCTTTCTCTTCATTGATGTTTCTCTCTCTTTCTCCCTCTCCCTTCCTGTCTTAAATCAATAAAGATACATTTAAAAAATAATAATTAAATGATGAATTTGTACATAAATCATTAAAATTTTGATTCTGAAAAGCCAATAAACATGTGGAAATATGAAGAGAATTTAAGGAACTCCTAAGACACTAACAAGGCATTTCCCCAAACCTGAATAGGAAACTGATTGTGGCTGCCAGATAGTTAAATGGCATCTTAATCTACATGTTATTGCCTCCTACTGGCCAAACACCTGAACAGTCATAGGCTATTCCCCCATTCTGACAATGGACTCTGTACCCTTTGAAACCTTACCCTTTGAAGTGTATTATCTCCACCTTGCCTTAGGACAAATTGTGTTAATAAAAGCAAGGGTCCTAGACAAGGAGGGAGTCTTCAGTTCCTTTAGCTGAAAGTCCTCTGACCCCAAATGCCTTTCAACTCGTCTCCGGACTCTTTATTAGTCTCTGGATTTCTATGTCATCTACGCGCAGCCCCTTTTCCAGATTCCTGAACCTTTCTTGATGCTGGGACATGAACCCCAGCAGAAATCAATAAGTTGGAAAACACATTCCATTAGTCTAGTTTGCAATGCTAACAGTATCAGCTGTCATTAGTAAACAAAGTGACCTAAACCTTCAAAGTAATCCCTATCAAAGTCTCAGTGACACTTTTGGTGGAAATAGAAAAGCTCTTTCTAAAACTAATGTGAATGTCACAGGACTCCATGTAACAAAAGAATTGTGAAAAGAATGTATGGCAAGCCCTAACTGGTTTGGCTCAGTGCATAGAGAGTCAGCCTACGGACTGAAGGGGTCCAAGTTCGATTCTAGTCAAGGGCACATGTCCAGGTTGCGGGCTCGATCCCCAGTGGGGGGTGTGCAGGAGGCAGCCGATCAATGATTCTCTCTCATCATTGATGTGTCTCTCTCTCTCTCCCTCTCTCTTCCTGTCCGAAATCAATAAAAATTTATTTAAAAAAAAAAAGAATATATGGCCTTAGACAGTTTGGCTTAGTGCCGTGGTCGGCAAACCGCGGCTTGCGAGCCACATGTGGCTCTTTGGCCCCTTGAGTGTGGCTCTTCCACAAAATACCACATGTGGGCGCGCATGTACAGTGCAATTGAAACTTCGTGGCCCATGAGCAGAAGTGGGTATTTTGTGGAAGAGCTGGTATTTTGTGGAAGAGCCGGTATTTTGTGGAAGAGCCACACTCAAGGGGCCAAAGAGCCGCATGTGGCTCGTGAGCCGCAGTTTGCCGACCACTGGAGTGGACATAGCATTGCCTTGCAGACTGAAGGTCCCAGGTTTGCATCTGGTCAAGGGCGCAGGTGGAGGTTGTGGGCTCGGTCCCCAGTGTGGGGTGCGCAGGAGGCAGCCTATCAATGGTTCTCTCTCATCATTGATGTTTCTATTTCCCTCTCCCTTCTCTCTGAAATCCATAAAAATATATTTAAAAAAATAAAAAAGAATGTATGAAATTGAAGGCTTCAGGCTCCCTAATATTAAAACCTACTTCAAAACTTCTGCTATCAAAAAAACTATAATACAGCCCTACCAAGTTTGGCTCAGTGGATAGAGCACCGTCCTGTGAACTGAAAGGTCCTGGGTTCAATTCCTCTCAAGGGCACAGGCCAGGGTTGTGGGCTTGATCCCCAGTAGGGGACGTGCAAGAGGCAGCTTATCAATGATTCTCTCTTATCACTGATGTTTCTAACTATCTGTCCTTCTCCATTTCTCTCTCAAGTCAATAAAAAAATAAAAAATTATAAACACTCAAACAAAAACCTGTGATACAAACATTAAGGCAGAGGGAAATAATGAAGCAAGGTAGAATAAAAGGCCGACATAGAAATCCTCCTGGATAGGGTCTAAAGATCTTCACCAAGGGAGCCTAAACCACAGATCAGAAAAGGACATTCTCACCATGCCCAAGTAACCCAGTTGTTTAGAGTGTGGTCTTCATACCAAAACACTGTAGATTTGATCTTTGCTCAGGGCACAGTAAAAACTCATCAATGGGGAAATGAATGTATATCTCAAAGTCTCTCTCTCTCATCCCCCACCCCCAAGTTGCTCTCTTCCTCTAAAATCAATAAAAATAAAGTACAAAGTAGTGCTGGCTGTCATTAAATAAGAACTCAATAAATGAACTACACAAGCAATGAACTTAAATTGGAATGCTAACAGTGTAAGCTGTCACCAGTACCCAAGGTTGACATAAACATTCAAAGCAGTCACTATCCACGTCCCAATGACTTTTCACAAAATCAGCAAACCTCATCCTAAAATTAATGACACAGGACACCAGGGAACCAAAACAAACATGGAAGAGACAGTAAAACCTTCAAGGCATCATGCTTCCTGATTTAAAAAAATATTTCAAAACTGGTGTGATCCCAAAGTACCATCTACACATTAAGACACAGGTAAATAGAGGGGCACGGTAGGCCCTGGCCAGTGCGGCTCAGGGTTAGAGTATCATTCTGTGCACTTAAGCATGGCGGGTTCAATTCCCCTTAAAGGGCACATACCTCGGTTACAAATTCCCACCCCACTTGCGTTGAAATAGGGACAGAAGGGGGCCAGCTGACATGTCTCTCTCACATCGATGTTTCCCTCTCTGTCCTCTGTCCTTACTCGCACCTTTCCACTCTCTGTGAAAAGCAATGGAAAAAATGTGCTCATGTGAGGATTAACAACTACAAAAAAGAAGGACTGTAGGATAAGAGCCTACTTACAACTTCTCACGCATGAGGTAAAATAATCTTCTACAAGGGTACCTACACCACGAAAGGATATTCTCACATATGTGAATAGTGTTGAGATACTCAGATGTCCATGTGTAAAAGAATGAGTGAAGTTGGGCTGTTATTAAACACCACATACAAATATTAAACCAAAATGGATAAAAGATTGAAACATAAAGCTAATAATAACTCAATCTATTAAATGACGAATTACAGAAAAGTTTTTGTTTTTCTTTTAAATACATTTTTATTGTTTTCAGAGAGGAAGGGAGAGGGAGAGACAGACAGAAACATTAAGAGAGATTCACTGGTTGGCTGTCTCCTGCATGGCCCCTACTGGTGGTCGAGCCTGCAACTTGACCTTGTGCCCTTGATTGGAATCGAACCCTGGACCCTTTCGTCCACAGGTTGACACTCTACCCACTGAGCCAATCTGGCTAGGCCCGTGGTTGGCAAACTGCGGCTCGCGAGCCGCATGCGGCTCTTTGGCCCCTTGAGTGTGGCTCTTCCTAAGCCTTAGGAGTACCCTAATTAAGTTAATAAAAATGTACCTACCTATATAGTTTAAGTTTAAAAAATTTGGCTCTCAAAAGAAATTTCAATCATTGTACTGTTGATATTTGGCTCTGTTGACTAATGAGTTTGCCGACCACTGGGCTAGGCCATATAGAAAAGTTTCTATGACATTTGATTTTTTATTATAGCACTAACAGGAAAGGTAAACGAAACAAAATAGTCAAAAGGCATTACACCCCATATAAATATAACTTCCAATAAAGCAAATTGTCAGTGCGTTCAAAATACAAGCTGTGGCATGGGAAAATATTTCTACGAAGCATATTATCTGATAAGTAGTTAATATCCAGAATATATAACGACCTCTTAAAAATCAACATGAAAAAAGAAGTAACAAAACTTTTAAAATGTCCAAAGCTAACCATAGCCAGTTTGCCTCAGTGGATAGAGCGTCGGCATGCGAACTGAAGGGTCCCGGTTCGATTACAAGTAAGGGCACATGCACAGGTTGCGGGCTTGATCCCCAGTAGGGGGCATGCAGGAGGCAGGCAATCAATTATTCTCTCTCAACATTGATGTTTCTATCTCTTCCTCCTTCTCCCTTCCTCTCTGAAATCAATCAAAAATTTATTTTTTAAAAAAATGTCAAAAGCTATATGGTTAACTAATCTATAAGATAGAAGGCAAGAATACACAATAGGTAAAGACAGATTCTTCACCAAGTAGTGCTAGAAAAACGGAACAGACACATGCAAAAACAATAAAACTAGACCCCATTCATAGGCCATGAACCAAAATGAACTCAGCATGGATAATATAGAAGACCTGAAACCATGCAAACACTGGAAAAAAGCAGTCAATGAACTTTACCATCACTCTTAAAAATTCTGGTTTGCATATATCTTCTAGACATAACAAAGAAGCTAAAAATAAAGAAATGAGACTACTAAAGAATAAGTCTGGCATACCAAAAGAAACCACAAAATAACAATCACCACAAAAGCCCAGCAATGTTACATCCTCAAAAGCTAAAGATCCAAAATATACCAGGAACTCACACAACTTAACACCAAAAGGACAAACAACATGATTGAAAAATGGGTAGGGGACTTGAATAGACATTTCCCAAACAGGACATAAAGATGCACAATAAACATACTGGTATTAAATGATGTTCAACTCATTCATCATCAGAGAAATGCAAATGGACACCACCACGAAATACTACCAAACACCTAACAAGATGCCAGTTATCCATAAATCAAAAAACGACAAGCATCACCAATGAAGTGGAGAAATGAGAACATTCGTGCACTGTCAGCAAGATTATAAACACACTAGAGGCCCGGTGCACGAAATTCGTGCACTGGGGATGGGTGGGGGGTCCCTTAGCCCAGCATGTGCCCTCTTGCAGTCCGGGACCCCTCCCTTGTTACTGCCCACCTGCTTGCTGCTTCCTACCACTTGGCTTGCTGCTCCTTAGTGCTGCCACAAAGGCCTCGGGTCTGCTGGGTGCCAGGCCTGCCGGTTTGTGTCTCTGATATCCCCAGCAGCCCCAGCACCAAGGTGGCGGGCCTTGGGGCTGCTGGGTACAGGCCCCCCATTGCATGTTTGTGTCTTCTATCAGGCCCCCAGCAGCCCCAGCAGCCCCAGCACCACCTAAATAACTTAAGGGAAACTTTATTTAGTCTTCTTTTAAAAGCAATCTAGTTTAAAAATTAGTTGCAGTTAAGACAGAACAAAGAACATGGTACCTAAGAGTGAGATAGACTGACAGAGGAAAGGCTGGGCACTGGTCAGGGACTTACATGCCAACTGTTCTCCACCTGGGAAATGATGTAAAATCGGTTTCTTTAGTTTTCTGCTTAATGGTCTTCTCCAGCACTGAGGTCAGAGGAGCCACCTTCCAGCCCATAGGCTGCTTCTCAGAGTCGAAATTTTCCCCATAGGCCTCTGCCTAGGACAGGACCTCTGCACCCCCAGGGTGCATAAACACACAGGGCTTCCATCAGGCTCTGCTGATCCCGGGGCGGGAGGCCTCTCGGCTCCGCTGATCCAGGCATGTACCTGGGTTGTGGGCACATCCCCAGTAGGGGGTGTGCAGGAGGCAGCTGATTGATGTTTCTCATCGATGTTTCTAACTCTTTATCCCTCTCCCTTTCTCTCTGGAAAAAAAATCAATAAAATATATTAAAAAAGAAAATCATTGATATGTGGCCTCCTGCGCCCACTACTGTGGAGTGAGACCGCAACCCTGGCATTAGCCCTTCACCAGAATCAAACCGGGACTTTTCAGTCTGCAGGCCACTGAGCCTATCCACTGAGCCAAATCACCTAGGGTGCAATTTGTTCCTTGAGAGCAAGAATTTACCATAGAAAGCAGAAGCCCTTAGAGATGATAAAATTAAAGAAACAAAACCCTAGGGGTAGAGTAGGAAGTCAGGAAAGAAGTCATCCTCACCCAGGGAGGCCAAGTTGCTGTAGTTCTCCACCATCACATCCATGTACAATTTCCGCTGAGCTGGGTCCAGGCATTCCCACTCCTCCTGAGAGAAATCTATGGCCACATCCCTGAAGGTCAACGGTCCCTGAAAAAAAAGACACATTTACCAAGAGGTCACCAGAAGAGTTCACAATGTTAGCCAACAAGAAAACAGTGTCAGAAGAGGTTTAGACCTAGGGGGTATTCTGAATTATCCAGTAAGATCACTTTGCCCCAATAACATTCTCTGATGTGTTTCCTAACACTGACTCATGGAATGACACATGTCCACAAATCCACAGTATAGATTTAGTTTGACCTGTCACAGAAGGTGTGTTTATAGTAGTTAAACGTCACTAATTAAAGGTAAGGAATGCTTCCTGACCTGGGGAGGCTGCATGAAATGAATGCAGAGAAGGCTCTGGGACAAAGGAGAGAATTATAGCCCAGCCAGTGTGGCTGAGAGGTAGAGTGCTGACCTATGAACCAGGAGGGCAGGGTTGGATTCCTGGTCAGGGCACACTGCAGGTTTCAGACTGGATCCCCAGTGGGGGGTGTGCAGGAGGTCGTTGATCAATGATTCTCTCTCCTGATTGAGTTTCTACCTCTCTTTCCCTCTCCTTTCGATTCTAAATTCAATAAAAAAATATTTTTCAACAGAGAGGGGTAAAAAAGTGAGAGAGAGAGAGAGAGAACAATAACTGCTGACATTGACTATGATAAAGAAAAAGTAATGAGGCCTAGCCAGTTTGTTTCAGTGCATAGAGCTCCGGCCTGCAGACTGAAGGGTCCCAGGTTCGATTCCGGTCATGGGCACATGACTGGTTTGCGGGCTCAATCCTCAGTGGGGGGCACACAGGAGGCAGCCAATTAATGATTCTCTCTCATCATTGATCTTTCTCTATGTCTTCCTTCTGCTCTAAAATAAATTTTAAAAAAATATATATATTTTTTTAAATATATTTTATAGATTTTTTACAGAGAAGAAGGGAGAGGGATAGAGAGCCAGAAAAATCGATTAGAGAGATCGATCAGCTGCCTCCTGCTCGCCCCCCAGCGGGGATGTGCCCCCAACCAAGGTACATGCCCTTGACCGGAATCGAACCTGGGACCCCTGAGTCCGCATGTCGATGCTCTATCCACTGAGCCAAACCGGTTCGGCAATAAAAATATATTTTAAAAAAATAATGACATAAGGAAAAACAACCTGCAAGGACAAGAACAATACCCTTTGAGTATTTCTCTACTTCTCACCAGAAGTAGACAAATAAATCACCAGATGTTAGAGGAAAAGGCAACATAGCCTGTGACCAGGAACACATCTTTTACCTGAGAAGCAGCCATTTGGTCCTGGTCCTGGTCCTGGTCGTGGTCCTGGTCCTGATCAGGGTGTGGGATGTTTTCTCAGCTGACGATATGCTGAGGATCACAGGATATGCCTTCAAAGAAGTCAACACAGGCTCTTAATCAGCTCACCTCACGCTCACAGGCAGAAGAACCTGGAAATGAGGAAAAGGCCACCTCTCCTGCCCTTGGTGACAGGAGAGAGTGAGGAGCAATGAGCTCCTACATGGAGACCACACTGTGAGGGGTTTTATTCTGTCTTCATGTATCTGTCCTTCAAAAGACTTCCACAAACTCCTACAGAAATGAGAATGTGAGCTGCTATCCAGAACCCCTCAAACAAACAGAGCACCCCCTTACTTTCCCTGAACAAAGCCTGCTCCCCACTCTCACAAAGGCATCCTGCACCCCTCCTGTTAATCCCCGTCTTCACCTTCCAATCACCTGGAGGCCCTCAGTAACCAAGGATGCCCCACCCAGAGCAGCTGTCCACCTCCATGGGGCAAAGTGCCCTGAGGGCATTTCTTTTTTCTTTTTTAAAAATATTTTATTGATTTTTTACAGAGAAGGGAGAGGGATAGGAGAGTTAGAAATATCGATGAGAGAAACATCCATCAGGCGCCTCCTGCACGCTCCCTACTGGGGATGTGCCCGCAGCCAAGGTACATGCCATTGACCGGAATCGAACCTGGGACCCTAGAGTCCCCAGGCCCACGCTCTATCCACTGAGCCAAACCAGTTAGGGCCTGAGGGCATTTCTCAAAGCTCTTCAGGGGGATCTGAGAAGACCCAGAGGATTTATCTCAGGATGGTTTTAAATAATAAATTAAGTGTCAAGACATAGAAAAAGTAAATCCATGGAAGAAACACACACACACAGGCACAAAACACCACAGCAACAAACCTAAGGCTTCTAATATTCCTTGAAAAAAGCATCAGATGGTGACAGAAACAGGTCACCTCCTCATGGCCATCCCGGGAAATGGGGACCCATGACCAACAGACAAGTCTCTCCACTCTGAGTGAAGAAAGGTTGCAAATGGAAACAAATTATTATAAATTCCCAAGCCTTATAAACTGGAGATTTGTCACTCTCATTCAATCTATATAACTAAAACAATTCAGCTGTTAAATTAAATATATAAAGCCATGCTTAGGCGGCAAGACTCGGTGGTTGAGATCGGATCTCTGAACCAGGAGGTCATGGTGAGATTTCTAGTCAGGGCATGTGGCCAGGTTGCAGGTTTGATCCCCAGTGAAGGACCCACGGGAGGCGGCTGATGAATCATTGTCTCTCCCCACTGATGTTTCTATCTCTCTCTCCCTCTCCTTGTCTCTCAGAGATCAATAGTAATATATATATACACACACACACATAAACCCACAAACCAATATATCACAACTTAACCATCCACATCCCATTAGCTCACTCCTCACCCAGATCAGGGTCCCCTCCTCCCACTACATGTATTTCTGTCTGTGGATCTGTCTCTGTCTCCTGTTCCCTTTCCCTCCACTGTGGTCCTTTCCTGTGTCCCCCCCTCTCTCTTGCTCTCTCTCCCCTTTTCTCTCTGTCTGTCCTACACCTGGACCATGAAACTCCTGAAACCTCCTTCCCTTCAGGGGCTCTTTCTCCTGGTCTCTGAGGCTCCATCTCCACACACGTCTGCGTCTTCCCCTCCCCACGCCCGCGGCCCCTCTGCTGCCTGTTCCCGTCTGTCCCGCTCCCACAGCTGCTGACTCAGGGCTGCTCCCTCTGCTCCCTCATCCCTGAGCCCCCCTCTCTGTGGACCCCTCGCTGCCTCTCTCCCGCCCACGTGTCTGTCTCTCACTCCCTCTCCTGACCCCCCAGCCTGGGCCCCCGCCCCCCGCAGTCCCCGCCCACAAAGCCCCTCCCTGCGGGCAGGTCGCCTCTTCAGGGGACACCGCGTCCTCCCCCTGAGCCCCCCCATGGACACTGTGCTCCCCGGGCAGGCAGACCCCTCATTAAATGGGGGTGGGCCTAGGAGGGGGGTGCAGACCCCCAGGCCGGGAGCCATCCGGGCTCTTTGGGCGGAAAGCGCCCGGTGGGGGGAGGGGCGCAAAGGGCGGGAACCCCCTGACCCAGACTCTCAGCCCCGCGGGGAGGACCGGCGGCCCCGGGAACGGTTTTCAGCGGGAAAACCGCGCGGCAGGCGGTGGCCACAGCCACAGGCGGAGAGACCCCGGGCCGGGGCCTCCGTTTCCTCCCAAAGGAACGTGGCGCCCGCACCGCGCAGCCTCCCGGGACGCGGACTCACCGCTGAGAGAGGCTCCGGGGCGGGGACCCCAACACGGACTTCAGCGCCGGCAGCGCCCTCAGCCTTCCCTGCGGGGAGGGGGGCGGGGAGCGTCAGCTTTAAAGACAAACACCCTCCTCAGGGGGAACCGCCACCTTCCCCTCCACCGCCGCTTCCGCGTCTGCCAGGAACTGCGCATGCGCCTCCCTGCGGGGTGGGCGGGGCCAGAGCCTGAGCTGAGCGACTCCGCGATGGGGGCGGGGCCGAGCCCGGCGGCCAGGCCTGTGCAGGGACAGAGGGAGGGGGGGCGGGGCAGGAGCGAGGGGGCAGCCCCGGGTCCCCGCACCTCCTCCCACAGGGACAGCCCTTCCTGGGGGAGTTTCCCACGTCATTGTCAGGGTTTTGGCTGGTGACGCGGCTGCAAAAGGATTCACAAGGGAGAGAAGAGACAGGAGCAGAGGGAGGGCGTTTATCTTACTTCTTTAAAGGGAGGAAAGGGCCAGGTGCCCGCTGATGGCACAATGCACCCCAGACAGAGGGGCTGTTCCTTTATTAGGGTGCTAGCGAGTAAATGGCAGCTGTGGCAAAAGCATAAAGAGGGAGGAGGAACCTGGAATTCACACATAAGTTTCCCAGCTCCCAGAGGCTGTGCTTAGAGCTATGGCTGGTCTGCCCTTCAGCTGCAGGTGTCCCAGGGAGGGGTCTTTCCCAGGATCTTCACAAGCCGGGAGCACATTCTTACAGTGAAGTTACAAGAAATTCAAAAGGCGGGCAGATTGGGGTTGAAACCAGAAACTTTCTGCCTTATTTACCAGGATCTTTAAAACCTTAGTGAGGAGGGGGAGGGGAAGGGCAGCCTGCTCTCTCAGTCCCTCCCCATCTCCCCAACTGAAGGGAGAGGTGGCAGCCCTGCTAGGGGTAGACTTAGTCAAGAAGGACATCAGGTCTAATTAGCATGTTTTATTAGTATAGATAAGGAGAAAAACATTAGGATAGAAAACAAGTTAGACCTATTGTTTCCTTTTTGTGATTGTAAATCCTCACCTGGGCAGATTTTTTCCATTAACTTTTGGCAGGAAGGTAGAGGTAAGAAATGGGTAGAGGGAGGGAGAGAGAAAAAGAGAGAGACATCAATGTAAACGAGAGACAGAAACACATGGATTGGCTGCCTACCGCAGGAACCCAGGAGCTACTTGCCCTGGACCAGGAATCAAACCCTACACCACTGATCCACACTAACCTATGGGAACTAATTTTCTTACTATTATATCTCTTTACAATTTTTTATGTATCATTAGTGCAAAGCTGTGACTATCATAATGTCCCTGTAGATATAACAAGAAAAATATTGTTGTGCCCAGATTTCAAGATTCCCAAGAAACCACATCAGGGAGCCAATTCGATGCAAAAGCATAAGAATCTGTATTTCAAGCTAGCTTGGGCTCCCCATCCACCAGGCTCACCGACACCAAGGCAAACCAAGTGGCTGAGCGCGCAAACCCCGCCCAGAGACCGATTATATAGGGGGGGTCGGAGTAAGGGGAGGAGAAAGGACTGTGCTCTGCCGATTGGCCAAGCGCAAGCCGGGTCCTGTTACACAGGATGTGGTCATATCTATGGCGCGCACTTCCCTTGATTGTCATTGGTTAGTTTAAAATCCCAGGCGTGGCCAGCAGAGGCCTGGGCTTCCAGGAAGAAGGCCGCACGTGGCCCCAACATGGAGGATACAGGCAAGATGGAGGGCATAGCCCTCGCCCTTTCAAATATATCAACAATGGCGAAATCTGTCCACATTATTTAAAGTTCAAGGCCACTTGGAAAAGGGTTTGCTAGTGACATGACTGCACCGCATTACCAACGCCAATTCTGTTACCTACAACATTGAAGGTTGGACACATGAACACATCCACACTCACTCAGCTTTATTAATGAAAATAGGTCCGGCCAGCATGGCTTAGTGGTTAAGCGTTGACCTCACAGTTCCACTCCCCGACAGGAGAGCCAGGTTGCGGGCTCAATCCCAAGTGGGGGGCATGCAGGACGAAGCCAATCAATAAATCCCTCTCCTTATTGATGTTTTGATCTCTTGGTCCCTCTCCCTTTCTCTCTTAAATCAATAAAAATATACTTTAAAGTGGTAAATCTACACAATGTAATACTATGCTGCTGTAAAAAAAAGGAATTCTTACCATTTGCAACAGCATGGATGGAACTGGAGAGCATTATGCTAAGTGAAATAAGCCAGTCAATGAAAAAAAATTCCACATGACTGAAAGGACAGAACAGGACTGATAGCTGTGTCCTTAACCCCTCTTCCAAGAAAAAGCCGCAGAATGTATCAGTTACTCAGCCTGCCCTTATCTCGGCCAATGGGAAAGCGGGGGAAACTAGCCCAAGGCCAAGAGTATGCTAGCCACCCCCTTCTTTGTGTAACCAGACACTAGCTGCACCCTGCCCTTGAGTCACTAGCCCCCCCGCCCTCACTCAACCAACGGGAATCAGCCAAATCAGTGGTCAGAGTGTGCCCCCCCCCCCCCCCACCCCAAGCCCTATAAATTCTTTGTTCCCTTGGGACTCGGGGCTCTCTCTTGCATCCAGTAATGGAGGTGGGGGGGGGGGGGGGAGGCAAGTCCTGGGCTTGAATAAAAGACTCTATGCTTTTGCATCGGACTCAGCTCCCTAGTGGTCTGTCTTGGGGGATCTTGAAATCTGGGCATAACAATGATCTCACTCATTTATGGATAATAAAGACCATTATAAACTGATGAACAAAAATAGATACAGAGGCAGAGCAGCACTGAACAGACTGTCAAACTACAGCAGAAAGGCCAGGGAGGGTGGGGGAGGAGGGTAAGAGATCAACAGAAGGACTTGTATGCATGCATATAAGCATAACCAATGGACACAAGGCACTGGGGGATAGGGGAGGCCGGGGAATGTCAAGGGGGATAAAAAAAAGGAGACATATGTAATACTCTTTGTAATACTTTAAGCAATAAATATATATATATATTTTTTTTTTAAAGAAAATAGTAAGTTCACCCATACTCTAACATATGAAAACAACACCGTAAGTGCAACCATTTGTCAAAATGCACATTACAAACATTTAAGATATATTACTAATCTTCTGAAACTGGAGGCTAAAGCAAACAGCACTTAGAGCATAAAAGTGTAAAAGAGACATTGGAAGGCCAATGGACTTCAGCAGGGCTGAATATCAGCACAAGTTTACCAAGCTGTGATTGCAATGGCTCCAGCCAGTTTCCTGACCTGATAATCTTTACACTGTATACCAAATTTTACCTTTGATCTGCCCGTATGCATTGCTAAAGGGCAAATGTGTATTCAAAGTGAATTAAAAGCAGGCAGGAACCACTCTCCGTGTTCTCCTTCATGAAAGTGATTCCACCTGGCCCCCCAAATGTCTTCTAAATTCATTGTTTTTTTTAGAGTTGAATAATGCGATACAAACTGTCAATTTTATTACAGAGCAGACTTTAAATTACAGACTTTACAGAGGTGTTTATAATTACATGGGCAGCAAGTATCATAATTTCCTCCTTTATATTGAAGGTCAATAACTGTCTTAAGTCAAGGAGCAAGTAGTAATTTTATCAAATAAAACAAGAAATCAGTATTTTTATGAAAAAATCTAATTCAGAGACAGATTTTCCTTTCCCCTTCCTTCCTTTAATAATGGAACACCTGATTTTTGGCTGGACACATTACCTCCTGGCCGAAGACTACATTTCCCGGCTTCCATTACAGCCAGGTATGACAAAGTTCTGGCAAATGGGATGTCAGTGAAAATGTTATGTGCCTCTTCGGGGTCAGGCCTATAAAAAGAATGGGTGTGTTGCCCTGTTAAAGCACACTCCCACCGGCTGATGGTTGTGGATAAATTCTTATTTTTTGTATAGTGTATTTATTGTGTTGTCGACCCTCCTACAAGTCATCCTGAACTCGCTGGGAAGGTCTTGGCATTCTGATATAATAATGTAATAACTGTGCTTCATTTGGTCTTTTGAATGGAGGCTAATCATTTAGAAAACATGGACGTACAATAATTTTATGCACTTAGGGATGAGTGGTCTATATACCTTCTCAGATATGCCTCATATCTTCTTTATTTCACCACATCAACCGATGTGCATCACTTCTACCTATGGCTACTATGAAGATACATCAGGATTTTCCTGAAAGAGTAATTGGCAAATTTAGTCAAAATTTATAATGCCCTTCGTGATCACATAAAACAAAATTCTAAGTCAACCACAATCTCCATTTAGATGGTCTTCAAGCAGTGTGCCTTACAATAAATGCAATATTCCATGGAAAAGTATACGTCAGTGAAACCCATGTAATATACAATAACTCACGAGTCTTTATGGCAGTAACAACCGCATGATTTCACACATACACCAGGAATAAAACATGGTAGCATCAGTGATATAGGAGCAGAATCACATTAATATTTCCCTTTCAATATGTCTCAAATAATGTCAATAAAAAATAGACAACACTGTAAGTATACTTATGGAAACATTGCTTCTTTTCATATATTTATAAATACTAAAAATTACTTATGTTTGGGGGAGAAACCAAGATGGTGGCATAGGTAAACACCGGAAATTGCTGCCTCGCACAACCACTTCAAAAATACAACTAGCCGAAAGCGGTTTGGCTCAGTGGATAGAGCGTCGGCCTACAGACTGAAGGGTCCCAGGTTCAATTCTGGTCAAGGGCATGTACCTTGGTTGCGGGCACATCCCCAGTGGGGAGTGTGCAGGAGGCGGCTGATCGATGTTTCTCTCTCATCGATGTTTCTAACTCTCTATCTCTCTCCCTTCCTCTCTGTAAAAAATCAATAAAATATACTTAAAAAAAAATACAACTAAAAAACAAAATGGACATCATCTAGGAAGGCTGGCTAAGTGGAAATTCTATAACTAGAAGGAAAGAGAAAACCACAATGAGACTGAGGAGGTGAAGAAGTAAAGTGCAGAGGTACAGAGGCGCGGGCAAAAGGGCTGGCAACGGAGGACGCCGGTGTCTTTTTCAATCGGGAGGGAGTCTCAAGCTCCCCATGGCTCTGAACTCCAGTTCCCAGCGAGTCCCTGGGGACCCAGACTCATGTGGGAAGAAACTGGACTGTATGGCAGCGGGCGGAACTCGATGGCGGCTTTCTCTCAGAGGTGCTTGCAACGATTACCGCGGAACACTGAGACCCGGGGCTTCTCCAAGCAGGGCTGAGGAAAAGCCATAACTGTTTGCTCTGCCCTATTAACTCCCTGAGACCCTGCCCCACCCAAGCTGCCAGCAGAGGCTTTTGCATATGAATGGGCTGGCCCTTTGAGATCTAAAATTACCTAACAAACTGAAGCTGGGTCAGAGAAACCCAGAACATCCAAAAGAAGGCCCAAGGCCCCACAGCAGCTTGCATTGTTTCACAGCTGGGCCTCATCTGGGCACCTCCAAACCCCAAACAAAGAGGAGGAATCTGTAGATCTCTACATACCTCCTGCTGGGTAGCCTCAGGCAGAGGCTAAATAAGCACCTCCTTAGAGATCCAAGAGCCCGTGTACCCAGTGGTCAGATTGGGACCATCCAGATTACAACTTCTCAGATCCATAAGGGACACACTCAGGGGGCAGAATCAGTGAGCACAAAAGCCCCAATGAAGCAAGTCTTGCCCCAGAAGTGTGTCTTCAGCACAGAAGTTCTCCCACTGTAGACACAGCTGAGTCTCACAGTCAATTGGCTTGGATGTCAATTCCTCCCAGTGATACCAACAAGAATCAAGGCTAAACTACAAGACGCAAAGCCCACAAAGGGGTGCACCAAGAGTGTCCAGCTCAGGTAATTGGGGAAGCTGAGCCACTGGGCCCTATAGGACACTTAGCACAAAAAGCCACTCTATCAACACAGGGAAGCATAAAAAAAGTGGAGACAAAGAAACAGATCACAAATAACAGAAATGGAGGAAAGCAAACTACTGAATATAGAGATCAAAACCATGGTTATAAGGTTTTTCAAGAATTTTCTAGAAACCGCAGATAAATTTAGTGAGAACCTCGAGGGTATGAACAAGGACCAACTAGAAATTAAGCATACACTGACTGAAATAAAGAATAATATACAGAGATGCAACAGCAGACAAGAGGATCCCAAGAATCAAGTCAAAGATTTGAAATACGAAGAAACAAAAAATACCCAACTGAAAAAGCAAAAAGAAAAATAATTCAAAAATATGAACATAGTGTAAGGAGCCTCTGGGACAACTTGAAGCGTACCAACATCCGAATTATAGGGATGCCAGAAGAAGAGAGAGAGCAAGATATTGAAAAACTATTTGAAGAAATCATGACAGAAAACTTCCCCTACCTGGTGAAAGAAATAAACTTTCAAGTCCAGGAAGCGCAGAGAACCCCAAACAATAGGAATCCAAAGAGGACCACACCAAGACATATCATAATTAAAATGCCAAGGGCAAACAACAAAGAGAGAATCTTAAAAGCAGCAAGAGTAAACAGTCAGTTACCTATAAGGGAGTACCCATAGGATTGTCAGCTGATTTCTCAATAGAAATTATGCAGGCCAGAAGGGAGTGGCAAGAAATATTCAAAGTGATGAATAGCAAGAACCTACAACCAAGATTACTTTACCCAGCAAAGCTATCATTCAGAATTGAAGGTCAGATAAAGAGCTTCACAGATAAGAAAAAGCTAAAGGAGTTCATCACGACCACACCAGTATTATATGAAATGCTGAAAGGTATTCTTTAAGAAGAGGAAGAAGAAAAAGGTAAAGGTAAAAATTATGAACAATTATATATCTATCAAAAAGTGAATCTAAAAATCAAGTGAATAAAAAATCTGATGAACAGAGTAAACTGGTGAATATAATAGAATCAGGGGCATAGAAAGGGAGTGGACTGACAATTCTCAGGGGGGAAAGGCGTGTGGGAGGGGTGGGAAGAGACTGGACAAAAATTGTACACCTATGGATGAGGACATTGGAGGGGGGTAAGGGCAGAGGGTGGGGTGGGAACTGGGTGGAGGGGAGCTATGGGGGGGGGGAGGAACAACTGTAATAATCTGAGCAATAAAGATTTATTTTTTAGCCGAAACCGGTTTGGCTCAGTGGATAGAGCGTCGGCCTGTGGACTGAAAGGTCCCAGGTTCGATTCCGGTCAAGGGCATGTACCTGGGTTGCGGGCACATCCCCAGTAGGAGATGTGCAGGAGGCAGCTGATCGATGTTTCTCTCTCATCGATGTTTCTAACTCTCTATCTCTCTCCCTTCCTCTCTGTAAAAAATCAATAAAATATATTTTTAAAAAAAAGATTTATTTTTTAAAAATTACTTATGTTCATTTAAACATTATATTGTCTAGAAGTATTCTGATTGAGAGTAATACCTGAAAAGTATTGACTATTCATCTAGTGTGAATTCTGTGATACTTTAAAATTCAATTTCAAATACAGACTTTGGAAAATGTTTTAGGCTCCTGAGAAGCATATTTTTTTTAAAAAAAGTCTTTCCTCCTATATCATGAACGTAGAATTAAATCCAAATTGCAATCCCTGATATTGACTGAGACTGCAGGTCCAACTATAGGATTACCCAATTCTTTGGCTTTAGGGTTTCCCTCTGCTAAAAATTTCAATATGAGGAATAAATTATGAATGTGGAATAAAGTCTTCTGGACACTGTTTACATCTTCATTGTTTCTCCCAAGTATGAATTCTGATCTCAAATATGGTTCACGTATGAAGTGAAACTTTGGCAAATTCTTTTGTTTTAAAAATATATTTTATTGATTCTTTTACAGAGAGGAAGGGAGAGGGATAGAAAGTTAGAAACATTGATGATAAAGAAACATCGATGAGCTGCCTCCTGCACACTCCCCACTGGGGATGTGCCCACAAGCAGGGTACATACGCTTGACGGGACCCAAACCCAAGACGCTTCAGTCTGCAGGGCAACACTGTATCCACTGAGCCAAACCCCTTAAAGAGCCACATTCTTTATATTTGCTGGGCTTCACACCAGCAATAATTATCAGATGTTGAATAACATATAAATGAGAATACATACTTTGGCACCTTTGTTACAATTTATAAAGCATAATTTGGTCATGCTCATTGAAATTGGAACATTGGTTCAGTCTTTGGGCAAATTCTTTATTTTGTTACTGTTTTTATTTAGAATGATTCCTCCCAATTACTAGTAAGTTTGAATACAGGTTAAAAGCTTTGCCACATTCTGTTTTGGTAACGTTTCACTCCATTATTTTTTGTTGAGTGAGACACCAGTCCTGATTAAAGGCTTTGCAAACTCATTATACTTATAGGTCTTCTCTGCAGTACGAATTGTATCGTGTTGAGAAAGACACCAACGGTCATTTAAAAATGGGCCTAACTCTTCACATTTGTAAGGCTTCTCTTCACAATGAATTATCTAATGTTCAATAAGATCACACTGACAAGGAAAGGATTTGTCACACTCCTTACATCTGTAAGGTTTCTCTCCATATAAAGTCTCTCATGTACAGTAAATCACCAATATCTTTAAAGACTTGTCTACATTTTTCGAATTCTTAAGGCTTCATCCCAGTGTGACTTCTATGGCGCTAAGTTCTCATTGCTGGTAAAGTACTAATGGCACTCCTTGTAACTGTAAGGCTTGTCTCAAGTACATACACTTTGCTGTACAATAGGACAAGAACACTGGTTAAAGGCTTTGCCACATTCTCTACATTTCAAAAGGCTTCTCTATATTATGAACTTTCTGATGATAAGTAAGAGCTGAGGACCTACTATAAGCTTTGCCACATTCTTTACATTTATAGGGTTTCTCTCCAGTATGAACTCTCTGATGATAAGTTAGATTTGTTGCCCCACTGAAGGCTTTGCCACATTCTCTACATTTATAAGGCTTCTCTCCAGTGTGAACTCTCTGATGCTTACTAAGATTTGAGAACTTACTAAAGGCTTTGCCACACTGTCTACATTCATAAGGCTTCTCTCCAGTATGAACTCTCTGATGTTCAGTAAGGGTTGAGGACCTGTTGAAGGCTTTGCCACATTCTCTACATCTATAGGGCATCTCTCCAGTATGAACTCTCTGATGATAAGTAAGGTCTGTTGCCACAATGAAGGCTTTGCCACATTCTCTACATTTATAAGGCTTCTCTCCAGTATGAAGTTTCTGATGTCGATTAAGGTTTGAGGAGGTACTGAAAGATTTGCCACATTCACTACATTGATAAGGGTTCTCTCCAGTGTGACTACTCTGATGAAGACTACACCTTGAGGGCCTCCTAAAGGCTTTGCCACATTCTCTACATTTATAAGGCTTCTCTCCAGTATGAACTCTCTGATGATAAGTAAGAGATGAAGAGCTGGTAAAGGCTTTGCCACACTCTCTACATTTATAAGGCTTCTCTCCAGTATGAACTCTCTGATGAAAAGTAAGTGTTGATGCCGCACTGAAGGCTTTGCCACATTCTCCACATTGATAGGGCTTCTCTCCAGTATGAACTCTCTGATGATAAACAAAGCTTGATGTTGCACTGAAGGCTTTGCCACATTCTCCACATTGATAGGGCTTCTCTCCAGTATGCACTCTCTGATGATAAGCAAAGCTTGATGGTGCACTGAAGGCTTTGCCACATTCTTTACATTTATAAGGCCTCTCTCCAGTATGAACTCTCTGATGTTGAATGAGGATCGAGGATTCAGTGAAGGCTTTGCCACATTCTCGACATTTATAAGGCTTCTCTCTGGTATGAACACTCTGATGACGACGACACTTTGAGGACCTCTTGAAGGCTTTGCCACACTCTCCACATTTATATGGTTTCTCTGCAGTATGAGTTATCTGATGGCCAGAAAGGGTTGTGGAGCTCCTGAAGGCTTTGCCACATTCTCTACATTTATAAGGCTTCTCTCCGGTATGAATTCTCTTATGATAAATAAAGGCTGAGGACCGGCTGAAGGCTTTGCCACATTCTCTACATTTATAAGGCTTCTCTCCAGTATGAATTCTCTCATGTTCACGAATATTTGAAAGGAAATTAAATGTTTTGCCACATTCTTTACATTTGTAATGTTTTTCTCCAGAATGGATTTTCTTAAGTTTATTTAGATTGAGTATTTGACTGAAGAGTCTCGTACATGGATTAAATTTGTAAGCTTTCTCTCTGGTATGAATATTATCTCGTTCAGTATGATTTGAAGATTGTTTCCAAGGTTTCTCACATTTTATTCCTTTGTTTGTTTTTGCCACAGTATGAATAAACTGAAGCATACTTTGATTTGACATTTGTTCAAAGACTTTTCCACCATTATAATGGTTCTCTGGAAGCTGAATTTTCTGTTTTATATTAGAATTTGACCCTTGTTTAAAATTTTTCCAATGTTCCTTGCATTGATAACTTCTGACTTCATTGCATATATTCTGGTAATCATTGAAGATGGAAAGGGCTTTAGTGACAGCTATAATTTCATTAAACATGTACTCTTTCAAATAACTATTCTGTGATAACTATTAAAACATGATGTATAAAAAAAACAACAACACTCCTTCCATGCTGGTGTGACTCAGGTGGTGAGCAACAAACCATGAACCAGGAGGTCACAGTTTGACTCCTGGTCAGCGTACATGCCTGAGCTGTGGTTTTGATCCCCAGTGGGGAGTGTGCAACAGCCAACCAGGCGGTCAATGATTTCTCTCTCTCTTCTCCCTTCCTCTCTTAAATCGATAAAGACATATTTAAAAAAAGATTCCTATATTTATATAAATTATAGACATTTGTATGAAAAACATTTCTCAATGGAAGTATAATGACACCTTAATACAGAAGTCAACAAATTAATTGAATTTAAATTTTCTATGTGTATAAATCACTACATTCCAGAAATGATTGAAAATGTAATCCGATACTACACTGTAATAATTCGTATACTTACAGCATAGTTTATTAAATTCATATATTTTCAGTATTTTCATTCAAAGAATGTATAATATTAAAAACATTATATTCGGTCTTCACATTTAGAAGCACATTAATTTACAAATATAACTAATTTAAATTGGGAGTATTGCCAAATGTGTAATACCTTTGACCTCATTAATTGACAATGATTTTATTATGAATAACTGTACCAGTTTACTCCTGTCCATGTCAAAATAATTTTTTCTCATCTTACACTCCTCCTCAAATTCCAAGGCTTTCCCTAAATGTACATTATCAAAGCCATACCTTCCATATCTTACCAGTATTATTTTAGGGAATAAATCTCCTATTTTTGGCTTTTGCAAAAAGGCGTGGTTGTCTTCGGATAAGATAGCTGAAAGATATGAAATACAGTTTCACAGTTAGGACATTCAGGGGAATGAATACACACTGAATTTACCAACAATTACTCACCAAATTACATGTCTGAGTACTCCAAAATTAAGTTAAATGTTCAAAGCAAGACCAAGACAGGCAGAATAAAGAAAAGTCACATCAAAGAGGGTTAAAAAGTTGCTTACATTTTGCACCAAAACTTCAAAACACCCTAGCAAACTGTGGCAGTATTATAAGAAAACTCCCACTTCCCAGTTTCTTCTCTGAGGAGCTAGAGATGACGGTACAGGATGTATTCAATGATCTTGTGGTTTTGTAGCATCTTGAAGAACATGTTTTTATTCTGCATGATACAGAGTGCTAAAATAATGGCATTACTGGTACATGGTGAATGCATTGTAATGGCTGCTAAAAAGAAAAAGTGGGTGCCTGGCCCACATGGTTCAGCGGCTGTGCATCAACCTATGAACCAGGGCATCACAGTTCGATTCCTGGTCAGGGAACATGCCCGGGTTGTGAGCTCAATCCCCAGTGTGCGGGATGCAGGAGTCAGCGGATCAATAATTATCTCTCTGGGGGACATATGTAATAATTTCAACAATAAAGAACTATTAAAAATAAATAATAATTCTCTCTCATCATTGATGTTTCTATTGTTCACTCTCTCTTCCTCTCTGAAATCAATTAAAAAGTATTTAAGAAAGAAAAAAGTGCTGAAACCCGTTTGGCTCAGTGGATAGAGCAGCCGTGGGCAAACTACGGCCCACGGGCCGGATCCGGCCCGTTTGAAATTAATAAAACTAAAAAAAAAAAAAAAAAAAAAAAAAAGACCGTACCCTTTTATGTAATGATGTTTACTTTGAATTTATATTAGTTCACACAAACACTCCATCCATGCTTTTGTTCCGGCCCTCCGGTCCAGTTTAAGAACCCATTGTGGCCCTCGAGTCAAAAAGTTTGCCCACCCCAGGGATAGAGCGTCGGCCTGCGGACTGAAAGGTCCAAGGTTCAATTCTGGTCAAGGGCATGTACCTGGGTTGTGGGCACATCCCCAGTGGGTGATGTGCAGGTGGCAGCTGATCGATGTTTCTCTCTCATCAATGTTTCTAACTCTCTATCTCTCTCCCTTCCTCTCTGTTAAAAATCAATAAAATATATTTTTTTTAAAAAAGAAAGAAAAAAGAAAAGGTGGGAAGTTGTTCAAACACTATAGACTGCAATACTGAAGACAGTTATCAAGAACAAAAAGATCTTTGGGGTTCTGGGAAAGAAATAGAAAATTATTTAGGTGCCTTGTTGTGTTGTATTTTGTGCCTTTAAATCAACGGAGCAGATCCAAGCAAGAGCAGCCTCCTGATCACCACACCCTCTGTCTGAGAAACAGCACCTGTACGTGAAGCCTTTCCCCACCAGCCAGAAGAGCCACCACAGCTGTGAACAGCACCCACCAGAGGAGCTGCTGCCAACTGAGGAGCAGCTGCTACCGCAACCACCCAAGGAGCAACCACAGCCTAAGGAGCCACTGCCACCCAGGGAGCAGCCACTGAACGACTCAACATCTAGATATGTCGGTGAGATCAAACATGGGTAGGCAAAGAAACCCCCAAAGGAAAGAAAAGGTGAACTCGCCAGAAGAGCAGCTAAGTGAGACAGAGGCATGCAACATGACAGAAAAATAATTCAGAATAAGGGCCCTTGCGTGCATAAACGGGATGGAGGAAAAAATCAACAACATATGCAAGAAGCAAGATGAAACAGATGAAAAAATCAACTACTTATGCAAGAAGCAAGAAGAAACAGATGAAAAAATCAATAACTTATGCAAGACCCAAGAAGAAATGAAGAGCGATATAGCTGCAATAAAAAACACCATTGAAAGCATCAACAGTAGACTAGGAGCAGCGGAGGACCGAATTAGTGAATTAGAAGACAAGGAAGCAAAACACACACAAACTGCACTGCAATTGGAGAAAAAAATTAAAAGACAGGAGGAGAGCCTAAGGGAGCTTTGGGACAACATGAAACGAAACAACATACGAATAATAGGGGTGCCAGAACAACAGAAAGAGGAGCAAGGGTTAGAAAACCTACTCGAAGAAATAATATCAGAAAACTTCCCTGAGGTGGGGAAGAAAAAAGTCACACAAGCACAAAGAGTCCCAAACAAGGTGAACCCGAAAAGACCCACACCAAGACACATCATAATTACCATGGCAAATGTTCAGGACAAAGAGAGAATCTTACAGGCTACAAGAGAGAGACGGAAAGTTACATACAAGGAATCTCCCATTAGATTATCAAATGATTTCTCAACAGAAACACATCAGGCCAGAAAAGAATGGACGGAAATTTACAAAGTGATGCAAAGCAAAGGACTGAATCCAAGAATACTCTATGCAGCAATGCTATCATTCAAAATTGAAGGGGAAATAAGAAGCTTCATAGACAAAAAAAGGCTAAGGGAGTTTATCACCACCAAGCCAGCAATGCTAAAAGGACTGGTGTAAAAATAAATAAAAAGCTCAGAAAGAAAACGGCCACACAAAAAAAGAAATGGCTACAAACAAGTACCTTTCTTTTTTTTTTTAATATATTTTATTGATTTTTTACAGAGAGGAAGGGAGAGAGATAGAGAGTTAGAAACATCTATGAGAGAGAAACATCGATCAGCTGCCTCCTGCACACTTCCTACTGGGGATGTGCCTGCAACCAAGGTACATGCTCTTGACCGGAATCGAACCTGGGACCTTTCAGTCTGCAGGCTGACGCTCTATCTACTGAGCCAAACCGGTTACGGCAAGTACCTTTCAATAATAACTTTAAACGTAAACGGACTAAATGCTCCAACCAAAAGACATGGAGTGGCTGAATGGATAAAAAAACATGACCCATACATCTGCTGTCTACAAGGGACCCACTTCATTAGAAGGGACTCACACAGACTGAAAGCGAAGGGATGGAAAAATATCTTTCAGGCAAATGGAAAGGAAAAGAAAGCTGGGGTAGCAATACTTATATCGGACAAAATAGACCTCAAAGTGAAGGCCATAACAAGAGATAAGGAAGGCCACTTCATAATACTAAAGGGATCAATACAACAAGTCGATATAACCCTGGTAAACACATATGCACCCAATGCAGGAGCACCCAAATACTCCTGGAAGATATCAAAGGAGAGATCGACAACAATACAATCATAGTAGGGGACTTTAATACACCACTGACATCACTGGATAAGTCCTCTAGACAAACAATCAGCAAAGAAACAGCAATCCTAAATGACTCACTAGATCAGATGGACTTAATAGACATCTTCAGAACACTTCACCCCAAAGCCGCGGAATATACATTCTACTCAAGTGCTCATGGGACAGATTCAAAAATAGACCACATATTGGGTCACAAGCAAAGTTTCCACAAATTCAAGAAGATTGAAATCATGAAAAGCATCTTCTCAGACCACGATGGCATAATATTAGAAATAAACTACAATAAAAACAACCCAAAATACTCAAACACTTGGAAGCTGAATAGCATGTTATTAAATATTGATTGGGTTACCAATGAGATCAAAGAAGAAATTAAAAACATCCTGGAAACTAATGACAATGAAAACACAACAATCCAAAACCTATGGGACACAATGAAAGCAGTCCTGAGAAGGAAGTTTATAGCTCTACAAGCCTATCTCAAAAAACAAGAAAAAATGGTAGTAAATCATCTAACTCTACAACTCAAAGAATTAGAAAGAGAGCAACAAGAAAATCCCAGAGTGAGCAGAAGGAAGGAGATAATAAAGATTAGAGCAGAAATAAATGACATAGAGACCACAAAAAACACAATACAGAAAATCAATGAAACCAAGAGCTGGTTCTTTGAAAGGATAAACAAGATTGACAAACCTCTAGCCAGGCTCACCAAGAAGCAAAGAGAGAGGACCCAAATAAACAAAATCAGAAACGACAGAGGCGAAATAACAACAGACCCCACAGAAATACAAATGATTGTTAAAAAATACTATGGACAGCTCTACTCCAACAAACTAGACAACCTGCAGGAAATGGAAGAATTCCTAGAAAAATACAACATTCAAGCACTCAATCAGGAAGAATCTAAAAATCTCAATAGGCCAATAACTATGGAAGAAATTGAAGCAGTAATCAAAACGGTTCCAGCAAAGAAAAGCCCAGGACCAGACGGCTTCACAGGGGAGTTTTACCAAACATTCAAGGAAGAACTAAAACCTATCCTCCTTAGAATATTCCAAAAAATTCAAGAGGAAGGAACACTTCCAAGCTCATTCTATGAAGCCAGCATCACCCTAATACCAAAACCAGGTAAAGACAACACAATGAAAGAGAATTACAGGCCAATATCCCTCATGAACATAGAGGCCAAAATCCTCAACAAAATCTTAGCAAACCGGATCCAGCAGTACATCAGAAAGATCATACACTAAGACCAAGTAGGATTTATTCCAGGGATGCAAGGATGGTACAATATCCACAAATCAATAAACGTGATACATCACATAAACAAATTGAAAGAAAAAAATCACATGGTCATATCAATTGATGCAGAAAAAGCATTTGACAAAATCCAACACCCATTTTTGATAAAAACTCTCAGCAAGGTGGGAGTAGAAGGATCATACCTCAACATAATAAAAGCCATATATGACAGGCCAACAGCCAACATCATACTCAATGGACAAAAACTAACACCATTTCCCCTAAGAACAGGAACAAGACAGGGATGCCCACTCTCACCACTCCTGTTCAACATACTACTGGAAGTATTAGCCATTGCAATTAGGCAAGAAGAAGAAATAAAAGGCATCCAAATTGGAAAAGAGGAAGTAAAACTGTCCTTATTTGCAGATGACATGATATTATACATACAAAACCCTAGAGTCTCCATCAAAAAGCTACTAGACTTAATACATGAATTTGGCAAGGTAGCAGGATACAAAATTAACCCCAAGAAATCTGAGGCATTTCTATACACCAATAGTGAACTTTCAGAAAGAGAGATTAGAAAACAATCCCATTTACCATCGCACCAAAAAAATTAAGATACCTAGGAATAAACTTAACTAAAGAGGTAAAAGACCTCTACTCAGAAAACTACAGGACGTTGAAAAAAGAGATAGAGGAAGACATAAAGAGATGGAAGAACATACCATGTTCATGGATTGGTAGAATCAACATCATTAAAATGTCCATACTACCCAAAGCAATTTATAAATTCAACGCACTTCCCATCAAAATACCAACAGCATACTTCACAGATCTAGAATGAACTCTCCAAAAATTCATTTGGAATAAAAAAAGACCCCGAATAGCTGCAGCGGTCCTGAGAAAGAAGAAAGTAGGTGGGATCTCAATACCAGATATCAAGCTGTATTACAAAGCCACTGTTCTCAAAACTACCTGGTACTGGCACAAGAACAGGCATATAGATCAATGGAATAGAATAGAGAACACAGAAATCGGCCCGAACCAATATGCTCAATTAATATTTGACAAAGGAGGAAAGAACATTCAATGGAGCCATGACAGTCTCTTCAATAAGTGGTGTTGGAAAAATTGGACAGATATATGCAAGAAAATGAAACTAGACCACCAACTTACACCATACACAAAAATAAACTCAAAATGGATAAAGGACTTAAATGTACAACGGGAAACCATAAAAATACTATAAGAATCCAAAGGCATCTTGGTTTCTCCTAGCGGAACTTCTTTTTTTAATAAATAAATGGAAGATGGCAACGTAACCACAAAATGAAGTACGTCAAGTCCCAGGACTGTCTGTATCTACACAAAAGCCTACAAGGTGCTCTTTATAACATCTTCATAATTTCAAAAAAAATGGAAGCAACAACAACAAAAAAATGGAAGCAACAAAGGTGTGTGTCAACAAGTGAATGGATAATTAAACTGAGGTATATACAACAGAAAATTATTCAGCACTATAAATAATACATCAAAACATGAAGAGATAGGATAGAAACTTAGATACATAGAATTAAGTGAAAGAATCCAATCTACCTGGTCAGGTAGCTGAATTGGTTATAGCATTACCCAAATATACCATGGATGGGGATTCTATCTTGGATCAGGGCACATACGAAAATCCATCATAAATAAATGTATACATAAGTGGGACAACAAATTGATGTTTCCCTCTCTCAAAAAATCAATGCAAAAAATAAAGAATCCAATTTGAAAAGGTGACATATTATTATAAGATAACTATGACATTTCAGAAAAGAAAATGAAGAACCCAGTAAACAAATCAATGGTTACTAGAGTGTAGGGAAAATAGGGAAGAACAGGCAGAGTAAATAGAATCATTAGATCCTAGAAGCTAACCTGTATACTATCATTTTGGAAATGTGCCATCATAAATTTTTCCTCATCTTTACAGTGTACAAAGCTGCAGTGAACCCTAAGGTGAACTACAACTCTGAGTGATAATAATGTGCCAATGTAGCTTCCAATATATGATCAATGTACCACTGGTAAAAAACATACAGAAGGGGCAGGTGATGCAGGGAGCATGTGGGAATTGTCATTAAGTCTACAGCATTTTGCTGTGCATCTAAAAGTGATCTTTATTTTGTTTTGAAAATATATTTTTATTGATTCCAGAGATGAAAGGATGGAAACATCAATGATGAAAGAGAATCATTGATCGGCTGCCTCCTGTATGCCCCACACTGAGGATCTAGCCCACAACACTGCATGTGTCCCAACCAGGAATCGAACTGTAACCTCCTCATTCATAAGGTCGACACTCAACCACTGAGCAACACAGGCCTGGCTAAAAGTGCTCCTCGATCATAGACTTTTTCTTTGAAGTATCTGATCTCAGGTCCGGGAAGCTTTCTTATCGTTTTCTGCTGTTGTTGTTGTTGTAATCCTTACCCAAGGATAATTTTCCACTGATTTTTTTAAAATATATTTTTATTGATTTCAGAGAGGAAGGGAGGGGGAGAGAGAGAGAGAGATAGAAACATCAATGATGAGAGAGGATCATTGATCAGCTGCTTCCTGGAGGCCCCCTACTGGGGATCAAGCTTACAACCCCGGCATGTGCCCTTGACTGGAATCGAACCTGGGACCTTTCGGTCCGCAGGCCAACGCTCTATCCACTGAGCCAAACCAGTTAGGGCTCCACTGATTTTTTATGTTTACATATTTTTAAATATAGTTTTATTGACTTCAGAGAGGAAGGCAGAGGGAGAGAGGGATAGAAACATCAATGATTACAGTGGTCATTGACCGGCTGAGTCCTACATGCCCCGCTCTGGGGATCGAGCCCACAACCTGGGCATTTATCCAGACTGGGAATCGAACCAGGACCTCCTGGTTCATGGGTTGACACTCAACCACTGAGCTATGCCAGCCAGGCTCCACTGATTTTTAAAGAAAGTGGAATGAAGGGACAGAAGGGGGAGAGTGAGAGAGAAAGAAACTGATTACTAGCCCTCCACACATGCCCCAATGGGGCAGGGATTGAACCCATGACCCTTTGGTGTGCGGGTGGATGTCCTAACCACTGAACCACATCAACCAGCATTTTCCTATCATTTTTTCATGCACATATAATAAATAAACATTTGTAACCTACATAAAAAACAACAATACAAGATGTCACTTCAGAAGAATAAGGATGACCAGGATCAAAGAAACAAAGTATAGGGGGATGGGAGTGGCCAGGGAGAGGTCAATGTTGGGAAAAGGAGACATATGGAATACTATATGTAATACTTTAAAAAATAATTTTAAAAAAACAAAGTGTATCAAGTGTTTTATAAACTGTTGAGAAAATGGACCCTATACATGGCTTAATGAAACATCAATTGGTGCCAACAGTATGAAAAACACAGTAGCATTTGTAAAAAAATTACAAACAGAATAATCCCATGATGCAGCCATCCCATTTCTAGGTATTTATAAAAAAAGAACATTTACAAGACAAATGACAGGAGACATTTGCACATCTGTGCCCATTCTAATGTTATTCACAAAAGCCAGTGATAGGTGCAAACTACTCAAAGGTTCATGCATAGTTGAATTAATGAAGAAAGTTTACTATATATGTACAATGGGAGACGATTCTGCCATGAAACAGAAGTAGATCAATACAGAGAGAAACCTTGAGGGCATTTTTTAAGTGAAGCACACAAGTGACAAAGAGAAAGAAACTGTAGGGTTTCCCTTAGGTGAGTAATCTAATGTCCTTCACCTCAAAAAAAAAAAAAAAAAAAAAGGAGTTATGGGCCTTGCTTTTAAAACAAATGAGGAAGTAGTTTTTTAATGCATATTAAAGATGAATGTTTTGAGAGTTCAAATGCACAAGGTGAGTATACTGAATACCACTGGACTGTACAGCTACAGATGGTAAAGATGGTAGATTTTTAATCACGTTATTGTGTTTTTAAAAATCTTTATTGATTTTTTTTTTTAATGTATTTTGATTTTTTTACAGAGAGGAAGGGAGAGGGATAGAGAGCCAGAAACATCAATGAGAGAGAAACATCCACCAGCTGCCTACTGCACACCCCCGATTGGGAATGTGCCCGCAACCATGGTACATGCCCTTGACCGGAAACGAACCTGGGACCTTTCAGTCCGCAGGCCGACGCTCTATTCACTGAGGCAAACCGGTTTGGCGATCTTTATTGATTTTTATAGAGAGGAAGGGAGAGCAAGAAACATCAATGTGAAAGAGAAGCATTGATCCTCTGCCTTCTACATACACAGCAACCACGACTGAGCCCAAACCTAGGTACGTGCCCTGAACAGGAATTGAACCGGTGATCTTTCAGTGTAGGAGACGATGATATAACCAACTGAACCACACAGGCCAGCTCTAGTCACGTTTTTTACCAAAATTGAAAATAAAAAATAACATCTAAAAGAGACAGAATTATAAAACTTTTCAAAAACTACCTTCGGTGGTAACAAGTTTTTATCTTACATAAAGAGAATATAAATTCATCCATAAAAACAACTATTAAGTGCACATATAATAAATAAACACTTGTAACCTACATAAATATAGGGGGGAGACAGAAAGAGAAACATGTGCCACTGGGCCCTACAGAATGCCTACTTGGGCGAGGCTACAAAGTCAAGTAGCCTAATACACATAGGTTATAATACATGTAACCTATGTGCATAACTACACAGGAAAAAGCAACCATACTCCAACACCTGAGCAGAAGAAGAAACAAAGTGAGTTATGAGCAAAGTAGTGGTAAGGGTTACAGACAAACATGCACATGACTTTAATGGAAACAGACATAAGGCTGACTCATACTTGAATGTCCTCCGGGTATGTGTTGAGAACTATCATTCACTTCCCTCATTTATTAACAAAAACTACAAATGCAAAGAACTAAACATGGGGTATCTATCACAACAAAGGAAACACTCAACCTGAGTGCACTGGGGCTGAGTGAGACTGAGGGATGCTGGAGTCACAGGATTTCCTTTTTTTTTTTTTTTTTAATGTTTATTATTTTTAAATATATTTTTATTGATTTCAGAGAGGAAGGGAGAGGAGGGAGAGAGAGATAGAAACATCAATGATGAGAGAGAATCATTGATCGGCTGCTTTCTGCACGCCCACACTGGGGATCGAGCCTGCAACCCGGGCATGTGCCCTTGACCGGAATTGAACTGGGGACCTTTCAGTCCACTGGTCGAACCAAACTGGCTAGGGCAGGATTTCCTCTTAAAGGGCCTGCACACGGACTTACTCTTGGACTCACTCACTCTGAGCTCTAGCACCAGGGCATCAGCTGGACAGACAGGGAGAAACTGAATTGTCTGTCTGTCGTCAGTCCACAGCTGGAAGGGCAGGTTTCTGTCAGAGAAAAGTGCTGCTAGAATCCACTGTTCATTTCTGAGACCTTCCCACAAAGCCAGCAAGCGCGCACCATATGGGTCTCCATCAACCTGGTTAACACTGTAGCTTTGACCTAATGACTGCTGGAGAACTTGTCCTACCCAACTTGGGGGCCCGCCCGACCTGCTTTGCTAGGTTTAATGGCTTTTCCATAAAAATGGCCTCTTTTTTCTCATGCTTCAGACGTTCCCCAAATCCCTCAAACAAGCAGCACTTGGCTTTCATGTGCCCCGTACGTCACTCTTACGTGGCTTGAGGCTTGGGTTTGGTGGCAACTAGTTTTGGGTGGCAGCTGGACCTCTCCTGGGCAACTCCAAGGTAACACAAGCAGCAGCCATTGCCCAGCTGGTGTAGCTCAGTGGTTGAGCATTGACCCATGAACCAAGAGGATGCTGGTCCAATTCCCAGTCAGGGCACATGCCTGGACTGCAGGCTCCAGGCACAGTCGGGGGTGTGCAGGAGGCAGCTGATCAATGATGTTTCTATCTCTCTATCCTTCTCCCTTCCTCTCTCTCTAAAATCAATAAAAACATATTTAAGAAGAAAAAAGAAATATCCATTTGCAGGTCGCTCTATAGCTCGTATCAAGTGGCCCCAGAAAGACACATGTGGTGACTGACTTTGGCCCACACCTCCTGGAAGGCCCCAGAGCCAGTCCATTTGTCAGATAGCTTCATCCTCCCCCCACCCGGCCCCCGCCAGATAACAACCCAACAACCTCCAGGAGAGACACACTCACGGGGCAGACTTGGTGGTCACTCAAGCCCCACACTCAAGAGGCTTGACCTAAGCACTGCTGCTTTTCTTCTGAAGTTGCAGATGGTCCTCACAGTCAATCTGCCTAGGGCAGTGATGGCGAACCTTTTGCGCTCGGCGTGCCAGCATTTTGAAAAACCCTAACTTAACTCTGGTGCCGTGTCACATATAGAAATTTTTTGATATCTGCAACCATAGTAAAACAAAGACTTATATTTTTGATATTTATTTTATATATTTAAATGCCATTTAACCAAGAAAAATCAACCAAAAAAATGAGTTCACGTGTCACCTCTGACACGCGCCATAGGTTCGCCATCACTGGCCTAGGGGATGATCCCTTCAGTAATATGCCAACAACAATCAAGGCTCCACGACTGCAGGACAGAAAACACAACCCACACACAGCACAGACCTGGAGCACCTAGCTGGAGTGACTCAGGAGGGCGTGCCACTGGGCCCTACAGAATGCCTACTTGAGCGAGGCTACAAAGTCAAGCAGATGGCGCAGCTCTACCTAATACACAGAGACAAACACAAAGACCCAGCCAAGTGAGAAGACAAAAAAACAGGTCCCAAATACAAGAAAAGGAGAAATCTCCAGAAGAAATGGAGGCAAGCAGACTACCAGACACAGAGTTCAAAGCAATGGTTATAATAATGTTCAAGAAACATCACGAAAACTTCAATAGAATAAAAAAGAACATGGAAACCATTAAACATATCAGTCAGAAATGAAGAATCCATTAATGAAATAAATTTAAACATTAGAGGGAATCTAGAGTAGAGTAGATGAATGCCCAATTCCGTTTGGCTCAGTGGATAGAGCATCCACCCAAGGAATGAAGAATCCTGGGTTCGATTCTGGGCAAGAGCATGTACCTCGGTTGCAGGCTTGAACCCCAGCCCTGGTAAGCTCATATGGGAGGCAACCAATCGATGTGTCTCTCTCACATCAGTGTTTCTCTTTCTGTCTCCCCAATATCCTGGCACTCTCTCTCTAAAAATCAATGGAACAATATCCTTGGGTAAGGATTAACAAAAAATAAATAAACAAATAAAGTAGAATAGATGACTAAGAGTATCAAATCAGAGATTTGGAATATAAGGAAGCATATTAACATCTAATTAGAACATCAAAAAGCGTTGGCCTGCGGACTGAAGGGTCCCAGGTTCGATTCCGGTCAAGGGCATGTACCTGGGTTGCGGGCACATCCCCAGTAGGAGATGTGCAGGAGGCAGCTGATCGATGTTTCTCTCTCATCGATGTTTCTAACTATCTCTCTCCCTTCCTCTCTGTAAAAAATCAATAAAATATATTTAAAAAAATAAATAAATAAAAATAACATACAGAGATCCAACAGCAGACTAGAGGATCCCAAGAATCAAGTCAAAGATTTCAAATACGAAGAAGCAAAAAATACCCAACAGGAAAAGCAAAACGAAAAAAGAATCCAAAAATATGAACATAGTGTAAGGAGCCTTTGGGACAACTTCAAACGTACCAATATCTGAATTATCGGGTGCCAGAAAAAGAGAGAGAGCAAGATACTGAAAGCTTATTAGAAGAAATCATGACAGAAAACTTCCCCTACCTGATGAAAGAAATAGACTTACAAGTCCAGGAAGCAAAGAGAACCCCAAATAAGAGGAATCCAAAGAGGACCACACCAAGACACATCATAATTAAAATGCCAAGAGCAAAAGACAAAGAGAGAATCTTAAAAAAAGCAAGAGAAAAACAGTTAGTTACCTACAAGGGAGTACCCTATACAACTGTCAGCTGATTTCTCAACAGAAACCAGGCAGGCCAGAAGGGAGTGTCAAGAAATATTCAAAGTGATGAATAGCAAGAACCTACAACCAAGATTACTCAACCCAGCAAAGCTATCATTTAGAATTGAAGGTCAGATAAAGAGCTTTACAGACAAGAAAAAGCTAGGTTATATGAAATGCTGAAGGATATTCTTTAAAAAGAGGAAAAAGAAAAAGGTAAAGTTAAAAATTATGAAAAACTAAGTGACAACAAATAAATATCTATCAACAAGTGAACCTAAAAATTAAGTCAGAATAAACTGGTGAATATAATAGAAGCAGGGGCATAGAAAGGGAGTGGACTGACAATTATTGGGGGGTAAGGAGGTGTGGGGGGTGCAGGAAGAGACTGGACAAAAATCTTACACCTATGGATGAGGACAGTGGGGGGGGGGGGGGGAAGGGGAATGGGGTGGGGTGGGGTGGGAACGAGGTGGAGGGGAGTTATGGGGGGGGGGGGAGGAACATCTGTAATAATCTGAACAATAAAGATTTATTAATAAAAACAAATAGAAGACATGGTAGAATATTTGAATATTATAGAAAATTATTCCCTAAAATACTGTTTTCTGACTGAACCTTAATTAGTCAAGAAGACAAGTAAAATTTTCAAACACTGAGTTCCTCATTCACATACATAACAAAGCCATTCTTTTCTAAACCAGAAACTGCCCATTTGTTTCCTAAGAGCATGAATAAGAAAGTCTACCCTAGAAAGCAGAAGACTCCTAGAGATGTTAAAATAATAAAGGAAACAAAACCCTGAGAGTGGAAGAGGAACTCAGGAAGGAAGTCATCCTCACCCAGGGAGACCAGGTTGCTGTAGTTCTCCAACATCACATCCAGGTACAATATCCGCTGAGCTGGGTCCAGGCATTCCCACTCCTCCAGAGAGAAATCTATGGCCACATCCCTGAAGGTCAATGGTCCCTGAAAGGAAAGACAAGTTTATCAAGCTGTCACCAGAAGAGCTCATAATGTAAGCCAACATGAAAACAGTGTTAGGAGATAAAGAAAAAAATGAAGGAAAAAAAAGAAACAAAAAAGAAACATAGATCAGCTGCCTCCTGCACACCCCCCACTGGGGATGTGCCCGCAACCAAGGTACATGCCCTTGACCAGAATCGAACCTGGGACCCTTGAGTCCACAAGCCAATGCTCTATCCACTGAGCCAAACCGGTTAAGGTGGAAAATAAACTTTAAAATGAGGGCATCGACACGGGAATATGGGTTTCTGAGGGCTGTGTTTGAATTGTTCACAGTCAGTGGTGTGTATTTCTCAGCTGGAGATGTCATGCTCAGTTGGAGGCATAATTACAGCCTGAAGTGTAACACAGTCAACCACGACTGCACTTTTCTAAAAATACAGATTCTGAGCCAGGTTCTCAGATGGGGCCTGCGTTTCCACATGTGTAACAAGCTCACTTTTCACTTGTGATGCCAATGTTTATGGTCCATTTGTCATACTTCTGAATAAACAGAAGAGAAAACACAGGAAAAAATTCATACATAACTTTTAAGTGAAAGTATTTTTCAATGGAATTTATAGTTTTCATGGAATAGGACACACAGAAACCACAATCCTATTTGAAATTTTACTATGAGTATTCTTAGAACAAGATTATTCTCCCTTTGATAGAATATTTTCTGAAACATATTAATTAAAGTTACTAGTAAACCTTCAATTTTATTCCAAACTCGATCTACAATTAAAAAAGAAACAAACTCAGGTCGATACCCATAAAGAAAACTCATGAATATTCACAGCAGTTTCTGTAACTGAGAAGAAGAATAAAGACAGGTTAAGCAAGTAAGAAAATATAGCTCAAACGATGTTAACATTTTATGTAGAGACACACACTTATGAGAACTTACCTACAATTTAAAATGGATAGAAAAAAAGAATTATCATGTCAATGAAGTCACGGTTATTTTGTGATTCCATAAATTTCATGAACATCCTTGTGAATGATACCCTTTGTGTATTATAAACACAATAAGGAGATGAACTCACATAATGATAGAAAATATGTTGGACCTATTGTTTCTAAGTCGCTAATGCATTTGGAAATTTTTATGTGTCATTAGTGGAGAGCTACAATCATAGAAATTTAACTGAATTGGAGATACATTAATAATATGATTCTTGTAAACTTTCTGGAAAATATAAAAAGTGACTATGTCGAGTATGTCCATGAATGAGTGTAGAATATAAAAAAATTTACAGCAAGAAGGCCTCATTGGTTGAAGCTCCCATGTCAAAAGCCAGTGATATGTAGGAAATAAAAGTAGGGCTTTTATTTTTTTTAAGTAAATAGAAGCTAAGACGAAGAGGGGGGCTTCTGGATGGTCTGTGCACATCTCTCAATAAATTCTACGATTAGGGGAGCATCTCAGCCAAGGGAATATCAGGTGAACTGGAACAATGGATATCAAGTGACTGAGGCGCAGGAAAGGACATGTCATAGGAAAAATACATAAATAAGCAAGTCATTATGTGAAAATGGTCATAAATAAACATTAATTTTTGCAAGTGTCAATCCATGAGTACCTCTCATGTTCTGTAAAGATTTAAATAGCAAGTCTTTCTTACTAATCTAGTGAGCAAGTCTATTCTCTTTACTCTTCTTTTCAGAACTTGCTGACCTATTCTGAGCAGTAAGATGTGCTTTTCCTTCAGCTTATTCTAGAGCTGATGCTGCAGCCACCTGAACCTAAAAGCTACATTTCCCTTCTTCACCGATACCCGAGCCTCTGAACCCATCCCGGTAGGGATGGTAGACATGGCTGCCTTCCAAGGTTGACCTGTCAGAGAGGGATGTTTTCAGTAAGTGAAAGTCATCAATTAAAGGTGGGAAATCTTCTTGACCTGGTGGAGCCTGCATAACATGAATGCAGAGAAGGCTCTGGGCCAAAGGACAAAACTATATACACTGCTGACCTTGACTATCACAAGAAAACCGGTAATAAAATAAGTAAAGGAAAAGAGCATGAATAGCGCCAATATCAGAAGTGACAGGCTCTAAGTCCACAGATGTCAGAGGAAAAGGAAACATAGCCTGTGACCCAGGACACGTCTTTTACCTGAGAAGCAGCCATTTGGTCCTGGTCCTGATGAGGGTCTGGGTTGTTGTCTCAGGCGAGGATATGTTGAGGAGTCACAGGCTGTGCCTTCAAAGACGACAGCACAGCGTCTCAATCAGCTCACACGACACTCACAGTCAGAAGGACCCGGAAATACAGAAAAGGCCACCCGCTCCTGTCCTGGGTCACAGGAGAGAGTAAGGAACAATGAGCTCCTACATGGAGACCACACTGTGAGTTTTCAAGTGTGTGTCTTCATGTGTCTCTCCTCCCAAAGACATCGACAAACTCCTACAGAAATGAGGAGGTTTCAGGAGTTAAAGCTCACGCTGCTGTACTTAAGCCCCAAACCAAACACAGCACCCCCTTCCCTCCCCTGGATAAAGCCTGCTCCGCACTCTCACAAAGGCATCCTGCACCCCTCCTGCTATCCCTGTCCTCACCTTCCAATTACCCGGAGGCACCTCAGTAACCAATGATGCCCCACCCGGAGTAGCTGTCCAACTCCATGGGGGAAATCACCCGATTGCATGTCTTAAAGCTCTTCAGGGAATCTGAGAATTTATCTCAGTATGTTTTTATTTTTTGTTTTTTTTTTTAAATATATTCTATTGATTTTTTACAGAGAGGAAGGGAGAGAGACAGAGAGCCAGAAACATCGATGAGAGAGAAACATCGATCAGCCGCCTCCCGCACATCCCCCACTGGGGATGTGCCCGCAACCCAGGCACATGCCCTCGACCGGAATCGAACCCAGGACCTCCCAGTCTGCAAGCCGACGCTCTATCCACTGAGCCAAACCGTCCTTGGCTCTCAGTATGTTTTTAAAAAATAAATTAAGTGTCAAACATAGAAAAAGTAAATCCATGGAAGAAACACACACACACACCACAGCGAAAAACCTAAGGCTTCTAATATTCCTTGAAAAAGCAGCAGATTGCCCTAACCGGTTTGGCTCAGTGGATAGAGCCTCGGCCTGAAGACTGAAAGGTCCCAGGTTCAATTCAGGTCAAGAGCATGAATCTTAGTTTCAGGCACATCCCCAGTAGGAGGTGTGCAGGAGGCAGCTGATGGGTGTTTCTCTCTCATCGATGTTTCCAACTCTCTATCTCTCTCCCTCTCTGTAAAAAATCAATAAAATATATTTAAAAAAAGAAAAAAGAAAAAGGATCAGATGGTGACAGATTCAGGTCACCTCCCCATTTCAGTCCCAGGAAATGACAAGGAACCCATGAACAACAGACAAGTCTCTCCCCTCTGAGTAAATAAGGGCTGTAATTGGAAGCAAAATATTATAAAATTCCAAAGCCTTATACACTAGAGATTTATATTTGTCATTCAAACCGGTATAACTAAGACAATTCAGCTGTTAAATTAAATATATAAAGCCATGCTTAGGCAGCATGACTAACTGGTTGAGACGGGACCTATCAACCAGGAGATCATGGTTAGATTCCTAGTCAGGGCATGTGGCCAGGTTGCAGGTTTGATCACGACTGTGGGGCGAGCAGGAGGCAGTTGATGAATGATTCTTGCCTCATTGATGTTTCTAACTCTCTCTCCCTCTCCCTGCCTCCTGGAGATGAACAGATATATATATATCCGCAGCCGATATATCACAACTTAACCATCCACACCCCATCAGCTCACCCCTCACCGAGATCAGGGTTCCCCTCCTCCCACTACATGTATTTCTGTCTGTGGATCTGTCTCTGTCTCCTGCTCCCTTTCCCTCCACTGTGGTCCTTTCCTGTGTCCCCCCCTCTCTCTTGCTCTCTCTCCCCTTTTCTCTCCGTCTGTCCTACACCTGGACCATGAAACTCCTGAAACCTCCTTCCCTTCAGGGGCTCTTTCTCCTGGTCTCTGAGGCTCCATCTCCACACACGTCTGCATCTTCCCCTCCCCACGCCCGCGGCCCCTCTGCTGCCTGTTCCCGTCTGTCCCGTTCCCACAGCTGCTGACTCAGGGCTGCTCCCTCTGCTCCCTCATCCCTGAGCCCCCCTCTCTGTGGACCCCTCGCTGCCCTTCCTCCCGCCCACGTGTCTGTCTCTCACTCCCTCTCCTGACCCCCCAGCCTGGGCCCCCGCCCCCCGCAGTCACCGCGCCCACAAAGCCCCTCCCTGCGGGCAGGTCGCCTCTTCAGGGGACACCGCGTCCTCCCCCTGAGCCCCCCCATGGACACTGTGCTCCCGGGCAGGCAGAAACCTCATTAAATGGGGGTGAGCCTAGGAGGGGGGTGCAACCCCCAGGCCGGGAGCCATCCGGGCTCTTTGGGCGGAAAGCGCCGGGCGGGGGGAGGGCCGCAAAGGGCGGGAACCCCCTGACCCAGACTCTCAGCCCCGCGGGGAGGACCGGCGGCCCCGGGAACGGTTTTCAGCGGGAAAACCGCGCGGCAGGCGGTGGCCACAGCCACAGGCGGAGAGACCCCGGGCCGGGGCCTCCGTTTCCTCCCAAAGGAACGTGGCGCCCGCACCGCGCAGCCTCCGGGACGCGGACTCACCGCTGAGAGAGGCTCCGGGGCGGGGACCCCAACACGGACTTCAGCGCCGGCAGCGCCCTCAGCCTTCCCTGCGGGGAGGGGGACGGGGAGCGTCAGCTTTAAAGACAAACACCCTCCTCAGGGGAACCGCCACCTTCCCCTCCACGGCCGCTTCCGCGTCTGCAAGGAACTGCGCATGCGCCTCCCTGCGGGGTGGGCGGGGCCAGAGCCTGAGCTGAGCGGCTCCGCGATGGGGGCGGGGCCGAGCCCGGCGGCCAGGCCTGTGCAGGGACAGAGGGAGGGGGGGCGGGGCAGGAGCGAGGGGGCAGCCCCGGGTCCCCGCACCTCCTCCCACAGGGACAGCCCTTCCTGGGGGAGTTTCCCACGTCATTGTCAGGGTTTTGGCTGGTGACGCGGCTGCGAAAGGATTCACAAGGGAGAGAAGAGACAGGAGCAGAGGGAGGGCGTTTCTTTTACTTCTTTAAAGGGAGGAAAGCGCCAGGTGCCCTTTGATAGAAGAAGGCACCAAATTGGAAAGTTCAGAGATAAAACTAAGGTTCAAAGTGGGCTTTTAAATGACATAATTAGTGTTAAAATGTATCATGAATGTGATTTTTGAACAGTAACCATTTGTTATTCTCTGCACCTCCTTCTCACAAAAAAACCTTGCTGTTCACTAGAGCCTCTAATTGAGCAGATGACTGCAATAAAAATGGTTATAATTTATCCAAGACATAGAAGCCATATGTGAGCTAAATGTAAGAACTCTTAGACAAAAACATAGGGTTAAACCTCCATGACCTCGGATTTTACAATAGCTTAAGCTATGACAGCAACACAAAAACAGAAAAAGCTTAAATAAATTAGTCATCCTCAAAATGTATGCTCAGTGCATTCAAAGAATCTAGGAAATCAGGGAAAATACCGTCTATATGATGAGAAAAAGTGATTTTAACTCACAGATCTTGAAGCATCTAGTATCCCTATTTCCCCAAATCCTACAAATCACCAACCAAAATACAAAGATCCCGGATGGGAAAGATCAATCTCGGATTTCATGACCACCAATATTTGCTTTATTTACTCAGGTCCTCCAACTTTGCACCCATAAATATTTACAAGGGTTTTATCCCCTTCATAAGCTCATCCCTTTATTATTAAGAACTAGTAGCCCAGTACACAAAATTCGTGTACATTAAAAGGGAATTAATTGCCTTAACTGGTTTGGCTCAATGGATAGAGCATCGGCCTGTGGACTCAAGGGTCCCAGGTTCGATTCTGGTCTCGGGCACATCCCCAGTGGGGAGTGTGCAGGAGGTGGCTAATCAATGTTTCTCTCTCATCGATCTTTCTAACTCTCTATCCCTCTCCCTTCCTCTCTATAAAAAATCAATAAAATATAATTAAAGGGAATTAATTAGCAGAGATATTTTAATATTGCTATTTGCTCTTTCTCTATAAAGAAGTGTGAGAATTGAAAGGAAATTAGTAAAATGTATATGAAAATCATATATAAATTTATTAATAAATAAACAGTAACAAAAGGATATAACAACAACAGCCGAAACCAGTTTGGCTCAGTGTATAGAGCGTCGGCCTGCGGACTGAGGGGTCCCGGGTTCGATTCCGGTCAAGGGCATGTACCTGGGTTGTGGGCACATCCCCAGTGAGAGATGTGCAGGAGGCGGCTGATCCATGTTTCTCTCTCATCGATGTTTCTAACTCTCTATCTCTCTCCCTTCCTCTCTGTAAAAAATCAACAAAATATATATATTTTTTAAAAAGGATATAACAACAGAGGCATGATATAAAAACAACAAAAACATGACATGAAAACAACAAAAACATGATATAAAAACAACAGTGATGCAAACAATGACTGATAAAGTGATTAAACTTATTCTAGTATCTGCCTGTACACCACATTAAGAGTGAACACACTTTCAGAGTGCTTGACAAATTTCTCTGTGATGAAGTATTTAGAACTTTAACTGTAACATCACATGCTCTTCAAACTCCAGAGAAAGCAACATATAACTGACCATGTGCAAAAACGGGTTCAGGGAGGAACATGCCTACTCTGTCTAGAGTTTGTCCTTGTGATTTATTAATAGTCATCACAAATGCTGGCATCACAGAAACCGTCGTCAAATCAATTTAAAAGGGAGGCCAGTGTCAGATGGAGACAAATTAATTCTTGGAATCAGAACAGCCTCTCCCTCTTCAGATCCTGTTAATACTTCAGCTTCCATAATGTTAGGTCGTAATCTTTTGATAATAAATCTGGTACCATTACAAACACCCCATTTACTATTGAGATTTCTCAATAGCATGATGATTGCACCCACTTTCAATTTTAATTTATATCACGGTATTCCCGAAAGAGTAATATTATTCAGAAATTCAATGGGGAAATTTTCCTTTGTTTCTTTGTTATGAGGTGGGGCCACAGCATTAGTAACAAAGAAACAGAATTAAAACTTTATTGTGGGGAGCCGCTACAGTGTTTTGGACAAGTTCAAGCCTTGGACTGATGAGAGGGCACAGTCCTATCATTGCCATGTGCAAGTGCCAGCTTGGAGGACAGGGCCCTCCCAGCACAATTATAGCCAACAGCTGTTGTTGTAAGCTTGAACCTATGGTCCGAACACATGGCCCCACGTGTCTGAGTGATGTGGGCTTGAGAGTTCAGGTGCATGTAGTTGAGTAGGATCGAAACCTGTAGCGGTCAAGTGGAATGAGAAGTTAACTAGAAGAGGACGTTCTGCCAGGAAAAGGCAGTGTCATATGGATAGGAACTGATGTTTACCACCTTGTACAATTTCAGCACTGGACACTGGAGAATAAATGTGGGGCTTTTTTTTTTTTCCACTCTCTGCTTACCTGTTGTACCTGGAACTTGCAGTGATGGCTTGGAAAACACTCCAGGGAGAACTACTGCCAATGGACATACCTCTGGTCTCGCTATGAATCTACTTATATAAAAGCCATGGGTGGTGTTCCTCACATAAAGAGGAACAGCAACAGAGCTGAAGGAAGTCAGTCTTACAGGGGTTGTCTTGGCAACAGCTGCGCCCTCCCAGAAGCTGTTTCCCAGAGCTGTTTCCTCTAAGGGCAGAGTTTGAGGCAGGAACTGGCCCTGGGAGCCTGGAGGCAGATCTTTCTAAAGTGTGCGGCGCCAGGACAAGGTGAATCTGTGTGGGGCTGCTGAAAGGCTTAGAAAAGACAGACAAGAGAATGAAATCTGGGTCTGGGTGGGACGCTGCTTCTCTGAGAGACAGTGACACGCCCACAGACATGCCTTTACTTTATAGCAGATGTTATGATGCTGTTTCTTTGTTACTAATGTTGTGGCCCCAACCCATAAAAAGGAAACAAAGGAAAACTTCCCCATCCAATTTCTGAATAGTATTACTCCTTCGGGAATACCGTGATATAAATTAAAATTGAAAGTGGGTGCAATCATCATGCTATTGAGAAATCTCAATAGTAAATGTGTTTGTAATGGTACCAGATTTATTATCAAAAGATTACGAACTAGGAAGATGGCGGCATAGGTAAAACACCAGAGACTGCCGCCGTGGACAACCACTTCAAAAATACAACTAAAAGTCGGAGCGGACATCAACCAGAACCACGGGAAGGCTGGCTGAGGAAAGTCTCTTCAACTAGAAGCAAGAACAACAGCATTCCTACGCTCAGCGGAGGCGCAGTGTGGAAAATTTAAAGGTACGGCGGTGCGGTGGTGAGGGTGCGCGCGCAAAGCGGGCTGGCGTCTGAGGGCGCGATTGTCGTTTTCAATTAGGAGCGAATCTCAGACTCTGGGCTACAGATCCGGGCGAGTCTCTAGGGACCCAGACTCAAACGGGAGAAGCGGGACTGTCTGGCTACGGCCCCTCCGAGGTTTGCAGCGATTGCTGGGACAGAGAGGCAGAGCCCCTGGGGACGGACTGAGAGCGGCCATAGCTGCTCCCTCCGCCCCCCCCCCTCCGCCCTGTTGAGCCCGCCCCGCCCAAACTCTGCGCACAGCCATTTGCCGAGCCTCAGGCAAAGGCTGGACTAGCACCTCCCCTGAGGACTGAAGTTTTCCCACAGCTGATTCCTACAGCCAGTCGGCCTGATGGTCAAATCCCTCTAGTGTTAACTACAACAATTAAGGCTTCGCTAGAACAAGACTGCGCACAGAGACCACAAGGGGGTGCACCAAGAAAGCATAAAAGATGCGGAGACAAAAAAATATGACAGAAATGGAGGATATGGAGCTAAGAATCGCAATTTTGAGGGCTTGCCATAAATTTGTGCAGAGCCTCACGAAAACTAATGAGACCCTCGATGTTACGATAAAGAAATTAGAAAGTAAGCATACACGGACTGAAATAAAGAATATTATACCCAATAGCAGACCAGAGGAGTGCAAGAATCAAACCAAAGATTCGACAAAAAACACCCAATTGGAAAAGCATAATGAAAAAAGAATCCAAAAGTGTGAAGACAGCGTAAGGAGCCTCTGGGACAGCTTTAAGCGGACTAATATCAGAGTCATTGGAGTCCCAGAAGATGAGAGACAGCAAGATATTGAAAACCTATTTCAAGAAATAATGGCAGAAAACTTCCCCCACCTAGTGAAAGAAATGGACTTACAGGTCCAAGAAGCGAAGAGAACCCCAAACAAAAGGAATCCAAAGAGGACCACACCAAGACACATCATCATTAAAATGCCAAGAGCAAAAGACAAAGAGAAAATCTTAAAAGCAGCAAGAGAAAGAGGCTCAATTACCTACAAGGGAATACCCATACGACTGTCAGCTGATTTCTCAACAGAAACTTTGCAGGCCAGAAGGGAATGGCAAGAAATATTCAAAGTGCTGAATACCAAGAACCTACAACCAAGATTACTTTATCCAGCAAAGCTATCATTCAGAAGTGAAGGCCAGATAAAGAGCTTCACAGATAAGGAAAAACTAAAGGAGTTCATCACCGCCAAACCAGTATTATATGAAATGCTGAAAGGTATCCTTTAAGAAGAGGAAGAAGAAAAAGGTAAAGATACAAATTATGAACAACAAATATGCATCTATCAACAAATGAATCTAAGAATCAAGTGAATAAATAACCTGATGTACAGAATGAACTGGTGACTATAATGAATCAGGGACATAGAAAGGGAATGGACTGACTATTCTTGGGGGGGAAAGGGGAATGGGAGATTCGGGAAGAGACTGGACAAAAATCATGCACCTATGGATGAACTCAGTGGGTGGGGAGTGAGGGTGGAGGGTGGGGTGGGAGCTGGAAGGAGGGGAGTTATGGGGGGAAAAAAGAGGAACAAATGTAATAATCTGAACAATAAAGATTTAAAAAAAAAAAAAGAATCAAAAATAAATAAATAAATAAATAAATAAATAAAAAACAAAAGATTACGAACTAACATGATCAAAGCTGAAGTATTTTTTAAAAATATTTTTTATTTATTTTTTACAGAGAAGAAGGGAGAGGGATGGAGAGTTAGAAACATCGATGAGAGAGAAACATCGATCAGCTGCCTCCTGCACGTCCCCTACTGGGGATGTGCCCGCAACCAAGGTATGTGCCCTTGACCAGAATCGAACCTGGGACCCTTCAATCCGCAGGCTGATGCTCTATCCACTGAGCCAAACCGGTTAGGGCAAAGCTGAAGTATTAACAGGATCTGAAGAGGGAGAGGCTGTTCTGATTCCAAGAATTAATTTGTCCCCATCTGACACTGGCCTCCCATTTAAGTTGATTTGACGACAGTTTCCCGTGATGCCAGCATTTGTGATGACTATTAATAAACCACAAGGACAAACTCTAGACAGAGTAGGCATGTTCCTACCTGAACCCGTTTTTGCACATGGTCAGTTATATGTTGCTTTCTCTGGAGTTTGAAGAGCATGTGATGTTATAGTTAAAGTTCTAAGTACTTCATCACAAGGGAAATTAGCCAAGCACTCTGAAAGTGTTTTCACTCTTAATGTGGTATAAAGGGAGATACTAGAATAAGTTTAATCACTTTATCAGTCATTGTTTGCATCACTGTTGTTTTTATATCATGTTTTTGTTGTTTTCCTGTCATGTTTTTGTCGTTTTTATATCATGCCTCTGTTGTTATATCCTTTTGTTAGTGTTTTTTTATTAATAAATTTATGATTTTCATATACATTTTACTAATTTCCTTTCATCTCTCACATGTCTATTATAGAGAAAGTGCAAATAGCAATATTAAAATATCTCTGCTTATTAATTCCCTTTAAAAAAGTATATTTTATTGATTTTTTACAGAGAGGAAGGGAGAGGGAAAGAGAGTTAGAAACATCGATCAGCTGCCTCCTGCACGTCCCCTACTGGGGATGTGCCCGCAACCAAGGTATGTGCCCTTGACCAGAATCAAACCTGGGACCCTTGAGTCCACAGGCCGATGCTCTATCCACTGAGCCAAACCGGTTAGGGCAAAGCTGAAGTATTAACAGGATCTGAAGAGGGAGAGGCTGTTCTGATTCCAAGAATTAATTTGTCCCCATCTGACACTAGCCTCCCATTTAAGTTGATTTGACGATGGTTTCCGTGATGCCAGCATTTGTGATGACTATTAATAAATCACAAGGACAAACTCTAGACAGAGTAGGCATGTTCCTACCTGAACCCGTTTTTGCACATGGTCAGTTATATGTTGCTTTCTCTGGAGTTTGAAGAGCATGTGATGTTACAGTTAAAGTTCTAAATACTTCATCACAGAGAAATTAGTCAAGCACTCTGAAAGTGTTTTCACTCTTCATGTGGTGAAAAATGCCCACTCACACACCCTTCATGGTGGGAGTCCCCACTGGGTGCCTGGCCAGTCTGGATGAGGGGCTGAGGGCTGTACAGGGAGATATTAGAATAAGTTTAATCACTTTATCAGTCATTGTTTGCATCACTGTTGTTTTTATATCATGTTTTTGTTGTTTTCATGTCATGTTTTTGTTGTTTTTATATCATGCCTCTGTTGTTATATCCTTTTGTTAGTGTTTATTTTATTAATAAATTTATATATGATTTTCATATACATTTTACTAATTTCCTTTCATCTCTCACATGTCTATTATAGAGAAAGGGCAAATAGGAATATTAAAATATCTCTGCTTATTAATTCCCTTTTAAAAAGTATATTTTATTGATTTTTTACAGAGAGGAAGGGAGAGGGAAAGAGAGTTAGAAACATCGATGAGAGAGAAACATTGATCAGCTGCCTCCTGCACACTCCCCACTGGGGATGTGTGTGCAACCAATGTACATGACCTGGACTGGAATCAAACCATGGACCCTTGAGTCCACAGGCCGATGATCTATCCACTGAGTCAAACCGGTTAGGGCAATTAATTCCCTTTTAATGCACATGAATTTCATGCATTGGGCTACTAGTATACAATATAACTTTGCATCCCAAATAATAAAATGTTTCAACTAAAAGCTGCCACATTCTCTGGATTTCCTCTAGAAAGAATGACCAACATTAGGCTACATCAGCCGTGGGCCAACTACGGCCCGTGGGCCGGATCCGGCCGGTTTGAAATGAATAAAACTAAAAAAAAAAAAAAAAAAGACCGTACCCTTTTATGTAATGATGTTTACTTTGAATTTATATTAGTTCACACAAACACTCCATCCATGCTTTTGTTCCGGCCCTCCGGTCCAGTCTAAGAACCCATTATCGCCCTCGAGTCAAAAAGTTTGCCCACCTCTGGGCTACATTCAAGATAGTGATAATAGATTCTCTCACATGATTGATGTTTATCTCTCTTCCTCTCCCAAATCTCTCTATCTATCTATCTATCTATATATATATATACTAAATTTGTGCACTCGGGGGGTGGGGGGGTTCCTCAGCCGGGCCTGTGCCCTCTTGCTGTCTGGGACCCCTCAGGGCATGACCACCTGCTGGCTTAGGCCTACACCTCCTGGGAATGGGCCTAAGCTGGCAATCAGACATCCCTCTGGCAGCCCAGCAGCCCTTGGGGGATGTCCACTTGCCAGTGGGGAGAAGACCTGAGCTACAGTCGGACATCCTTAGCACTGCTGAGAAGGAAGGAGAGGCTTCCACCACCACTGTTGTACTGGCAGCCATCAGCCTGGCTTGTGGCTGAGTAGAGCTCCTCCACGTGGGAGCTCATTGTCCACCAGAGGGCAGCTCCTGCATTGAGCGTCTGCCCCCTGGTGGTCAGTGTGTGTCATTGTGACCAGTCATTCCCAGTCTTTCAGCTGTTAGGGTCAGTTTCCATATTACCCTTTTACTATATAGGATAGAGGCCTGGTCCATGGGTGGGGGCCGGCTGGTTTGACCTGAAGGGTGTCCTGGATCATGGTGGGGGTCCCGCTTCGTTGCCTGGCAAGCTTGGGTGAGGGACTGATGGATGTTTACAGCTGGTCACACACCCTTCAGGGTGAGAGTCCCCACTGGGGTGCATGGCCAGCCTGGAAGAGGGGCTGAGGGCTGTTTTCAGGCTGGCCAAGCTGGCAACTGAAGCTCCCAGCCTCTCCTTTTTTTTTTATTCTGGGATTTATTTCCCTTCTATAATTGAAACTTCGTTGCTGCTCCAGCTCCGACGCCACAGCCTGCTGAAAGCAGGTATCTGGGGTTTGCTTGGCTTCTATAATTGCAACTTTGTTGCTTAGAGTGGAGCTCAGAGCCCAGCTGCAGCAGGAAGGAAGCTTGGCTTCTTCCATCACTGGAGCAAGAAAGACTCCTGCTCACTTCATCTGCATGGCTGCCGGCCGCCATCTTGGTTGGGTTAATTTGCATATTCTGATTAGCTAATGGGAAGCGTAGCGGAGGTATGGTCAATTACCATGTGTGTCTATTATTAGATTAGATACACCCACACACACATATACTAGGGGCCGGTGCAGGAAATTCGTGCACGGGGGCGGGGGGTGTCCCTCAGCCCAGCCTGCCTCCTCTCACATACTGGGAGCCCTCAGGGGATGTCATACTGAGGGCTTAGGCCCACTCCTTGCTCCCCTTGGGGAATGGGCCTAAGCTGCAGTCTGGCCTCCCTTTGTGGGAGGCGACTCTGCTGATCAGGGGAAGGCACCAGCCCCATCACCCCGTTGCTACAGCCACCAAGGTGTTTTCATCAACACGAACTCCAGTCCCTTCACCATGAAAAAATGACAATATTCTTAAGCATTTTCCAGATGTGTCTTTCATAGGATATGACATTTATTTTTTTTATCTTCACCTGAGAATATGTTTCCATTGATTTTTAGAGAATATGGAAGACAAAGGGAGACAGAGAAACATCAAAGTGAGAGGAACACTTTGATTGGTTGCCTCCTGCATGAGCGCTGACCTGGGCCCCAACCAGGGAAGAGCCTGCAATCTAGGTACATGCCTTTGGTCAGAACTGAACCCAGACCCTGTGGTAGGCAGGCCGAGGCATTATCTACCGAGTCAAACCAGCTAGGGCAGGAAATGATATTTCTTAGCCCCTCCAACAGCAGACCTTCGTTTTTTTCTCCAGGAGTGAGGTGGAAAAACCCTACATCACATTCTTGAATTATTATTACCCAAGTTACTAAGAATATTATCAGTCACATACAGGGAGCTTAGCCAATGAGCGGTCAGAAAAGGCGTTTCCTCTGTAGTTCACACCAATCCTGGCTAAGCCCCTGCCCAGGCCTAAGGCCTCAGGCCAGGTGTTAGGCCTGGGCAGGGAATCCCAAGCCCAATGTGATTGCCAGCTCTGCCCCTGGCCAGGCCCCAAGCTTCTGCCAGAGGCCATCACCAGCTCCGCCTCCACAGTCCCCAATCTTCACCCTGGATCCCACGGGTGCATCGGGCACTGCCCGCCCCACTTGTAGTATGCAAATTTAGCAGCCATCTTCCTCGGGTTAATTTGCATACTCTTCTGATTGGTGGGCATAGCAAAGGTACAGTCAATTAGCATCTTTGTCGTTTATTAGTGTAGATACACACACACAGATACATATACACGTGAGAATAAAACCTGTTTAACATGGGTAAATTCCATCCCAATAAAGCACTTAATGAGGTAACACTGAGAAATTCTTAAGGTTTCCAATTAAAATCAGGACAAGAAATATTCCAATTATCAAGTACAAAGATGCCAATTTATGGTCTTCCAAAAACTTCATGTTCATATTAAAAACTATAGGTGTCAGCATGACAACCCAAATGGTGGGCTAGCTACGTCATGAAAATAAAGCAAAATATTCACCAAATTCTGATGTCAGTCCTTGCATTATAAATTCCAAACTATTGAGTGGAAGCTACAAGGGCTAGAAAGGCTGATGTGGGACAGGAAGAGCTCTACATGCCATGGTAACAGCATTCCAAAAAGAATGGCAGCCTAGAAGACAAAGTGAAAACCCAGAGAGGAAGAGGAAACAGGAAAGAAATAGAATTAATTTTTCTGAGTTCAGCTAGCAGTACAGACTGGGAAAGGTGTCCTCTCTAGACATGTAGAGATCTTGCCAATTCGGAATCCTGGGTACAACAATGTCACTGCTATTGCAATATTCCTCTTAATTATGGACAATCTATTACACAGACAGTACTGTCCTGAATTTAGTTCCAGTCCCATAAATGTTACAAGCTCACATGCCCTCAAAAAGTTTTCAGTTGATTACACTGGCACAGAAAACGAAGTAACTTTGATGATATCATTTATAAACCTAGAGAAGTATTGTAAAAGATTCTTTGAATAGTGTTATCCTATATTATGAAAGGCTAATATGCAAATTGTCCCCTCAGGAGATCCACTGGGAGACCAGCAGATCGCTTGCTATGACCTGCGCTTACTACAAGGGGGTAGCACGGAACATGCCAGGCGACCAGTGGCAGTGGCAGCAGGTCGGGAGGGAAGGAAGAGCTGAGGAGATGGAGAGGCGGGGGAACCTGATCGGCCCTGATCATCTGCCAGGCATAAAGACCCTACCTGTGCAAGTGCACTGGGCCTCTAGTTCTCTAAAAGAAAAAAAATAGTGCGCCTTACAATGTATCCAATATTCCATGGGAAAGTATACACAAGTGAAGTCCATATAATATTCAACAGCTGGCAGATCTTTAAGGCTGAAACAATCAACCCCATGATTTCACACACAAACACTAGGAATAAAACGTAACAGCATCAAGTGATATGGGGGTAGAATCACATTACTTCCATTTCAAAATACTCCAATTGATTTCAATATAAAATAGGCAACACTCTAAGAAACTGTACATATGGAAACATCACTTCTTTTGATATGGTCATACATACAAAATATTAGCAAACTACATTGAAAGTTTGGAGGACACTATGTAATAAACATTCTGATTTAGGGCAATACCTGAAAGGCATTATGGCGACCTATCTAGTGTGAATTCAGTGATACTTTAAAATTCATAATCAATTACATATTTCGATCAAGTTTTTACATCTTTAGTCACTTTAAGGCACAAATTCCTTGGAAATTTGTAAACTGTACAGTTTGAACAAAAGTCCTCCCTCCTATATCATGAATGTAGAATTACACAATTACAATCCCTAATATTGAGTGAGACTGTAGGTCCAACTATATGATTTCCCAGATTCTTCAGATTTAAAACTTTAGGACATTGTTTACTGTCAGGGCCAGCCTGACAGGTTGAGCCAGGATGAGACAGGGAGGTGGGAATTGAGAAAAGAAAGAAAGACAGGAAAGGGGGGTCGGGAGGACTATAGCTCTCGAGGAACTGAAGCAACTTTATTAGCCACACAATCCCATTTATACACAACACACTGAACAGGAGGTCTGTCAAGAGGAATGTATTCTTTGTTCCTCTTAATCTCTAAGGGAGGGACAGAATAGAAGGACAAGTTCTCAGTACAGCATATCTCAGTAAATAGTAACAGACTTCTTGGTAAGCCATGAAAGGCTGTTCTCATTCTACAAAGGTTGCTCTTATTCTACTGATAATTGCCATCCAAACAAGTCTGGGGAAACTGTGTAGGTAAGGGTCCCAGCCTTGCTAGCCCCTTCAGGTGCAAGGACCTTGCCAGCTTACATCTGGCCCCCAACAGTTTACATTTGTATTGTTTCTGCCCAGTATGAGTTCAAGTAAGGTTTGCATTCTGAGTAAGCTTTGTCACATTCTTTATATCTGCTGGGTTTCTATCCAGTAATAATTATGAGATGTAGTATTACATATACATGAAGATAAACACTTTGACATATGCCTCAAATTTTTCAGGAACTAATTTTATCATTCTCAATGAAGCTTCAACCATGGTTCAATCTTTGGCCAAATACTTTATATTATTGCTCTTTCTCTTTAGAATGATGCCTAAGATGTTACGTTTAACCACAGGTTAAGGGTTTTCTCACAATTTTTTTCACAGCCTAAGACTTTCATCCACTAAATAATCTCTGATGTTCAGTAAATTCTGAGCTTTGGGTAAAGGCTCCAACCCATTCTCTACATTTGTAAGGTATCTTTTTGTTATGAAGTCTCCAAGTACAGTAATATCCGAATGGCTATTAAAGGCTTTTTACATTTTTCACATTCATAAGGATTCCTTCCAGTATGAATTCGGTGATGTTCAGTAAGTTCTCACAGCTGGTCAAGGACTTATAACCCTCCTCACATCTGTAAGACTTCTATGAAGTTTGAACTCTCTGCTGTAGTGTAAGGCATGAACATTGATAAATGGCTGTTACATTCTTTACATTTGTAATGTTTCTCTCCATTATGAATTTTCCGATGTCCATTCAGGTTTGATGCGTCAAGGAATCCTTTACCACATTCTCTACACTTATAAGGCCTATCTTAAGTATGAACACTTAGATGATTAGTAAGACTTGCGTAGCTGATAAAGGATGTGCCACTTTCTCTACATTTATAAGGGTTCTCTCCAGAATGAACTCTCTGATGTCTATTAAGAGAGGAGGAATGACTAAAGGCTTTGCCACATTCTCTACATTTATAAGGTTTCTCCCCTGTATGAATTCTCTGATGTATATTAAGGTAGGAGTAATCGCTAAAAGCTTTGCCACATTCTCCACATATATAAGGCTTCTCTCCAGTATGAACTCTCTGATGCCTAGTAAGGTGTGAGAACCGTCTAAAGGTTTTGCCACATTCTCTACATTTGTAATGTTTCTCTCCATTATGAATTTGATGATGTTCATTCAGGCTTGAGGTGTGCGAAAATCCTCTACCACATTCTCTACATTTATAAGACTTCTCTCCTCTGTGAACTCTCTGATGTGAAGCAAGGTGTGAGGAGCTGACAAAGGATTTGCCACATTCTCTACATTTATAAGGCTTCTCTCCAGAATGAACTCTCTGATGTATAGTAAGGACTGAGGAGCTGACAAAGGATTTGCCACACTCTATACATTTATAAGGTTTCTCTCCCGTGTGACCTCTCTGATGACAAGTAAGTGATGAAGAATGGCTAAAGGTTTTGCCACATTCATTACATTTATAAGGTTTCTCTCCTGTATGAACTCTCTGATGTGAATTAAGAGAGGAAAAATCGCTAAAACCTTTGCCACATTCTCTACATTTGTAAGGCTTCTCTCCCGTGTGACCTCTCTGATGGTAAGTAAGGGATGAAGACTGGCTAAAGGTTTTGCCACATTCTCCACATTTATAAGGTTTCTCTCCTGTATGAACTCTCTGATGTGTATTAAGACAGTAAAAATCGCTAAAAGCTTTGCCACATTCTCCACATTTGTAAGGCTTCTCTCCAGTATGAACTCTCTGATGCGTAGTAAAGTGTGACAACCATCTAAAGGCCTTGCCACATTCTCTACAATTGTAACATTTCTCTCCATTATGCATTTGACAATGTCGATTCAGGTTTGAGGCGTGAAGGAATTCTTTATCACATTCTCTACATTTATAAGATTTTTTTCCACTATGGATTTTTTTCACGTTATTTGTCTTGAATATTTGACTGGAAATTATACCACGAGGATTCCATTTGTCAGCTTTCTCCCCAGGATGAATATTCTCTTGTTCAGTGTAATTTGAAGACGGTTGAAAAGACTGGACACATTTATTGCCTTTGTGTGTCATCTCCACAATAGGAATCACCTCACGTATTTTGTGATTGCACCTTGGGTCACAGACTCTTCCACTTTTATAATGCTCCTCTGCAAACTCGCTTCTCCAATGATTAAGATATAAGTCTTGCTTAAATTTTTTTTGATTTTCATTCCATTGATCACAACTGTCTCCATTATGTGAACTCTGGAAGTAATGGGACATGGAAAGAACTTTACTGACAGAATTTCATTAAACATGTACACTTGTTCCATAAGAACCATTTTGTGATACTCATTAAACCAAGATGGTTTTACACAAAAGCTCTCCTAATTTATTAAAATTATAGACAAAATTAAATACAAAATAATCATTGTCAGAGGAAAAAGAATGAATCCTTGTTTAAAAGACTGCCAGCCCTAACCTGTTTGGCTCAGTGGATAGAGTGTTGGCCTGCAGATTGAAGGGTCCCAGGTTCAATTCTGTTCAAGGGAATGTACCTTGCTTTTGGGCACATCCTCAGGAGGGGTTGTGCAGGAGGCAGCTGATAGATGTTTCCTTCTCATTAATGTTTCTAACTCTCTATCCCTCTCCCTTCCTCTCTGTAAAAAAATCAGTAAAATATATTAACAACAAGCAAAAAAAGATTGCCAAATGCTGAGCCAGCATGGTTCAATGGTTGAGTCTTGATTTTTGAACCAGAAGGTGGGTTCCATTCCCCATCAGGGCACAAGCCTCAAGTTCGGAATCACTTCCCAATGTGAGGAATGCAGGAGGCAGCCAGTCAATAATTCTCTCTCATCAAGGATATTTGCCTATCTCTCTTCATCTCCCTGCCTCTCTGAATCCAAAAAAATATATTTTGAATAAAAATAAATAATAAAAGCACTAGCTGGTTTGGTCAGTGGATAGAGCAGTGGCAAGCAGACTGAAGGGACCTGGGTTTGTTTCTAGTCAAGAGCACATTCACAGGTTGCGGGATCCATCCTCAGTGGGGGCATGTTGGAGGCATCCAGTCAATGATACGATCTTATCACTGATGTTTCTATCTCTCCCCCTTCATCTCTGAATTCAATAAAAATGTATTTAAAAGTGATAATGATAGTAATAATAATAATGATTGCCCAATTGAGCATATTTAAATTTTATAGGTATATTTCAAATCTCTACATTTTAGAAATTATTGCATGAAAGTTTAATCCCACCCTACATTTTACAAAATTCAAATGATTATTTATACTACACAATATGTGAACTCCTACTTTATCCAGATTTCCTTTCAAGAACGCATAATATTAAAAGCTGTTTTCAACCTGCACGTGCAGAAACACACTGATCTGCCAATGGAACTGACTTTAATGAGGAAGGTTTCCCAAATGCATAATACACTTCACCTCTTTAGGTAACAACAATTTTATTATGAGAACGGTTCCAGATTAGTTCTGTTCATACTAATAACCTCTGTTCTCATCACACTCTTCCTCAAATACTGAGACTTTCATTAAGTGTACACTATCAAAGGGACACCTTTTATATCTTACCAGTATCAATTCAGAGAATAAATCTTGTATTCTGGTCTTGGGCATAAAGGCCTGGTCATCTTCAGATGACATAGCTGAAAAAAAACAAATTTTCAGTTTTGACAATCAGGTGGTGAGAGCACTTTGAAGTTACCAGCAACTATAGACCAAATGACAGTTTTGAGTACTCCAAGAGGTAGTGAAGGATTCAAGGAAAGCTCTAGATAGGTAAAGTGAGGAAAACTCATATCAAAGAGGGACAAAGAGTTGCTTACATTTGCCGATGAAAACTGCTCAAACCCTTTGGCACATGATGGCCATATTATAAAAACACTCCCAATTCCCAGTTTCTTCGCTGGAGAGACAGAGATGAGGAAAGTACATGTTCCATGATCTGCTTGTTTTGAAGCATCTTGAATAACAAGTTTCAGTTGTGCATGACACAGAGTGCAAACACAATGGCGGTACACAGTGAGTGCCCTGTTGTGGCTGCTTGTCACACAATGGGAAATTGTTCGAGCACCACACAGAGTGTGATACTGAAGATATATATCAAGCCTGAAAGATACAGCGGGTCTGAGAAAGAAACAGAGAACATTTCCAACTGGGAAATTAAAGTGACAGCCGAACCAGGAATAGAGATCCAGAAAATAGTGTTGACCAAAAGTAGAATTTGTTCCACAGATGGTTATCAGTGTCCTATAGAAAGCATGTTCAAAAGCCTGCTACTTTACCATTCAGGAATCTCAACGAAAGATACTGAGTCATGAAAAAAAACAGAAAAAGTGTACCATCAGGAAAACAAAATAAATGTAATCAAACTGGCACTACATTAATGGAAATATGTTAATTACCACAAAAAAGAATGGAAAATCTTGAAGCCAAAAAGGAGAAAAAAGAAAACTATACAAAATCACCAAAATATTATGTAACCAAAATAAAAATATAATATAATGCGAAAGTACTTTTTTTAAAAAATATATTTTATTGATTTTTTTACAGAGAGGAAGGGAGAGGGATAGAGAGTTAGAAACATCAATGAGAAACATCGATCAGCTGCCTCCTGCACACTCCCCACTGGGTATGTGCCCGCAACCAAGGTACATACCCTTGACCGGAATCGAACCTGGGACCCTTGAGTCTACGGGCCGACGCTCTATCCACTGAGCCAAACCGGTCAGGGCGCGAAAGTACTTTATAAATACCACACGGAAGGGGGATATTGAACTACATAATACCAAAATTAAAAAATACATGTGCTGGCTTCGGTGGCACATATACTAAAATTGGTACGATACAGAGAAGACTAGCTTGGCCCCTGCGCAAGAGTGACACACAAATTAGTGAAGCGTTCCACATTTAAAATAAAATACACTAGAATCATGAAAGACACAATCAACTCAAAACATCAAAGAATTTGCCTGGAAGTGGTGGCTCAGAGATTGTCTCTACCTATGAACTACAAAGTCACGGTTTGGTTCCACATTAGGGCACAGGCCTGAGTTGAAGGCTCAATCCCCGATCATACAGTAAACAGCCCATCGATGATTCTCTCTCTTCACTGATGTTTCTATCTCTCTCTCCCTCGCCTTTCCTCTCTGAAATCAATAAACATACATTTAAAATACAGTAATTAAATAATCAAAGAATTTGTACATAAATCATTACAATTTTAATTCATTAACATTTTGATTCAGAGAAGCCAACAAACACGTGGAAATGTGAACAGAATTTAAGGAACTCCTAAGATACTAACAAATCGGCTACCAAGGGGACCCCATAGAGACAGAATAGTGAAAAGCAGTAGGTAACTTATATAAAAAATTAATTGTTTAAGATCCTGACAATTGGAGGAAGCAACATACAAATGCAAGCAGCTCACGAATTCTAAGGAGAATGAATATAAACATGAGAACAGATAAAAAACAATGAAAATATCATGTGTCCCAGAATACTATCTAAAGACATATAAAAAATAATTCCTCATGGAAAGAATAGCTCCTCTAAGATCATTAGGGGTTTTCTAAGGAGAAAAATACTGCGGAGAAGATGGCATGAAATAAAACATGGAATTGATAAATGAACAAAAGCACCCAACAACGAACGACCTGATCGGTTTGGCTCAGTGGATAGAGCGTCAGCCTGGGGACTGAAGGATCCCAGGTTTGATTCCAGTCAAGGGCATGTACCTTGGTTGTGGGTGCATCCCCAGTAGTTGGTGTGCAGGAGGCAGCTAATGGATGTTTCTCTCTCATTGATGTTTCTGACTCTCTGTCCCTCTCCCTTCCTCTCTGTAAAAAATCAATAAAATATATATTTTTTAAAAAACCACCCAATAAGAATTTTGACAAAACCGATGATAAACAATGGAGAGGAAACAACTTTTTAAAAGTAAAAATCAATAAAATATATTTTTAAAAAAATGCTGACACGCCAAGCTCAAAAGGTTCGCCACCACTGATCTACACAAAAGCCTACAAGGAGGCTGTTTATTCATAATTTAGTAAAATTGGAAGCAATGAAGAGGACTGGCAACAAGGGAATGGATAAATACAGTTCAGGACATACAATGATGTCTTATTCACTACTATCCTATCTAATAAAGAGGGAATGTGCTAATTGACCCTCATGCTGTCCCAAACATGATGGTGCCCACAGCCAATAAGGAGGGAATAAGCTAATTGAGTGCCATGCCCTCAAAGATGGTGGTGCCCACATCCACAAGATGGCCAGCAGGGGAGGGCAGTTAGGGGCAACCTGGCTAACAGGGGAGGGTAGTTGGGGTTGACCAGGCCTGCAGGGGATAGCAGTTGGGGGAGGACCAGGACTGCAAGGGAGGGCAGTTGGGGGGGACCAGGCCTTGAGGGGAGGGTAGTTAGGGGTGACCAGCCTGGCAGGGGAGGGTAGTTGGGGGTGATCAGGTCAGCAGGGGAAGGCTGTTAGGGGCAACCAAGCCATCAGGGGAGGGCAGTCAGGGGCCACCAGGCCATGAGAAGAGGGGAGCAGGGGTCGACTCGGCCATTAAGGGAGGACAGTTGAGAGCAAATGAGCCGGCAGGGGAGGGCAGTTGGGGGCGACTGTATGGCAGGGGAGCAGTTAGGCATCGATCAGGCTGGCAGGGGAGTAGTTAGGGAATGATTAGGCTAGCTGGCAGGCAGAAGCGGTTAGGGGCAATCAGGCAGGCAGGCAGGCAGGCAGGCGACCGATTGGGAGCCAGCAGTCCGGGATTGTGAGAGGGATATCCACTGCCCATTTAGGCCTGATCCCTGTGGGATTGGAATTAAACAGGCAATCGAACAACCCTCAAGGGGTTCCAGATTGGAGAGGGTGCGGGCTGGGCTGAGTAACACCCACACCCTCGGTGCACGAATTTCATGCACCGGGCCTCTAGTAAGGAAATAATACATGAAGCCATTCAAAAATATGATAGAAGCCTAGATAAATAGAACTAAAATGAAAGAATCCAATCTGCCTGCACAGGTAGCCCAGTTGCTTAGAGGATCGTACCGATATAACCAAGTTGTAGGTTTGATCTCTGGTCAGGGCACATACAAAAACATCAACTAATGCCCAGCTTAATTTCCTATCTCTCTCTAATTCTCCCTTCTTCTCTGAATTCAATAAAATCTTAGAAAATAAAAGACAGTGGATTATGAATTTTGATAAAACTTTCCCATTTCCAATCCAGGTTGTCCTCTGGTCAGAGACATGGCAGAATCTTAGAATATTCTAAAAAATGATTTCCTAAAATATCCTTTTCTGATAGTACCTTAATTAGTGTAGACAACATGTAAAGTGTGCAAATACTGAGTTCCTAATTCACATATATCACAAAGCTTTGCTTTTCTCTCCTACGGACCCCCAATTTGTTACTCTTTTAAAACATACAAAATTTTATTGCTTTCAGAGAAAAATGGAGAGGGAAAGAGAGATAGAAATATCAATGATGAGAGAGAATCATTGATTGGTTGCCTCCTGCACACACCCGACAGGACCCAGGCGTTGGTTGTTGACCAGAATCGAACCAGGGACCTTTCAGTCTGCAGGCCGGCCCTCAATCCACTGAGCCCAACCTGCTGGGGCTTAATTTGTTCCTTGAGAGCATGAATCTAACACAGAAAGCAGAAGCCCCTAGAGATCCTATCTAATAAAAGAGAAACATGCAAACTGACCATAACCCCAACACCCTTCCCATTGGCTAATCAGTATATCCTTACGCAAATTAACTGCCAACCAAGATGGCGGCCAGCAGCCAGGCACTGAAGCAAACAGGAGACTTGCTTGCTCCAGTGATGGAGGAAGTCAAGGTTCCCCACCTGCCGCTACCGGCCTCTGAGCTTGCACTCTAAGAAACAATGCTGCAAGTATAGAAGCTAAACAAACTCCAGAAATCTGCTTTCAGGCAGCAGGGCTTCAGCCAGCAGGACTGCAACAGTGTTTCAATTATAGAACCCAAACAAACCCAACCTGCTTTCAGCAGCCGAGGTCTGAGAGCTGCAGCCAAGGTCTGAGAGCTGCAGCCAAGCCTCAGCTTCAGTGACAGCCACAGAAGGTAAATAAATCCCAGAATAAAAGAAAAAAGAAAAAAAGGAGAGGTTGGGAGCTTCAGTCACCCGCCAGTCTGAAAACGGCCTTCAGCCCCTCACCCAGACTGGCCAGGCACCCCAGTGGGGGCCCCCTCCCTGAAGGGGGGTGTGACCAGCTGCAAACAGCCATCATCCCCTCATCCAGACTGGCCAGGCACCCCAGTGGGGACCCCCACCCTGAAGGGGGTGTGACCAGCTGCAAACAGCCATCATCCCCTCATCCAGACTGGCCAGGCACCCCAGTGGGGACCCCAGCCCTGAAGCAACAAGATTATGGCTAATTTGCATACTGAAGGTGGGAGGCAGTGGGAAAGGCTGTCTGCGATCCCGGCACCCGGATCTGTGACCCTGCCCGGCAGGGGGCAGCGCGGGAGGCTGTCTATGGTCCCGGGACCTGGATCCGTGACCCTTCCCGGCAGGGCAGCAGCTCGCACAGGGGCGGATCGGCCGGGATTGGGCAGGGCAGGACGCCTGGCTTCCGCCCAGCCCCAGTCACTCTGGGCAGGTGAGCAGTGCAGAGAGCCTCTGGACAGGGGAGGCAGGCTGGCGGAGGGCAGCCTATACTCCCCACATGGCGTTGGTGACAGCTCTGAGTACGCCAAGCGGAGCCTGCAGGCTGAGCTGAAGTAGCGCCTGCAGGCCATCAGCGCCCAGGAGTGGCTGCGCAAGATCCGCCTCCTGGCCCAGAAGGTGCAGGATCGCAGGGACAGCCACCATGGCGGGCCAGACTGACATCCTCCTGGCCGCTCCAGGGGCTTGCAGATCTGAAAAGCCAGAGGCATCTGGTGTGCACATCCCCCCTGGTGTGTGAACATCCCCAGCACACTGTCACCCTACCACGCCTGCAACAGTTGCAAACCAAGGCGTGCACAAGTTCCCCCCACCTCTTCACCGCACTTCCATCAACCCGGCATGCCTAACACCCCCACAGGATGTGCACATATCCCCTCTGATGCGCTCACGTCCTTTGGAGAGTGTCTGGGTGTTCTGGGTGCTGAGAGTGGGCGCCTGTGAGATGACAGTGAGAGGGCGGAGTGGTGATGCCCTGTTCCCACGGAGGCCAGTGCAACTACAAGATCACCTCTGGGGGATTAATGCAGGTGCTGAGGCAGGAGCACGTGCAGATAGACAAACCTGGTGGGCATGGGCGGCCCTTGCTGAGGTGCCTTTGGTCAGCGTTCAAGATCAAGAACCCAGAGGCGGAGAGGAATTCCGTCCTCTCAGTGAAACAGTGGGATAGTCAGGGCGACTGTAGAGGAGCAATGTGCACTTTGGGTGCCAGCACCCATGAGCGAAGGCTGCCCTGACTGAGCCTCGCTTGCTAGGGGCCTAGCTCACTCCTGCTGGGCAGCGGGTGACAGGACGTGTTTTTCCGAATTAATGAGAGAAAATGTTGATTCTCCTGCTGACCATGAAGGTGGAAATTGAAGTGGGGAGACATGTGGGGAGTGAGCGAGGTTCCCTGTGTGGGGGTTCCAAATCTACTGTAGGTTTATTTCACCACTGACTAGAGATATACAGGGTGTCCCCCCAAAATGTATACACACTTTGAATACCTACTAATTCCAATGGTTTTAAGCATAAGAAAGAAACAACAATGGAGCTGTTATCTGTTAAAAGTGTGGGCACAAACAGGTAGTTGGACATTCCCTGAGGGGTCTCACATTGGAGAGGGGGAAGGCCATACTGAGGGGCCCCTTCTCCCGTGCACCGGGCTACTAGTGTTAATATAATAAAGGAAAAAAATCCTGAGGGTTGAGAAGGAACTCGGGAAGGAAGTCATCCTCACCCACGGAGACCAGGTTGCTGTAGTTCTCCAACATCACATCCATGTACAATTTCCGCTGAGCTGGGTCCAGGCATTCCCATTCCTCCTGAGAGAAATTTATGGCCACATCCCTGAAGGACAACGGTTCCTGAAATAAAAGACAGTTAACAAGAGGTCACAAGAAGAGTTCATGTCACCCAACATGAAAACAGTGTTAGGAGAAGAGGTTTTGACCGTAGGGGGTATCCTGAACTATACAGTAAGATCACTTTGCCCCAGTAATATTCTCTGATATGTTTTCTAATACTGACACAGGAGGATGACAAACGTCCACAAATCCACAGTACAGATTTTCCTTTACAGGAAAATAAACTTCAAAATTAAGGCATGGACACAGGCTTATAGACTTCTGAAGGCTGCATTTACAGCGTTCAGGGTCAGTGATGTATATTTCTCAGCGGGAAAGGTCATGCTGGTTGGAAGTATATGGAGTTCTTCTCAAGTGTGAAGCAGACCACAAGGAAATGAACTTCTATAAAAATACAATCTCTGATCCAGGTTCTGAGATGGGCCCCGTGTTTCCACATGTGTAACAAGCTTACTTTTTACTTGTGATGCTAATGTTTCCACATCATGTGCCACACTTCTGAATACACAGAAAAAGAAAACACAAGGAAAAATTCATACAGAACTTTGAACTAAAAGGGTTTGTTAACGGAATCCAGTTTTCATGGAATAGGACACATAGGAACCACAATGCTATTTGGGAATTTATTATGAGTAATCTTAAAACAAGATTATTCTGCCTGGACCAGCAGGTGTGGCTCTTGTGTGCTGACCCATACAACAAGTGGTCACTCACGCCATTCATGGTCTAGACCAGGCGTGGGCAAACTTTTTGACTCGAGGGCCACAATAGGTTCTTAAACTGGACCGGAGGGCCGGAACAAAAGCATGGATGGAGTGTTTGTGTGAACTAATATAAATTCAAAGTAAACATCATTACATAAAAGGGTACGGTCTTTTTTTTTTTTTTTTTAGTTTTATTCATTTCAAATGGGCCGGATCCGGCCCACGGGCCGTAGTTTGCCCACGGCTGGTCTAGACACACGACCAGGTTGCAGTCAAAATCCCCAGTGTTGGGTGTACAGGAGGTAGCCGGTCAATGATTCTCTCTCATCACTGATGTTCCTCTCATTTCCTCTCTGAAATACATAAAAATATACTGGTACATGGAAAAAAAACACAAAGAGCCCTAACTGGTTTGGCTCAGTGGATAAAGCGTCAGCCTGTGGACTCAAGGGTCCCAGGTTCGATTCCAGTCAAGGGCATGTACCTTGGTTGGAGGCACATCCCCAGTGGGGGGTGTGCAGGAGGCAGCTGATCGATGTTTCTCTCTCATCGATGTTTCTAACTCTCTATCCCTCTCCCTTCTTCTCTGTAAAAAATCAATAAAATATATATTAAAAAAAACACACACACAAAGAAAACACAGCTAAAATAACGCTAACAGCTTAGGTACAGAGACACATTTTACCACTATGAAATCAAGATGGTTTAGTGACTGCATAAATCTCATGAATCTATTTGTATATGATCCCTTTTGTGTTTTATAAACACAATAAGGAGAAAAGATAAAAATAGAAAACAAGTTAGACTATTGTTTCCCTTTCTGTGGTTGTAAATCCTCCCATGAGAAGATATTTCCCACTGATTTTTCAAGAGTGGAAGGCAGGGAGGTAGAGGCGGGAAAAGAAGAGGGAGAGAGAGGAGAGAGAGAGAAATATGTGAAAGAGAGAGAAACATCACACCAGCCTAGGGGAACTCATTTTTCTTATTAGTACATTTCTTTCAAAATTTTTATGTTATCATTAGTGGAGAGCTATGTTGTAGAAATTTAATGAAACTGAACATACATTAACAATGTCATTCTTGAAAACTTTTAAGAAAATACAAAAAAATGATAGTGTAGGACACTGGTTCTCAACCTTGCTAATGCCGCGACCCTTTAATACAGTTCTGCATGTTGTGGTGACCCCCAAACATAAAATTATTTTTGTTGTTACTTCATAACTGTAATTTTGCTACTGTTATGAATTGTAATGTAAATATCTGATATGCAGGATGTATTTTCATTGTTACAAATTAAACATAATTAAAGCATAGTCATTAATCACAAAAACAATATGTACTTATATATGTGTTTTCCGACAGTCTTAGTGACCCCTGTGAAAGGGTCGTTCGGCCCCCAAACGGGCCGCGACCCACAGGTTAAGAACCACTGGTGTAGGGTATGTCTCTCATGTGAGTACAGAATCGAAGGGAAATGTAAAGAATCAAGGCCTGATTGTTTAAAGCTCCCATGAAAAAGCCAATGATCTAGAGGAAATAAAAGTAAGTCCTTCATTTTCCAAAGCAAACCCAAACTAACAAGAGGGACATTTCCAGATGTGAAGTGATGGTCTTTGTACAACTTCCATTAAATCGCTACTACAAAAAAAAAAAAAAAAAAAAATCACTACTACACCCTTGTTCCTGAGAAAAGGAGACTATTGTAACGTTTGACCGAAGAAAGGCACCAGAGTCCAAATTAAAAGCAGAGTGCACTGTTTATCCAAGAGGCAGATGCTCTCGGGTGAGGTCCCGAGGTCTGCGATCACAGGCCGGGGGAGTCACACACAATAGGGGGAGTGGGAAGATTATATGGGCAGGTTTGTTGTCGGTTGCCGGTCGCTACCAGAATGTTTGTAGCAGTTTGCAGTTAGGTTGGAAACGGGATGTTTGGTGGAGCTGGAAAGTCCCTTGCCAATGTCCAGTTTGTGTTTGCGGTTCCCTGGGCGCCCCGTATCCACCTGGACCTTACATTTCGACCTTTTAGTGATAATGGGTGCTGACCGCTCTGGCTGCTTCGGGCTTAGTTGGGATGTAGGCTTATGGGCCCTGGGTCGGAGGGTCCAGGGGGATGCGGGAGCAGGGATGTAGTAGCATCTGGTTAACTGCTACCTTTGTGATGCTTTTTGCCCAATTTTGAAGGAACTGTAAGAGATAAGAAGCAAATATTAATAATAGACAAATGATAACCAAGGGACCCAGGAAGGGTAGGAGCCAAGGCATCAGGGAATTCCAGACAGAGGTAGGAAGTTAAGCATTTGGTTATGCCCCCTCCCACAGGAGGTTGCAGTGTTCCCCCTGTGTGCTCATATTCATTCTAACCATCTGCCTTCCTCTGTGTGCTCCGCCAAATCTCCGCCCCCATGGCTCCCAGCAAGTTAAATTCACAGGTAGCTGGCCAGTTCCCTTTGGGAGAAATTGCAGCTGGGAAAGATTTTATCGGGACAGCCATTCTTTCTCACTTTTCTGATCTTCCCCAAATTAAGAAATGCTCTCTTCAGACCCTCTCAACCAGCAGCCGCCTTCTCCCCTATCCCTGAGAGCCGAAATCCTGAGAACGTTAGCTCCAAAACAGCCTCTTCTATTTCTGCGCCCATTCTGCCCGAGGGAGGCGGAAGGGACTGAGGGCAGAGTCTGAATCTATGCCCCCCACTCTCTAACCTGAGCCCTCAGACCATGGTCCGAGATCAAGCGAAAAATGGCCTTTAACATTTTAATGCCCACCTTCAACAGAAGGTAGACCTACAGACTTGGTTGCAGTCCTGCGGCTAAAGGCAGCCGCCATGGCCCCAAGGGGGCTGTGCGCGTTGGGGGTGCAATGAAAGGATCGCCACCGGAGAATGCTTCAAATGCGGAAATAAAGGTCACTGGGCAAAGCAGTGCCCCCAGCCCCGGACTCCAACCAAGCCCTGCCCGGCATAAGGTCAAAGCGCCACTGGAAAAGTGACTGCCCCTGGAAAGGTGGCGGGCCCTCTGTACCCCAGTGTGGAGGGGCCGCCCTTCCAGGTCATGACCCGCTGCTGGCCATGCTGGGACTGGCTGAAGACTGAAGAAGCCCAGCTTCGACAGCCCCCACCACGCTCGCACTGAAGGTAGTGTGTCACCTTCCTGGTCAACACGGGGGCTGCCCTCTCTGTCCTGCCCTCCTTTTTGGGCCCCCTTTATCCTTCCAAGATCTCGGTCATGGGTACTGACGGCAAATCCACCTGCCCGCTGGCCACCGGACCCCTTCCCTGCCTCCTTGATGATAGCCCTATAACCCACTCATTCTTAGTCATGCCTTCATGCAGCCTGCTCCCTCCCCACCCCCCGCCTTTTCTCCAGCCTCCAGGTCCCTGGCTTCCACTGCTCCATCCCTTCCTCTTTTCCCTTAGATAACAGTGCATTCTAACATTCCTCCCACTTTCACTGCAAGAGGACCCATCATTCCTCACAGGTTCTTACCTGGTATTCCTAACTACCAATTTGTCAATCAGGACCGACGGAGAACTGGAAGCCACCCTGGCTCCCTCCTCAGGCAGGAAGAAAGGGGCCGCCCTGGTTCCACTCCTTCTAGGAACCGGAGTCCTTGCAGGGGTGGGTACTGGGATGGGAGAATGAAATCTTTCCCAGCTGCAATTTCTCCCAAAGGGAACTGGCCAGCTACCTGTGAATTTAACTTGCTGGGAGCCATGGGGGCGGAGATTTGGCGGAGCACACAGAGGAAGGCAGACGGTTAGAATGAATATGAGCGCACAGGAGGAACACTGCAACCTCCTGTGGGAGGGGGCATAGGGAGGAGGCTGCTTCTTTATACACTCAATACTCCAGAATCATAGAGGAGGGCGCAGAATCAAAGATTTGATTCGGGCATAAGACCAGTAGGGAATGTGCTAGGGGGAGGGACCGTGGCATGGAAAGATGGCTGAATGTGCTGGGGGCAGGGACCGTGGCATAGAAAAATTACTGAACCCAGCCAGGCGTGACCCCGTTTTCCTCCTGAACTTTTACCCTGCCAGGTAACCCTTTGCAGTTTGAGTTCGAGAGAGTGCTGGCTAGAATGGAAGAAGGGGAGTTAGCAGAGCTGGGACTAAGCCGGGCACAGAGGGATTCATCCTCGGCTGGGCGAGGAGGGAGCCGGAAAGGGGGAGATTCGAGGTCTTGGGGGGGGGGGGATAGTAAAAGCAGAGGGTTCGGATTCGGAGGAGGAATTGGAGGCGGAGTTCTGGCCCTTGTCCTCCCCTGGAGTCAATGTTGGAGGTCCGGCTGTGGCTAAGAGGACCTGAGAGGTGGAGCAGGAGGGGGTGGAGTAGGAGGCACCAAAGGTTGGGGCGAGAGTGAACATACCAAGTCAATGAGTGTTCCGAAATCAAAAGTACCCTCAGGCGGCCACTGGGAGCCATTATATAAAACGTATTGAGGCCACCAGACAGTGCAAAAATAGATTAGTTTCTTTTTCCTCAGATCCGAGAAGGTGAGTTTGTTCCAATTAGAAAGAATGCACCCTAGAGATGTTTTTGGATTGGTTGGGTCCGGCTTAGAGGGTTGGCTACCCATTGTCAGGAGTCCCAGACACTCGTCCTGCCCGAAACGGCGTCCCGGTGTCCCGGTTTCGGGAGAGAATGAGTGCAGTAGGGGTGAGAACATCTACCCAGGCGTCCCCAAGGCAGGCAATTCACCGTCAGAAAACAGGAAGGACTGCGAGTCCCAGCATCCTCAGACTTTGTCAGGTCCGGACGGCGTCTCCTTGGGGCAGCTGCGACTCCAGTCAAGGAGACTCAGGAAAGAACCCCCCGACAGAGGAAGAGCCTACATCACAGCCGGTTGGAACTGAGATCGCTGGTAAAGCCTTTAGTCGGAGAGGCTGAGCCTCAGGGGGCCCCTGGGACCTCCTGCAACTTCCGATTCCACCAGAGTGTCAGTTTCTGGTTCTCAGAGGAGACGCAGCCCAGTGGCACGAAGGTCTCCCGGGTTTAGGCACCAAGAATGTAACTTTTGACTGAAGAAAGGCACCAGAGTCCAAATTAAAAGCAGAGTGCACTGTTTATTCAAGAGGCAGATGCTCTCGGGTGAGGTCCCGTGGTCTGCGATCACAGGCCGGGGGAGTCACACACAATAGGGGGAGTGGGAAGATTATATGGGCAGGTTTGTTGTCGGTTGCCCGTCGCTACCAGGATGTTTGTAGCAGTTTGCAGCTGGGCTGGAAACGGGATGTTTGGTGGAGCTGGAAAGTCCCTTGCCAATGTCCAGTTTGTGTTTGCGGTTCCCTTGGCGCCCCGTATCCACCTGGACCTTACAACTATTAACTCTACAGTGAGGGGAGCACCTGTGCCACGTGACCGTCAGGTGGACTGAGACCATGGGCATCAGGTGACTGAGGCACACGGAAGGTCAGATCACCACTGCTGTGACATTACTGCCAAAAATACCTCAATAAGTAAATATGTGGAAATGATCACAAATAAACATTAGTTTTTGCAAGTGCCTATCGACCTGTGCCTCTCATGTTCTGTAAGCTAACAGTACATTTACCGACCAAGTCTCTCGTACTAATCTAATGAGCAAGTCTCTTCTATTTGCCCTTTTTTCAGAACTTTCTGAGCTATTCTGAGCAGTCAGATGTGCAGCTTCTTACCCCTGATCTAGAGCTGATGCTGCAGCCACGTGAACCTAAAACCTGCATTTGCCTTCTTCACTGATACCTCAGCCTCTAACAAGAGGGACATTTCCAGCCTCTGACCCCATCCCAATAGGGATGTTAGACATGGCTGCCTTCCAATTTTGATCTGTCACCAAAGGGGTATTTTTAGTAGTTGAAAGTCACTGATTAAAGGTAGGAATGCTTCCTGAATCCTTCCTCTACCCCTCCCTTTCCCACTTCCCCTCCCCCTCCCTCTCCCCTTTCCCTCTCTCTCCCTTTCCTTTTTCTGCCCCTACTTCCCTGACTTCCACTCTTGAAAAGTTAATGGAAAATAGGTAAGAAAATATCTTCTCACGGGAGGATTTACAACCTCACAAATTTACAACCACAGCTGGGGAGGGTGATAAAATGCATGCAGACAAGGCTCTGGCACAATGGAGGGGAGTATAACCCGGACAGTGTGGCTGAGAGGTAGACGGCTGACCTATGAACCAGGAGGGCAGGCTTAGGTTCCTCGTCAGGGCACACTCCAGGCTTCAAACTCCATACCCAGTGCATGCAGGAGGCAGCTGCCCCATGATTCCCTACCTAATTGATGTTTCTATCTCTCTCTCCATCTCCTTTCCATTCTGAAAGCAATTAAAAATATATATTGAAAAGACAGGAAAAAGAGAAGAAAAACACACAAAAAAGAGAAATATAGAAACTGCTGACATTGACTGTGTTGAATAAAGTAATAAAATAAGGAAAGAAAAACAACCTGCAAAGACAAGAACATCAGCTGTAGAGAAATAAATCACCAGATGTCAGAGGAAAAGGAAACATAGCCTGTGACCCAGGACACATCTTTTACCTGAGAAGCAGCCATTTGGTCCTGGTCCTGATCAGGGTGTGGGGTGTTTTCTCAGGTGACACTATGTTGAGGAGTCACAGAATGTGCCTTCTAAGATGTCAGCCCAGCCTGTTAATCAGCTCATCTCACTCATAGTCAGAAGGATCTGCAAAGAAGGAAAAGGCCACCCTTCGTGTCTTCGGTCACAGGAGAGACAGGAACAATGAACCCCTACATGGAGACCACACTGTGAGGTGTTTTATTTCGTCTTCATGTGTCTCTCCTCCCAAAGACACCCACAAACTCCTACAGAAATGAGGTGAGCTGCTGTCCTGATGCCCCACACCAAACAGAGCACCCCCTTGCTTTCCCTGAACAAAGCCTGCTCCCCACTCTCACAAAGGCATCCTACACCCCTCCTGCTATCCCTGTCTCACCTTCCATCACCTGGAGGCCCCCAGTAACCAAGGATGCCCCACCCAGAGCTGCTGTCCAACTCCATTGGGGAAAGTGCCCCTGAGGGCATTTCTTTAAGCTCCTCAGGGGATCTGAGAAGACCCAGAGGATTTATCTAAGGATGTTTTCAAATAATAAATTGTCAGACATAGAAAAAGTAAATCCACAGAACACACACACACCCCACAGCAACAAAGCTAAGGCTTTAAATAGCCCTGAAAGAAAAGGATCAAATGGTGATACAGGTCACTTCCTCGTTGCATCCCAGGAAATTACAAGGGACCCATGACCAACAGACAAGTCTCTCTCCTCTCAGTGAATAAAGGTTGCAACTGGAAGGAAATGATTATAAAATTCCCAAGCCTTACAAACTGGAGATTTAGAATTCTCATTCAACCTGTATAACTAATACAATTCAGCTGTTAAATTAAAAAAATAAAGGCACACCTAGGCAGCATAACTCAGTGACTGAGCTTAGACCTATGAACCATGGTTAGGTCATGGTTAGATTCCTAGTCCGGATAAATGATTGTCTTTCCTCATTGATGTTTCTAACTCTCTCTCCCTCTCCCTGCCTCCTGGAGATGAACAGATATATATATATATCCGCAGCTGATACATCACAACTTAACCATCCACCACCCATCTGCTCACCCCTCACCCAGATCAGGGTTCCCCTCCTCCCACTACATGTATTTCTGTCTGTGGATCTGTCTCTGTCTCCTGCTCCCTTTCCCTCCACTGTGGTCCTTTCCTGTGTCCCCCCCTCCTCTGCTCCCCCCCCCCCCTTTTCTGTCTGTCTGTCCTACACCTGGACCATGAAACTCCTGAAACCTCCTTCCCTTCAGGGGCTCTTTCTCCTGGTCTCTGAGGCTCCATCTCCACACACGTCTGCGTCTTCCCCTCCCCACGCCCGCGGCCCCTCTGCTGCCTGTTCCCGTCGGTCCCGCTCCCACAGCTGCTGACTCAGGGCTGCTCCCTCTGCTCCCTCATCCCTGAGCCCCCCTTTCTGTCCCTGCACTCGCTCCCCAACTCTTCTCCTCTGAACCCGTGTCTCTGTCTCAAGTGCCTCCTCCTGTGCGGCCCCCACTTCTGCTCCCCAGGACCCGCTCCCTCTCAGCCCCCCTTCCTCTCTCTGGGCTCCCCCTCCTCCCTGTGTCTCCGCTTCCTTCCTCCTCAGGCCACTTTCCCGAGTGACCCCCTCACTCCTACCGTCCCATCCAGTCCCCCCCACACCCCCTATGGGCCCCTCTCTGTGGACCCCTCGCTGCCCTTCCTCCCGCCCACGTGTCTGTCTCTCACTCCCTCTCCTGACCCCCCAGCCTGGGCCCCCGCCCCCCGCAGTCACCGCGCCCACAAAGCCCCTCCCTGCGGGCAGCTCGCCTCTTCAGGGGACACCGCGTCCTCCCCCTGAGCCCCCCCATGGACACTGTGCTCCCCGGGCAGGCAGACCCCTTATTAAATGGGGGTGGGCCTAAGAGGGGGGTGCGGACCCCCAGGCCGGGAGCCATCCGGGCTCTTTGGGCGGAAAGCGCCGGGCGGGGGGAGGGGCGCAAAGGGCGGGAACCCCCTGACCCAGACTCTCAGCCCCGCGGGGAGGACCGGCGGCCCCGGGAACGGTTTTCAGCGGGAAAACCGCGCGGCAGGCGGTGGCCACAGCCACAGGCGGAGAGACCCCGGGCCGGGGCCTCCGTTTCCTCCCAAAGGAACGTGGCGCCCGCACCGCGCAGCCTCCCGGGACGCGGACTCACCGCTGAGAGAGGCTCCGGGGCGGGGACCCCAACACGGACTTCAGCGCCGGCAGCGCCCTCAGCCTTCCCTGCGGGGAGGGGGACGGGGAGCCTCCGCTTTAAAGACAAACACCCTCCTCAGGGGAACCGCCACCTTCCCCTCCACAGCCGCTTCCGCGTCTGCAAGGAACTGCGCATGCGCCTCCCTGCGGGGTGGGCGGGGCCAGAGCCTGAGCTGAGCGACTCCGCGATGGGGGCGGGGCCGAGCCCGGCGGCCAGGCCTGTGCAGGGACAGAGGGAGGGGGGGCGGGGCAGGAGCGAGGGGGCAGCCCGGGGTCCCCGCACCTCCTCCCACAGGGACAGCCCTTCCTGGGGGAGTTTCCCACGTCACTGTCAGGGTTTTGGCTGGTGAGGCGGCTGCGAAAGGATTCACAAGGGAGAGAAGAGACAGGAGCAGAGGGAGGGCGTTTATTTTACTTCTTTAAAGGGAGGAAGGGGCCAGGTGCCCGCTTATGGCACAAGGCACCCCAGATAGAGGACTGTTCCTTTATTGGGGTGCCAGCGAGTGAATGGCAGCTGTGGCAAAAGCATAAAGAGGGAGGAGGAACCTGGAATTCACACAGAAGTTTCCCAGCTCCCAGAGGCTGTGCTTAGAGCTATGGCTGGTCTGCCCTTCAGCTGCAGGTGTCCCAGGGAGGGGTCTTTCCTAGGATCTTCACAAGCCGGGAGCACATTCTTACAGTGAAGTTACAGGGAACTCAAAAGGCGGGGCAATTGGGTTTGAAACCAGAAACTTTCTGCCTGCGATTCACCTGGATCCTTAAACCCTCAGTGAGGAGGGGGGAGGGGAAGGGCAGCCTGCTCTCAGCCCCTCCTCGTCTCCCCATCTGAAGGGAGAGGCAGCTTGAGTTAGGGAAGCAGGTGGATGGGGGTGTCAGAGAAAGACGCAGATATCCATTCATGGTTAGGCACCTGATGAGATAGTCCCATCCATTGCTGGGGTCCAATCCCAGCGGGTCCAGGGGTCCCCAAAGGTGTGGACGGAGTCGGCGAAGAAGGAATGACACGAAGACAGCCTTCAGTTGATCAGCAGCCTAGTCAGGACCTCTAGCCAGGATCTCCAGCCAAAGTTCTGGTCGGAGTTCTGGTTAGGAACTGATCAGGATCTGATGAGGATCTGATGAGGAGCTGATGAGGAGCTGATGAGGAGCTGATGAGGAGCTGATGAGGAGCTGATCTTTATTGTCTTGTTACATCCATATTTATACCAGCCAATTTTAATCCTGTCAATTTCTATTACAAAGGTTAGGGTGTTTCTTATCTCCATTCCAGGGAGTAAAGATTATGTAGCTTAACTACCCGCCTGGCACTTAATTAAGGGGTTGTATCCCCTCCCTAACCTCAGGGAAAGATCCCCACCTGGGGAAACAACCATTCTCGGAGAGGTGACCTTGGTTAAAACACATGGCGCTAAAGGGAGCAAACATATTAAGAACAGTATGCCATATATGCCAGGTCCCTTGAAACAGCAAGGATGGACCGGCTCCCGGCAAATTCCCCCTTTTTTATTTTTTAAATGATAGCGCATGTAAATTAGCGGCCACCTCTCGGATTGGGTTGTTTAAGACTCGGAAGAAGACTGGCAAGCAATGACAGTGAGCATAGCTATAAACATAGTGGATGGAGCGCACAAGGAGCCTTGTTCCTGTAGAAGGTTGCTGGCCTCTTTAGTCAAGGGATTTCAGCTGTCCTCAAGTTGGTGGTTTGGTTGTCCTTGTTGATCTGGCTAGCGGGCAGCGTCATTGCGATGGGCTTCCCAAAGCGTCAGTGAGTTGAAGGGTTGCATCAAAGGGTCCATCAGGGCCGTGCTTGATGGTGGTGTCGGTGTCCGGGGAGGAGTCAGCTGTGCTCTCTGGGTCGGACAATATGGATGATACCGGGGAGGAGGAGGATGAGGAGGAGACGGAGGGTGGTGTGACATAAAGGTCAGATTAGACAGTCTGGAATCCACATAGATGAGTCTGCATCCTATGGAAATATACAAGCAACTCCTCTCTCCCAGGTTAAAAGTACATCAGGCCCCTTTCAGGCTCCAGTAAGTAAGTGTTTCTATTTGACGAAATAAGTGAGTTTCTGCTAAATGAAAGTTTCTTTTGCTGATTTACTCAGAGTCCTCGGACTTGGCTGAGAGAGTAGCTTCCACTTCTTGATTTTCTACCATCTGTTGGGCCTCAGTTGTTAACTTCTTCAGCTGACCCCATGTTGGCACCTCAGTCCCTTGCATAGCCTTTCTTTTCTTCTTTTTTCCACTTTTCTGTCATCGGGGCAACTCTAAGTCTTTGGAACGATGGGACAAGGAGCTTCTCTGGGTCCATTGTGGTGACGCACATAATGCATTTACTCAATCCAAGGAAAGCATTTAAAAAGAAAAACCCCAAATGCTCTCTTGTATCCATTTTAAGAGTAGGATTGGCGCTTTTCGCTATTACCTGAGTCCTGATCTATCACCCCAGGGAGAGCTTTCCAATCCTGCACTTTTCCGGGGTGGAAAGGCTGCAGTGGGGTTAAGGATAAGGCTCCTTGGGCCTATCTTCTCCCATGCCTCTACATTTACCTTTCCGGCACCTTTCCTTCCTCAGAAAAGCATGGATATACTTCTTGTATAAAACATTCCATCTGACTGGGAGTAACCTTAACTCCTCTGCTAGCAAGCATATTTGTTAAAAGATCAATACAGAGTCTTCTTTCTTTGGGCTCAGTATGGCATATCTTCTCAATCTAAGGATCAATACAGAGTCTTCTTTCTTGGACTCAGTATGGCACATCTTCTCAATCTAAGTTCTGTACTATCCACCTTCTTACCCTACTTATCCTCTATAGGGGGGTCTGTAGCACCCTGGTGGAGTCCTATCCGTCCCGAATGTGGGGGTTCTCAATGGGGGTGAGGGGCTTACCTAGGGGAATCCTGTTCCAGGGGTTCCCAAAGGTGTGGACGGAGTCAGTGAAGACTATCCACCCTCTTTCTACGGTGGAGTCCTATCCGTCCCGAGAGTGGGGCTTACCTAAGGGTCCCTGTTTGGGCGCAAATTGCTGGGGTCCAATCCCAGCGGGTCCAGGGGTCCCCAAAGGTGTGGACGGAGTCGGCGAAGAAGGAATGACACGAAGACAGCCTTCAGTTGATCAGCAGCCTAGTCAGGACCTCTAGCCAGGATCTCCAGCCAAAGTTCTGGTCGGAGTTCTGGTTAGGAACTGATCAGGATCTGATGAGGATCTGATGAGGAGCTGATGAGGAGCTGATCTTTATTGTCTTGTTACATCCATATTTATACCAGCCAATTTTAATCCTGTCAATTTCTATTACAAAGGTTAGGGTGTTTCTTATCTCCATTCCAGGGAGTAAAGATTATGTAGCTTAACTACCCGCCTGGCACTTAATTAAGGGGTTGTATCCCCTCCCTAACCTCAGGGAAACAACCTTTCTCGGAGAGGTGACCTTGGTTAAAACACATGGCGATAAAGGGAGCAAACATATTAAGAACAGTATGCCATATATGCCAGGTCCCTTGAAACAGCAAGGATGGACCGGCTCCCGGCAATCCATCATATTGAGAAACAGGTTTATGTATTCTTCAAGGGATAAAAATTTTCTAGTTGTAAGTTGTGGTCTGTGAAGTCTTTGTGTTCCTGGAATTCATTTTTAAATGAATATTTTATCTTTAGTCGTCCCTATAGCCTAGTTAATGGGACATTGATATCAATGTAGAATATATCCTGTAGTTTTCCTGTTATTTTGAAAAGAATTGAAAATCAACAATATTTAAAATAGACTTATAAGAATAATAACTTATCATTTCACTTAGACCCATCACCATTTTTTATTTTTATTATTTTCCAGTATTTTCATGAATATAGGTATCCATTTCAGAATTATAAATCTTTATTTACCTTAAAGATAAGACCTGGCCCTAACTGGTTTGGCTCAGTGGATAGAGCGTCGGTCCGCTGTTGTGGACCAGCATTTGCGAGAATAAGACCACCGACTCCAATTAGGTCTTAAGCAGCAAGCGAGGATTTATTGAGCTGGCCAGCGACTGCCACAGGTGTCTCCACACAGGGAGCTCTCCTCCTGCAGCAGCCCCTACCTTGGTGCTGGGAAAGCTTTTATTCACAGAAACCACAAATGTCCTTGATTACAGTTGCAAGGGTCTAATCAGGGCCTTGATGCGCAGATGTCAGGAAGTTGGAAACTTGGTGTTATGTCTGGTTACCCGTCCTTAACCACATCCTTGATCTCTTGTCACTTTACAGAGAACTCTAACTGGGGCACGGCTGGGGAACGGATTTGAAAATTTTATACTGACATTCAATTCATCACACTCCCTACTGGTCTTAGGAGACGAATTCAGAGCCTGGATTCGTCGCTAGTATCCACTAGCTGAGAGTACTGGGTATGCAGGACCATGAGTTTGACAGCTTGGATTCGGTCTTGGATAAAATTGAGGAGACACCTGAGCAGGCAGGGTCCGAAAGAAAGAAAAGAGAAAGCGCACGTTTCAAATATGTTTAATTTTACAATGCTTGTGGGTATACAATATTTTTTGTTGTTCCATTGTCTGTGCAGATAGAGATTGTCTGGTTTGCCAACTCTAGAACACGCAACATATAATTGTCCATGTGAGAAGCAATCCGTGTCTAGATCTAAACCGCACAATTCTAAAGATTGGCCCTGAGCTTTGTGGATGGTGATTGCAAACGCCAATCGAATGGGGAATTGCAATCTCTTAAATTGAAATGGCATATACGTTGGAATCATCGGAATTCGAGGAATGAGGACATCTTCACCTTTGAAAGGTCCTGTCAAGATTGTTGCTTCTATGACTTTGCTCATTAATTTTTTTACTGCAAGCCGCGTGCCGTTGCAAAGCTTTGGCTGGTTGATATTTCCCAACATGATAATTGGAACGCCGATTTTCAATTGCAGTATGTGCAGTGGCATCCCTGGCAGAGTGCATTCAAAAATTCTGTTGAATCATTAACAGCTTCATTTGCTTCCACAACAGTGTCAATGGACTTATATATGACTGAATGATATTGTTAAGTCCATAGATGTCTTTGTTCTTGGCCGCAAGGATAGCTCGTTCACTCAGCCAATTATGATTCTTATAACTGGTTTGAATATTGGGAAATACTTTTTCAACCAATTCTTCTTTTGACGTCACTAAATTGCAGAAGTTATGAGGCAATGAAATTCGTCCTGAGGTCAGATCAACCAGCACCTTTCTGTTCCCATTTTCCACCAATTGATGCGAGAATAACTCAGCTGATCGATCGTTTTGCAGCTGGACACGCATATTTGTAGTTAATTTTATCTACAATTTATAATTGTAAACAGAAACACTGAAATGGAATCGTAACATATTTAGTATAGCGTGTGTTGCTTTTACGTCCAACAGATGGCACTGTTTTTCAAAAAAAGCATGTTTTTACCTGTCACAGGTGTGACAACTATATAATAGTAGATATATAGGTATATAAAAACACACGTGTATTCGAATGCAACATTGTGTCAAAATTTAAAGCAATCAATGAAGAACTTTCAGAGATTTAAGATTTTGAACAAACGAATATTTACATTTTTATTTATATAGATAAAAAAATCTGCGTAGACGGCCTGGCTCAGTAGTTGAACATAGAACTATGAATGAGGAGGTCAGGGATCCATTCCTTGGAAGGGTGCATGCCCCGGTTGAGGGCTCCAGACCCAATGTAAGGTATGCAGGAGGCAGGGGATCCATGATTCTCTCTCACTATTGATGTTTCTATCTCTCTCCCACTCTCCCTTCCCCTCTGCATTCAATAAAGAGTTTTAAAAATTACAAATTTATAAAAAAAAACACGTTAAAATAGTAAAATAAAAATACTTTAAATTTTTCAAAACTCATATTATTTCTGAGAAAACCAGGAGGCTCTGTATTTGAACTAAGCTTTTAGAAATGTCTGTGGTATATACAGATGCATCTGGTTGATGCAAATTCCATCAGCACCATCTTCAGAATTTCCACAGTAAACAGCACAATAAATATTAACTTGTATATTTCAAGTTTAAAATTATTTTGGGTGTAACCAGTAAGCATTTGAAAGCTAGTTTTACTGTTTGCTTTTATGTTCCCATAAGAAAATTAACATCCTTACCACATGTCTCTGCATGAGGCAGTAACATGGAACTCGGCCACAAGCTTTGGTGAGGTGATCACTTTGAGAAGGGGTGTCTATTCACACATGGACTGGAGCCTGCAAGCAGGCTCTGAACTATCAGCCAGGTTGGTCAGTCAGAACTGCTTAGGGGCCCCATCTGGATGGATAACCTGGCAGGTCTATACAAACCAGGAAATAAGAGACTACACGTGCATTGATGTATTAATGTGCACAAATGCGCAGGAACCAATAGGAAAAAACAAGACTGATAGGAGAAACAGCCTTTGCCTCATGTGAACAGCATATGTTAAGGGTCTTATTCTCCTATTCATTAGATACCCTAGGTCTTCTGGTTGAAGCAGTTAAAACATTTATATTGTAAGTGATTAAGATAGGTATATTGTTGTTATTGGCATTTTCAAATTAACTCAATCATAGGAGAGGGCTTTAACTTCCTATTGACATCAATGGGTAGATCTTCCAGAGAAATAAATCATTAAAAAAAAATCTTAAATGAATCATTAGAAAAGACAGTTTTTTTAAATTTATTTAAATTCCTTATTGTTTCAAGTATTACATATCTATCCTTCCTCGCCCCCATCCCCCGACCTCTCCCTGGAATTTTATATGTTTGCCACAGAGAGTATCAACTAGAGTGTCACACAGGAAAACTGGTGTGCTGAAATAATTACTAAAACAGTCAACAGTGGTGGCCCTAGCTGGTTTGGCTCAGTGGAGAGCGTCGGCCTGCGGACTGAAGGGTCCCGGGTTCGATTCTGGTCAAGGGCACATGCCTGGGTTGTAGGCTCAGTTCCCGGGAGGCAGCTGATCAAGATCAATGATTCTCTCTCATCCTTGATGTTTCTGTCTTTCTCTCCTTCTCCCTTCCTCTCTGAAATAAATAAAAATATATTAAAAAAAAAAACAACAGTCAACAGTGACTGCTTAGTCAATAGCACACACTACATTACCCATACATTGTCGAAAAAATAAGTGACAACAGCAAACACATTAATAGCTGTGTGGTATGGATGAACCAAAATCAGACATTTTTGAGGGAAGATTGGCAAAATATATATTTTGGTGGACCACTGAATTGCAGTAATTAGATCATGTGTGCCATGTGAAAAAAAAAAAAGTTGAAATCTCTGATTTAGAGCTTTTCACCCCAAAGTGGAGGAAATTGCATTCTGGACAAAATGAAGACAGAATGCCATGTAACCCAAAAGACAGTGGGTACTTCATCTATTTTCCTAATGGCCACGTGGAATAAAAAAAAAAAGATCTTATCTGTGTTTTGTATCAACACACCTCCTCAAAGTTCCTCACTACAGTACCAGAAAACGGAACTATTGTCAAGATGGGATTGAATTCTATGAATGACCTGGATCCCACAGTTTGCCCAGTAACAGAACAAAACATAAAGCCCCGACTAGAGATGTCCCCATCTTTCCTTCCTTGCAAATTGAGAAACCTATAAAGACTAGAGGCCCGGTGCACAACATCCATGAACTGGGGGTGAGGGGTCCTTCGGCCCAGCCTGTGGACTCTTGCAGTTTGGGACCCTTGGGGGATGTCCACCTACCAGCTTATGCCCGCTCCCCAGATGAATCCTAGACACAAAATATCAGCACATACATATACATATGAATGCTCCATGGGTATGTCAGAAAATAGAGTACAAGGATTTTGAACATCTTGTTTCTTTTTTTTCCCTAAATATTTTATTTATTTATTTATTTTTATTGCTTAAAGTCTTACAAAGGTTATTACATATGTCTCCTTTTTCCCCCCACCCTTGACAATCCCCTGGCCTCCCCTACCCCCTGGTGTCTTATGTCCATTAGTTATGTTTATATGCATGCATACAAGTCCTTTGGTTGATCTCTTACCCCTCCTCCTGCTCCCCCACCCTCCCCGGCCTTCCCGCTGTAGTTTGACAGACTGTTCGAGGCAGCTCTGCCTCTGTATCTATTTTTGTTCATAAGTTTATAATGGTCTTTATTATCCATGAATGAGTGAGGTCATGTGGTAGTTTTCCTTCATTGACTGGCTTATTTCACTAAGCATAATGCTCTCCAGTTCCATCCATGCCGTTGCAAATGTTAAGAGTTCTGTTGAGACCCTCTCCCAAAAGGTCCTGCAGGGTAGGAGGTGGCGTGGGATTAAAGCACCAGAGACCAGGGTTAGGAGGACTGGCACAAGGCACCAGCAACTTTATTTTTTACACACACTGTTTTATAGCTAAGCTGTGGCTGGTCATGCTTCATAGATTACTGTTAGGGCTTGGCCTCTCATGGGGAAGTAGCAGATCGTTACAGGCTGGGCAAGAATGGGAAAGCTTTGTCTAGTTCCATCTATGTTTGAAAGTTGCTATGACAAACAGTTGCTATGACAAAATGTCTGCTTGCCTAGATCACAAGAACTGGGGTGCAAGCCAAGTTCATGTCCTTTACATGACTTGGAGTGGGGTCAGGCCTTTCCTGTAGCTCCACGGCCTCTTACAGAGTTCCTTCTTTTTTACAGCAGCATAGTATTCCATTGTGTAGATGTACCACAGTTTTCTAATCCATTCATCTACTGACGGGCACTTAAGCTGTTCCCAGATCTTAGCTATGGTGAATTGTGCTGCTATGAACATACGGGTGCGAACATCTTGTTTCTGTATTCATTTTGTCAGTCCTTTGGGTGTCACATGGATGGGAACTGATGAATGTGGAGAGAATGATTTCTCTTTACATTTGTACTGTTCCTCAAATTTCTACCACCTTGTAGAAATTCAGCACTAGACACTGAGAATAAATGGAGGGCTTTCATTTTAATCTCGGCTATCCTGCTGTCCCTGGACCTTAGAGTGAAGGCTTGGAAAACACTCCAGGGACAGATAATGCCAATGGACACACCTCTGGTCATGCTGTCATTATACAAAATACTTTTGCATCCAAAATAATAAAAGGTTTCAACTGCAAATCTGCCATGGTCTCTGGGGTTCCTCTAGAAAGAACGACCAGCATTGGCCTACATTCAAGAAAGAGAGAATAAAACCTGTATACCATGGGGTAATTCCATCCCAATAAAGAAGTTAATTAGGTAACACTCAGAAATTCTTTTTTTTTTAAAATATATTTTATTGATTTTTTACAGAGAGGAAGGGAGAGGGATAGAGAGTTAGTAACATTAATGAGAGGGAATGAGAGAGAGAAACATCAATCAATGCCTCCTGCACATCCCCTACTGGGGATATGACCACAACCAAGGTACATGCCCTTGACCAGAATCGAACCTGGGACCCTTCAGCCTGCAAGCCGATGCTCTATCCACTGAGCCAAATCAGTTAGAGCACACTCAGAAATTCTTAAGGTTTCCAATGAGTATCAGGACAAGAAAAATAACTCCATCTACAAAGTACACAGATGCCAATTTGTGGTATTCCAAAAGTTCATATTCATATTAAAAACTATAGCCGAAACCGGTTTGGCTCGGTGGATAGAGTGTCGGCCTGCGGACTGAAAGGTCCCAGGTTCGATTCCGGTCAAGGGCATGTACCTGGGTTGCGGGCACATCCCCAGTAGGGAGTGTGCAGGAGGCAGCTGAACGATGTTTCTAACTCTCTATCTGTCTCCCTTCCTCTCTGTAAAAAAATCAATAAAATGTATTTAAAAATAAATAAATAAATAAAATAAAAACTATAGATGTCAGCATGAGAACATGAGTGGTGGGCTATCTACTTTATGAAAATAAAGCAAAATATTCACCAAGTTCTGATGTCAGTCACTGCATTATAAATTCCAAACTATTGAGCAGACGCTACACTGGTTTGAAGGGCTGACTTGGGACAGGAAGAGCTTTACATGCTGAGGTCACAGCAGTGCAAAAAGAATGGCAGCCTATAAGACAAAGTGAAAAACCAGAGAGAAACAAGAACTGGGAAATGAAATAAATAGAATTAGTTTTTCTGAGTTTAGCCAGCAGTGCAGCCTTGGAAAAGTGGCCTCTCTGGACTAGCAGAGTTCATGGCAATTCTGCATCCTGGGCAAAACAATGTCACGGGTATTACAATATTCCTCTTAATTATGGAAAACCTATTACACAGACAGCATGGACCTGAGTTGCAGTTCCAGTCACGTAAATGTCACAACCACAAATTGACATTCAGATGAAAAGTTTTCAGTTGAACATATCGGCACAGAAAAGGAACTAATGTTCATTATATCATTTACAGAAAGTTAGAACTATTTTAAACAATTAATGCAATAGTATATTCTCCAGTAGAAGAAAAAATATATGTATCCAATATTCCAGAGAAAAATGAATATAAATTAAATACATATAATATACACAGCTCACGGATGTTTAAGGAAGTAAACAACCCCATGATTTCACACATACAGCAGGAATAACACATAGCAGCAAGTGATATGGGAATAGAATCACATTAATATTTCCTATTCAAAATACCTCACATGATTTCAATATAAAATAGATAACACTCTAAGTAACTGTAGATATGGAAACATAAATTCTTTTGATATATTCAAGTATAAAAATATTACCTAATAACATTTAAAGTTTGGAGTACACTGTGTAATAAACATTCTGATTTAGAACAATACCTGAAAGGCATTTTGGCTACCTATCTAGTATGAATCAGTGATATTTTCATAATCAATTACATACTTTGGTCAAGTGTTTATATCTTTAAAGTCACTTTAAGGCATAAATTCCTTGGAAATTTATCAACTGTATATTTTGAACAAAAGTCCTTTGTCCTATATCATAAATGGAGAATTTCTACCCAATTACAATCCTTGGTATTGACTGAGGTTGTAGGTCCCAGTATATGATTTCCCACATTCATCAGTTTCAAGGTTTCCCTGTAGAATGAATGCCAATGTAAGGAATAAGGTACGGGTACTGATTAAAGATTTCAGGACTATGTTTATATTTGTATTGTTTCTCTCCGGTATGAATTCTGATTTCAACTAAGTTTTGCATGCTGAATAAGCTTTCAGAATTCTTTATATCTGCTGGGCTTCTATCCAGTAATAATTATCAGATGCTCTATGAGATACGTACACTTTGACATATGCCTCATAATTTATAAGGCCTAATTTTATCATTCCCTATGAAGATTAAACCTATGGTTAAATCTTTGGCCAAATACAAGATTACTTCTGTTCTTCTTTAGAATGATTCTTAAAATGTTGACTCAGTTTGACTACACGTTAAAGGCTCTCTCACATTTTCTACAGTGTAGGCTTTCCACCACTATAAAATCAATGATGCTCGGTAAACTTTGATTTGAGGGTAAATGCTCCAGCCCATTTCCTAAGTTTGTAAGGACTCTCTTTAGTAGGAAGACTCTCAGGTACAGTAATATATAAATAGCACGGAAAGGCCTTTTTATATTTTGCACATTTATTTGGCTTCATCCCAGTAGGAATTCTGTGATATTCACTAACTTCTCCCTGGTAAACACTTCCACCACTCCTCACATCTGTAAGACTTCTCTCAAGTATGAACTCTCTGATGATAAGTGAGGGATGAAGAATGCCTAAAGGCTCTGCCACATTCTCTACATTTATAAGACTTCTCTCCAGTATGAACTCTCTGATGCATAATAAGTTGGGAGAATCTACCAAAGGCGTTGCCACATTCTCTACATTTATAACGCTTCCCTTCAGTATGAACTCGCTGATGTCTATTAAGCTGTGAGGAGTCCCTGAATGCTTTGCCACATTGTCTACATTTATAAGGTTTCTCTCCAGTGTGAACTCTCTGATGACCAGTAAGGGCTGAGGACTGGCTGAAGGCTTTGCCACATTCTGTACATTTATAAGGATTTTCTCCAGTGTGAATTCTCCGATGCTTAGTAAGGTTTGAGGACCTACCAAAGACTTTGCCACATTTTCCACATTTATAAGGCTTCTCTCCAGTATGAACTTTCTGATGTCGTTTAAGCTGTGAGCAGACCCTGAATGCTTTGCCACATTCTGTACATTTATAAGGCTTCTCTCCAGTATGAACTCTCTGATGTCGATTAAGCTGTGAGGAGTCACTGAATGCTTTGCCACATTCTGTACATTTATAAGGCTTCTCTCCAGTATGAACTCTCTGATGCATAATAAGGTGTGAGGATCTACCAAAGGCTTTGCCACATTCTCTACATTTATAACACTTCCCTTCGGTATGAACTCTCTGATGACCAGTAAGGGATGAGGACTGGTTAAAGGCTTTGCCACATTCAGTACATTTATAAGGCTTCTCTCCAGTATGAACTCTCTCATGTCTAGTAAGAAGTGAAGAGCTGCCAAAGGCTTTGCCACATTCTCCACATTTATAAGGCTTCTCTCCAGTATGAACTTTCTGATGTTGATTAAGCTGTGAGGAGACCCTGAATGCTTTGCCACATTCTGTACATTTATAAGGCTTCTCTCCAGTATGAACTCTCTGATGTCGATTAAGATGTGAGGAGTCCCTGAATGCTTTGCCGCATTCGGTACATTTATGAGGCTTCTTTCCACTATGAACTCTCTGATGAATAATAAGGTGTGAGGATCTACTAAAGGCTTTGCCACATTGTCTACATTTATAAGGTTTCTCTCCAGTGTGAACTCTCTGATGACCAGTAAGGGCTGAGGACTGGCTAAAGGCTTTGCCACATTCTGTACATTTATAAGGCTTCTCTCCAGTATGAACTCTCTCATGTCTAGTAAGAAGTGAAGAGCGGCCAAAGGCTTTGCCACATTCTCCACATTTATAAGGCTTCTCTCTCGTATGAACTTTCTGATGTTGATTAAGCTTTGTGGACTCACTGAATGCTTTGCCACATTCTGTACATTTATAAGGCTTCTCTCCAGTATAATTTCTCTGATTTACAGTGCAACCTGACAGCCAATTACATGTTTTACCAGATTCTTTACATTTATAAGGTTCTCCACTATGGATTTTTTTCATTTTATTTAGATTGAATACTTGACTGGAGATTCTGCCACAAGGATTCCATTTGTAAGCCTCCTCCCCAGTATGAACATTCTCTTGTTCAGTGTAATTTAAAAACTGCTGAAAAGACTGGACGCGTTTACTTCCTTTGTGTGTCTTCTCCATAATAGGAATAAACTGATGCATATTGTGATAGGACATTTGCTCAAAGACTTTTCCACCTTTATAATAGTCCTCTGCTGTAAGGTAACAGAAATTATTACAAAATAACAAATTAAGTATGTGTTTACATGAATAACAGCATAATTGAACTACACATGCAATGATCTGAAACTGCAGTGCTAACACTGTAAGCTGTCGTGAGTACCCAAGGTTGACATATACATTCAAATCCACATCCCAATGACACTTTTCAAAAAGTTAGCAAACCTCATCCTGAAATTGGTATGAAATGACACAGGAAACCAGGAAACCCAAAACAAACTTGGGAGAGACAGTATAACCTTAAAGGCATCACGCTTCCTGATTTAAAATATATTTCATAACTGGTGTTATTAAAAAGTAAAATAGCCGAAACCGGTTTGGCTCAGTGGATAGAGCGTCGGCCTGTGGACTGAGAGGTCCCAGGTTCGATTCTGGTCAAGGGCATGTATCTGGGTTGCCGGCACATCCCCAGAGGGAGATGTGTAGGAGCTAGCTGATCGATGATTCTCTCTCATCGATGTTTCTGACCCTCTATCTCTCTCCCTTCCTCTCTATAAAAAATCAATAAAAAATATATTTAAAAAAAAAGGAATTAAAAAAAAAAGTATAATATACACATTGAGACACAGGTAAATACAGGAGCACGGTAGGCCCTGTTAAGTTTGGCTCAGGGTTAGAGCATAATCCTGTGCACTTCAGGGTGGTGGGTTGAATGCCCGTTCAAGGGCACATGCCTGGGTTGCAAATTCCCACACAACCTGGGTTGAAGTGGGAACAGAAGGGGGACAGTCAATGTGTCTCTCTCACATCAATGTTTCCTTCTCTCTCCCGGTCCCTGCTCCCACCCTTCCATTCTCTCTGAAAAGCAATGAAAAAAACATTTATGTTCTCATGTGAGGTTTAACCGCACCTATAAAAAAAGAAGCACTGTAGAATAAAAAGCCTATTTAAAGCTTCTCACACATGAGGTAAAATAATCTCCTAAAATGGTGCTTATATCACAAAAGAAATAAAGGACATACTCATATATACGAATAGTGTTTAGATACTTAGATGTCTATATACAAAAGAATAAGGGAAGTTTGAAACATAAAGCTAGTAATAACTCAAACTATTAAAAGAAAAGTTATAGAAAAGTATTTGTTTTTATATAATACATTTTTTTTTATTTTAGAGAGGAAGGGAGAAGGAGAGATAGATAGAATCATTAAGAGAGAGTCATTGATTGGTTGTCTCCTGCATTGCCCCTACTGGGGATCAAGCCTGCATCCTGGTCATGTGCCCTTGATTGGAATTGAATCCGGGACCCTTCTGTCCACAGGCCAACACGATACTCTATCCACTAAGGCAATCTGGCTAAGGCACATAGAAAAGTTTTTATGACATTTGATTTTATATTGTATCATTGAATGGAAAGGTAAACAAAACAGAGTAGTCAAAAGGCATTACACACCATATAAAAATAACTTCGCATTAAAGCAAATTGTCAGTGCGTTAAAAATACAAGCTGTGAATTGGGAAAAAAAATCCTACAAAGCATATTACCTGATAAGTAGTTAATATTCAGAATATATAAAAATCAACGTGAAAAAAGAAGTAACACAATTTTTAAAATGTCCAAAGCTATAAAGTTAACTAATCCTATCTAATAATAGAGAAACATGGTAATTAACCGTAACTTCGCTACCCTTCCCATTGGCTAATCAGGGCGATATTCAAATTAACTGCCAACTAAGGTGGCAGTTAACCGCCAACAAAGATGACGGCTAATTTGCATACTGCAGGCAGGGCCGGACAGCACCATCCCGCCTGCCCCGCTGCCATCCGGGCCTGCTATTTGCGACCCGGTCTGCAGGTGGCTGGTATGAAAACAGACTCAGGGCTGGCGGCGGACCGCAATGATCTGCCACCAGCGACACCCACAAACGTCCATCCCTAGGGGATCCGAGGCTGGCGGATGCTAATGCACTGATCTGCCACTGGCCACACTCACAAACGGACCTGGGCGGGGGGAGGGGGCGGGGGGAATCCCCACCTGACAGGTGCTAATGCACCAATCTGCCAAAACGCACACCCCGGCCGCCTTTGCCTGCGTGAACTATGCAGCCGGGAGAGGGGAGTGGGGCCGCTGGGAGCACGGCGGAAACTTCCCGGGGTTTGCATCAGGCAGCCCACAGCAGAGTGCAAACTATCCCCGCTGGTAGCTGCTTGCTCATTCACTTACTTGCTCATTCATTCACTCATTCACTCACTCATTATTCCCTCACTCAGCAAACCCTCTCAGGTCCCTGGCACTGGGCCAGGCACTGAAGTTGAAGCAGGATAAGACAGAGCTATGTCCTCAAGATGTTAGTAATTCAGTATGCAGCCAGGAGAGGGGCCCCAGGCCGCTGGGAACAGGGGGGAACTTTCCCAGGGTGGGCTTCAGAGAGCCGGGAGTGAGGCCGGAACTTCTGCCATGTTGCCATGGCAACGCGTTCCCCCCCTTAGCTGCTTGCTCATTCACTTACTCGCTCATTCATTCACTCTTTCACTCACTCAGCAAACCCTCTCAGGTCCCTGGCACCAGGGAAGGCACTGAAGTTGAAGCAGGGTAAGACAGAGCTATGTCCTCAAGATGTTAGTAATTCAGTACGGCAAAGCAGGCACATGAACGAGACAGTTGTATACACAGATGCAGTGTACTGGGTTCGGTGAGGGCTGTAAATAACGCCGACTTTGTTCTCTTGATAAAATGAAGCCTCGGGAGCCAGGCCGCCCCAAGCCTATAGGCCTCTGCCTAGGCCAGGAGTGGCCGGGGTCCCAGATCATGGCAGAGGGTGCAGGTCGTGCTGAGGGGTCTGGCCCCACTCCTCACCCTCACTCCCGAGTGCACAAATTTTTGTGCACTGGGCTACTAGTCTACAAGATAACAGGCAAGAACACAAAATAGGTAAAGACAGATTCTTCACCAATTAGGGAGACAAAAGTGGAATAGATACATGCAAAAATAATAAAACTAGATCCCATTCATAGGCCATGTACCAAAATGTACTCAGCAGGGATTAACAACTAAAATATAAGACCTGAAACCATGAAAACAATGAAAGAAAACATTGTCAATGAACTTCACCATCACTCTTAAAAACAGTGGTTTTCATATATCTTCCTAGGCATAACAAAGAAGTTAAAAAACTAAAGAAATGAGACTACAAAAAAATAAGATTGGCATACCAAAAGAAACCACAGCTAGGTCAGAGAGCCCCAGAGCTTCCAAAAGAAGGCCCAAGGTCTGGCAGCAGCAGCCTGCCTTGCTTCACAGCTGGGCATCCTCTGGGCATTGCCAAACCCCATACAAGGAGGAGGAATCTGCAGATGCCTCTGTAGCTCCTGCTGGGCGGCCCCAGACAGTGGCTCAACTTGCACCTCCTTGGACATTGAAGAGCAAGTGCACCCAGTGGTCAGAATGAGACCATACCGGATTACAACTCTTCACATCCATAAGAGAAATATTCAAAGGGCAGACTCAGTGAGCATCAAAGCCACAGTGAAACAAGTCTTGCCCCATAAGGGTATCTCCTGCACAACAGATCTTCCAGTGTAGACACAGCAGGTCATCACAGCCAGTTGGGCTAAAGGTCAACTCCTCCCAGTGATACCAACAGCAATCAAGGGTTAACTACAACAGGACTGTGCAAACAGCCCACAAAGGAGTGCACCAAGAGCGTCCACCTCAGGTGACTGGGGAGGCTGAGCCATTGGGCCCTATAAGACACCACACAAGGCCACTCTATCAACTCAAGGAGACTTAGCAGCTACCCAGTACATAGAAACAAACACAGTGAAGTAGCGAAAATGCGGAAACAAAGAAACAAGTCACAAATGAAAGAAATGGAAGAAAGCAAACTACTGAATATAGAGTTCAAAACCATGGTTATAAGGCTACTCAAGAATCTTGTAGAAACCCCTGAGAAATTTAGTGAGACCCCCGGGGATATGAAAAAGGAACAATCAGAAATTAAGCATACACTGACTGAAATAAAGAATAATATACAGAGATTCAACAGCACACTAGAGGATCCCAAGAATCAACTCAAAGATTTGAAATACAAAGAAGCAAAAAACACCCAAACGGAAAAGCAACAAGAAAAAAGAATCCAAAAATATGAAGATAGCGTAAGGAGCCTCAGGGACAACTTCAAGTGTACTAACATCCAAATTATGTGGGTGCCAGAAGAAGAGAGAGAGCAAGATATTGAAAACCAATTTGAAGAAATAATGACAGAAAACTTCTCCTACCTGATGAAAGAAATAGACATACAAGTCCAGGAAGCACAGAGAACCCTAAACCAGAGGAATCCTATTTTCTGATAGTACCTTAATTAGTGTATATAACATATAAAGTGTGCAAACACTGAATTCCTAATTCACATGCATCACAAAGCGTTTCTTTTCTATCCCAAGGACCCCCGATTTGTTCCCCTTTTAAAGAAATATATACTTTTATTACTTTCAGAGAAAAAGGGAGAGGGACAGATAGAAACATCAATGATGACAGAGAATCATTGATCGGCTTCCTCCTGCACGCCCCCTACTGGGGAGCAAGCCCACATCCTGGTATTTGCCCTTGAACAGAATGGAACCTGGGACCTCTCAATCTGAAGGCAGGCGCTCTATCCACTGAACCAAAGCAGCTAGGGCCCAATTTGTTCCTTGAGAGGTAGGATCTAACACAGAAAGCCAAAGCTCCTAGAGATGTTAAAATAATAAAGGAAAGCAAACACTGCGGGTGGAGTAGGAACTTGGGAAGGAGTCATCCTTACCCAGGGAGGCCAAGTTGCTGTAGTTCTCCGACATCACATCCATGTACAATTTCTGCTGACCTGGGTCCAGGCATTCCCACTCCTCCTGAGAGAAATCTATGGCCACATCCCGAAAGGTTAATGGTTCCTAAAAGAAAAACACATTTACCAAGACGTCACCAGAAGAGTTCATAATGTCACCCAACATGAAAACAGTGTCAGGAGAAGAGGTTTGGACCTAGGGGAGTATCCTGAATTATTTAATAGATCACTTTGACCAGTAACATTCTCTGATGTGTTTTCTAACAATGACACATGAGGATGACACATGCCCACAAATCCACAGTACAGATTAATGTTTCAGGAAATTTACTATGAGTAATCTTAGAACAAGATTATTTTGACTGATTCAGCTCAGGTGGCTCAGTGTTGCCTGCTAACCCATGCACCAAAAGGTCTCTGGTTTGATTCCTGATCTGGACACACGACCAGGATGGAGACTTAATCCCTAGTGTGGGGTGTGTAGGAGGCAGCCAATCAATGATTCACTTTTATCATTGAGGTTTCTATCTCTCTCTACCTCTCCCGCTCTAAAATTAATAAAAATGTATTTCTGGGGGAAAAAAGGAAAACATAGCTGAAATAAGGTTAACAGTTTAGGGTCAGAGACACACATTTTACAACTATGAAATCAAGATGGTTTAATGGAAAAATTCTACAACTAGAAGGAAGGAGAAAAGCATACCGAGACTCAGAGGAGGCCAGTACGGAAGTAAAATACTAGGGTGCGGAGGTGCATGCGGAGCGGGTGGCGGCTGAGGGCGCAGTTGTTGTTTTCAATCGGGAGGGAGTCTCAGGCTCTGAGCTCCAGTTCCAGGCGAGTCTCTAGGGACCCAGACTCAGACGGAGAAGCGGGACTGTCTGGCATCGGTCAGAACGCCAGGGCAGCTTTCTCTCCGAGGGGTTTGCAGCGATTACCCGGACACTGAGAAGCAGAGCCTCTGAGGGCAAGACTGAGAGCAGCCATAACTGCTAGCCCCACCCTGTTGATGCCGTGGGACCTGCCCAGCCCAAGCCCTGCAGGGAGGCTTTTGCTGGATAGCCTCAGGCAAAGGCTAGATTAGCACTTCCCTAGAGATCCAGGAGCCAATGTACCCAGAGGTCAGAGTGGGACCATCCAGTTTGCAGCTCTGTGGAACCATAAAGGACACACTCAGGGGGCAGACTCAGTGAGCACCAAAGCCCCATTGAAGCAAGTCTAGCCCCAGAGGGGTGTCTCCAGCACAGAAGTTCTCCCACTGCAGACACAGCTGATTCTCACAGCCAATTGGCCTGGAGGTCAATTCCTCCCAGTGATAACTACAACAATCAAGGCTTAACTACAACAAGACTGTGCACAAAGCCCACAGAAGGGAGCACCAAGACTGTCCTCCTCAGGTAATTGGGGAGGCTGAACCACTGGGCCCTAGAGGACACTCAGCACAGAAAAGCACTTTATCAACACAGGGAAGCATAAAAAATGCCGAGACAAAGAAACAGTTTACAAATGACAGAAATGGAGGAAAGCAAACTACTGGATATAGAGTTCAAAACCACACTTTTAAAGTTTTTCAAGAATTTTCTAGAAACTGCCGATAAACTTAATGAGATCTACAGGAAATCTAATGAGACCCTCGATGTTGTGATAAAGGACAAACTAGAAATTAAGCATACACTGACTGAAATAAAGAATATTATACAGATTCCCAACAGCAGATCAGAGCATCGCAAGAATCAAGTCAAAGATTTGAAATACAAAGAAGCAAAAAACACCCAATTGGAAAAGCAAAAAGAGTCCAAAAATAAGAAGATAGTGTAAGGAGCCTCTGGGACAGCTTCAAGCGTACCAATATCAGAATTATAGGGGTGCCAGAAGAATAGAGACAGCAAGATATTGAAAACCTATTTGAAGAAATAATGACAGAAAACTTCCCCTACCTGGTGAAAGAAATAGACTTACAAGTTCAGGAAGCACAGAGAACCCCAAAACAAAAGGAATCCAAAGAGGACCATACCAAGACACATCATAATTAAAATGCCAAGAGCAAAAGACAAAGAGAGTATCCTAAAAGTAGCAAGAGAAAGAAACTCAGTTATCTGCAAGGGAGTACCCACATGACTGTCAGCTGATTTCTCAGCAGAAACTTTCCAGGCCAGAAGAGAGTGGCAAGAAATATTCAAAGTGATGAATAGCTAGAACTTACAACCAACATTACTTTATCCAGCAAAGCTATCATTCAGAATTGAAGGTCAGATAAAGAGCTTCACAGATAAGAAAAAGCTAAAGGAGTTCATCACCACCAAACCAGTATTATATGAAATGCTGAAAGGTATCCTTTAAGAAGAGGAAGAAGAAGAAAAAGGTAAAGATACAAATTATGAACAACAAATACACATCTATCAACAAGTGAATCTGAAAATCAAGTGAATAATCTGATGGAAAGAATGAACTGGTGATCATAATAGAATCAGGGGCATAGAAAGGGAGTGGGCTATTTTTGGGGGTGGGGGGGGTGGGGGAAGGGTGAGGGGGATGCCGGAAGAGACTGGACAATAATCGTGCACCTATGGATGAGGACAGTGGGTGGGGAGTGAGGGCGGAGGGTGGGGTGGGAACTGGGTGGAGGGGAGTTATGGTGGGAAAAAAGAGGAACCAATGTAATAATCTGAACAATAAAGATTTAATTAATAAAAAAAAAGATGGTTTAATGATTTTGTAAACCTCATGAATGTATTTGTGTACGATCAACTTTTTGTTTTATAAACACAATAAGGAGAGAAACATAAGGATATAAAACAAGTTAGATCTTTTGTTTTCGTTTTGTGGTTGTAAATCCTCACCTGGAAAGATTTTTTTCCATGGACTTGTGGGAGGCGAAGGCAGGAAGGTAGAGGCACAAAAGGGAAAGGAGAGAGAGAAGGGGGGGGTGGGGGAGAGGGAGAGAGAGAGAGAGAGAGAGACTGACATCAATGTGAAAGAGAGACAGAGACACATGGATTGGCTGCCTACCACAGGTACCTAGGACCTACTTGCCCTGGACTAGGAATGAAACCCTCCATCACTGATCTACACCAGCTTAGGGAACTAATTTTTCTTACTAGTACATTTCTTTCAAAATTTTTATGTATCATTAGTGGAGAGCTATGTTGTAGAAATTTAATGAAACTGAATATACATTAATATCATTCTTGGAAAGTTTGTAGAAAATACAAAAAAGTGATGGTCTTTGCACAACTTTCATTAAATCTCTATTACACCCTTATTACTGAGAAAGGGAGACTATTAACTCTATAGTGAGGGGAGCACCTCTGCCACGTGATCATCAGGTGGACTGAACAATGAGTATCAGGTGACTGAGGCACATGGAAGGTCAGGTCATCACTGCTGTGACATTACTGCCAAAATACATCAATAAAGAAATAATTATGTGGAAATGATCATAAATATTCATTTTTGCAAATGTCAATCCACGTGTACCTCTCACGATCTGTAAGGTAACAGTAGTTTTATATACCAAGTATTTCGTACTAATCTAGTGAGCAAGTCTCTTCTATTTGCTCTTCTTTTCAGAATTTTCTGAGTTATTTTGAGAAGATGTGCATCTTCTTACCCCTGATCTAGAGCTGATGCTGCAGCCACTTGAACCTAAGACCTACATTTGCCTTCTTCAGTGATATGTGAGCCTCTGACCCATCTTCGTAGGGATGTCAGACATGGCTGCCTTCCAAGTTTTATCTATCACAAAAAGGGATATTCTGATTAGTTGAAAGTCACTAATTAAAGGTGGGAATGCTTCCTGCTTTCAAAATGAATACAGACAAGGCTCTGGGACAAAGGAGGGAACTATACCCCAGCCAGTGTGGCTGAGAGATAGAGGGTTGACTTATGAACCAAGAGGTTAGGGTTGGATTCCTGGTTAGGGCACCCTCCAGGTTTCAGAATTGATACCCAGGGCAGGGTGGAGTGCTAGAGGCAGGTGATCAATGATTCTCCAACCTGATTGATGTTTCTGTCTCTATCTCCCTCTTCTTTCCATTCTGAAATCAATAAAAATATTTTTTTAAAAAGAGAGGTTAAAAAAAAAAGAAGAAAAACACAAACAAAAAAAGAGAAAGAAATATAGAAACTGCTGACATTGACTATCCAATAGAAAACCCTAATAGGCAAATCGACCAACCTGGAGAACAACTGGTTGCTATGATATGCACTGACAACCAGGGGCAGATGCTCAACACAGGAGCATCTGTCCCCTGAGTGTCCTGAATAGAGCATCTGCCCCTTGAGAGGGAGGTGACCGGCGGCTTTGGCAGCAGGAGCGGGGATGGCCATCCGGCGGCCCCAGGCTGCCAGCCAAAGCGGGTGCCAGTGGGGACTTGCCAATTGCCTCATTGGTCACCCCACAGATAGGCCCTGATTGCCGGCCAGGCTTAGGGATCCTACCCTATATTTAGGGAACAGTCTCTTAGATTTAAAAATTAAAGCCATGCCGAAACCGGTTTGGCTCAGTGGATAGAGCATCGGCCTGCGGACTGAAAGGTCCCAGATTTGATTCCGGTCAAGGGCATGTACATGGGTTGCGGGCACATCCCCAGTAGGAGATGTGCAGGAGGCAGCTGATCGATGTTTCTCTCTCATCGATGTTTCTAACTCTCTATCTCTCTCCCTTCCTCTCTGTAAAAAATCAATAAAATATATTTAAAAAAATAAAAAATTAAAGTCGGGAAAGGATATTCTAACACTGAAAAAACAGGATGATGCAGTGATGACATGCCTGGACTCTAGCTTACAGATTTTGTGCTCAACCCTGATTCTCATAACTTATAACTGTGGGACAAAGCAAATTACTTCTCTCTGCTTCAGTTTTTCTACCCATAATGATGAGGAAAATGGTACTACTGCCTCAGAAAGATCATGTTATATACTTTTTATACTCAGGGCAAAAAAATGTAGCTGCCCATATAACAGCAAGATGCCCTTCACCTCTATGAAAAGTATGGTCACCGGGCATGCAGCGTCCTGGATTACAAGACGGATGTCCAACTGCCGGTTTTTGGACATTGCCCGAGGGGTCCCGGAGTGTGTGAGGGCACAGGACGGGCTGAGGGACCCTCTATCCCTTGCATGAATTTCATGCATCAGGCCTCTAGTGATGAATAAAGTAATGAAATAAGGAAAGATAAACAACCTGCAAAGGGAAGAACATCAGAAGTAGAGAAATTAATCACATCTGTTAGAGAAAAGCAAACATAACTTCAGGCAGAGGACAATCTTTTACCTGAGAAGCAGCCATTTGGTCCTGGTCCTGATCGGGTTCTGGGTTGTTTTCTCAGGTGACACTATGTTGACCAGTCACAGAATGTGCCTTCAAAGAAGGAAGCACGGCCTCTTAATCAGCTCATCTCACTCACAGTCAGAAGGACCTTAAAATGCAGAAAAGGCCACCCCTCCTGACCATTGTCACAGGAGAGTCAGGAACAATGAGCTCCTATATGGAGACCACACTGTGAGGTGTGTTTTTCCACCTTCATGTGTCTCTCCACCCAAAGACATCCACAAACTCCTACAGAAATGAAAACATGAGCTGTTGTCCTGACCCCCCAAACCAAACAGAGCACCCCCTTCCCTCCCCTGAACAAACTCTGCTCCTCAATCTCTGGAAGGAATCCTGCAAACCTGCTAATCCCTGTCCTCACCTTTCATCACCTGGTGCACCTCAGTAACCAATGATGCCCCACCCACAGCAGCTGACCAACTCTATGGGGGACAGTACTCCTGAGGGCATTTCTTAAAGCACCTCAGGGGATCTGAGAAGACCCAGAGGATTTATCTCAGGATGTTTTTAAATAATAAATTAAGTGAGAGACATAGGAAAAGTAAATCCATTGAAGAAACACACACACAGAGAAGACACCAGAGCAACAAAGCTAAGACTTCTAATATTCCTTGAAAAAGCATCAGATGGTGACACATGCAAGGTCACCCAGTCTTCGCAATCCCAGGAAATGACAAGGGACCCATAACCAAAAGGAAAGTCTCTCCCCTTTGAGTGAATTAAGGACTGCAATTGGAAGCTAATTATTATAAAACTAGAGGCCCAGCGCACTGGAGTGGGGGTATCCCTGAGCCCAGCCTGTACCCTCTCCAATCTGAGACCCCTCAGGGGATATCCGACAGCCAGTTTAGGCCAGATCCCTGGGATTGGGCCTAAGTCGGCAATCGGACATCCCTCTCACAATCTGGACTGCTCCCTTCCAACAGCTTGCCTACCTGCCTGCCTGATACCCCTAACCATTTCTGCCTGCCAGCCTGATCACCCACTAATCACTCCTCTCCCAGCATGATCGATCCCTAGTGCTCCCCTATCAGCCCCGTCGCCCCTAACTTCCCTCCCCTGCCGGCCATCTTGTGATGACATGGGGGGCAACCATCTTGTGAGGGCATGATAGTCAATTTGCATATCACCACTTTACTATATAGGACTCCCAAGCTTTATAAACTGGAGATTTGTCATTCTCATTCAAATCTGTATAACTGAAACAATTCAGTTGTTAAATTAAATATATAGGCACAGCTAGGCAGCATGGCTCAGTGGTGAAGCTTGGACCTATGAACCAGGAGGTTATAGTTAGATTCCTAGTCAGGGCATATAGCCAGGTTCATGTTAGATCCCCAATTAGGGGTGTGCAGGAGGCAGCTGACCAATGATTGTCAGTAGTCATTGACTTTTTAATCTCTCTTTCCCTCTCCTTGCCTCTAGGAAATATATAAAAATATTCTTTAAAAAATATATGTGCCGAAGCCCATTTGGCTCAGTGGATAGAGTGTCGGCCTGTGGACTGAGAGATCCCGGGTTTGATTCTGGTCAAGGGCATGTACCTTGGTTGCAAGCACATCCCCAGTAGGGAGTGTGCAGGAGGCAGCTGATCGATGTTTCTCTCTCATCGGTGTTTCTAACTCTCTATCCCTCTCCCTTCCTTTCTGTAAAAAAATCAATAAAATATATTTTAAAAAAAACAAGAAAAAACAAAACTTGTTAGTCGGGACACAAGTAAGTCAGGGACCCACTGTATATAGACACGTACTCCACAAGTTGATATATTTCAAAACTAAATCATCCACATCCCATCAGCTCACCCCTTACCCAGATCAGGGTTCCCTCCTCCCACTACATGTATTTCTGTCTGTGGATCTGTCTCTGTCTCCTGCTCCCTTTCTCTCCACTGTGGTCCTTTCCTGTGTCCTCCCTCTCCCCTGCTCATTGTCCCCTTTTCTGTCTGTCTGTCCTACACCTGGACCATGAAACTCCTGAAACCTCCTTCCCTTCAGGGGCTCTTTCTCCTGGTCTCTGAGGCTCCATCTCCACACACGTCTGCGTCTTCCCCTCCCCACGCCCGCGGCCCCTCTGCTGCCTGTTCCCGTCGGTCCCGCTCCCACAGCTGCTGACTCAGGGCTGCTCCCTCTGCTCCCTCATCCCTGAGCCCCCCTTTCGGTCCTGCACTCGCTCCCCAACTCTTCTCCTCTGAACCAGTGTCTCTGTCTCAAGTGCCTCCTCCTGTGCGGCCCCCACTTCTGCTCCCCAGGACCCGCTCCCTCTCAGCCCCCCTTCCTCTCTCTGGGCTCCCCCTCCTCCCTGTGTCTCTGCTTCCTTCCTCCTCAGGCCACTTTCCCGAGTGACCCCCTCACTCCTACCGTCGCCGTCCAGTCCCCCCCACACCCCTATGGGCCCCTCTGTGGACCCCTCTCTGCCCTGTCTCCCGCCCACGTGTCTGTCTCTCACTCGCTCTCCTGACCCCCCAGCCTGGGCCCCGCCCCCCGCAGTCACCGCGCCCACAAAGCCCCTCCCTGCGGGCAGGTCGCCTCTTCAGGGGACACCCCGTCCTCCCCCTGAGCCCCCCCATGGACACTGTGCTCCCCGGGCAGGCAGACCCCTCATTAAATGGGGGTGGGCCTAGGAGGGGGGTGCAGACCCCCAGGCCGGGAGCCATCCGGGCTCTTTGGGCGGAAAACGCCGGGCGGGGGGAGGGGCGCAAAGGGCGGGAACCCCCTGACCCAGACTCTCAGCCCCGCGGGGAGGACCGGCGGCCCCGGGAACGGTTTTCAGCGGGGAAAACCGCGCGGCAGGCGGTGGCCACAGCCACAGGCGGAGAGACCCCGGGCCGGGGCCGCCGTTTCCTCCCAAAGGAACGTGGCGCCCGCACCGCGCAGCCTCCCGGGACGCGGACTCACCGCTGAGAGAGGCTCCGGGGCGGGGACCCCAACACGGACTTCAGCGCCGGCAGCGCCCTCAGCCTTCCCTGCGGGGAGGGGGACGTGGAGCTTCAGCTTTAAAGACAAACACCCTCCTCAGGGGGAACCGCCACCTTCCCCTCCACGGCCGCTTCCGCGTCTGCAAGGAACTGCGCATGCGCCTCCCTGCGGGGTGGGCGGGGCCAGAGCCTGAGCTGAGCGACTCCGCGATGGGGGCGGGGCCGAGCCCGGCGGCCAGGCCTGTGCAGGGACAGAGGGAGGGAGGGCGGGGCAGGAGCGAGGGGGCAGCCCCGGGTCCCGCACCTCCTCCCACAGGGACAGCCCTTCCTGGGGGAGTTTCCGACGTCATTGTCAGGGTTTTGGCTGGTGATGTGGCTGCGAAAGGATTCACAAGGGAGAGAAGGGACAGGAGCAGAGAGAGGACGTTTATTTTACTTCTTTAAAGGGAGGAAAGGGCCAGGTGCCCGCCGATGGCACAAGACACCCAAATGGAAAGTTCAGAGATAAAACTAAGGTTAAGAAAGGGCTTTTAAATGACATAATTAGTGTTAAAATGTATCATGAATGTGATTTTTGAACGGTAATCATTTGTTATTTTCTGCACTTCATTCTCTCAAAAAACCTTGGTGATCAGCTAGGGACTGTCATTGAGCAGGTGACTGCAATAAAAATGGTTATAATTTATTGAAGACATAGAAGCCATATGTGAGCTAAATGTAAGAACTCTGAGCCCTGATCGGTTTTGCTCAGTGGATAGGGCGCAGGCCTGTGGACTGAAGGGTCCTGGGTTGTATTCCAATCAGGGGCATGTACCTTGGTTGCTGGCACATCCTTGGTAGGGGGCGTGCAGAAGGCAGCTGACCAATGTTTCTCTCTCATTTATGTTTCTAACTCTCTATCCCTCTCCCTTCCTCTCTGTAAAAAATCAATAAATTATATTAAAAAAACACACATAGGGTTAAATCTTCATGACCTCAGATTTTACAATAGTTTGAGATGACAGCAACACAAAAACAGAGAAAGGTTAAGTAAATTAGTGAGCATCAAAATGAAATGCTCTGTGCATTCAAAGACTCTAGCAAATCAGGGAAAATACCGTCTATCAGATGAGAAAAAGTGATTTTAAGTCACAGGTCTTGAAATATCTAGTATCTTTATTTCCCCAAGTCCCACAAATTACCAACCAAAATACAAAGATCCCAGATGGGAAAGATCAAGCTCTGCCTTCATGTCCACCAATATTTGCTTTATTTACTCAGGTCCTCCAACTTTGCATCCATAAATGTTTACAAGGGTTTTATCCTCTTCATAAGTTGATCTCTTAATTATTAAGAATTATCCCTCCTTTATTATGGCCTCTCTTTCAAATTCCATGTTTTCTCTGACATTAGTATTGCCTCCCTGGTATTTTAAATTTTTCATTTCCATGAAATCACTTTTTACCCCCCCAAGGGCAGAGTTTTGTCCTTTATTGGATTTCCAAGTTTTATAAAGAGACTGTAAAGCCATCAATTAAGTGGTTCACATAAAAGAGAGTCATCTTTACCTGAAATTCCCAGCAGGCCTGCTCTGACTTGCTGCAGTACCTTCCATAACTGGGCATTGAAAAAACTGTGTATGTGCTGACTTCACTCAAAGTCAGCGCTTCCCCATGGGTTAGCTAAATTTGAGCACAGTTATTCTCATATCTATTAAATGTGCACAGTCCAGGATTACAGCTCTCACTATAGCAACATTCTCTGCAGAGTAGTTTCTTTGGGGCCCAAAGGTAGAGCTGAAGTAACTTTTTCCCCAACCTTTTACTTTCATGCTGTGTCTTTTGATCTGAAATGGGTCTCATGTAAACAGCATATGTTAAGTGTCTTGTTCTCCTATCCATTCAGCTACCCTGTGTCTTCTGGTTGAAGCAGTTAAACCATTTATATTATGAGTGAAATTTGATAGGTATATAGTTATTGGAATTTTAAAAATTATTTAGTGGAGTCATTGTAGGGAACTTTAACTTCCCATTCACATCAATGGATAGGTATCCCAGACAAATCAATAAAGAAAAACGGGTTTTAAATGAAACAGCAGAAAAGATGAATTTTATGTTTACAGCTGTGATTATCAACCGGAGGGTCACACAGGCAAATTGGTGTGCTGCAAGATTTTTTTGAAAAAGTAACACCTGACTCTTTAGTCAATAACACAGATTACATTAGCCATAGATTGTCTAATAAATTAAGTGACAACAGCAAACACAGTAATAGCTGTGTGGTGTGCATGAATCCAAACCAGACTTTTTTTTTATTGATTTTTTACAGAGAGGAAGGGAGAGAGATAGAGAGTTAGAAACATCGATGAGAGAGAAACACCGACCAGCTGCCTCCTGCACATCTCCTACTGTGGATGTTCCTGCAAGCCAGGTACACGCCCTTGACCAGAACTGAACCTCGGACCTTTCAGTCCGCAGGCCGACACTCTATCCACTGAGCCAAACTGGTTTCGGCCCAAACCAGACTTTTGTGGAAGATTGGCAAAATATATATTTTGGTAGACCACTGAATTTCAGTAAGTAGTTCATATACGCCATGAGATTTTTAAAAAAAATTGAAATCTCTGATTTAGAGCTTTTCACCCCAAATGTAAGAATATGTATTCTGGACAAACTGAAGACAGAATGTACTCTAACCCAAGGGAGAGTATCCACTTCATGTATTTTCCTAATGGCCATGTGAAAAAAAAAAAAGATCTTATATGTTATTGGAAGGTACCCATTGTCTTCACTATCAGAGAAGGGTAAACAAGGAGCCCGGAATGCTGGTGAACCTTGAGCCCTGGCAAGGGCCAGAGCTATGCACTGATTGTTTAGTCGACACAATGGTGGCTCAAGCAATTTCCTGACCAAATAGTCTCAGAGTAAATCTTTTTTTTTAAAAATATATTTTATTGATTTTTTACAGAGAGGAAGGGAGAGAGATAGAGAGTTAGAAACATGGATGAGAGAGAAACATCGACCAGCTGCCTCCTGCACATCTCCTACTGGGGATGTGCCCGCAACCCAGGTACATACCCTTGACCGGAATCGAACCTGGGGCCCTTCAGTCCACAGGCCGACGCTCTATCCACTGAGCCAAACCGGTTTTGGCTCAGAGTAAATCTTTACTAATATTTATTGACCTTTAAGATAGTCTGTTTGTTACCAGAATTGCCTGCCTGACTAAGGGTTATATGTGTATCCAAAATTGAATAAAAGGTTGGAAAGGCCTGGGCACCAGCGGGAGTCCTTCCCCTTGTGTTGGGCTTCCCGCCTGGCCCTCAATACTTCCAAATTATTATTTATCTCCACTCTATCATTTGCATGCGTCCATTCTCCAGATCCGAAATCCTGAACCACAGGGGACGTAGCTCGCACATCTGGCACCTTGATGAGGGATATCTGGAGATTTCGCCTACAGCAGAAAAACAAAGTTTCACCAGCAGATGGGAAAATTCACCACATGCAAAGCCCACGGCCAGCTGCAGAAGTCGTGATCTGTAAGTAGTGTGGGAATGTCTTTTTTTAGCCAGGTTAATGGGGCAGAATTCGTCAAAAGGGGAGAAGCTTTATTGTAGACTTTTGGTTTGCATGCTTAAGGGTAAAGGAATCAAAGTGTCAGAAGGTATTCTCTTACAGTTTTTGCATGTTATTGTAGAACATACCCTTGGTTTCTTGAAGAAGGTACATTAGATCTTCAATGTTGGGAAAGAGTAGGTCAAAAGTTGAAAAAAAAAAGTTCAGGCGCAGGGAAAAAACTTGCCTCCACACTGTTTCTCCTTGTGGAACATGGTACAGTGGGGCCTTGACTTACGAGTTTAATTCGTTCTGTGACGGAGCTCGTAACTCAAATTACTCGTATGTCAAATCACTGTGACGTTCACTGCGCCAACTACTGGTGGGGTATCTGAAGCTGGCTCGTAACCCGAATTTTAGCTCGCAACTCAAAGCAAAAAATCGGCCGAGAGACGGCTCGTATCTCGAAAAACTCATTAGTCGGGACACTCGTAAGCCAAGGCCCCACTGTATTTCATTTGCTAGAGCCTTTTAGAGAGGCTAAGGAGGATAAACCTCCTCCCCTTGCGCCTTCCATTCCTAAAGAGGAGCAAAAAAAAAATTGGAGGAGTGGCCTTCATGGCCCCCTCCATCTCCACGTCCTAATCCTGAAACAGTTAATTCGCCACTAATGGAATCACCTGTGCAAAGAGCTATCCGAGAAGGATTACTGGAGAAATTATGAATAATATTTCTGGAGCATTCTTAGCTCCTTATGATTGATATTCTCTAGCTTGTGCAACTCTGGATGGAGGAGATTATTTACTATGGAAGGGAGACTTTTTGGAGAAATGTCAGGAGCAAGCCCATGCAAACCACGGACGGAATGCTCAAATAATTTATGAAATGTTAGCAGGGCTGGTAATAGTATAATGACATGCAAAATCAGCTAAATTATGTGCAACAGGCATATGAGCAAAATTAGACTTTGTGGAAGAACAGGACATTTAAAGGAAGAAAAAGAATGTAGGCAACCAAGAAGTGCACGAGGTGGTGCTCCAGGGAAAGGCATGAGCATTCCGCCTCCAGATTCAATCAATGCAGATTGAACCTCTTTTATGTCCAGATATTAAAAGGGAAATTATTGGGTACTTATCTATTAATTCTTATTTTATCTGTCTTTGTTGTTGTTGTTTAAATATATTTTATTGATTTTTTACAGAGAGAGAAAGGGAGAGAGATAGAGAGTTAGAAACATCGATCAGCTGCCTCCCGCACATCTCCCACTGGGGATGTGTCCGCAACCCAGGTACGTGCCCTTGACCGGAATCGAACCTGGGACCCTTCAGTCCGCAGGCCGACGCTCTATCCACTGAGCCAAACCGGTTAGGGCTCTTTAAAAATTTTTATGTATTATTAGTGGAGAGCAATGCTGTAGAAATTAAATGAAACTGAAAATACATTAATAATGTCATTCTTGGAAACTTCCTAGAAAATACAAAAAATGATAGTGTAGGGCAGTGGTTCTGAACCTTCCTAATGGGGTGACCCTTTAATACAGTTCTTCATGTTGTGGTGACCTCCAACCATAAAATTATTTTTGTTGCTACTTCATAACTGTAATTTTGCAGTTTTGAATCATAATGTAAATATCTGATATGCAGGATGTATTTTCATTGTTACAAATTGAAAAAAATTTAAGCATAGTGATTAATCACAAAAACAATATGTAATTATATATGTGTTATCCAATGGTCTTATGCGAACCCTGTGAAAGGGTCCTTCGACCCTCAAAGGGGTCACGACCCACAGGTTGAGAACCGCTGGTATAGGGTATGTCTCTCATGTGAGTATAGAATCGAAGGGAAATGTAAAAAATCAAGGCCTGATTGTTTTAAGCTCCCATGAAAAGGCCAATGATCTGTAGGAAATAAAAGTAAGTCCTTCATTTTCTAAAGCAAACGCAAACTAACAAGAGGGACATTTCCAGATGTGAAGTAATGGTCTTTGCACAACTTTCATTAAATCGCTGCTAGAAAAAAAAATTCGCTACTACACCCTTGTTCCTGAGAGAGGGAGACTATTAACTCTACAGTGAGGGAAGCACCTCTGCCACTCGACCGTCAGGTGGACTGAGACCATGGGCATCAGGTGACTGAGGCACACGGTCAGGTCACCACTGCTGTAACATTACTGCCAAAAATACCTCAATAAATAAATATGTGGAAATGATTACGAATAAACATTATTTTTTCCTAGTGCCAATCCACCTGTACCGCTCATGTTCTGTAAGCTAACAGTCCATTTACCGACCAAGTCTCTCGTACTACAATAATGAGCAAGTCTCTTCTATTTGCCCTTTTTTTCAGAACTTTCTGAGCTATTCTGAGCAGTCAGATGTGCATCTTCTTACCCCTGATCTAGAGCTGATGCTGCAGCCACGTGAAACTAAAACCTGCATTTGCTTTCTTCACTGATACCTCAGCCTCTAACAAGAGGGACATTTCCAGCCTCTGACCCCATCCCAATAGGGATGTTAGACATGGCTGCCTTCCAAGTTTGATCTGTCACAAAAGGAACATTTTGAGTAGTTGAAAGTCTCTGATTAAAGGTAGGAATGCTGGGGAGGGTGACCTGGGGAGGGTGACAAAATGCATGCGGACAAGTTTCTGGAACAATGGAGGGGAGTATAACCCGGACAGTGTGGCTGAGAGGTAGACGGCTGACCTATGAACCGGGAGGGCAGGCTTAGATTCCTGGTCAGGGCACACTCCAGGCTTCAAACTCCATACCCAGTGCATGCAGGAGGCAGCTGCCCCATGATTCCCTAACCCAATTGATGTTTCTATCTCTCTCTCCATCTCCTTTCCATTCTGAAAGCAATTAAAAATATATTTTAAAAAGACAGGAAAACATACAAAAAAAGAAAGAGAAATATAGAAACTGCTGACATTGAATGTGTTGAATAAAGTAATAAAATCAGGAAAGAAAAACAACCTGCAAAGACAAGAACATCATAGTAGAGAAACAAATCACCAGATGTCAGAGGAAAAGGAAACATAGCCTGTGACCCAGGACACATCTTTTACTTGAGAAGCAGCCATTTGATCCTGGTCCTGATCAGGGTGTGGGGTGTTTTCTCAGGTGACACTATGTTGAGGAGTCACAGAATGTGCCTTCAAAGATGTCAGCACAGCCTCTTAATCAGCTCAGCTCACACTCACAGTCAGAAGGACCTGGAAAGGAGGAAAAGACCACCCCCTCCTGTTCTTAGTCACAGGAGAGAGTGAGGAACAATGAGCCCCTACATGGAGACCACACTGTGAGGTGTTTTATTTCATCTTCATGTGTCTCTCCTCCCAAAGACTTCCACAAACTCCTACAGAAATGAGGTGAGCTGCTGTCCTGACGCCCCAAACCCAACAGAGCACACTCTTACCTCCCCCGAACAAAGCCTGCTCCCCACTCTCACAAAGGCATCCTGCACCCCTCCTGCTATCCACGTCCTCACCTTCCAATCACCTGGAGCAACTCAGTAACCAAGGATGCCCCACCCAGAGCTGCTGTCCAACTCCATGGGGGAAAGTGCACCTGAGGGCATTTCTTTAAGCTCCTCAGGGGATCTGAGAAGACCCAGGGGATTTATCTCAGGATGTTTTCAAATAATAAATAGTCAGACATAGAAAAAGTAAATCCACAGAACACACACACACCACACAGCAACAAAGCTAAGGATTTAAATAGTCCTGAAAGAAAAGGATCAAATGGTGACAGACACAGGTCACTTCCTCTGCATCCCAGGAAATGACAAGGGACCCAGGACCAACAGTCAAGTCTCTCCCCTCCGAGTGAACAATGGTTGCAACTGGAAACAAATCATTATAAAATTCCCAAGCCTTATAAGCTGCAGATTTATAATTCTCATTCAATCTGTATGACTAAGACAATCCAGCTGTTAAACGTAAAAAGGCACACCTCGACGGCATAACTCAGTGACCTAGATTCCTAGTCAGGGCGTATGGTCAGGTTGCAGGTTTGATCCCCAGTGAGGGGCTTGCAGGAGGAAGCTGATAAATGATTGTCTTTCCTCATTGATGTTTCTAACTCTCTCTCCCTCTCCCTGCCTCCTGGAGATGAACAGATATATATATACCCGCAGCTGATATATCACAACTTAACCATCCACCACCTCATCAGCTCACCCCTCACCCAGATCAGGGTCCCCTCCTCCCACTACATGTATTTCTGTCTGTGGATCTGTCTCTGTCTCCTGTTCCCTTTCTCTCCACTGTGGTCCTTTCCTGTGTCCCCCTCTCTCCCCTTTTCTCTCTGTCTGTCCTACACCTGGACCATGAAACTCCTGAAACCTCCTTCCCTTCAGGGGCTCTTTCTCCTGGTCTCTGAGGCTCCATCTCCACACACGTCTGCGTCTTCCCCTCCCCACGCCCGCGGCCCCTCTGCTGCCTGTTCCCGTCTGTCCCGCTCCCACAGCTGCTGACTCAGGGCTGCTCCCTCTGCTCCCTCATCCCTGAGCCCCCTTTATGTCCCTGCACTCGCTCCCCAACTCTTCTCCTCTGAACCAGTGTCTCTGTCTCAAGTGCCTCCTCCTGTGCGGCCCCCACTTCTGCTCCCCAGTGTTGTGGAGTGACATTTGGAGAATAAGACCACCGACTCCAATTAGGTCTTCAACAGCAAGCCAGGATTTATTGAGCTGGCCAGCAACTACAGTTACAGCACCCTGCCTGCTGAAGCAGAGACTGAACTGCAGCGCAGACTACAGGAGTTACATTTCATTATTAAGTTCTGTGGAGGCCCAGAGAAAAATGTGTCTTTCAAATTCTGGGCCCCCAATATGGAGGAAACTCTCTTTATTTGTATTTTTCCCGTCCTTTGTCTCCCAAGTTTGGAATGAGAGTTCCGGGCCTTCTGAGAAAGAAGGCCTGCGTGCTGGGAAGGGGCCATGAGAACATATCTCAAGGCCTGGCCTGATGTCAGTACCTTCCGATCTACGTGTTTTGGGAACAGACAGCACAGCATGACCCATCTGGCCAAAGCGTCAGATATGCAGCCCAGCACAACCAGGACCCGCTCCCTCTCAGCCCCCCTTCCTCTCTCTGGGCTCCCCCTCCTCCCTGTGAATCCACTTCCTTCCTCCTCAGGCCACTTTCCCGAGTGACCCCCTCACTCCTACCGTCGCCGTCCAGTCCCCCCACACCCCCTATGGGCCCCTCTGTGGACCCCTCGCTGCCCTTCCTCCCGCCCACGTGTCTGTCTCTCACTCGCTCTCCTGACCCCCCAGCCTGGGCCCCCGCCCCCCGCAGTCACCGCGCCCACAAAGCCCCTCCCTGCGGGCAGGTCGCCTCTTCAGGGGACACCGCGTCCTCCCCCTGAGCCCCCCCATGGACACTGTGCTCCCCGGGCAGGCAGACCCCTTATTAAATGGGGGTGGGCCTAGGAGGGGGGTGCGGACCCCCAGACCGGGAGCCATCCGGGCTCTTTGGGCGGAAACCGCGCGGCAGGCGGTGGCCACAGCCACAGGCGGAGAGACCCCGGGCCGGGGCCTCCGTTTCCTCCCAAAGGAACGTGGCGCCCGCACCGCGCAGCCTCCCGGGACGCGGACTCACCGCTGAGAGAGGCTCCGGGGCGGGGACCCCAACAAGGACTTCAGCGCCGGCAGCGCCCTCAGCCTTCCCTGCGGGGAGGGGGACGGGGAGCGTCAGCTTTAAAGACAAACACCCTCCTCAGGGGAACCGCCACCTTCCCCTCCACACCCGCTTCCGCGTCTGCAAGGAACTGCGCATGCGCCTCCCTGCGGGGTGGGCGGGGCCAGAGCCTGAGCTGATCCATTCTGCTTTGGGGAGGGGGGGGGGGGACTAGCTAGGAGAGCAGGCCGCAAGCACAGAGGGAAGGAGGGGCGGGTGCAAGGGGGCAGCCTAGACTTTCTGTTTGCACCGCTGGGGGCTGAGGTCAGACGCACCCAGGGGCAACGTAAGAACTGCCCTCACCTTAACCCAGTCGTGAAATCTCCTCCCTGGACTCCCCTGACCAAATCCTGCCTCCCCGCCTCTTGACCAATGCCTGCACCGCACCCTCACCCTATAGTGCACACTTCTACCCTAAAAGAAGCCCAGTCACCCCCTCAGGGCTGACACCAACACTCTGGTCTCAGGCCGCGGTGAGAGAATGCAATGCCATTTCCTAAAATCTCATCATGACTCTGGTGCTGGCTCCTGGAGGTGGCACCACACAGGAGGGAATCAGGAATGCACACAGAAGTTTCCCAGATCCCAGAGGCTGTGCTTAGAGCAGGGGTGGGCAAACTTTTTGACTCGAGGGCCACAATGGGTTCTTAAACTGGACCGGAGGGCCAGAACGAAAGCATGGATGGAGTGTTTGTGTGAACTAATATAAATTCAAAGTAAACATCATTACATAAAAGGGTACGATCTTTCTTTTTTTAGTTTTATTCATTTCAAACGGGCCGGATCCGGCCCGCGGGCCGTAGTTTCCCACGGCTGGCTTAGAGCTATGGCTGGTCTGCCCTTCAGCTGCAGGTGTCCCAGGGAGGGGTCTTTCCCAGGATCTTTGCAATCCGGGAACACATTCTTACAGTGAAGTTACAGAGAATTCAAAACTGGGGCAGACTGGGTTTGAAACCAGAAACTTCCTGTCTCCAATTTCCCCTGAGTCATTAAACCCTCAGTGAGGAGGGGGGTAGGGGGAAGGACAGCCTGCTCTCTTGGCCCCTCTGTCTTGCTACTGAAGGACAGGCAGCTGATTAAGGAAGTCAGCCATCTCTGTGGGTAATTATCAGGTGCTTTTCACAGCAAATGGAAGGTTACAGCAAAGAAAAAGGCCTTTTCTGCTTTCCTCCTGACAATCATCACTCCTGTCATTTGTAACATTGCTTTCCAAAATCATACAGGGACCCTTCAAGGATGCAATTTTGGATAAGATCTTTCCCACACACATTATACCTTGAAGGTTTCTCTTAGATGTACATTGACTGATGTTTAGTGATGCTTAACTCTTGGTTTAATACATTGCCCGATCTCAACATCTTTCTGCCAACATAAGAAACATTCAAAACTATTAAGAATTTTTGTTGGTTTATTTGAGCCCAAGTGTCCACAAGTGATAGGAAGCAAAACTTCAAAAAATTGAGATCATGTTCCAGAGAACAGCAGTTGTGGTTTGAATTTTATACATTAGAGGCTTAGTGCATGAAATTCCTGCACTTGTGTGTGGGGGGGGGGAAGGGAGGGGCCCTTGTGGGACCGACATCCTTAGCACTGTCGGGGAGGCGGGAGAGGCTATTGCCACCTGCACTGTTCTCCTCAGCCATGAGCCCAGCTTCTGGCTGAGTGGTACGTTGCCTGTGGGAGCACAATGATCACCAAGAGTAGCTCCTGCTTTGAGCATCTGCCCCCTGGTATTCAGTGCATGTGACGGTGACTGGTCTTTCCCCAATTCGGATTTACATATTACCTTTTATTATATGGATTAGAGGTCTGGTGCATCGGGGAGGGGTGGGCAGGTCACTCAGCTTGGCCTGTGCCCTATCTCAACATAAGCATTTATTTGAAACTAGCTGTAACCAGGCATGCATCGCTGTGGCTCAGTCTGGTTAAATGGGAAAGAAAGAAAACAGAAAGCGCACGTTTCTAATATATTTAATTTCACAATGCTTGTGGGTATACAATATTTTTTGTTGTTCCACTGTCTGTGCAGATATAGAGATTGTCTGGTTTGCCGAGTCTAGAACACGCAACATATAATTGTCCATGTGAGAAGCAATCCGTGTCTAGATCTAAACCGCACAATACTAAAGATTGGCCCTGAGCTTTGTTGATGGTGATTGCAACGCCAACCGAACCAAACCAAACCGGTTTCAGCAGAAAGGCCTTTTTATATTTTGCACATTCATTTGCCTTCATCCCAGTATGAATTCTGTGATATTCACTAAGTTCTTGCTGGTAAACACTTCCAACACTCCTCACATCTGTAAGACTTCTCTCAAGTATGAACTCTCTAATGATAAGTAAGGCATGAAGAATGCCTAAAGGCTTTGCCACATTCTCTACATTTATAAGGCTTCTCTCCATAATGAATTGTCTGATGTTCACTAGGGAAGGAGGAACGGCTGAAGATGTTGCCACATTCTCTACAAATATAAGGCTTCTCTCCAGTATGGACTCTCTGATGGCGATTAAGCTTTGAGGAGTCACTGAACGCTTTGCCACATTCTCTACATTTATAAGGCTTCCCTCCAGTGTGAACTCTCTGATGCTCATTAAGGACTGAAGAGCTGACAAAAGCTTTGCCACATTTTCCACATTTATAAGGCTTCTCTCTGGTGTGTATTCTCTGATGATAAGTAAAGTATGAAAAATTTCAAAAGGCTTTGCCACACTTTCCACATTTATATGGCTTCTCTCCCGTATGATCTCCCTGATGATAAATAAGGTGTGAGGACTAGCTAAAGGCTTTGCCACATTCTCAACATTTATAAGACTTCTCTCCAGTATGAACTCTCTGGTGACTATTAAGGGACGGTGCCGAAATGAATCCTTTGCCTCATTTTCTACACTTATAAGACTTCTCTCCAGTGTGCATTCTCTGATGAGAAGTAAGGTTTGAGGACCATCTAAAGGTTTTGCCATAGTCTCTACACTTATAAGGCTTCTCTCCCGTGTGAACGCTCTGATGACCAGTAAGGGCTGAGGACTGGCTAAAGGCTTTGCCACATTCTGCACATTTATAAAGCTTCTCTCCAGTATGAACTTTCTGATGTTGATTAAGGTGTGAGGAGACCCTGAATGCTTTGCCACATTCTGTACATTTATAAGGCTTCTCTCCAGTATGAACTCTCTGATGCTTAATAAGGTTTGAGGAACAACCAAAGGCTTTGCCACATTCTGTACATTTATAAGGCTTCTCTCCAGTATGAACTCTCTGATGTGTAATAAGGTGTGAGGATCTACCAAAGGCTTTGCCACATTCTCTACATTTATAAGGCTTCTCTCCAGTATGAACTCTCTGACAATTAAGGGATGGTGCCAAAATGAATCCTTTGCCACATTCTCTACACTTATAAGGCTTCTCTCCAGTGTGGACTCTCTGATGTTTAGTAAGGAGTGAAGAGCTGCCAAAGGCTTTGCCACATTCTCCACATTTATAAGGCTTCTCTCCAGTATGAACTTTTTGATGTCGATTAAGCTTTGTGGACTCACTGAATGCTTTGCCACATTCTGCACATTTATAAGGCTTCTCTCCAGTATGAACTCTCTGATGCTTAATAAGGTTTGAGGAACAACCAAAGGCTTTGCCACATTCTGTACATTTATAAGGCTTCTCTCCAGTATGAACTCTCTGATGCATAATAAGGTTTGAGGAACAACCAAAGGCTTTGCCACATTCTGTACATTTATAAGGCTTCTCTCCAGTATGAACTTTCTGATGCATAATAAGGTATGAGGAACAACCAAAGGCTTTGCCACATTCTGTACATTTATAAGGCTTCTCTCCAGTATGAACTTTCTGATGCGTAATAAGGTTTGAGGAACTACCAAAGGCTTTGCCACATTCTCCACATTTATAAGGCTTCTCTCCAGTATGAACTTTTTGATGTCGATTAAGCTTTGTGGACTCACTGAATGCTTTGCCACATTCTGCACATTTATAAGGCTTCTCTCCAGTATGAACTCTCTGATGCGTAATAAGGTTTGAGGAACAACCAAAGGCTTTGCCACATTCTGTACATTTATAAGGCTTCTCTCCAGTATGAACTCTCTGATGCATAATAAGGTTTGAGGAACAACCAAAGGCTTTGCCACATTCTGTACATTTATAAGGCTTCTCTCCAGTATGAACTTTCTGATGCATAATAAGGTATGAGGAACAACCAAAGGCTTTGCCACATTCTGTACATTTATAAGGCTTCTCTCCAGTATGAACTTTCTGATGCGTAATAAGGTTTGAGGAACTACCAAAGGCTTTGCCACATTCTCCACATTTATAAGGCTTCTCTCCAGTATGAACTTTTTGATGTCGATTAAGCTTTGTGGACTCACTGAATGCTTTGCCACATTCTGTACATTTATAAGGCTTCTCTCCAGTATGAACTCTCTGATGCATAATAAGGTTTGAGGAACAACCAAAGGCTTTGCCACATTCTGTACATTTATAAGGCTTCTCTCCAGTATGAACTCTCTGATGCGTAATAAGGTTTGAGGAACAACCAAAGGCTTTGCCACATTCTGTACATTTATAAGGCTTCTCTCCAGTATGAACTCTCTGATGCGTAATAAGGTTTGAGGAACTACCAAAGGCTTTGCCACATTCCCTACATTTATAAGGTTTCTCTCCAATGTGAACTCTCTGATAAGTAAGGAATGAGGAATTCCTAAAGGCTTTGCCACACTTTCCACATTTATATGGCTTCTCACCAGTGTCATCTTTCTGAGGATAAATAAGGTGTGAGGACTGCCTAAAGGCTTTGCCACATTCTGTACATTTGTAAGGCTTCTCTCCAGTAGAATTTCTCTGATTTACAGTGCAACCTGACAGCCAATTACATGTTTTACCAGAATCTTTACATTTATAAGGTTTTTCTCCACTATAGATTTTTTTCATTTTATTTAGATTGAATACTTGACTGGAGATTCTGCCACAAGGATTCCATTTGTGAGCCTCCACCACAGTATGAACATTCTCTTGTTCAGTGTAATTTGAAGACTGCTGAAAAGACTGGACACATTTACTTCCTCTGTGTGTCTTCTCCACAATAGGAATAACCAGATGTATATTGTGATTGGACATTTGCTGAAAGACTTTTACACCTTTACAATGGTCCTCTGCAAGCTCACTTGTCCGATGATTAAGATAAGACTCTTGCTTAAAATTTTTCCAATGTTCAATCCATTGATAAGTGAAATCTCCATTATATGTACTCTGGTAATAATTGGAGATAGAAAAATCTTTAGTGAGAGTTATAATTTCACTAAACATGTACACTCATTCCATAAGTACCATTTTGTTATATTCATTAAACCAAGATGGCTTTATTAAAAAAGCTTTCCTAATTTATTGAAATTATAGATAAAAAATAAATACAAAACATTAATTGTCAGAGGAAGAAGAATGAATTAATTGTCAGAGGAAAAAGACTGCCAAATTGCCCAGCCAGAATGGCTCTGTGGTTGAGCTTCGATGTATGAACTAGTAGGTCATGGTTCTGTTCCCATTAAGGGCACATGCCCAGTTCCAGGATCAGTACACAGTGGGAGGCATGCAGGAGGCAGCCAATGGATGATTCTCTCTCATCATTGCTGTTTTTCCCTCCCTCTTTCTCTCTCTTACTCTCTGAATTCAATAAAAATAAATTTTTTAATTTAAAAAATCATAAAAAGATTGCCCTGTTGAGCACATTTTAATAGGTAAGTTATAAAGCTATACATTTTAGAAATGATTGCATGAACGTTTACTTCCACCCTACATTTCAAATAATTCAAATAAATATTTACACTAGAGTATATCTGAATTCCTAGCCTTTGCAGATTTCCTTTCCAAGAATGCATAACAATAAAAAGTTGTTTTGAATCTTCACTTAAAGAAACACACTGATCTGCCAATGTAACTGACGTTATTTATTTATTTATTTTATTATTTTTTAAAATATATTTTAGTGATTTTTTACAGAGAGGAAGGGAGAAGGATAGAGAGTTAGAAACATCGATGAGAGAGAAACATTGATCAGCTGCCTCCTGCACACCTCCCACTGGGATGTGCCCACAACCAAGGTACATGCCCTTGACCAGAATTGAACCTGGGACTTTTCAGTCAACAGGCCAACACTCTATCCACTGAGCCAAACCGGTAAGGGCGTAACTGACTTTAAATTGTAAGATATCCCAAATGCCTAATACACCTGACCTCTTTAGATAACAAGAATTTTATTAGAATAAGTGTTCCTGATTAGTTCTGTTTATATTAATATTCTCCCTTCTCCTGACACTCTTCCTCAAATTCCAAGGCTCTCCAAAAGTATACGTTATCAAAGTGACACCTTTTACATCTCACCAGTATTATTTCAGGGAATAGATCTTGTAGTACGGGCTTTGGCATAAGGACCTGGTTATCTTTAGATGACATAGCTGTAAAAAAAGCACACAAATTCTTAAGTTTCCACAACCAGGAGAGAGCACTTTGAAGTTAACAGCACGTACTGACCAAATGACATTTTGGTGTACGCCAAGAGCATGAAAAGAATTCAATCAAAGCTAAAGATAGGTTCAGTGAGGAAAACTCACATCAAATAGGGACAAAACGTTCCTTAAACCTCCTGGCACACTATGGCAATATTACCAAAACACTCACAATGCCCAGTTTCTTCCCTGGAGAGAGAAAGATGAGGGAAATGAATGTTCAATGACCTCCTTGTTTTGAAGCATCTTGAACAACAAGTGTCTGTTGTGTGTGACACAGAGTGTGAACAGAATGGCAGTACAAGATGAGTGCCCTGTAGTGGCTGCTACAAAGAAACAATGAGAAAGTGTTCGAGCATTTCAAAGGCTGGGGTACTAAAAATGTATATGAAGCCCGAAAAGATACCGTTGGACTGAGAAAGAAACAGAGAACAAACCCTATCCACTAAGGCAATCTGGCTAAGGCATATAGAAAAGTTTTTATGACATTTGATTTTATATTGTATCACTGAATGGAAAGGTAAACAAAACAGAGTAGTCAAAAGGCATTACACACCATATAAAAATAACTTCACATTAAAGCAAACTGTCAGTGCGTTAAAAATACCAGCTGTGAATTGGGAAAAAACAAATCCTACAAAGCATATTACCTGATAAGTAGTTAATATTCAGAATATATAAAGACCTTTTAAAAATCAACATGAGAAAAGAGGTAACACAATTTTTAAAATGTCCAAAGCTATATAGTTAACTAATCTACAAGATAACAGGCAAGAACACACAATTGGTAAAGATGGATTCTTCACCAAGTAGGGAGACAAAAATGGAATAGATACATGCAAAAATAATAAAACTAGATCCCGTTCATAGGCCATGTACCAAAATGTACTCAGCAGGGATTAACAACTAAAATATAGGACCTGAAACCATGAAAACAATGAAAGAAAACATTGTCAATGAACTTCACCAACACTCTTAAAAACAGTGGTTTTCATATATCTTCCTAGGCATAAGAAAGAAGTTAAAAAATAAAGAAATGAGACTACAAAAAATAAGATTGGCATACCAAAAGAAACCACAAAATAACAATAGTCCAACAGACCTGAATATACATTTCACAAACAGGACATAAAGATGCACAATAGACATATTTTATTATGTTGAACTCATACATCCCCAGAGAAATGCAAATGGACACCACCATGAAATACCACCAAACACCTAACAGGATGCCAATCATACATAAAAAAAAAGTATTACCAATGAAGTGGAGAAATGAGAACATTCATGCACTGTCAGCAAGATTATAAAAACACTAGAGGCCTGGTGTAAGATATTCATGCACTGGGGGGTGGGGGGTGTCTCTCAGCCCAGGCTACACCGTATCCAATCTGGGACCCATCAGGGACGTCTGACTGCCGGTTTAGGACCGATCCCGAAACTAGCAGTCAGACATCTCTCATACAGTCCGGGACTGCTGGCTCCCAAACACTTACCTGCCTGCCTGCCTGCCTGCCCTTTACCGCTTCTGCCTGACAGCCTCATCGATGCCTAAATGCTCCCCTGCCAGCCCGATCACCCCCAACTGCCCTCCCCTGCCCGCCTGGTCATCCTCAACTGCCATCCCCTGCATGCCTGGTCCACTGCAACTGCTGTTCCCTGCTGGTCAGATCTCCCCCAACTGCCCTCTCCTGCCCGCCTGGTCACCTTCAACTGCCCTCCCCGGCAGACCTGGTCCCCCGCCCAACTGCCCTCCCCTCAGGGCCATCTTGTGACCACATGGGGGTGGCCATCAAGTGAGGTGGCTAATCGTCAATTTGCATATGACCTCTTTATTATATAGGATTGGTGCAGCCACTAACAAAACACAACAGAGGATTTTCCAATATTTACAAAAAGTACCAGTCCACACAGTGATTCCATTTCTGGCAATTTACACAAAGAACACGAGTACAAAATAATATACGCACTCATATATCCGTTGAAGGATTATTTACAACTAGAGCCTCAATGCATGAAAATTCATGCACTAGAGGTAGGGTAGGGGGTCCCTCAGCCCGACCTGCCCCCTCTCACAGTCCGGGAGCCCTGAGGTGCGGGAGGCAACCTGGCCATCAGGGGAAGGCAAAACCTCCATTACAACTCTGCTGTTGCCAATGGCGGCAGCACAAGCTTCACCGGGTCCTGGTTACCTGAGCCTCAGGAGGATCGGGGTGGCTGGGCAGCTGCAATCCAAGGCTTGCCTGCACCTTCGGCATCAGCTGGGCAGCCACCATCTGAGGTTTACCTGTGCCTTGGGCCAGCACTGGGCGGCTGGGGGCCTGAGGGCGGGGCGGGTCTGAAAGAACTGGGCACCCTATTTTGTGGCTGTGGGGATGGCCACCTTTGTGACGGTATCATGGTCAATTTACATATCACATCTTTATTAGATAGGACCAGAGGCCCAGTGCACAAAAATCTGTGCACTCGGGGGGATCCCTCAGCCCCACCTATGCCCTCTTGCAGTCTGGGACCCCTCAGAGGATGTCCACTTGCTGGCTTAGGCCTGCTCCCTGAGGGATTGGGTCCAAGCTGGCAATCAGACATCCCTCTGACAGCCTGGCAGCCCTCGGGCAATGTCCACTTACCGGAAGGGAGCGGACCTAAGCTGCATTCGGACATCCTTAGTGCTGCTGAGGAGGCGGGAAAGGCTTCCACCACCACCGCTGTACTGGCAGCCATCAGCCTGGCTTGTGGCTGAGCAGAGCTCCTCCCATGTGAGAGCGCCCTGACCACCAGAGGGCAGCTCCTGCATTGAGCGTCTGCCCCCTGATGGGTCAGTGTGTGTCATAGTGACCAGTCATTCCCAGTCTTTCTGCTGTTAGGATCAGTTTGCATATTACCCTTTTAATATATAGCATAGAGGCCTGGTGTACAGGTGGGGGCCGGCTGGTTAGTCCTGAAGGGTGTCCCGGATCAGGGTAGGGGTCCCACTGGGGTGCCTGGCCAGCCTGGGTGAGGGGCGGATGGCTGTTTGCAGCTGGTCACACTACCTTCAGGGTGGGGGTCCCCACTGGGGTGCCTGGCCAGCCTGGGTGAGGGGCTGATGGCCGTTTTCAGGCTTGCCACACCCCCTTTAGGGTGGGGGGTCCCCACTGGGGTGCCTGGCCAGTCTGGGTGAGGGGCTGAGGGCTATTTTCAGGTAGTCCAACCCCCTGGCAACGTAAGCTCCCAGGCTCTCCTTTTCTTTTTTTATTCTGGGATTTATTTACCTTCTATGATTAAAACTTTGTAGCCTTGAGTGGAGCTCAGAGCCAGCCAGGGCGAGCGGAAAGCTTGGCTTCCTCCATCGCCAGGGGCAACCCTAGCCTCCTGCTCGCTCCAGGTACATGCCCTTCCTCAGAATCAAGCCTGGGACCCTTCAGTCTGCAGGCTGACGCTCTATCCACTGAGTCAAACAGGATAAGGCTGCTCTTGGCATTTTAATTATGATGTGTCTTGGTGTAGTCCTCTTTGGATTCTTCTGGTTTGGGGTTCTCTGCGCTTCCTGGAATTGTAAGTCTATTTCTTTCACCAGGTAGGGGAAGTTTTCTGTCACTATTTCTTCAAATAGGTTTTCAATATCTTGCTATCTCTCTTCTTCTGGCACCCCCATATTTCGGATGTTGGTACGCTTGAAATTGTCCCACAGGCTCCTTACACTATCTTCATATTTTTGGATTCATTTTTCTTGTTGCTTTTCTGTTTGGGTGGGGTTTTTCTGCTTCTTTGTATTTCAAATCTTTGACTTCATTCTTGGGATCCTCTAGTCTGCTGTTGAATCTTTGTATATTATTCTTTTAGTTAGTGTATGTTTAATTTCTGATTAAAAGAGCAACACATCCAGGTGCCAGCACATGCCATGCCTCAGTACCTCTTACCAATTTCTTTTTTTTAAAAAATTATATTTTATTGACTTTTTACAGAGAGGAAGGGAGAGAGACAGAGAGTTAGAAACATCGATGAGAGAAAAACATCGATCAGCTGCCTCCTGCACACCTCCCATTGGGGATGTGCCCACAACCAAGGTACATGCCCTTGACCAGAATCGAACCCGGGACCTTTCAGTCCACAGGCTGACGCTCTTTCCACTGAGCCAAACCGGTTTCGGCCATCTTACCAATTTCAGTGCACTTTCTTCACCTCTCTAGTTGTGGAACTTCCACTCAGCTAGCTTTCCCGTAGTTCTGGCTGGTAGTTGTTCTGCCTTTTAGTTGTAATTTTGATGTGGTTGTGAGAGGTAGCAAGTATAGGTGTTTACCTATTTCGTCATCTTTTTATTTCTATTGTTTCTTTACAGTAGTGAATAAGAGTTCATTGCCCTGGCCGGTTTGGCTCAATGGATGGAGTGTTGGCCTGCGGACTGAGGGATCCGGATTTGTTTCTGGTTGGGTGCACATGCCCAGGTCACGGGATTGCTTCTCAGTGGGGGGCGTGCAGGAGGCAGCCAGTCGATGATTTTCTCTAATCATTGATGTTCTTTCTCTCTCTCCCTTTCCCTTTCTCTCTGACATCAATAAAAATCCTATCTAATAAAAGAGAAACATGGTAATTAGCCGTAACTCCGCTACCCTTCCCATAGCTAATCAGGGCGATATGCAAATTAACTGTCAACCAAGATGGCGGCAGGCAGCCAGGCAGCTTGAAGCGAAAATGAGGCTTGCCTGCTTCAGTGACAGAGGAAGCCACCGTTCTCTGCCTGCCTTGGCGGCCTCTGACCTTGCAGTTTGAAACATTGTTACAAATATAGAAGCTAAACAAAACCCCAAAAACCTGCTTTCAGCCAGCCGGGATCTCAGAGCTGGAGCCAAGCCTCAGAGCTAAAGCTTGCCCAGACTAAAAAAAAAAAAAAAAAAAAAAAAGAAAAAAAAGGAGCGGTTGGGAGCTTCAGTCACCCACCAGCCTGAAAAGAGCCCTCAGCCCCTCACACAGACTTGCCAGGCACCCCAATGGGGACCCCCACCCTGAAGGGGGTGTGACCAGCTGAAAACAGCCATCAGCCCCTCACCCAGGCTGTCCAGGCACCCAAGCGGGATCCCCACCCTGATCCAGGACACCCTTCAGGGCAAACCAGCCGGCCCCCACCCCTGCACCAGGCCTCTATCCTATATAGTAAAAGGGTAATATGCCTCCCGGCACCGGGATCAGCGTGACAGTCGCGGCGCCCCAATGGGCCCTGCTCTGTGTGTGATGGGGTAGAGCCATAACCTCCCCATCAGCCCTGCTCTGTGTGTGACGGGGTAGAGCCATAACCTCCCCATCGGCCCTGCCCTGAGTGTGACAGGGTGCGGCGCCCCAACCCCCTGATCCGCCCTGCCCTGAGTATGACAGGGTGCGGCGCCCCAACTCCCCTATCGACCCTACTCTGTGAGTGAGAGGGTGAGCTCCTCAACCCCCTGATCGGCGCTGCTCTGTGCGTGATGGGGGGAGCTCCCCAACCCGATGGGCCCTGCTCTGTGCGTGACAGGGGGGAGCTCCGCAACCCCCTGATGGACCCTGCTCTGTGAGTGACAGGGGGCAGTGCCCCAACCCCCTCATTGGCCCGGCTCTATGCATGACGGGATGGCGCCACAACCTCCCCGTCGACCCTGCCTTGAGTGTGACAGGGGGCGGTGCCCTACCCTGAGCTTGACTGAGGGTGGCATCGCAACTCCCGATCCGCCCTGCTCTGTGCATTACAGGGGGTGGCGTCCCAACTCCCCAATCAGCCCTGCTCTGAGCTCGACCAGGGGCTGCACCTAGGGATTGGGCCTGACTTCTGCCACCTGGGAGCGGACCTAAGCCAGCAGGTCGTTATCTCCCGAGGGGTCCCAGACTGCGAGAGGGCACAGGCCAGGCTGAGTAACCACCCCCTCCCCCCACCCCGGGTGCACAAATTTTTGTGCACCGGGCCTCTAGTATATTATAAAAAAAACCAAAAGACCAATTTTTGTAAATTATGAATAAAACAGCCTTTGTAAGCTTTTGTGTAGATAAAAGGCTTAACTCTTTGATTTAATAGTAAGGAGCCCAATTAGTGGATCCCATGGCGAGTGTATATTTAGTTTTATAAAAACCTCCAGACGGTCTCCCCAAGGGTCTGCAGCATTTGGCATTTTCAGCAGCAGTGATTGGAGTTCCAGTTGTTCCACATTACAAAGGCATTTGGTGGGGTCGGTGTTATGTATTCTGACCTGTTCAATGGTGGTTTAGTATTGCTTGCCTGTGCTGTTTGTTACTTCTCATTGTTTTAATGTGCATTTCCTTAGTGACATTAGACATGCAGGATCTTCTTACACTGATTTTCTATGTGTATATATTTTGTAGTGCTGTGCGTTAAGGTTTTTGGCCCTTTTCAGTCATGTAGATTCTTTTGTCAGTGTTGACTTTGAAGATTTCTTTGTCTGTTTTGCATAATTGTTTCATACATTTTGACTTTTTAAATTAATATATATTTTTTTATTGACTTAAGAGAGGAAGAGGGAGAGAGAGACACAACATCAATGATCAGAGAGAATCATTGATCTACTGCCTCCTGTACATCCCCTACTTTGGATGGAGCCCAAACCTTGGCATGTGCCCTAACTAGGAATTGAACTGTGAACTCCTGGTTCATAGGTGGACTATCAACTGCTGGGCCATGCCAGCCGGGTCATGTTGACTTTTACAAATATATTTTCTCAGCCTGTTTTCTCGTTTTTGTTTTTTTTCTTTTGAGGATGCCTTATTTATTTATTTTTTTCTTTAAAGTTTGAGTTGATACATTAGGAGTTTCCATTTTAATACACCAGATTGAAATACAAACTTGGTTACATATTTGCCTTTTAAAAATGTGAAGTGTATAAAATTAACATGGTTTTACATTCAATAACATGGAAGTTATATTTGCAGCTATTTTATCATCTCTACAATAAAAACATAGTCATATGTTGAAGGAGATGAGTTGAGATAAAAATTTTATCTCCTTACATGTCAACTCAAATGAACCGGTTTGGCTCAGTGGATAGAGTATCAGCCTGCGGACCAAGAGGTCCCAGGTTTGATTCCGGTCAAGGGCATGTACCTTGGGTGTGGTACATGTAGAGAGTGTGCTCTAGGCATCTGATCGAGGTTTTCCTCTCATTGATATTTCTAACTCTCTATCCTTATCCCTTCCTCTCTGTAAAACAAATCAATAAAATATATACATTTTTGAAAGTAGTCCTTTTCCACTCAGATGTCTTCACTATCTACAGTAATAAAAGAGACACATGCAAATGGACTGTGCCTTCGCTATGCCTTAAACCACGCCCACCAGCCAATCAGAGGGAATATATGCAAATTAACCCAATCAAGATGGCAGCCAGCAGCCACTGAGCTGCAGCAAGCAGGAGGTTTGGTTGCTCCAGGGATGGAGGAAGCCCAGCTTCCCACCTGCCACGGCTGGCTCTGAGCTCCACTCAAGGCAACAAAGTTTCAATTATAGAAGATAAATAAACCCCAGATACCAGCTTTCAGCCAGTGGTGGCCACGGATCTGTGGCAGGGAGGTGGGGGGGAGGGTCAATCAGGGAAAAAAGGAGACATATGTAAAACTTTAGACAATAAATAAAATAAAATTTAAAAAAAAATCCAATCTGCCTGCCCAGGTAGCCCAGTTCCTAAGAGGATTGTACTGATATACCAAAGTTGTAGGTTTGATCTCTGGACAGGGAACATACAAAAAAATCAATTAAGGCCAAGTTGAAGTGCACCTTCCGGCCTGAAATCAACAAAATCTAAAAAAAAGAAAAAATAACTAAAAGAAAATGGAGTGTGAATTTTGATAGAGGTTTTCCCATTTCCAATCCAGGTTGCCCTCTGGCCAGAAGACATGGTAGAACCCTATATAATAAAAACCAGATATGCAAATTGACTGAATGGCAGAACAACTCATCTCCTTCAACATATGACTATGTTTCTATTGTAGAGATGATAAAATAGCTGCAAATATAACTTCCATGTTATTGAATGTAAAACCACGTTAATTTTATACACTTCACATTTTTAAAAGGCAAATATGTAACCAAGTTTGTATTTCAAGTTTGTATGACGCGCAGTGACCACCAGGGGGCAATGCCGTTATGATCAAAACTACCATTATGATCAATGAAAAGCCACAGCATCAATTTTTTGCACATTGTAAAAACACATACATAAAAAAATATATATTTAACAAAGAGACACAGAAACACAAAGTAGTAGTGATCACTGTGTTAGAGAATATTTTAGTTTTGCCTGCCTTCTATCAATGCAGGAGCTGCCCCCTGGTGGTCAGTGCGCTCCCACAGGGGGAGCGCCGCTCAGCCAGAAGCTAGGCTCATGGGTGGGGGAGAGGGGGAATTGCGCCTAAGTCAGCAGGCAGACATCCCCCAAGGGGTTCCAGACTGCATCGCGGAACAGACTGGGCTGAGGGATCTCCCCCCCTCCAGTGCACGAATCACGTGCACCGGGCCTCTAGTATAACAATATTCTAGAAAACCGTTGCTAAATACTATTTTCTAATTAGTGCCTTAATTAGTTTACACAACATGTAAAGTGTGCAAACACTGAGTTCCTAATTCACATACATCACAAAGCGTTTCTTTTCTATCCCAAGGACCCCCAATTTGTTCCCCTTTTTAAAAAATATGTATTTTTATTACTTTCAGAGAAGACGGGAGAGGGACAGATAGAAACATCAATGATGAGAGAGAATCATTGATCGGCTACCTCCTGCACACCCCCTACTGGGGAGCAAGCCTGCACCTTGGTATTTGCCCTTGAACAGAATGGAACCTGGGACCTCTCAATCTGCAGGCGGGCGCTGTATCCACTGAGCCAAACCAGCTAGGGCCCAATTTGCTCCTGGAGAGCTAGAATCTAACACAGAAAGCAAAAGTCCCTAGAGATGTTAAAATAATAAAGGAAAGCAAACACTGCGGGTGGAGTAGGAGCTCAGGAAGGAGTCATCCTTACCCAGAGAAGCCAAGTTGCTGTAGTTCTCTGACATCACATCCAGGTACAATTTCCGCTGAGCTGGGTCCAGGCATTCCCACTCCTCCTGAGAGAAATCTATGGCCACATCCCTAAAGGTCAACGGTTCCTGAAAGAAAAACACATTTACCAACAGGTCACCAGAAAAGTTCATAATGTCACCCAACATGAAAACAGTGTCAGAAGAAGAGGTTTGGATCTAGGGGAGTATCCTGAATTATTTAATAGATCACTTTGACCAGTAACATTCTCTGATGTGTTTTCTAACAATGACACATGAGGATGACACATGCCCACAAATCCATGGTACAGATTAATGTTTCAGCAAATTTACTATGAGTAATCTTAGAACAAGATTATTCTGCCTGGTGCAGCTCATGTGGCTCAGTGTTGCCTGCTAACCCATGCACCAAAAGGTCTCTGGTTTGATTCCTGAACTGGACACATGACCAGGATGTGGACTCAATCCCCAGTGTGGGGTGTGTAGGAGGCAGCCGAACAATGATTCCCTCTTCTCAATGATGTTTCTATTTCTCTCTACCTCTCCCTCTCTAAAATCCATAAAAATGTATTTGGGGGAAAAAAAGGAAAAACAGCTGAAATAAGGTTAACAGTTAAGGCTCAGAGACACACATTTGACAACTATGAAATCAAGATGGTTTAATGATTTTGTAAATCTCATGAATGTATTGTGTATAATCCACTTTGTGATTTATAAACAAAACTAGAGGCTCAGTGCACAAAAATTTGTGCACTCTGGGGGGAGGGGGGTCCATCAGCCCCGCCTATGCCCTCTCGCAGTCTAGGACCCCACAGGGGATGACCACCTGCTGGCTTAGGCCCCGCTCCCCAGGGGACTGGGCCTAAGATGGCATGTGATATCCCTGTGGCAGCCTTGCAGCCCTCGGGGGATGTCCATTTGCCAGCGGGGAGCAGGACTAAACTGCAGTCGGATATCCTTAGTGCTGCTGAGGCGGCAGGAGAGGCTCCAACCACCACCGCTGTACTGGCAGCCATCAGCCTGGCTTGTGGCTGAGCAGAGCTCCTCCCATGTGGGAGCACCCTGACCATCAGAGGGGAGCTCCTGCATTGAGTGTCTGCCCCCTGGTGGTCAGTGTGTGTCATAGTGACGAGTCATTCCCAGTCTTTCTGCTGTTAGGGTCAGTTTGCATATTACCCTTTTACTATATAGGATAGAGGCTTGGTGCACGGGTGGGGGACGGCTGGTTTGCCCTGAAGAGTGTCCCGGATCTGGGTAGGGTCCCGCTTGGGTACCTGGCCAGCCTGGATGAGGGGATTATGGCTGTTTGCAGCTGGTCACACCCTCTTCAGAGTGGGGGACCCCACTGGGGTGCCTGGCCAGTCTGGGTGAGGGGCTGAGGGCCGTTTTCAGGCTGGTGGGTGACTGAAGCTCCGAACCTCTCCTTTCTTTGTCATTTTTTTATTCTGGGATTTATTTACCTTCTATAGCTGTCATTGGAACTGAGAGCCGGCTTTAGCTCTGAGGCTCGGCTCCAGCTCTGAGACCTCGCCTGCTGAAAGCAGGTATCTGGGTTTGTTTGGCTTGTACAATTGATACACTGTTGCAACTCCAGCTCTGAGGCCTGGCTGCCTGAAAGCAGGTTTCTGGGGTTTGTTTAGCTTCTATAATTGCAACATTGTCTCTTAGAGTGCAGCTCAGAGGCCAGCAGCGGCAGGCGGGGAATCTTGGCCTCCTCCATCACTGGAGCAAGCAAGCCTCCTGTTTGCTTCAGCTGCCTGGATGCCGGCCGCTATCTTGGTTGGGTTAATTTGCATATCTTCCTGATTAGCCATTGGGAAGGGTAGCGAAGTTATGGTTAATTACCATGTTTCTCTATTATTAGATAGGATAAGGAGGAAAACATAAGGGTATAAAACAAGTTAGATCTTTTGTTTCTATTTTGTGGTTGTAAATCTTCACCTGGAAAGATTTTTTTCCCATGGACTTTTGTGGAGGCGAAGGCAGAAGTTAGAGGCACAAAAGGGAAAGGACAGAGAGAGAGGGAGAGAGATTGCCATCAATGTGAAAGAGAGACAGAGACACATGGATTGGCAGCCTACCACAGGTACCTAGGACCTACTTGCCCTGGACTAGGAATCAAATCCTCCACCACTGATCCACACCAGCTTAGGGAACTAATTTTTCTTACTAGTACATTTCTTTCAAAATTTTTATGTATCATTAGTGGAGAGCTATGTTGTAGAAATTTAATGAAACTGAATATACATTAATATCATTCTTGGAAAGTTTGTAGAAAATACAAAAAAGTGATGGTCTTTGCACAACTTTCATTAAATCTCTATTACACCCTTATTACTGAGAAAGGGAGACTATTAACTCTATAGTGAGGGGAGCACCTCTGCCACGTGAACATCAGGTGGACTGAACAATGAGTATCAGGTGACTGAGGCACATGGAAGGTCAGGTCATCACTGCTGTGACATTACTGCCAAAATACATCAATAAAGAAATAATTATGTGGAAATGATCATAAATACTCATTTTTGCAAATGTCAACCCACGTGTACCTCTAATGATCTGTAAGGTAACAGTAGTTTTATCTACCAAGTATTTCGTACTAATCTAGTGAGCAAGTCTCTTCTATTTGCTCTTCTTTTCAGAATTTTCTGAGTTATTCTGAGATGTGCATCTTCTTACCCCTGATCTAGAGCTGATGCTGTAGCCACTTGAACCTAAGACCTACATTTGCCTTCTTCAGTGATATGTGAGCCTGTGACCCATCTCAGTAGGGATGTCAGACATGGCTGCCTTCCAAGTTTTACCTGTCACAAAAGGGATGTTCTGATTAGTTGAAACTCACTAATTAAAGGTGGGAATGCTTCCTGCTTTCAAAATGAATACAGACAAGGCTTTGGGACAAAGGAGGGAATTATACCCCAGCCAGTGTGGCTGAGAGATAGAGGGTTGACTTATGAACCAGGAGGTTAGGGTTGCATTCCTGTTTAGGGTACCCTCCAGGTTTCAGACTTGATACCCAGGGCAGGGTAGAGTGCTAGAGGCAGGTGATCAATGATTCCCCAACCTGTTGATGTTTCTGTCTCTATCTCCCTCTCCTTTCCATTCTGAAATCAATAAAAATATTTTTTTAAAAAGAGAGGTTAAAAAAGAAGAAAAAAAACAAACAAAAAAGGAGAAAGAAATATAGAAACTGCTGACATTGACTACCCAATATAAAACCCTAATAGGCAAATCGACCAACCTGGAGAACAACAGGCTGCTATGACATGCACTGACAACCAGGGGCAGACGCTCAACACAGGAGCATCTGTCCCCTGAGTGTCCTGAGTAGAGCATCTGCCCCTTGAGAGGGAGGTGACCGGTGGCTTTGGCAGCAGGGGCAGGGATGGCCATCAGGCGTCCCCAGGCCGCCAGCCAAGGCGGGTGCCAGCGGGGACTTGCCAATTGCCTCATCAGTCACCCCACAGATCGGCCCTGATTTCCGGCCAGGCTTAGGGATCCTACCCTATATTTAGGGAACAGTCTCTTAGATTTAAAAATTAAAGCCAGGAAAGGATATTCTAACACTGAAAAAACAGGATGATGTAGCGATGACATGCCTGGACTCTAGCTTACAGATTTTGTGTTCAACCCTGATTCTCATAACTTATAACTGTGGGACAAAGCAAATTACTTCTCTCTGCTTCAGTTTTTCTACCCATAATGATGAGGAAAATGGTACTACTGCCTCAGAAAGATCATGTTATATACTTTTTATACTCAGGGCAAAAAAATGTAGCTGCCCATATAACAGCAAGATGCCCTTCACCTCTATGAAAAGTATGGTCACCGCGCATGCACCGTCCTGGATTACAAGACGGATGTCCAACTGCCGGTTTTTGGGACATTGCCCGAGGGGTCCCGGAGTGTGTGAGGGCACAGGACGGGCTGAGGGACCCTCTATCCCTTGCATGAATTTCATGCATCAGGCCTCTAGTGATGAATAAAGTGATGAAATAAGGAAAGATAAACAACCTGCAAAGGTAAGAACATCAGAAGTAGAGAAATTAATCACAGCTGTTAGAGAAAAGCAAACATAACTTCAGGCAGAGGACAATCTTTTACCTGAGAAGCAGCCATTTGGTCCTGGTCCTGATCGGGGACTGGGTTGTTTTCTCAGGTGACACTATGTTGACGAGTCACAGAATGTGCCTTCACAGAAGGAAGCACGGCCTCTTAATCAGCTCATCTCACTCACAGTCAGAAGGACCTTAAAATGCAGAAAAGGCCACCCCCTCCTGACCATTGTCACAGGAGAGTCAGGAACAATGAGCTCCTATATGGAGACCACACTGTGAGGTATGTTTTTCCACCTTCATGTGTCTCTCCACCCAAAGACATCCACAAACTCCTACAGAAATGAAAACATGAGCTGTTGTCCTGATCCCCCAAACCAAACAGAGCACCCCCTTCCCTCCCCTGAACAAAGTCTGCTACTCAATCTCTGGAAGGAATCCTGCAAACCTGCTAATCCCTGTCCTCACCTTTCATCACCTGGAGCACCTCAGTAACCAATGATGCCCCACCCAGAGCAGCTGACCAACTCTATGGGGGACAGTACTCCTGAGGGCATTTCTTAAAGCACCTCAGGGGATCTGAGAAGACCCAGAGGATTTATCTCAGGATGTTTTTAAATAATAAATTAAGTGAGAGACATAGGAAAAGTAAATCCATTGAAGAAACACACACACAGAGAAAACACCAGAGCAACAAAGCTAAGACTTCTAATATTCCTTGAAAAAGCATCAGATGGTAACACATGCAAGGTCACCCAGTCTTTGCAATCCCAGGAAATGACAAGGGACCCATAACCAAAGGGCAAGTCTCTCTCCTTTGAGTGAATAAGGACTGCAATTGGAAGCTAATTATTATAAAACTAGAAGCCCAGCGCACTGGAGTGGGGGTATCCCTCAGCCCAGCCTGTACCCTCTCCAATCTGAGACCCCTCAGGGGATATCCTACGGCCAGTTTAGGCCAGATCCCTGGGATTGAGCCTAAATCGGCACTAGGACGGACATCCCTCTCACAATCTGGACTGCTCCCTTCCAACAGCTTGCCTACCTGCCAGCCTGATTTCCCCTAACCACTTCTGCCTGCCAGCCTGATCACCCACTAACCACTCCTCTCCCAGCATGATCGATGCCTAGTGCTCCCCTGCCAACTAAATCGCCCCCAACTTCCCTCCGCTATCAGCCCAGTTGCCCCTAACTTCCCTCCCCTGCAGGACCGGTAAACCCCATTTGCCCTCCCCTGCCGGCCATCTTGTGATGACATGGGGTCAACCATCTTGTGAGGGCATGAGAGTTAATTTGCATATCACCACTTTACTATATAGGACTCCCAAGCTTTATAAACTGGAGATTTGTCATTCTCATTCAAATCTGTATAACTGAAACAATTCAATTGTAAAATTAAATATATTGGCACAGCTAGGCAGCATGACTCAGTGGTGAAGCTTGGACCTATGAACCAGGAGGTCATAGTTAGATTCCTAGTCAGGGCATATAGCCAGGTTCATATTAGATCCCCAGTTAGGGGTGTGCAGGAGGCAGATGACCAATGATTGTCAGTAGTCATTGACTTTTTAATCTCTCTTTCCCTCTCCTTGCCTCTAGGAAATCAATAAAAATATATTTTAAAAAATATATGTGTGTGTGGCACAGACACACACATACATACAGTGGGGCCTTGACTTACGAGTTTAATTCGTTCCGTGACGGAGCTCGTAACTCAAATTACTCGTATGTCCAATCTTTTTTTTTTTTTTAATATATTTTATTGATTTTTTACAAAGAGGAAGGGAGAGAGATAGAGAGTTAGAAATATCGATGAGAGAGAAACATAGATTAGCTGCCTCCTGCACGTCTCCCACTGGGGATGTGCCCACAACCCAGGTACATGTCCTTGACCAGAATCGAACCCAGGACCCCTCAGTCTGCAGGCCGACGCTCTATCCACTGAGCCAAACCGGTTTCGGTGGTATGTCAAATCTTAATGTGAGCGAGTGAGACACCGGATGTTGGGCTGATGTTGTGGCGTTCACTGTGACGTTAACTGCGCCAACTAGCGGTGGGGTATCTGAAGCTGGCTTGTAACCCGAATTTTAGCTCGCTACTCAACGCAAAAAATCAGCTGAGAGAGGGCTCGTACCTTGAAAAACTCGTTAGTCGGGACACTGGTAAGTCAGGGCCCCACTGTATACAGACACGTACTCTACAAGTTGATATATTTCAAAACTAAATCATCCACATCCCATCAGCTCACCCCTCACCCAGATCAGGGTTCCCTCCTCCCACTACATGTATTTCTGTCTGTGGATCTGTCTCTGTTTCCTGCTCCCTTTCTCTCCACTGTGGTCCTTTCCTGTGTCCCCCCCTCTCCCCTGCTCATTGTCCCCTTTTCTCTCTGTCTGTCCTACACCTGGACCATGAAACTCCTGAAACCTCCTTCCCTTCAGGGGCTCTTTCTCCTGGTCTCTGAGGCTCCATCTCCACACACGTCTGCGTCTTCCCCTCCCCACGCCCGCGGCCCCTCTGCTGCCTGTTCCCGTCTGTCCCGCTCCCACAGCTGCTGACTCAGGGCTGCTCCCTCTGCTCCCTCATCCCTGGGCCCCCCTTTCTGGCCCTGCACTCGCTCCCCAACTCTTCCCTGAACCAGTGTCTCTGTCTCAAGTGCCTCCTCCTGTGCGGCCCCCACTTCTGCTCCCCAGGACCCGCTCCCTCTCAGCCCCCCTTCCTCTCTCTGGGCTCCCCCTCCTCCCTGTGTCTCCACTTCCTTCCTCCTCAGGCCACTTTCCCGAGTGACCCCCTCACTCCTACCGTCGCCGTCCAGTCCCCCCCACACCGCCTATGGGCCCCTCGCTGCCCTGTCTCCCGCCCACGTGTCTGTCTCTCTCTCCCTCTCCTGACCCCCCAGCCTGGGTCCCCGCCCCCCGCGGTCACCGCGCCCACAAAGCCCCTCCCTGCGGGCAGGTCGCCTCTTCAGGGGACACCGCGTCCTCCCCCCTGAGCCCCCCATGGACACTGTGCTCCCCGGGCAGGCAGACCCCTCATTAAATGGGGGTGGGCCTAGGAGGGGGTGCAGACCCCCAGGCCGGGAGCCATCCGGGCTCTTTGGGCGGAAACCGCGCGGCAGGCGGTGGCCACAGCCACAGGCAGAGAGACCCCGGGCCGGGGCCTCCGTTTCCTCCCAAAGACACGTGGCGCCCGCACCGCGCAGCCTCCCGGGACGCGGACTCACCGCTGAGAGAGGCTCCGGGGCGGGGACCCCAACAAGGACTTCAGCGCCGGCAGCGCCCTCAGCCTTCCCTGCGGGGAGGGGCACGTGGAGCTTCAGCTTTAAAGACAAACACCCTCCTCAGGGGGAACCGCCACCTCCCCCTCCACCGCCGCTTCCGAGCCTGCAAGGAACTGCGCATGCGCCTCCCTGCGGGGTGGGCGGGGCCAGAGCCTGAGCTGATCCATTCTGCTTTGGGGAGGGGGGGGGACTAGCTAGGAGAGCAGGCCACAAGCACAGAGGGAAGGAGGGGCGGGCGCAAGGGGACAGCCTAGACTTTCTTTGTTCGCACAGCTCATGCACAGCTGGGGGCTGAGGGCTGACGCCCCCAGAGGGAACATAAAAACTGCCCTCCCCCTAACCCAGTGGTGAAATCTCCTCCCTGGACTCCCCTTGACCAAATCCTGCCTCCCCGCCTGTTGATCAACGCCTGCACCTCACCCTCACCCTATAGTGCACACTTCTACCCTAAAGGAAGCCTAGTCACCCCCTCAGGGCTGACACCAACACTCTGGTCTCAGGCCGCGGTGAGAGAATGCAATGCAATTTCCTAAAGTCTCACCACGTCTCTGGTGCTGGCTCCTGGAGGTGGCACCAAACAGGAGGGAATCTGGGGAATTTACACAGAAGTTTCCCAGATCCCAGAGGCTGTGCTTAGAGCTATGGCTGGTCTGCCCTTCAGCTGCAGGTGTCCCAGGGAGGTGTCTTTCCCAGGATCTTCACAAGCCAGGAACATTCTTACAGTGAAGTTACAGAGAATTCAAAACTGGGGCAGATTGGGTTTGAAACCAGAAACTTCCTGCCTCCAATTACCCCGGAGTCATTAAAACCTCAGTGAGGAAGGGGGAGGGGGAAGGGCAGCCTGCTCTCTCAGCCCTTCTGTCTTGCCACTGAAGGACAGGCAGATGGAATTAAGGAAGTCAGCTATCTCTGTGGGTAATTATCAGGTGCTTTTCACAGCGAATGGAAGGTTACAGGAAAGAAAAAGAAAGGCCTTCCGTTTTCCTCCTGACAATCATCACTCCTGTCATTTGTAACATTGCTTTCCAAAATCATATTTTGGGGACCCTTCAAGGATGCAATTTTGGATAAGACCTTTCCCACACACATTATACCTTGAAGGTTTCTCTTAGATGTATATTGACCGATGTTTAGTGACGTTTTAACTCTCGGTTAAATACATTGCTCAATGATATCTTAACAACTTCCTGTCAACATGAGAAACATTCAAAACTATAAAGAATTTTTGGGAGTTTATTTGAGCCAAACTGTCTGCAAGTGTCAGAAGCAAAATTTCAACAAATTGAGATGATGTTCCAGAGAACAGCAGTTGTGCATTTTATTTTATACATGTGAGTAAGACTCCCTCCATGTTCTGCGGCGTAGGGTTCAGTATCTGAAAGAGGGGCCGCACACAAATGAGAGAGAAATGACACGAGATAAATTTTGCGATATTGGGGGACCAGGCGGGCAAGTCCCGAAGGACTTCCACCTAAGCTCAGGCCGCGCCAATCTTTTATTTGATCTAGGGGTAGCCCTAGGGTAAGGTGGTTTGAATGACACATGGATTAGCATTGGTAGACAATTTCCAGAAATAGGCAAAATATTTGATCAACAATAATCAACAAGGATCTACACAAGTATCTAAAGAATTCAGTGAACTAAGGTGGGGATGATGCTTTGGCTACCATTATCTAGATTAACTGGGTCGTGTCTAAATTAACTGGGTGGTGCACAGCCCTGACCTTTGCTAGGACTTTCAGAGGTTACTAGCTTTTGGGGGGTCTCTGTCTATACTCAGCTAATGAAGACAGCAAATGGTTTCCAGCAATACATTACTAGATACCCAGTGCATGAAATTCCTGCACAGGGGGGTTGGGGGGGGGGGGGGGGAGAGTCCCTCACTTCGGCCTGTGCCCTATCACTTTTATTATTATAATTAAAGGAGAAGATACAAGTGGATTATATGAAATCCATAGGTGATAGATATGTCTTTTACATAAGTGTACACAGCTTAACTAAGTGAACAATTAACATAATAACAATCAGAGGGTATACAGTTTCCCCCTGGTGCACTCGTTGTGTCCTGAGGGTTCTGGAAAAGGGGGAGTTACCCTGATATTCCAAAGGAATGTTATCCTGGTGGCAAAAGACAACAGACAGGCTTAGGTAAGAATTCCCTCTTGTTAAAGAAGATTCTAGCTAGGGCCTGACTACCTGCTATAAACTGCTTTACAAAAGATTTTCATTTCAGACCATCCTTTCTGGTTACTTTAGGTCTCTGACTTTGAAAGGCTGACATACGGGCCTTCAATGAGCTTGTTAAGTTAGCATGTGTCCCCTTTTCTTGCCCACATTCCCTTTGGGACATAAATAAACCCAAAGGAAGTATTGAGGAGCCAACTTTTTGTAGGATAATGAGGTGCCCTGGTACTGGGAAGGCTCAGTCTTAAGTTTTTCTTCATAAATAATGGACTATTGGGGTTGGAGAAAGACTGTAACCTTGGATGGCAGTCAAGGCCAGTTTTTTTTTTTTTTTTCTAAAGTGAAAATACTGTAAATGGCGGGCAGTCAAGTTTTATGGGCCTCTATTAAGTATAATAAGCAATTTTTAAAAAAAAAAAATAGATTTTTATTGATTTCAGAGAGGAAAGGAGAGGGAGAGAGAGCAACATGATGACTGAGAATCCTGGGTCAGCTGTCTCCTTCATGCCCCTCCCTGGGGATGAAGCCCGAACTCCTGGCATGTACACCAACCTGGAATGGAACCCTGACCTCCCAGTTCCTAGGTCTATGCTTAATAACTGAGCTACACTGGTATGTCACAATAGATTAAATTTATGTTATTATGATTTGGATTTTGTTTTATGTGTTATATATTGTGCTTAGTATTCTATTTTCTTATAGTTTAAGGCCATATAATACCCCTTCAGTAATATTAATAGCTGTGAAACATACATGTAGGCTTGAAAGAAGCCTATTATTAATTACTACCAATATTAACAGTAACATTGATTTGACAGGCCGCACCAGTGTCTTCGGATGGCTGTCTAATTATGATCTTTGGGCTGTTCATTTTTGAAAAGACTGATTTCTATTGTAGATGAGGGAAGTTTCAGAGACAGACACAGATATCCATTCGTGGGTAGGCACCTGATAACATAAGGTACCTTCCAACACTGTGGGAGAGAAATTTTAATTAGTGTATTTTTCAAAAGATAAATATATTGATAGTAAGTTGTGATCTTTGAAGTCTTTGTGTTCTGGGCATACATTGTCAAATGAATGTTATTAATTCAGTAGTGCCTATAATTTCATAAATGGGCCATTGATCGTAATGTAGAATGTCTCCTTTTACTTTTCCTTCCAAAACAAATTTCTGGGGAATGAAAAACTGTTTACCTACTGACCTCACTAAAAGGCAGCGCTTCCACATGGGTCAGGTAACTCTGAGCACGGTTATTCTCATGCTTATTATATGTACACAGTCCAGGATTAGAGCTTTCACTACAGCAACATTCTCTGCATAGTTTCTTTGGGGCCCAAAGCTAGACATGAAATAACTTTTTTCCCAACCCTTTACTTTCTTTTTCTTTTTTTTACAAGATATTTTATTGATTTTTTACAGAGAGGAAGGGAGATAGTTAGAAACATCGATGAGACAGAAACATCGATCAGCTGCCTCACGCACAGTTCCTACTGGAGATTTGCCCGCAACCCAGATACATGCCCTTGACCGGGATCGAACCTGGGACCTTTCAGTCCACAGGCCGACGCTCTATCCACTGAGCCAAACCGGTTTCGGCACAACCCTTTACTTTCACGTGGTGTCTTCTGATGTGAAATGGGTCTCATTTACACAGCATAAGTAAGTATGGGTATAGATCTCATATCCTTTCAGCTACCCTGTGTTTTCTGGTTGAAGCAGTTAACCCGTTTACATTATAAGTGATTATTGATAGGTATGTAGTTACTGGCATTTTAAAATTAATTAATACAGTTCCAGAAGGGGACTTTAACTTCCCATTGACATCACTGGATAGATCTGCCGGAGAAAAAAAAAAGTCAGTAATGAAAAATTAGTCTTAAATGACTCATTAGACAAGATGGATTGGATAAATTTATAGCAGAGATTATCAAAAGGAATGTCACACTGGCCAAACTGGTGTGCTACAACAAGGAACACCTGGCTATTTACTCACTAGCACAGACTATATTACCCATAGATTGTCAAATAAAATGTGACAAAGGCCTGCACAGTAATAGTGGTGTGGTGAGCATGAGTTAAATCCAGACACTTTTTTTAAATATATATTTTATTGATTTTTTACAGAGAGGAAGGGAGGGAGATAGAGAGTTAGAAACATCGATGAGAGAGAAATATTGAGAGAGAAACATTGATCAGCCGCCTCCTGCACACCTCCTACTGGGGATATGCCCGCAACCAAGGTACATGCCCTTGACCGGAATCGAACCTGGGACCTTTCGGTCTGCAGGCCGATGCTCTATCCACTGAGCCAAACCGGTTACGGCAAGACATTTTTTTGACAGATTGCCAAATATATACTTTGATAGACCTCTAAATTTCAATAATTACTTCATTTGCGCCATGAGATTAAAAATGTTGAAATCTTGGACTTAGAGCTTTTCACCCCAAAGTAGAAGGATATGCATTCTGGACAAAATGAAGACAGAAGGGCCTCTCAACCTAGAAACAATGTCTGCTTCATCTATTTTCCCAATGACCATGTGAAAAACAAATCTTTTTTATTTTATATTAACACACCTCCACGATATTCCTCACTCCAGTAGCAGAAAATGGAACTATTGTCTAGGTGACATCAAATTCCTATGAATGATCCAGATCCAATAGTTTGTCCCGAACAGAACAAAACCATAAAGCCCCTGGTCCAGATAGAGACCTAGAGACAAAATATCAGGAGATTCTTTTTTTTTTTTTTTTAATATATTTTATTCATTTTTTACAGAGAGGGAGAGAGATAGAGAGCCAGAAACATTGATGAGAGAGAAACATTGATCAGCCACCTCCTGCACATCTCCCACTGGGGATGTGCCTGCAACCCAGGCACACGCCCCTGACCGGAACCGAACCCGGGACCCTTCAGTCCCCAGGCCGACGCTCTATCTACTGAGCCAAAGCGGTTTTGGCATCGGGAGATTCTTATACATATGAATGCTCCATGGGAACGTCAGGGAGTAGAGCAGAAGAGTATCCAGTATCTAGTTTCTTTAATTATTGTGTGATCCTTTGGGTTGGCCCATGAAAAGCATCTGATATTACCAGCTTATACAAATTTACAACAGTACACTGGAGAAGGAACGAGTGTGGGGCTTTCATTTCCATCTCTGTTTACCTGCTGTCCCTGGAATTTACAGTCACGGTTTGGAAAACACTGCAAGGACAGCTAATGCCTATAAACATACCTGTGGTCATGCTGTCAATATACGAAATAATTTTTGATGCAAAATAATAAAATGCTTCAACTGCAGATCTGCCACGGACTCTGGGGTTCCTCTAGACTGACCAACATTCAGCTACATTCAAGTAATTGAAAATAAAATTGGTTTTACACTGGTTGATTCTACCCGAAGGAAAAAGTTAATGAGGTAACACTGGAAATTTCTTCAGGATTCCAATGAAAATCAAGACAAGAGAAATCATTCCAGTTATAAAGTACACAGAAGCCAATTTATTATAGTCCAAAAATTAATAATATTCAAAACTTTAGAATCCAGCATAAAAATTCAATGGCGAGCTTCCTGAATGTAAAGCAAATATTTGCCAAATTCTGATGTTAGTTACATCATTAGTAAAATTCCAAAGTACTGAACAGAAGCTACAGGGGCCTGAAGAGCTGATGTGGAGAAAGAAGTTTAGATGCCATTGTTATAACACAGAAAGGAAAATTGTTGGGACTATAGAAACATCAATGATGAGAGGGAATCACTGATCGGCTGGCTCCTGAATGACCCACAACTGTAATTGAGCCACCAATCAGGGCCTGTGCCTTGAGCACGAATTGCACTCTGGCCTCCTGGTTCATATATCCAAGCTAAACCACTGAGGGAAGCCAGCCGGTGATTTCTCAAATTCTCTACAGTGTAAGAATTTCCTGCACTATAAAAGTCTCTGATATCCAGTAAATTTTGACCTCTTGGTACAGTGTGCAAGCCACGTCCCGTGTGGTTTCAGGGTTCGTGATCTGGAGAAGGGCCACGCGAAAATGACAGAGATGAGACAAGAAGTAATAATTTGGAAATATTGGGAGCCAGGAGGAAAGTCCAACACAAGGGGAAGGACTTAAACTGGTGACCAGGCCTTGCCAACCTTTTATTCAATTTTGGATACACATATATCCCTTGGTCAGGCAGGCAATTCTGGTAACAGACAGACTATCTTAAAGGTCAGTAAATATTAGTAAAGATTTACTCTGAGACTATTTGGTCAGGAAATAGCTTGAGCCCCCATTGTCTCGACTAAACAATCGGTGCATAACTCTGTCCCTTGCCAGGGCTCAAGGTTGAACCATGTTCCGGGCTCCTTGTTTACACTTTTCTAATAGTGAAGACAGTGGGTAGCTTCCAAAAGTACAGGATCTTGCACATGCTCTACATTTGAAAGGTTTCTTCTGCAGTATGAAGTCTCTCATGTGCAGTAATACATGCATGACTTTTAAGGCTTCACTACATTTTTCATATTCATAAGGCTTGTTTGTAGTCAGAATTCTCTGACATTCAATAACTTCTCACTGCTGGTCAAGGGCTTTTGACACTCCTCATATCTGTAATACTTCTCTCAAGTATGAACTCTGCTGTACAATAAGGCAGGAACACTCATTAAAGGCTTTGTTACATTTTCACATTTATAAGACTCCTCTCCAGTATGACTTCTCTGATATGCAGTAAGGTTTGAGGAACTGCCAATGGATGTGCCACATTCTCTTCATTTATGTGGCTTCTCTCCAGTATGAATTTTCTTATGCTTTGTAAGTTGTGAGGACCATCTAAAGGCTTTGCCACACTCTGTACATTTATAAGGCTTCTCTCCAGTATGGACTCTCTGATGTAGATTAAGGGAAGAGGAAGATGTAAAGGCTTTGCCACATTCTCTACATTTATAAGGCTTCTCTCCAGTATGAACTCTCTGATGTATATTAAGTCTTTTGGACTCATTGAAGGCTTTGCCACATTCTCTACATTTATAAGGCTTCTCTCCAGTGTGAACTCTCTGATGATAAGTAAGGTGTGAGGACCGGATAAAGGCTTTGCCACATTCTCTACATTTATAAGCCTTATCTCCAGTGTGAATTTTATGATGGCGAATAAGTTTTGAGGAATCACTGAAGGCTTTACCACATTCTCTACACTTATAAGGCTTCTCTCCAGTATGAACTCTCTGATGTATATTAAGGGAGTATGAACATCTAAAGGCTTTGCCACATTCTCTACATTTATAAGGCTTCTCTCCAGTATGAACTCTCTGATGACGATTAAGGCAGAAGGACTGGCTAAATACTTTGCCACATTCTCTACATTTATAAGGCTTTTCTCCAGTATGAACTCTCTGGTAACTAAGGGATTCGGACTGCCTAAAGGCCTTGCCAGATTCTCTATATTTATAAGGCTTCTCTCCAGTATGAACTCTGTGATGTTTATTAAGGGAGGAGGAAGTGCTAAAGGCTTTGCCACATTCACTACATTTATAAGGTTTCTCTCCAGTATGAACTCTGTGATGTTTATTCAGGGAGGAGGAATCACTAAATGCTTTGCCACATTCTCTACATTTGTATGGTTTCTCTCCAGTATGAACTTTCTGATGCTGAATCATGTTCGAGGCATGAAGGAATGCTTTACCACATTCTCTACATTTATAAGGTTTATCCTCAGTATGAACACCTTGATGTTTAGTAAGTCCTGCATGGCTGGTAAAGGATTTGCCACATTCTCTACATTCATAAGGTTTCTCTCCAGTGTGAATTCTCTGATGAATAGTAACGGTTGAGGGCCGGCTAAAGGCTTTGTCACATTCTCTACATTGATATGGCTTCTCTCCAGTATGAACTCTCAGATGTCGGTTAAGGTTTGCAGACTCACTGAATGCTTTTCCACATTCTGTACATTTATAAGGCTTCTCTCCAGTATGTATTCTCTGGTGTCGATTAAGGTTTGTGGATTCACTGAATGCTTTGCCACATTTTGTACATTTATAAGGCTTCTCTCCAGTATGAACTTTCCGATGTCGAAACATGTTTGAGGTGTGGAGGAATGCTTTACCACATTCTCTACATTTATAAGGCTTACCTTCAGTATGAACACTATGATGATTAGTAAGAACTGTATGGCTGTTAAAGGCTTTGACACATTCTCTATATTTATAAGGTTTCTCTCTAGTGTGAATTCCTTGATGAAGAATAAGGTTTGAGGGCCGACTAAAGGTTTTGCCACATTCTGAACATTTATAAGACTTTTCTTGATTATTATTTGTACGATGTTGGGTATGTCTTGAGGACTGACTAAAGTCTTTTCCATTTTCCCTGAGTTTGCAAAATGTTGCTATAGTGTGAAATCTTGCCTTATGTATAATAAGAGATGAATGATATTTAAAGGCTTTGCCACATGATTTACATTTGCAAGGCTTTGCTCCAGTATGAATTGTCTGATTTAGAGTACAACCTGAAGGCCAAATAGACGTTTTAACAGAATCTTTACATGTATAAGGTTTTTCTCCACTATGAACTTTTTTGCATCTATTTAGATTGAATATTTGACTGAAGACTCTCCCACACGGATTCCATTTGTAAGCCTCCTCCGTAGCATGTATATTCTCTTGTTCACGGTATTTTGAAGAATGCTGAAAAGACTGGATACATTTACTTCCTTTGTGTGTCTTCTCCACAATAGGAATAACCTGACGTATACTGTGATTGGACATTTGGTCAAATACTTTTCCACTTTTACAACGGTCCTCTGCAAGCTCACTTGTCCGATGATTAAGATATGACTCTTGCTTAAAGTTGTTCCAATGTTCATTCCATTGATAACTGCTATCTCCATTATGTGTACTCTGGTGATAATGGGAGATAGAAAGACCTTTACTGACAGTTATAATTTTATGAAAAATGCTTGTTCCATAAGAACCATTCTGTGATACTCATTAAACCATGATGGTTGTATAGGAAAAGCTTTCCTAATTTATTGAAATTATAGATAAAAAATAAATACAAAACATTAATTGTCAGAGGAAGAATGAATCTTTGTTTAAAAGATTGCCAAACTGCCCAGCCATCATGCCTCAGTGGTTAAGCTTTGACATATGAACAAGATCATGATTCCATTCCCAGTAAGGGGACAGGGCCTGCCTGTGAGAATGGTCCTTAGTGGGAGGCATGCAGGAGGCAGCCAATGAATGATTCTCTCTCATCATTGTTGTTTTCCTCTCCCTCTTTCTCTCCATTACGCTCTGAAATCAATAAAGACATATTTTTTAATAAAAAATATCATAAAAAATTGCCAAATTCAGCACATTTTAATTTTATGGATACATTATGAATCTATATATTTTAGAAATGATTGAAAGTTTAATCCCACTCTACATTTTAAACAATTCAAATAATTATTTATTCTAGAGACTATGTGAATTCCTAGTTTTTCCAAATTCTCTTTCCAAGAATGCGTAACAGTAAAAAGTTGATTTTGACTTTCACGTGCAGAAACACATTGATTTGCCAATGTAACTGACTTTAAATTGGAAGATTTCCCAAAGGCATAATACACCTGACTTCTTTTATAACAAGAGTTTTATTATGATAACTGCTTCAGATTTGTTCTATTTATATTCACTTCACCTCTTCTCATCACACTCTTTCTCAGATTCAAAGGCTTTCATTAAGTGTGCATTATCAAAGCAACATCTTTTATATCTTACCAGTATTATTTCAGAGAATAAATCATGTACTCCGGGCTTTAGCATAAAGGCCTGGTTATCTTTAGATGATGTAGCTGAAAGAAAACATATTTTTAGTTTTGACAATCAGATGAGTGCACCTTGAAGTTACCAACAAGTATTGACCAAATGACATTTTGGATGATTCCAAGAGCAAGTGATGAATTTAAACAAAGCTCAAGATAGGTACAATGAAGAAAACTCACATCAAAGAGTTGCTTACATTTGCCAATGATACCTGCTCAAACGCCCTGGCACACAGTAGCAATATTATAAAAACACTCCCAGTTTATTCACTAGAGAGAGAGAGAGAGAGAGAGAAAGATGAAGAAAGTGTATGATCAATGATCTCCCTGTTTTGAGGGCTCCTGAAGAACATGTGTCTCTTGTGCATGACACAGAGTTTGAACAGAATTGCAGTAAAGTGTGAATACCCTGTGGTAGCTGCTACAAAGAAACAATGAAAAATAGTTCAAACGCCACAAAGACTGTGATTCTGCAGATATATATGAAGCCTGAAAAGATACTGTGGGTCTGAAAAAGACACAGAAAACATTTCCAAATGGGAAATTAAACAGACAACCGAACCAAGAATACAGATCCTGAAAATAGTATTGACCGAAAGTAGAATTTGTGCCACAGATGGTTATTATTTGTTTCCTCCTATAGAAAGCATGTTCCAAAGCCTGCTTGTTTACAATTCCAGAATCTCAACAAAAGATATCAAGTACTGCAAAGAAAAAGAAAAAGTGTACCATCAGGAAAACAGAATAAATGTAATCAAACTGGCACTACATTAATGCAAATATATTAATTATCTCAAAAAGAATGGTAAATAAATACGTTAATGCCAATAAGGGGGGAAAAATACAACTATATAATATCACCAAAACATTATATATCCAAAATAAAAATACAATGAGAGAATATTTTATAAACACCACACCGAAAGGGGATATTTCAAAACATAATACCAGAATTAACAAATACAGTAGAGTCATTAATGAAAGACATTTTCAACTTAAAACATCAAAGAATTTGCCTGGAAGCGGTGGCTCAGTGGTTGAGGTTCGATCTATGAACCAGGAGGTCACGGTTTGGTTCCACATCAGGGCACAGGCCTAGGTTGAAGGCTTGATCACCGATCATGCAGGAGGCAGCTGATCAATGATTCTCTCTGTTTACTGATGTTTCTATCTTTCTCTCCCACTCCCTATATCTCTGAAATCAATAAGGATATATTTTAAAAATAAAAATTAAGCCCTGACCGGTTTGGCTCAGTGGATAGAGTGTCGGACTGTGGACCAAAGGGTCCCAGGTTCGATTCCAGTCAAGGGCATGTACCTTGGTTGCAGGCACCATCCCCAGTAGGGAGTGTGCAGGAGGCAGCTGATCGATGTTTCTCTCTCATCGATGTTTCTAACTCTCTATCCCTCTCCCTTCCTCTCTGTAAAAAAAAATCAATAATAAAAAAACAATCCTGTAGGTTGCTTAGTGTAAAAAAAATCAATAAAATATATTTTAAAAAAAGAAAAAAATAATAAAAATTAAATAATCAAAGAATTTGTACATAAATTATTAAAATGTTAATTAATTAACATTTTGATGAATAAAAGCCAACAAACATGTGCAAATATGAAGAGAACTGCCGAAACCGGTTTGGCTCAGTGGACAGAGCATCGGCCTGCGGACTGAAAGGTCCCAGGTTCGATTCCGGTCAAGGGCATGTACCTGGGTTGCGGGCACATCCCCAGTGGGAGATGTGCAGGAGGCAGCTGATTGATGTTTCTCTCATCGATGTTTCTAACTCTCTATCTCTCTCCCTTCCTCTCTGTAAAAAACCAATAAAATATATTTAAAAAAAAATATGAAGAGAACTTCAGAAATCCCTGACACTAATAAATCGACCTCCAAGAGGATCCCATAAAGACAGGAATGTGGAAAGGAGTAGCTAGGTATATAAAAAATTAATCATGCCCTGACCGGTTTGGCTCAGTGGATAGAGCGTTGGCCTGCGGACTGAAGGGTCCCACGTTCAATTCCGGTCAAGGGCATGTACCTTGGTTGTGGGGCACATCCCCAGTGGGGGGTATGCAGGAGGCAGCTGATCAATGTTTCTCTCTCATCGATGTTTCTAACTCTCTATCCCTCTCCCTTCCTCTCTGTAAAAAATCAATAAAATATATTTTAAAAAAATAAAGTACTGGTTTGGATATTTTTTCTGAAGCATAACAAAGAAGCCAAGAAATAAATAAATGAGACTACAAAAGAATAAGTTTGGCATACCAAAAGGAACCACAAAATAAACAAAAACATAAACCCAGCAATGTTACATCCTCAAAAGCTAAAGATCCAAAATATATAAGGAACTCACACAACTTAACACCAAAAAGATAATATGATTAGAAGTGGGCAGAAGACTTGAATAGACATTTCCCAAACAGGACATAAAGTTGCGCAATAGACATATTAAATGATGTTCAAATCATTCATCATCAAAGAAATGTAAATGGACACCACCATGAAATACCACCAAACACCTAACAAGATGGCAATCATCCATAAATCAAAAAACGACAAGTATTACAAACGAAATGGAGCAATGAGAACATTAGTGCACCATCAGCAAGATTGTAAACACATTGGTGCCGTCACTAACAAAACATGATGGAGGATTTTCCAATATTTACAAACAAGTACCAGGTTACACAGCAATTCCATTTCTGGGGATTTATACAGAGAACACGAATTTAAAAAGATATACCCACCCATATATCCATTGCAGCACTATTTGCAATAGTGAAGATATGGGACTGAAAAAAAGGACTATTTTTATAATGATGCTCTACCATTCAAAATAAATTAAAAGACTTCATTTGATATATGACATGTAAGGAAACAAAATTTATATCTCAACTCATCTTCAAGACATGACTCACTATATCTTTATTCCAGAAATGACACAATAGCTGCAAATATAACTTACACGTTATCATATACAATAAAAGCCTAATATGCTAAGTGTCCAGTCGACCAGTTGACCGTTCAACCAATCAAAGCATTACGCTAATTATATGCTAAGGCAGCTGAACCACTCGCTATGATGTGCACTGAACACCAGGGATCAGACGCTCCGAGGGGTAGGTTACCTTGCTGCTGGGGTTCGGCCAATTGGGACTGAGCAAGACGGGCCAGACATGCCCTGGAGCCCTCCTGTAGTCCCTCCCTAGCTGACCAAACTCCTGCATCTCTACTAGGCCCTGATCATGAACTGGTGGGGTCCCTCGGCCTGGCCTGCGCCCTTTCGTAACCCAGGACCTCTCAAGGGATGTTGGAGAGCAGGTTTCGGAGAGAAGGTTTCGGCTCGATATAGCAGGCAAGGCTGAGGGACCCCACAGGAACAAGAATTCGTGCACTGGGCCTCTAGTTGAATATAAAATAAAACTACATTTATTTTATACACTGCACATTCCTGAGAGTTAAATACATAACCATACTTGTATTTCAATCCACTGTATTAAAACAGAAACTCCCAATGTATCAACTCAAACATTAAAGAAAAAAACAATAAATATGGTATCCACAACAGAAAAACGAAAATCCACAGGCTGAGAAAATATATTTGTAAAAGTTAACACACCCTGACTGGCATGGCTCAGCAGTTGAGCATCAACCTGAGAATCAGGAGGACATGGTTCGAATCCTGGTCAGGGCACATGCCCAAGTTGCCGGCTCAATCTCAAGTAGTGGGTGTGCAGGAAGCAGCTGATCAAAGATTCGCTCTGATCATTGAGGTTTCTCTCTTTCCCTCTCCCTTTTTCTCTGAAATCAATATATATATATGTAGTCAACATGTATAGGATAATTATGCAAAACAGAGAAAGAAGTCTTCAAACTCAACATTGACAAAATAACCAACATGACTGAAAGGGGCCAAACACCTTAACATAAGTACTAAAAAATATATACACATAGAAAATCAGAAGATCCTGCACCTCATATGTCACTAAGGAAATGCACATTATAACAATGAGAAGTAGCAGGCAAGCAACACTCAACCACCATTGAAAGGGTCAGAATCCAGAACACTGACCCCACCAAATGCCTTGGTGATGTGGAGCAATTGGAACTCCAATCACTGCTGGTGAAAATGTCAAATGCTACAGCCCCTTGGGAAGATGGTCTGGAGGTTTTTATGAAATTAAATATAAACTTGCCATGGGATCCACTAATTGGGCTCCTCACTATTAAACCAAAAATTAAGACTTTTATCTACAGCTCTGGCCAGTTTGGCTCAGTGGATAGAGCATCGGTCTGCGGACTCAAGGGTCCCGGTTCGATTCCGGTCAAGGGCATGTGCCTTGGTTGCGGGCACGACCCCAGTAGGGGGTGTGCAGGAGGCAGCTGGTCGATGTTTCTCTCTCATCGATGTTTCTAACTCTCTATCCCTCTCCCTTCCTCTCTGTAAAAGGTCAGTAAAGTGTATTTAAAAAATAAAAACACTTTTATCTACATAAAAGCCTACAAGGGGCTGTTTATTCATAATTTACAAAAACTAAAAGCAATGAAGAGGTCCGTCAACAAGTGAATGGATAAATACACTGAAGGAAATACAAGGAAGTCTTGATCACTACTATAAAGAAATAATACATCAAGCCATGAAAAGACATAATAAAAACCTAAATGGAGAGAACTACGTAAAAGAATACAATCTGCCTGCACAGGTAGTAGGCCAGTTGCTTAAATGACTGTACCGATATACCAAAGTCAGAGGTTTTCTCTCTGGTCGGGCACATACCAAAAAAATCAATTAACGACCAGCTGAAGTTTCTCTCTCTCTCTAACTCTCCCTTCCTCCCTGAAATCAAGAAAACCTTAAAAAATATAAGAAAATGCAGTGTGAATTTTGATAGATAAAGGCTTTCCCATTTCCAATCCTGGTTGCTCAATGGCCAGAAGACATGGTAGAATCTTAGAATATTCTAGAAAATTATTTTCTAAAATATTATTTTTGATACTATCTTAATCACTGTGGATGACATGTAAAGTGTGCAAACACTAAGTTTCTAATTCACATACATCACAAAGCCTTTCTTTTCTACACCAAAGAAGCCCAATTTGTTCCTTTTTAAAAATATATACATATGTTTATTGCTTTTAGAGAGGAAGGGAGAGGCAGGGAGGGATAGAAACATTAATGATGTGAGAGAATCATTGATTAGTTGACTCCTTCACACCTCATATTGGGCAGCAAGCCCACAACCCTGGCATTGGCCCTTGACCAAAATTGAACTCGGGACCTTTCAGTCTGCAGGCCAGTGCTCTATCCACTAAGCCAAACCAGCTAGGGCCCAATTTTTCCTTGAGAGCAAAAATCTACTATAGAAAGCAGAAGGCCCCTAGACATCTATCTATATATATAAAAAGGCTGATATGCAAATTGCCCACTTCTGAATTCAACTGGGAGAGTGGGAGTTCGGTTGTTCATTAGGACCTGTGCTGACCACCAGGGGAACATGGCAGGTGACCAGCGGCAGCAAGGCGCCGAGGGAGCAAGAGAAGGAGGAGCACAGGAGGCAGGGAGGCCACGCCTAGGGAGCCTACCCCCGAGAGAATTTCGTGCACCAGTCCTCTAGTGTTAAAATAATAAAGGAAACAAAACCCTGGAGATGGAGTAGGAACTCGGGAAGGAAGCCATCCTCACCCAGAGAAGCCAGGTTGCTGTAGTTCTCCAACATGACATCCATGTATAATTTCTGTTGAGCTGCGTCCAGGCATTCCCACTCCTCCTGAGAGAAATCTATGGCCACATCCCTGAAGGTCAATGGTCCCTGAAATAAAAGACACATTTACCAAGAGGTCACCAGAAGAGTTCATAATGTCACCCGACATGAAAACAGTGTTTAGGGAGAAGTGGTTGGGTCCTAGGGGAATATCCTGAATCATCCAGTAAGATCACTTTGCCCTAATAACCTTCTCTGATGTGTTTGCTAACACTGACAAATGAGGACGACACATGTCCACTAGCCCACGGTACCGATTTTACTTAGAGGAAAATAAACTTTAAAATTAAGGCATCTTCCTAGCCGGTCTGGCTCAATGGATAGACTCTTGGCCTGCTCACTAGGAACTGCACTGAGTGGATAAAATGACTGCAGAGTCACAGGTTTGATACCGGTCAAGGACACATGTCGGGGTTGCAGGCTTCATCCCCAGTAGGGGGTGTGCAGGAGGCAGGCAAGTAATGATTCTCTCTCATCATTCATGTTTCTCTCTCTCTCTCCCTTCCTCTCTGAAATAAATACAAATATATTTAAAAAAATTTTAAATGAAATAAAATTAAGGCCAGGACACAGGCATACGGATTTCTGAGTGCTGTGTTTGCATCCTTCAGTGTCAGTGGTGTATATTTCTCAACTGTAAATGACTTGGTGGGTTGGAAGTATAGGGACATCTTCGAAACTGTGAAGCAGAACACATTGAAAGGAACTTCTGTCAAGACACAGATTCTGATCCAGGTTCTGAGATGGGGCCTGTGTTTCCACAGGGGTAACAAGCTCAATTTTTACTTGTGATGCCAATGTTTCTGCATCATGTGCCATAATTCTGAATACACAGTCAAAAAAGGAAAAAACTCATATAGAACTTTGAACTAAAAGGGTTTGTTCATAGAGTACAGTTCTCATAGAATATGACACATAGGAATCACAATCCTAGTTGGAAATTTACTATGAGTAATCTTACAACAAGATTATCCTGCCTGCTCCAGTTGGTGTGGCCCGGTGGTTGAGGGCTGACCCATGCACCAAGAAGTCACTGGTTTGATATCTGGTCTAGACACACGACCAAGTTGTGGGCTCGATCCCCAGTGTGGGTTTTGCTAGAGGCAGCTAATCAATGATTCTCTCTCATCATTGATGTTTCGATCTCTCTCTGTCTCTCCCTTCCTATCTGAAATTCATAAAAATGTACTTGAGGGGAAAAAAAGAAAAAGTAGCTGACATAATGTTAACAGTTTAGGAACAGAGACACACATTTTACAACTATGAAACCAAGATGATTTAGTGATTCCATAAATCTCATGAATGTATTTGTTTGATCTCCTTTATGTTTTATAAACACAATAAGGAGAGAAACATAAGGATAGAAAACAAGTTAGACCTATTGTTTCCTTTGTGTGGTTGTAAATACTCACATGGGGAGGTTTTTTCCATTGAGTTTTGGAGGGTAGAAGGCAGGAAGGTAGAGGCACGAAAGGCAATGAGAGAGAGAGAGAGTGAGCAATGTGAAAGTGACACATGGATCAATTGCCTACCATAGGTACCAAGGACCTACTTCCCCTGGACCAGGAATCAAACCCTCAACCCATGATCCACCCCAGGCTGGGGGAACTAATTTTTCTTACTCATACATTACTTTCAAAATTTTTATATATCATTAGTGGAGAGCTATGTCAGAAATTTAATGAAACTGAACATACATTAATATGTCATTCTTGGAAACTTTCTAGAAAATACAAAAAATGATAAGGTAGGGTCTGTGATGTGAGCAAAGGATATAATGAAAAGTTGAAGAATCAAGGCCTGATTGTTTAAAGGTCCCATGAAAAAGCCAATGATCTGTAGGAAATAAAAGCAAGTCCTCCATTTTCCAAAGCAAACACAAACTAAGAAGAGGGACATGTCCAGATGTGAAGTGATGGTCTTTGCACAACTTTCGTTAACTCCCTACTATACCCTTGTTATTAAGAAAGGGAGACTATTAACTCCACAGTGAGGGGAGCACCTCTGCCATGTGATCATCAGGTGGACGGCGACAATAATGGATATCAGGTGACTGAGGCACACGGAAGGAAAGGTCACCACTGCTGTGACATTCCTTCCAAAAATACATCAATAAATATGCTGGAAGCTATCCATTGTCTACACAAATATGAAAGTGCAACAGGGAACTTGGAAGGCTGATAATCTTGAGCTTTAGCAAGGGCTAAAGCTATGCACCCATTGTTCTGTCCTGCTAATGATGGCTCAAGCAATTTCCTTACCTAATAGTCTCAAAGTAAATCTTTACAAATATTTACTAACCTTTAAGATAGTCTTTCCACTGGATTGCCTGCCCAGCTAAGGGCAAGATGTGTATTCTAAAACTGAATAAAAGCCCACAGCGCCTCAGCTGCAGAGAGCCTCTCCACTAGAAAGGTTTCTGCCTGGCCCCCATGCCTTCTAACTTCCTATTTCTTGTCAGTGCATTTGTTTGTGCGTGGCCCCTTTACCAAATCATGAACCCCAGTCGCAAATGCATACGGCTTTACAAGATAAATATGTGAAAATGATCACAAATAAACATTAATTTTTGCAAGTGTCAATCCATAGGTACCTCTCACATTCTGTAAGCTAATAGTACATTTAACTATCAAGTCTTTTGTACTAATCTAGTGAGCAAGTCTCTTCCATTTATTCTTCTTATAGAACTTGCCGAGCAATTCTGAGCTGTCAAATGTGCATTTTCTCACCCCTGATCAAGAGCTGATGCTGCAGCCACTTGAACCTAAAACCTGCCTTTCCCCTCTTCAAGACACAAGAGGCTCTGACCCCATCCCAATAGGGATGTTAGACATGGATGCCTTCCCAGGTGGGTCTGTCACAAAAGGGATGTTCTGAGTAGTTGAAAGTCGTTAATTAAAGGTGGGAATGCTGCCGAAACCGGTTTGGCTCAGTGGATAGAGCGTCGGCCTGCGGACTGAAGGGTCCCGGGTTCGATTCCGGTCAAGGGCATGTACCTGGGTTGCGGGCACATCCCCAGTGGGAGATGTGCAGGAGGCAGCTGATCGATGTTTCTCTCTCATCGATGTTTCTAACTCTCTATCTCTCTCCCTTCCTCTCTGTAAAAAATCAATAAAAAAAAATATATTTAAAGGTGGGAATGCTTCCTGACCTTGGGGAGGCTGCATAAAATGAAGGCAGAGAAGGCTCTGGGACAAAGGAGACAAGTATAGCCTGGCCAGTGAGGCTCAGAGGCAGAGTGTTGACCTACGAACCAGGAGGGCAGGGTTCCATTCCTGAACACTCCAGGTTTCGGACTGGATCCCCAGTTGGGGGGGTGCAGTAGGCCGCTGATCAAGGATTCTCTTTTCTCATTGATGTTTCTATCTGTCTCTCCCTCTCCTTACCATTCTGAAACCAATAAAAACACATATTAAAAATGAGAGAGGGAAATATACAAACTGTTGACATTGACTATCCTAAGAAAAAAGGAAAGAATTAAGGAAAGGAAAACAACCTGCAACGGCAAGAACATCAGAAGTAGAGAAATATGGAGGAGAGGAAGGAGCCCCAGAGACAGGAAGTGGAGCTGACAAGAGAGAGGCACCCTGGTGAACAGAAGTGCAGGCAACGAAGTGGGAGGCACTTCAGATAGGTAGCCTGGTCCAGAGGAGAAGAACTGGGGGAGCGAGTGCAGGGACAGAAAGGGGGGCTCAGGGATGATGGAACAGAGGGAGAAGAAACACTGAATCAGCCAGCTGTGGGGAACAGGACTGTAACAGGGGCAGCAGAGCGGACACAGGTGTAATAAGGGCAAGAGAAATATATACACAGATGTTCAAGAAAAAGCAAACATAGCCTCTGACACAAGACCCATCCTTTACCTGGAAAGCAGCCATTTGGTCCTGGTCCTGATCGGGGTCTGGGTTGTTTTCTCAGGTGACAATATCTATTTTTATTGATTTCAGAATGGGAGGGAGAGGGGGGGAGGGATAGAAACATCAATGATGAGAGAGAATCATTGATTGGCTGTCTCCTGCAAGCCTCCCAGTGGGGACTAAGCCGAAAAACAAGACCAGGAATAAAACTGTTACCTCCTGGTCCATAGGTCCACCTTCAACCACTGAACCATGCTGATTGGACTTTTCCTGTGTCCCCCTCCATCTCTCTGCTCTTTTTCCCCTTTTCTCTATTCTGTCCCTGCTCCTGCACCATGAAACTCCCGAAACCTATTTCACCTTCAGTTGCCCTTTCTCTATGGCAGTGATTCCCAAAGTGGGCGCTACCGCCCCCTGGTGGGCGCTGCAGTGATGGGGGGGGGGGGGCGGTGATGGCCACAGGTGCATTTGTTTTAACTTTTTTTGTATTACCTTTCTATTCTGAGTTCAATAAATAGTTTCATAATTTCAAACTTCAATGTTTCTAATTTACACCTTTCTTTACTATATTTTACGAAAAAGGTAGAAACATTAATACATATATCTTTCTGTTTAATTGCTATTAAAATTTTAAAAAAATTAATTTCCAGGGGGCGCTGAGTAATATTTTTTCTGGAAAGGGGGCGGTAGGCCAAATAAGTTTGGGAACCACTGCTCTATGGTCTTTCTGATTGCTCCTATCTATGTACACACCTGGTTCTTTCTCTTCCCACTTCTGTGTCCCCTCTGCAGTCCCTGCTATAGTCTGTCCTGTTACCCACAGCTGGCTGACTCTCAGTTCTGCTTCTCCCTCTCCTCTGTCATCCCTACTAGTACAACTAAAAAAGAAAGAAAAGAAAGAAACCTCATAAATATTCACAGAATTTTCTGTAACTGAGAAGAAGAATAAAGACAGGTTAAGCAAGTAAAAAAAAAAAAGCTCAAACAATGTTAACATTGTATGTAGAGACAGATGTACATATGAGAACTATGTACAACATAAAAGCCATAGAAAACAGAATTGTCATGTCAATGAAATCAAGACTATTTTGTGATTCCATAAGTTTCATGGATCCATTTGTGAACAATACACGTTGAGTATTATAAACACAATAAGGCGAGGAATTCAAATAATGATAGAAAATAAATTAAACCTATTGTTTCTTAGAAACTCATTTACTGGAAAATATCTGTGTGTCATTAGTGGAGAGCTACAATCATAGAAATTTAACTGAAGGTATGTTAATAATATAATTCTTCTAAACGTTTCAGAAAATTCAAAAAGTGGTCATGTAAAGTATGTCCCTGACATGAGTATGGAAATATAATGAATATTTACAGGAAGAAGGCCTAATTGGTTAAAGCTCCTATGTCAAAAGCCAATGATCTGTAGGAAAGAAAAGTAGGATGTCTATCTCCCAAACCAAACAGAAGCTAAGAAGTGGGGCTCTTCCAGATGCCATGTGATCGACTTTGCCCTATCTCTCAACAAATCCCTACTAAACGCTTCCTACTGAGAAAGGGAGACTATCAACTCTACAGTGAGGGGAGGGCCTTGGCCACGTGAACATCAGGTGACTGAGGCACATGGAAGGACAGGTCACCCCTGCTGACATGACTGGCAAAAATATATCAAAAAAGAAATAATTATGTGGAAATGATTACAATTAAACATTAATTTTTGCAAATGTCAATCCACGTGTACCTCATGTTCTATAAGCTAATGGAACATTCAAATAGCAAGTAGCCAATACCGGTTTGGCTCAGTGGATAGAGCGTCGGCCTGCGGACTGAAGGGTCCCAGGTTCGATTCTGGTCGGGTGCATGTGCCTGGGTTGTGAGCACATCCCCAGTGGGAGATGTGCAGGGGGCAGCTGATCGATGTTTCTCTCTCATCGATGTTTCTAGCTCTCTATCTCTCTCCATTCCTCTCTCTGTGAAAAATCAATAAAATATATATTTTAAAAAAAAGAATAAATAGCAAGTACTTCATACTAATCTAGTGATCAAGTCTCTTCTGTTTACTCTCCTTTCAGACCTTTGAGCTATTCTGAGCAGTAAGATGTGCGTCATCTTTTTTTTTTTTTTTTTTAGTATATTTTTTATTGATTTCAAAGAGGAAGGGAGAGGGAGACATAGAAACACCAATGAGGAGAGCATCATTGATCGGCTGCCTACTGCACGTCCCTTACTAGGGATCAAGCCTGCAAACCTTGACCAAAACTGAACCAGGGACCTTCCAGTTTGCAGTCCAACACTCTATCTATCCATTGAGCCAAACCAGCTAGGGCATATGTGCATCTTCTTACCTCTCATCTAGAGCTGATGCTGCAGTCCCTTGAATCTAACACCTACACTTGCCTTCTTCAGAGCACCCCCTTTCCTCCCCCGAACAAAGCCTGCTCCCCACTCTCACAAAGGCATCCTGCAACCCTCCTGTTAATACCAGAGCCTCTGACCCATCCCAGTAGGGATGTTAGACATGGCTGCCTTCCAAGTTTGATCTGCTGCAAAAGGGATGTTTTCAGTAGTTGAAAGTCACTAATTAAAGGTAGGAATGCTTCCTGACCTGGGGAGTCTGCATGAAATGAATGCAGAGAAGGCTCTGGGACAAAGGAGAGAATTATAGTGTGGCTGACATGTAGAGGAGACCTATGAACCAGAAGGGCAGGGCTGGATTCCTGATGAGGAATCCAGCAGCGATGGCACTGCAGGTTTCGGACTGGATCCCCAGTGGGGGGTTTGCAGGAGGCAGCTGATCAATGATTCCCTCTCCTGATTGATATTCCTACCTCTCTCTCCCTCTCATTCTAATTCTGAATTCAATAAAAAAATATTTTTCAAAAGAGAGGGGGAAAAAAGAGAAAGATAACTATAACAACTGCTGACATTGACTATGATAAAAAAAGAACAACACAAAAGTAAGTAGCCCTGACCGGTTTGGCTCAGTGGATAGAGCATTGGCCTGTGGACTGCAGGGTTCTGGGTTCAATTCCAGTCAAGGGCATGTACCTTGGTTTCGGGCACATCTCCAGTAGGTGGTGTGCAGGAGGCAGCTGATCGATGTTTCTCTCTCATCGATGTTTCTAATTCTCTCTCCCTATCCCTTCCTCTCTGTGAAAAACCAATAAAATACATTTTAAAAAAAGTAATGAGCCCTAGCCAGTTTGCCTCAGTGGATAGAGCTTCTGCCTTCAGATTGAAGGGTCCCAGCTTCGATTCCGGTCAAGGGCACATGACCGGGTTGCAGGCTCCATCCTCAGTGGGAGGCAAGCAGGAGGTAGCCCATCAATGATGCTTTCTCATCATTGATGTTTCTATCTCTCTCTCCCTCTTCCTTCTTCTCTGCAATAAAAAAAAATATCTTGAAAAAAGTAATGAGATAAGGAAAAACAACCTGCAAAGATAAGAACAATACCCTTTGAGGATTTCTCTACTTCTCATCAGAAGTAGACAAATAAATCACCAGATGTTAGATAGCCTGTGACCCAGGACACATGTTTTACCTGAGAAGCAGCCATTTGGTCCTGGTCCTGATCAGGGTCGGGGAAGTTTTCTCAGGTGACACTATGTTGAGGAGTCACAGGATATGCCTTCAAAGATGTCAGCACAGCCGTTTAATCAGCTCCCCTCACACTCACAGTCAGAAGGACCTGGAAATGAGGAAAAGGCCACCCCTCCTGTTCTTAGTCACAGGAGAGAGTCAGGAACAATGAGCCCCTACATGGAGACCACACTGTGAGTCTTCATGTGTCTCTCCTCCCAAAGACACCCACAAACTCCTACAGAAATGAGGTGAGCTGCTGTCCTGACCCCACAAACCAAACAGAGCACCCCCTTTTTCTCCCCCGAACAAAGCCTGCTCCCCACTCTGACAAAGGCATCCTGCACCCCTCCTGTTAATCCCTGTCCTCACCTTCCATCACCTGGAGGCCCTCAGTCACCAAGGATGCCCCACCCAGAGCAGCTGTCCACCTCCATGGGGGAAAGTGCCCCTGAGGGCATTTCTTAAAGCTCCTCAGGGGATCTGAGAAGACACAGAGGATTTATCTCAGGATGTTTTTAAATAATACATTGTCAGACACAGAAAAAGTAAATCTATGGAAGAAACACACACAAACACAAAACACCACAGCAACAAACCTAAGGCTCTAATATTCCTTGAAAGAAGCACCAGATGGTGGCAGACACAGGTCACCTCCTCGTTGCCATCCCAGGAAATGGGCACCCATGACCAACAGACAAGTCTCTCACCTCTGCGTGAATAAAGGTTGCAATTGGAAGCAAAGTATTATAAAACTAGTGATCTGGTGCATGAAATTCATGCAGGGGGGTTTGGGGGGGGGGTGTCCCTCAGTCTGGCCTGCACCCTCACCAATCTGGGACCCCTTGGGGGATGTCCGTCTGCCAGTTTAGGCTCGATCCCTGTGGCAGTTGGACATCCCTCTCGCAATCCAGGACCGCTGGCTCTTAACCACTTACCTGCCTGCCTGCCTGGAAAGTGCCACCCCTTCTGGCCTGCTCACCTCCAGCTTCCCCCCGCCCCCCTGCCCTCCCAACCCCCCTTCCAGCCTGAATGCCCCCAACTGCCCATGGATACCCTGGAAGGTAGCAGGTGCTGATTAGGGGAGGAGGGCATGATTGTTTCCTGGGACTGTAGTTATGGAAGCTTTGAGGAGGGTCCCACAGGCCTCAGAGGGGCGGGCTCTGGCCAGCAGCCCTGTAGAGGTGTTCCGGCAGCGGGCAGGGAGTTAGGGGGGCGCTAGGGGGCCGAAGGGGGTGTAACTGTCAAACCTTCGGACGTGGAGCCATTCTTTAAATTTTAAGTGGCTGTTTCCCAGCTGTACCTGCTCAGGGCAGAGTTCCAAATGTCCTGAAGAGGGTGGGGACCAGCCCGGTGGGCTAGGAGGGCGGGTTCAGCCGCACCCAGGGAGGTTCAGCGCACTTCTGCAGCGCTCAAGCGGAATGAAGTTAACTAGAAGAGGACGCTCAGCCAGGAAAAGGCGGGAGCCTGCAAGCGGGCCACGTCAGAACAAAGTCTTGCAAACTAGATTTATTGTTCAGAGGCAGAACTGTCCTTGAGGTGATAAATAGTCCATGAGGGCATGGAAAGTTCAAGGGAGGGTGCACTGCTGCAGGTGGAAAGGGTCTTTGTATAACATAGGAAATTAATAGTGTAATGTATAACTTAGCTCAGATGATCTCATAAGCATGCTTGTTAATCATTGTCACTTGCTGTACTCCATTGTTATTTGCTGTGCTCCCTGAATAAAAGCCATGAGAGCTTTGGGGGCTTTGCTACACGCCTGAGCGAGCGGTAGGTAGCCCTCTGCTCTACTTCATCCTACACTCCACGCTTGCCTCAGTGTCTCCGTTCACAAAGAGCATCAACACACTTCAGCTGCAGCGATGGCACCGCTGGTGGGGGGAGCAGTGGGAGCAGGACAGAGTGCAGCCCGCACCTCTGACTCCCGTCAGGATCGCCCACAACAATAGCACCCTAGCGACCACACGTCAGTGCCCCAGAGGCACCCAGAGTCCCCTCTGCGCCCACAAAGCCCCTCCCTGAGGGCAGATCGCCTCTTCAGGGGACACCGCGTCCTCCCCCTGAGCCCCCCCATGGACACTGTGCTCCCCGGACAGGCAGACCCCTTATTAAATGGGGGTGGGCCTAGGAGGGGGTGCAGACCCCCAGGCCGGGAGCCATCCGGGCTCTTTGGGCGGAAAGCGCCGGGCGGGGGGAGGGGCGCAAAGGGCGGGAACCCCCTGACCCAGACTCTCAGCCCCGCGGGGAGCACCGGCGGCCCCGGGAACGGGTTTCAGCGGGAAAACCGCGCGGCAGGCGGTGGCCACAGCCACAGGCGGAGAGACCCCGGGCCGGGGCCTCCGTTTCCTCCCAAAGGAACGTGGCGCCCGCACCGCGCAGCCTCCCGGACGCGGACTCACCGCTGAGAGAGGCTCCGGGGCGGGGACCCCAACAAGGACTTCAGCGCCGGCAGCGCCCTCAGCCTTCCCTGCGGGGAGGGGGACGGGGAGCGTCAGCTTTAAAGACAAACACCCTCCTCAGGGGGAACCCCACCTTCCCCTCCACGGCCGCTTCCGCGTCTGCAAGAAACTGCGCATGCGCCTCCCTGCGGGGTGGGCGGGGCCAGAGCCTGAGCTGAGCGGCTCCGCGATGGGGGCGGGGCCGAGCCCGGCGGCCAGGCCTGTGCAGGGACAGAGGGAGGGCGGGCGGGGCAGGAGCGAGGGGGCAGCCCCGGGTCCCCGCACCTCCTCCCACAGGGACAGCCCTTCCTGGGGGAGTTTCCCACGTCATTGTCGAGGTTTTGGCTGGTGACGCGGCTGCGAAAGGATTCACAAGGGAGAGAAGAGACAGGGGCAGAGGGAGGGCGTTTATTTTACTTCTTTAAAGGGAGGAAAGGGCCAGGTGCCCGCTGATGGCACAAGGCCCCCCAGATAGAGGGGCTGTTCCTTTATTAGGGTGCTAGCGAGTAAATGGCAGCTGTGGCAAAAGCATAAAGAGGGAGGAGGAACCTGGAATTCACACAGAAGTTTCCCAGCTCCCAGAGGCTGTGCTTAGAGCTATGGCTGGTCTGCCCTTCAGCTGCAGGTGTCCCAGGGAGGGGTCTTTCCCAGGATCTTCACAAGCCGGGAGCACATTCTTACAGTGAAGTTACAGGGAATTCAAAAGTCGGGTAGGTTGGGTTTGAAACCAGAAACGTTCTGCCTGTGATTTGCTTGGATCCTTAAACCCTCAGTGAGGAGGGGGGAGGGGGGGCAGCCTGCTCTCTCAGCCCCTCCCTGTCTCCCCAACTGAAGGGAGAGGTGGCGGCTTTGCTAGGGGTAGGCTGTCAGGGAGGACATTCGGTCTAATTAGCATGTTTTATTAGTACAGATAAGGAGAGAAAGGTAAGGACAGAAAACAAGTTAAACCTATTGTTTCCTTTTTGTGGTTGTAAATCCTCACCTGGGCAGATTTTTTCCATTAACTTTTGTCAGGAAAGAACAGGCACGAAATGGGGAGAGGGAGGGAGAGAGAGAGAAAGGGAGAGAAATAGAAAAGAGAGAGACATCAATGTAAAAGAGAGACAGAAACACATGGATTGGCTGCCTACCGCAGTTACCCAGGAGCTACTTGCTCTGGATCAGGAATCAAACCCTACACCACTGATCCACAGCAAACGATGGGAACTAATTTTTCTTACTATTATATCTCTTTGAAAATTTTTATGTATCATTAGTGGAAAGCTATGTTGTATAAATTTAATGAAACTGAACATACATTAGAAATATCACTCTTGGAAACCGTCTAGAAAATACAAAAACTGATTAGGGTATGTCCATGATGGGAGTATACTATGTAAGAAAATGATAATATGCAAATTGACCATCATGCCCTCACACAAGGCTGCCCCCATGTTGTACAAGATGGCCACCACAGGATAGCTGCCAAGGGAGAGCAGTTAGGGGCAACCAGACCCGTAGAGGAGGGCAGTTGGGGGCAACCAGGCCTGCAGGGAAGGGCAGTTGGGGGCGACCAGGTGTTCAGGGGAAGGCAGTTAGGGGCGACCAGGCCTGCAGGGGATGCAGGCTGGGGTGAGGGACACCCCCCCCCCAACAGTGCAAGAATTTCATGCACCAGGCCTCTAGTAGAATATAATGAAAATTTAAATAATCAAGGCCTGATTGTTTATAGGTCCCATGAAAAAGCCAATGATCTGTAAGAAATAAAAGTAAGTCCTTCGTTTTCTGAAGCAAATGCAAACTAAGAAGAGGGATATTTTCAGTTGTGAAGTGATGGTCTTTACACAACTTTCATTAAATCACTACTACACCCTTCTTCCTGAGAAAGGGAGACTGTTAACTCTACAGTGAAAGGAGCACCTCTGCCATGTGAACATCAGGTGGACTGAACAATGGGCATCAGGTGACTGAGACACACCGATGGTCAGTTCCCCCCTGCTGTGACATTACTGCCAAAAAAACATCAATAAAGAAATCATTATGTGGAAATGGACACAAATAAACTTTAATTTTTGCAAGTTTCAATCCATGGGTACCTCTCGTGTTCTGTAAGCTACTAGTACATTTAACTACCAAGTCTTCCATCCTAATCTAGTGAGCAAGTCTGTCCTATTTACTATTTACTCATCTTTCAAAACTTTCTGAGTTACTCTGAGCAGGATAATGTGCATTTTCTTACCCCTGATCAAGAGCTGATGCTGCAGCCACTTGAACCTAAAAATTCTATTTCCCTTCTTCCAGACAAAAGAGCCCCATCCCAATAGGGATGTTAGACACGGCTGCCTTCCCAGGTGGATCTGTCACGAGAGAGATGTTCTGAGTAGTTGAAAGTCATTAATTAAAGGTGGGAATAATTCCTGACCTTGGGGAGGCTGCATAAAATGAAGGCAGAGAAGTTTCTGGGACAAATGAGAGGAAATATATAGCCCGGCCAGAGTGGCTCAGAGGTAGAGGGTTGACCTCTGAACCAGGAGGGCAGGGTTCCATTCCTGGTCAGGGCACACTCCAGGTTTCAGACTCCATCCACAGTGAGGGGTGTGGAGGAGGCAGCTGATCAATGATTCTCTCTGCTCATTGATGTTTCTACCTCTCTCTCCCTGTCCTTTCCATTCTGAAATCAGTAAAACATATATTTAAAAAGAGAGAGGGAGCCCTAGCCAATTTGGTTCAGTGGATAGTAGAGCATCAGCCTGCGGACTGAAGGGTCCCAGGTTTGATTCCGGTCAAGGGCATGTACCTTGGTTGCGGGCACATCCCCAGTGGGGGGTGGTGGGGGGGACGGGAGGCAGCTGATCGATGTTTCTCACTCTCTATCCCTCTCCCTTCCTCTCTGTAAAAAGTCAATAAAATATATTTTTTAAAAAAGATACAGGGAAATACAGAAACTGCTGACACTGACTATAATAAGAAAAAAGGAAAGAAATAAGGAAAGGAAAACAAACTGCAAAGGCAAGAACAACAGAAGTAGAGAAATATGGGGGAAAGGAGCCCCACAGATATGACGGGGAGCTGAGAGAGTACCCCATTTTCTTGACTCTTTCCTCCTGCTTCTCCGACCTTAAACCCTCTGTTTCGCCCCATTAATAAACATACTCTCAAAAGCCACCTGGACTGGTGTTGTGAAATCTTTCCTACACAGTTGAGAACCCACATTCTAAGCCTTAGAGTTCTCAACCTTCTGGCCCTTTAAATACAGTTCCTCATGTTGTGACCAAACCATAAAATTATTTTCGTTGCTACTTAATACCTGTAATGTTGCTACGGTTATGAATCGTAATGTAAATATCTGACATGCAGGATGGTCTTAGGCGACCCCGGTGAAAGGGTTGTTCGACCGCCAAAGGGGTCTCGACCCACAGGTTGAGAACCGCTAGAGGAGGGGCCCTAAGGCAGACCTACCCTGGGCCCAGACCCCATCGGGTAATATTCTGAATCCAATCAGAAGAAAGGAGTCCATTGTCCCTAAAAATAAATAATGGTATTTAACAAAATTAAAAATAACATCAGGGATATGTCCTGCATTTAGACTTTGCCAGACTTGTGAGTTTTAACTTCAAATGGATACTCACATCATTTCCTAATGGTAAGCGGTAGGAGTCAGGGATGAATCACATTTAGAAGAATAACACCGAGATCGGGTCCTGCCCGCTTTTAATTCACTTTGAATACACATTTGCCCTTTAGCAATGCATACGGGCAGATCAAAGGTAAAATCTTCTTTGAGTAATACCAGCAAATCAATCCACTCATTTTTGAAGTCAGGACCATTGTATTATGATCATCATAAGTAGCTGCCAAAATTAAGATCACTTATGAACAAAAAAGATATTTAGAAAACTCTGGAGACTTCCCAATATCTCCGCTCAGACTCTCCTCCCCTGGCGACTCTAAACTGGGGAACCAAGGCCACTTAGTGCTCAAGGTGGTGTCTGGGTACCCTCCCCAGCTACCCTCACTTTGGGATCCCCAGACCAGTATCTGCCGCCAACTCCTGCCTGACCTGCTCTGGTGCCCCACTGTGGGTGGAGAGGACCTGAGGTACTGCACACAATTGTGGAAGAGGGAGGTGTTACTTCAAAGTTCCTTGTTAAAGAACATAAAGGCCATGGCAGCGACATCAGAACATAGTTTAGCTGAACTCTCAAAAACACTTACGTCATATTTATTGTGACTATCATAATGTCCCTGTAGATATAAGAACAAGAAAAATGTATCAACAATGGAGAAATCTGTTCACATTATTTAAAGTTCAAGGCCACTGGGAAAAGGGTTTGCTACTGACATAACTACACTGCATTACCAACTCCAATCCTGTTACCTACAACTTTGAAGGTTGAACACATGAACACATCCACACTCACTCAGCTGTATTAATTAAAATAGCCCGGCCAGCATGGCTCAGTGGTTAAGCATTGACCTCAAGGTTCCATTCCCCAACAGGGCACATGCTTGGGTTTTGGGCTCAATCTCAAGTGTGGGGCATGCAGGAGGCAGTCAAACAATAAATCTCTCTCCTTATTGATGTTTTGATGTCTTGGTCCCTCTCCCTTTCTCCACGAAGTCAATAAAAATATATTTTCAAAAAAGAAAATAGTAAGTTCACCCATATCCGAATAAAATATGAAAACCAACACTGTAAGTACAACTATTTGTCAAAATGCACATTATAAACATATAAGATGTATTACTAATCTTCTGAAGCTGGAGGCTAAAGCAAATAGCACTTAGCATAAAAGTGCAAAAGAGACATTGGAAGGCCAATGGACTTTGATATTCAGACCAGCACAAGTTTGCCCTGCTGTGGTTGCAATGGCTCCAGGAAATTTCCTATCCTGATAATCTTTACACTGTAGACCAAATTTTACCTTTGATCTGCCCGTATGCATTGCTAAAGGGCAAATGTGTATTCAAAGTGAATTAAAAGCGGGCAGGACCCGATCCCGGTATTCTTCTTCAAGAAAGAGGTTCCACATGGCCCTCCAAATGCCTTCTAAAATCATATATTATTTTTTTAGAGTTAAATAATGCCATACAAACTGTCAATTTAATTACAGAGTGGACTTTAAGTTACAGACTTTACAGAGGTGTTTATAATTACATGGGCAGCAAGTATCCTAATTTCCTTCTTTATATTGAAGGCCAATAACTGCCTTAAGACAAGGAGCAAGTACTAATTTTTTCCAATAAAACAAGAAATCAGTGTTTTAATGAAGGACTCTGATTCACAGACAGATTTTCATTTCCCCCTCCTTCCTTTAATAACAGAACACCTGATTTTGGGCTGGACGCATTACCTCCTGGCCGAAGACTACATTTCCCAGCTTCCATTAAAGCCAGGAATGACAAAGTTCTGGCAAATGGGATGTCAGTGAAAATGTTATGTGCCACTTCTGGGTCAGGCCTATAAAAAGAATGGGTGTGTTGCCCTGTTGAAGCACATTCCCACCGGCTGATGGTTGTGGATAAATTCATATTTTTTGTATAGTGTATTTATTGTGTTGTCGACCCTCCTACAAGTCATCCTGAACTTGCCGGGAATATAATAATGTAGTAACTGTGCTTCATTTGCTCTTCTGAATGGAGGCTAATCATTTAGAAAACATGGACGTACAATAATTTTATGCACTTAGGGATGAGTGGTCTATATACCTTCTCAGATATGCCTCATATCTTCTTTATTTCACCACATCAACCAATGTTCATCACTTCTACCTATGGCTACTATGAAGATACATCAGGATTTTTATGAACTGCACCATATTTTCCTGAAAGAGTAATTGGCAAATTTAGTTGAAATTTATAATGCCGTTTCGTGATGACATAAAACAAAATTCTAAGTCAACCACAATCTCCAGTGAGATGGTCTTAAAGCAGTGTGCCTTACAATATATGCACTATTCCATGGAAAAGTATGTCAGTGAAACCTCTGTAACATACAAGTGCTGACAGGTCTTTAAGGAAGTACCAACCCCATGATTTAACACATACACCAGGAATAAAACATGGTAGCATCAGTGATATGGGAGCAGAATCACATTAATATTGCCTTTTCAATATGTCTCAAATAATGTCAATAAAAAATAGACAACACTGTAAGCAATTATACTTAAGAAAACATTGTTTTTAATATATTCAAGCATACTAAAAATCACTTATGTCCATTAAAACATTGGATTATTCTCCATAAGTATTCTGATTTAGAGTAATACTTGAGAAGTATTGACTCTTCATTTAGTGTCAATTCAGATACTTTAAAATTTAATTTCAAATATATACTTTGAAAAATTTTTAGGATTTTGAGAAGCATATTTTTTTTTGAACAAAAGCCTTTCCTCCTATATCATAAACATAGAATTAAGTCCAAATTGCAATCCTTCATATTGACTGAGACTGCAGGTCCAGCTACAGGATTTCCCACATTCTTTGGTTTTAGGGTTTCCCTCTGCTAGGAATTTCAATGTGAGGAATAAATTATGAATGTGGAATAAAGGCTTTTGGACACTGTTTACATTTTCATTGTTTCTCCCTAGTATGAATTTGGATGTCAAATACGGTTCATGTACCGAGTGAAAGTTTGCCACATTCTTTATATTTGCTGGGCTTCACTCTAGCACTAATTATCAGATGTTGAATAACATATAAATGAGAATATACACTTTGGCACATGTGTTACAATTTATAAAGCTCAATTTGATCATTCTCAATGAAATTAGTACAATGGTTAAATCTTTGGGAAGATTCTTTATATTTTTACTGTTTCTATTTAGAATGATTCCCTCCAATTAATAGGAAGTTTGAGTACAGGTTAAAAGCTTTGCCACATTCTCCTTTGGTAATGTTTCACTCCATTATATTTTTTTGTTGAGTGAGACAACACTCCTGATTAAAAGCTTTGACTAACTCAATATATAGTTCTTCTCTCCAGTACGAATTGCATTGTGTTGAGAAAGACACCATGGTCATTAAAAAATGTGCCTGCGTCTTCACATTTGTAAGGCTTCTCTTCATAATGAATTATCTGATGTTTAATAAGATCACACTGTCGAGGAAAGGATTTGCCACACTCCTTACATCTGTTAAGGTTTCACTCCACTATGAAGTCTCTCATGTATAGTAAATCATGAATATCTTTAAAGGCTTTTCCACATTTTTCCCTTTCATAAGGCCTCACACCTGTATGAATTCTTTGGCCCTGAGCAAGTTCTCACTGCTGGTAAAGAACTAATGGCACTGCTTAAAACTGTGAGGCTTGTCTCAAGTATGTACTCTTTGTTGTACAATAGGGCAAGAACACTGGTTAAAGGCTTTGCCTCATTCTCTACATTTGTAAGGCTTCTCTAACTCTCTGATGATAAGTGATTTGTTGCCCCACTGAAGGCTTTGCCACATTCTCTACATGTATAAGGCTTCTATCTAGTATGAACTCTGATTCTTACTAAGGTTTGAGAACTGACTAAAGGCTTTGCCACACTCTCTACATTCATAAGGCTACTCTCCAGTATGAAGTCTCTGATGGTAAGTAAGGCCTGAGGATCTGGCAAAGGCTTTGCCACATTCTCTACATGTAAAAGGCTTCTCTCCAGTATGAAGTTCCTGATGTTGCTTAAGGTCTGAAGAGTCACAGAAGACTTTGTCACATTCACTACATTTATAAGGCTTCTTTCCAGTGTGACTACTCTGATGAATACTACACCTTGAGGACCTACTGAATTTTCGACTTTTATAAGGCTTCTCTCCAGTATGACGTTTCTGATGTCGAATAAGGTTTGAGGACTCACTGAAGGCTTTGCCACATTCACTACATTTATAAGGCTTCTCTCCAGTATGACGTTTCTGATGTCGATTAAGGTTTGAGGGGACACTGAAGGCTTTGCCACATTCTCTACATTTATAAGGCTTCTCTCCAGTGTGAACTCTCTGATGAAAAGTAAGTGAAGATGCCACACCGAAGGCTTTGCCACATTCTCTACATTTATAGGGCGTCTCCCCAGTATGCAATCTCTCATGATAAGTAAGGAGTGAGGATCTGGTAAAGGCTCTGCCACATTCTCTACATTTATAGGGCTTCTCTCCAGTATGAAGTTTCAGATGTTGATTAAAGGTTGAGGAGATACTGAAGGCTTTGCCACATTCCCCACATTCATAAGGCTTCTCTCCAGTATGAAGTTTCAGATGTTGATTAAGGGTTGAGGAGATTCTGAAGGCTTTGCCACATTCCCCACATTCATAAGGCTTCTCTCCAGTATGAACTCTCTGATGATAAGTAAGGTATGAGGATCTGCTAAAGGCTTTGCCACATTCTCTACATTTATAGGACTTCTCTCCAGTATGAACTGTCTGATGTTTATTAAGGGAGGAGGAATAGATAAAGGCTTTGCCACATTCTGTACATTTATAAGGCTTCTCTCCACTATGAAGTTTCTGATGTTGATTAAGGTTTGAGGCAACACTGAAGGCTTTGCCACATTCTCTACATTTATAAGGCTTCTCTCCAGTATGAATTCTCTCATGTTTACGAATATTTGAAAGAAAATTAAATGTTTTACCACATTCTTTACATTTGTAATGTTTTTTTCCAGTACAAATTTTCTTAAGTTTATTTATATTGAGTATCTGACTGAAGATTCTCGCACAGGAATTAAATTTGCAAGCTTTCTCTCCGGTGTGCATGTAATCTCGTTCAGTATGAGTTGTAGATTGTTTCAAAAGTTTGTCACATTTTCTTCGTTTGTTTGTTTTTGCCACAATAGGAATAAACTGAAGTATAGTTTGATTTGACAATTGGTCAAAGACTTTTCCAACTTGATAATGGTTCTCTAGAAGCTGAATTTTCTGATGTATATTAGAATTCGACCCTTGGGTAAAATTTTTCCCATGCTCCTTGCATTGATAACTTCTGTCTTCATTGCATGCATTCTGGTAATCATTGAAGATGGAAAGGCTTTAAGTGACAGCTATAATTTCATTAAACATGTACTCTTTTTTTCAAGTAACTATTCTGTGATAACTATTAAACCATGAAGTGTATAAAAACAACAACAACAAAAAATAAAAAATAAAAAATAAAAAAAATAATAAAAAAAAAACAAAACAACAACACTCTTTCCAGGATGCTGTGACTCAGCGGTTGAGCAACAAACCTTGAACCAGGAGGTCACAGTTTGATTCCTGGTCAGCAGCGCACATGCCTGAGCTGTGGCCTTGATCCCCAGTGCGGGGTGTGCAACAGGCAACCAGCCAATCAATGATTCTCTCTCATCATGTATATTTCTCTCTCTCTCTCCTTCTCCAGTTCTCTCTCTTAAATCAATAAAGACATATTTAAAAAAGATTCCTAAGTTATAAAAATGATAGACATTTGTATCAAAAATATTATTTCTCAATATAAGTATAATGATACCTTAATACAGAAGTCAACAACAAAAAGTCAACAAACTAATTGCATTTAAATTTTATGTGCATTATAAATCACTATATTCTAGAAATGACTGAAAATTTAATGCCACACTACAGTGTAATAATTCTTATATATACAGCATAGATTATGTAAATTCATAGATTTTCATTTCAAAAATGTATAATATTAAAAAAATTATATTTGGTCTTCATATTTAGAAACACATTAATTTACAAATATGACAAATTTAAATCGGGAGTATTACACCAAATGTGTAATATCATCGACCTCATTAAGTGACAATGATTTTATTATAAATAATTGTACCAGGTTACTTCTGTCCATGTTAAAATAATTTTTTCTGCCCTGACCGGTTTGGCTCAGTGGATAGAGCGTCAGCCTGCAGACTCAAGGGTCCCAGGTTTGATTCCGGTCAAGGGCATGTACCTTGGTTGCAGGCACATCACCAGTGGGGAGTGTGCAGGAGGCAGCTGATCGATGTTTCTCTCTCATCAATGTTTCTAACTCTCTATCCCTCTCCCTTCCTCTCTGTGAAAAATCAATAAAATATATTTTTAAAAAAATAAAATAATTTTTTCTGATCTTACATTCCTCCTCAAATTCCAAGGCTTTCACTAAATGTACATTATCAAAGCCATACCTTCCATATCTTACCAGTATTATTTTAGGGAATAAATCTCTTATTTTTGGCTTTTGCAGAATGGCCTGGTTGTCTTCAGATAAGATAGCTGAAAGATATGAAATAAAGTTTGACAGTTATGGCACTCAGGGGAATGCACACTGACCTTACCAGCAATTACTGACCAAATGACATTTTTGAGTACTCCAAAATTAACTTAAATGTTCACAACAAACCAAGAAAGGTACAATGAGAAAAAGTAAGATAAAAGAGGGTTAAAAAGTTACTTACATTTGTCACCAATACTTCAAAACACCCTAGCAAACAGTGGCAGTATGATAAAACTCCCAATTCCCAGTTTTTTCTCTGAGGAGATAGAGATGAGGGTACTGTGTGTGTTCAATGACCTTGTATTTTTGCAACATCTTGAAAAATGTGTTTCTGTTTTGCATGATACAGGTTGCTAAAAATAATGGCATTACTGGTACATGGTGAATGCATTGTAATGGCTGCTAAAGAGAAAAAGTGGGTGCCTGGCCCACATGGCTCAGTGGTTGTGCATCAACCTATGAACCAGGTCATCACAGTTCGATTCCTGGTCAGGGCACATGCCCGTGTTGTAATCTTGATCCCCAGTGTGGGGCGTGGAGGAGGCAGCCGATCAATAATTCTCTCTCTGGGGGACACTGTAATGATTTCAACAATAAAGAATTATTAAAAATAAATAGTAATTCTCTCTCGTCATTGATGTTTCTATCTCTCCCTCTCCCTTCATCTCTGAAATAAATTAAAAAATATTTAAGAAAGAAAAAAAGAAAAGGTGGGACATTGTTCAAACCCTACAGAGACTGCAATACTGAAGACAGTTATCAAGAACCAAAAGATATTTAGGGTTCTGGGGAAGAAATAGAAAATTATTTAAACTTGGAACTTACACATACTCTGCTGCCAAACAATTTTGACAGAAATTTGAAGTTTATAAGGCCTGGTTGTTTAAATTCCTGAACCCCATCAAGAGATATTAAGATATTGAGAAAAACTAAAAAACATGGCCCAAACATAAAAATATCTATGAAATAAACCAAACATAATAGGGAAGCTAAAAAAAAAATGCACCAATATAAAAATATGACAGAATTATCAATGAAAGATATGACCAAGCTGAAGAATAAAAAAACTTGCATAGTACATTGAAAGTTTTGATAGAGGGAAGTTCACATGGGACACTAACAAATCGAGAACTTTGCACACTAAGTGAGTGACATAAATACAGAATAGTGAAAAGGCGAGATAACAGATAAGAAATTAAGAGCTGAAGACATGGAGAGCAACGTCAGAAAAATGGAGACTAGAGAGATCACCCAGGCCTCTCCTCCTGCATCTTGAACAAGTTATCAACTATATCTCAAAAAGGAATTCCCTGCTTAACATAGAAGCCTGACTGAGAGACCAGCGCATTGAAACATCTAGAGGTGGGCAACCAGGAATAAAAGGGGAAGAAGGGAGGAGAGGCCAGATGGCCATGGACATGGCCCTGTAGGAGGAGCTGGTGACCAGCTCCATCCAGAGAGGGGGGGAAGCTGGTGGTATTCGTTGTTTCCATGGGGTAGAACAGAGAGTCTCAGTGGGTTCTCCAGCAGAGTGAGCAGTGAGAATAGCAGCTGAGCCAGCAGAGATTTCTGGGCAAGGACACAGCATAGGGGTTCTGCCATGACTGTCTGCTGTTGGGTGATGGTATTTCAGACAAATAAATATAGCCTCAGAACGCTACCTTCCCTCAGATTCCCAAAACTCGCTCCCAGTTGCCCTTGGTCAAAGAGCACAGTATCAGCACACAGAGACCTAGTGCAATGGAATCGCTGTTGACTTCTGTGATGGATAACCAGGTGAGGTTTGTGGGGGGACCCACAGAGGTCTGGGGTGACCATTACAATAAGAGCAAAATAAACAGCCACCCAAGCAGCACGGCTGCAGTCAGCTCTGGGAGTTCACAGAGTTAATAATCTTATTATTCAGGGCCACCTGCTGTAAATTGGTAGAAATCCTCTTCAGAGAAAGCTGCTACAGAAAGGTCAAGAATAAATGCCTAAACAGTGGAGACTAACAAATTAGTAACGATGGTGATGAGAAGGCTCAGAAAGAAAATGAAAAATCTCCAGAGAGCAAGCTGCAGCGCATGGAAATATGTGCTAAAAATAACACAGAATTCAAGATTACAGTTCTGAAAATACTCATAAGATGCGATAAAATTCCTGCAATTTGATCAATGCACTTAGAACACAAATTAATGAACAAAACAAGTACTTTACCAAATCGATTGAAACTTTCAAAAAGAACCAATCAGAACTCTTAGAAATAAAGTATGCAATTTAGGAGATTAGGGGTGAATTACTAGAGTAGGAAACAGAGCTGAACAGATGGAGCAAAGAAAGAAGAGACCTGAGCATGAAAAGGAAGAAAGGGCTCTATGAGCACAATTGGACTCCATCAGAAAAGGCTCATACATAAGAATTACAGGCATACTAAGAAAAAGAAGAGAGGAAGAAGGAAACTAAAAGGCTATTCAAACAAATAGTGGATGAGAACTTCGCAAACCAATGTTAAAACTAGATCTTCAAATTCAAGAAGGAAGTAGAACACCTACTCAATTCAATCCAAAGAGGCCCTCTCCAAGGTACACTGTATTAAAACTGTCAAAAATTAATGGCAAAAAAAAAAAAAAAAAAAAAAAGAATTCTCAAAGTAGCCAGGAAGAAGAAAGTAACCTACAATGGAAAACCCATCAGAATATCATCTGACTTCTCAGCAGAAACTCTGCAAGCCAGAAGAGAGTGGAACCAAGTATTCAAATGACTAAAAAAGAGAAATTACCAGGCAAGAATAAAATACCCAGCAGTAATTTTATTTAAATATGACAGAGAAAGACTTTCCCATGCATACACAAGCTACGGGATTTTATCACCAGAAAACCTCCATTGAAAAATATACTCAAGGGAGTTATTCTACCCAAGACAAACAGTATGAGGTCACAACAACACTAGTAAGAACTAATGGTGCTGTACAATTTAAACTACATTAATAAACTTTCATTTGGTTATGAAATTTTGTAACATATAACATTACAAAATTTATATCTCATCAGCTCCAGGCATAACTCATTATGTGTTTATTTCAGGGATGACACATAGCTACAAATATCACATCTATATTATGAAATATAAAAGGAGCCTTAACCGGTTTGGCTCAGTGGATAGGGTGTCAGCCTGCAGACTGAAAGGTCCCAGGTTCGATTCTGATCAAGGACAAGTACCTTGGCTGCGGGCACATCCCCAACAGGAGGTGTGCCGGAGGCAGCTGATCGCTGTTTCTCTCTCATTGATGTTTCTAACCCTCTATCCCTCTCCCTTCCTCTCTATAAAAAAATCAATAAAATATATTTCAAATAAATAAGTATAAAAGGAACTTAATGTTATACACGTCTAATTTTTGAAAGCCAAATTCTTAAGTTTGTTTTTTAATTGATTCTATTAAAACTGAAACTCCCAATCTCTCAACTGAAACATTAACGAGAAAAAAAGTTATGTTGAACGTGAGAAAAAAAACAGAAGCCACAGGTGGAGAAAAAATTTTTGTAAAAGAGAACACGTACAAAACTATTATGCAAAACATATAAAGAAGTTTTCCACTGGGATGGCCTCGGTGAGGCTGAGACAGCCCCTGTGAGGTTGGGACGGCCCCTGTGATGCTGAGACGGCACCGATGAGGCTGAAACGGCCCCTGTGAGGTTGGAATGGCCCCGGTGAGGGTGGGACGGCACCTGTGAGGCTGCAACGGCCCCTAGGAAGCCGAGTAAAATACCGTATGATCTCATTTATGGATAATAAAGACCATTATAAACTGATGAACAATAATAGATACAAAGGCAGAGCAGCATTGAACAGACTGTCAAACTACAGTGGGAAGCCTGGAGAGGGTTGGGGGGCTAAGAGATCAACCGAAGGACTTGTATGCATGCATATAAGAATAACCAATGGACACAAGACACTGGGTGGTAGGGGAGGACGGGGGGACGTCCGAGGGCTGGGGAAGGAGACTGTGTAATACTCTTTGTAATACTTTAAGAAATAAAATAAAATTTAAAGAAAAAAAGAAGTCTTCCAACTCACCCTGGCCAAGTGTGGTTCACTTGGTTGAGCATCTGTTATTCACCAAACGTTACTGATTTGATTGCCAGTCAGGGCATGTGTCTGGGTTGTGAGGTTGATCCCCTTAGGGCAGCAGTTCTCAACCTTTCTGTCGCGAACGCTTTGGGGGTCGAACGACCCCTTCACAGGGGTCGCCTAAGACCATTGGAAAACACATATATAATTACATATTGTTTTGTGATTAATCACTACGCTTTAATTATGTTCAATTTGTAAAAATGAAATTGGGGGTCACCACAACATGAGGAACTGTATTAAAGGGTCGCGGCATTAGGAAGGTTGAGAACCACTGCCTTAGGGTGTGTGCTGGAGTGAACCCTAAGAAAAACTACAGTTGATGTGTCTCCCTCATGAATGTTTCTCTTTCCCTCTAACTTCCTGTCTCTGAAATCAATAAAAAACATATTAAAAAGATCCTCTGCATCTTATGTCACTAAGGAAATGTACATCAACACAATGAGAAGTAACAATCAGCACAGTCAAGCAACACTAAACCACCACTGAACAGGTTAGAATCCAGAACAGTGACCCCACCAAATGCTTTTGTAAATGTGGAGCAACTAGAATGTTCATTTATTGCAGGTGAAAATGCCAAATTCTATAGTCACTAGGGAAGATAGTTTGGAGTTTTTTAAAAAATTAAAACATACACATACCATATGAAGCATTAATTGTGCTCCTTAGTACTTATCCACAATGGTAAACATATTATCTACACAAAAGCCTACAAGGTGCTCTTTATAGCATCTTTGTTCATAATTTTTAAAAAAACAAACAACAGAAGCAACAAAGGTATGTGTCAACAAGTGAATGAATAATTAAACTGAGGTATATACAATAGGAAATTATTCACCACTATAAATAAATACAGTGATGCCTTGACTTAGGAGTGTCCCGACTAACGAGCTTTTTGAGATACAGCCGTCTCTCGGCCGATTTTTTGCTTTGAGTTGCGAGCTAAAATTCGGGTTACGAGCCCGCTTCAGATACCCCACCGCTAGTTGGCGCAATGAATGTCACAGTGAACGCCACAACATCAGCCCAGCATCACGTGTCTCACTCATTCACTTTAAGCGGTTAGCACTTAGTTGAAGCATCAGCGTTGTGCTCGCATTTGTGCTTGCAGTTATTTTGCAAAACTTGGTTTTTTCAGCCATGGATCTGAAGAAAGTAAGTGCGAAGGACAGTGCTGAGAAGAAGAAGCGAATGATGTGCATTGAATTAAAGAAAGAAATTATCAAAAAACATGACCAAGGTGTGCGTGTAATCAACTTGGCGAAGCAGTACGAGCGTAGCACTTCTATGATCTGCACCGTACTGAAGCAGGAGGAGTCGATACAGGATACAACTCCAGCCAAGGGCGTTAAAATAATTTCTAAACAGCGGACATCTATTCATGAAAATATGGAGAAGCTGCTAATGGTGTGGTTAACAGAGAAGCAGCTCGCAGGAGATACCGTGACGAAGGCTAGAATCTGTGAGAAGGCACGAGCTATTTACATTGATTTGCTGCAGCAGACCCCAGGCACTTCAATGGACGAGGCATCGGGCGAGCTGTTTGAAGCCAGTCGGGGCTGGTTCAAAAATTTTAAAAAGAGGACTGGCATTCACTCCGTTGTCAGACATGGTGAGATAAAGGAAATGTTGGGAATGTGGGAGAAACTTTCAGACTTTATTCAAAAGAAACACCCAGAAAAAATTGCAACTGGGCGTGCAATGGAGCTATTTAATGACACTTGCCCAACTCATTTCAGAAATATTCTGAAAGGGAGGATGAAACAGATCTCATTGGACAGGTTTTTATCGAAAACTCCTGTAGATGAAAGTGATGAAAGCGTGGCGAAAAGGGCAAAAATCAGCAAATAAGATTCAGTTATTCAGTTCAGCCTTTCTCCTCCAACTCCATCAGCATCTTTAAGTCATTTGATCTCCAAGGTAAATGGTGTACATTAAACTTAATAAAACAAGTTTATTGCACTACATTCTATTGTTCAGTATTGTGTTTTTATACAATATTCGTTATTTTTAAATACATTTTTCTTATTTAAAAAATTTAACAAAACAATTGCGGTGTTTTTTGGGTGTCCGGAATGGATTAATGGCATTTCAATTCATTGTAATGGTGAAAATTGATTTGACATATGAGTAATTTGAGTTACGAGCTCCGTCACGGAATGAATTAAACTCATAAGTCAAGGCACCACTGTAATATATCAAAACATGAAGAGAGACGATAGAAACTTAGAATTAAGTGAAAGAATCCAATCTGCCTGGCCAGGTAGCTGAATTGGTTACAGCACCGCCCAGATACGTCATGGATGGGATTTGATCCTGGATCAGGGCGCTTACAAGAATCAACCATAAATAAATGCATACATAAGTCTCTCAAAAAAACCCCAATACATAAAATAAAAAAAGAATCCAATTTGAAAAGGCGACATATTATGTAATAACTATATGACATTTCAGAAAAAGAAATGAAGAAATCAGCAAACAAATCAATGGTTCCTGGAGTGTGGGGGAAATAGGGAAGAATAGTCAGAGAAGAGAGAGAGAATCGTTAGATCCTAGAAGTTAATCTGTAGACTATCATTTTGGAAATGTGCCATCATAAATTTTTCCTCATCCTTAGAGTGTGCAAACCAGCAGTGAACCCTAAGGAAAACTACAACTTTGAGTGATAATAATGTGCCAATGTAGCTTCCTATATATAATCAATGTACCACTGATAGAAACATAGAGAAGGGGCAGGTTATGCAGGGAGCATGTGGGAATTGTCATTAACTCTATACCATTTTGCTATGCATCTAAAAGTGATTTTTATTTCATTTTAAAAATATATTTTTATTGATTCCACAGATGAAAGGATAGAAACATCAGTGATGAGAGAGAATCATTGATCGGCTGCCTCCTGTATGCCCACACTAAGGATCAAGCCCACAACACTGCATGTGCCCCGACTAGAAATCGCACTATAACCTCCTGATTCATAGGGTCGACAGTCAACCACTGAGTCACACGGGCCTGGCAAAAAGTGCTCTTTGAAAAACTCCATCACAGACTTTTTCTTTGAAGTATCTGATCTCAAGTTCAGGAAGCTTTCTTATTGTTTTTTGCTGCTGTTGTTGTAGTAATCCTTACCCAAGGATGTTTTTGCATTGATTTTCTTTTATTTTGTTGGTTAATAATCACTGAGGATATTTTTCCACTGATTTTTACTAAAAGTAAAAAACATATTTTGAAATATAGTTTTATTGATTTCAGAGAGAAAGGCAGAGGGATAGAAACATCAATGATTACAGTGGTCATTGATTAGCTGCCTCCTATACTCCCCACTCTGGGGATCGATCCCACAACCTGGCCATGTGCCCCGACAGGGAATCGAACCATGACCTCCTGGTTCCTGGGCTGACACTCAACCACTGAGCCATGCCAGCTAGGCTCCACTGATTTTTAAAGAAAGTGGAAGGGAGGGGGAGACAGAGAGAGAAACATCGATGTGAGAAAGATACATCGATTGTTTGCCTCTGGTTTGCACCCTGACCAGAGCCAGGGATCAAGCCTGAAACCCAGGTATGTACCCTTAATCGGAATCGAACCGGGACCCTTCAGTCACCTGGATAATGTTCTATCCACTGAGCCAACTGGGATTCATTAATTTTTAAAGAGAGTGGAATGGAGGGAGGGAGGGGGGAGAGTAAGAGAGAAAGAGGGGGGAGAGTAAGAGAGAAAGAAACATTGATTACTAGCCCCCCACACATGCCCCAATGGGGCTGGGATTGAACCCATGATGCTTTGGTGCTCGGGCGGATGTCCTAACCACTGAAACACACCAGCCAGCGTTTTCCTATTAACTTTTTCATGCACATATGGATAATAAACATTTATAAACTACATAAAAAAACCAACTACACAAGATGTCACTTCAGAAGAATAAGGATGACCAGGATCAAAGAAACAAAGTATAGAGGGGTAGGAGTGGCAGGAGAGAGGTCAATGGGGGGAGATGGAGACATATGGAATACTGTATGTAATACTTTAAACCATAAAAAATTTAAAAAAAGAAACAAAGTATATCAAGTGTTTTATAAACTGTTGAGAAAATGGACCCTATACGTGGCTGAATGAAATATTAATTGGTACCAACAGTATAAAAAACACAGTAGCATTTGTCAAAAAATTACAAACAGAATAATCCCATAATGCAGCTATCCTGTTTCTAGGTATTTATAAAAAAAAGAACATTTACAGGAGAAACCACAAGAGACATTTGCACATCTGTGTCCATTATGACGTTATTCACAAAAGCCTGTGAAAGGTGGAAACAACCCAAAGGTTCATGCATAGTTGAATGAAGAAAGTTTACTATATACGTACAATGGGAGACGATTCTGCCATGAAACAGAAGTAGATCAATACAGAGAGAAACCTTGAGGACATTTTTTTAAGTGAAGCACAAAAGTGACAAAGGGACAGAAACTATGGTTTCCCTTAGGTGAGTAATCTAATGTCGTTCACCTCAGGAAAAAAAAAAAAGGGAGTTACGGGCCTTGCTTTTCAAACAAATGAGGAAGTAGTTTTTTAATGCATATTGAGACATTTCTGCAAGATGGACGTTTTGAGAAATGAAATGCACAACAAGGTGATATAATGAATACCACTGGACTGTACAGTTACAGATGGTAAAGATGGTAGATTTTTATTCATGTTGTTGTGTTTTTAAAAACCTTTATTAATTTTTAGAGAGGAAGGGAGAGCAAGAAACATCAATGTAAAAGAGAAGCATTGACCCTCCGCCTCCTACATCCACAGCAACCAGAGACTGAGCCCGCAACCTAGGAATGTACCTTGAACGGGAATTGAACCGTGACCTTTCAGTGTACGAGACAATTTAACCAAATGAACCACACAGGCTAGCTCAAGTCACATGTTTTTTACAAAAATTGAAACTGAAAAATAACATCTAAAATACACAGAATTATAAAACTTTTCAAAAACTACCTTCGATGGTAAGATTTTATCTCACATGAAGAGAATATAAATTCATCCATAAAAACAAATATTAAAGAGGAAGCAAAACGCAGAAAACAAAAACAAAAACAAATATTAAGTGTATGTCCATAACTACACAGGACAAAGCAACCATTCTCCATCACCTGAGCAGAGGAAGAAACAAGGCGAGTCACAAGCAAAGTAGGGGTAAGGGTTACAAACAAACATGCACATGACTTTAATGGAAATAGACTTAAGGTTGAACTATCATTCACTTCCCTCATATATAAACAAATACTACAAATGCAATGAACTAAACTTGGGGAACCTATCACAACAAAGGAAACACTCAACCTCTGTGCACTGGGGCTGAGTGAGACTGAGGAATGCTGGAGTCGCAGGATTTCCTCCTTATTTTTGAATGTTTATTTTATTATTTTTATTTTCTTAAAAATATATTTTATTGATATATTTTATCAATGAGGAATGGAGAGGGGTAGAGAGTTAGAAACATCGATGAGAGAGAAACATCGATCAGTCCATTGCTCATTTCTGAGACCTTCCCACAAAGCCAGCAAGCGCGCACCATATGGGTCTCCATCAACCTGGTTAACACTGTAGCTTTGACCTAATGACTGCTGGAGAACTTGTCCCACCCAACTTGGGGGCCCGGCCAAGCTGCTTTGCTGTGTTTAGTGGCTTTTCCATAAAAATGGCCTCTTTTTCCTCATGCTTCAGACGTTCCCCAAATCCCTAAAACAAGCAGCACTTGGCTTTCATGTGCCCCGTACGTCACACTTAAGTGTCTTGAGGCTTGGGTTTGGTGGCAACTGGTTTTGGGTGGCAGCTGGACCTCTCCTGGGCAACTCCAAGCTAAACACAAGCAGCAGCCATTGCCCAGCTGGTGCAGCTCAGTGGTTGACCACTGACCCATGGACCAAGAGGATGCTGGTCCAATTCCCACTCAGGGCACATGCCTGGACTGCAGGCTCCGTACACAGTAGGGGGCGTGCAGGAGGCAGCTAATCAATGATGTTTCTATCTATCTCCTTTCCTCTCTCCCTAAAATCAATAAAAACATACTTAACAAGAATAAAAGAAATATTCATTTGCAGGTCCCTATATAGCTCATATCAAGTGGCCCCAGGAAGACACAGGTGGTGACTGACCTTGGCCCACAACTCCTGGAAGGCCCCAGAGCCAGTCCATTCGTTCCATAGCTTCATAACGCGCCCCCCGCCCCCCCCGCCCCGTCGGATTACAACCCGACAACCTCCAGGGGAGACACACTCACGGGGCAGACTTGGTGGACACTCAAGTACTACATCAGCAAGTTCAGTTACAGAGGCTTTGGCCCCAGCACTGCTGCTTCTCTTCTGAAGTTGCAGTTGGTCCTCACAGTGAATCTGCCTGGGGGTTGATCCCTTCAGTAATGTGCCAACAACAATCAAGGCTCCAGGACAGCAGGACAGAAAACACAACCCACACACAGCACAGGCCTGGAGCACCTTGCTGGAGTCACTCGGGAGGGCGTGCCACTGGGCCCTACAGAACGCCTACTTGAATCACACTACCAAGTCCAGCAGATGGCGCAACTCTACCTAATACGTACACAGAGACAAACACAGAGACCCGGCCAAGTGAGAAGACAAAAGACGGCCCCCAAATGCAAAAAACGGGGAAATTTCCAGAAGAAGAAATGGAGGCAAGCATACCAGATACATAGTTCAAAGCAATGGTTATAATGATACTCAAGAAACATCATGAAAACTTCAATAGCATAAAAAAGAACAAGGAAACCATTAAACATATGAGTCAGAAATGAAGGATCCACTAATGAAATAAATTTAAATATTGCAAGGATTCTAAAGTAGAGTAGATGAATGCCCAATTCCGTTTGGCTCAATGGATAGAGCATCCACCCGAGGAATGAAGGATCTTGGGTCCGATTCCAGTCAAGGGCATGTACCTCGGTTGCAGGCTTGAACCCCGGCCCTGGTCAGCTTATACGGGAGGCAACCAGTCGATGTGTCTCTCTCACAACAGTGTATCTCTTTCTGTCTCTCCAATATCCTGGCACTCTCTCTCTAAAAATCAATGGAACAATATCCTTGGGTAAGGATTAACAAAAATAAATAAAAAAATAAAGTAGAATAGATGAAATAGAGAATGAAATCAAGATTTGGTATATAAGGAAGCATATTAAAATCCAACCACAGCATCAAAAAGATAAAATAATTTTTTTTTTAAATGAGGCAAGAGCATCTACCTATGAACCAAGAGGTCACGGTTCGATTCCTGGTCAGAACACATACCTGGGTTGCAGGCTCAATCCACAGAGTGGGCTGTGCAAGAGGCAACTGATCAATAATTCTCTCTCATCACTGATGTTTCCATCTCTCCCTGTCTCCCTTTCTCTCTTAAGTAAAAAAAAATGTTAAATGTGCAAGATAAGAATAGAATATTTCTCCCCAAAATTGTGAATAATACATGTAGTAGTGGAAAAGAATCCTATCTAATAAAAGAGAAACATGGTAATTAGCTGTACGGCCACTACCCTTCCCATTGGCTAATCAGTGAGATATGCAAATTAACTGTCAACCAAGATGGCGGCCGGCAGCCAGGCAGCTGACGCGAACAGGGAGGCTTGCTTGCTTCAGTGACAGAGGAAGCCAAGCTTCCCCGCCTGCCTTGCCGGCCTCTCAGCTGCACTCTAAACAATACTGTTACAAATATAGAAGCTAAACAAAACCCTGGCTTCAGCCAGCAGGACCGCAACATTGTTTCAAATACAGAAGGTAAACAAAGGCCAGAAACCTGCTTTCAGCAGCGGAAGTCTCATAGCTGGAGCCGAGCCTCAGAGCTAAAGCTGGCCCAGAATAAAAAAAAAAAAGAAAAAAATGACAGGTTGGGAGCTTCAGTCACCCGCCAGCCTGAAAACGGCCCTCAGGCTGGCCAGGCACCCCAGTGGGGACCTCCACCCTAAAGGGGGTGTGACCATATACAAACAGAGTGCCTGTCCCCTGGTAGTCAGCGTGCGTCATAGCAACTGGCTGTTCGGTTGTTCCATCCTAAAGGTAGTTTAGGTTTTTATATGTGTAGATGGAACATGAGTTTTGATAGAGATTCTCCTATTTCCAATCCAGTTTGTCCACTGAAAATTTGAATATTCTAGAAAACTGTTTTCCAAAATACTGTTTTGTGACAGAACCTTAGTCTAGACAACAAGTAAAATTTTCAAACACTGAGTTCCTGATTCACATAACAGTCTTTCTTTTCTAAACCAGAAAACCCCTATATGTTCCCTAAGAGCAAGAATCAGAAAGTCTACCCTAGAAAGCAGAAGCCTCCTAAAGATGTTAAAATAAAGGGAAAAAAACCCTGAAGGTGAATTAACAACTCGGGAAGGAAGTCATCCTTACCCACAGAGATCAGGTTGCTGTAGTTCTCCGACATGACATCCAGGTACAATTTATGCTGAGCTGGGTCCAGGCATTCCCACTCCACCTGAGAGAAATCTATGGCCACATCCCTGAAGGTCAACGGCCCCTGAAAGAAAAGAGGTTTACCAAGAGGTCACCAGAACAGTGCATAATGTCACCCAACATGAAAACAGTGTTAGGAGATAAAGAAAAAAATGAAGGGAAAAAAAAGAAACAAACAAAAAAGAAAACCGTGTGAGGAGAAGAGGTTTTGACCAAGGGGAATATCCTGAATCACCCAGTAAGATCACTTTCCCAGTAACATTCTCTGGTATGTTTTCGAACACTAACAAATGAGGATGACAACTGTCCCAAAATCCATGGTACAGACTTTACTTTTCAGGAAAATAAACTGTAAAATTAGGGCATCGACATGGGCATATGGGTTTCTGAGGGCTGTGATTGCATCGTTCAGGGTCCGTGGTGTGTATTCCTCAGCTGGAGATGTCACGCTCAGTTGGAAGCATAATTACGGCCTGAAGTGTAACACAGTCAACCACGACTGCACTTTTCTAAAAATACAGATTCTGAGCCAGGTTCTCAGATGGGGCCTGTGTTTCCACATGTGTAACAAGCTCACTTTTCACTTGTGAAGCCAATGTTTGTGTTCCATTTGTCATACATCTGAATACACAGGAAAAAATTCATACATAACTTTTAAGTGAAAGTAGTTTTCAATGGATTTTATAGTTCTCATGGAACAGGACACATAGGAACCACAATCCTATTTGAAATTTTACTATGAGTATTCTTAGAACAAGAATTTCTAAGAATTTGTGAAACACATAATTAAAGTTACTAGTAAACCTTCAATTTTATTTCAAACTCAATCTACAATTAAAAAACAAACACAGGTCAATACCCATAATAAAAACCTCATGAATATTCACAGCTGTTTCTGTAACTGAGAAGAAGAATAAAGACAGGTTAAGCAAGTAAGAAAATATAGCTCCAACGATGTTAACATTTTATGTAGAGACACACACTTAAGAGAACTTACCTACAATATAAAATGGATAGAAAAAAGAATTGTCATGTCAATGAAATCAAGGTTATTTTGTGATTCCATAAATTTCATGAACCTCTTTGTGAATGATACCCTTTGTGTATTATAAACACAATAAGGAGATGAACTCACATAATGATAGAAAATATTAGACCTACTGTTTCTGAGTCGCTAATGTATTTGGAAATTTTTATGTGTCATTAGTGGAGAGCTACAATCATAGAAATTTAACTGAATTGGAGATACATTAATAATATGATTCTTGTAAACTTTCTGGAAAATATAAAAAGTGATTATGTCGAGTATGTCCATGAATGAGTGTAGAATATTATAAAAATTTACAGCAAGAAGGCCTCATTGGTTGAAGCTCCCATGTCAAAAGACAGTGATCTGTAGGAAATAAAAGTAGGGCTTTTATTTTTCTAAGCAAGTAGAAGCTAAGACGAAGAGGGGGGCTTCTGGATGGTCTGTGCACATCTCTCAATAAATTCTATGATTAGGGGAGCATCTCAGCCAAGGGAATATCAGGTGAACTGGAACAATGGATATCAAGTGACTGAGGCACAGGAAAGGACATGTCATAGCAAAAATACATAAATAAGCAAGTCATTATGTGAAAATGGTCATAAATGAACATTATTTTTTGCAAGTGTCAATCCATGTGTACCTCTCATGTTCTGTAAAGATTTAAATAGCGCCGAAACTGGTTTGGCTCAGTGGACAGAGCGTCGGCCTGCGGACTGAAGGGTCCCGGGTTCGATTCCGGTCAAGGGCATGTACCTGGGTTGCGGGCACATCCCCAGTGCGAGATGTGCAGGAGGCAGCTGATCGATGTTTCTCTCCCACCGATGTTTCTAACTCTCTATCTCTCTCCCTTCCTCTCTGTAAAAAATCAATAAAATATATTTAAAAAAAAAAAAAAAGATTTAAATAGCAAGTCTTTCTTACTAATCTAGTGAGCAAGTCTCTAGATGTTAGACATGGCTGCCTTCCAAGGTTGATTCATCAGAGGGGGATGTTTTCAGTAAGGGAAAGTCATCAATTAAAGGTGGGAAATCTTCTTGACCTGGTGGAACCTGCATAACATGAATGCAGAGAAGGCTCTGGGCCAAAGGACAAAACTATATCATAAGAAAACCTGTAATTAAGTAAGTAAAGGAAAAGAGCATGAATAGCACCAACATCAGAAGTGGCAGGTTCTAAATCCACAGATGTCAGAGGAAAAGGAAACATAGCCTGTGACCCAGGACACATCTTTTACCTGAGAAGCAGCCATTTGGTCCTGGTCCTGGTCCTGGTCCTGATCAGGGTCTGGGTTGTTGTCTCAGGCGAGGATATGTTGAGGAGTCACAGAATGTGCCTTCAAAGACGTCAGCACGGCGTCTCAATTACCTCACCCTCAGTCAAAAGGACCTGGAAATGAAGAAAAGGCCATGCCTGCCTGTCCTTCGTCACAGGAGAGAGTGAGAAACAATGAGCTCCTACATGGAGACCACACTGTGAATTTTTGAGTGTGTATCTTCATGTGTCTCTCCTCCCAAGACATCCACAAACGCCTACAGAAATGAGAACGTGAGCTTCTGTCCTGACCTTCAAGATCGAACAGAGCACACCCTTACCTCCGCTGAACAAAGCCTGCTCCCCACTCTCACAAAGGCATCCTGCACCCCTCCTACTAATCCCCCGTCCTCACCTTCCATCACCTGGAGGCCCTCAGTCACCAAGGATGTCCCACCCAGAAAAGCTGTCCAACTCTATGGGGGAGAGTGCCCCTGAGGGCATTTCTTTAAGCTCCTCCGGGGATCTGAGAAGACCCAGAGGATTTATCTCAGGATGTTCTTAAATAATAAATTGTCAGACACAGGAAAAGTAAATCCATTGAAGAAACACACACACAAAACACCACAACAAAAAACCTAAGGTTTCTAATGTTCCTTGAAAAAGAACCAGGTGGTGATAAACACAGGTCACCTCCTCGTTGCCAACCCAGGAAATGGGGACCCAGGACCAACAGACAAGTCTCTCCCATCTGAGCGAATAAGGGTTGCAATTGGAAGCAAATCATGGTAAAATTCCGAAGCTTTATAAACTGGAGATTTGTCATTCTCATTCAAGTCTGTATAACTAAGACAATTCAGCTGTCAAATATATAAAGCCATGGTTAGGCGGCATGATTTACTGGCTGAGCATGTGGCCAGAGTGCAGGTTTGATCCCTAATGGTGAGGGGGTGCGCGAGGGGGAGGTGGGGGGGAGACAAGAGGCAGCTGATCAATGATTGTCTTTACTCATTGATGTGTTTTTTTTCTTTTAAATTGATTTGTAGAGAGGAAGGAAGAGGGAGAGAGAGAGAGAAACATCCATGATGAGAGAGAATCATGGATCGGGTGCCTCCTGCAAGTCCCCCACTGGGGATCGAGCACACAACCTGGGCATGTGCCCCTGACCAGAATCAAACCGGGGACCCTTCAGCTCATAGGCTGATGCTCTATCCACTGAGTCAAACTGGCCAGGGCTCATTGATGTTTTTAATTCTCTCTCCCCCTCCTTGCTTCTTGGTAATCAATAGTAATATCTATCTATCTATATATATATATACACACACACACACACACACACACAGCCACGAGCCGATATATCACAACTTAACCATCCATACCCCATCAGCTCACTCAGATCAGGGTTCCCCTCCTCCCACGACTATGTACATTGGGGCCTTGACTTCCCAGTGTCCCGACTAAAGAGTTTTTTGAGGTACCAGCTGTCTCTCGGCCAATTTTTTGCATTGAGTTGATACAGTAATTTGAGTTAACGAGCTGCTTCACCAGCTCGGTCTCGGAACGAATTAAACTCGTAAGTCAAGGCCCCACTGTATTTCTGTCTCTGTCTCCTGCTCCCTTTCTCTCCACTGTGGTCCTTTCCTGTGTCCCCCTCTCCTCTGCTCCCCCCGCCCCCCTTTTCTCTCTGTCTGTCCTACACCTGGACCATGAACCTCCTGAAACCTCCTTCCCTTCAGGGGCTCTTTCTCCCGGTCTCTGAGGCTCCATCTCCACACACGTCTGCGTCTTCCCCTCCCCACGCCCGCGGCCCCTCTGCTGCCTGTTCCCGTCTGTCCCGCTCCCACAGCTGCTGACTCAGGGCTGCTCCCTCTGCTCCCTCATCCCTGAGCCCCCCTTTCTGTCCTGCACTCGCTCCCCCAACTCTCCTCCTCTGAACCCGTGTCTCTGTCTCAAGTGCCTGCTCCAGTGCGGCCCCCACTTCTGCTCCCCAGGACCCGCTCCCTCTCAGCCCCCCTTCCTCTCTCTGGGCTCCCCCTCCTCCCTGTGTCTCCACTTCCTTCCTCCTCAGGCCACTTTCCCGAGTGACCCCCTCACTCCTACCGTCGCCGTCCAGTCCCCCCCACACCCCTATGGGCCCCTCTGTGGACCCCTCGCTGGCCTTCCTCCCGCCCACGTGTCTGTCTCTCACTCCCTCCTGACCCCCCAGCCTGGGCCCCCGCCCCCCGCAGTCACCGCGCCCACAAAGCCCCTTCCTGCGGGCAGGTCGCCTCTTCAGGGGACACCGCGTCCTCCCCCTGAGCCCCCCATGGACACTGTGCTCCCCGGGCAGGCAGACCCCTTATTAAATGGGGGTGGGCCTAGGAGGGGGGTGCGGACCCCCAGGCCGGGAGCCATCCGGGCTCTTTGGGCGGAAAGCGCCGGGCGGGGGGAGGGGCGCAAAGGGCGGGAACCCCCTGACCCAGACTCTCAGCCCCGCGGGGAGCACCGGCGGCCCCGGGAACGGTTTTCAGCAGGAAAACCGCGCGGCAGGCGGTGGCCACAGCCACAGGCGGAGAGACCCCGGGCCGGGGCCTCCGTTTCCTCCCAAAGGAACGTGGCGCCCGCACCGCGCAGCCTCCCGGGACGCGGACTCACCGCTGAGAGAGGCTCCGGGGCGGGGACCCCAACAAGGACTTCAGCGCCGGCAGCGCCCTCAGCCTTCCCTGCGGGGAGGGGGACGGGGAGCGTCAGCTTTAAAGACAAACACCCTCCTCAGGGGAACCGCCACCTTCCCCTCCACGGCCGCTTCCGCGTCTGCAAGGAACTGCGCATGCGCCTCCCTGCGGGGTGGGCGGGGCCAGAGCCTGAGCTGAGCGACTCCGCGATGGGGGCGGGGCCGAGCCCGGCGGCCAGGCCTGTGCAGGGACAGAGGGGGGTAGGGGGGTAGGGGGGTGGGGGGGTGGGGGGGCGGGGCAGGAGCGAGGGGGCAGCCCCGGGTCCCCGCTCCTCCTCCCACAGGGACAGCCCTTCCTGGGGGAGTTTCCCATGTCATTGTCAGGGTTTTGGCTGGTGTTGTGGCTGCGAAAGGATTCACAAGGGAGAAAAGAGACAGGAGCAGAGGGAGGGTGTTTATTTTACTTCTTTAAAGGGAGGAAAGAGCCAGGTGCCCTCTGATGGCACAAGGCACCCCAGATAGAGGGGCTGTTCCTTTATTAGGGTGCTAGCGAGTGAATGGCAGCTGTGGCAAAAGCATAAAGAGGGAGCAGGATCCTGGAATTCACACACAAGTTTCCCAGCTCCCAGAGGCTGTGCTTAGAGCTATGGCTGGTCTGCCCTTCAGCTGCAGGTGTCCCAGGGCGGGGTCTTTCCCGGGATCTTCACAAGCCGGGAGCACATTCTTACAGTGAAGTTACAGGGAACTCAAAAGGCGGGCAGTTTGGGTTTGAAACCGGAAACTTTTTACCTGCGATTTGCCTGTGAGGCAGGGGGAGGGGAAGGGCAGCCTGCTGTCTCAGCCCCTCCCTGTTCCCCAACTGAAGGGAGAGGCAGCTTGATTTAGGGAAGCAGGAGGGTGGGGGTGTCAGAGACAGATCCAGATATCCATTCATGGTTAGGCCCCTGATGAGATAGTCCCATCCATCATAGTGGGAAACAGATTTCAATTCATGTATTTTTCAAGGGATAAAATTTTTAGTGGTAAGTTGTGGTCTTTGAAATCTTTGTATTCTGGGAATGGAGTTTTAAATGAATATTTTGACTTTAGTAGTCCCAATAATCTAGTTAATGGGACATTGATATTAATGTAGAATGTCTCCTGTTACTTTTCCTTATATTTGGTAAAAAAAAACAATTTTATTGATTTTAGAGAGGAAGGGAGAGGGATAGAGAGATAGAAACATCAATGATGAGAATCATTGATTGGCTGCCTCCTGCATGCCCCCCACTGGGGATCGGGCCTGCAACCAGGCATGTGCCCTTGGCCGGAATTGAACCTGGGACCCTTCAGTCCGCAGGCCGACGCTCTATCCACCGAGCCAAATCAGCTAGGGCAACAAAACAACTTTAAAATCAACAATATTTAAAACAGTTATACAAATAATACCTATTATCAGTTTACTTAGTCCCATCACCATTTTAAAAATTTTAATTATTTCCCATTATTTTCATGAATATAGGTATTCATTTAGGAGTTAGAGAAGTCTTTATTTAAAGGTCTGACCTGTTTAGAAACCTGTAATTTAGAGTAGTCAGGCTAGAGGATTATATTTAACCTATATAAGTATTTAATTGCTTTAGGCCAATAAAATATCACCCGCTAGTATTGCCTGCCACCCAAAGCCAGAAAACACACCACATAAAAATACCGTCATAGTAGGGGACTTTAGTTTCCCATAGATATCAATGGATACATCTAGCAGACAAAAAAGTCAATATGGAAAATGTGGTCTTAAATGAGTAATGAGACAAGACGGATTGGATATGTTTATAGCAGAGATTATCAACCGGAGTGTCACACAGGCAAACTGGTGTGCTGCAAACTTTTTTAGATGAAGCAACACCTGGCTGTTTAGTCAATAGCATGGACTACATTACTCATAGACAGTCGAATAAAATGTGACAAAGGCCAGCACAGTAACAGCTGTGTGATGTGCATGGATCCAAATCAGACTCCTTTTTTTTGGAAGATTGACAAAAATATATATTTTGGTGGCCCTCAGAATTTCAGTAATTACTCCATGTGTGCCATGAGATAAAAAAATGTTGAGACCTCTGTTTTAGAGCATTTCACTCCAAATCACAAGAAAATGCTATCTGGACAAAATGTAAACAGAAGATCCTCTAAACCTAGAAACAATGTCCGCTTCATCTATTTTTGTAATGACCATTGGGAGGGGAAAAAGATCTTATGTATATTTCCCATCGATACACCTCCTCAATATTCCTCACAATACCAGAAAATGGAACTATTGTCTAGACGGAATTCTATTCTTTGAATGATCAGGGCCTCATATTATGTCCTTGTACAGAACAAATTCATAAAGCCCCTGGTCCAGATGAACCACAGTCCACACAGTATCAGCACATACATATACATACGAATGCTCCATGGGTATGTCAGAAAGTAAAGTGGAAGGATATTGAACATCTTGTTTCTGTAATGATTTTGTCAGTCCTTTTGGGTGCCACATGCATAGGAACTGATGTTTACCACCTTGTACAAGTTCAGCACAAGACACTGGAGAATGAATGTGGAGCTTTCATTTTAATCTCTGCTATCCTGCTGTTCATGGAACTTACAGTGACAGCTTGGATAACACTCCAGGGACAGGTAATGCCTATGAACATACCTGTGGTCATTCTGTGAAGATAGAAAATAACTTCTGATGCAAAATAATAAAAAATTTTAACTGCAAATCTGCCACGGTCACTGGGGTTCCTCTAGAAAAAATGACAAACATCCAGTTACATTCAAGTCACTGAGAATAAAATCTGTTTAATACAGGCTGAGTCCATCCTAAGAAAGAAGTTAATGAGGTAACACTGTGAAATTCTTAAGCATACAAATAAAAATCAAGAAACATCATTCCAGTTATAAAGGACACAGAATCCAATTTGTAATTGCCCATAAATATTCATATTCAGCCCTAACTGGTTTGGCTCAGTGGATAGAGTGTCAGCCTGCGGACTGAAAGGCCACAGGTTCGATTCCGGTCAAGGGCATGTACCTTGGTTGCGGGTACATCCCCAGTAGGGGGTGTGCAGGAGGAAGCTGGTCAATGTTTCACTCTCTTCGATGTTTCTAACTCTCTATCTCTCTCCCTTCCTCTCTGTAAAAAATCAATAAAATATATTAAAATATATATATATTCATATTCAAAACTATAGGATCCAGCATGAAAACATGAATAGTGGTCTACCTACTTCATAAATATAAAGCAAAATTTTGCCAAATTCTGAAGTCAGTTATTGCATTAGTAAAACTTCAAACTACAGGACAGAAGCTACAGGGGCCAGAAGGGCTGATGTGAGAGAGGAAGACATTAAGATGCCATTGTTATAGCACTGCAGGAAAGAGTATCAGCTGAGTAGAAAAATGAGGAAAAAAAATAACAAAGAATATGAAATATGAAATGAAAAAAATAAACTTACTTTTCTGAATTCAGCTAGTAGTGCACCTCAGAAACAGGTGCCCTCTCTCCAATGCAAAGTTCACGGCAATTCTGCATTCTGGGTAAGAAACATCTCCTGCCTTGTACTACAACTCACTGGTATTGGATTTGAGAGAGAAGGAAGAGGGATAGAAACAGCAATGATAATGCAGAATTATCGATCAGCCGAGCTTGCGTGAACTCTACTGGGTATCTAGCCCACAAACAGGGCATGAGCTTTGATCGGGAAATGAATGCTGACTTCCTGGTTCATGTGTCCACGCTCTACCAAGGAGCAACACAGTGCAGACATCCCCACTGCTTATCCAAGTCACACACAGTACATTTACAGGCGTTCTCTCCAGTATGAATACTCTTATGTTGAGCAAGACAACAAGGATAATTAAAAGTTGTGCCTCATTCTACATATTTGTAAGGCTTTCCTTCACAATGAATTCTCTGATGTTAAATAAGACTTCATTGACAAGGATTAATCTCACAGATCACATTTGTAAGGTTTCTCTCTAGAATAAACTTTCTGATGTACAGAACGAAATAACACTGTCTAAAGGTTTCCTCACATTCTTTTCTTTTTTCAAAATATATTTTTATTGATTTCAGAGAGGAAAAGAGAGGGAGCAATAGAAATATTAACGATCAGAAGGAATTATGGATCAGCTAGCTCCTGCATGCCCCACAGTGAAGATTGAGTCTCCAACCAGGGCTTATGCCAGACAGGGAATTGCACTGACCTTGTGTTTCATACGTCGAAGCTAAACCACTGAGGAATGCCAGTTAGTAATTTCTCACATTTTCTATAGTGTAAAGCTTTCCTCCACTATAAACATGTTATTCACTAAATTTTGAGCTGTGGGTACAGGTTCTTGCACATGCTCTACATTTCCAAGTTCTCTCTTCAGTATGAAGTGTCTCATGTACAATAATAAAAGTGTGCCTTTTAATGGGTTAGAAAACCCATTTTTCACATTCAGGAGGCTTCTTCCCATTTAGAATTCTGTGAGCTCAGTAAGTACTAACTGCTGGTACAGGATTTATGACACTCCTTGCATCTTTAATACTTCTCTCCACTATGGACTCTCTAATGTGCTGAGAGGTATGAGGTGTTGCCAAAGGATTTGCCACATTTCCCGCACATATTAGGCTTCTCTCCAGTATGAACTCTGTGATGGTAAATAAAGGCTGAGGAATGCCTGTAGACTTTGCCACATTCTCTACATTTATAAGCCTTCTCTCTAGTGTGAATTCTCTGATGCTTAGTAAAGTGTGAGGACTGGCAAAAGGCGTGGCCACAGTCTCTACATTCATGAAGATTCTCTCCAGTATGGGTTATTTGATAGTCAGGAAGGCCTGAGGAATGCCTGCAGCTTTGCCACATTGTCTTCTTTCATAGGACTTTTCTCCAGTATGACCTCTGATGATAACTTAGGGTTGATAATGCACTGAACACTTTACTACATTATCTACATTTGTAAAGTTACTGTTATGGGTTGGCTCAACGAGATAGACCACCGACTCAGAATTTAAATTTGAAAGCCTTTTATTAAGCTGGCCAGCTGACCACAGCCCGTAACTTCGACCTCTGGGAAGCCTCGCAGCATGTGGCAGAGACCAAGGGTGCAGTATGATCCTTTATAGCAAAACAGTGTTACCTTAGAAGTTCACAGAAAGTTCATAAGCACAAAAGGGGGTGGTGGTAAACAGAGTCACACCTGACTGGTCTAAGACAATCTAGCAATTTTTCTTCCATGGTTCCTAACCCTGCAACCCCCCTCCATACGTCAGTCCCTCCTCCCAGCACATACACAATCCTTCTTCATGTCCTGGCAACACAATTCTTCCTCCTACATCCCCCTCCCTCCGAGCACATTCAATTTCTCATGTCTCATTTCCTCCCCTTAGCACATTCTGTAACACTCTGTAACCCTTCCATGCCGCAGTCCCTCACCCTAGCACAGTTACTCTCTAGCATGAACTCTCTGATGATTAGTAAGGTTTGAGGAACGGCTAAAGGCTTTGCCACATTGATTGCATTTGTAAGGCTTCTCACCACTATGAACTCTTTGATGGCGTGTAAAATTAGAGGACTCACTGAAGCCTTTGCCGCATTCATTACACATATAAGGTTTCTCTCCACTATGAACACTATGATGACGATAAAGGGATGAGGAATAGGCATAGGCTTTGCCACATTCATTACATTTAAAAGGCTTCTCTCTAGTATGAAATCTCTTATGCCTAGACAAGTTTGAGGAATGCCTAAACGCTTTGCCACATTCATTACAATTATAAGACATCTCCCCGGTATGAAATCTCTGATGGTAATTAAGAGTTTTTGCCGTACTGTATCCTTTGCCACATTCTCTACATTTATAAGGCTTCTCCCCGGTATGAACACTCTGATGACAATTAAGAGATTGTGCTGCACTGAATCCTTTGCCACATTCTCTACATTTATACGGCTTCTCTCCAGTATGAACTCTCTGATGCAAAGTAAGATGTGAGGACCGGGTAAAGGCTTTGCCACATTCTGTACATTTATAAGGTTTCTCTCCAGTATGAATTCTCTGATGTTCAGTAAGGGTTGAGGTCTGTCTAAAGCCTTTGCCACATTCTCTACATTCATGAAGCTTCTCTCCAGTATGAGTTTTCTGATGGTCAGTAAGAGTTTGGGATTTCTTAAAAGCTTTGCCGCATTCTCTACATTTGTAAGGCCTCTCTCCAGTATGAACTCTCTGATGATAACGAAGTGATGAGGAGTGCCCAAAGGCTTTGCCACATTCTCTGCATTTGTAAAGCTTCTCACCAGTATGAACTGTCTGATGTCTATGAAGAGAGGAGGACTCGCTAAAGGCTTTGCCACATTCTCTACATTTGTAAGGTTTCTCTCCAGTATGAACTTTCTGATGTCGAATCATGTTTGAGGCAAGGAGGAATGCTCTACCACATTCTTTACATTTATAAAGCTTATCTTCAGTATGAACACCTTGATGATTAGTAAGACCTGCATGGCTCATAAAGGATTTGCCACATTCTCTACATTCATAAGGTTTGTCTCCAGTGTGAATTCTCTGATGAATAGTAAGGGTTGAGGGACGGCAAAAGGCTTTGTCACATTCTCTACATTGATATGGCTTCTCTCCAGTATGAACTGTCTGATGTCGTTTAAGTTTCGCAGACTCAATGAACGCTTTGCCACATTCTGTACATTTATAAGGCTTCTCTCCAGTATGAATATGCTGATGACGATTAAGGGAGGAGGACTCACTAAAGGCTTTGAAACATTCACTACATTTGTAAGGTTTCTCTCCAGTATGAACTTTCCAATGTCGAATCATGTTTGAGGCATAGGGGAATACTTTACCACATTCTCTACATTTATAAGGTTTCTCTCCAGTGTGAATTCTCTGATGAAGAATAAGGGTTGAGGGTAGACTAAAGGCTTTGTCACATTCTGAACAGTTATAAGTCTTTTTTTCCCTATGATTTCTTTGATGTTGAGTATGTCTTGAGGACTGACTAAAGCCTTTTCCATTTTCCCTGAGTTTGTAAAATTTTGCAGTAGCATGAATTCTCCCCTTATGTACAATAAGAGATGAATGACATTTAAAGGCTTTGCCACATGCTTTACATTTGTAAGGCTTCTCTCCAGTACGAATTCTCTGATTTAGAGTACAACCTGAAGGCCAATTAGATGTTTTTCCAGAATCTTTACATTTATAAGATTTTTCTCCACTATGGATTTCCTGTCCATTTATATTGTATATTTGACTGGAGATTCTATCACAAGGATTCCATTTGTTAGCCTCCTCCCCAGGATGAATATTCTCTTGTCCACTGTAATTTGAAGACTGCTGAAAAGTGTGGACACATTGACTTACTTGGTGTGTCTTCTCCACAATAGGAATAACCTGACATATATTGTGAGAGGACATTTGGTCAAAGACATTTCCACTTTTACGATGGTGCACTGTAAGCTCACTTGTCCGATGATTAAGACATGACTCTTGCTTAAATTTGTTCCAATGTTCAATCCACTGATAACTGCTATCTCCATTTTGTGTATTCTGGTGATAATGGGAGACAGAAAGACCTTTAGTGAGTTAGAATCACATTAAACATGTACACTAGATCCATAAGAACCATTTTGTGATACTCATTAAAGTTTTCCTAATATATTAAAACTGAAGGCATGGTGCATAAACATCGTGCGCTCAGGGGGGATCCCTGAGCCCAGCTTGCACCCTCTTGCTGTCCGGGAGCCCTTGGGAGATGTCCTACTGTCGACATAGGCCCGCTCCTCCCAGGGAGCAGGCCTAAGCCCACAGTTGGACATCCTTAGTGCAACCACAGAGGTGCGAGAAGCTCCTGCCACCGGAGCTGCACTCACCAGCTGTGAGCTCAGCTTCTGGCTGAGCAATGCAAATCCTGTGGGAGTACACTGACCACCAGGGGGCACCTCCCATGTTTTGCAGCATCGGGCTGAAACCAACTCTCTGAAATCCCCTCAGAGGTCCTGGATTGTGAGATGGTGCAGGCCAGGTAGAGGGACCCCAATGGTGCATCATGTACCACTGGGGCATGATTGGGGGCGTGAAGGGATTCGAGAGTTTGGCCAGCCAGGGAGGGACTGCGGGAAGGCGCCAGGGCCTTTTCAGCCCATCTTGCTCAGTCCCGATCAGCCAGACCCCAGCAGCAAGCTAACCTACCGGTTGGAGCATCTGTCCCCTGGTGGTCAGTGGATATCATAGCGAGTTGAGTGGGCTTAACATATCATTAGCATATTATGTTTTGATTGGTTAAACAGATAACCAGACAACCAAACACTTTGCATGTTAGGCTTTTATTATATAGGATGATAGATAAAATATAAATACAACACCTTAATTATTAGAGAAAGAAGAATGACTCCTTATTTCAAAGATTGCCAAATGCCCAGCCAGCATGGCTTAGTGGTTGAGCTTCAAAATATAAACAAGAAGATCACAGCTCCATTCCCAGGATGGGCACATGGCCCAGCTGGGGGATCGATCCCCAGTGGGAGGCATACAGGAGGCAGCCTGTTGATGTTCTTTGTGAACGGTGAAGCTGAGATGACCTTAGCGTGCAGAATTAAGTTTAGAGACGCAGAGGGCTACCGCTCGCTCAGGCGAATAGCGAAGCCCCCAAAGCTCTCATGGCTTTTATTTAGGGAGTACAGCAAATAAAAATGGAGTACAGCAAGTGACAATGACTAACAGGCATGCTTTGGAGATCATCAGAGCTAAGTTATACATTACACTATTAATTTCCTATGTTATACAAAGACCCTTTCCATCTGCAGCAGTGTACCCTCTCTGGCTTTCCATGCCCTCATGGACTATTTATCACCTCAAGGAAATTCTGCCTCTGAACAATAAGTCTTGCGTGCAAGACTTTGTTCTGACGTGGCCTGCTTGCAGGCCCCCGCCTTTTCTCTGCAGAACGTCCTCTTCTAGTTAACTTCTTATTCCACTTGTCCAGCTACACAGCCAATGAATGATTCTCTCTCATCACTGATGTTTTCCTCTCTCTCTTCCTGTTCCTTACTCTCTGAAATCAATAAAAATACATTTTTCATAAAAAAAATCATAGAAGATTGCCAAATTGAGCACATTTTATAAAATAGATACATTATAAATTTATACATTTTAGAAATGATTGAGTGAAAGTTTAATCCCATCCTACCTTTTTAACAATTCAAATGATTATTTACTCTAGAGACTACATGAGTTACTAGTTTTTCTAGATTTCCTTTCCAAGATTGGGTAACAGCAAAAAGTTGTTTTCAACCTTCACGTGCAGAAACACACTTATCTGCCAATATAACTGACTTTAGTAAGGGAGGTTTTCCAAATCCAAAGTACACCTGACATGCTCAAGTAACAAGAAATTTATTATAACTGTTCCAGATTTGTTCTGTTTATATTAATATCCTCTCTTCTCATCACACTCTTCCTCAAATTCCAAGGCTTTCATTAAATGTACATTTTCAAAGCGACACCTTTTATATCTTACCAGTATTATTTCAGGGAATAAATCCTGTATTCCGGGCTTTGGCATAAAGGCTTGGTTATCTTTACATGGAATAGCTGAAAGAAAACAAATTTTCAGTTTTGACAATCAGGTAAGTGCACAGCAAGTATTGACCAAATGACATTTTGGAGTACTCTAAGAGCCAGTGAAGAATTCAAAGAAAGCCCAAGATAGGTACAAGGAAGAAAACTCACATCAAATAGGGGCAAACAGTTGCTAACATCTGCCAATGATACCTGCTCAAACCCCCTGTCACACAATGGCAATATTATAACAACACTTCCAATTCCCAGTTTCTTTGCTGGAGATAGAAATGAGGGAAGTGCGTGTTCAATGATCTCACTGTTTTGAAGCATCTTCAAGAACACGTGTCTGTTGTGCATGACACAGAGTGCGAATGGAATGGCAGTACACAGTGAATGCCCTGTAGTGGCTGCTACAAAGAAACAATGATAAATTGTTCGAGCACCACAAAGACTGCAGTATTGAAGATGTGTATCAAGCCTGAAAAGATACCATGGGTCTCAGAAAGACACAGAGAACATTTCAACTGTGAAATTAAACAGACAACAGAACGAAGAATACAGGAACTCAAAACAGTGTTCAATGAAAGTAGAATGTGTGCCACAGATGGTTATTATTTCTTTCCTCCTATAGAAAGGATGTTCAAAAGCCTGGTTGTTTACAATTCCGGAATCTCAACAAAACATACCAAGTCATGCTTAGAATCAGAAAAAGTGTACCATCAGATAAACAAATTGGAACTACATCAATAGAAAGATATTAATTACTTGAATAAGTTTGGCGCAGTGGATAGAGTGTCGGCCTGTGGGCTGAAGGGTCCCTGGTTCAAATCCAGTCAAGGGTACATACATGCCTGGGTTAAAGGCTTGATACCCACAGGAGGGATACGCAGGATGCAGCTGATCAATGATTCTCTCTCATCATTCATGTTTCCATCTCATGTTTCCATCTCTCTCCCGCTCGCTTTGTTTCAGAAATCAATAAAAAATATATTGTAAAAAAAGAAATGGAACTAAATATCTTAAAGCCGAAAAGGAGAATAAAAAAGGCAACTACATAATATCACCAAAATATTATAGAACCAAAATGAAAATACAATGAGAAAGTATTTTAAAAACACCACCGTGAAAGGGGAAATTGAAAAACAGAATACACAAATTAAAAAATAAAGTAGAATCATTAATGAAAGACATCTTCAACTTAAACATCAAAGAATTTGCCTGGGAGAGAGGCACCAAGATGGCGGAATAGGTAAACACCTGTAACCTGCTGCCTCCCACGGCCACATCAAAATTACAACTAAAATACAGAACAATTATCGTCCAGAATGGCCAGAAAGCTGGCTAGAGAGGTAAAGAAGACAGCACATTGAGACTGGTAGGAGGTGCGGAGGCGTGGCATGGGCTGGCACCCAGGTGTGTCACTATTTTAATTGGGAGGGAGATACAAATTTCTGCTTGCTCTGAGCTCCAGTGCCGTGTGAGACTCGGGGGGACACATATACATATATACCGGAAGAAACTGGATGGTCTGGCATTGGGGCATGAACACAGAGGCAGCTTTCTTTCAGACAGAGGTGCTCGCAGTGGTCATGGTTCCTTTACTGGGATCTCCCTGGTACAGGGCTGATTAGCAGCCATTGCTGTTTGCTCCGCCCTGGAGATTCCCTGAGACCCCACCCTACCCAATTTACTACCACACCCACACTTTGCTCAGTGTCTTTTGCATATGAAAGGCCTGGAAGCGCAGAGAACCCCAAACAAAAGGAATCCAAAGAGGACACACCAAGACACATCATAAGTAAAATGCCAGGGGCAAGAGACAAAGAGAGAATCTTAAAAGCAGCAAGAGGAAAACAGTTAGTTCCCTACAAGGGTATACCCGTATGACTGTTAGCTGATTTTTAACAGAAACTATGCAGGCCAGAAGGGAGTAGCAAGAAATATTCAAAGTGATGAATAACAAGAACCTACAACCAAGATTCCTTTATCCAGCAAAGCTATCATTCAGAATTGAAGGTCAGATAAAGAGCTTCATAGACAAGAAAAAGCTAAAGGAGTGCATTACCACCACACCATCTTATATGAAATACCGAAGGGTATTCTTTAAGAAGAGGAAGGAGAAGAAAAAGGTAAAGATAAAAAATTATGAAAAAAGTGAATACATATCTATCAACAAGTGAATCTAAAAATGAAATGAATAAAAAATCTGATAAACAGAATAAACTGGTGAATGTAATAGAATCAGGGGCATGGAAATGGCATAAACTGAGGATTCTCAGAGGGAAGGGGGTGTGGGGGGTGCAGGATGAATTTAGACAAATATTTTATATGCATGTATGCAGTATCTATGGACATGTACAATAGGGTTGCAAGGGCCAGGGGTGGGGTCGGAAACGGGTGGAGGGGAGCTATGGGGGAGGGAAAAAAAATGGACATCTGTAATAATCTCAACAATAAAGAAAAAAAATTTTTTTTTAAAGAAGAGAGAGAAAAGAAAGAATTTGCCTGGAAGCTGTGGCTCGTTATTGAGCTTCAATCTATGAACGAGGTGGTCAGTTTGGTTCCACGTCAGGGCACAAGCCTGGGTTGAAGGCTCCATATCCAATCATGCTGGAGGCAGCCAATCAATGATTCTTTCTTCATTGATGTTTCTATCTCTCTCTCTCCCTTTCCCTTCCTCTCTGTAATCAATTCATTTAAAAAATAATAATTAAATAATCAAAGAATTTGTACATAAATCATTAAAATTTTGATTCCGAGAAGCCGGTAAATATGTGGAAATATGGAGAATATAAGAAACTCCTAAGACACTAACAAATCAAACTCCAGGAGGACCCCATAAGGACAGGATAGTGAAAAGGATAAAGTAGCTTATATAAAAAATTAATCGTTTAAGATCCTGACAACTGGAGAAAGAGACATACAAATGCAAGAAGCTTACTGAATTCTAAGTAGAGTGAATATAAACATGAGAACAGATAAGAAAAAAATACAATGAAAATATCAAGAATTCCAGAATATTATTCTAAAAGCACATAAAAAAACAGCTTTTCATGGAAAGGACAGCCTTCTAAGATCACTGAAGGGTTTCTAAGAATAATACTATCGGAGGGAAAAAAGGGCATGAAATAAAACAATGAACTGATAAATGAACAGAAACCATCCAACAAGAATACTGACAAAACAAATTAACAATGGAGAGGAAAAAACTTTTCCAGCTCCAAAACTCTCTAATTATTAGACCTTCTCAATATTAGATCTGACCTATAAATAATCCTAAATATATATACCTCTGGAGGTAATTTAAATATTCTACACAACACTAACATATCAATATTATAAAAGGCCAGTGGCTGTAACGCCAGAACGACCAAATGACCAGTCACCAGGAGGTCCATTGATGGGACCTGCAGCGGTGCCGGGAGGGACTCTGGGTACCCAGCAGCGGTGGTGGGACTCTGCGTCTCACACGATTTCACGCGCTGGGCCTCTAGTGAATATATCAAGATGCCTTGTCTATGGAAAACTATACAGAAATATCAAAATTTGTGGTGTTCTAATAAAGAAACAGATTATCACTTTGTTTTCTTATGTTGAACTTTAGAAAATAAAAGGAATAGTCTGAGTGGCATGGCTCAGTGGTTAAGGGTCTACCTATGAACCAGGAGGTCACAGTTTGATTCCCGGTCAGGGCACATGCCAGTGTTGTGGGCTCATTTCCCAGGGAGGGGTGGATGATCAATGATTCTCATCTTGGATGATTCTCTCTCCCTCTCCATATCCTTCTCTGAAATAAAAATGTATTTTTTAGCCCTAGCCGGTTTGACTCACTGGCTAGAGCGTTGGCCTGGAGACTGAAGGGTCCCAGGTTCGATTCCGGTCAAGGGCATGTACCTTAGTTGCAGGCACATCCCCAGTAGTGGGTGTGCGGGAGGCAGCTAATCGATGCTTCTCTCTCATCGATGTTTCTCTCTATCCCTCTCCCTTCCTCTCTGTAAAAAAGCAATAAAATATATATTTTTTAAAAATAAAAAATATATAAAAGGAATAAAATCTTAAGTCTCTGCAATAAGACACACAACATCTATATACCGTATATGACAAAGAAGTCATATGCAAATATGACCCTCACACCCTCATAAGATAGCTGCCTACAACCAGGCTGGCAGGGGGTTAGTGAGGGACGACCCAACGACTGAACAGGTAGGCTGTGTGGGACGACCAGGCTGGTGGGGGGACTGTGAGGGGCGAGGGGCAGTTAGTGGCAACCAAGCTGGCAGAGGGGGGGCAGTTGGGGGTGACCAGGCTGGCAGGGGGGAGGGCAGTAAAGGGTGACAATGCCGGAAGGGGGATCAGTGACAAGCAACCAGGCCGGCAGGAAGGGACAGTTGGGGGCAACCTGGCCAGCAGCGGGGGGGGCAACCTGGCCAGCAGCGGGGGGCAACCTGGCCAGCAGCGGGGGGCAGTTAGGAGCAACCAGGTCGGCAGGGGGGGGCAGTTCGGGGCGATCAGGTTGGCACGCAGAGGCAGTGAGGGGTGATCAGGTTGGCAGGGAGGGGGGCAGTTAGGGGTGACCAGGTAGGCAGGCAGGTGAGCAATTAGGAGCCAGTGGTCTAGGATTGTGAGTTGGACATCCCCCGAGGGGTCCTGGATTGGAAAGGGTGCAGGCTGGGCTGAAGGGAACCCTCACCATGAACAAATCTCATGCACCAGACCTCTCGTATATATATATAAAAGCCTAATTTGCAGTTTCCCCTTGGGAGTTCTACCAACCAGGAGTTCCTTTGCTTGCTATGACATGTGCTGATTACCAGGGTTGGTGCGAAATGAAAGCCGGGGAAGGGAGGACCCAGCTGGTGGCCAGCAGCTGCTAGGGACCCAACCAGTCCATGAATTTTGTGCACTTGGCCTCTAGTTAAAGATGATGTGATATCAACTTATATGGGTACATGGATAGAAATGGCAATTATGCCCTGGCTGGTTTGGCTCACTGGATAGAGCATTGGCCTGGGGACTAAAGGGTCCCAGGTTCGATTCCAATCAATGGCATGTACCTTGGTTGTGGGCACATCCCCAGTAGGGGATGTGCAGGAGGCAGCTGATCAATGCTTCTCTCTCATCGATGTTTCTAACTCTCTATCCCTCTCCTTTCCTCTCTGTAAAAAATCAATAAAATATATTAAAAAAAAAAAAAGAAATGGCAATTAGAAGAGCTTTTGTATGCAACTGGAACTAGGAGTTTAAGTTACATTTTTATAAGCTTAAGATATTTTTTAAAAATATATTTTATTGATTTTTTACAGAGAGGAAGGGAGAGAGAGAGTTAGAAACATCGATGAGAGAGAAACATCGATCAGCTGCCTCCTGCACATCTCCTACTAGGGATGTGCCCGCAACCAAGGTACATGCCCTTGACCGGATTCGAAACTGGGACCTTTCAGTCCGCAGGCCGACGCTCTATCCACTGAGCCAAACCGGTTTCGGCAGCTTAAGATATTTTAAGTAGTTCCCATGGTCATGGTAAAAATACAAAGTAAATAAAATGACCTCTGCTAATAGATGACAGAATTCTATATTGCAAATCACAGACTCCACATTTCTAAAAATGTAGATATATATAATTAATTGCTCAAAACATGGTATATAAAACCACCCAACGAAGTTAGCTGTGTTCCTGTAAGGTAACATAAATTAATACAAAATAGCAAATTAAGTATATATTTATATGAATAACAGCATAATTATAAATGAAATATTAACAGTTTACTTCCTAAGAAGGTGCACGATTTGTATGCTGTCAGTATAAAACAGTGCTGGGATCCTACTTTGAAATGCTAAGAGTATCAGCAGTCATTAGTACCCAAAGTGACCTAAACATTCAACAAAAGTGCCAATATCACAAGAAAAAAATATTCTCACCTTGCCCAAGTAGGTCAGTTCTTTAGAGTGTGATCTTGATACCAAAACATTGCAGCTTTGATCCTTGCTCAGGGCACATTTAAAAAGTCACCAATGAATGCATAAATAAGTGGGGAAATAAATATCTCTTTCTCTCTCTCTCTCTCTCTCTGCTACTCTCTTCCTCTAAAATCAATAGAAATAGAATATACAGAGCTGGCTGTAATTAAAGAAGAACTCAATAAATGAACTACACATGCAACGACGTTAAATTGGAATGCTAACAGTATAACCTGTCACGACATGAGCATCATCATGTGCACTTAAGGGTTGCAGGTTCAATTCCCCTTAAAGGGCACATAGCTCACTTGCAAATTCCCACCCCACCTGGGTTGAGGCACATGCAAAAGGGGGCAGTCGATGTGTCTCTCACATCAATGTTTCCTCTCTTCCTCCGCTCCTTGCTCCCCACCTTCCACTCTCTCTGAAAAGCAATGGAAAGAATGTCCCCATGTGAGGATTAACAACAACTACAAAAAAGCAGCACTGTAGGATAAAGAGCCCACTTACAACTTCCCATGCATGAGGTAAAATAATCTTCTACAGGGTGCTTATAGCACAAAAGAAATAAAGGATACTCTCACATATACGAATAGGGTTGAGATACCAAGATGTCTACGTGTAAAAGAAAAAGTGAAGTTGGACTAAACCAAAATGGATAAAAGAATGAAACATAAAGCTAATAATAACTCAATCTATTAAAAGTTATAGACAAATTTTTGTTTTATTTTTAATATATTTTTATTGATTTCAGAGAGGAAGAGAGACGGAGAGAGAGATAGAAACATTAGGAGAGATTCATTGGTTGGCTGCCTCCTGCATGGCCCCTACTGGGGATGGGAGCCTGCAACCTGCTCATGTGCCCTTGATCAGAATCGAACCCAGGAACATTCAGTATGCAGGTCGACAGTCTATCCTATGGGTCCTCAAACTTTTTAAACAGGGAGCCAGTTCACTGTCCCTCACACCGTTGGAGGGCTGGACTATAGTTTAAAAAATAACTATGAACAAATTCCTATGCACACTGCACATATCTTATTTTGAAGTAAAAAAACAAAACGGGAACAAATACAATATTTGTATTTGCATGTGGCCAGCGGGCCGTAGTTTGAGGACCCCTGGTCTATCCACTGAGCCAATCTGTCTAGGCGTATAGAAAAGTTTTTATGACATTTGATTTTTTATTTTAACACCAAAAGGAAAGCTAAGCAAAACAAAACAGTCAAAATGCATTATACCCTGTATAAAAGTATTATTCACATTAAAGCAAATGGTCAGTGTGTTAAAAATACAAGCTGTGAAATGGGAAAAAATGTCTCGAAAGCATATTATCAGATAAGTAGTTAATATCCAGAATATATAAACACCTTTTAAAAATCAACATGAAAAAAAAAAGTAACACAACTTTAAAAATGTCCAAGGAGAAACCAAGATGGCGGCATAGGTAAACACCGGAGTTTGCTGCTTCAAACAACCACTTCAAAAATACAACTAAAAGACAGAACGGACAGCATCCAGAACCACAGGAAGACTGGCTGAGTGGAAGTTCTACAACTAGGAGGAAAGAGAAAAGCATACCGAGGCTCAGAGGAGGCGCAGGGCTGAAGTAAAATACTAAGGTGCAGAGTGCATGCGGAGCGGGCTGGCTGCTGAGGGCGGTTGTCGTTTTCAATCGGGAGGGAGTCTCAGGCTCTGAGCTCCAGTTCCGGGCGAGTCTCTAGGGACCCAGACTCATACGGGAGAAGCGGGACTGTCGGGTATCGCTCAGAACCCTAGGGCAGCTTTCTCTCCATGGGGCTTGCAGCGATTACTGGGACACTGAGAAGCAGAGCCTCTGACGGCAAGACTGAGAGCAGCCATAATTGCTAACCCCGCCCTGTTGATCCTGTGGGACCCGCCCCGCCCAAGCCCTGCGGGGAGACTTTTGCTGGATAGCCTCAGGCAAAGGCTAGATTAGCACCTCCCTAGAGATCCAGGAGCCAGGAAGCCCAGAGGTCAGGGTGGGACCATCCAGTTTGCAGCTCTGTGGAACCATAAAAGACACACTCAGGGGGCAGACTCAGTGAGCACCAAAGCCCCATCGGAAGCAAGTCTAGCCCCAGAGGGGTGTCTCCAGCACAGAAGTTCTCCCACCACAGACACAGCTGATTCTCACAGCCAATTGGCCTGGTGGTCAATTCCTCACAGTGATAACTACAACAATCAAGGCTTAACTACAACAAGACTGTGCACAAAGCCCACAAGGGGGTGCATCAAGAGTGTCTACCTCAGGTAATTGGGACACTCAGTACAGAAAGGCACTCTATTGACACAGTGAAGCATAAAAAATGCCGAGACAAAGAAACAGGACACAAACAACAGAATTGGAGGAAAGCAAACTGTTGGATATAGAGTTCAAAATCACACTTTTAAGGTCTTTCAAGAACTGTCTAGAAGCCGCTGATAAATTTAATAAGGCCCTCGAAAAGACTGGTGAGACTGCCGATAAATGTAGTGAGATCCTCAAGAAATCTAATGAGACCCCGATGTTGTGATAAAGGACCAACTAGAAATTAAGCATACACTGACTGAAATAAAGAACATTATACAGACTCCCAACAGCAGACCAGAGGATCGCAAGAATCAAGTCAAAGATTTGAAATACGAAGAAGCAAAAAACACCCAACTGGAAAAGCAAAATGAAAAAAGAATCCAAAAATACGAAGATAGTGTAAGGAGCCTCTGAGACAGCTTCAAGCGTACCAACATCCGAATTATAGGGGTGCCAGAAGATGAGAGAGAGCAAGATATTGAAAACCTATTTGAAGAAATAATGACAGAAAACTTCCCCTACCTGGTGAAAGGAATAGACTTCCAAGTCCAGGAAGCGCAGAGAACCCCAATCAAAAGGAACCCAAAGAGGACCACACCAAGACACATCATAATTAAAATGCCAAGAGCAAAAGACAAAGAGAGAATCCTAAAAGCAGCAAGAGAAAGAAAATCAGTTACCTACAAGGGAGTACCCATACGACTGTCAGCTGATTTCTCAACAGAAACTATGCAGGCCAGAAGGGAGTGGCAAGAAATATTCAAAGTGATGAATACCAAGAACCTACAACCAAGACTACTTTATCCAGCAAAGCTATCATTCAGAAGTGAAGGCCAGATAAAGAGCTTCACAGATAAGAAAAAGCTAAAGGAGTTCATCACCACCAAACCAGTATTATATGAAATGCTGAAAGGTATCCTTTAAGAAGAGGAAGAAGAAGAAAAAGGTAAAGATACAAATTATGAACAACAAATACACATCTATCAACAAGTGAATCTAAAAATCAAGTGAATAAATAATCTGATGAACAGTATGAACTGGTGATTGTAATAGAATCAGGGACATAGAATGGGAATGGACTGACTATTCTTGGGGCGGGGGAAAGGGGTGTGGGGGTGAGTGAAAAGATTAGACAATAATCGTGCACCTATGGATGGGGACAGTGGGTGGGGAGTGAGGGCGGAGGGTGGGGTGGGAAGTGGGTGGAGGGGAGTTATGGTGGGAAAAAAAGAGTAACTAATGTAATAATCTGAACAATAAAGACTTAATAAAAAAAAATCTGCTAAAAAAAATAAAAAAATAAAAATAAAAATGTCCAAAGCTATATGGTTAACTAATCTGTAAGATAGAAGGCAAGAACACACAATAGGTAAATACCGATTCTTCAGTTGTTCAAGTAGTTAAACAAAAACGAAACAGATACATGCAAAAATACTAAAACTAGACCTCGTTCATAGGCCGGGAACCAAACTGAACTCAGCATGGATTAACAACTAAAATATGACACCTGAAAGCATGAAAACACTGAAAAAAAGTATAGTCAATGAACTTGACTATCACTCTTTAAAAAATGGGTTTGCATATATCTTCCTAGGCATAGTAACCCCAAAAATAAAGAAATGAAACTACAAAAGAATAATTTTGACATACCAAAAGAAACCACAAAACAACAACAAAAACCCAGCAAAGCTACATCCTCAAAAGCTAAAGATCCAAAATATATAAGGAACTCACACAACTTTACACCAAAAAGACAAACAATATGATTGAAAATGGGTGGAGGACCTGAGTACACATTTCCCAAATAGGACGTAAAGATGTGCAATAGACATATTAAACGATGTTTAAGTTTAACTCATTCATCATCAAGAAATGCAAGTGGACACCACCATGAAATACCAATCATCCATAAGTCAAAAAACAACAAGTATTACTAATGCAGGGGAGAAATGAGAACATTCTTGCACTGTCAGCAAGATTATAAACACTAGAGGCCCAAGGCACAAAATTCATGCGAGAATTGGCTTTCCTTTCCCTGGCTGCCGGTACTGGCTTCCCTCTGGCACCTGGGACCTGGACTTCCCTCTCAGCCCTGGCTTTGTCTGGAAGGACTCCAGCCTAATTAGCATATTATGCTTTTACTATTATAGCTTGGTGTAGCCACTAACAAACACAGAGGGTTTTCCAACATTTACAAACAAGTACCAGGTAACACAGCGATTCTATTTCTGGGGATTTATACAGAGAACTCGAATTCACAAAGATATACCCACCCATATATCCATTGTAGCACTATTTGCAATAGTGAAGATATCGAACTGGAAAAAAGGACTATTTTCATAATGATGCTCTACCATTTAAAATAAATTAAAAGACTTCATTTGACTTGACATGTAAGGAGACAAAATTTCTATCTCAGCTCATCTCCTTCAAGACGTGACTCACTATGTGTTTATTCCAGAAAAGACACAATAGCTGGCTGCATATATAATTTCCATTTTATTGATTATAAAGCTACATTAATTTTATACACTTCAAATATTTGAAAGGCGAATATGTAACCAAATTTGTATTTCAATCCATTGCATTAAAATGGAAACTCCCTATGTACCAACTCAAATATTAAAGAAAAAACAACAATACAGCATTCTCAAGAGAAAAAAAATAAACCAAGAAGCAACAGGCTGAGAAAATATATTTGTAAAAGTAAACATGGCCTGGCTGGTATGGCTCAGCAGTTGAGCGTCGACCTATGAAACAGGAGGTCACGGTTCGATTCCTGGGCAGGGCATATGTCAGGTGATCAATGATTCTCTCTGAGCACTGATGTTTCTATGTCTCTCTCCCTCTCCCTTTATCCATGAAATCAATAAAAATATCTATCTATCTATATATATATAAGGTTAGGATAAAAAGCGTCCCCTCAGGAATTCTACTGGGAGACCGGGAGTTCGATCACTCACTATGACATGCGCTGACCACCATGAAGCGAAGCAGAATGAAGGAAGGCCCCGCTGGAAGCTGGCATCTGGGGAAGGAAGGCCTCAGCCAGTAGCCAGGGAAGGAACACCCTAGCCGGCACCTAGCAGTCAGGAAAGGAAGGCCCCGGCCTGTACCCGGAAGGCCTGATCGGCCCTGATTGCCAGCCAGGCCTTGGGACCCTACCCATACATGAATTTCGTCCACCAGGCCTCTATTATATATATAAAAGGCCAAGTGACAAACCATACATCCGTCTGACCATCCAGTACATAAGAGGTACACTGGCAATTGTAAAATAAATGTTCACCCGTGCATGCGTGATATTTGTCCCCATCTGACACTGGCCTCCCATTTAAATTAATTCGAAGACAGTTTCCCATGATGCCAGCATTTGTGATGACTATTAATAAATCACAAGGACAAACTCTAGACGAAGTAGGAATATTCCTACCTGAATTCGTTTCCGGACATGGTCAGTTATATGTTGCTTTCTGTGGAGTTCAAAGAGCATGTGATGTTAAAGTTAAAGTTGTAAATACTTCATCACAAAGATAATTAGTCAATCACTCTCAAAGTGTTTTTATTCTTAAATGAGTGTTTTTACTCTTAAGTGACTGCCATCCTGTTAGGTGTTTGGTGGTAATTCACTCTTTAATGTGGTATACAGGGAGATATTAGAATGAGGTTAATCACTTTTTCATTCAATGTTTGTATCAATGTTGTTTTAATATCATGTTTTTGTTGCTTTTACATCATGTTTTGTTGTTTTTATATTAGGTCTTTGTGGTTCTTATATCATGTTGTTACTGTTTATTAATCAATTTATATATTATTTTCATATACATTTTACTCATTTTTTCATCTCAGACACTTCTATTATAGAGAAAGGGCGATATTAAAATATCCCTTCTAATTGATTTCCTTTCAATGTGCATGAATCTGTGCCAGGCCATTAGTACATTAATAAAAAAGTAAACACGTACAGGATAATTATGCAAAACAGACAAAGAAACCTTTCAACTCAACATTGACAAAAGAACCAACATGTCTGAAAAGGGTCAAATACCTTTAAGGCACAGCACTACAAGATATATACACATAGAAAATCAGTATAACAAGATCCTGCACATCTTACGTCACTAAGGAAATGCACATTAAAACAATGAGAACAAACAGCACAGCACAGGCAAGCAACACTAAACCACCATTGTACAGGTCAGAATCCAGAACAGTGACCCCACCAACTGCCTTTGTGATGGTGGAGCAACTGGAACTCCAATCACTGCTGCTGAAAATGCCAAATGCTACAGCGCCTTGGGGAAACGGTGGGAGGTTTTTATAAAACTAAATATACACTTGCCATGGGATCCAGTAATTCGGCTCCTTACTATTGAACCAAAGAGTTAACCTTTTTATCTACTCAAAAGCCTACAAGGGGCTGCTTATTCATAGTCTACAAAAACTGGAGGTAATGAAGAGGTCTCTCAACACGTGAATGGATAAATACACTGAAGGACATACAATGAAGTCTTACTCACTTGTATAAAGATATAATACATCAAGCCATGAAAAGACATGATAGAAGCCTAGAAACATAGAACTAAATGAAAGAATCCAATCTGCCTGCCCAGGTAGCCCAGTTGCTTAGATCATAGTACTGGTATGCCAACGTTGTAGGTTTGATCTCTGGTCAGGGAACATACAAAAAAATCAATTAATGCCCAGCTGAAGTTTCTATCTCTCTCTAACTCTCCCTTACTCCCTGAAATAAACATGATCTTTCCCTAACCGGTTTGGCTCAGTGGATAGAGTGTCGGCCTGCAGACTCAAGGGTCCCAGGTTCGATTATGGTCAAGGGTATGTACCTTGGTTGCAGGCACATACCCATTAGGGGGTGTGCATGAGGCAGCTGATCAATGTTTCCCTCTCATCCATGTTTCTAACTCTCTATCCCTCTCCCTTCCTCTCTGTAAAAAATTAATAAAATATATTAAAAAACAACCATAGGGGGGCCAATTGGGGGCGAGCAGTCAGGCATCCCCCGAGGAGTCCCAGATTGGAGAAGGTGCAGGCCGGGCTGAGGGAAACCCCGCCCCGTGCACGAATTTCGTACAACGGGCCACTAGTCTATACCAATAAAAGGGTAATATGCTCATTAGACCGGGAGACCTTCCGGACAAATTCATGGTGACGGGGTTGAGGCAGAAGCAGTTAGGGGCGACCAGGCCAGGTGGGGAGGGCAGTTGGGGGTGATCAGGCCAGCAGAGGGGATAGTTGGGGACGAGCAGGCTGACGGGGGGGGGGGGGGGGGGGGGCAGTTGAGGGCAAGCAAGCCAGAAGTGAGGGGCAGTTGGGGATGATCAGGCCAGAAGGGGGGGCAGATGGGGGAGAACAGGTTGGCAGGGTTAAGTTGGAGATGATAAGGTCAGCAAGGGAGCAGTTGGGGGCAAGCAGGGGAGGCAGTTGGGGGCGACCAGGCCGGCGGGGGGTGGGGCAGTTGGGGGCAAGTAGGCCAGGGGCTGGGGGAGGGGGTCAGTTGGGGGCAAGCAGGAGAGCAGCAGAGTGGTTAGGGGTGATCAGGCAGGCAGGCAGGTGAGCAGTTAGGAGCCAGTAGTCCCAGACTGCGAGAGGATGTCCGAGGGATCCCAGATTGGAGAGGTTGCAGGCCAGTCTGAGGGACACACAACCCGTGCACGAATTTAGTGCATCGGGCCACTAGTGTGTGTGTGTGTGTGTGTGTGTGTGTGTGTGTGTGTAAAAAAGGCTAATATAAAAATTGTCCACTTGGGAGTACGACTGGAAGAGCAAGAGTTCCATCGCTCCCTATGATGTGTGCTGACCACCAGGGGCCGGTCCAGAACAAAGCTGGAGAGCAGAGGTGGTGGTGGGGCACTAGTGGAGGGAGGGAAGGAGGAGGTGGGGAGGGCAGGACTAGAGACCCTTCCCATGCACGTATTTCGTGCACCAGGCCTCCAGTGGTGGACTACTAGAATATTCTAGAAAATTATTTTCTAAAATATTACTTTCTGATATTACCTTCATTAGTGTAGAAAAAATGTAATGTGTGCAAGCACTGAGTTCCTAATTCACATACATCAAAAAGTGTTTTTCTAAACCAAAGAATTCCTCATTTGTTCCTTTTAAAAAATTTATATATATATTTTTTTAGAGAGGAAGACAGGAGGAGAGAGAGAAACATTAATGATGAGAGAGAATCATTGATCAGTTGCCTCCTGCACACCCCATTCTAGGGAGCAAGCCCACAACTCTGGCATTTGCCCTTGAACAGAATCATAACTGGAACCTTTCAGTCTGCAGGCTGTTGTTCTATCCACTGGGCCAAACCAGCTACAGACCAACTTGTTCCTTGAGAGCAAGAATCTACCATAGAAAGCAGAAGGCCATAGAGATGTTAAAATAATAAAGAAAACAAAACCCTGCAGGTGGAGTAGGAATTCGGAAAGGAAGTCATCCTCACCCAGGGAGGCCAGGTTGCTGTAGTTCTCCAACATCACATCCAGGTACAATTTCCGCTGAGCTGGGTCCAGGCATTCCCATTCCTCCTGAGAGAAATCTATGGCCACATCCCTGAAGGTCAATGGTCCCTGAAAGATAAGAAACATGTACCAACAGGTCACTAGAAGTGTTCACAACGTTACCCAACATGAAAACAGTATAAGGAGAAGAGGTTTGGGCCTCGGGGAGTATCCTGAATCATCCAATAAGATAACTCTGCCCCAGTAACATTCTCTGATATGTGTTCTAACACTGACAAATTAGGATGACACATGTCCATTGATCAGGGTTCAGATTTTCCTACGTAAGAAAATAAACTTTAAAATTAAGTCATGGCTGTAATCAGTTTGGCTCAGTGGGCTCAGTGGATAGAGGGTGAGCCTGCAGAATCAAGAGTCGAAGGTTCAATTCCTGTCAAGGGCAAAAGCCAAGGTTGCAGGATCAATGCCAAGTAGGGGGTGTATTGGAGGCAGCCGACCACAAATTCTTTCTCGCCATTGGTCTCTCTCTCTCTTCCCCCCTTTCCTCTCTGAAATCAATAAAGATATATTAAAAAATAAATTAATTAAATTAAAGCATGGATACAAGCATATGGATTTCTGAGTGCTGCATTTGCATAGTTCAGGGCCAGTGGGATATATTTCTCAGATGGAAATGCAATGATGGGTTGGAGTTTACGGACTTCTTCTCAAGCTGAAGCAAACCACAGCAAAATGATCTTCTGTAAAGACACAGATTCTGATCCAGGTTCTGAGATGGGGCCTGTGTTTCCACACATGTCCCAAGCTTACTTTTTACTTGTGATGCCAATGTTCCCTAATCATGTGCCATACTTCTGTATACACAGAACAAGAAAAAACAGTAAATAATTCATAGAGAACTTTGAACTAAAAGGTTTTGTTAATGGAATTCAGTTCTCATGGAATAGGACAGATAAGAACCACAATCCTAGTTGGAAATTTACTATGAGTAATCTTAGAACAAGATTATTCTGCCTGTTCCAACTGGTGTGACCCAGTGGTTTAGCCGGACCCATTTACCAAGACGTCACTGGTTTGATATCCGATCAGGACACACAAAATTGCTAGCTCGATCCCCAGTGAGGGGCGTTGTAGGAGGCATCCCTTCAATGATTCTCCCTCATCAATGATGTTTCTATCTTTCTCTACCTCTCCCTTCCTTTCTGAAATCCATAAATATACTTGAAAAAAAAAAAGAAAAAATAACTGAAATAATGTTAACAGTTTAGGCACAGAGACAAACATAAGTATGAAATCAAGATGGTTAGGTGATTTCATAAATCTCATGAATGTATTTGTGTATGATCCCCTTTTTGTTTTATAAGCCCAATAAGGACAGAAACATAAGGATACAAAACAAGTTAGACCTACTGTTTCCTTTGTGTGGTTGTAAATCCTCACCTCCGGAGATATTTTCCATTGAGTTTTGCAGAGTGGGAGGCAGGAAGGTAAAAGCACAAAAGGGAAAGGGAAAGGGGAAGGGAGAAAGAAAGAAAGAGAGAGAGAGAGAGAGAGAGAGAGAGAGAGAGAGAGAGAGAGAGAGACATCAATGTGAAAGAGACAGAGACGCATGGGTTGCCTGCCTACCACATGTACCCAGGACCTACTTGCCCTAAACCAGGAATCAAACCCTCCACCACTGATCCACGCCAGACTGAGGGAACTCATTTTTCTTACTAGTACATTTCTTTCAAAATTTTTATGCATCATTAGTGGAAAGTTATGTTGCAGAAATTTAATGAAACTGAACATACATTAATAATATCATTCTTGGAAACTTTCTAGAAAATACAAAAAGTGATCATGTAGGGTATGTCTCTCATGTGAGTATAGAATATAATGAAAAGTTAAAGAATCAAGGTCTGATTGTTTAAAAGTCCCATGAAAAAGCCGATGATCTGTAGGAAATAAAAGTAAGTCCTTCATTTTCCAAAGCAAACACAAACTAAGAAGAAGGACATTTCCAGATGTGAAGTGATGGTCTTTCCACAACTTTCATTAAACCCCTACTATACCCTTGTTCCTGAGAAAGGGAGACTATTAACTCTACAGTGAAAGGAGCATCTCTGCCACGTGATCATCAGGTGACTGAGGCACATGGAAGGTCAGGTCATCACTGCTGTGACATTACTGCCAAAATACCTCAATAAGTAAATATGTGGAAATGATCACAAATAAACATTAATTCTTGCAAGTGTCAACCCACAGGTACCTCTCATGTTCTGTAAGCTAACAGTACATTTAAGGACCAAAACTTTCGCCCTAATCTAGTGAGCAAGTCTCTTCCATTTATTATTTACTCTTCATTAAGAACTTGCTGAGCTATTCTGAGCAATAAAATGTGCATTTTCTTACTCCCGATCATGAGCTGATGCTGCAGCCACTTGAACCTAAAACCTGCTTTTCCCTTCTTCAAGACACAAGAGCCTCTGACCCCATCCCAAAAGGGATGTTAGACATGCCTGCCTTTCCAGGTGGATCTGTCATAAAAGGGATGTTCTGAATAGTTGAGAGTCATTAATTAAAGGTGGGAATGCTTCCTGACCTTGGGGAGGCTGCATAAAATGAAGGCAGAGAAGGCTCTGGGAAAAAGGAGAGAAATATAGCCGGGCCAATGAGGCTCAGAGGTAGATTGTTGACCTCTGAACCAGGAGGGCAGGGTTCCATTCCTGGTCAGGGCACACTCCAGGTTTCAGAATTGATCCCCAGTGAGGGGTGTGGAAGAGGCAGCTGATCAATGATTCTGCTCATTGATGTTTCTACCTCTCTCTCCCTCTCTTTGCCATTCTGAAATCAACAAAAATATATACTAAAAAAGTGAGGGAAATATAGAAACTGCTGACACTATTGGTGGAAGTAGAAAAGCTCTTAATGTGAATGTCACAGGACTCCATGTAACCAAGTCAATCAAGAAAAGAATGTATGGGGTTCGTATCCCACCGCTGCCACCAAAAAAAGAATAAAATAAAAAATAAAAACAAGGCCCTAACCGGTTTGGCTCAGTGGATAGAGCATTGGCCTGCGGACTCAAGGGTCCCGGGTTCAATTCCGGTCAAGGGCATGTACCTTGGTTGCGGGCACATCCCCAGTGGGGAGTGTGCAGGAGGCAACTGATCGATGTTTCTCTCTCATTGATGTTTCTAACTTTCTATCCCTCTCCCTTCCTCTCTGTAAAAAATCAATAAAATATATTTAAAAAAAAAATAAAATAAAATAAAAACAAGTAAAAAAAGAAAGAAAAGAATGTATGAAATTAAAGGCTTCAGGCTTCCTGATTTTAAAACATACTTAAAAGCTTCTGTTATCAAAAAACTATAATGCAGCCCTAGCTGGTATGGCTCAGTGGATAGAGTGCCAGGCTGTGAGCTGAAAAGTCCCAGGTTTGATTCCTGTCAAGGGCACATGGGCGGGTTGCGGACTTGATCCCCAGTTGGGGACATGTAAGAGGCAGCCTATCAATGAATCTCTCTCCTCATTGATGTTTCTAACTATCTCTTCCTCTCCCTTCCTCTCTGAAATCAATTTAAAAAAAAAAACCAAAAAATTATAAACAAAGAAATGAAAAACCTGTGATACAGACATTACGAGAAATAATGAAGGTAGAATAAAAGGCCTACATAGACATTCTCCTGGAAAGGTCTAAAGATCTTCACCCAGAAAGAATTGGGTAAGCGAGAGCGGGGACAGGAAAGGGGGTTTAGGGATGACAAAGTAGAGGGAAAAGCAGCACTGAGAATGAGCTAGCTGTAGGTCACAGGACACAGTGCAACAGGGGAGCAGAGGGGACAGGGGACACAGGCCTGAGGGAAAGACAAATATATCAACAAATGTTAGAGGAAAAGCAAACAGAGCCTCTGACCCCGGACACATCTTTTACCTGAGAAGCAGCCATTTGGTCCTGGTCCTGATGGGGTCTGGGTTGTTTCCTCAGGAGACAATATGTTGAGGAGTCACAGAATGTGCCTTCAGAGACGTCCCCATAGCCTGTCAATCAGCTCCCCTCACACTCAGTCAGAAGGACCTGGAAATGAGGAAAAGGACACCCCCTCCTGTCCTGTGTCACAGGAGAGAGTCAGGAACAATGAGCTCCTACAGGGAGACCGCACTGAGGTGTTTTTTTTCTGTCTTCATGTGTCAAACACTGTCCGGTATCCGCTGGCACCCTGCCCCGGGGGCGAAATGACCCCCTCCCCTCTCTTGGGCCGGTGAGAAACTGACCTCCCCACACTGACGTCCAGAAACCGCCCCACCCCGGTGGAAAGTCCCTGCCGGACAAAGGGCTCCAGGAAATGGCCAAAACCGCAGGACAGACCGCAGGTTTCACCTGACCCCGGACAACCCCCACCGCCACCAGTTTCTGCCAGCGTAAAAACTTGCCCCTGCTCCCCTCTCCGAGCTGGTGAACCCCGCCCGTGTGCTCCCAATAAAGCCCGTTTAATCGGGTCTCTGTTTGGACTCACGGGTTTTTCCTTGCGGCGGCGTAAAACCTAATAAACACTTCCACAAACTCCTACAGGAATGAGCACATGTGCTGCTCTGCTGAACCCCAAACCCAACAGAGCACCCCTTACCTGCCCTGAAAAAAGCCTGCCCTGGGGGGCCCTGACCGGCATCTTTAACTAGTTCCCTCCTCGGCCTCCCACGCTGCCCCAGAGCTGTTTTCAGGGGCGCTGGGTACCAGACACCAGACCCAGCAGCCCTGAGACCTGTGGGGAGCGGGAGGGGGAGAAGCAGGAACTTGTACTCGTGCAGGTTTCCCAGGTGGTTTTCGGTTCTCTTTCCCAGGAAATTACAGAGAATAGATCTTCATGCTAAAGCCTTTGCGGTGGGGCCTAGGAGGGGGGTGCAGACCCCCAGGCCGGGAGCCATCCGGGCTCTTTGGGCGGAAAGCGCTGGGCGGGGGGAGGGGCGCAAAGGGCGGGAACCCCCTGACCCAGAGTCTCAGCCCCGCGGGGAGGACCGGCGGCCCCGGGAACGGTTTTCAGCGGGAAAACCGCGCGGCAGGCGGTGGCCACAGCCACAGGCGGAGAGACCCCGGGCCGGGGCCTCCGTTTCCTCCCAAAGGCACGTGGCGCCCGCACCGCGCAGCCTCCCGGGACGCGGACTCACCGCTGAGAGAGGCTCCGGGGCGGGGACCCCAACAAGGACTTCAGCGCCGGCAGCGCCCTCAGCCTTCCCTGCGGGGAGGGGGACGGGGAGCGTCAGCTTTAAAGACAAACCCCCTCCTCAGGGGGAACCGCCTCCGTCCCCTCCACGGCCGCTTCCGCGTCTGCAAGGAACTGCGCATGCGCCTCCCTGCGGGGTGGGCGGGGCCAGAGCCGGAGCTGAGCGACTCCGCGATGGGGGCGGGGCCGAGCCCGGCGGCCAGGCCTGTGCAGGGACAGAGGGAGGGGGGGCGGGGCAGGAGCGAGGGCGCAGCCCCGGTCCCCGCACCTCCTCCCACAGGGACAGCCCTTCCTGGGGGAGTTTCCCACGTCATTGTCAGGTTTTGGCTGGTGACGCGGCTGCGAAAGGATTCACAAGGGAGAGAAGAGACAGGAGCAGAGAGAAGGCGTTTATTTTACTTCTTTAAAGGGAGGAAAGGGCCAGGTGCCCTCTGATGGCACAAGGCACCCCAGATAGAGGGGCTGTTCCTTTATTAGGGTGCTAGCGAGTAAATGGCAGCTGTGGCAAAAGCATAAGGAGGGAGGAGGAACCTGGAATTCACACAGAAGTTTCCCAGCTCCCAGAGGCTGTGCTTAGAGCTATGGCTGGTCTGCCCTTCAGCTGCAGGTGTCCCAGGGAGGGGTCTTTCCCAGGATCTTCACAAGCCGGGAGCACATTCTTACAGTGAAGTTACAGGGAATTCAGAAGGCGGGCAGATTGGGTTTGAAACCAGAAACTTTCTGCCTGCGATTTGCCTGGTTCCTTAAACCTTCAGTGAGGAGGGGGGAGGGGGGGCAGCCTGCTCTCTCAACCCTCCCCGTCTGCCCATCTGAAGGGAGAGGCAGCTTGAGTTAGGGAAGCAGGTGGATGGAGGTGTCAGAGAGAGACCTAGATATATATTCATGGTTAGGCTCTTAATGAGATAAGGTACCATCCATCAAGTGGGAAACATTTTAATTTACGTATTTTTTTAAAATAAATTTTATTGATTTTTTACAGAGAGGAAAGGAGAGGGACAGACAGTTAGAAACATCGATGAGGGAGAAACATCGACCAGCTGCCTTCTGCACGCCCCCTAGTGGGAATGTGCCCCAGCCAAGGTACATGCCCTTGCCGGAATTGAACCTGGTACTCTTCAGTCTGCATGCCGACGCTCTATCCACTGAGCCAAACCGGTTAGGGCTTAATTTACGTATTTTTTAAGGGCTACAATTTTCTAGTTGTAAGTTGTGGTCTGTGAAGTCTGCGTTCTGGAAATGCATTTTTAAATGAATATTTGACTTTAGTAGTCCCTATAACCTAGTTAAATGGACATTGATATTAATATAGAATGTTGCCTGTTAGTTTTCCTTATATTTGGGAAACAAAACAATTTAGTATCAACAATATTTAAAACAGTTATAAGAATAATAACTATTGCCGAAACCGGTTTGGCTCAGTGGATAGAGCGTCAGCCTGCGGACTGAAAGGTCCCGGGTTCGATTCTGGTCAAGGGCATGTACCTTGGTTGCGGGCACATCCCCAGTAGGAGATGTGCAGGAGGCAGCTGGTCGATGTTTCTCTCTCATCAATGTTTCTAACTCTCTATCCCTCTCCCTTCCTCTCTGTAAAAAATCAATAAAATATATTTTTAAAAAAAAGAATAATAACTATTATGTTTACTTAAACCCATCACCATTTTTGTTTATTTTTATTATTTTTCCTCACTATTTTTGTTTATTTTTATTATTTTTCCAGTATTTTCATAAATATAGGTATTCCTTTCAGTGTTATAAATCCTTATTTACTTTAAAGATATGACCTGTTTAGAAACCTATAATTTAGAGTAAACCAGACAAAAGGATTATGTTTAAACTGTGTATTTAATTGCTTTAGATCAATAAAATATCACCCCTTAGTATTGCCACCCGAGGCCAAAAAACACACCACATATAATAAACAGATAAACACGTACAGACAATCTATTCTATAAAGATGGTAAAAGACTTGCACATTGAAAATGACACAGCAATGCTTAAGTAAACAGATACAAATAAACTGAAAGATATTCCTTAATATGTCCAAATGTTCTACACAATAAATTGATTACCCAGTCAATGAAATTTTGACTGTAATTTAAGCAAAAGATATTCAGGAGAGGCAAAATATTTCAAATATAGGAAAGTTGGAAGATTCATTTTTTGACAGTGAAAAACATTTTACAAAGCAAGACCAAGTGTTGGAAGCTACCCATTGTCTTTACTATCAGAGAAGTGTAAACAAGGAGTGCAGAATGCTGGTGAACCTTGAGGCCTGGCAAGGGCCAGGGCTATGCACAGATTGTTTAGTGGAGACAATAGTAGCTCAAGCAATTTCCTGACCAAATAGTCTGAGTAAATCTTAATTAATATTTACTGACCTTTAAGATAGTCTGTCTGTTACCGGAATTGCCTGCCTGACTAAGGGTTATGTGTATCCAAAATTGAATAAAAGGTTGGCAAGGCCTGGATACCAGTGGAAGTCCTTCCCCTTGAGTTGGACTTTCCACCTGGCCCCCATTATTTCCAAATTATTATTTCTTATCTTGTCTCTGTCATTTGCATGTGGCCCTCCTCCAGATCCCGAACCCTGAACCACACAGGAAGTGGCTCACACAAGTAAGCAAGTGGATGTGATGATCCTGGATTACCACATGTACATACACCAATGGAACGGAGGGGAATACCCTGACATAAAACCTGATAAAGCCTTACCTGCATCAACCCGAGCCTTCTCTGTGCCAGAGGATACAATCCACAGAGGCAAATGCAACCACCAGAAATGATATGTTAAAAGTGATCTCCACCCTAGCTGGTTTGGCTCAGTGGATAGAGCATCAGCCTGCGAACTGAAAGGTCCCAGGTTCGATTCCAGTCAAGGGCACATGCCTGGTTTGTGGGCTTGATCCCCAGTGGGGGACTTGCTGGAGGCAGCCAATCCATGATTCTCTCTCATCATGGATGTTTCTCTCTCTCTCCCTCTTCCTTCCTCTCTGAAAACAATAAAAAAAAAAAATATATATATATATATATATATATATCTCCAACTTTCAGACATTCCTGTGGATTTCCTCCTTAAAATTGATAATGGAATGAAACGCCCCCTGGTAGTGATGTCTGCTTGTGAACATTCTTCTCCATTCCCAATGGTGAAGTTTGGAAGTCAGTGACCAGTGACTCACAGTTAGCTTCAAATATATTATGAAAGCACTCGTGTGTTGGAAACTAACAGTTCAAAATGGTTATGTCAGGACCTAATTCCCCTCCCCCGCCCTCCCCCCTAGGCCATGCAGGCAGATATTGGTTATGAGGCTGAAGTAACTCTGTAGGAACTGAGATCTCAGTGAGAGGCTGGAGGAGGGGAGGGGCTTGAACCAAGAACATGACTGCGATTGGAATTCATGTAAGCACTTTCATTAAACAAAGAGTTGCAATGGTCTGTGTGAGGATGAAGAACTAGAAGGTGAAACCACAACTCTCCCTGAGTAGATGGGCAATTTCATACTCACACCAGCAGCCTTTCTTGCTGACTTCCTCATTCTCTACGGAGACCAAGACTCAACATGGCTGAGTTCCAGAGTGTTTCAGAGGGACACGACCTGGGATATGAGACTTGGATGACTAAGATATATGATCATTTAGGACAATAGCATTGCTTAAAAATAAACCTTTGCCGAAAACGGTTTGCTCCGTGGATAGAGCGTCGACCTGCGGACTGAAGGGTCCCAGGTTTGATCCTGGGCAAGGGCATGTACCTGGGTTGCGGGCACATCCCCAGTAGGAGATGTGCAGGAGGCAGCTGATCGATGTTTCTCTCTCATTAATGTTTCTAACTCTCTGTCTCTCTCCCTTCCTCTCTGTAAAAAATCAATAAAATATATTTTAAATAAATAAATATAAACCTTTTAAAGAAAATTGTTATACACTGCATTACTAAAATAAATGTTGTGTCCAACACTTGAATTAAATTACCTGGAATACTGTTTTTTCACTACACACGTTATTATTTCATCAAGAATTTGAATATAACACTTATTCCAAAATAAACACATCAAAAATAAACATTGCTGATTTACCTCAGAAAAAGTAATTGACTATCCTTCCTTGATAATATTATCCAAATAAAATTTCAAGAATACATACAGACAGGGTATTCTATCTTCTTTTATGAGGACCCCACTTCTATCAGAATAGGACCCCACTCTTGTTACCTCATATAACCTTAATGACCTCTCTGAACCCCCTATCTCCAAATACAGACATATTGGGGGTTAGGCTTTCAAAATATCCATTGTGAGGGGACACAATTCAGTCCTTGAAAGCGATTCAAGTTCACTATGTGTTATATAAAACCACCCCAAAACGGATTCTCTTAATGCAACAATACTTCAGTATTTCTTATGAGTCTATGGGTTGGCCAGGTGGTTCTCCTGCTTCATGTGCTATTGGCAAAAGGTTTTTCCCTAGATCAAAACATGATTTCCCCAAAAAACAAAACAAAAAAACACCATTTTCTGACCTTCCAGACTTCCATGTTATTCCTTCGCTTGCAGCGTCCACTAACAAGTCTCCTTCCAGCCTCTATCCACTAGCCAGTCCCAAGGAAATGTCACATGCATTACGTTTTTAATAGGGAGCACCTCAATCTCAGGAACTCTTTTCTCTTACAACTAGTCTTTGTTGTGAAATAAAACACCCAAAGTTTAATGGCTTAAATCAACCAAAATTCATCATTGCAAGTAATTTCGGGGTGGCTGAGCCGTTCTCTGCTACCCATCTGGCAGGGCAGCTGTCTAGGGTTGCAGGGAGCTGGAAAATACCTTCTTTGAAGATATTTTAAGTTATTTTAAAAACTGAATTTAGAGAGGAAGGCAGAGATGGAGAAAAACATCCATGTGCAAGACAAACATAAATTGGTTGCCTCCTTAACGTGCCCTGATATTTGGAATCACACCCCCGATCTGGCATTTGTGGAACCAGGAATCAAACCTGCAACCTTTTGGTGGAGGGCACTACATGCAAACAAATGAGCTAAATTGGACAGGGTTAGAAAGACCTTTGAGATAAACTTCCTTACATCGTGATGTTTGTCAGTCATATGTAATATAATGTAACATCAAATTTATTGTATGTCCCTTCAAGAGAATCTACTAGTACAGCTCAGCAGGTGTGGCTCAGTGGGTTAGAGTGTCATTCCTCCCACCAGAAGGTCACAGATTTCATTCCCAGTCAGGTCTGGTACCTGGGTGGAAGGTTTGATCTCCAGCTTGCCCTGTGTGCCTGAGGGAGGCAACCAATTGGTGTCTCTCTCATATCAGTTTCTTTCTCTCTACCCACTACCCCTCCCATTCTCTCTAAGATCAATGGAAATATCCTTGGATAAGGATTTTAAAGAGAAACTTTGTTTATTTATTTATTTATTTTAAAAATATATTTTATTGACTTTTTAAAGAGAGGAAGGGAGAGAGATAGAGAGCCAGAAACATCAATGAGAGATAAACATCAATCAGCTGTCTCCTGCACATCTCCCACTGGGGATGTGCCCGCAACCCAGGTACATGCCCCTGACCGGAATCGAACCCGGGACCCTTCAGTCCGCAAGCCGACTCTCTATCCACTGAGCCAAACCGGTTTCGGCTGTTTTTTTTTTTTTAATATTTTATTGATTTAAGAGAGGGGGAAAGAAACATCAATGATGAGAGAGAATCAATGTTCCACTGACTCCTACATGCCCTCTATTGGGGATTGAAGGGGAAAGCCAGGGCATGTGCCCTGACCAGGAATCTAACCTGACCTCCTGGTTGATACGTCAATGCTCATCCATCAAGCAAGGCAGGCCTGGCCTGGGGGGATCAGGCTGAAACCAGCTCTTCTACACCCCCTGAGGGGTCTCGAATTGTGAGAGGGTGCAGGCCAGATCGAAGGAACCCACCGGTGCACAATCAGGGCCTGAGAGAGACCTCGGGAGGGCTAAAGGGCGTGTCTGGCCCATCTTGTCCAGGCCCGATCGGCCAGACCCCAGCACCAAGCTAATCTACCGGTCAGAGCGTCTGCCCCTTGGTGGTCAATGTACATCATAGCGACCGGGCGAAAGAACGGTCGGACACTTAGCATATATAAGAACATAACCCATTTGACCACTCCCTGACTCACGAATCCATTTCCTCTTTTGTTATCTATTTCTGAACGACCTGTCATGTATGGGTAACAAACCTGCCAAATATATACACTGAGGAAGACACTGGGACATATTTTTAGCTCAAGAATCATTAATTCTGGCGCTAGCAGGTGTCGCTCACTGGATACAGCATTGGCTCGTGGACTGAGAGTCCTGGCTTTGATTCCGTTAAAGGGACATACCTACCTTACAGGCCCCTGCAGGAGGCTACCAATCGATGTGTCTCTCCAACAAAGACATTTCTCTCTCTGTGTCTGTCCCCCTTCCTTTCACTCTTTCTAAAAATCAATGAAAAATAGCCTCAGGTGAGGATTCACAACAACAAAAAGATTCATTAATTTTGTCCTGGCCAAGGAGTAACTTAGCTGGTGGAACATCATCCTAATATGCCAGGATTGCGGGTTCAAGGCCAGATTGGGGCACATCCAGGGGTCACAAATAAATAACAAGAAAGGAATGTCATTAATTCTGCAACAGTTTATATGGTGGCACATTCTCTGTAATGTAAGCATAAAAAGAAGTAAAACCATTGATCAAATATCCAATAATTAGATATCCCTTTATAACCACAATTTTTACCACAAAATGTGTTAGTGAGCATCTAATGTGAAGTATGTATCATTGAAAAAGATTCCATCTATAGGTAAACAGGAGGACATTCTCTGCGTAGTGAGTAGACATGAGTGGGAGTAAGCTGAGTCCTGGGAGCTTTTTTTTTGTTGTTGTCCAAAAGCAATGTATCTTCCAGACTTTCAATCTATCTCAGCATAAGCATTTAATTATTAAAAATAGTCAAACCGGTTTGGCTCAGTGGATAGAGCGTCGGCTTGTGGATTGAAAGGTCCCAGGTTCGAATCCAGTCAAGGGCATGTACCTTGGTTGCCGGCACATCCCCAGTAGGAAGTGTGCAGGAGGCAGCTGGTCGATGTTTCTCTCTCTCCGATATTTCTAACTCTCTATCCCTCTCCCTTCTTCTCTGTAAAAAAATCAATAAAATATATTTTTCAAAAGAATAATAAAAAATAATAATAAAACCTGCCCAGATGACATGGCTCAGTGGTTGAGCATAGGACTATGAACCAGAAGACGGGGTTCCCTTCCTGGTCAGGGCACATGCCCCGGTTGAGGGCTCCATCCCAGTGTGGGGTATGAAGGAGACAGGGGATATATGATTCTCACCATTGATGTTTCAACCTCGCTCACCATCTCCCTTCCTCTCTGCGTTCAATAAAATTTTGTTTAAATTTTAAAAAAAGATAAAATAATAAAATCTTATAAAATACTAGGATAAAATACTTTAAATTTTTTTAAAACTCATATTATTTCTCAGAAAACCAGGAGTCCCTCCATTGGAAATAAGCTTTTAGAAATATCTGTGGAACATACATACAGATGTGATCAGCTTGATAAAAACTCAACCACCACAATCTTCAGAATTTCCACAGAAAACAGAATAATGAATATTAGGTTATTTCAAGTTTAAAATTATTTTGGGTTTAAATGATGCCACTAAAAACTTGAAAGCTAGATTTCCTGTTTCCTTTTATGTTCAAATAAGGAAATGAACCTCCTTACCACATGTCTCTTCATGAAGCAGTAACATGCAACTTGGCCACAGGTTTTGGTGAGGTGATCATGTTGAGAAGGGGTGTCTATTCACACATGGACTAGAACCTGCAAGTAGGCTCTGGACTATCAGCCAGGTTGGTCAGTAAGGACAGCTTAGGGGCCCCATCTGGATGCCCTGAGAGCTCTACACGAACCAGGAAATAAGAGACAAGTGCAGTGATGTATTAATGTACACAAATGTGCAGGAACCTATGGAAAAAACAACCAAACACACACACACACACACACACACACACACACACCCCAAAACAGATAGAAGAAACACCTTAGCCTGATTTTATAAATGCATCTGAGGTTACAGAATAGAATTAGGGCGTTTCTGACTCAAAAGTATTAATAACTGTTAACAAAATGCAAAGTTCAGAGATAGAACTAAGGTTAAAAGAGGGGTTTTAAATGCATAATTAGTGTTACAATGTATCATGAATGTGATTTTTGAACAGTAAGCATTTATTATTCTCTGTACCTCCTTCTCACAAAAAAACCTTGGTGTTCAGCTAGGGCCCTGCCATGGTCTCGGGTTCCTCTAGAAAGAATGACCAACATAAGGCTACATTCAGGAAAGTGAGAATAAAACCTGTTTAACATGGGCTAATCCCACTCCAATAAAGAAGTTAAGGGGATAACACTGAGAAATGCTTAAGGTTTCCAATGAAAATCAGGACAAGAAAAATCATTCCAATTACAAAGTACACAGATGCCAATCTGTGGTATTCCGAAAATTCATATTCATATTGGAAAGTATAAATGTCAGCATGAGAACTTGAATGATAGGCTATCTACTTCATAAAAATAAAGCAAAATATTCACCAAATTCTGATGTCAATCATTGCATTAGTGAATACCAAACAACTGAGCAGAAGCTACAGGAGCTTGAGGGGGTGATGTGGGACAAGGAAGAGCTTGATATGCTATGGTCATAGCAGTACAAAAAGAATGGCAGTGCCCTAGCCAGTTTGGCTCAGTGAATAGAGCATCAGCCTGCGAACTGAAAGGTCCCAGGTTCGATTCTGGTCAAGGGCACATGCCCAGGTTTTGGGCCCCATCCCCAGTAGGGGGCTTGTAGGAGGCAGCTGATCCATGATTCTCTCACATCATGGATGTTTCTATCTCCCCATTCCTTCCTCTCTGAGATCAATAAAAATGTTTTGTTTTTTTTAAAAAAAAGAATGGCATCCTAGAAGACAGAGTCAAAAAGCAGAGAGGAACAGGAAATGGGAAATGAAAGTAATGGAATTAATTTTTGTGAGTCCAGCTAGCAGTGCAGCCTGGGAAAGGCGTCCTCTTTCTACATGTAGAGTTCATGCCAATTCTGAATCCTGGGTACAACAATGTCACTGCTATTGCAATATTCCTCTTCATTATGGAAAACCTATTACACAGACAGCACTGTCTTGAGTGTACTACCATTCACCTAAACATCAAAACCACAAATGGACATGCCCTCATAAAGTTTTCATCTGAACACATTGGCACAGAAAAGGAAGTAACTTTGATGACATCATTTATAAAACTCAAGAACTATCTTAAAAGATTCATTCAATAGTGTACATCTCTAATAGAATAAAATGTGCACCTCACAATGTATCCAATACTCCATGAAATTGTGCATAAGGGCATGTACCTGGGTTGCGGGCACATCCCCAGTGGGGAGTGTGCAGGAGGCAGCTGATCGATGTTTCTCTCTCATCGATGTTTCTAACTCTCTATCTCTCTCCCTTCCTCCCTGTAAAAAATCAATAAAATATATTTTTTTAAAAAATGTAAAAACACCCAAATATGTAATTGGTTATGAATTTTAAAGTATCACTGCACACTAGATAGGTAGCCAAAATGCCTTTCAGGTATTGCTCTAAATCACACTGGGGACGTGCCCGCAACCAAAGTACATGCCCTTGACCTGAATCGAACCTGGGACTCTAGAGTCCGCAGGCCGACACTCTATCCACTGAGCCAAACTGGTCAGGGCTGCTCTACGTTTTTAAGGACTCTCTTTAGTATGAAGTCTCTCAGGTACAGTAAGACATGAATGGCTTTTAAAGGCTTTTCTACATTTTTCACATTCATGAAGCTTCTTTCCAGTATGAGTTCCGTGATGTTCAGCAACTTCTCAGAGCTGGTAAAGGACTTACAACAATCCTCACATCTTCTCCCAAGTATGAACTCTGCTGTGCAGTAAGGCAGGAATACTGATGAGAGACTGTGTTATATTTTCTATATTTATAAGGCTTCTCTCCAGAATGAACTGATGCTCAGCAAGGCTTGAGGAGCTGCCAAAGGATTTGCCACATTCTCTACAATTACCTGGTATAAGGTTTCTCTCCAGTGTGAACTCTCTGATGATTAATAAGGGATGAGGACTTGCTAAAGGCTTTGCCACATTCTCTACATTTGTAAGGATTCTCTCCAGTGTGAACTCTCTGATGATATCCAAGGTTTGAGGGATGGCTAAAGGCTTTGCCACATTCTCTACATGTGTAAGGCTTTACTCCAGTATGAATTCTCTGATGTGCAGTAAGGTTTGAGGAGCTCCTAAAGGGTTTACCACATTCTCTACATTTGTAAGGTTTCTCTCCAGTGTGAATTCTCTGATGAATTGTAAGGGCTGAGGTCTGGTTAAAGGCTTTGCCACATTCTGTACACTTATAAGGCTTCTCTCCAGTATGAACTCTCTGATGTTTATTAAGGTTTGCGGACTCCCTGAATGCTTTGCCACATTCTGTACATTTATAAGGCTTCTCTCCAGTATGAATACGGTTATGTTTAATAAGATATGTACGGCTGATAAAGGCTTTGCCACATTCTCTACATTTATGAGGCTTCTTTTCAGTGTGAATTCTCTGATGGGTAGTAAGGTATGAGGACCTGCTAAAGAATTTGCCACATTCTCTACATTTGTAAGGTTTCTCTCCAGTGTGAATTCTCTGATGAAGCAGAAGAGTTGAGGACTGGGTAAAGGCTTTGCCACATTCTGTACATTTGTAAGGCTTCTGTCCAGTATGAATACTCTGATGATGATTACGGGAGGAGGACTGGTTAAAGGCTTTGCCACATTCTCTGCATTTGTAAGGTTTCTCTCCAGTGTGAACTCTCTGATGAACAATAAGTTTTGAGGGTTGGCTAAAGGCTTTGCCACATTCTGAACATTTGTAAGGCTTTTGTTCTATAAGATTTCTATGATGTTGAGTATGTTTTGAGGACTGACTAAAGCCTTTTCCATTTTCCCAGAGTTTGTCAAGTTTTGCCCTAGTATGAATTCTTCCCTCATGTACAGTAAGAGTTAAATGACATCTAAAGGCTTTGCCACATGCTTTACATTTGTAAGGCTTGTCTCCAGTCTGAATTCTTTCATTTAGAGTACAGCCTGAAGGCCAACTGGATGTTTGAATAGAATTTTTACATTCATAATGTTTTTCTCCACTATGGATTTCTTTCAGTCTATATAGGCCGACTATTTGACTGATGATTCTACCACATGAATTACCTGTGTAAGCCTGCTCCCCAGCCTGAATATTCACTTGTTCAGTGTAATTTGAAGATTCCTGAAAAGATTTGACACATCTACTTCCTTTGTGTGTCTTTTCCACAATATCAAATAATTGACCCATATGGTGATTGGACATTTGGTCAAAGACTTTTCCACTTTTATAATGGTCCTCTGCAAAATCAATTCTCCGTTGATTATTAAGATATGACTCTTGCTTAAAGTTTTTCAAATGTTCGTTCCATTGGTAACTTGCACCTTCATTATATTGACTCTGCTGGTAATGGGAGATAGAAAGGCCTTTAGGGACAGTTCTAAGTTCAAGAGACATGTACACTTGTTGCCTAAGAACCATTTTGTGATACTCATTAAACTATGAAAGTTGTTTAAAACAGCATTGTAAATTTACTGAAATTATAGACAAAACATAAAAATAAAATTGTTTGAGAACCAGGGCAGCTCCCCTCCCTCCTAGAGGGAGAGAAGGGGGGAGGAGCTGCCGCCTCACAGACTCACTGAGTCGCTCCTGCAGCAAGGGGCGGGAGAGAGAGACCGAAAAGCAGGAAAGGCGGACGGTTTGGCCGTTTACCTGTCTGCCTTCTCATTCGCTCTCCCCCCTTGTTCTGTTCGCTCCTGGTGTCAGCCTATCCGCCTTTCCAAACCCTCCCATTCCCCCGGTGTAACCCCCCCTTCCCTTTCCTTCTTGTCCTCTGTGTAAAAAAATAAAATAAAATAAAATAAAATTGTTTGAGGAAGAATAATGAATCCTTGTTTAAAACACTGCCAAATTGCCCTATCTGGTTTGGCTCAGTGGATACAGCATCGGCCTGTGGACTGAGGGGTCCCAGGTTCGATTCCGGTCAAGGGCATGTGCTTTGGTTAGGGGTGCATACCCAGTTGGGGGTGTGCAGGAGGCAGCTGATCAATGTTTCTCTCTCATTGATGTTTTTAACTCTCTATCACTCTCCCTTCCTCTCCTTAAAAAATCAATAAAAAATATTTTTTTAAAAAAATTGCCAAATTGTTCAGCCAGCAGGGCTCAGTAGTTGAGCATTGACATATGAAACAGATCATGGTTCAATTTCCCATGAGGACACATGCCCGGGTTTCAGGTTAGGTCCAAAAAGAGGCATGTAGGAGGCACCAATCAGTGATTTTCTCTCATTATTTTTTTTTTAAATAAGTTTTTATTGATTTCAGAGAGGAAGGAAGAGGAAGAGATACAGAAACATCAACAAGGAGAGAGAAACATTGATTTGCTGCCTCCTGCATGTCCCCTACTGAGGATTGAGCCCGTAACCCAGGCATATGTGCTTGACTTGAATCGAACTTGAGACCTTTCAGTCCACAGGCCAACACTCTACCCACTGAACCAAACCAGCTAGGGCTGTCTCTCATAATTGATATTTCTCTCTCTCCCTCTCCTTTCCTTTCTGAAATCAATAAAAATATATATATTTCAAAGTAGTAAGATTGTCAAATTGAGCAGTTTTTAATTTTATAGGAACATTATAAATATCTAAATTTTATAAATGAATGAAAGTTTAATCCCACCCTACATTTTAAACAATTCTAATCATTATTCACACCACAGACTGTGTTAGCTCCTAGTTTTCCAGATTTCCTTTCTAAGGATACATAACAGCAAAAAGCTGTTTTCAACCATCAGGTGCAGAAACACACTGATCTGTCAATGTAACTGAGCTTAAAGTGGGAGGTTTCCCAAATGCATAGTACACTTGACCTTAGTTAACAAGAACTGTATTATGAATAACCGTTCCAGGTAAGTTCAGTTTATACTAACATTCTCTTATCACATTCTTTGTCAAATTCCTAGGCTTTCATTAAGTGTACATTGTCAAAACCACACCTTTTATATCTTACCAGAATAATTTCAGAGAATAAATCTTGAATTCCGGGCTTTAGGAAAAAGGCCTGGTCATCTTCAGATGACATAGCTGAAAGAAAACAAATTTTTAGTTTTGTGGTTTTTTAAAAAATGTATTTTATTGATTTTTTACAGAGAGGATGGGAGAGGGATAGAGAGTTAGAAACATGGATGAGAGAGAAACATCGATCAGCTGCCTCCTGCACACCCCCTACTGGGGATGTGCCCGCAACCAAGGTACATGCCCTTGACCGGAATTGAACCTGGGACCCCTCAGTCTGCAGGCCGACGCTCTATCCACTGAGCCAAACCGGTCAGGGCAAATTTTTAGTTTTGACAATCAGATGAGTGCACTTTGAAATTACCAGCAAGTATAGACCAAATGACATTTTTGAGTACTCCAAGAGCCAGCGAAGGATTCAAAGAAAGCTCAAGATAGGTACAATGAGGAAAAGTCTCATCAAACAGGAACAAAGAACTGCTTACATTTGCCAATGATACCTGCTCAAACAGCCTGCCGCACAATGGCAACATTATCAAAACACTCCCACCTCCCAGTTTCTGAGAGAGAGAGAGAGAGAGAGAGAGAGAGAGAGAGAGAGAGATGAGGGAAGTACATGTTCAAGGATCTCCTTGTTTAGAAGCATCTTGCATAACAAGTGTCTGTTGTGAATGATACAGAGTGCGAACAGAATGGCGGTACACGGTGAGTGCCCTGTAGCGGCTGCTACAAATAAAAAATGAGAAATTGTTCGAGCACCACAAAGACTGTGGTACTGAAGATGTATATAAAGCCTGGAAAGATACCGTGGGCCTGAGAAAGAAACAGAGAACATTTCTAACTGGGAAATGAAACAAACAACTGAACCAAGAATACAGATCCTGAAAAGAGTGTTGACCCTGTGGGAAGCCGCCTATTGTCTTCACTAGCAGAGAGGTGTGCACAAGGAGCCTGAAATGCTGGTGACCCTTAAGCCCTGGCTAAGGTAGAGCTATGCACCAACTGTTTTGTTGAGACAATGGTAGCTGAAGTAACTTCCAGACCAGATAGTCATGTAAATCCTTACTGATAAGATAGTCTATCTGTTGCTGGAAATCGCCTGCCTAAGGGCTATAGGAGTATCCCAAACTGAATAGAAGGATGGCAAGTCCTGAGCACAAGTGGAGTCCTCCCACTAGAGTTGGGGTCCAGCCTGGCTCCCCAATTTCCAAATTATTATTTCCTGTCTCGTCTCTGTCATTTTCACGCTGCCCTTCTCCAGAGCCTGAACCCTGAACCACGCAGGACGTGGATCATTCACAGACCCAAAGTACACTTTGTTCCACAGACAGTTATTATTTGTTTCCTCCTATAGAAAGCATACTCAAAAGCCTGCTTATTTACAATTCCTGAATCTCAACAAAAGATATCAAGTCATGCTAAGAAACAGAAAAGGGGCCCATCAGAAACACAAAATAAATGTAATCAAACGGGCAATACATTAATGGAAATATACTAATTCCCTGAAGAAAAATGCAAAATATGTATCTTAAAACCAAAACCTAGAAAAAAAAGACAACTATATAAAATCACCAAAATATTATAACCAAAATAAAAATACAATGAGCCGAAACCGGTTTGGCTCAGTGGATAGAGCATCGGTCTGCGGACTGAAGGGTCCCAGGTTCGATTCCGATCAAGGGCATGTGCCTGGGTTGCGGGCACATCCCCAGTAGGAGATGTGCAAGAGGCAGCTGGTCGATGTTTCTCTCTCATCGATGTTTCTAACTCTCTATCTCTCTTCCTTCCTCTCTGTAAAAAATCAATAAAATATATTTTTTAAAAACAATACAATGAGAAAGAAAGTATTTTACAAACACCACATGGAAATGGGAAATTGAAAAACATAATACCCAAATTAAAAAGTACTGTAGAGCCCTAACCAGTTTGGCTCAGTGGATAGAGCATCGGCTGTGGACTGAAAGGTCGCAGGTTCGATTCCAGTCAAGAGCATGTACCTTGATTGTGGGCACATCCCCATTAGGAGGTGTGCAGGAGGCAGCTGATCGATGTTTCTAACTCTCTATCCCTCTACCTTCCTCTCTATAAAAAACCAATAAAATAAAAGAAATTTAAATAAAAAGTACAGTGGAATCATCAATGAAAGACAATATCATTTTGAAAAATCAAAGAATCGGACTGGCAGGAGTAGCTCAGTGATTGAGCTTTGACCTATGAACCAAGAGGTCACGGTTTGGTTCCAGGTCTGGGCCCAGGCCTGGTTAAAAGCTCAATCCCCAATCGTCCAGGATGCAGCTGATCGAGGATTCTCTCTCTTCATTGATGTTTCTATCTCCCCCCCGTCCTTTCCTCTCTGAAATCAATAAAGACTATTTAAAAAATAAAAATAAAAATAAATTAAAGAATTTGTACATAATTCATTAAAAATTTTGATTCAGGGAAGCTAGCAAATATGTGAAAATATGAAGGGAACCCAAGGGACTGCTAAGACACTAACAAATCAACCTACAAGGGGACTCCATAAAGACAGAATAGTGAAAAGGATTGGGCAGCTTATACAAAAAAATTAACACTTGAAGATCAGGACAACTGGAGAAAGAGACATTGAAATACAAGCAGCTCACTGAATACTAAGTAGAATACAATATAAATATGAGAACAGATAAAAAAAAACAAAACAATAAAAATATCATGAATCCCAGAATACAATTGTAAAAGCATATGAAAAAATAACTTCTAGAAAAACATTTTAAAAATAAATAAAAGGAATGAAATCTTAAATCTCTGCTATAAGACATACAACTAAAAGAATATGTGATATCAATAACTTTAGTGGGTACAGGGGAAGAGATGGCAAGTAGCACAGTTTTGTATGCAACTGGCATACTGAGTTTAAAGTACATTGTTATAGCCTTAAAATATTTTAAGTAGTCTTAGCCAGTTTGGCTCAGTGGATAGAGCATCGGCCTACAGACTGAAAGGTCCCAGGTTCGATTCCAGCCAAGGACACATGCCCGGGCTGTGGGCTTGGTCCCCAGTAGGGGCCATGCAGAAGGCAGCCAATCAATGACACTCTCATCATTGATGTTTCTATCTCTTCCTCCCTCTCCCCTCCTCTCTTAAATCAATAAAGAAATATATTTTTAAAAATATTTTAAGTAGCTCCCATGGTCACAACAAAAGTAGAAAATACTGTAATAAAATGATCTCTGTCAAGGGGTGACAGAATTGTGTATTGCACATCACATTTCTAAAAATGTATGTAGCCCTAATCGGTTTGGCTCAATGGATAGTGCGTTGGCCTTCGGACTCAAAGGTCCCAGGTTCGATCCCAGTCAAGGGCATGTACCTTGGTTGCGGGCACATCCCCAGTAGGAGGTGTGCTGGAGGCAGCTGATCGATGCTTCTCTCTCATCGGTGTTTCTAACTCTCTATCCCTCTCCCTTCCTCTCTGTAAAAAAATTAATAAAACATATTAAAAATATAGATATATATGTAAATCCAATGAATTTCTCAAAACATGGTATATAAAGCCAACCCTCAAAGTTAACTGTGTTCCTGTACCGTACCGGAAATTAGTACAAAATAACAAATTAAGTGTGTAATTACATGAATAACAGCATAAAGAGAAATGAAATAATTCATAGTTTATTTCATGTAGAAGGTGCATGATTTGTATACTATAAAGTATAAAATACTGCTGGCGGCCATCCTACTTCTAGGTATATATTGAAAAATATTCACGGAGGATCTGCAAGAGACATTTACACACCTGCATCCATTACAATGTTATTCGGAAGAGCCTACATTTGATAGAAGCAACTCAAATATCCATGGATAGTTGAATGAATGAATAAAAGTTACTGTATATGTGATGCAACATAATCTTGCTAAAAAATAAAAAGAGGTATTATTACCTGATACCACAAAGAGAAACATTGATGACACTTTTTCACTGAGGCACACAAGTCACAACGAGCCAGATACTACAGGATTTCCCTCAGGTGAGTAATCTACTGTAGTCCACGTTATTAAAATTAAAGGTAGTTATAAGTAAGCCTTCCTTTTAAAGCAAATGAGAAAGTAGTGGTTTAATACATAAGGAGAGATTTCTGCAAGATGGAAGTTTTGAGAGATCAGATATACAACACAGAGAGTAAGAATCTACCCTAGAAAGCAGAAGCCCCCTAAAGATATCCTATACAATAAAAAGCCTAATATGCTAAGTGTCTGGTCGACCAGTTGGCCGTTCAACCAATCAAAGCGTACTAGCCGTAACTGGTTTGGCTCGGTGGATAGAGCGTTGGCCTGCGGACTCAAGGGTCTCGGGTTCGATTCCGGTCAAGGGCATGTACCTTGGTTGCGGGCACATCCCCAGTGGGGAGTGTGCAGGAGACAGCTGATCGATGTTTCTCTCTCATCGATGTTTCTAACTCTCTATCCCTCTTCCTTCCTCTCTGTAAAAAAATCAATAAAATACATTAAATAAAAAACAAAAAAACCCCAAAGCATACTATGTTAATGATAATGCTAAGGCAGTTCAACTGCTTGCTATGACATGCATCGACCACCAGGGGGCAGACACTCTGACCAGTAGGTTACCTTGCTGCTGCTGTCCAGCTGAACAGGACTGAGCAAGAGGGGCAGACACACCCTGGAGCACTCCTGCAGTCCCTCCCGGCTAGTCAACCTCCCACGTCTTTCACTGGCCTCGTTCATGCACCAGTTGGGTCCCTAGGTGGGCCTGTGCCATCTTGCAATACGGGATCTCTGGGAGGATGTCAGAGAGCCGGTTTCGTCCTGATCACACAAGACAGGCCAAGGGACCCAACTGTTGCACAAATTCGTGTACCGGGCCTCTAGTTAAAATAATAAAAGGAACAAGGAAAGAACTCATCCTCACCCACAGAGGCCAGGTTGCTGTAGTTCTCCAACATCACATCCAGGTACAATTTCCGCTGAGCTGGGTCCATGCATTCCCACTCCTCCTGAGAGAAATCTATGGCCACATCCCTGAAGGTCAGCAGTCCCTGAAAGAAAAGATTCATTTACCAAGAGGCCACCAGAAGAGTCCTTAATGTCATTCAATATGAAAACAGTGTTAGCAGAAGAGGTTTGGACCTAGGGGTGTATCTTGAATCATCCAATAAGATCACTTTGCCCTCGTAACATTGTCTGCTGTGTTTTCGAACACTGACACATGAGGATGACACCTGTCCAACAATCCATGGTACAGATTTCGCTTTTCAGGAAAATAAAGTTAAAATTAAGGCATGGACACAGGTATGTGGATTTCTGAGTGCTGTGTTTGCATCATTAAGGGTCAGTAGTATATATTTCTCAGCAGGAAATGTCAAGATGAGTCTGAAATATAAGCACTTCAAGTGTAACACAAAAAACGACTGCAGTTTTCTGAAAATACAGATGCTGATCCACATTTTGAGATGGGGCCTCTGTTTCCACTTGTGTTACAAGCTCACTTTTTACTTGTGATACCAATGTGACCGGATCACGTGCCATATGTCTGAATACACGAAAAATGAAAACACAGGAAAAATTAATATATATATAACTTTGATCTCAAGGGGTCTGTTAAAGGAATTTATAGTTCTCATGGAATAGAACATATAGAAGCCACAATCCTATTTGAAAATTTACTATGGGTATTCTTAGAACAAGATCATCTGCCTGGTCCAGCAGGTGTGCCTCAGTGGTTGAGCATTGACCCATTAACCAAGAGGTCACTGGTCAGGACACATGCCCAGGTTGCCAGATTGATCCCAATGTGGGGTGTGCAGAATGCAGCCAGTAAATGATTCTCTCATCATTCATGTTACTATCCTCCACTCTCACTCTCTTCCTTTTAGCAATCAATAAAAATATACTTCAAGAACAAGAGAGGGATGCCCTGACCGGTATGGCTCAGTGGCTAGAGCGTCGGCCTGCAGACTGAAGGGTCCCGGGTTCAATTCCAGACAAGGGCATGTACCTTGGTTGCGGGCACATTCCCAGTAGGGGGCGTGCAGGAGGCAGCTGATGGATGTTTCTCTCTCATAGATGTTTCTAACTCTCTATCCTTCTCCCTTCCTCTCTGTAAAAATCAATAAAATATATTTAAAAAAAAAAAAAAAGAAGAACAAGAGAGGGAAATATAGCAACTGCTGACATTGACTATCACAAGAAAATAGGAAAGAAATAAGGAAAGGAAAACAACCTAGCAAGGCAAAATATCAACAGTAGAGAAATAAATCCAAAGATATCAGTGGAAAAGCAAATATAGTCTCTGACCCAGGACACATCTTTTACCTGAGAAGCAGCCATCTGGTCCCGGCTACTGATCCTGGTCCTGGGATGTTTTCTCTGGTGACAATATGTTGAGGAGTCACAGAATGTACCTTCAAAGGCATCTGCACAGCCTGTTAATCAGCTCACCTCACACCCACAGTGAGAAGAACCTGGAAATGAGGAAAAGGCCACCCCATCCTGCATTTGTCACAGGAGAGACTCAGAAACATTGAGCTCCTACATGTGAGGTGTTTTAATTTGTCTTCATGTGTCTGTCCTTCCAAAGACTTCCACAAGCGCCTATAGCAACCAGAGCATGTGCTGATTTCCTGAAACACCAAGCGCAACAGAGCACCCCTTACATCCCCCCCAAAAAAGCCTACACGGAGGCCCATGCTATGCCATCTTTAACCAGTTCACGCCTGAGGCCTGCGAGGCTCCCCCAGAGCTGATTTCAGTAGTGCTGGGTAACAGACATCAGCCCCAGCACGCCTGAGACCTCTGGGTAGTGTGATGGTGTCACAGCACAGCTGCTCTGAGTCCATATGTTATTCCGAATTCTGCTTGACTACACCATGTGTCAGGGGAGGATCCATTTCTTCGGGAGAGCTTACTCCTCAATCCTGCTCATAGTGCTAATTGTGAGAGCAAGTTCCACCTTGAACCCTGCTCACTGTACCAACTGCTGGGAACTTAGTCTAAGTTCCTCCTTTACTCTCAGCTCAACTACCCCAACTGTGGGGTTTGAGCCCCTCTGCCGGGGGCTGGAACTTCTTGAACACCAACCAGCAGAAGGAGAAGCCATGAGAAGTTGTGGGTATATAAGAGGGTCTTTATTATGGAGCTAATCTGGGGATGTGCGCGCAACCAAGGTACATGCCCTTGACCAGAATCAAACCTGGGACACTTCGGTCTGCAGGCTGACGCTCTATCCACGCATCAAGGTGGTATTGCAGTACCTCTGGAACAGTGCAAGAAGAAAAACAAAGAAACAAACAAACAAAAAACCCCACAAAAACAATTAGGGTGGTGATTTTTTTTTAATGTAAAGATGTGAAAATGTGGAGACTACCTTATATTAAGAAAAGAATGATAAGAGCTGCTGGTGAGATGTCACCAATGCTTATTTCAGCAGTTAATGACTATTAACATGAATAAAATGTCAGAAATCCATGGGAGAGAAGAAAAGATTGATCCTTCTGACATTCCTTATGAAGCATCCTGTGGGGGCAGACTCAGTCATTCCTTGTCCCAGGTCACCTCCTTCTTGCCATCCCAGCAAATGACAAGGGGCCCCTCAGGAACATACCAGTCTCTCCCTCTGTGTGAATAAGGTTTGCAAATGGAAGCAAATAAGTATACATTTGGCAAACCTTGTAAACTGGAGATTTATAATTCTCAGTCAAATCTGCTTCAATAACTCAGTTGTTAAATTAACCATATCAACACACCAGCCAATATATCATAACTTAGTCATCCATATCCCATCATCTCATTCAAATTAGGGTTCCCCTCCTCCCACTACTATGTATTTCTGTCTATGGATCTCTCTGTCTCGCCCCCACAACCCTATGGGCCCCTCTCTGTGGACCCCTCGCTGCCCTTCCTCCCGCCCACGTGTCAGTCTCTCACTCCCTCTCCTGACCCCCCAGCCTGGGCCCCCGCCCCCCGCAGTCACCGCGCCCACAAAGCCCCTCCCTGCGGGCAGGTCGCCTCTTCAGGGGACACCGCGTCCTCCCCCCTGAGCTCCCCATGGACACTGTGCTCCCCGGGCAGGCAGACCCCTTATTAAATGGGGGTGGGCCTAGGAGGTGGGGTGCAGACCCCCAGGCCGGGAGCCATCCGGGCTCTTTGGGCGGAAAGCGCCCGGCGGGGGGAGGGCCGCAGAGGGCGGGAACCCCCTGACCCAGACTCTCAGCCCCGCGGGGAGGACCGGCGGCCCCGGGAACGGTTTTCAGCGGGAAAACCGCGCGGCAGGCGGTGGCCACAGCCACAGGCGGAGAGACCCCGGGCCGGGGCCTCCGTTTCCTCCCAAAGGAACGTGGCGCCCGCACCGCGCAGCCTCCCGGGACGCGGACTCACCGCTGAGAGAGGCTCCGGGGCGGGGACCCCAACAAGGACTTCAGCGCCGGCAGCGCCCTCAGCCTTCCCTGCGGGGAGGGGGGCGGGGAGCGTCAGCTTTAAAGACAAACACCCTCCTCAGGGGCAACCGCCACCTTCCCCTCCACGGCCGCTTCCGCGTCTGCCAGGAACTGCGCATGCGCCTCCCTGCGGGGTGGGCGGGGCCAGAGCCTGAGCTGAGCGGCTCCGCGATGGGGGCGGGGCCCAGCCCGGCGGCCAGGCCTGTGCAGGGACAGAGGGAGGGGGGGCGGGGCAGGAGCGAGGGGGCAGCCCCGGGTCCCCGCTCCTCCTCCCACAGGGACAGCCCTTCCTGGGGGAGTTTCCCACGTCATTGTCAGGGTTTTGGCTGGTGACGGGCTGGAAAGGATTCACAAGGGAGAGAAGAGACAGGAGCAGAGGGAGGGCGTTTATTTTACTTCTTTCAAGGGAGGAAAGGGCCAGGTGCCCGCTGATGGCACAAGGCACCCCAGATAGAGGGGCTGTTCCTTTATTAGGGTGCCAGCGAGTCAATGGCAGCTGTGGCTGTTATGCCCAGATTTCAAGATTCCCACGAAACCACCAGCGAGCCAGCCAGTCCGATGCAAAAGCAAAGAGTCTTTTATTTTAAGCCGGGGCTTAGCTCTTCTACCTTCCTTACTGACGCAGCAGCATTGGCCAGGTGCGAGCTGGTTTCCCATTACACAGGATGTGGTCACAGCGATGGCGTGCACTTCCCTTGATTACCATTGGTTAGTCCAGAGAAATGGTGGGTGTAGCTAGCAGAGGCTCCTGGGGGGGGAGGGGGGGGGAAAGGAGCCTTCGCTGAGCACATGGTTCCATACAAAATGGAGGTCCCTTAATTGGTGGGAAGCCGGCCACTCGGCTCCCATGCAAGGCCTGCCGCCGTGGGCGTCACCGGGAAGCGGGCCGCCGACCACCCCGCCTGGCCCTTGGGTCGCCCCGCTGCTCGGCCCGAAAGTGACTCGGAGGCCGAGGAGGGCGGCCCGGGGCCGTCTGGGCGTCCGCGGGCCTGCGCCTATCTGGTCAGGCGCTGCCTCAGCCATGGATGCCCGTCCCTCCCTCGCAGCTCCTCTCAGCGGCCCGTCGGGCCGGCGCGGCGCGCTGGAGGCGGTGGAGGCGGAGTGGAGCCGCCCAGCCTCGGAGCCCCAGCCCGGCGGCCGGGAGCTGCATCCGAGCCATGCGCCCCGCCGGTGGGCGTCCTCGCCGGCCTCCATGCCGCTCCAGGAGGCCGCGCTTCCCGCGAAGCGCGGCCTGTCCACAGCCGCCTTCCGCCCGTGTTCCTGCTCTGCCCGGCGCCGCGGGGCGGGAAGACGCGCGCCTGACCCCGAGGCATCGGCGGTCAGCGCGCGGTCTCCGCGGTAACCCGGGGCTCCGGGGCGCCCTTCGCGCCAGGAGGCGCCACGATGCGGCCCCCCAGCGCCAGGGCATCTCACGGGCCTGAGAGGGGCCCTTGGCCAGTCATCCTCCCTGCCGGACGCCTGCGGGGCCTCGTGCCCCGCCGGCCCTTTCAGTGGCAAAAGCATAAAGAGGGAGGAGGAACCTGGAATTCACACAGAAGTTTCCCAGCTCCCAGAGGCTGTGCTTAGAGCTATGGCTGGTCTGCCCTTCAGCTGCAGGTGTCCCAGGGAGGTGTCTTTCCCAGGATCTTCACAAGCCGGGAGCACATTCTTACAGTGAAGTTACAGGGAATTTGAAAGGCGGGCAGATTGGGTTTTGTTGGAAGCTACCCATTGTCTTCACTATCAGAGAAGTGTAAAGAAGGAGCCCTAAATGCTGGTGAACATTGAGCCCTGGCAAGGGCCAGAGCTATGCACTCATGGGTTAGTTGAGACAACGGTAGCTCAAGCAATTTCCTGACCAATTAGTCTGAGAGTAAATCTCTACTTATATTACTGACCTTTAAGATAGTCTGTCTTAAAGTTAACGGAATTGCCTGCCTAAGGACTATAGTTTTATCCAAAATTGAATAAAAGTTTGGCAAGGCTTGGGCACCAGTGGGAGTCCTTCCCCTTGAGTTGAACTTTCGCCTGGCCCCCAATATTTCCGAATTATTATTTCGTGTCTCATCTCTGCCATTTGCGCGTGGCCCTTCTCCAGATCCCAAACCCTGAACCATGCGGGACATGGTGTCACCCAGGGATTGAAATCAGAAACTTTCTGCCTCTAATTTTCCTGGAGTCCTTAAACCCTCAGTGATGGGGGGGGGGGGGGGGGGGGGGGCGGGGCAGCCTGCTCTCTCAGCCCCTCCCTGTCTCCCCATCTGAAGGGAGAGGCAGCTTGAGTTAGGGAAGCAGGTGGATGGGGGTGTCAGAGACAGACCCAGATATTCATTCATGGTTAGGCACCTGATGAGATAGTCCCATCCAACACAGCGGGGAAACAGATTTTCATTCCTGTATTTTTCAAGGGATAAACTTTTTTAGTTGTAAGTTTTGGTCTTTGAAGTCTTTGTGTTTGGGAAGGCATTCTTGTATTAAATTACCTTGAATACTGTTTTTTCACTACACACCTGTTATTATTTCATCAAGCGTTTGAATAGAACACTTACTCCAAAATAAACACATGAAAAATAAACATTGCTGATTTACTTCAGAAAAAGACATTGAGCCCTAACCGGTTTGGCTCAGCAGATAGAACGTCAGCCTGTGGACTGAAAGGCCCCAGGTTCAATTCCGGCCAAGGGCATGTACCTTGGTTGTGGGCACATCCCCAGTAGGAGGTGTGCAAGAGGCAGCTGATCGATGTTTCTCTCTCATAGATATTTCTAACTCTCTAGCCCTTCTCCCTTCCTCTCTATAAAAAATCAATAAAATATATTTTTTAAAAAGACATTGAACTATCCTTCCTTGATAATGTCATCCAAGTAAAATTTTAAAGAATATGTACAGAGCCGAGACCGGTTTGGCTCAGTGGATAGAGCGTCGGCCTGCGGACTGAAAGGTCCCAGGTTCGATTCCGGTTGAGGGCATGTACCTGGGTTGCGGGCACATCCCCAGTAGGAGATGTGCAGGAGGCGGCTGATCGATGTTTCTCTCTCATCGATGTTTCTGGCTTTCTATCTCTCTCCCTTCCTCTCTGTGGAAAATCAATAGAATATATTAAAAAAAAAAAAAAAAAAAAGAATATGTACAGAAGGAGAAGGGGAGAAAAAAAAGAGGAGACATATATAATACTCTTTGTAATACTTTAAGCAATAAAACAATTTTTTTAAAAGAATATGTACAGAAAGGTTATTCTATCTCCTTTTATAAGGACTCCACTTCTATCAGAATAGGACCCCACTCTTGTGACCTCATATAACCTTAATGACCTCCCTAAACCCCCTATCTCCAAATACAGACATATTGAGAGTTAGGCCTTCAAAATATCCATTGTGAGGGGACAAAATTCAGTCCTTAAGAGCGATTCAAGTTCATTATGTGTTATATAAAACCACCCCAAAACGGATTCTCTAAATGCAACAATACTTCAGTATTGCTTAAGAATCTATGGGTTGCCCTGACCAGTTTGGCTCAGTGGATAGAGCATCGGCCTGCGGACTCAAGGGTCCCAGGTTCGATTCCCGTCGGGGGCATGTACCTTGGTTGCGGGCACATCCCCAATAGGGAGTGTGCAGGAGGCAGCTGATCAATGTTTCTCTCTCATCGATGTTTCTGACTCTCTATCCCTCTCCCTTCCTCTCTGTAAAAAATCAATAAAAAATATATTTAAAAAAAAAAGAAAAGAATGTGATTTAAAAAAAAAAAAAGAATCTATGGGTTGGCCAGGTGGTTGTTCTGCTTCATGTGCTACTGGCAAAAGTTTTATCAACTTTTTCACTAGATCAAAACATGATTTCCCAAAACAAAAAAAAAACACCATTTCCCGTCCTTCCAGACTTCCATCCTAATTCCTTCACTTGCAGCATCCACTAAGAGTCTCCTTTCAGCCTCTATCCACTAGCCCCGTGGTCGGCAAACTGTGGCTCACGAGCCACATGAAGTTTTTTAGCCCCTTGAGTGTGGCTCTTCCTAAGCCTTAGGAGTACCCTCATTTAGTTATTAACAATGTACCTACCTATATAGTTTAAGTTTAAAAAATTTGGCTCTCAAAAGAAATTTCAATCGTCGTACTGTTGATATTTGGCTCTGTTGACTAATGAGTTTGCCGACCACTGCACTAGCCAGTCCCAGGACCATGTCACACGCATTAGGTTTTTATTACTGAGCACCTCAATCTCAGGAACTCTTTCCTCTTACAACTAGTCTTTGTCGTGAAATAAAACACCCCAAGTTCAGTGGCTTAAATTAAGCAAAATTCTTCATTGCACGTAATTCCGGGGTGGCTGAGCCTTTCTTTGGTGCTTTCACTTAGGCCAGGGGTCCTCAAACTACGGCCTGCGGGCCACCTGCAGCCCGCCGAAAACATTTATCTGGCCCGCCAGGTTTTTGCTGCCGCTGCCTGTTGTTTAGCAGCTGACTCGTTCTGGGCCCAGAGCGCGCATGTGTGGAATGCACGCTGCACTCTCTGATGCCCCTCCTTTTGTCTGTCTCTCAACTCCGCCTCTCAGTCTCAGGTGTGATCAGAGGAGTCAGGAGCTTGCCTGTGGAGAGCCTGCTGCTGCCTGAGGACTGAGGTAAGAACAAGTTAGGATTTTTTTTTTTTCAAGTTAGGTCTATTTTTTTTTTTTTTTTTTTTGCAGTTAGTAGGGCCTTTTTTTTTTTTTTAAGTCAGGAGAGCCCTTTTTTTTTTGAAGTTTTGTTTTTTTACTTCAAAATAAGATATGTGCAGTGTGCATAGGAATTTGTTCATAGTTTTGTTTTTGTTTTTTTTTAATATATTTTATTGATTTTTTACAGAGAGGAAGGGAGAGGGATAGAGAGTTAGAAACATCAATGAGAGAGAAGCATCGATCAGCTGCCTCCTGCACACCCCCTACTGGGGATGTGCCCACAACCCAGGCACACGCCCCTGACCGGAATCAAACCCGGGACCTTTCAGTCCGCAGGCCGACGCTCTAGCCACTGAGCCAAACCGGTTTCGGCATAGTTTTTTTTTTTTAACTATAGTCCGGCCCTCCAATAGTCTGAGGGACAGTGAACTGGCCCCCTGTTTAAAAAGTTTGAGGACCCCTGACTTAGGCTAATAGATGCAGGTGCCTCCAGCTGGCAGGGCAGCTGTCTGAGGCCTCAGGAAGCTGGAAAATACCTTGCTTTGAAGATATTTTTTAAGACTTTTTAAAACTGAATTCCTTAGAGAGGAAGGCAGAGATGGAGAGAAACATCCAGGTGCAAGACAAACATCCACTGGTTGCCTCCCTAACATGTCCTGATATTTGGAATCACACCCTCAATTCAGGCACTTGTGGGAACAGGAATCAAACCTGCAACCTTTTGGTGGAGGGCACTACAGGCAAACAAATGAGCCAAACGGGACAGGGTTAGAAAGACCTTTCAGATAAACTTCCTTACATCGTGATGTTTGTCAGTCATATCTCATATAATGTAACTTCAAATTTATTATATGTTCCTTCAAAGAGAATCTGCACCTCAGCAGGTGTGGCTCAGTGGGTTAGAGTGTTGTCCTTCCCACCAGAAGGTCACAGATTTGATTCCCAGTCAGGTCTGGTACCTGGGTGGAAGGTTTGGTCTCCAGCCTGCCCTGTGTGCCTGAGGGAGGCAACCAATTGATGTGTCTCTCTCATATCAATGTTTCTTTCTCTCTACGCACTATCCCTCCCACTCTCTCTAAGATCAATGGGAAAAATATCCTTAGATAAGGATTTTAAAGAAAGAGAGACTACATTTATTTTTTGAATATTTTATTGATTTCAGAGAGGTAAGGGGAAACATCAATGATGAGAGAGAATCAATGTTCCACAGACTCCTGCATGCCCCCTGTTGGAACTGAAGGGGAAACCCAGGCATGTGTCCTGACCAGGAATCTAACCCGACCTCCTGGTTCACAGGTCAATGCACATCCATTAAGTTACACAGGCCAGGCCACACGTTTACTTATTATTACTAGAGGCCTGGTGCACTGGTGGGGTCCCTCCGCCTGGCCTGTGGGAATCAAGCCGGGACCGGCTCTCCTGTATCCCCCAAGGGGTCCCGAATTGTGAGAGGGTGCAGGCCAGATAGAGGGACCCCACTGGTGCACAATCAGGGCCTGGGAGATGTGGGGGAGGGCTAAAGGGCGTGTCTGGCCCATCTTGCCCAGTCCCGAGCAGCTGGACCGCAGCACCAAGCTAACCTTACTAGTCAGAGTGTCTGCCCCTTGATGGTCAGTGCACATCATAGCTATCAGTCAAATGGTTAAACGAATGGTTGGACACTTAGCATATATAGGATTATAACCTATTTGACTGTCCCCTGACTCCTGAATTCTCCATTTATTGTTTTGTTTTCTATTTCTGAATGATCTGTTAGGTATGGATAACAAACCTGCCAAACATAAACACTGGAGACACTAAGACATAGTTTTAGCTCAAGAATCATTAATTCTGGCCCCAGCCAGTGTGGCTCAGTGGATACAGCACTGGCTCATGGACTGAGAGTCCCGGCTATGATTCCGGTAAAGGGGACGTACCCACCTTGCAGGGTGCATCCCTGGCCCTTGCAGGAGGCTACCAATCTATGAGTCTCTCCCACAAAGATGTTTCTTTCTGTCTGTCCCCCTTCCTTTCAGTCTCTCTAAAAATCAATGGAAAAATATTCAGGTGAGGATTCACAACAAAAAGATTCATTACTTTTGTCCTGGCCAAGAAGTAACTTTGCTGGTTGGAGCATCATCACAATGTGCCAGGATTGAGGGTTTTAGCCCAGACTGGGGCACATCCAGGGATCAAAAATAAGCAACAAAGGAATCATTAATTCTACCACATTTTGTGTGGTGGCACATTCTCTGTAATGTAAGCCTAAAACAAAGTAAGACCATTTATCAAATACCTAATAATTACATCTCCCTTTATACCCACAATAATTTTTACCACAATATGTTAGGGAACATCTAGTGTGAAGTATGTTTCATTGAAAAAGATTCCATCTATAGACAAACAGCAGGACATTCTCTGCATAGTGAGTAGAAATGTCTGGGAGTAAGCTGAGTCCTGGGAGCTTCATTTTTTTGTTGTTGTCCAAAAGCAATGTATTTTTCCAAACTTTCAATCTATCTCAGCATAAGCATTTAATTATTAAAAATAATAAAACCTGCCCAGACAGCATTGCTCAGTGGTAGAGCATAGGACTATGAACCAGAAGTTGGGGTTCCATTCCTGCTCAGGGCACGTGCTCCGGTTGAGGGCTACATGCCAGTGTGGGGTATGCAGGAGGCAGGGGATCCATGATTCTCTCTCACCACTGATGTTTCCATCTCTCCCTCTCCATTCCTCTCTGTAATGACTAAAAAAAATTTTTTTAATTAACAAAAGTATAATAAAATCTTATTAAAATATTAGGATAAAAATAATTTAAATTTTTCAAAACTCCTATTATTTGAGAAAACCCGGAGGCCCTGTATTGGAAATAAGCTTTTAGAAATGTCTGTGGAACATACAGATGTGACCAGCTTGATGCAAACTCCACCAGCACCATCTCCAGAACTTCCACAGGAAACAGAATAATATTAGGTTATTTCAAGTTTAAAATTATTTCGGGTTTAAATGATGCCAAAGCTAGGTTTCCTGTTTCCTTTTATGTTCACATAAGGAAATGAACATCCTTACCACACGTCTCTATATGAGGCAGTAACGTGGAACTCAGCCACAGGCTTTGGTGAGGTGCTCACGTTGAGAAGAGGTGTCTATTCACACATGGAGTAGAACCTGCAAGTAGGCTCTGGACTATCGGCCAGGTCGGTCAGTAAGGATTGCTCAGGGGCCTCATCTGGATGATGCCCTGACAGCTCAATACAAACTAGGAACAAAGAGACTACATATGAAGTGATATATTAATGTGCACAAATCCCCAGGAATCTATGGGAAAAAACAACACTGATAGAAGAAACACCTTTGCCTGATTTTATGAATGCATCTGAGGTTACAGAATAGAATTAGGATGTTTCGGACTCAGAAGGATTAATAACTGGTAACAAAATGGAAAGTTCACATGTAGAACTAAGGTTCAAAGAGGTGTCTTAACTGACATAATTAGTGTTAAAATGCATCATGAATGTGATTTTTGAACAGTAACCATTTGTTATTCTCTGCATGTCCTTCTCACAAAAAACCTTGGTGTTCAGCTGGGGACTCTCATTGAGCAGGTGACTGCAATCAAAATGATTATGATTTATCCAAAATATAGAAGCCATATGCTAGCTAAATGTAAGAACTCTGACATAAAAACATAGGGTTAATTCTTCATGATCTAGGATTTTACAATAGTGTGAGATATGACAACAACACAAAAACAGAGAAAGGTTAAATACCTCATCATCAAAATGTATGCTCTGGCTCTGACTGGTTTGGCTCTATTTGGCTCAGCGGGTAGAGGGTCGGGCTGCAGACTGAAGGGTCCCAAGTTCGATTCCAGTCAAGGGCATGTACCTTGGTAGCAGGCACATCCCCAGTAAGGGGTGTGCAGGAGGCGGCTGTTCGATGTTTCTCTCTATCCCTCTCCCTTCCTCTCTGTAAAAAATCAATAAAATATATATATATTTTTAAAAATATGCTCTGTGCATTCAAAGACTCTAGCACCACAGGGAAAATACAGTCTATTGGATGAGAAAATGTGATTTTAAGTCACAGGTCTTGAAGCATCTGTATCCCTATTTCCCCAAGTCAACAACCAAAATACAAAGATCCCAGGGGGAAAGACAAATTTCTGCCTTCATGTCCACCAATATTTGCTTTATATACTCAGGTCCTCCTCCTTTGCATCCACAAATGTTTACAAGGGTTTTACCCTCTTGATAAGTTGACCCCTTTAGCATTAGGAATTATCCCTCCATTATTACGGCCTCTCTTTCAAAGTATGTTTTATCTGACATTAGGATTGCAACCACAGCATTTTAAAAATTTCATTTCCATGAAATCACTTGTTTTAACCTCCAAAGGCAGAGTTTTGTCCTGTATTGGATTTCCAAATTTTATAAAGAGACTGTAAAGCCATCAATTAAGTGGTTCACATAAAAGAGAGGCATCTTTGCCTGAGCCTCACAGCAGGCCTGCTCTGACCTGCTCAGCTCCTTCCACAACTTTCTGGACATTGAAAGTTTATGTGCTGACTTCACTAAAAGGCAGCGCTTCCACATGGGTCAGCTAACTCTCAGCACGGTTGTTCTCATGCCTGTCAAATGTACACCGTCCAGGATTAGAGCTCTCACTAGAGCAACATTCTCTGCAGAGTAGTTTCTTTGGGGTCCAAAGGTAGAGATGAAATAACTTTTTTTCCATCCCTTTACTTTCATGCTGTGTTTTTCATCTGAAGTGGGTGCCATGTAGACAGCATATGTAAAGATCTTCTTTCCCTATCAATTCAGATACCCTGTGTCTTCTGGTTGAAGCAGTGAAACCATTTATATTGTGATTATTGTTATTTTTTTAAAATATTGCCGAAACCGGTTTGGCTCAGTGGATAGAGCGTCGGCCTGCGGACTGAAAGGTCCCAGGTTCGATTCCAGTCAAGGGCATGTGCGTTGGTTGCGGGCACACCCCCAGTGGGGAATGTGCAGGAGGCAGCTGGTCGATGTTTCTCTCTCATCGATGTTTCTAACTCTCTATCCCTCTCTCTTCCTCTCTGTAAAAAATCAATAAAATATATTTTTAAAAAATAAATAAAATATATATTTTATTGATTTTTTTACAGAGAGGAAGGGAGAGGGAGAGGGATAGAGAGTTAAAAACATCGATGAGAGAGAAACATCGAGTCAGCTGCCTCTTGCACACCCCCTACTGGGGATGTGCCCAAAACCCAGGTACATGCCCTCGACCGGAATCGAACCCAGGACCCTTCAGTCCATAGGCCGATGCTCTATCCGCTGAGCCAAACCAGCCAGGGCTATATTATGATTATTGATAGGTATTTAGTTATTGGCATTTTCAAGTTAATACAATCATAGGACTTTAACTTCCCATTGACATCAATGAGTAGATCTCCCAGAGAAATAATAAGAAAAAAAGTGATCTTAAATGACATTAGACAAGATGGATTTTATATGTTTACAGCTGTGATTTTTCAACCGGGGTGTCACACAGGTAAACTCATGTGCTGCAAGAATTTTTAAAACAAGCAACAGTGACTTTTTAGTCAATAGCAAAGACTGCATTACCCATAGATAGTCGAATAAAATAGGTTACAACAGCCAACACAGCAATAGCTGTGTGGTGGCATGGATCAAAATCAGACTTTTTTTTTAGCAGACTGTCAAGTTATGTATTTTGGTGGACCACTGAGTTTCAGTACTTAGTCCACGTGTGTCATGAAAAAAAATAAAAGTTGAAATCTCTGATTTAAAGTTTTTCACCCCAAAGTGGAAGAATATGCATTCTGGACAAAATGAAGACAGAATGCCCTCTAACCTAAGGGACAGTGTCTGCTGCATCTATTTTCCTAATGGCCACGTGAAAAAAAAATTTGTGTATTTTCTATCAATACACCTCCACAACATTGCACACTACAGTATCAGAATATGAAACTATTGTCCAGATGGGACTGAATTCTATGAATGATCTGGATCCCATAGTATGTCCTGTAACAGAACAAATTCATAAAGCCCCTGGTCCAAATGAGTCCCAATCACAAAATATCAGCATACATACATATTTCAGAAAGTAAAAGAATATTGAACATCTTGTCTCTGCAATGATTTTGTCAGTCCTGTGGGTGGCATGTGCATAGGAACTGATGTTCACCACCTTGTACACATTCAGCACTGGACACTACTGGAGAAGTAATAAATGTGGGGCTTTCATTTCAATCTGTGCTATCCTGCCGTCTCTGGAACTTAGAGTGATGTCGTGGAAAACACCCAGGGACAGCTAATGCCAATGGACATACCTCTGGTCAGGCTGTGAATATACAAAATAACTTTGCATCCAAAATAATAAAAGATTTCAACTGCAAAGCTGCCATAATTTCTGGAGTTTTTCTAGAAATAATGACCAACATTAGGCTACATTCAAGAAAGTGAGAATAAAACCTGTTTAACATGGGCTAATCCCACCCCAATAAAGAAGTTACTGATGCAACACTGAGAAATTGTTAAAGTTTCCAATGAGTATCAGGACAAGAAAAATCATTCTAATTAAAAGTACACAGATGCTAATTTGTGGTATCCCAAAAGTTCGTATTCATATTAAAAACGATAGGTGTCAGCATGAGAACCTGAATGGTGAGCTTCCTACTTCGCGAAAATAAAGCAAAATATTCACCAAATCCTAATGTCATTGCATTAGTGAATTCCAAACAACTGAGCAGAAGCTACACAGGCTTGAGGGGCTAATGTGGGACAAGAAAAGCTTGATATGCTGTGGTCATAGCACTGCAAAAAGAATGGCAGCTTAGAAGACAAAGGGAAAAACCAGAGAGAAACAGGAAATAGGAAACAAAAGAAATAGAATTAAATTTACTGAGTTCAGCCAGCAGTGCAGCCTGGGAAAGGTGTCGTCTTTCCACATGCAGAGTTCATGCCAATTCTGAATCCTGGGTACAACAATGTCACTGCTATTGCAATATTCCTCTTAATTATGGAAAACCTAATACAGACAGCACTGTCCTGATTGTACTTCCATCACAAAAACTTTAAATCAGAGATTTCAACTTTTTTTTTTCCATGACACACGTGGACTAAGTACATCAAAACCACGAATGGACATGCCCTCGGAAAGTTTTCATCTGAACACATTGGCACAGAAAAGGAAGTAACCTTGATGACATCATTTATAAAACTCAAGAATTATTTTAAGAGATTCTTTCAATAGTGTAATTCTCTAATAGAAAAAAATGTGTGCCTTACAATATATCTAATATTCCATGGGAAAAAGTGCATAAGTGAAGTCCATATAATATACAAGAGCTCACAGATCTTTAAGGCAGAAAGAGTCAACCACAAGATTTCACACATACACCAAGAAGAACACATAACAGCATCAAGTGATATGGGAGTAGAATCACATGAATATTTCCTTCTCAAAATACTTAAAGTGATTTCAAAATAAATGAGATAACACTCTGAGAAATTGTACATTTGGAAACATCAATTATTTTGATATATTCAAGCATAGAAAATATTAACTAACTACATTTAAAGTTTGGAGTACACTGTGTAGAAAACATTGATTTAGAGCAATACCTGAAAGGCATTTTAACTACCTATCTAGTGTGAATTCAGTAATACTTTAAAATTCATAATCAATTACATACTTGGGTCAAGTCTTTACATTTAAAAAAATATTTTGATTATTTACAATGAGGAAGGGAGAGGAATAGAGAGTCAGAAACATCTTTTTATTAATTTTTTACAGAGAGGAAGGGAGGAGAGTGATAGTGAGAAACATCAATGAGAAACATCTATTCAGCTGCCTCCTGCACACCCGCTACTGGGGATGTGCCCACAACCAAGGTACATGCCCTTGACCGGAATCGAACCTGGGACCCTTCAGTCCACAGGCCGACGCTCCCGTCACTGAGCCAAACCTGTTAGGGCAAGTTTTTACATTTAAAGTCAGATTTGTAAACTGTATATTTTGAACAAAAATCCTCCCTCCTATATCATGAATGTAGAATTTCTAACCAATTACAATCCCTAATATTGACTGAGGCTGTAGGTCCAACTATACGATTTCGCATATTCTTCAGATTTAAGGTTTCCTGCTAGAATGAATTCAAATGTGAGGAATAAACTACGAATCCTGATTAAACATTTAGGACACTGTTTACATTTGTATTGATTCTCTCCGGTGTGAATTCTGATGTCGGGTAAGGTTTGCATACTGAGTAAGCTTTCTCACATTCTTTGTATCTGCTGGGCTTGTATTCAGCAATAATTATTAGATGTTGTATGACATATAAATTAAGATATACACTTTGACATATGGCTCATAATTTGTAAAACCTTATTTTATCATTCTCAATTATAAATCATGGTGAATCTTTGGATGAAAACTTTATATTATTGCTCTTTCTCTTTAGAATGATTCCTAAAATGTTGAATAGGGTAGACCTCAGATTAAAGGCTTTCTCACATTGTTTACAGTGTAAGGCTTTCTCCAATATAATCGTCTGTTATTCAGTAAATTTTGAGCTGTGGGTACAGTACATGCACATTCTCCACATTTGTAAGGACTCTCTTTGGTATAAACTCTCTCAGGTACAGGTAAAGGCTTCTCTACATTTTTCACATTAATAAGGCTTCTTGCCAGTATCAGTTCTGTGATGTTCAGTAAGTTCTCACAGGTAGTAAAGGACTTACAACACTCCTCACATCTGTAATTCTTCTCCCAGGTATGAACTCTGCTGTGCAGTAAGGCAGGAACACTGATGAAAGGCTGTTATATTTTCTACATTTACAAGGCTTCTCTCCAGAATGAACTCTCTGATGCTTAGCAAGGCCTGAGGAGCTGCCAAAGGACTTGCCACATTTTCCACATTTACCTGGTACAAGGTTTCTCTGCAGTGTGAACACTCTGATGCTTAATAAGGGATGAGGACTTGCTAAAGGCTTTGCCACATTCTCTACATTTGTAAGGATTCTCTCCAGTGTGAACTCTCTGATGATTAATAAGGGATGAGGACTGGCTAAAGGCTTTGCCACATTCTCTACATTTGTAAGGCTTCTCTTGTGTGAACTCTCTGGTGCTTTGTAAAGTCTGAGGAGCTGGTAAATGTTTTGCCACATTCTGTACATTTATAAGGCTTCTCTCCAGTGTGAACTCTCTGATGACAAGTAAGTAATGATAGAACACGGAAGGCTTTGCCACACTCTCTACATTTATAAGGTTTCTCTCCAGTGTGAACCCTCTGATGATAAGTAAGGGATGAAGAGTGGCTAAAGGCTTTGCCACAGTCTCTACATTTATAGGGCTTCTCTCCAGTGTGAAGTCTCTGATGTGCTGTAAGGTTTGAGGAGTTGCTAAAGGTTTTGCCACATTCTCTACATTTGTAAGGTTTCTCTCCAGTGTGAATTCTCTGATGATTACTAAGGTTTGCGTGTCGGCTAAAAGCTTTGTCACATTCTCTACATTTATACGGCTTATCTTCACTATGAACTCTGTGATGTCGATTAAGGGTTGCAGACTCCCTGAATGCTTTGCCACATTCTGTACATTTATAAGGCTTCCCTCCAGTATGAATACTCCGATGATGACTAAGGGAGGAGGACATGCTAAAGACTTTGCCACATTCTCTACATTTGTAAGGTTTCTCTCCAGTGTGAATTCTCTGATGAAGAGTAAGTTTTGAGTGTTGGCTAAAAGCTTTGCCACATTCTCTACATTTGTAAGGTTTCTCTCCAGTGTGAATTCTCTGATGAAGAGTAAGTTTTGAGTGTCGGCTAAAATATTTGTCACATTCTCTGCATTTATATGGCTTCTCTCCACTATGAACTCTGTAATGTCGATTAAGGGTTGCAGACTGCCTGAATGCTTTGCCACATTCTGTACATTTATAAGGCTTCTCTCCAGTATGAATACTCCGATGACGACAAAGGGAGGAGGATGTGCTAAAGACTTTGTCACATTCTCTACATTTGTAAGGTTTCTCTCCAGTGTGAATTCTCTGATGAAGAATAAGGGTTGAGTGTTGGCTAAAGGCTTTGTCACATTCTCTACATTTGTAAGGTTTCTCTCCAGTGTGAATTCTCTGATGAAGAATAAGCACTGATGACCAGCCAAAGGCTTTGCCACATTCTGAACATTTATAAGACTTTTCTTCTGTATGGTATCTATGATGTTGAGTATGTTTTGAGGACTGACTAAAGTCTTTTCCATTTTCCCTGAGTTTGTCAAGTTTTGCCCTAGTATGAATTCTTCCCTCATGAACATTAAGAGTTAAATGACATTTAAAGGCTTTGCCACATGCTTTACATTTGTAAGGCTTGTCTCCAGTTTGAATTCTTTCATTTAGAGTACAACCTGAAGGCCAATTGGATGCTTTACTAGAATTTTCCCATTTATAATGTTTTTCTTCACTATGGAATTCTTTCAGTCTATTTAGATTGAATATGTGACTGAAGATTCTACCACATGAATTACCTGTGTAATCCTGCTCCCCAGCATGAATATTCTTTTGTTCAGGATAATTTGAAGATTCCTGAAAGGATCTGACACATCTACTTCGTTTTTGTGTCTTCTCCACAATAGGAAAAACCTGACCTATATGGTGTGTGGACATTTGGTCAGAGAGTTTTCCATTTTTATAATGATCCTCTGCAAGCTCAATTCTCCGTTGATTTTTAAGATATGACTCTTGCTTAAAGTTTTTCAAATGTTCGTTCCATTGGTAACTTGCATCTTCATTATATTTACTCTGCTGGTAATGGGAGACAGAAAGGCCTTTAGGGACAGTTATAAGTTCAAGAAACATGTACACTTGTTGCATAAAAACTATTTTGTGATACACATTAAACCATGATAGCTGTGTAAAAAAACGTTCCCAATTTATTGAAATTATAGACAAAACATAAAAATAAAATTGTTTGGGGAAGAATAAGGAGTCCTCATTTAAAAGATTGCCAAAATGCTCAGCTGGCGGCGCTCAGTGGTTGAGCATTGATGTATGAAACAGGAGATCATGGTTTGATTCCCCGTTAGGGCATATGCCCGGGTTTCAAGCTAGGTCCCACGAGGGGGCATGCAGGAGGCAGTCAATCAATGACTGTCTCTCATTATTGATGTTTCTCTCACTTTCTCTCCCTTCCTCTCTAAAATCAATAAAAATATATTTTTAAAAAATCATAAATTGCCAAATTGAGCAGATTTTAATTTTATAGAAACATTATAAATATCTAAATTTTAGAAATTAATGACTGAAAGATTAATCCCACCCTACATTTTAAACAATTCTAATCATTATTCACACCAAAGATTCCCTTTCTAAGAATACATAACAGTAAACAGTTTTCAATCATCATGTGCAGAAACACAATGATCTGCCAATGTAACTGACTTTAAAGTGGGAGGTTTCCCAAATGCATAGCACACTTGACCTCTTTAGTTCACAAGAATTGTATTATGAATAACCGTTCCAGGTTACTTCGGTTTATATTAACATCCTCTCTTCTCATCACATTCGTCCTCAAATTCCAAGGCTTTCATTAAGTGTACATTATCAAAACCACTTTTTATATCTTACCAGTATAATTTCAGAGAATAAATCTTGAATTCTGCGCTTTAGGAAAAAGGCCTGGGCATCTTCAGATGACATAGCTGAAAGAAAACAAATTTTTAGTTTTGACAATCAAATGAGTGTGCTTTGAAATTACCAGCGAGTACTGACCAAATGACAGTTTTGAGTACTCCGAATGCAAGTGCAGAATTCCAAGAAAGCTCAAGACAGGTACAATGAGGAAAAGTCCTATCAAAGATGAACAAAGAGTTGCTTACATTTGCCAATGATACCTGCTCAAACCCCCTGGCACACAATGGCAATATTATCAAAACACTTCTGTGGGCAGCCGCCTATTGTCTGATCTAGCAGAGAGGTGTGGACAAGGAGCCCGGAATGCTGGTGACCCTTGAAGCCCTGGCAAAGATCAGGGATTTGTATCCACTATTTAGTCCAGTAGCGGAACCAACTTCCCCACCAGATAGTCATGTAAATCCTTACTGATAAGATAGTCCGTCTGTTACTAGAACTTGTCTGCCTAAGGGCTACAGGTGTATCTCAAACCGAATAAAAGGATGGAAAGGCCTGAGCACAAGTGGAGTCCATCCTCTTGAAATGAGCTCTCGCCTGGCCCCCCATTTTCCAACTTATCTCTTGTCTCATCTCTTTCATTTGCATGCAGCCCCCTTCCAGATCCTGAACCCTGAATCAGGCGGGACGGGGAAACACACACAACTTCCACCTCCCAGTTTCTTCAGTGGAGAGAGAGAAGAGGGAAGTGGGTGCTCAGTGATCACCTTGTTTTGAAGCATCTTGAACAACAAGTGTCTGTTGTGCATGACACAGAGTGAGAACAGAATGGCGATACACGGTGAGTGCCCTGTAGTGGTTGCTACAAAGGAACAATGAGAAATTGTTTGAGCACAACAAAGACTGCGGCACTGAAGATGTATATGAAGCTTGAAAAGATACCATGGGGCCCTGACCGGTATGGCTCAGTGGATAGAGCGTCGGCCTGTGGACTGAAGGGTCCCAGGTTCGATTCCGGTCAAAGGCATGTACCTTGGTTGCAGGCACAACCCCAATAGGAGATGTGCAGGAGGCAGCTGATCGACGTTTCTCTCCCATCGATGTTTCTAATGCTCTACCCTTCTCTCTTCCTCTCTGTAAAAAATCAATAAAATATATGTTTTATTTTTATTTATTTATTTATTTATTTTTAAAATATACTCCATTGATTTTTTACAGAGAGGAAGGGAGAGAGGCAGAGAGCTAGAAACATCGACGAGAGAGAAACATCGATCAGCCGGCTCCTGCACATCTCCCACTGGGGATGTGCCCGCAACCCAGGTACATGCCCCCGACCGGAATCGAACCTGGGACCCCTCAGTCCTCAGGCCTACGCTCTATCCACTGAGCCAAACCGGTTTCGGCTAAAATATATTTTTTAAAAAGAAAAGATACATGGGTCTGAGAAAGAAACATACAACATTTAAACTGGGAAATTAAACAGACAACTGAACCAAGACTACAGATCCTGAAAACAGTGTTGACCGAAAATAGAATGTATGCTACAGATGGTTATTAGTTGTTTCCTCCTATAAAAAGCATATTCAAAAGCCTGCTTGTTTACAATTCGTGAATCTTAACAAAAGACATCGAGTCATGCAAAGAAACAAAAAAAGTGTCCCATCAGAAAAAATATATGTAATCAAATGGGCAATATATTAATGGAAATTTATTAATTACCTGAAGAAAAATGAAAAATAAATATCTTAAAACTAAAAAGTAGAAAAAAAGAGAACTATATGTCACCATATTATATAATCAAAATAAAAATACTACGAGAAAGAAAATATTTTACAAACACCACAGGAAAATGGGAAATTGAAAAACATAATACCTGAATTAAACACCTTATATAAAAAATTAACAGTTGAAGGTCATGACAATTGGAGAAATTGAAAATATCATGAATCCCAGAATATAATCCCTAAAAGCATATGAAAAAATGACTTCTCAAAAAATATATTTTTAAAAAGAATAAATAAAAGGAATAAAATCTTAAATCTCTGCTAGAAGACACACAACATAAAAGATAATGTGATATCAATAACTTCAGTGGGTACAGGGGTAGAGATGGCAAGTAGCACAGTTTTGTGTGCAACTGACATACTGAGTTTAAAGTATATTGTTAGAGTCTTAGACTACATATTTCTAAAAATATATATAAATCCAATGAATTTCTCAAAACATGGTATTTAAAGCCAACCCTCAAAGTTAGCGGTGTTTCTGTACCGTAATAGAAATTAGTACAAGATAACAAATTAAGTGTGGAATTACATGAATAGCAGCAAAAAGTGAAATGAAATAACTAATAGTTTACGTCATGTAGAAGGTGCATAATTTGTATGCTGTAAAGTATAAAATACTGCTGGCCGCCATCCTACTTCTAGGTATATATTGAAAAATATTCACGGAGGATCTGCAAGAGACATTTACACACCTGCGTCCACTACAATGTTATTCAGAAGAGCCTGCATTAGTTGGAACCAACTCAAATGTTCATAGATAGTTGAATGAATGAATAAAATTTACTGTATACGTGTAATGCAATACTATCCTTCAAAAAATAAAAAGAGGTATTATCACCTGATACCACAAAGAGAAACACTGATGACACTTTGTCACTGAAGCACACAAGTTACAAAGAGAGAGATACTACAGGATGTCCCTCAGGTGAGTAATCTAACATAGTCCACATTATTTAAAAAAAAAAAAAAAAAAGGTAGTTACAAGCAAGCCTTCCTTTTAAGGCAAATGAGGAAGTAGTGGTTTAATACATAATGAGACATGTCTGCAAGATGGAAGTTTTAAGATCAGATACACAACACAGAGAGTAAGAATCTACCCTAGAAAGCAGAAGCCCCCTAAAGGTAGCATTTTAGGCTTTTATTGTATAGGATAGGATATCTTTAGGGGGCTTCTGCTTTCTAGGCTGGACACTTAGCATTTTAGGCTTTTATCGTATAGGATAAGTGTCTGGTTGACCGGTTGGCCATTCAACCAATCAAAGCGTACTATGCTAATGATGTGCTAAGGGAGCTCAACTGCTCGCTATGACATGCACTGACCACCAGAGGGCAGACACTCCAACCAGTACAGTACATTGCTACTGGGGTCCAGCAGAACCGGATTGAGCGAGATGGGTAGACACACCCTGGAGCACTCTCGTGGTACCTTCCCAGCTGGCCAACCTGCCTTGTCTTACCCCACCGTGATCGTTCACTGGTGGGGTCCCTTGACGGGCCTGTGCCCTCTTGCCATCCGGGACCTCTCGTGGGATATCGGTGAGCCAGTTTCAGTCAGATCACGAGGGGCAAGGCCGAGGGACCCCACTAGTGCATGCATTCATGCACAGGGCCTCTAGTTAAATAATAAAAGGAACAAAACCCTGATAATAAATGGAATAAAACCCCTGCATAGGAATTCAGGAGAGAAGTCATCCTCACCCAGGGAGGCCAGGTTGCCATAGTTCTCCAACATCACATCCATGTATAATTTCCGCTGAGCTAGGTCCAGGCATTCCCATTCCTCCTGAGAGAAATCTATGGCCACATCCGTGAAGGTCAGCTGTCCCTGAATGAAAAGAGAAGACACACCAAGAGACCTCCGGCAGAGTTCATGTCACCCAACATGAACACAGCGCTAGGGGAGTATCTTGAATCACCCAATAAGATCACTTTGCCCCAATAAAATTCGCTGATATGTTTTCGAACACTGACACATGAGGGTGACACATGTCCAACAATCCATGGTATGGATTTCGCATTTCAGGAAAATAAACTTTAAAATTAGGATGTGGACACAGGCGTATGGATTTCTGACTGCTGTGTTTGCATTATTAAGGTTCAGTGGTGTATATTTCTCAGCGGGAAATGTCAAGGTATGTCCTAAATATAAGCACTTCTTCAAGTGTAATTCAGAAAACGACTGCACTTTTCGGAAAATACACATGCTGATTCATGTTCTGAGATGGGGCCTCTGTTTCCACTTGTGTAATAAGCTCACTTTTTACTTGTGATACCAACGTTACCGGATCACGTGCCATATGTCTGAATACACAGAAAATGAAAACACTGGAAAATTCATATATAACTTTGATCTCAAGGACTTTTTAATGGAATTTATAGTTCTCATGGAATAGGATATACAAAAGCCACAATCCTATTTGAAAATTTACTATGGGTAATCTTAGAACAAGATCATCTGCCTGGTCCAGAGGGTGTGCCTCAGTGGTTGAGCATTGACTCATTAACCAAAAGGTCTGGTCAGGACACATGCCCAGGTTGCCAGATTGATTCCAATGTGGGGCGTGCAGGAAGCAGACAGTCAATGATTCTCTTTCATCATTCCTGTTACTATCTCTCTCTCTCTCTCTCTTCCTTTTTGCAATCAATAAAAATATACTTCCAGAATGAGAGAGGGAAATATAGAAACTGCTGACATTGACTATCACCAGAAAATAGGAAAGAAATAAGGAAAGGAAAAGAACCTAGCAAGGCAAAACATCAACAGTAGAGAAATAAATCCAAATATATTAGTGGAAAAGCAAATATAGTCTCTGACCCAGGACACATCTTTTACCTGAGAAGCAGCCATCTGGTCCCGGCTACTGATCCTGGTCCTGGGATGTTTTCTCCGGTGACAATATGTTGAGGAGTCACAGAATGTACCTTCAAAGGCATCTGCACAGCCTGTTAATGAGCTCACCTCCCATCCACAGTGAGAAGAACCTGGAAATGAGGAAAACGCCACCCCATCCTGTATTTGTCACAGGAGAGTCTTAGGAACAATGAGCTCCTACATGTGAGGTGTTTTATTCTGTCTTCATGTGTCTGTCCTTCCAAAGACTTCCACAAACTCCTACAGCAATGAGAGCACGTGCTCATTTCCTGAAACACCAAAAGCAACAGAGCACCCCTTACCTCCACCCAAAAAAACCTGCACTGAGGCCCATCCTATGCCATCTTTCTCCAGTTCACTCCTGAGGCCTGTAAGACTCCCTTAGAGCTGATTTCAGTAGCCCTGGGTAACAGACATAAGTCCCAGCACACCTGAGACCTCTGGGTAGTGTGATGGTGTCACAGCACACCTACTCGGAGTCCCTATATTCTTCTGAATTCTGCTCGACCACACCATGTGTCAGAGTAGGATCCATTTCTTCGGGAGAGCTTACTCCTCAATCCTGCTCATAGTGCTAATTGTGAGAAGTTCCTCCTTGAACCCTGCTCACTGTACCAACTGTTGGTAATTTAGTCTACATTCCTCCTTTACCCTCAGCTTAACTACACCAACTGTGGAGTCCTTGCTTCTCTGCCAGCGCCTGTACCTTCTTGTACACGAAACAGTAGAAGGAGATGCCATGAGAAGTTGTGGGTATATAAGAGAGTCCTTATTATAGAAGCTAGTGGCCCTATAGGCACTGCTAACAATGAGCCATCAGACAAAACAGCTCTTCACAATAGTCCTATACAGGCAGCCGCACACTGGCTGATAAACAAATACATCTTTCCCACAAAGTAGCAGTAGCCTCTGTACCTACAGCCTTAAGCAGCAGCAGTATCCTCTGTGCCTACATCTATCATCTGAGCAGCCGCATGCTGACTCTGTACTCACAGCCTCAGATAGTAGAGGCACCTGAGCTCCCTATATCTCCCCGGGCTCTTTAGCACACTGGCTTCACAAGGTAGCTATATCTGAGCTCTCCATAAGCTCTTAGCCTCACATCATAGCCGTACCAGCTCTCAGCTTCATCTGAGGTCTCTAACCTCACTAATATACTTTAATAATTAGACATAAGAGGCTTCCTGCCAACAGTGACATCAATCCTTTGGGTTATAGAAGGACACAGTGTATATTGCAGTGGCCTTTTATCTGTGTACAGTCCCTGCTCACCCTGATTAAGATTCCCATGCTCAGAGTGTCCTCGGCTGTCTGGCGTATTATAGATGAATCCTTCACACTGTAGTTACCCTTGACTATCTGGTATCACTGACATGGTTCCCACAGATGGCTGGAAGCAAGAAGTTTTACCAGTGCAGGTTTCCTAGGTAGATTTCCTTCCTCTTTTCCCAGGAAATTAGAGAATAGATCATGCTAAAATCTTTGGGAAAGGTTAGATATTCAAATATGCTGATCAAGTGAATTCACCATGAACAGAAGGGCTCTGTGGGAACCAAGTTTCAGGTCAATCCAGTCCGTCCTTCAACAATTTCTGAGAATGGAAAAGAGCGACTTGAGGGGAGCAGCTCCTTTGGGGCTCACAGCCACTAAATCAACAAATCACATAAAGGGAAGGAAGCAGCTGCTCAAAGAACTTGGCTCTGTTAAGATCACTGACATCCTTACCAGTGCCCACTGAGATCGCCTCATATTACTAAGTGCCGATGAATGTTTCGAGACATGATAAACAGTAGAAACGATACAGGGGTTAGAACAGCCGTGGGCAAACTACGGCCCGCGGGCCGGGTCCGGCCCGTTTGAAATGAATAAAACTAAAAAAAAAAAAGACCGTACCCTTTTATGTAATGATGTTTACTTTGAATTTATATTAGTTCACACAAACACTCCATCCATGCTTTTGTTCCGGCCCCTCCGGTCCAGTTTAAGAACCCATTGTGGCCCTCGAGTCAAAAAGTTTGCCCACCCCTGGGTTAGAATGTGAGCTACACACAATATATTTAAAACTAAAAACATCACTACTCAGCCTTTTGGCTAAGAGCAAGCACAGTATCTGTTCTTATCAGTTTAATATGTGATACGTCCTGTATCAAAGGACATTATATTAAATGTATTTTTGTAGCAGGAAAATGGAACAGGAGCTTGCTCCATCCGCTCCACGCATTGTCCACTCCACACATCAAGTTGGTATTGCAGTACCTCTGGAATAATACAAGAAGAAAAACAAAGAAACAAAAAACCCCACAAAAACAATTAGGGTGATTATTTTTTTAATGTAATGATATTTAGGTTTAAAGATGTAAAAAGGTAGAGACTACCTAACATTAAGAAAAGAATGATAAGAGCTGCTTGTGAGATGTCACCAATGCTTATTTCAGCAGTTAACGACTATTTATATGAATGAAATGTCATATATGGAAAATGCAAATCCATAGGAGAAGAAAAGATTGATTCTTCTAATATTCCTTGATAAACCATCCTGTGGGGGCAGACTCAGTCATTCCTTGTCCCAGGTCACCTCCTTTCTGCCATCCCAGCAAATGACAAGGGGCCCCTCAGGAACATACCAGTCTCTCCCTCTGTGTGAATAAGGTTTGCAAATGGAAGCAAATAAGTATACATTTGGCAAACCTTGTAAACTGGAGATTTATAATCTTCAGTCAAATCTGTTTCAATAATTCAGTTATTAAATTAACCATTATCAACACACAAGCCAATATATCACAACTTAACCATCCACCACCCATCTGCTCACCCCTCACCCAGATCAGGGTTCCCCTCCTCCCACTACATGTATTTCTGTCTGTGGCTCTGTCTCTGTCTCCTGCTCCCTTTCTCTCCACTGTGGTCCTTTCCTGTGTCCCCCTCTCCCTGCTCATTGTCCCCTTTTCTCTCTGTCTGTCCTACACCTGGACCATGAAACTCCTGAAACCTCCATTCCTTCAGGGGCTCTTTCTCCCGGTCTCTGAGGCTCCATCTCCACACACGTCTGCGTCTTCCCCTCCCCACGCCCGCGGCCCCTCTGCTGCCTGTTCCCGTCTGTCCCGCTCCCACAGCTGCTGACTCAGGGCTGCTCCCTCTGCTCCCTCATCCCTGAGCCCCCCTTTCTGTGAACCCCTCTCTGCCCTGTCTCCCGCCCACGTGTCTGTCTCTCACTCCCTCTCCTGACCCCCCAGCCTGGGCCCCGCCCCCCGCAGTCACCGCGCCCACAAAGCCCCTCCCTGCGGGCAGGTCGCCTCTTCAGGGGACACCGCGTCCTCCCCCTGAGCCCCCCCATGGACACTGTGCTCCCCGGGCAGGCAGACCCCTTATTAAATGGGGGTGGGCCTAGGAGGGGGGTGCGGACCCCCAGGCCGGGAGCCATCCGGGCTCTTTGGGCGGGAAGCGCCCGGCGGGGGAGGGGCGCCAAGGGCGGGAACCCCTCGACCCAGACTCTCAGCCCCGCGGGGAGGACCGGCGGCCCCGGGAACGGGTTTCAGCGGGAAAACCGCGCGGCAGGCGGTGGCCACAGCCACAGGCGGAGAGACCCCGGGCCGGGGCCTCTGTTTCCTCCCAAAGGAACGTGGCGGCCGCACCGCGCAGCCTCCCGGGACGCGGACTCACCGCTGAGAGAGGCTCCGGGGCGGGGACCCCAACAAGGACTTCAGCGCCGGCAGCGCCCTCAGCCTTCCCTGCGGGGAGGGGGGCGGGGAGCGTCAGCTTTAAAGACAAACACCCTCCTCAGGGGGAACCGCCACCTTCCCCTCCACAGCCGCTTCCGCGTCTGCAAGGAACTGCGCATGCGCCTCCCTGCGGGGTGGGCGGGGCCAGAACCCGAGCTGAGCGACTCCGCGATGGGGGCGGGGCCGAGCCCGGCGGCCAGGCCTGTGCAGGGACAGCGGGAGGGAGGGCGGGGCAGGAGCGAGGGGGCAGCCCGGGGTCCCCGCACCTCCTCCCACAGGGACAGCCCTTCCTGGGGGAGTTTCCCACGTCACTGTCAGGGTTTTGGCTGGTGACGCGGCTGCGAAAGGATTCACAAGGGAGCGAAGAGACAGGAGCAGAGGGAGGGCGTTTATTTTACTTCTTTAAAGGGAGGAAAGGGCCAGGTGCCCTCTGATGGCACAAGGCCCCCCAGATAGAGGGGCTGTTCCTTTATTAGGGTGCTAGCGAGTAAATGGCAGCTGTGGCAAAAGCATAAAGAGGGAGGAGGAACCTGGAATTCACACAGAAGTTTCCCAGATCCCAGAGGCTGTGCTTAGAGCTATGGCTGGTCTGCCCTTCAGCTGCAGGTGTCCCAGGGAGGGGTCTTTCCCAGGATCTTCACAAGCCGGGAGCACATTCTTACAGTGAAGTTACAGGGAATTCAAAAGGTGGGCAGATTGGGTTTGAAACCAGAAACTTTCTGCCTGCGATTCACCTGGATCCTTAAACCCTCAGTGAGGAGGGGAAGGGCAGCCTGCTCTCTCAGCCCCTCCCTGTCTCCCCAACTGAAGGGAGAGGCAGCTTGAGTTAGGGAAGCAGGAGGGTGGGGGTGTTAGAGACAGACCCAGATATCCATTCATGGTTGGGCACCTGATGAAATAAGGTTCCAAACAACAGTGGAAACAGATATTAATTTATGTATTTTTCAAGGGATAAAAATGTTCTGGTTGTAAGTTGTGGTCTTTGAAGCCTTTGTGTTTTGTGAGTGCATTTTGAAATGAATGTTATTAATTTAGGAGTCCCTATAACTAGTTAATGGGCCATTGATAATAATGTAGAATGTCGAGAGAAACCAAGATGGCGGCATAGGTAAACACCGGAGTTTGCTGCCTCGAACAACCACTTCAAAAATACAACTAAAAGACGGAACGGACATCACCCAGAACCACAGGAAGGCTGGCTGAGGAGAGACTCTTCAACTAGAAGGAAAAACAACAGCATTACGAGGCTTAGAGGAGGCGCAGTGTGGAAAATTTAAAGGTACGGTGGTGCGGCGGTGCGCGCGCAAAGCGGGCTGGTGGCTGAGGGCGCGGTTGTCGTTTTCAATCAGGAGTGAGTCTCAGACTCTGGGCTACAGATCCGGGCGAGTCTCTAGGGACCCAGACTCAAACAGGAGAAGCGGGACTGTCTGGCTACGGTCCCTCCGAGGTTTGCAGCGGTTGCGGGGACAGAGAGGCAGAGCCCCTGGAGACGGACTGAGAGCAGCCATAGCTGCTCCCTCCCCCCGCCCTGTTGAGCCCGCCCCGCCCAAACCCTGCGCAGAGCCATTTGCCGAGCCTCAGGCAAAGGCTGGACTAGCGCCTCCCCAGAGGACTGAAGTTTTCCACACAGCTGATTCCAACAGCCAGTCGGCCTGGTGGTCAAATCCCTCTAGTGTTAACTACAACAATTAAGGCTTGGCTAGAACAAGACTGTGCACAAAGACCACAAGGGGGTGCACCAAGAAAGCATAAAAGATGCGGAGACAAAAAAACATGACAGAAATGGAGGATATGGAGCTAAGAATCGCAATTTTGAGGGCTTGCTATAAACTTGAGCAGAGCCTCACGAAAACTAATGAGACCCTCGATGCTACGATAAAGAAATTAGAAAGTAAGCATACACGGACTGAAATAAAGAATATTATACCCAATAGCAGACCAGAGGAGCACAAAGAAGCAAAAAACCAAAGAAGCAAAAAACACCCAACTGGAAAAGCAAAATGAAAAAAGAATCCGAAAGTGTGAAGATAGTGTAAGGAGCCTCTGGGACAGCTACAAGCGTACCAACATCAGAATAATAGGAGTGCCAGAAGATGAGAGACAGCAAGATATTGAAAACCTATTTGAAGAAATAATGGCAGAGAACTTCCCCTACCTGGTGAAAGAAATGGACTTACAGGTCCAAGAAGCACAGAGAACCCCAAACAAAAGGAATCCAAAGAGGACCACACCAAGACACATCATAATTAAAATGCCAAGAGCAAAAGACAAAGAGAGAATCTTAAAAGCAGCAAGAGAAAGAGACTCAATTACCTACAAGGGAATACCCATACGACTGTCAGCTGATTTCTCAACAGAAACTTTGCAGGCCAGAAGGGAATGGCAAGAAATATTCAAAGTGCTGAATACCAAGAACCTACAACCAAGACTACTTTATCCAGCAAAGCTATCATTCAGAATTGAAGGTCAGATAAAGAGCTTCACAGACAAGGAAAAGCTAAAGGAGTTCATCACCACTAAACCAGTATTATACGAAATGCCGAAAGGTATCCTTTAAGAAGAGGAAGAAGAAAAAGGTAAAGATACAAATTGTGAACAACAAACATGCATCTATCAACAAGTGAATCTAAGAATCAAGTGAATAAATAATCTGATGTACAGAATGAACTGGTGATTATAATGAATCAGGGACATAGAAAGGGAATGGACTGACTATTCTTGGGGGGGGAAGGGGAATGGGAGATTCGGGAAGAGACTGGACAAAAATCGTGCACCTATGGATGAGGACAGTGGGTGGGGAGTGAGGGCGGAGGGTGGGGTGGGAACTGGGAGGAGGGGAGTTATGGGGGGGAAAAAAAGAGGAACAAATGTAATCTGAACAATAAAGATTTTAAAAAATAAAAAAATAAAGTAAAAAAAAAAAAGTAAAAATCAAACATGATCCTAAAAAAAAATAATGTAGAATGTCTTTTTCTAGTTTCTTTATATTTGGGAAACAAAACAATTTAAAAATCAAGAGTAGCCCTAACTGGTTTGGCTCAGTGGATAGAGCATCAGACTGCAGACTGAAGGGTCCCAGGTTCGATTCCAGTCAAGGGCATGTACCTTGGTTGCTGGCACATCCCCAGTAGGGGGCGTGCAGGAGGCAGCTGATCAATGTTTCTCATCAATGTTTCTAACTCTCTATTCCTCTCCCTTCCCCTCTGTAAAAAAATCAATAAAATATATATTTTTTTAAAAAGCAAACAGTAAAACTAGCTTTCAAATGTTTACTAGCATCATTTATATCCCAAATAATTTTAAAGTTGAAATATACAAGTTAATATTCATTGTACTGTTTACTGTGGAATTTCTGAAGATGCTGTGTCTGTGTTAATCCAGTATCACACCCACTTGATTACTCTTGCATTGTAAAATGTTTTTCAGTTTAAAAAAGTGAGTCTTCCAACTTTCCTATATTTAAACAGGGCTTTACTGTTTGCTTTTATGTTCACATAATGAATTACCATCTTTACTACACGTCTCTGCATGAGGCAGTAACATAGAACTCAGCCACAAGCTTTGGTGAGGTGATCACTTTGAGAAGGGGTATCTATTCACACATGGACTAGAGCCTGCAAGTAGGCTCTGAACTATCAGCCAGGTTGGTCAGTAAGGACTGTTTAGGGGCCCCATCTGGATGCTCTGGCAGCTCTATACAAACCAGGAAATAAGAGACTACGTATGAAGCGATGTATTAATGGACACAAATGCGCAGGAAGCTATGGGGGAAAAACAACACTGATAGGAGAAACAGTCTTTGCCTCATTTCATAAGTGCATTTGAGATTACAGAATAGAATTAGGGTGTTTCTGACTCAAAAGTATTACTAACTGGTAACAAAATGGGAAGTTCAGAGATAGAACTGAGGTTAAATGAGGGTTTTAAATGACACAATTAGTATTAAAATGTATCATGAATGTGATTTTTGAACAGTAAGTATTTGTTATTCACTACACACCCTTCTCACAAAAAACCTTGGTGTTGAGCTGGGGACTCTCATGGACAGGTGATTGAAATAAAAATGATTATAATTTAGTGAAAACATAGAAGCCATATGTGAGCTAAATGTAAGAACATTTAGAACAGCGGTTCTCAACCTGTGGGTCTCGACCCCTTTGGGGGTCGAACAACCCTTTCACAGGGGTCGCCTAAGACCATCAGGAAACACATATATAATTACATATTGTTTTTGTGATTAATCACTATGCTTTAATTATGTTCAATTTGTAACAATGAAATTGGGGGTCACCACAACATGAGGAACTGTATTAAAGGGTCTCGGCATTAGGAAGGTTGAGAACCACTGACTTAGATAAAAACATAGGGTTAAATGTTCATGACCTCGGATTTTACAGTAAAGTTTGAGATTTGATACCAAGACAAAAAAAGAGGTTAAATAAATTAGTCATCATAAAAATGTATGCTCTGTGAATTCAAGGACTCTATGACATCACGGAAAATACAGTCTATAGGATGGGGAAAAGAATGTAAGTCACAGATCTTGAAGCATCTGTATCCCTGTTTCCCCAAGTCCTCCTACAAATCAACAACCAAAATACAGAAATCCCAGGAGGAAAAATCAATCTCTGTCTCCATGTCCCCCAATATTTGCTTTATATACTCAGGTCCTCCTACTTACACCATATACAGGAATAAATTCAAAATGGATAAAAGACTTAAATGTAAGCCGTGAAATCATAAAAACCTTAAAAGAAACCATAGGCAACAAAATCTCAGACATCTCTCATAGCAATATGTTTATGGATACATCTCCTAAGGCAAAGGAAACTAAGGAGAAAATAAACAAATGGGACTACATCAAAATAAAAGGCTTCAATAAAATAAAAAGAAGCCCACTGTATGGGAGAATATATTTGGCAAATGTTGGCAAGGTTGTGGAGAAAAGGGAATCCTAGTACATTGCTGGTGGGAATGCAGACTGGTGCAGCCATTATGGAAAACAGTATGGAGTGAGTTTCCTCAAAAAATTAAAAATGTAACTCCCATTTGAGCCAGTGATCCCACTTCTAGGAATATATCCTAAGGAACCCAAAACATTCATCAGAAAGAATAGATACACCCCTATGTTCACAGCAGCACAATGTACAACAGCTAAGATTTGGAAACAGCCTAAGTGCCCATCAGCAGATGAGTAGATAAAAGAACTGTGGTGCATTTACACCATGGAATACTATGCAGCAATAAAAAAGAACTCTTACCATTTGTAACAGCATGGATGGACCTGGAGAGTATTATGCTAAGTGAAATAAGCCAGTCAGAGAAAGATAAATATCACAGGATCTCACTCATATGTGGAATCTAATGAGCCAAATAAAGTGATGAACAAAAATCAACAACCAAAATACAGAAATATCACAGGATCTCACTCATATATGGAATCTAACGAGCCAAATAAAGTGATGAACAAAAATAGAGCCAGAGACACAGAAGCATAAACCAGTGATGGCGAACCTATGACACGCATCTCAGAGGTGACACGCTGACTCAATTTTTTGGGTTGATTTTTCTTTGTTAAATGGCATTTAAATATATAAAATAAATATCAAAAGTATAAGTCTTTGTTTTACTATGGCTGCAAGTACCAAAAAATGTCTATATGTGACAGGGCACCAGAGTTAAGTTAGGGTTTTTCAAAATGTTTCTTTTTATGGGGTGGGGCCACAACATTAGTAACAAAGAAACAGAATTTCCGGAGGATGAGGCCCAGAAATCAGGATTTTAAGAAGATTCCCAGGTGATTCTAATGTGCAGCCAAGGTTGAGAACCACTGAAGTCTGTTCCCAGCAGTGAACATCTGAGCCTCAGCCCACCTACTGTCCAGGGTCTGCAAAGCTCCAGTCCCGTGGGTCTCCACAGGCATTACACTGGCCTTTCCCAAAACAAACATAAAAAACAAAGAACCTGACTTCAAGTAAAATCTGAAATCTGAACCTGAAACTCCCATTCATTATCACCCCCACGGCCCAGGCCTCTGTTATCTGAACCCCACTAAATCGCGATTCCGTCGAAGACACCGCGTTCCCTGATACTCACCTACCACTCCAATTCTTTTTCTTTTTCAAAACACTCAATAACTGTATTTGCATTTGGTTTCTCAGGAAGGGGAGGGGAGGGAGAGCCGGGGGAGGGAGGGAAAGCAAGGGGAAGGAGGAGGGCTGGCAGCAGCCTGGGCTTCATGCGCCCTCTGGTGGACCTCAGAGGCCATGGCCAGAATTGTAGCCAAACCCAAAAGACTTCGCAGTCTGGAGGCCACAGTCAGTCCAACCAATCCAGGGGAGGGCTGCAGTGTTCCCCAGGCCTGCACCCCGGGCCCAGCTTCAGGAGACCCCGCACGTGGCGAGGAGGCCCGGAAACTCTGGCTCTCATACTGGGCCGTGCTGGGTGCCCGCAGGTTCTGCTTCAAACGGTGCCTGTCCACTTCCCGCTTGGTGAGGATGAAGAGGATACCACAGGGGAAGCCCAGGGCGCAGGCTACTCCCACGTCTTTCATGGGGTTCCCCGCCCCTCTTTCTGGGAATGTTTTCCAGCTCAGGAGATGGGGGCTCAGGCTCTTCCTTGAACTCTGGGGAACTGTGCCTTGCCGTGCCCGGGTCCTGTTCTGGGGAGCGTTGTGTTAGCCGTGGCTCCAGAGAGAATCCCCCCGGAGAATGCGGGCAGGTCTCCCCCCTCCCCCCGCCAGTCCTTCAGCGCCATAGCAGCTACCATCGCCGCCATGTTCAGATCCCACCCCCAACCACTCCATTCTTTTTTTGTTTTTGTTTTTTAATCCGAGGATATTTTTCCCATTGATCTTTTTTTAAAAAATATTTTGCCCTAACCGGTTTGGCTCAGTGGATAGAGCGTCGGCCTGCAGACTCAAGGGTCCCAGGTTCGATTCCGGTCAAGGGCATGTACCTTGGTTGCGGGCACATCCCCAGTGGGGAGTGTGCAGGAGGCAGCTGATGGATGTTTCTCTCTCATCCATGGTTCTAACTCTCTATCCCTCCCCTTCCTCTCTGTAAAAACCCAATAAAATATATTTTTTAAAAAAAAATAAAAATAAATATTTTTATTGATTTCAGAGAGGAAGTAGGAAGGAGAGAGAGATAGAAACATCAATGATGAGACAGAGTCACTGATCGGCTGTACTGCATGCCCCCTACTGGGGATCGAGCCCACAACCCCAGCATATGCCCTTGACTGGAATCGAACGCGTACACACACACACACACACACACACACACACACCCCCGCCCTCCAGTCTGCAGGCCAACGCTCTGTCCGCTGAGCCAAACCAGCCAGGGCCCATTGATCTTTTAGAACAGCGGTTCTCAACCTGTGGGTCGTGACCCCTTTGAGGTTCAAACCACCCTTTCACAGGGGTCGCCTAAGACCATCGGAAAACACATATATAATTACATATTGTTTTTGTGATTAATCACTATGCTTTAATTACGTTCAATTTGTAACAATGAAAAGACATCCTGCATAGCAGATATTCACATGACGATTCATAACAGTAGCAAAATTACAGTGAAGAAGTAGCAACGAAAATAATTTTATGGTTGGGGGTCACCACAACATGAGGAACTGTTTTAAAGGGTCGCGGCATTAGGAAGGTTGAGAACCACTGTAGAGAGTGGAAGAGATAGGGAAAGACAGAGGGAAATACTGATGTGAGAGAAACTCATTGATTGGTTGCCTCCTGCATGCGCCCCTGACCAGGGTCCCGGAAGGGGAGGAGCCTGTAACCGAGGTAACTACCTTGACCGGAATCGAACCCGGGACCCTTCAGTCCGCAGGCCGACGCTCTATCCACTGAGCCACACCGGCCAGAGCTCCCTCCAGTTCTTAATCCCTGAGCACCACAGCCTCACCCAGGCCGACAACCAAGCCCGCAGTTCTCATGGTCCATCATTAATGCCTTCATACACTTGATGACCTTGGCCGCCAAAGGGGGGACCCCTAAAGCCAAGATTCCCTAGTGACCGAACCCAAAGTCCCCAAAGAGCCCTTCTCTCGCCTCACAGGCGCCCCCACCGCCCCCCACTCCCGTCGGCACCCGGCGCAGACCCACCTGATGCTGCGCTTCGAAAGACTCCGCGGCAGGGGCCAAAGGCTCAACTCACTTCCGGAACGATTTCTATTGGGCGCTGGGGCACCCGAGTCCTCCCTCCGACTGTCGCTAGGGACGCTGCCGGACGTTCCGGCTGCAGCCGTGGGCGTGGCCACGAGCCGTAGACGTGGCTCTGTGACGTAACGTGGCCACGCCCATCTCCCCTCGGATCCCGTCGCAAGCGGTCAACGTGGACGGCGTTCGCCTTTCAAGAGAATTTTGAAATCACCTTTTGGACACGTCATAGCCTCCCCGTTGATGAGCAACCCTGTGCTGGGTAAGTTTTCAGAGGCCGGAGCCTATCGAAAGCCAACGCGGAGCTGGTTGTGTTTTATTTAGTCCCTCCGTCCGCCCCTCCCCCACTCCCCGTGACTGGAAAGATGGCGGTGCCCATGGGCCTTGCCGCGGAGCACCATGGGAGCGGCCATCTTACCGGAAGTGCAGTTCCCACAGGCGCGAGCACCCAGGAGCCGAGGTTTGGAGGAGCCTGGGGACGAGCAACGAGGCTGGTAGGACCCGAGTTGTCAGAGATGTGGTCAGACTAGGGACAAAACCCGGGAGATGTTTGAGCGCGGGTGACGTCTGGGATTTTTGAGGGGAGCCGGTCTGGCGACCTCGGTCGGGAAACGGGTTGTCGTGGAGGAACCGAAGGGGAGGGCAGGGCTGTGGAGAGAGAGGCCCACGGGTGTCTCTGGACACGTGATAACTGAAGGCTGTGGAGATGACTGTAGAAAGTGGGAAGGAGGTGGGATTCCTCCCGCACTAGTGAAACCAAAGTGCTGTGTTCGGACCCGAGTTCGCTGTCTCGCAAAATCGAAAAAAAAAAAAAGGCGTTAACGGAAAAACAGGTCAGCAAAAGCGAAAGCAAAGTTTGAGAGATCCTATATACTGAAACCCTAATATGCAAATTGGCCAAACAGTGGAATGACTGGTTGCTATGACTTGCAATGACCACCAGGGGGCAGACACTCAACACGGGAGCTGCACCCTGGTGGTCATTGCGCTCCCACAGGGGGAGCGCTGCTCAGCCAGAAGCCGTGCTCGGGACTGGCAAGCGCAGCAGCGGTGGTGGGAGCCTCTCCTGCCTCTGCAGCAGCATTAAAGACCCCTGGGGCCGAAACCGGTGTGGCTCAGTGGATAGAGCGTTGGCCTGCGGACTGAAAGGCCCCAGGTTCGATTCCGGTCAAGGGCATGTACCTGGGTTGCGGGCCCATCCCCGGTGGGAGATGTGCAGGAGGCAGCTGATCGATGTTTCTCTCTCATCGATGTTTCTAACTCTCTATCTCTCTCCCTCTCTGTGAAAAATCAACAAAGTATATTTAAAAAAAAAAAAGTCCCCTGGGGAAATGTCCGACTGCCCGGAGCAGGTCTAAGCCGGCGGGAGGACATCTCCTGAGGGGTCCAAGACTGCAAGAAGGCGCAGGGTTGAGGGACCTCCCCCCGCCCCCAGTGCACGAATGAATGTCATGCATTGGGCCTCTAGTACTCGTATATGGTTCCAGGCAGAGGGATGTCCCATGGGTCCCTACAGACCAGCAATTCTACTAAAGTGATCTCCAGAAAAAACAAACTTAGTCCTTGACTGAATCTTCTTTAAGGCAGACTGAGTCCTATTTCTTGAATGAGAGCAAGGAAGGATTGGTAAGAAGACAACGGCTGATGGGCATGCGGGATTGAAGGCCCTGTTCCAGGTATCTTTTTTTTGTAACACTACCTGTTTTTATATATATATATATATATATATATATATATATATATATATTTTATTGATTTCAGAGAGGAAGAGAGAGAGAGAGATAGAAACATCAATGATGAGAGAGAATCATTGACTGGGTGCCTCCTGCACCCCCCCCCAATGGGGATTGAGCCCGCAACCCAGGACATGTGCTCTTGACCGGAATCGAACCTTGGACCCTTCAATCTGAAGGCCAACGCTTTATCCACTGAGCCAAACCAGTTAGGGTGGGGGAGACTATTTTCTTACAGAGAATAAAACTATAGACGGCGAAAGGGAAAAAAAAATTGGTTATTCAGATTTTTCAGTTATTTTTCAATCAGCATTTGTAACATAATCTCCTAGAAAATAATACATTTCCCTTAAATATTTTAGATTGTTTTAATGGAAAGTGCTGTACTGTTTTACATTCTTTTTTTTCTTTTCTTTTTTATGTTTTTGATATTTATTTTATATATTTAAACACCATTTAACAAAGAAAAATCAACCAAAAAAATGAGTTCGAGTGTCACCTCTGACACGCGTGTCATAGGTTCGCCATCGCTGGTCTACACAGCGGGCACTGTCCGGGCCACCAGGAACCCTGAACTTTGCGGGGTGCCAGGCCCTGAAGCCACAGGTCCCTCTGGCAGCGACCCTTGTGGCGTCCCCTGACCCCACGAGGCTCACAGCCCCTCCACGGGCCCAGCGCAAGCACAGCCCCTGCCCCTGGTCTGCCCGCCACCCCTGCCCCGTCGTGGCGAGCGCTGCTCCTGAGAAGACGGGATGTGGGGGCAGTGACCCCGACAGGCCCAAACCCAGGTGCGGGCGGCGAGCTCTCGGGTCCACTGGTTGTCCTTGGAGCAGCCATTGTCCTTGAGGGGCTCCCGGGCTGCGGGACCAGGGTTGGGACCTGCCCTTCAGGGGCCAGCACCAGGGAGGTCGCACACCAGTCCCCAGGGGTCACCAGGCCGGCAGCCCCTGACCCCGCACCCTCCCGGCCCCTGTGCCCGGAGCTCCTGTCCGCCCTGGAGCCCACGGGACAGCTCTGGGGGCGCGGAGGTGACAGTCTGGGGTCAGAGGTGACAGTCTGGGGGCGCAGAGGTGATAGACTGGGGTGCAGCGTGGGCTGCACAGCAGGGGCCAGGGGAGCTCAGGACTCGGGTGGACGCGGCATGGGCGCTGGGGAGGGGGGACCCCCATCGCAGTCAGGGGAGTGGAAGGGAAGCGGGGCCGCGCCGGGACTCAGCGGGCTCTGCCCCGCGCCCACCGCCGCCATCCCCCTTCCGCCGGGCACCGTCCAGGGCGCGCCCCCACCCGCCGGCCCCCGGCCCCTCCTGGACCCCGAAGTCCGGTCCCCGCCACCGCGTTCACGGGACGGGCGTGCGGGGTGCCCGGCGGGTGCCCACGGCGCCCCCTCCGACAGCGCCGCGCCGCGCCGCACCGACTGCGCCGCCTCCCGAGGCCCGTGGTCCCGCGTCCCGCCCGCCGGCCCCGAGCCGCGCTCTGCGCCCCCAGCCCCCCGGCCGGACCGAGGGCGGCTCCCCGTCACCGGCGGGTCCGGACGCCGACCCGGTGCCTCGCCGCCCGGCCCCGCGCCCGTCTTCGCCGCGCACCTTCCCGACAGTCGGGGCGGCCCGAGGGCGGGCGCGCGTCCCCCCCTCCCCCAGCTCAGGGTGTGCGACCCGCAGCCGCCGCAGCCGCCGCACCCGCCACCCGGGCGCCGCCGCCCCTGTTTTACATTCTGAGCAAAAATAGAGAAGGCTTTCCGTGTCCCCACAGCCCACGTAAAAATATTCTCACTCTTTGTATTGTAGTGGGTGTAACATTTCATTTTTTTTAAAATATATATTTTATTGATTTTTTTCACAGAGTGGAAGGGAGAGGGATAGAGAGTTAGAAACATCGATGAGAGAGAAACATCAATCAGCCGCCCCCTGCACATCTCCCACTGGGGTTGTGCCCGCAACCCAGGTACATGCCCTTGACCAGAATCGAACCTGGGACCCCTTGGTCCGCAGGCCAACGCTCTATCCACTGAGCCAAACCGGTTAGGGCATAACATTTCATTATTGTTTTGATTTGTATTTTCCCAATGCCTAATAATGTTGATCATATTCTCATTCCTGTCTCTTTGGTGAAATGTCTATTCAAGTTCTTTTTCCCATGTCTTTTTTTAACCGGGTTGGTTTCTTAATGAATCTTAAAAGTTTGCATATTATTCATCTGGAAATGTCTTCATTTTGCCGTCCTTTTTTGTTGTTAATCTTCACCTGAGGACATTTTTCCCATTGCTCTACAGAGAGAGAGTAGGAGGGAGGGAGAGAGGAAGGAAAAGAAGGAAGGAGAGAGAAAGAGAAATATTGGTGTGAAAGAGACATACCGAATTGTTGCCTCCCACAGGTGCCCTGATGGGGGGTGGAGAGTGAACTGCAACTGAGATAGGTACTCTTTTTTTTTTAAATTCTTTTTTTTTTAAAATATATTTTATTGATTTTTTACAGAGAGGAAGGGAGAGAGATAGAGAGCTAGAAACATCGATGAGAGAGAAACATCGATCAGCTGCCTCCTGCACATCTTCTACTGGGAATGTGCCCGCAACCAAGGCACACGCCCCTGACCGGAATCGAACCCGGGACCTTTCAGTCCGCAGGCCTACGCTCTATCCACTGAGCCAAACCGGTTTCGGCTGAGATAGGTACTCTTGACCAGAAATCGAACCCTCCACCTTTCTGTGCGCAGGCTGGCTCTCTAACCACTGAGCACACCGGCCGGGGTGAGGATAAAATTTTTTAAAAGAAAGCAGAAGGTGCTGTAAAGAGGATTATCATTGCTATTATTGTGAGCATTTGGGCCAATATAAGGAATATTCATTTCTGTAACTTGATTCAATTAAAATACATGGCTCCAGCTTTTCTTTTCTTCTTAAAGCTTTCAGGAATTTGTGAAGGTCGCCAAAGGAGCGAAGGAAGAACTGCACGAGGACAAAGAGAGCTGCCTAGCGATGCTGGTGGAGTCGCAGAACCAGGGCCAGGACCGCTGTGTCCTCACCTGCACTGAGTGCAAGCAGCGGGCGGAGACAGGCTGGCACTGCCCCGGGTGCGAGGACTACGACCTTTGCATCAGCTGCTACAACACCAAGGGCCACACCCACGAGATGGTGAAGGTGGGGCTGGGCCCGGATGAAGAGGCCGAGGAGGGCGGTGAGGGCGGCAACCAGGGGGCGATGCAGTTCAGGAGCATCCAGGAGGCTCGGCGCCTGAGCCTCCTGCGCTGCATCCAGACCCTGAGGCATACCCGCCAGTGCCGCGACGCCAGCTGCTCTCGGGCCAACTGCCAGAAGATGAAGCATGTTGTGCGGCACGCCACGCGCTGCCAGCGTAAGGCCAGTGGAGGCTGCCCAGTGTGCAAGCAGCTAATCGCCCTTTGCTGCTACCATGCCAAACAATGCCAAGGAAACCCATGCCCCGTTCCCTTCTGCCTCGACATCAAACAGCAGCTCCGCGAGCAACGCCTCCGGCTCCGCCAGGAGCGCCTCCGGCTCCGCCAGCAGCGGATTGGGAACCGCCTGCTGCAGGGGTAGCTCATGCGCCAGCGGATGCCACCATGAACACCCGTAACGTGCCTCAGCAGTCCTCCATCCCCTCCTTGAGCACCACCCTGGACACCCCCACAGCAGCCCAACACACCCCAGACACGACAGCCTCCGACTCAGTCCCAGCCCTGGCCTGTAAGCATGTCACTAGCTGGCTTCTTCAGCTCGGCCAGAACTTTGCCCCCATCAGTGTCCACGGAGAAGCCCACTAACCTTCAGCTCCAGCCCAGCCTGCAGAACCTGAACGTCATGCAAGCCAGCGGGCCACGACCTGCTGTCCCTCCGCAGCAGCAACAATGGGAGACCTGAACCCCCAGGGCCAGGCCTTGAACATCATGAACCCGGGGCGCAACCCCAGCGTGGCGAGAATGAACCACAGCACAGAGAGATGCCGCGGAGGAGCAGCAGCAGCAGCAGCAGGAAGGCAGCGCTGGCATGGCTGCAGGCCTGGCAGGACACGCCCAGTTCCAGCAGCCTCAGGGACGCTGATGCCACCCGCAGCCATGCAGCAGCAGCAGATCCAGCAGCACATTGGGTCACAGGCCAGCCAAACCCTATTAGGACCTAACAGTTAGGCAGATTCTGTACTTTTCCCTTGCCCTCAGTTTCTGCCCTTCACTCAGTACTTTCTATTGTCCCCACTGGAGGCTCCTGTCCTCTCTGCTGTTTTCCTGTTATTCTCATTTCAGGTGTCACAGGAGATAACTAAGCAGCTGAGAAAAGCAGCTCTGGACCCAGCTTCCTGCAACCGCCTGCACCTCCATCCGACCCACCCAGAGACATAAATATCCCGCCCTCCCTACTCTTGCTTGCTGAAATAGATATGCTGGTGTGTTATTACCATTTCTAGCCCTAACCGGCTTGGCTCAGTGGATAGAGTGTCAGCCTGGACACTGTAGGGTCCCAGGTTCAATTCTGGTCAGTAGCATAAACCTTGTTTGTAGGCACATCCCCAGTAGGAGGTGCAGGAGGCAGCTGATCGATGTTTTTCTCTCATCAATGTTTCTAACTCTCTATCTCTCTCTCTTCCTCTCTGTAAAAAAATCAATAAAATATATTTAAAAAAAAAAAAAAGAAGCTCATTCTTCCTAATCTAACTCTATAAAAAAAAAAGAGGCAAACACAAACATCCTGCCTTTCCAATGAGATCAATATCAGATGTAACCACATAGTCCCACTTTATAAAGGGAAGCCAAAAACTTACCAGTTAATGGATGTAAAAGAATCTCAGAATTAGAAATCGAAAATTTAAAAAAATAACAATGATTTAAGGGGAAATTCTCAATCTTAAAATCAACTACTTAATAGTAGATGGGAATTAGGAATTCTTTTTTTAAAATATATATTGATTTCAGAAAGGAAGGGAGAGAGGGGATAAAAACATCAATGATGAGTGAGAATCATTAATGGGCTGCCTCCTGCACACCCCCTACTGGGGATCAAGCCCGCAACCCCAGCATGTGCCCTTGACCGGAATTGAACCTGGGACCCTTCAGTGCTCTGGCCCACCGTCCAACCACTGTGCCAAATCAGCTAGGGCAAACCTGCATAACTTTTGACACCCCTTCCTCCACAAAAACAAACAAACACCCCCCCCCCCCCCCTCCAAACTTTAAAACTACACCCGGCTCTGGATACCATGGGGAATGAGTTGCAGGACCCCTGCGGATACCAAAATCCATGGATGCTCAAGTCCCTAAGGCCCTTATATAAAAGTGGCTAGAATAATGCATACAGTCAGCCCTCTGCATCAGGAATTCCCAACCGGATCAAAATACTGTTCCTAATTGGTTGGTTGACTACCTGGATGCAAAACCCATGGACAGGAAAAGCTGACTGTATTTTTTTTTTTTCGTTTTTTTTTCGTGGTTGGGGTCGGGGAGAGAATCCCAGTATAAGCCCTCCCTGGCAGTTCAAACCTATGTCGTTCAAGAATCAACTATAATCCCAAAGTAACATTATACACATTGCTATCTAGCTACCCCAATGGAAGGGTCCGAAATGCACGTTGAGGAACAATCCACGCCTCAGGACTCCCATCTTTTCTTTTGGCGATTCCTTCCTGGACATGCTCCCAGGAGTTGGTGGCACATTGTCCTTAGCAGGGGGCCTGAATTTTTGCCAGGAGAAATCTGAAGGGTGGGCAGTGCTCCCAGCATTGGTAGATTCCGGAGGCACTCGTCCTCTAGGGGACGGGGCAAGGCGCCTTCCGAAGGCCCCGCTTCCAGCCCCAGGGCATCGCCCCGTGAACTGCGTTTCCCAGAAGCCTCTGCGACAACGCTCCTTAGGGCCTTGGAGAGTGGCACGCCGGCGAGGTGAGCCGCCGCTTCCATCTTCGCGGATTCCCGGGTTCTGGACTACATTTCCCAGAGGCCCCCGAGGCGCGGCTTTATTAGGAGCGCTCCGCGTTGCATTCTGGGAGACGCGTCTCCAGCGCACAGGGTTTTTTTTAGGCTCCGGCTTCCCTGGATGCCATCCAGCGTTCACCTCAGCCCTTGCGCCCCCTCCCGACGCCCTGTGGGCCGTTGGGTCCCACGCGGTAAGCTGTTAGCATCGCAGGAGGAAACCCGCGCGGGATGCGGCGGGGGGCGGGGGGACAGGCGGTTGTCGGGGCGCCAGACGCCCCGGGCGAGGAGGCCCGAAGCGCAGCCTCGGCCTGCGGCTGCGGGGAGAAGTGAGTGCGCGCGCGCGTGTGAGTAAGTGTGTGTGTGTGTGTGTGTGTGTGTGTGTGTGAGTGCGCGTGTCAGTGTCAGGGACCGGGCCACGCCCCCGGGACTCAGGCCGCAGGCCGGGTCCCCACGCTGTGACGCACCGGCGCGTGGTGGTGCTGGGGGCGGCTCTGCTCCGTGGGGGTGACCTGCGCGTGGGCTCCGGGGCCGGGCAGGTGACTGTGACGTGGGTGTCGGTGGGTGTGCGCTTGTGCGGCCGCGGCCGGTGCGGGGCGCGTTGGGAGGATTGGGTGCGTGGCCACCGCGGAGCGAGGACCGGGGTGTGCGCGGCAGCGCGCCCCGTGGCTGTGCTGTCTCTGCGGCTCCCCTGCCGTCACCTTCCCGCCCGGAGGTGCCTGCCTGGACGCAGGGGCCCCAGGGGGAAGTCAGAGCCCGACCCCGCGAGGAGAGTGACAGCTGGAGGCGGGAAACCTCTTCCTGGCCGTGGAGGGGCGTCTTCTTGTTTGTCGGCAAAGCTGTCCCCGTTTAATTGGTAGCAGACTCTGACTTGCACAAATAGCGTTCTTTTTAAAAATATATATTTTAGCCCTAACCGGTTTGGCTCAGTGGATAGAGCGTCGGCCTGCGGACTCAAGGGTCCCAGGTTCGATTCCGGTCAAGGGCATGTACCTGGGTTGCGGGCACATCCCCAGCAGGGAGTGTGCAGGAGGCAGCTGATCGATGTTTCTCTCTCATCAATGTTTCTAACGCTCTATCCCTCTCCTTTCCTCTCTGTAAAAAAAAAATCAATAAAATATATTTAAAAAAATAAAATAAAATAAAGTATATTTAAATATATATTTTTTTTAATTGATTTTAGAGAGGAAGGGAGAGGAAGAGAGAAATGTCAATGATGAGAGGATCATTGATCGGCTGCCTCCTGCACGCCCCCTACTGGGGATCGAGCCCACAACCCGGGCATGTGCCCTTGATGGGAATCGAACCCAGGACCCTTCAGTCCACAGGCGGATGCTCTGTCCACCGAGCCAAACCAGCTAGGGCAGTAGCATTTAAAAAAAAACAACAAAAAACTTTTTATTGATTTCAGAGAGGAAGGGAGGGGGAGATTGAAACATCAGTGATGAGAGAGAATCATCGATTGGCCACCTCCTGCAGGCCCCCTACTGAGGGTGAAGCCTGCAACTGGGGCACCAGAATGGAACCTGGGATCCTTCAGTCCTGCAGGCCGATGCGCTATTCACTGAGCCAAGCCAGCTAGGGCGCAAGTAGCATTCTTTAAAAAATAAAAAGAAAGAAGGGTGCATCGTCCTGAGATGGCTATTTCAGCGCTCAAGTGCTCTTCCCACGGGCAACCTGAATGACAGGACAGAAGGGCCTCAGGAATGAGATTCTGTTTTGCACGGGAGAGGTCCCAGACCTGACCGGTGGGGGGAGGGGGCAGCTGCAGAGTGACAAGATCCCCCCCCACCTCCCCACCCCCACCCCCGGCACTGGAGCCTAGTCCCCAGGAATCTCTGAAATACTCAGACCCAAGTTCCCCCTCTTTCTGGTTGGTTTTAGATATGACATGGGGACAGGAGGGTATGTTCTGATGTCGTCTGTGCTCCAGAAAGGACCTGGTGTCTCATTCTCTCCTCTTTCCCCCAGGCCAGCCATCCTGCGTCGTCAAGCGTCTTAAAATCAAGGTTCTGGTGAGTTTTGTTGTTCAGCAAATGATTTGTTTATAGGGCGGAGGAATGTTTGCTTTCCTTGGCCAAAAATGTCCCCCCTAACAGGGACCTATCCCACTGAATCCTCCCGCCCAGCCTGTGCAGGTGTATTCCCCCGTGTCCTCCCTGGTGAGCATTCACTTGGCCGATTGCTCACATCCCCGTGGCTGATGGAATGGAATGCCGGTGGGAGGTTAGTGTTTGCGCTTTAGTTCAGTGTGACTTGGTGAGGAGGAAGCTCGTGTTTAGGGGGAACCGAACACTAGACATCTTCGGTCCTTTCACAGGCCTGCCTTTCAGATCACAACAAGAAAGGAGAGGGTGCCCTAACTGGTTTGGCTCAGTGGATAGAGCGTCAGCTTGCGGACTGAAGGGTCCCAGGTTCCATTCCAGCCAAGGGCACATGCCCAGGTTGTGGACTTGATCCCCAGTAGGGGACGTGCAGGAGGCAGCCAATCAATGATTCTCTCTCATCATTGATGTTTCTAGCTCTCTTTCCCTTCCCTCTTCCTCTCTGAAATCAATAAAGACATGTTAAAAAGAAAGAAAGAAAGAAAGAAAGAAAATGATTTTTTTTAGAAAAAGAAAGGAGAGGGTGTGATCATTGTAGTAAATGACAAAGCAAACAGCTTTGGGAGGCGTTTGAGAGTGGGGTTCGAGCGAAGGTCTTTGCCAAAAAGGCAGGGATTTTTTGTTTTGTTTTGTTTTTTTCAGTAATCAGTAAATAGAAATGTGTTGCATGAGCCAGGCCTTGTTTGAGGTCTGACAGTTGTAGCTTAGTTGCATCTTGTATGAACTGTGAGAAGCAGTTGATACTGGGTATGAGTTCTGGATGTAGAGCCCGGGTTGGTCAGCTTTTTCCGTAGAGGATCCTGTGCTAAGTATTTTATGTTTTGTGGGTTGCATGTGGCTACATGCTGTTCTTTTTCAATGGATTTATTTGTTTAGAATGGTTTTAGATTCACAGAAGAATTCCAAAGAATTTTTTTAAATATATTTTATTGATTTTTTACAGAGAGGAAGGGAGAGAGATAGAGAGCTAGAAACAGCGATCAGCTGCCTCCTGCACACCTCCCACTGGGGACGTGCCCACAACCCAGGCACATGCCCTTGACCGGAATCGAACCCGGGACCCCTCAGTCCGCAGGCCGACGCTCCATCCACTGAGCCAAACCAGTTCCGGCCCAAAGAATTTTTATTGCAGAGAATTCCCAGGTACCCTGCCCCTGTTTCCCCATTATGACCAAGTTAGCATGGCACATTCCTTATACTGAATGGGCCGATTTTGATACGTTATTGTTAACTCAAGTCCATGCTTTATTCCTTTCCCGTAGTTTTTACAGAATCTTCTCCATCTGTTTCAGGATCCCATCCAGGAGACCATGATACAGTTCGTTGTCATGTCTCCTTAGACTCCTCTTGGCTCTGACAGTTTCTCAGACTCCCCCTGTTTCTGATGACCTTGAAGACGTAAGAGGTGCTGATCAGGCATTTGGCGGGATGTTCCTGCACTGGAATCTGATGTTTGTCTCACGTTTAGACGAGGTGCATGGGTTTGAGGGTGAAAGATCACAGAGGGTACAAACTGTCAACACGATGTATGGTTGTTGAGGTTGCCCTTGTTAGTGTTGGCAAGGGTAGTGTTTGTTCGTTTTCTCCACTGGAAAGTTACTCCTTTTCCCTCCTTTTCATACTTAGACTCTTTGGAAGGAAGTCGTATGTGCAGCTCATGGTTAAAGTGTGCAGAATTATGCCCCCTCCTCCTCCTCCTTTGTTTCTTGATCATTTCTTTTTGTTTTCACAACCCTTTAAAAATGTAAAACCACCCTAGCTGGTTTGGCTCAGTGGATAGAGTCGTGGTTCTCAACCTTCTGGCCCTTTAAATACAGTTCCTCATGTTGTGACCCAACCATAACATTATTTTCGTTGCTCCTTCATAACTGTAATGTTGCTACTGTTATGAATCGTAATGTACATATCTGATATGCAGGATGGTCTTAGGCGACCCCTGTGGAAGGGTTGTTCGACCGCCAAAGGGGTCGCGACCCACAGGTTGAGAACCTTTGGGATAGAGCGTCGGCCTACATACTGAAGGGTCCCAGTTTTGATTCCGGTCAAGGGCACATGCCCCCGTTGTGGGCTCCATCCCCAGTGTGGTACACGCAGGAGGCAGCCTATCAATGATTCTCTCTCATCATCGATGTTTCTATCTCTCCCCCACCCTTCCTCTCTGAAATCAATAAAAAATATTTAAAATAAATAAATAAATAAAAATAATAACAAAATAAAAATGTAAAACCCTTTAGCCCTACAAAAACAGGCTGACCTAGAGTATTGGGGTTTCAGTCCTGTCTCTGCCTCTTAGCATTTGGGGCTCTATAAAGACAAGGTTGTGATGAGGATGAGATAATATAGATAAAGCCCCTTAGAATAGCCCCCAGAGCATTAGTGTTCAGCACATTCTGTTTTCACTGTGTGGTATGTCTGGATGCCCTGTAGGTCAGAAGCAACATACACATGAAGGTCATTATGATGGATACTTACAAGTTCTCAGAATGAACCAGAGCTCCTGGCTGGTGTTGCTCGGTGATTGGTTGAGCGTCTCAACCTATGAATCAGGAGGTCACGGTTTGATTCCCGGTCAAGGTACATGCCCAGGTTGTGGGCTAGATCCCCAGTGTGGGGCATGCAGGAGGCAGCCGATCAGTGATTCTCTCTCATCATTGATATTTCTGTCTCTCTCTCTCTCCCTCTCCTTTCCTCTCTGAAATCAATAAAAATATATGTATTTTAAATGAACTAGAGCATAGAACAGGAATCCTTAGCCTGAGGTCCTTCCTTTAATTGCATTTGCCATTTTCCAAGGGAAATTGTATACAGACTTATTGCATATGGCTTTCTTCCTTGGAAAAAATCTATAACTTCATGGCATTCACAAGTGTGGACGTGCCCCCCCCCACCCCCCAAATTAGACCCTTGTTCTGGAACCAAAGGCTGTGTTCAGACCACAGCCAGTATTCAGAATGATGGACATGGTTAAAGTAAATCACACCCAATTCATGTTATGAAGTATTATGCAGCTATGAAGAGGGATGTTTAGAAATAGTCATAAGAAGGAAAAATGCATGTGATGTAATATTAAACAGTACTCACAGTTATAAACAATACTATGCATGAACATTTTTACTTAGTTGAAATTTTACTTAATAAAACACTTTAAAAAATATTTTATTGATTTTTTTTTATAGAGAAGATGAGAGAGATCGATCAGCTGCCTCCTGCATGCCCCCCGCTGGGGATGTGCCCGCAACCAAGGTACATGCCCTTGACCGGAATCGAACCCGGGCCTCTTCAGTCCCCAGGCCGACGCTCTATCCACTGAGCCAAACCGGTTCGGCAATAAAACACTTTTTAAGTATCCTATTCAATATGACATTTTAATTGCTTACTCAATGAAGGCGGAAGGGAGAGGGGCCACTTGTATTGAGCACCTTCCCTGTACCAAACACTCTTCTATCTGCTTTGCACACTGTCCCTAATCAGGCCACGGAGCAGCTTAGCTGTTGTTGCGCCGAGTCTGATGGTGTTAGAGACACAGGGGAAGGATGTGCAAGGGCAGGGAGGTCATATCGGTTTGTCACCCGCTTTTCCAATACTGGGCCTTGTGGCAGTTTCCTGTTGCTGCTGTAACAATTGTCACAGATTTAGTGGCTTAAAACAGCACAGATTCGTTATGGTGCAGTCCTGGAGGTTAGGAGTCCAAAATGCCCTGGGCTAAACCAAGCATGTCAAACTCAAAGGCTGAATACACAAGGTGTAAGTGTATGTGGGCCAAAAAAAAAACCAAAAAAAGCTCCCATTTTCATAGAAACGTGGGTTTATTTCAATAGAGACGTGCTGAATACAAAGGGCTGAAATAAATGAGTCATTGTTAACATAAAATAATAGAACATTTTAATAAAAATTAGTATTTTTTCTTGAACATGAACTTACCAGACACTGAATAACCGCACAACTTCATAAGCGTCACACAAATAAACCTATTTTTCTTGTTCTCCGAAAGCAAAATATTTCCTGTTGTGCACACCAAGCAAGCCAGTACAAGACTAATGATGTGGCCGTCGGCTGCTAAAATATTCACTGCTGGTATTAGTGGAGGGAAATGGGGTGCGGACGAGTAAGGGAAATGAATGCAACAGGATTATAGTCATCAGTCATTAGCGAACGTTGTAGTTCGTTATTAATATGTATAACAGGATTTGTAAAAATTAAGTTATGAAATTTTTATTAAAACGTTTTTACATGCCGTTATATTGGCTGGGCCGCAAAAATATTCATTGTGGGCCGCATGCGGCCCTCGGGTTTGACATGCTTGGGCTAAACCCAAGGTGTTGGTAAGGCTGCGTTCCTTTTCAGAGGCTCTAGGGGGCACCCTTCCCCTGCCTTTCCCGGCTCCAGAGGCTGCCTGCATTCCTGGAATTACAGCCCATTCCTCCATCTTCAGAGCCAACAGAGACAAGTCCTCTCATGTCGTAACACGCTGTCCCTGCTTTCCTCCTCGCATCTTTCTCTCCTCCTGACACCCCTCATCTACTTTTGCGATTACATTGGACCCACCCAGATAATTCTGGGTGCTCTCCCTATTTTCAGGTCAGCTGATTAGTGACTTTAAGTCCAGCTGCAACCCTTTCCATGTTATATAACATATTCCCAGTTTCCAGAATTAGGACATATGCTGTTCAGTCTACCACAGGCCTATTCGTTCAGCTTTCTCTTACTGACTGCAATATACCGCACTCCAACTGTGGGGTTTTCTCTTTATTATTTTTTCTTTAACTTTGGGACTGTCTTAAGTTTATTTCTTATAATGGGATTAATGCAGGCCTACTGCCAACAATTTCAATTTCCTAAGGAGCTCATAAAGGAGAAACTTGAGAGTGTGTTCTCCCTCCCAGGCACGCCAGCACCCTTCCCTCCCCTCCCCTCCCTTCCTTTCCCCTCCTTTCCCCTTCCTCTTCTCTCTCCCCCCTCTCCCTCCTACCTCTGTCCCCCTCCTCCTCCTCCCAGGCCTATTACCATTACCTTCCTCACTTCCAAGCTCCTAGGGCCCTTCCTTTAAAGAAAAAAGAAGAAGAAACTTGAGCCCGGCCAGTGTGGCTCAGTGGTTGAGCATCGACTCATGAAACCTATGCACCAGGAATTCATGGTGCATATACTGGGTGCCCCCCCGCCCCAAATACACTTAAAAGCTGATAGCTAAGTTGATTTTTCTTTCTTTTTAGATTTAACCTATTGGAATTCATTATTCAAAGTCTGTATTCATTTTGGGGGAATAATTCTCCAAAAAATATATATATGTGTGTGTGTGAATGTATATGTGTGTGTGTGTGTATATATATATATATATATATATATATATATATACACACACACATAAATATATGATTGGTGCCTTCCTTTGTTCTGTGCTGCCCCCTGGTGGTCAGCACATGTCATAGTGATTGATCGAACTCCCCAAGGGGACACTTTGCATATTGGCCTTTTAAAAAATATATTATATATATTTGTAATATAATAAAATATTATATATGTGTGTGTATATGTATTCTTTAAAATATATCTTATATATTATACACACACACACACATATATATATATATATACACACACACATACATACAAGATATATACATATTTTCTTCCTTGGGATACATGCCAAAAAGTAGAATGTTGAGCCAAAATCATACTTCTGTTCAGTGCCTGCAATGAGCCGGACCCTGGGGTAAGTGCTGTGCCCTAACAGGTGCTGGGAGCAGGGCATCATCCCTCTCACTGTGGGCACTGAGGTCAGGTCATGACCAAAGAGTCCTGATCGCACAGGCTCTAGATGGAGAGATAGAAAGTTTATTTTCTAAGTTAATTAAATGTCTGACCAAATATAGCAGGCTAATGTTTAAGTGGATAATTTTGTGTGGCCCAGGAATGATGTTATAAATATCCAAATGGCTCTTGGCAGAAAAAGGTTCCCCACCCCTACTCTGGATGGACTCAGGGTCCAACCCATTGTCCTACCCGTGGCCAAGAGGTATTACAGGGAAAGGGTCCAGGGCAGTCAGCCTAGGGAAAGGCACACAGGACTAATCCTCCCTCCATCAGAGTCCAACCACATGCAGTGTTGTCTGCGGGGGAGCTCACAGCCTGGGAGCCAAGGTTTCTATCAGGTGTCAGTCACGTAGGCACCCTCTGCATAGCACAAACAAGCATTCCAGGAGCATGAGCCACTGTCCTCAGTGAGGGAATGGCGGCAACCCTGCAAGTCCAGCCAAGGACCAGTCTTGCAAGCAGGCTTAAGGTTAGCAGTTTCAGGCCCGCTGTGCAAGGGATATACACTTTTCAGGATGCTTTCTTCTATTCCTCTCTACTTTGATCTCTCGATCTCTCTCTCTCTCTCTCTCTCTCTCTCTCTCTCTGTTGATGTCTTATGGTCTGTCAGTATCTGTGTGTTTGTCTCCATATGTGTGTATAATTATTCATATAGCACATATATGAATATATACACACTATATTATGTGTATATATTCATATATAGAATTTAAAAAATATATTTTATTGATTTCAGAGAGGAAGAGAGAGGGAGAGAAATGAAAACATCAATGATGAGAGAGAATCATTAAATCGGAATCATTATATCGGCTGCCTCCTGCACACCCCACAATGGGGATCGAGCTCAAAACCCAGGCATGTGCCCTGACCGGGAATTGAACTGTGACCTCCTGGGTCATAGGTTGAAGCTTAACCATTGAGCCACCATGGCTGGGCTTATATAGAGAAGTTGACAAGGTATTGTACCATCTTGTTTTGGTAACATTATTTTCCCACTGATGGTATATCTGAAATACTTTTCATATTCTAAATATTCCAACTTAGCAGTAAGTAACCACTGACCTCGGTGTTCTGCATTGATAGTGTGCATATGTTTATGGGGTCAGCTTTTCCTGTCCGCCTGCCACGTCCTGACTCATGTCACCCTCTCTGGAGGCCAGAAGAGATTTGAGTTTGGGTGATGCAGCCTCTCCTAACCCTGGACAGTGTGGCCGGAGGGAGCAGGATGGACTCCAAGTGAGGCTAGGTACCCTCCACACACCCACTCGGGTCCAGACCCCAGTCCCCTCCCCAGAGTTAGCCACATTGGGGGTTTGAGGGCCACTCTCAGTTTTGAGGCCAACTGCAGGTTTGAGAGTTTCCTGAAACCAGCCTCAGGGTCAGTAATTCAGGACTAGGACTCCCAGCACTCACTGGAAGCTCTTCTCTCAGGGGTGCGGTTTATTACAGGGAAAGAGCACAGAGTAGCATCAGCCAAGGAAGTAGGTGTGTAAGTCCAGGTGTGGGGGGTGTTCACAACCTGAGCTCCGGTGTCCTCGCCCCAAGTGCACTGCCTACCAGGGACTCACCTGGTTCACCAGGGCTTCATCACATAGGCACCACTAATTGACTTGACTATAGAGAAATATAGACCTGATTGATTAGGTCAACTGATACCCCATGACCCAAAACCCCTACCCAAATTACTTGGTCCTTCTAGGATGAGGAGCTCCTACCCTAAGACTGTTGGGTATGGCCAGCCCCACCCTAAGACTGTTGGGTATGGCCAGCCCCACCCTAAGACTGTTGGGTATGAGCAGCCCCACCCTAAGACTGTTGGGTATGGCCAGCCCCACCCTAGGATTGTTGGGTATGCCCAGCCCCACCCTAAGATTGTTGGGTATGGCCAGCCCCACCCTAGGATTGTTGGGTATGGCCAGCCCCACCCTAGGATTGTTGGGTATGGCCAGCCCCACCCTAGGATTGTTGGGTATGGCCAGCCCCACCCTAAGATTGTTGGGTATGGCCAGCCCCACCCTAAGATTGTTGGATATGGTGAGGCCCACCCTAAGATTGTTGGGTATGGCCAGCCCCACCCTAGGATTGTTGGATATGGTGAGGCCCACCCTAAGATTGTTGGGTATGGCCAGCCCCACCCTAGGATTGTTGGGTATGCCCAGCCCCACCCTAAGATTGTTGGGTATGGCCAGCCCCACCCTAGGATTGTTGGGTATGGCCAGCCCCAGCCTAGGATTGTTGGGTATGGCCAGCCCCAGCCTAGGATTGTTGGGTATGGCCAGCCCCAGCCTAGGATTGTTGGGTATGGCCAGCCCCACCCTAGGATTGTTGGGTATGGCCAGCCCCACCCTAAGATTGTTGGGTATGGCCAGCCCCAGCCTAAGATTGTTGGGTATGGCCAGCCCCACCCTAAGATGCAGCATGGCAGCTAGTACCTAAAACAGAAGACCTTCCTATCAAGTCTGATGCAGATTACCTCTCAGAAACTGAGGACAAAGGCCAGGTCTCTCTTTGGTCAAGAGCAGATCCTTAATACTTACCCCTAACAGGGAGCTGGCTGAAGATCCTCCTGCTAAAATGTTTGGGTCTGACTTCAAAACAAAAAAATAACTAAAAGCCCCTCTTTTCTGCCCTGTGCTGCTGGGTGTCCTGGAGTTGGAGGGAGAGCCTGTTTTCCCTCCGATCTTTTCCTGACCTGTGGTGTCTGTGTGCGGGTGCTGGGAAGGAGCTGGCGTCCTTGCGAAGCAAAGATGGAGGAGCAGGAAGGTTGTGTGAAGTCACTCTGGGGACCCAGGAGCACTGACTTCAATGCCTCTTTCTCCTGGCCCAGCTCCGCCTTCTCCAGAGTTGGTCTACGGTGAAGGAAGCCCTTAGACGACTCATCGGGTCCTGATTCTGAAACTATGGCCCACGTAAGTGTGTATGTCTCCTCCCTCCCCGCAGTGTGCTATTTGGATCCCGTGGTGGTTTTTATGAATTATCCCCAAGCCTCCTGCCCCAGGGAGCCCCATCCAATGACCTGCTTCCAGTCCTCTCCATTCCGTCAGTGGTGACTCCGCATATCCCCTCGCCCACCTCGGGGCCCACGTTCATAGAACGTGGCGCTGATGATTCAGCACCTCCCTTATGCTCAGTGTTTGGTCAGCGGGAATGTTGGGGGAATGGAGGAAGAAAGTCCCTGGGGAGAAAGATTTGCTTCGGGTCCATGGTCTGATTAGTTGGAGATGTTGGATGCTTTTGAGCTCAGGAGAACACAGGAATCCTCTGTTCCAGGCAGAAAAGAGGGGATGTGCATATTAGTTGGCCTCGGGGTTAGTGTGTGAGGACAGCCCAGGCTCTGAGGCTGTGAGCTTCCGACAGGGCAGGGGCTGAGGCCAGGGGCCCCGAGAGGCCACTTCTCTTGTTGAACAGACCTCTGTGTGTGTCTGTGTCGCTTGCCACCAGCATCCTTTCAGTCAGGAACGGGATGGGGCGTGGGGGGGTGGTCATGGGTCAGAGCACCCAGTACAGGCGAATAGGTGACCACATGCTCCCAGAACTGCGGACAACCGGAGTCGTTTTGCGCAATCACTATCATTCAGTCTAATCTGTCCATGTGTTGGAATTTTAAAAATGTTTTCTGTCATTACAAAGCCGGAGGAATGCTGTGAGGCAGGCACATGGCAGGCTGTGTGTGTGGGAATGGGAGGAAGCCAGGATCGCTCTGTCCTTGCTCCGCAGGCTGCGGTGCCGGATTGCACAGGTGCAGCTGGCTTTTCTCTGCAGTCACACGGAGGGATTCTGCCTGTCACGGCCACGCCTTCACTGTCCCCTCCCATCTCTCCGGCTTTCCAGGAGGCACTGTGTCCACTCTACCCAGAGCGTAGGCCGGCCTCTCCTTCCCTTCGTCTTGAAACTGCCCTTCCATTTCCTCAGGGACATGTGGTTTGTGTTCTCAGGGTCCCGTGACGTTCTCAGACGTGGCCATCGACTTCTCGCAGGAGGAGTGGGCCTGCCTGGACTCCACGCAGAGGGACCTGTACTGGGACGTGATGTTGGAGAACTACAGTAACTTGGTCTCACTGGGTAAGCTGCCTGAGTCATCTCACTCACACTGCTCCCTGGAATGTCAGCCCCTTCCCTGGTGAATTTTAGGGCTGTCTTTCAAGAGACAGAGTTCAGCCCAGCAGGTGTGGCTCAGTGGTTGAGTGTTGACCCATGAACCAGGAGGTCACGGTTCAATTCCCGGTCAGGGCACATGCCTGGGTTGCGGGCTCGATCCCCAATATGCAGAGGCAACGGGGCAATGATTCTCTCTCATCATTGATCTTTCTCTCTTTCTCTTCCTCTCCCTTCCTTTCTGAAATCAGTAAAAAAAAAAAAAAATTTTTTAAGGTATGTTGAATCTTCTTCCTGTTCCCAGGGAGAGCTTTGAGCCTTGTCGGGTTGGAAGTGACCATCACACACCTTCCTCTCGTCATCCACCAGTGATCTTCCCACCTTCGTCTGGCCCTTCCTGTAGTTCCCACTCTCTTCATGAGCAAAGGATTAGTTAGAATTCTGGAATATTTATTTCACAACCATCTTCAAGAAAACCAAGCTTCCTACTGTGTTGTTGTGTTTATACCCAAATGGCCCGTGGTTCTTTGGGGTGACTTGATTTCTCTATAGAGGTAGATTGACAAGCAGAATTCACATAAAAGCAAACAGCACATTCCATTTCCGACACATTGTGCCCAAAGTGAGGTTGAAAGTTACAAATCTGTGACCTTTGAGTTAAACATTAGATGATAATATCTTGTCATTATCTCAGGAAATTTCTTATTTTTCTGTTAGAAAAGTAACAACCATAATATTTATGGCTAATTTTTTAAAAATATATTTTTGTTGATTTCAGAAGGGAAGGAAGAGGGAGAGAGAGAGAGAGAAACATCAATGATGAGAGAGAATCATTGATCGGCTGCCTCCTGCACACCCCCCACTGGGGATCGAGCCCACAATCTGGGCATGTGCCCTTGACTAGAATCGAACCCAGGACCCTTCAGTCCGCAGGCCGACAAGCTATCCACTGAGCCAAACCAGCTAGGGCCTTAAGGCTAATATTGTGCTCACTGTATACGAGGTATTGAACTAGGCATTGTGTGTATGTGTTGTATAAATACCCTTCATTTCATTCCCACAAGTTTAGGAGATAGACACAGTGATTAAGTCTGATTTGCGGATGAGTATGCTGGGGCCCAGAGGACATGGTCAGACAGAGGAGGCAGGACAAGAACTGAACGGGAGAATTCTGGCCCAAATCCATGCTGCCAGCTACCACGTTCTACCTGCCACCAGGGAGAAGGCCTTCAGAAGTTTAAAATGAGGCCTGTCCCTACCTGGCGGTCCACATGTTGGTTCTCTAACCCTTTCTCTCTTCTTGAAGTCTCTGTGACCTTGACGTCTAGGTGGTTATAAACTTGGTTTTCCTGGGTTGCCCAGGTGTGTCACCACCACATGTACAAAGTATGCTGCTTTTTGTCTTTAGTTCCCAGATTTCCCCTCTAGTGTCTGGTGCTTACTCATGTCTGCTGATAGGAAGTAGTAGCTGATAGTCTTCAGGTTTATTCATTAATATTATGGTACCATACACGCACATGTTACCAAGGGTCTAGTTCAGCCGTGGGCAAATTACGGCCCGTGGGCCGGATCCGGCCCGTTTGAAATGAATAAAACTAAAAAAAAAAAAAGACCGTACCCTTTTATGTAATGATGTTTACTTTGAATTTATATTAGTTCACACAAACACTCCATCCATGCTTTTGTTCCGGCCCTCCGGTCCAGTTTAAGAACCCATTGTGGCCCTCGAGTCAAAAAGTTTGCCCACCCCTGGTCTAGTTGGTTCATATTTATTCTACTAGAGAAGCTTTTTTAAAATATATACATATACAGTGTGTGTGTGTGTGTGTGTGTGTGTGTATATATATATATATATTTTTTTTAATTGATTTCAGAGAGGAAGGGAGAGAAACATGGATGATGAGAGAGAATCACTGATTGGCTGCCTCCTGCACGCCCCACACTGGGGATCCAGCCCATAACCCAGGCCTGTGCCCTGACCAGGAATTGAACTGTGACCTCCTGGTTCCTAGGTCGACACTCAACTACTGAGCCACGCCGGCCGGGCAGAAGTTTTATTTCTACTAGAGAAGTTTTTGGTTTGTCGTTTGCTTGGTTTGTTTATTTTGTTTTTCTTAAAAGGAAACAAAATGTGGTGTTTTTTCCTCTAGATTTGGAGTCACCCCATGAGACCAAGAACTTACCTACAGAAAAGGGCATCTGTGAGCTGCGTCTCTCCAAGTGGAACTCGGACGGGAAAAGCAAGTCCCTCGGCCTTGACTGGGTGTGTGAAGGTGAGTTAGTAGGGGCGCGGGGCCCTCCAGGGGGGTATCTCAACCGAAGGAAAACCAGCCGTGCGAAAGCGCCCGCCGGGGAGGAGGCCTCGGTCAGGCCACCCCAGAGACCTCCTCGCAGGGAGAACGCCTATGAGTGCCAGGAGTGCGGGAAGGCCTTCAGCCGTGGCTACCAGCTGACTCAGCATCAGAAAATCCACACGGGCGAGAAGCCCTACCAGTGTAAAGAGTGTAAGAAGGCCTTTCGCTGGGGTAACCAGCTGACTCAGCATCGGAAAATTCACACCGGCGAGAAGCCTTATGAGTGTAAGGACTGCGGGAAGGCCTTCCGCTGGGGCTCGAGCCTCGTCATTCACAAGAGGATTCACACGGGCGAGAAGCCCTACGAGTGTAAAGACTGCGGGAAGGCCTTCCGCCGCGGCGACGAGCTCACGCAGCACCAGAGGTTCCACACGGGCGAGAAGGACTATGAATGCGAGGACTGTGGCAAGACCTTCAGCCGCGTGTACAAGCTCATTCAGCACAAGCGGATTCACAGCGGCGAGAAGCCCTACGAGTGTAAGGACTGCGGGAAGGCCTTCATCTGTGGCTCGAGCCTGGCTCAGCACAAACGGATTCACACGGGCGAGAAGCCCTACGAATGTCAAGAATGCGGGAAGGCCTTTACCCGTGTCAATTACCTTACTCAGCATCAGAAAATTCACACTGGTGAGAAGCCTCACGAATGCAAGGAGTGTGGGAAGGCCTTCCGCTGGGGTTCCAGCCTCGTGAAACACCAGAGAATCCATACGGGGGAGAAGCCATACAAGTGCACGGAATGTGGGAAGGCCTTCAACTGTGGCTATCACCTGACCCAGCACGAGAGAATCCACACTGGCGAGACGCCTTACAAATGTAAGGAGTGTGGGAAGGCCTTTATTTATGGGTCCAGCCTGGTGAAACATGAGCGGATTCATACCGGAGAGAAGCCATACGAGTGCAAAGACTGTGGGAAAGCCTTTAGCCATGGCCACCAACTCACACAGCATCAGAGAGTGCACAGCAGTGCGAAGCCCCACGAGTGTCAGGACTGTGGAAAGGCGTGTGGCCACGCACACCATTACAGAGGACACCAGGGGCTCCACGCGGTGGGCGTGGAGACAAAACCTTTCGAAGACAAAGAATGTTCAGAGGCCTCTAGACAGCACTCATTTCTTCCACAACATGAGGCAAATTCATGATACGATTTAACATAAGGAAGTCGTAACCGGTCACTCTTCTCCTTCCAGAATCTCAGGATAGTCCTGTGAGAGGCAGGTTTGGAGACAAGAAGTCACTTTTCCTCCCTGATTACAACATATGCAGTGTAGACAGTTTGTTCACTGGATGGGTTAATGGACGCATAGAAGGTTCCCAGGACCTTTTGATTTCATTTCAGATTCATTCTGGGGGATAACTGCTGATGTAACATACGTGCAATAGCCTTTCCTCGCCACGGCTGTCATCCTCAGCCCCCCCTCACTCACTGTGCCTCGGGGGAAATGACCTTTAACCCCTGTGCGTATCTGAAATCAGGACAGCCACCTGATACTGCCCGTGGGCCATTAGACAAGTCTGGTATGTGGAACTCCCTGCAAGTGTATCTGGAATATTGTGCAAACTCAATAAACATTGGCTGCGTTTCTGTCGTCATTACCCTCGGTGTTGCTGTTAGTGAATTATTGCAAGAAGGCCCCCTGTGGGGATAACAAGTTTAGAAAAAACTATTAAACTTCTACAAAAAAATAGTTTTCACAGTCCTGGGCCCATGGTGTTTCTTAGCACATAGAAGGTGCTAAACATAAAATAAGGTTAATAAGTTGCACTTCCTTGCCTGGTGTGCATGGCTCAGTGGTTGAGCATCGACCTATGAACCAGGGGGTTATGGTTGTTTATAGGGCGGAGGAATATTTGCTTTCCTTGGCCAAAAATGTCCCCCCTAACAGGAATTCAGAGCCAAGACCCAAACTGTAGGGGAGAATTTATTTGGTCAATCACAGAGGCAGGAAAGTAATTCCTAGAAGAAATGGGCTGAGGAAACGCATTATGGGGGTAAAGGAAGGGCCCTTGGAGCTTGGGAGGGGGGAGGGGCGGGGAAAGAGAAGGGGAAGGCGCGGGCTCCTGGGTGGGAGAGCACACCCACACCGAGTCCTCCAGCTGCAGGGTGTTCCGTGGAGATTTGGGGGCGGTCCCAGAAGATCGCAAGACTATTCAGTTTTCCAGGTGTGTCCATTCAGGGTTGTGGCCATGGGTCATTATTCCGTGCAGCTGGTCCTGACCTCGGCCTTGGCTGCCTTTGTTGCTTATCTGGGCCTGGAGCTGAAATACAACTGAGGCCTAGACGTCATCTCTAGGGAGGAAAGGTCCGGGGTCCAAACAGCGTGACCAGCAATGACAGGCTGGGGGCGAGGTCCCACCCCACAATGTCCTTTGCTAGGCCCTGGGGCTTCCCGCCCTGGTGACCTGTTCCTGGCCCATCTTCCTTGCTGTGCTCATGTCTGCCTAACTGCCTGTTACAGACCAACAGATCAATGTTCCTCTCTCTCTCTCTCTCATCAAATTTTTTTTATTTTTAATAAAAAAGTAATAAATTAAGAGGCGGGGAGGACTTAAATGACTATGGATCAAGAGAAGACCACCAGGTCACCAGTAAGTATGTGAAATTGTGTTCAACTTCCTTTCCCATCCAGGAAATGCAAAGCAAACCGCCACGTCGCTAGACGCTCAGCAGAATGGCTAAAATAGAAATCGCATGAGCCGCTGTCTTTGTTGGATATGCAGACATGGCCTGTTCAGGAAGGAACTGAGCCGCACACTGTACCCGCCACATCCTGGCGGTCCCGCCACAGGGACCGGAGGCCATGCTGCGGGCAGGGAGCAGGCCTGTCCCGAAGGGGCCAGGGCCTGGGGTAGAGACCCAGGAGAGTGCTGGGAGCAGTCAGACTTGGGGGGACCTGAGCCGTCTGAGGCCGGTCAGCCCTACAGCGAGGGGTGGTGTTGAGGAAAGAACTAGAGCCCCTGGTGGGAACCTGAGAACAAGGGGGTGGTGCTGTCCTTCCAAACTGCTCCGTACAGGTAGGGGGGATGAGGAGAAGGAATTGGCAAGTTCCTGTCGGGAGAGGGAGGAGGGCCGCAGAGGACGGAGTGTGCGGAGGGAGGTGGGATGAGGGGGCGGGCACAGAGATAAGATGAAGCTGTGCAGACACAGGCAGTGCCGGGCAGGCCTCTGGACACAGCCCAGCAGCAGGGACACTGCCTGAGTGGACAGGTGACACAAAGAAACGGGGAAGTGGCCATCACTCAGGACTCAGGCTAAGGAGCAAACACCCAAGTCAAAGGAGCCTGAGACGGATGGTTGGGTGGGAGAATAAGAGAGGATGGGCCGGCAGAGGTACCACAGGCGTGGCCTCGGGGGACCCAGGTCTCATATGAAACTTCCTGTTTGGCTGTGTTTTTTTTCTTATTCTTGCTGATCCTCTCCTTGAGGATATGTTTCCATTGATTTTTAGAAAGAGTGGAAGGGACAGGGAGACAGAAACATCGATCAGAGAGATACATCCATTGGTTGCCTCCTATGCGCGCCTGGACCAGGGCCGGGGATGGAGCCTGCAAGGGAAGTACATGCCCTTGACCGGAATCGAACCCAGGACCCTTCAGTCTGCAGGCTGACGCTCTATCCATTGAGCCAAACCAGCTAGGGCCATAGTTTCTTCTAAATATTTATATTTTTATTCATTTCGGAGAGGGAGAGGGATAGAAACATCGAGTATCCTGGACCCACTCCCTCCTGCACAGCCTCTACTGAGGATTGAGGCAGCGACCCAGGCATTTGCCCTGGCAGGGAACTGAGCCACAACCTCCTGGTTCATAGGTTGACGCTCAACCACCGAGTCACAGAGCCCACCTGGCCGGGCTCTGCTTTGTTTTTATGTAGAGACTGCACATAGTAGGTCTTTTCCCCCTTTTTTAGTAAATATTTAGGCTGCAGCTATTCACACTGGTCTGAGCCTGATCATTTGTTACGGGAAGCACGCCACTCTTTTTCCTGAATTGCCCACATTGTAAGTTTGACTGATTGTATTTTGTGGGCAAGCGACTCTGTCCCTTGTGTGAGCTGATAGTTGATCTAGAGCAGCGGTTCTCAACCTGTGGGTCGCGACCCCTTTGAGGTCTAACGACCCTTTCACAGGGGTCGCCTAAGACCATCGGAAAACATATAATTACATATTGTTTTTGTGATTAATCACTATGCTTTAATTATGTTGAATTTGTAACAATGAAATTGGGGGTCACCACAACATGAGGAACTGTATTAAAGGGTCGCAGCATTAGGAAGGTTGAGAACCACTGATCTAGAGACTGGATTATATCCTGATTCAACGTTTGAAGCGTGTTTTATGGGCAGTGTTCTGCGTGGCCTATTATAGCTCCGCCACGCTGTTCCCACATCACCTGCTAAGAATTCAAATCGGGTGATGGCCACCTTTCCCATCAAACCACCACCTTAAGTCTTACTCCCCTTTAATTACTGTTTTCTAACCCTGTCATTTCATCGGGGCTCCGAAGTCTGTCAGTCCTACTCCTTTTTTTTAATATATTTTTTTATTGATTTTTTACAGAGAGGAAGGGAGAGAAATAGAGAGTCAGAAACATCGATGAGAGAGAAACATCGATCAGCTGCCTCCTGCACATCTCCCACTGGGGATGTGCTCGCAACCCAAGTACATGCCCTTGACCAGAATCGAACCCGGGACCCTTCAGTCCGCAGGCCGACGCTCCATCCACTGAGCCAAACCGGTTTTGGCTCAGTCCTACTCCTTTAAATCCACCTAACGACTCTGCTACTCCCTCTCTTGACCTCATCCCTCCAATGGGTCTATCCTTCATTCCGTGGCAACGTTTTGTTCCCACAGATAATCCTCTGCTTTCTCACCACCTTCAACACCCATAAACCTTAATTTCAAGTTTCTGTTCTGCAGTGACATCACCCTCTCTCGTCTTTCCAGTTTAACTTCTAGTTCCACCCAACTGACACCAGTAACAAGCACCCCATTTCTCACGCCCCTCCCCCTGCCTCTAGCAGCACTATTTCCCAGAGAAGAACTCTCCACTGGGTTGTAACTCAGAATGAGTCTGCAACAGCCCTGGCCAGTGCGACTCAGTTGGCTGGACTGTCGTCTATGGAAAGGTCAGGGATTTGACCACTGGTCAGGGCGCATACAAGAAGCAAATGATCGATGTTAACCTCTCACATCAATGTTTCTCTCTCCCTCTCCCTCTCTAATCAACAAAAAAAGTAGCTGCTGTGGTCAGTGGCCCGAGCATCTAGCTGCCCATGGGTCTATTCCTGGTCAAGGGCATACCTATATTTCAGGTTGGATCCCTGGCCCAGGTCGGGGCAAGTGCAGGAGGCAATCAATTATTTCTCACATCTATGGTTTCTCTTCCCCCCTCCCTCCCCCTCTAGAAACCAATGGGAAAAATATCCTCAATGAGGATTAACAAAATAATACGAACTAACAAAAAAAAAAAAGAGGAGTCTGGGCAGAAACATAAAGGGAAATGGTCATTGACACAATGTTATCTGTCAATTATATCTCAATAAAGTTGGAGGGAAGCAAAGATGACCATTTATATCTATCATGAAATTAAAGCCTGCCTTGTCCGATATTAATACAGCTACGCCAGATCTATGTATATTTTTAACTGATTTTTAGAGATGATGAACAGGGACAGAAAAACATCAGTTGCCTCCCACACCCGCCACCTTTTAGTCTACTAGACCAACACTCCAACCAACTGAGCCACACCGGCCGGGGCATTGTGTTACTGTGTGTATGATCCTTTTTTTTTTTTTTTCGTTTACTTCCAACCTATTTGTGTCCTAATATTTCAAGTGCAAATCTTTTTTTTTTTTAATATATTTTATTGATTTTTTACAGAGAGGAAGGGAGAGAGATAGAGTCAGAAACATCCATGAGAGAGAAACATCGATCAGCCGCCTCCTGCACATCCCCCACTGGGGATGTGCCCGAAACCCAGGTACATGCTCCTGACTGGAATCGAACGCGGGACCCTTGAGTCTGCAGGCCGATGCTCTATCCACTGAGCCAAACCGGTTAGGGCTCAAGTGCAACTCTTGACACGAAGAATGTTCCGACTACATGGATGGACCTGGAGGGTATTATGCTAAGTAAAATAAGCCAGACAGAGAAAGACAAACACCACATGATCTCGCTTATATGTGGAACCTGAAAAACCAAAATAACCAAATGAGCAAAACAGACACTGAGATACAGAGAACAGACTGATAATTGCCAGATGGGAGTGTGACAGGGCAGTGCTGGGTGCAAAAGGGTGAAGGGATAAGAAGTACAACACGGGCACATAGTCCATAATATTATAATGAATATTACAGGGTCAGGGGGACCCCTTCATAAATTACATAAGCATCTCACCACGATGCTGTATACCTGAAACGAACATAATACTGAATGTCAACTGTAATTGAGAAAAAACCTTTTTTAATTAAAAATTACCCCGAAAAAGTGCACTGTTGACACCACGGAGTTGAAACAGGTCTTTTCACCCACGGGGCAATCTGTTCTCTCTGGAAGTGGGCACAGGGGGGTCCCCTCCGTGCGGGGAATATTCCATTTCCTCCTCCGGTGGCCGGCGGGTCCCTGTCCGACTGGCGTTGCGAGAGCGCATCTCTCCGCCCCAGCAGTGTGCACTGTCCCCGTGTGTGTCTGCCTTGGCAAGTGGGCAGTGAGCAGGGCTCCGGGTGCGTCCCACCTTCACACTCCACACAGGCTCAGAGGCTCCGTGGAACCGGAAGGGGCTGCAGCGTGAGGAGATGCCAGGCAGCATCCGGCGCCTGTGGTCACGCTAATCCCACTAGAGGCGTGTGTGAGAGCTGGAGGCGGCTGGCTGTGGCTCACTGGTCTCCAAGCTGTGCCGGATCCCGTATCCAAAGTATATGGCGAAGCCTGGGACGGACACGAGACCATGAGACGGGACAGTGCCCCCTGGGCCTCCTGTTAGGGCACCTGAGACGGCTGGGTGGGGACGGTGGTGGGAAGGAGGTTGGGTTCGGTCCCCCAAGAGGCCACTTACCAATCGCCATCCAGATGCCAAACTGGGCCCAGGTCATAGAGGTCATCTGCATCATCAAGTACATGTTCACAAAGATGCTGACCAGGGGCAGGACAGGCAGGGCGGGGACCTGTGGGCAAAGCCAGGTCATCGCTGAACACACCAGACGCTCCAGAGGGACACCCCGCCCCCACCCACGGGTGGGAAGGGAGAGCTCAGTCCTGCTCAGGCCACGCCCTCCACGCCCACTCAGAGGGGGAACCCCACCGCATGCTCCTGAGCAGAGTGTGGGTCGGGGAGCGGTCCATTCGTTGTACCCCTCCCCCTGCCATCCCTGGTCCAGAGAGGTGGGCAGAGTTCATTCCCTCCAGGCAGGTAGACTGGGGTCCCCAGGTCACCCACCTTGAAGCTAAGAGGAGCTGGGCTCTGGGGCTGCCTCCAGAGGATGAAAGTGAGCCCCACAATGAGCAGCAGCAGCAGAGCAGTCACCGCTGTGGCCACCGGGTCCCCGGAGACCAGGCGGCCGGGCCACCGGGCCAGGACCAGGCTCAGGACGGTCAGCAGGAGAGCTGCCAGGGGCGAGTGGAGGAGAACAGGTCAAGGCCAGAAGCCAAAGGTGTTGAGGGCTTGGGTCACATCCCACCCTCAGACTGCCCACCCCAACATGGGCCATCACGCCCTGGCTGGGGTCACTCACTGTTAGAGCGCCAGCCCGAGCACCTCAGGTTTGGTCACAGGTTTGGTTCATGGACATGTGCCTGGGTGGCAGGTTCGATCCCTAGTGCGGGAGGCATCCGATCTATGTGTCTCTCCCACATCGATGCTTCTCCCCGCAACCCCACCCCCAGTTCCACTCTCTCTAAAAATCAATGGAGTGACATCAGGAACAAAAATATGGGCCGTCACCTGTCCACCAGTCCTCCACAGGCACCCACTCCCGCCTCATCCCGTCACCCTCAGGCACCACCAAAGAGCCAGCCCACTGCTCACCCAGCAGCAAGGCACATTCATAGACGATGTGGCCAGATTGCGGGGTGGGGACGGCGCTCTCGGGGCTCCACAGGCTGCTTAGGGCGCCCGCCAATCCTGCTTCAGGTACAGGTTCCTGGGAACCGGCGTCAAGCCCAGGCTTTATCTCCGTTATTTCCACCTCCGTCTTCTCGTTCTGGCTTAAATGCTGGTCTGGCTGGTACCTGGATGAGAGACATGCCTGCAACCTTCACACCGCCTCTCCCCGCCCAACATCACACGGCCCCTCCCCCAGCCGAGTGGAGCGGCACCCTGAGGAGGCCGCATGAAGGCAATAGAGGAGCCGCCCCCCCATCAGGAACCTTGGGTTCAAGCCCTGGCCCGGGGGGCTCAGCTGGGGGGGCATCCTCCAGTGCATCTAAGGTCCCAGGTTCCATGCGTGGTCAGGGCACATGCCCAGCTGAGGGTTCGTCCCCATTTGGAGAGTATATGGAAGGCTACCATGATGCCTCTCTGTCTCTGTCTCTCTCTTCCCTCATGAGCCCAAGCCGCGGTCACTCATGGTTGAGCGTTGATGACCTAAGAACCAGGAGGTCCCAGTTTCATTCTCAGTCAGGGCACATGCCCGGGTTGTGGGCTTGATCCCCAGTGAGGGGCTGTGCAGGAGGCAACTGATGAGAGATTCTCTCTCATCGTTGATGTTTCTGACTCTCCCTCCCCTCCCTTCCTCTCTGAAATCAATTTTAAAATAAACTTAGTGGGGCCTCACCTGAGAACCAGCACGGAAAAGGCCACCAGGGAGTACGCCAGCAGGGTTCCGATGGACATGAGGTCCACGAGGTTGTTGATCTCGAAGAGGAAGGCCATGAGCGCTGCAAGGAGGGCGCAGACACCGTGGGGAGCGGGTGAGGACCCACTGGGGACATCCCAGCGGAGGGGATTGGATGGCAATGGGGTGGGTTTGGCTTATTCACCTGCAAGAGTTCCAGATACTACAGTGGCTGCGATGGGGGTGTGTGTTCGGGGGTGGACCTGGGCAAGTGCCCGGAACAGGAGTCCGTCCTCTGCCATGGCCAAGATCACCCGCGGCATGGGGAACATGGAGCCCAGGAGGCTGGCGGAGGGAAGGGAAACGTATGTGTGGTGATCGTCAGCGGGCAGGCTGGGCTTCCCAGGCCTGGCCCACACTTCGTTGTTCATCCTCACCTGGGGATATTTTTCCATTGATTTTTTTTTTTTTTTTTTTTTTTTTTTTATTTTTCGCTTACAGTATTACAAAGGGTATTACATAAGTGTCCTTTTTTCCCCCCCGCCCTTGACAAACCCCTACCCTCCCTTACCCCCCAGTGTCTTATGTCCATTAGTTATGCTTATATGCATGCATACAAGTCCTTCGGTTGAACTCTTACTCCCCTCCCTCCTGCCCCCCAACTCTCTCTGGCCTTCCCACTGCAGTTTGACAATCAGTTTGAGGCAGCTCTGCCTCTGTATCTATTATTGTTCAAAAGTTTGTAATGGTCTTTATTATCCATGAATGAGTGAGATCATGTGGTATTTTTCCTTCATTGACTGGGTTGTTTCACTTAGCATAATGCTCTCCAGTTCCATCCATGATGTTGCAAATGGTAGGAGTTCCTTCTTTTTAACAGCAGCATAGTATTCCATCGTGTAGATGTACCACAGTTTTCTAATCCATTCATCTACTGATGGGCACTTAGGCTGTTTCCAGATCTTAGCTATGGTGAATTGTGCTGCTATGAACATCTGGTTACATATATCCTTTCTGATTGGTGTTTCTGGTTTCTTGGGATATATTCCTAGTAGTGGGATTTTTCCATTGATTTTTAGAGAGAGTTGTAGGGAGGGGGAGAGACACAGAAACATCAATGTGAGAGAGACACATTGATTAATTGCCTCCCGCACCCGCCCCGAACAAAACTGGGGATCCAACCTGCAACCGAAGTACATGCCCTTGACCGGAATTGAACCCGAGAGCCTTCAGTCCACAGGCCGACGTCCTAGCCACTGAGCCAAGCCGGCTAGGGCGTCTACACAGCTCAAGGTGTGTCTCCCCTCGTCTCTCCACCCAAGGCTGGGGCTGCTGGGGATGGGAGCTGACGGGGAGGCAGCCGACGGTACTGACCTGGACGAAAGGGCACACAGGGTCCCCACAGCCACCACGTATCTGGCCCAGGGCCAGCCCGCGTGGAGGAAGGCCTCTGGCAGGGGGCTGTCAGAGTTGATCTGGTAGTAGGGCACCATGAGGGTGAGCGCCGCCGAGACCCCAAAGTACGCCAAGAAGCAGATGAAGAGCGAGATCACGGTGCCCAGGGGGATGGCCCACTGAGGGTTGCGGGCTTCTTCCCCTGCGCGGTGGGAGGGGGTGTCTGGTCAGGGACACACACCAAGGGGAAGGCACAAAACCCTCTTCCTTCTGAAACTCCCCCGGAGCCGGGCCAACCTTCCACCAACCCTGTGCCCAAGGGCGGCCCGCAGCCCCCATGGGGCATCCTGACCGTTACCTGCAGTGGCGATGCAGTCAAAACCAACAAACGCATAGAAGCACGTGGCTGCTCCGCGGAGAACGCCCTCAAAGCCAAAAGGCACAAACCCCCCGGAGCCCAGAGGGCCCAGGCTGTGGTGAGAGAAGGGACGAGGAAGAAGAAGGGTGAGCAGGTCAGCCATCTCTATTATACCACAGCCCCGGTCCATTCCCCCACCACCGGCCCCACCGCCCAGATCTGCTTCCCACCACATTCCCAGCTCTGCACTCCACACACGTCTGTGGCCAAGAGTGCCCTCACACCAGGCCGGTGTGGCTCAGTGGTTGAGCATCGACCTATGAACCAGGAGGTCAACGTTCAGTTCCAAGTCAGGGCACATGCCCGGGTTGTGGGCTCGATCCCCAGTGTGGGGCGTGCGGGAGGCAGCCGATTATTGATTCTCTCTCATCATTGATGTTTCTCTCTCCCTCTCCCTTCCTTTCTACAATCATCAATAAAAAATATATTTAAGAACAAAAATTGCTGCCCTCGCCGGTTTGGCTCACTGGATAGAGCGTCGGCCTGCAGACTCAAGGGTCCCAGGTTCGATTCCCGGTCAAGGGCATGTACCTTGGTTGCGGGCACATCCCCAGTAGGGGGTGTGCAGGAGGCAGCTGACCGATGTTTCTCTCGCATCGATGTTTCTGACTCTCTATCCCTCTCCCTTCCTCTCTGTAAAAAAATCAATAAAATATATTAAAAAAAAAAAAAAACAAACAAAAATTGCCCTCCTGACCTCAAGGTGCCATTGGACTCAGATTTGGTCAACTCGTAGTCCTGCTCCGTGAGCTGCCAGCGGTGCAGACGTCCATTAATGAAGCCAGAGAGGACGATGAAGCCGAGAACCAAGAGGTTCACGCCCGTGAATATCTTGGTAACCAGGGCCGACTCGCGAACTCCCAGGACCAGGACACCTGTGGGAGGATGGAACAGAAAACTAGACAGAAAGCCAAAGAGTGGTGACCGGGGGCGGGGTGGGGCGGGGCGGGGACTGCTGAATGGGTGCAGGCTTTCCTCTGGAGACGATGAAAAGGTGCTGGAACTAGAAGAAGGTGGCTGCACAATATTTGGAATGTACGTAGGGGCCGTACACGTTAAAATGGTGGGTTTCGCCCCAGCCGGTTGGGCTCAGTGGATAGAGTGTGGGCCCTTGGACTGAGGGGTCCCAGATCCCATTGCAGTCAAGGGCATGTACCTCGGTTGCAGGCTGGACCCCTGGCCCCAGTCAGGGCAGGAGTGTGAGGCAACCCATCTTTGTGTCTCTCTCACATCATTGGTGTTTCTTTTACTCAAGTCTCTCCCCCTCCCACTCTCTCTAAAAATCAATGGAAAGCCCTCACCGGTTTGGCTCAGTGGATAGAGCGTCGGCCTGTGGAGTGCAGGGTCCCAGGTTCGATTCCGGTCAAGGGCATGTACCTTGGTTGCAGACACATCCCCAATAGGGAGTGTGCAGGAGGCAACTGATCGATGTTTCTCTCTCATTGATGTTTCTAGCTCTCTATCCCTCTCCCTTCCTCTCTGTAAAAAAATAATCAATATTTTTTAAAAATCAATGGAAAAATATCCTTGGATGAGGATTAACAAAAAATAAAAATGAAAAAATTGATGGTTGATTTTTTAAAAATATATTTGATTGATTTTTTACAGAGAGGAAGGGAGAGAGATAGTCAGAAACATCGATGAGAGAAAAACATCGATCAGCTGCCTCCTGCACATCTCCTACTGGGGATGTGCCCGCAACCCACGTACATGCCCTTGGCTGGAATCGAACCCGGGACCCTTCAGTCCGCAGGCTGATGCTCTGTCTACTGAGCCAAACCGGTTACGGGAATGGTTGATTTCTTGTAAGAACTTTATTGGTTTTAGAAAGAGGGAGGGGAAGAGAGAGAGAGAGAGAGAGAGAGAGAGAGAGAGAGGAGAAGACACACTGATAGGCTGCCTCCTGTATGTGCCCCAACCTGAATTGAATGTTGGGATCAAATCAGCCACCTAGGTATGTGCCCTGAACTGGAATCCACCCGCCACCTTGTGGTGCACGGAATGACACCCAAGGGAGTCACACACCAGGGCTGAAATGGCTGATTTTCTTTTTTTTCCAATTCTCACCCGAGGATATTTTCCCATTGATTTTAGGGAGATTGGAAGAGAGAGGGAAAGACAGAAACATCCATGTGATAGAAACACATCGATTGGTTGCCTCCGACCAGGGCCTGGACCCAAGGGACCTGTAACTAAGGTACACGCCCTTGACCAGAATCAAACCCAGAGGCCGATTTGGTCTGTAGGCCAATGCACTATCCACTGAGCCAAACCGGCTAGGGCCGTGGTCGGCAAACTGCGGCTCGTGAGCCACATGCGGCTCTTGGGCCCCTTGAGTGTGGCTCTTCCTAAGCCTTAGGAGGACCCTAATGAAGTTAATAACAATGTACCTACCTATATAGTTTAAGTTTAAAAAATTTGGCTCTCAAAAGAAATTTCAATCGTTGTACTGTTGGTATTTGGCTCTGTTGACTAATGAGTTTGCTGACCACTGGGCTAGGGCATAGGGCTAATTTTTTATCATGGTAACCAACTCAGAGTATAAACAGGTATGAAATCACCACCTTAAACTTACACAATGTTATAAGTCAATTTTATCTCAATAAAGCTGTGGGGAAATCCATATATATATATATAAAAGCCCAATATGCAAATTGTCTTCACGGGTGTTCGACTGGCAGACCGACTGCTCGCTATGACATGAGCTGACCATCAGGGGGCAGCGTGGAAAGAAGAAAGGCCCCAGCGAGTAGCAAGGGAAGGAAGGCCCTGGCCGGCAGGTGGAAGGCCCCAATCGACCCTGATTGCTGGCCAGGTTTAGGGGACCTACCCGTGCACTATGCCTCTAGTAATAAAATAAAATGGTTCATTTTCCATTATGGGAATGTCACCTCCATTTCTGTTTTAATGATACAAAATAATTTTTTTTAAAGCTTTGGTCTTAGTACAGAGGAAGTTACTGGTTCTCAGCTGGAGGTGACTTTGTCCCACAGGGACATTTGGCGATGTCCTAGACATTCCAATTGCTCCATTTGAGGGGGGTAGGGGGGGGCCCTGGCATCCAGTGAGTAGATCATTGGAGGATCGCTCAATATCTTAGGCTGATCTTTTTTTTCATATTTATTGTTGAAAGTATTACCTATGCCACCTTTACCCCCCATTAATCCCTTATAGCTGCCCCCCCCCCCACTTTCATCACCCTATTGTCTGTGTCCATGGGTTACACATATATGCATACAAAGTCTTGGGTTGATCTCTTCCCATGCACACTCACTTTCCCTCTGAGATTCTAGTCTGTTAATTTTTTTTTTTAAGTGAAATCCTACAGCCCTGGCCAGTTTGGCTCAGTGGATAGAGCATCCGCCTGTGGACTGAGGGATCCCGGGTTCGATTCCAGTCAGGGGCACCTGCCTGGGTTGTGGCCTTGATTCCCAGTAGGAGGCCTGTGGGAGGCAGCCAATCAGTGATTCCCTCTCATCATTGATGTTTCTCTCCCTTCCTCTCTGAAATCAATAAAAATATATTTAAAAATAAAAGGTCCAGCTCAAAATGAGTTCCGAGGGTGGGAACAATGTCTACCTCTTGCCTTCCTGTTTCTCCCACGGAAAAATCCCCTTTTCTGGCCTCACATCTCCCCACCCCTTTGCTCCCCCTCCATGCCCCGCTCATCCCATCCCGTCTCTGGCCCCACCTCACCTGTGAGCAGCAGCACCAGGCCCAGCGAGAAGAAGTCCAGGTAGCTGGCCAGGAAGGGCACACGCAGAGGCACGCTCTCCTGCAGCGCCCGAGACATGTGGTGCCCGGTCAGGCTGTCGATGGCGGAGCTCCAGGCCCTGGCCACACTGGCGCTGCCTGCAGCCAGAAGGAGGCACATTCATTCATTCATTCATTCACAGAACGACCGGCACCCCTGCTGGGCACCAGGGCTCAGGTTTGGGGGGGAAACAAACATGCAAAAGAGTCACCTCAAAGCGTTTCCTTTCTCCTTCCCCCGCCCCTTTTTTAAAAATATTTTTTAGCCCTGATCAGTTTGGCTCAATGGATAGAGCGTCGGCCTGTGGACTCAAGGGTCCCAGGTTCGATTCCGGTCGAGGGCATGTACGTTGGTTGCGGGCACATCCCCAGTAGGGGGTGTGCAGGAGGCAGCTGATCGATGTTTCTCTCTCATTGATGTTTCTAACTCTCTATCCCTCTCCCTTCCTCTCTGTAAAAAATCAATAAAATATATATTTTTTAAAAAAACATTTTTTTAATTTGTTATTTTAGAGCGAGGAAGAGAGGAGAGAAAGAGAGAGAAACCTCAAACCAGCAACCTTGGAGGATGGGAACAACTCTCTAATCAACTGAGCGACCAGGCCAAGGACGCCTCCTTCTCATGAGGTGGGGAGAGGAGACCCATGTTTCACAGAACAGGTGAACTATTTAATTTGTCAGAAGGAGTCCGCGTTATGCAAAAAAAAGGAAAACACAGGAGAAGGCCCTGGAGAGCTGGGAGGTGAGGGGTGACATTTTAAATTGGGCCCGGCCGGTGTGGCTCAGTGGTTGAGTGTCGACCTACGAACCAGGATGTCATAGTTCAATTCCCGGTTAGGGCACAGGCCCGGGTTGCGGGGCGTGCAAGAGGCAGCCGATCCATGATTCTCTCTCATCATTGATGTTTCTGTCTCTCCCTCTCCCTTTCTCTCTGAAATCAATAAAAATGTTTTATTTTAAAAAAATGTTAAATCGGGTGGTCAGGGGTGGGTCTCCTGAAGCCAGCAGCGGCCGAGCAGAGACCTCACCATGGTGAGGCAGGAGCCTTGGGACACTTCCCTCACCCACGGGGACCCTTCCCCGGTTCCTACCCTTCCCATTGATTCCTGGTTGTTGTCGTTCTAGAACAGTGGTTCTCAACCTTCCTAATGCCATGACCCTTTAATACAGTTCCTCATGTTGTGATGACCCCCAATTTCATTGTTACAAATTCAACATAATTAAAGCAAGCATAGTGATTAATCACAAAAACAATATGTAGTTATATGTGTGTTTTCCGATGGTCTTAGGTGACCCCTGTGAAAGGGTCGTTCGACCCCCAAAGGGGTCGCGACCCATAGGTTGAGAACCGCTGTTCTAGAATATATTTTGTTGATTTTACAGAGAGGAAGGGAGAGGGGTAGAGAGTGAGAAACATTGATGAGAGAGAAGCATCCATCAGCTGCCTCCTGCCCGCCCCCTACTGGGGATGGAGCCTGCCACCGAGATGCATGCCCTCGGCCAGAATCCAACCCGGGACCCTTCAGCCCGCAGGCCGATGGCTAGGCCTAGGGCAACAGTGTGGGGCTTTTCCTCACACTTACCCACTTCCCCTCGAAGCTGGACCCCCAAGTGTTCATGAAGGAGGATGAAGACCCCCACCCCCTCCTGTTGCCCTGATGGAAGTTTGTTGTCCCCCCAGCGGCCCTGCCATCTCACCGATGACATAGGAGAGTATGAGGTTCCACCCGGTGACGAAGGCGCACAGCTGTCCCACGGTGACGTAGCTGTACAGATAGGCAGACCCGGAGCAGGGCACCCGCGCCCCGAACTCCGCGTAGCACAGCCCCGACAGCACGGACGTCACGGCGGCCACCAAGAAGCAGAGGACGATGGCTGGCCCCGCCTTGTCCCTGGCCACCTCCCCGGCCAGGACGTACACCCCCGCCCCCAGGGTGCTGCCCACGCCGAGGGCCACCAGGTCCAGGGTGCTCAGGCACCGGGCCAGGCCGCCGCCAGACCCCTCCCTCCACTCCAGGGGCCGCCTGCGCGCCAGCTTCTCACAAAACCGGCCCAGGTGTCCACACAGCATCATGGGTGGAGCTGAGCCGGAGGCACAGATCTGCAGGGGAAGCAAGACAGGAAGCCATCGGGAATGTCCGCCCGGCCTGGCCGGCCTTGTGGCTCAGTGGTTAGAGCCTCAGCCTGGGGACCGATGGGTCTCGGGTTCAATTCCCGGTCAAGGGCACCTACCTTGCTTACAGGGTCAACCCCTGGCCCAGAAGGCGACCAATCCATGTATCTCTCTGACACGGATGTTTCTCTCTCTCTCTCTCTTTCCCTCCCTTCTCTCCCTTCCACCTTTTCCCTACAAATCAATGGAAGAAAATATCCTTCTGTGAGAATTTAAAAAAATAAAAAATAAAAATGTAATATAAAATAAAATAAAATGAGAATGTCCCCCTGGCCTGGCTGGTGTGGCTCCACTGGCTAGAGCGCCTCCATGGCCCCGTGCTGCACAGACCTCGCTCTGTCCTCCCTTCCTTTACAAAACAGGGAAATCTTCCTATTATCATGGTGTCCTCCCTGTGCTCGCCTCGGCGATAAGAGAGCTCACAGGCGAAGGTTTGTCTGCCGAGGACCCGGAAACTTTCTGGGGGGGTTTTGGGTTGCGTTTTTTTTTTTTCTGTGTTTTTTTTTTTTTCATATCTGATCTTTATTATTTTTATTTATTTATTTTAAATAAACATCGATCAGCTGCCTCCTGCACACTCCCTATTGGGGATGTGCCCACAACCTAGGTACATGCCCTTGACCGGAATCGAACCTGGGGACCTTGAGTCCGCAGGCTGACGCTCTGTCCACTGAGCCAAACTTGTTAAGGGTGATCTTTATTTTTATTGATCTATTTATTTTGTTAATCCTCACCCAAGGATACTTTTTCCTGTTGATTTTTAGAGAGAGCGGAAGGGAGGGGGAGAGACAGAAAAACATTGATGTGAACCCTGGTGGGGCCACTTACTAGAGGCAACCAGTGGATGTCTCACTCCTCTCTCTCCCTGTCCCATCCTCGCTCTCTAAAATATCAGCCTGGGGACTGAAGAGTCCCGGGTTCGATTCCGGTCAAGGGCATGTACCTGGGTTGCGGGCACATCCCCAGTGGGAGATGTGCAGGAGGCAGCTGATCGATGCTTCTCTTTCTTTTTCTTTTTTAAATATATTTTATTGATTTTTTACAGAGAGGAAGGGAGAAAGATAGAGAGTTAGAAACATCGATCAGCTGCCTCCTGCACATCTCCCACTGGGGATGTGCCCGCAACCCAGGTACATGCCCTTGACCGGAATCGAACCTGGGACCTTTCAGTCCTCAGGCCGACGCTCTATCCACTGAGCCAAACCGGTTTCGGCAATGCTTTTCTTTCATCCATGTTTCTAACTCTCTATCCCTCTCCCTTCCTCTCTGTAAAAAATCAGTAAAATATATTTTTAAAAAAATAAAACAAACATATCGCCTGGCCGGCCAGCGTGGCACAGTGGTTGAGAGTCGACCTGTGAACCAGGAGGTCACGGTTTGATTCCCGGTCAGGGCACATGCCCAGGTTGAGGGCTGGATCCCCAGTGTGGGGCCTGCAGGAGAGGCAGCGAATCAATGATTCTCTCTCACCATGGATGTTTCTACCTCTCTCTCCCTCTCCCTTCCTTTTTGGAATCAATAAAAACACATATTTTTTTAAAAAGTAAACGAAAGAAAAAGTAAAAAATAATTAAAAACGCATATTTGATATATAAATAAATAAAATAAACATATCCTCAGAGTAGGATTTTTTTATTTTTATTTATTTATTTAAATATATTTTATTGATTTTTTTACAGAGAGGAAGGGGGAGAGATAGAGAGTTAGAAACATCGATCAGCCGCCTCCTGCATACCTCCCACCGGGGATGTGCCCGCAACCCAGGTACATGCCCTTGACCGGAATCGAACCTGGGACCCTTCAGTCCGCACGCCGATGCTCTATCCACTGAGCCAAACCGGTTTCGGCAGAGTAGGATTTTTTTTTAAAAAAACTATTTAGCCGAAACCGGTTTGGCTCAGTGGATGGAGCGTCGGCCTGCGGACTGGGGGGTCCCGGGTTCGATACCGGTCAGGGGCATGTACCTGGGTTGCGGGCACATCCCCAGTGGGAGATGTGCAGGAGGCAGCTGGTCGATGTTTCTCTCTCATCGATGTTTCTAACTCTCTATCTCTCTCCCTTCCTCTCTGTAAAAAATCAATAAAATATATTAAAAAAAAAAACTATTTAAAAAAATAAATAGCACTAGCTGGTTGCTCAGTGGTTAGAGCATCCCATCGGCACATGGACTGAAGGGTCCCGGGTTTGGTTCGGACCCGGAGCACGTTCCTCGGTTGCAGGCCCATCCCAAGCCCCAGTCCAGGCACGTGCACATGCGGGAGGCAACCAATGTATCTAAGATCGATATTTTTTTTCTCACTCTACCTCTGTCTTCCCCTCTCTCTAAAAAAATCTGTGGGAAGTGGGGGGGGGGGGGGGGGCGGGGGGAAGATATCCTCAGGTGGGGACTCCTAACAGAAATAAAAATTAAAAACCAAAAAAACACCAGCCTCAGAGCCCAAGGACACGCATCCAGAACCTCCCCCACCTCCACCCCCACCCCTTCTCTCTCACACACCACAGCTCCCGCTCCGGCTTTCATCAGGAAAATGGGTCTTTTCCAGCCTGGAAATGGAGCCGGGCTGAGCACCCAGCTGCAGGCCGGATCGCCCAGGCCTCGGGGGATGTCTGAACCCACGTGCCCTCTCTCCTGCCCAGGAGGGTCAGGTACCCAGACTTACCGTCCTGACTGCAGATGGTGAGAGCAGAGGCTGCTCCTGGGTCACACACTCAGCCTGTGGAGTTTGAGTGAAACCCTGGGAGCAAGGGCTGATGAAATCTCTCAACTCTGAGCTGGAAACGCCTAGAAGCCCACCTCCCCCTGGCTGGACAGGGCGTCAGGTGGGGCCGGGGGCAGGCGGGAGCCTCCAGGGAAGGAGGCTGCTGTGTTTGCCCTCAAGGTGTAATGAACGCCCCAGGGCTTAAGAACAATAGTAAATTACAGTTAAATTAGGTCATCAAGTCTCTGGCTCTGTTGCAAGACCACAGCTCCCTCTTAACATTTTTTACAGCCAAAAAAAGAGCAGGTCAGGGTTTAGCCAGGGGTGACGGGTTCCAGAAACTGAAGTATGGTAGCAACCATCTCAGGTAGAAACTGTAGTTTAACTCTAGCCCTGCTGTTTGTCTTAACAATAGAAAAGTTATTTTGATTTTCTGAATTATATAAATCACCCCATTCGATTGAATGCCTCATTGATGGTAACGTGACTATCCCATTGATTGTGATCTTACTGGTTTTAGAAAGCACATTCCTCTGTACCTGGGAACCAGGACAGCACAATTATCCCAAGACCCGAGGGTTCCAGATAATGTGTCCCTGTCAACTCAGTGGTCCCAAGACCCCCAGGGCTCTAGATAATGTGTTTCTGTCAACGCAGTGGTCCAAAGACCCCAAACTACAATTAATCTTTGTAGATAACTGATCGGCTCAATCTCGCTCCTGTAACTGCTTTGTGCAAATCAGGGTCCTCATTCCAAACCCTGGGATGTAATCAATACCTTTGTGATTTTGCCTATAGAAATCTGGTGTTGTGGCCATCTTATCACTTTGAGATTTGGGAGATCGAAATGCCCCCTCGGAGTCCCGGATTGCAATAAATGTGACTCTTTAATTCGACTTCTTTTTTTTTTATTAATAAATCTTTATTATTACAGATGTTCCTCTTTTTCCCCCATATCTCCCCTCCACCTGGTTCCCATCCCACCCCATGCCCTTACCCCCTGCCACTGTCCTCATCCATAGGTGTATCTCTCTCCCTTCCTCTCTGTAAAAAATCAATAAAAATAAATTTTTTAAAAAAAGGCTCCTAAATTCTACCCTTTGGCTCTGGTGGTCGTCTCTTACGGGTTGCCCCATAACATCTGGAGGCTCCAGTGAGATAAAAATCTGGCCTTTGTTGCCGGTGGACGCCCCAGTAAAGGAACCTCCAGTCTCCGGCCCGGGTTCCAGGGAAGCAGATTGTTTTCCTCTAAATTGCGGTCTGAAAAGAGCGAGCCACCTGGACCTCCAGTGGGGAGGTAAGAATCTGGTTTCTGGTTGTGGAACGTTCCCCTCTGGGACCGTTGGAGGGCTGGACGCAGCAGAACCTCCTAGTCCGGACTCCCGGTCGCCACGGCGCCCGGGGTCCCTGGTTTTTGTTAAGTCTTAGCTGTATTGGTCGTGTCTGTCTTCTTGTCTTTGTTGTCCTCCTGTTTGTAAGAACGGGTCAGGGATGGTCGTCTGTGTGAACCCCCATACAACGTTTTTTGAAAAATTTCCAGGACTTCCAGCGGCGTGCAGGAGAATATGGATATGATGTCAATGCTTTTGATTTACAGCGATTCTGTGAGAGGCAGTGGCCCGAATTCCAGGTTGGCTGGCCAGACGTGGGGTCTGTTGACCTCATGACTGCCTACCGGGTCCATCATGTTATATATGGCCGGCCTGGCCACCCTGACCAAATTCCATATATCCCAGGTCTGGGTTGACATCCTGACCGAAAACCCCGGTGGCTAAAGACTTGGGGCCGGCAGCTATATGTCTCGGGGCAAGATCCGGGAGCACTGTTCACCATCCAATGTCGCGAGGTCCAGAGAAAACGCAATCCCATCGGTCCTCCAAGACCCCTCCCTCGACCCAAACTCCCAGCACCGCTGGCCCCGAATAAAGGTCCCCAGCCTGACCCCATCCCAGGAAGCCAGTCGGGAGGGGGAAATTCCACCGGCTCCAGCAAGCTGTCCACTAAGGATCCAAGCCAGTCCCCACCTCCAGCAACCACCCCATACCAGGCCCCAACGGCACACCAAGGACTCTTAGGGACCCTGAACGCAATGTTCCAGTTCCTCAACAAGACCTCCCCGAACCTAACAGCAGACAGCTGGCTCTGCCTCAACCCTGAGTCGCCCTACTATGTTGGTTTTGGGGCAAATGCCCCCATTGGGGGCTGTTGGGGTCCACCCCCAGCAGGTCCAGGGGTTCCCAAAGGTGTGGACGGAGTCGGCGAAGAAGGAATGACACGGAGACAGGGTTCAGTTGATCAGCAGCCTAGCCAGGTTCTCTAACCAGGTTCTCCAGCCAGGTTAGGTCTTTTTATTTGACACGGATCACAATAGGACTGCAGGAATAGCAAACTGAAAAGACAAAGCAGAAAAGGCCCCCTTCTATCTAACTTACAATGAAGTAACAGGAGGGCAAGCAATTCAATGAATAACAAAACAGTTGAGCCTGATGGAGAATATTCTTTTTCTAGTTCCCGTACTTTTGGAATTCCCACTCTCTGCTGTCCAGCGGACACACGGGCCGTGTTTTGAGCCAGCGAGAGATGCAGTGCAAGTGAAAAGCATGATTACAGACTCCCCACGCAACGGTGCACTCTTGAGAAGTGGCAGATCCCTGGTTCGCCTGACATTCTATGCAAAGATCCATAACGTGGTTCCTGCAGATGGCACAGTTATCAACCTCAAGGTCCCAGGACCAGAGGGCTACTGCTTTCCAGCTTTTCACTTCAAAGCGCTTCTTGCCCTTGCCGCTGTTGGTGCCGCTCGGGGTATCCACATCCATCGGTGCCGCCATTCTGGAAACACACCGTCTCAGGTTAGGTCTTTCTTGCCCTGTTACATCTGTATTTATACCAGTTGATTTTAATCCTATCCATTCCATTCCAAAGGTTAGGGTGTTTGTTAATCTAGTTCTGTTGAGTTTAATCCTCTCTAGGTTAATCTCTGTGTTCCATTATAAAGGCTATTCCAAGGTCACTGCTCTACTGATAAGCTACAAGGAAGTGACTAAGGAGATTATCCTACCCAGTAAAGGTTATGTCCTCCCAGCCTGGCTGCTTGCCTTCCCTGGGATTGCCCTGTGTTGATGGGTCTCCTGGGGTATAGGCTTTGGTGCTTTCCCTGGTAGGCAGACCCCTGGGGATGTGGGCCCAACAAGTCCCAAATTTATTGCCAACAGTCTTAGTCCAAGTTCTTCATAAGTAGTACATGGTATTTCTGTAACACTGGGGGGGGGGGGGGGGGGGATTTACTGATTTATTCTCTTCCTTAGTCCTGTTAATCCCTAACTCCTGGGAAAAAATCGTCACCTGGGGAAACAACCTTATACGGGGAGGTGGTTTTGTTTAAAACACACAGCGCTGAGAGGGGGAGGAGCAAACATATTAAGAACAGTATGCCATATACGCCAGGTCCCTTGAAACATATGCTGTACAGATGTTTCTTCGCTGCAGCAACTGTGTCAAGCAGCAAGGATGGACTGGCTTCCGGCAAGGAAAGTTGGCTGCACGCGGTCACATGTGGCATTGACAGCTTCCTGGTTCCCTTACCCTGAGGCGTCCCTGAAGCCATTCATTCCTTGGCCTGCAGTCAACCTGGCCAGCCCAGATCAGGGGCCGAAGGGGGGTCCCCTGGATGTGCCCCCCGTGACACTCAAATGTTGCAGCACTTTCCTCCCGGGCATGGGAGAGTGCCTGCTCATTTGAGTGCCACAGGCTGAGCCGTGGTGTCCCCCGGGACCGGGGCCTCGCACACCTCCCGGAGGCCACAGCGTGCAGGGTCCTCCCGGCCCATCAGCAGAAGCTCCATCTCGGCTGGTGGAACTCAACCAGTGGCGGCACTTTGCTCTCAGCACAGAAAGTGCCCCCACAGTTTGAGTCCCACAGGCCGAGGACTCTGGACGCCAGCACAGACCGACCGACTGACCAACGGACGAGGGCCTGGCTCACGATAACCCGCTGGAAACCCAAACACCAAGTCCCAGGAGGTGGAACGCAGAGGCCAAAATGACACCAATAGAATCGTGGGGACTGGAGCTCCTCCACTGTCTGTGGATTTTAAGGTGATTTCCCCAAACCTGAGGCTTTCAGAGCTTATTAATGGGCTGATTACAGCTTTGGCTCGGTGGCCCAGGGTTTAGCCTAAGTGGGCCCATGTGGAGTCTGTTCTATTCCCGGCCCCCCCCCCCTTTTTTTTTTTTTTACTTCTACCACGTTTAAAGGCACTGGAAAAAGTCAGGGCTTCACAAATTCCTTGCATCCCAGCTCCACTCCAAGGAGCCCGTGGGCTGAGGCACCCACCCCACCCACAGGGGTGCTGGGTCCCAGGGCCCAGGCAGGAGGGCGGGCAGACACGTGGTGCCTGGGGCCGGTGCCCGAGGTCCAGGAGGAAGGACACTTGGGGTGAAGCCAGGGAGACCAGGACCAGGGGGTTGGATGAAGGGAGCCCAGTGGGATTCCAAAGCCCTTCAGCCCCATGGGACCGAAGCCTTGGGAAAGGGCAGAAAAAGTGCTGCTGTGGCAGCCGATCCCAGATTCTCATCCTGGCTTTTTCTTCCTCTATTTCCACCTGAAAGCTGACGGGGGAGGGAGGGGAAAGGTTCAGGATGTGGGGAATTCAGGGCAATACTCACAGATCAGGAGCGCGCAGTGTGGCAGCTTCTCTTCTCAAGACTTGGGAGGTGTGGGCTTGGCCCTTAAATAAGGTGACAAATCCAATCAAGGCCCCCACCCAACTCCGGGGGCAAGACCACTCCCCTCCACCTCCTGTCCCCGCCCAGACCCACCCTACCCCTGGACTGGAGCTCCTCTTGATTAGATACAGTTTCTCAGAATCTTTAACCTCTATCACTTAAAAAGTTTAACTCTTTTAAAGATTATAATGTTAAAAAGAAATCGGAGAACGGAGGTGGCCAGGAGGAGGTCAATGAGGGGGAAAGCGGGACATGTGTAATACTTTCATCAATAAAGAATTGTTAAAAATAGCCCTAACCGGTTTGGCTCAGTGGATAAAGCATCAGCCTGCGGACTGAAAGGTCCCAGGTTCGATTCCGGTCAAGGGCATGTGCCTGGGTTGTGGGCACATCCCCAGTGGGAGATGTGCAGGAGGCAGCTGATCGATGTTTCTAACTCTCTCTTTCTCTCCCTTCCTCTCTGTAAAAAATCAATAAAATATATTTTTTAAAAAAAACTGTAGTCTTCCTTCCCCACTCTGACTGCCTTGGCCGGACCCTCAGAGCCTAACCCCAAGGGCCCCGCCACTGCTGACTTGGGGGGAGCTGCGGGGACCCTCAGGGGCCGCCCGCCACAGGAGGAGATATATAGGTCAGAGCCTCTCCCCTGTTCACTTCAGGCTTTGGATCCGGAATTCCCCTGGACTAGCTGATCTGAGAAACAAAGGTTAAATTTTCCTCCCTGAGCGTGCTGGCTGATTGTTCTCCCATGCATTCTGCTACAACATTACTTTCATTTTTTAATATATTTTTATTCATTTCAGAGATGAAGGGGGAGAGAGAGAGACATCAATGATGAGAGAGAATCATGGATCGGTTGCCTCCCGCAGGCTCCACACTGGGGATGGAGCCCACAACCCGGGCAGGTGCCCCGACAGGGCATCGAACGCGACCTCTTGGTTCATAGGTGGACGCTCAACCCCTGAGCCATGCTGGCCGGGCTCTGCTCCCACATCCTGAAGTATCTAGAGTGGTCCCATCTGAAGAGACAGAAGGAGAGGGGTGGGGGGCAGAGGCTGGCAGGACAGGGACTGGGGAGTTTGTGTTTCATGGAGACAGAGTCTGGGTTGTGCAAGGCGAGAAGAATTCCCGAGCGTGAGGGCACCACAGCGGGCAGGCACGTAACACCACCCAGCAGGACCTTTTCATAAGGTTCAGGTGGAAACTGTCATGTCACGTGTATTTTACTCCAATTAAAGAAACATCTTGGAGCGGTGCCTTGAGGGCAAACACAGCAGCCTCCTTCCCATAGTGTTAACGTAAAAAACCGTTGAGACCTGTAAAGAATTTCTGTGAGTTTATCTGAGCCAAACTGTCGACACATGCCGAACCTTTTGAGCTCGGCGTGTCAGCATTTTGAAAAACCCTGACTTAACTCTGGTGCCGTGTCACATATAGAAATTTTTTTTTTTGATATTTGCAACCATAGTAAAACAAAGACTTATATTTTTGATATTTATTTTATATATTTAAATGCCATTGAACAAAGAAAAATCAACCAAAAAAATGAGTTCGTGTGTCACCTCTGACACGCACGTCATAGGTTCGCCATCACTGGTGTAGCCCATCAATGATTCTCTCTCATCATTGATGTTTCTATCTCTCTCCCACCTCCTTCCTCTCTGAAATCAATAAAAATATACTTAAAAATAGTAATTTTTAAAATGTAAAAAAAAAGAATGTCCACTCAGCCCTGGCCAGTTTTTCTCAGTGGTTAGAGCCTGGGGCCTGAAGGGTCACAGGTCGGGTTCCTGGTCAAGGGCATGTACCTCAATTGCAGGTTCAATCCGTGGCCCCGGTCAAGGTGTGTGCAGGAGGCAACCAATGGATGTGTCTTTTTCATGCAGATCTTTCTGTCTCCTTCCCTCCCCTCTCAACCTTGCACTTTCTTCCTAAAAGTCAATGGAAAAAAATAATCTTTCGGTGAGAATTAAAAGAATAACAAAAGGAATGTCCCCCTAACCCGGCCAGTGTGGCTCTGTTGGCTAGAGCGCCTCAGCTGCCTGATGCTGCACAGACCTCGCTCTGTCCTCCCTTCCTTTACAAAACAGGGAATGCTGGGGTCCAACCCCAGCAGGTCCAGGGGTCCCCAAAGGTGTGGACGGAGTCGGCAAAGAAGGAATGACATGGAGACTGGGTTCAGTTCATCAGCATAGCGAGGTTCTCCCTCCAGGATCCCCAGCCAAGTTCTGTGTACAGGTTCTCTTGCTAGGTTCTCCAGCCAGGTTCTCCTGCCATGTTCTGTCTAGGTTCTCCAGCCAAGATCTGTAGCCAGGTTCTGTCCAGGATCTTTTGCCATGTTCTCTCGCTAGGTTCTGTCTCTAGGTTCTGTTTTCTCCTGTTGTCTTGTTACATCTGTATTTATACCAGTTGATTTTAATCCTGTCAATTTCTATTCCAAAGGTTAGGGCGTTTCTTATCTCCATTCCAGGGAGTAAAGATTATGTAGCTTAGTCTTAGTTAAAGTGATTAATTACCCACCTGGCACTTAGTTAAGGGGTTTTATTCCCTCCCTAACTTCAGGGAAAAATTCCTACCTGGGGAAACAACCTTTCTCGGAGAGGTGACCTTGGTTAAAACACATAGCGCCTTGCCAAAACTGGTTTGGCTCAGTGGATAGAGCGTCGGCCTGCGGACTGAAGGGTCCCAGGTTCGATTCCGGTCAAGGGCGTGTACCTGGGTTTCGGGCACATCCCCAGTGGGAGATGTGCAGGAGGCGGCTGATCGATGTTTCTCTCTCATCGATGTTTCTAACTCTCTATCTCTCTCCCTTCTTCTCTGTAAAAAACCAATAAAATATATTTTTTAAAAAACACATAGCGCCAAGAAGGGGAGCAAACACATTAAGAACAGTATGTCATATACGCCAGGCCCCTTGAAACATATGCTGTGCAGACGTTTCTTCTCTGCAGCAACTGTGTCAAGCAGCAAGGATGAACCCACTCCCAGCAAGGGAAATCTTCCTATTATCATGGTGTCCTCCCTGTCACAGGCCGCGGCTTTCTCTGCTGAGGACCCTGAAACCAGAATGCTTCCTGCTTGGTTTTGCTTTTGTTTTCAAAGTGAAATGAACTTGGAATTTGGAGCTGGGGGCCGGGATAGAAAAAAGATGGGATTTGCAGGGAGAGATTCCAGCCCAGATCACAGGAAGCATCGAGCTGGAATAGCCCCCCAGTGGCCTGAAGGGAGGGAGGGAGGGAGGGAAGGCCACTCTTCATTCCAGGCCAGAAAAGACAGGGCTGTTTCCAGGGCCCTGGGGCCTGGAACGTGTCCAGTCTACACCTCCCTGAAGGAACAACAACAATAAAAGCCTTGAAAAGGAAGGGGATTCTGACCCAGGCCACCACAGTCATGAGCCTGGGGATCTAATGCTGAGTGAAATAGGCCCGTCACCAGAAGACAGGTCCTAGGCCTAGCCGGTTTGGCTAGGTGGATAGAGTGTGCGAACTGAAAGGTCCCAGGTTTGATTCCGGTCAAGGGCACATGCCCGGGTTGTGGGCTCCATCCCCAGTAGGGGGCGTGCAGGAGGCGGTTAATCCAAGATTCTATCTCATCCTGGATGTTTCTATCTCTCCCTCCCCCTTCCTCTCTGATATCAATAAAAATATATTAAAAAACAACAACAACACAAAAGACAGGCCCTGTATGACTCCACTTCTAACAAGTACCCAGAGTTGTCAAACTCATAGGAACCCATGGAGAGTCCTAGCCATTTTGGTTCAGTGGATAGAGCATCAGCCTGTGGACTCAAGGGTCCCAGGTTCGATTCCGGCCAAGGGCACAGGTTGAGCTTGTGGGCTTGATCCCCAAGTAGGGGGCGTGCTGGAGGCAGCCCATCAGTGATTCTCTCTCATCATTGATGTTTCTATCTCTCTAGCCTCCCTTCCTCTCTGAAAGCAATAAAAATATATATATTTTTTTAAATAGTGAAGGTGGGAGCCCTTGTCGGGTAGTACAGTTGGTTAGAGCATCCTTCAATCCCCAGTCAGGGTCCGTACAAGAAGCAGCCAGTGCATGCATGAATGAGTGGAACCAGAAATCTCTCTCAAATAACAAAATAAATAGCCCTCGCCAGTTGCTCAGTGGTTACAGCATCAGCACATGGACCGAAGGGTCCCGGGTTCGATTCTCTCTCACATCATTATTTTTCTCTCTGTCTCTCCCTCACCCTCCCACTCTCTCTAAAAAAATCTATGGGGAACAGCTGGCATGGCTCAGGGGTTGAGTGTTGACCTATGAACCAGGTTCAATTCCCGGTCAGGGCATGTGCCCAGGTTGTGGTTTCGATCCCCAGTGTGGGGCATGCAGGAGACAGCAGGTCAATGATTCTCTCTCATCATTGCTGTTCCTATCTCTTCCTCTCCCTCTCTGAAATCAATATATATATATATTTTTAAATCTATGGGGATCAAATTCTACCTGTTTACTGACCAAATCTGATTAAAAGGAAAGAGAAAAAAAAATCTATGGGGAAAAAATATCCTTGTATGAGGATTCATAAGATAAATAATTAAAATTAAAAACCAGCCCTAACCGGTTTGGCTCAGTGGATAGAGCGTCGGCCTGTGGACTGAAGAGTCCCAGGTTTGATTCCAGTCAAGGGCATGTACCTTGGTTGCGGGCACATCCCCAGTGGGGGGTGTGCAGGAGGCAGCTGATCAATGTTTCTCTCTCATCAATGTTTCTAACTCTCTATCCCTCTCCCTTCCTCTATGTAAAAAATCAATAAAATATATTGAAAGGTGCCGGGAGCCGATCCATCCTTGCTGTTTCAAGGGACCTGGCATATATGGCATACTGTTCTTAATATGTTTGCTCACCTTCTTGGTGCTATGTGTTTTAACCAAGGTCACCTCTCCGAGAAAGGTTGTTTCCCCAGGTAGGGATCTTTCCCTGAGGTTAGGGAGGGCATACAACCCCTTAATTAAGTGCCAGGCGGGTAGTTAAGCTACATAATCTTTCCTCCCTGGAATGGAGATAAGAAACGCCCTAACCTTTGTAATAGAAACTGACAGGATTAAAATCGGCTGGTATAAATATAGATGTAACAAGACAATAAACATCAGATCCTCATCAGCTCCTAACCAGAACTCCGACCAGAACTTTGGCTGGAGATCCTGGCTAGAGGTCCTGACTAGGCTGCTGATCAACTGAAGGCTGTCTTCGTGTCATTCCTTCTTCGCCGACTCCGTCCACACCTCTGGGGACCCCTGGACCCGCTGGGATTGGACCCCAGCAGAAAGGGTGAGGGCTACGCCCTCCATCTTGCCCCGAATCCTCCATTTTTTGGGCAGCAGCCATGTGCTCAGCAAGGAGCTTCTTCCCGGAAGCCCAAGACTCTGCTAGCCACACCTAGGATTTCTTTAAACTAACCAATGATAATCAAGGGAAGTGCGTGCCATAGATACGATCACATCCTGTGTAACAAGACGCCAACTTGCCCCTGGCCAATCGGCAGGGCCCACAGTCCTCTCTCCTCCCCTTACTATAAAACCCCTTTCCCCACAGAGCTGGCTCGCACTCTGCCTCTTGCTGCTGCGTTGGCGAGTGTGGTAGACGGGGAGCCCGAGCTAGCTCGAATAAAGACTCTAATGCTTTTGCATCGGACTCGGCTGGCTCCCTGGTGTGGTTTCTTGGGGATCCTGAAATCTGGGCCTAACATATATATTTTTAAAAATAAAATTAAATTAAAAACCAAAAAACACCCACCTCAGAGCCTGTGGAAAGACCTCCAATCCACCCCTACTTTCTCACTCACACAGCTCCCAGCTCCTGCTTTCATCTGGAAAATGAGTCTTTTCCAGCCTGGAAATGGAGCCGGCCAGAGCAACCAGCTGCCCACTCGGGTCCCCCAGGCCTCTAGGATGTCTGAACCCACGCGTCCTATCTCCTACTGAGGAGGGTCAGGTACCCGGACTTACCGGACAGACAGACTGCGGACGGCTGGGGCAGACCCTGCTCCTGATTGGGTCAGTGAGTTTGAGTGAAGCCGCGGAGCTGGAGCCAATAAAGATAAACTGTCTACCTCGGAGCTGGAAAAGCCTAAAACCCCCCCACACCCTTTCCTGCCCCGCCCCTGGCTGGGCAGGGCGGGCCAGCAGGCAGGCCACTTGAGGTGGAATCTACTGCGATGCTATTGTGGACCACATGCTACCCTGACAAGCTCAAGGGAGGCCTGCATGGCGGTCTTGCAAACTCAGAGACCTAAAGTCACCACAAAGGATGGTCTGAAATTAAACCTTAACTAAAAGCAGTGATGCTGGGTAGTCCCCTCCTAGGCCTGTATCCTCACTGACAAGGTCAACCTTTACCTTAACTGAGCCTATCTGTCTTTTTGCATCTCTGATAATCCCTGTGACATGTCTGGGTAGCTTGTGACTTCCCCTTTTTTGGAGCCCTTGGGGCACAACCTAACGTGCTGGGCGCCAGGACAGATACCACAAATTCCTTCATTATCCTGTTAATTGTTCCTGCACCCACCTAAGTAAGTGTCCATCATTTTACTTTTTATCCAATCCCAGGCGGTTCCCCCCCCTCCCCCTTTGCTTTCTCCCACCTCCCTAGTCCAGTGGTTCTCAACCTTGGCTGCACGTTAGAATCACCTGGGAATCTTTTTAAAATCCTGATTTCTGGGCCTCATCCTCCGGAAATTCTGTGTCTTTGTTCCTAATGCCGTGGCCCCACCCCATCACAAAGAAACAGAATTTCCGGAGGATGAGGCCCAGAAATCAGGATTTTAAAAAGATGCCCAGGTGATTCTCATGTGCAGCCAGGGTTGAGAACCACTGCTCTAGTCTCTCACCAATGGATTTCATGTAACCCACCTGCGTCCCTTTCCTTTGATTGCAGGGTATAAATACAGATGTAACCTGCCAGTCTCCGGAGCATCATCTCAATTCCTTGAGGTTCTGCTTCCCGGCATATGTCGATAGTTTGGCTCAAATAAACTCACAGAAATTCTTTACAGGTTTCAACGGGTTTTTTGCGTTAACACTATGGGAAGGAGGCTGCTGTGTTTGCCCTCAAGGCACCGCTCCGAGATGCTTCTTTAATCGGAGTAAAATACACATGACATGACAGTTTCCACCTGAACTTTGGGAAAAGGTCCTGTTGGGTGGTGTTACGTGCCTGCCCGAGGTGGTGCCCTCACGCTCGGGAATTCTTCTCGCCTTGCACAACCCAGACTCTGTCTCCACGAAACACAAACTCCCCGGTCCCTGTCCTGCCAGCTTCTGCCACCCACCCCTCTCCTTCTGTCTCTTCAGCTGGGACCACCCTACATACTTCTGATTTCTTTTTAACATTATAATCTTTAAAAGAGTTAAACTTTTTAAGTGACAGAGATTAAAGATTCCGCGAGACTTTATCTGATCAAGAAGAGCTCCAGTCCAGGGGTGGGAGGGCCTGGGCGGAGACGGGAGGTGGAGGGGAGTGGTCTTGCCCCCGGAGTTGGGTGGGGGCGTTGATTGGATTTGTCACCTTATTTAAGGGCCAAGCACCTACATCCCAAGTCTTGAGAAGAGAAGCAGCCACACTGTGCGCTCCTGATCTGTGAGTATCGCCTGGAATTCCCCACAACCTCAACCTTTCCCCTCCCTCCCGCCCCAGGCAGCCTTCAGGTGGACATAGAGGAAGAAAAAGCCAGGATGGCAATCCAGGATCGGCTGCCACACCAGCACTTTTTCTTCCCTTTCTCAAGGCTTCCGTCCCATGGGGCTGAAGGGCTTTGGAAACCCACTGGGCTCCCTTCATCCAACACCCTGGTCCCAGGCTCCTGCTTTCACCCCAAGTGTCCTTCCTCCTGGACCTCGGGCACCGGCCCCAGGCACCACGTGTCTGCCCGCCCTCCTGCCTGGGCCCTGGGACCCAGCACCCCTGTGGGTGGGGTGGGTGCCTCATCCAACAGGCTCCTTGGAGTGGAGCTGGGATGCCAGGAATTTCTGAAGCCCTGACATTTTCCAGTGCCTTTGAAGGGGGTGGAAATGAAAAAGAAGGGGGGGGTGTGTGAAACGGACTCCACATGGGCCCACTTAGGCTAAACCCTGGGCCACCGAGCCAAAGCTGTAGTCACCCCCTAAGGTTTTGAAAGCCTCGGGTTTGGGGAAATCACCTTAAAATCCACAGACAGTGGAGGAGTTCCAGTGCCCACGACTCTGTTGGTGTCATTTTGGCCTCTGCGTTCCACCTCCTGGGACTTGGTGTTTGGGTTCCTGGCGGGTCATTGTGGGTCTGACCCTGGATCGATCGGTGCCGGCGACCAGAATCCTCGGCCTGTGGGACTCAAACTGCGGGGGCACTTTCTGTGCTGAGAGCAAAGTGCTGCCACTGTTTGAGTTCCACCGGCCGAGACGGAGCTTCTGCTGATGGGCCGGGAGGACCCTGCACGCTGTGGACCCCAGGAGGCGTGCGAGGCCCAGGTTGCCTGGTCAGGGCCCCGGGGACACCACGGCTCAGCCTGTGGCACTCAAATGAGCAGGCACCCTCCAATGCCCAGGCAGATAGTGATGCAACATTTGAGTGTCACCAGAGGACACACCAGGTAACCCGGCCGCCCCCGCCCGGATCTGGGCTGGTCAGGTTGACTGCCGGCCAAGGAATGAATGGCATCAGGGACGCCTCAGGGGAAGGGAACCGGGAAGCTGTCCATGCCACATGGGACCGAGTGCAGCCAACTTTCCTTGCCGGAAGCCTGTCCATCCTTGCTGCTTGACACAGTTGCTGCAGCGAAGAAACATGGGCACAGCATATGTTTCAAGGGACCTGGCGTATATGGCATACTGTGCTTAATATGTTTGCTGCTCCCCCTCTTAGCACTATGTGTTTTAAACAAGACCACCTATCCCGAATAAGGTTGTTTCCCCAGGTGAGGATTTTTTCCCTGGAGTTAAGGATTAACAGGACTAAGGAAGAGAATAAATCAGTGAAGCACCCTAGTGTTACAGAAATACCATGTACTTCTTATGAAGAACTTGGACTAAGACTGTTGGCCCACATAAATTTGGGACTTGTTGGGCCCACATCCCCAGGGGTCTGCCCACCAGGGAAAGCACCAAAGCCTATACCCCGGGAGACCCACCGACACAGGGCAGTCCAGGGAAGGCCAGCAGACAGGCTGGAGGGACATAACCTTTACCTGGTAAAATAATCTTCAGTCACTACCTGGTAGAGATTAACCTAGAGGGGTTTAAACTCCACAGAACTCAATTAACAAACACCCTAACCTTTGGAATAGAATGGATAGGATTAAAATCTACTGGTATAAATACAGATGTAACAAGACAATAAAGACGTAACCAGACGCCAAACCGGTTTGGCTCAATGAATAGAGCCTCAGCCTGCGGACTGAAAGGTCCCAGGTTCGATTCCGGTCAAGGGCATGTACCTTGGTTGCGGGCACATCCCCAGTAGGAGGTGTGCAGGAGGCGACTGGTGGATGTTTCTCTCTCATCGATGTTTCTAACTCTCTATCCCTCTCCCTTTCTCTCTGTAAAAAAATCAATAAAATATATTTTAAAAAAAAAGACGTAACCTGAGACGGTGTGTTTCCAAAATGGCGACATCGAAGGATGTGGATACCCCGAGCGGCACCAACAGCGGCAAGGGCAAGAAGCGCTTTGAAGTGAAAAGCTGGAAAGCAGTAGCCCTCTGGTCCTGGGACCTTGAGGTTGATAACTGTGCCATCTGCAGGAACCACGTTATGGATCTTTGCATAGAATGTCAGGCGAACCCGGGATCTGCCGCCGCTGAAGAGTGCACCGTTGCGTGGGGAGTCTGTAATCATGCTTTTCACTTCCACTGCATCTCTCGCTGGATCAAAACACGGCCTGTGTGTCCGCTGGACAGCAGAGACTGGGATTTCCAAAAGTACGGGAAATAGAAAAAGAATATTCTCCATCAGGCTCAACTGTTTTGTTATTCATTAAATGACTTGCCCTCCTGTTACTTCATTGTAAGTTAGAACGGGGTCTTTTCTGCTTTGTCTTTTCAGTTTGCTATTCCTGCAGTCCTATTGTGATCTGTGTCAAATAAAATCCAGTTGGGTTCTAAAAAAAAAAAAAAAGAAAGACCTAACCTGGCTGTAGAACCTGGTTAGAGAACCTGGCTAGGCTCCTGATCAGCTGAACCCTGTCTCCGTGTCATTCTTATTCGCCGACTCCGTCCACACCTTTGGGAACCCCTGGACCCGCTGGGGTTGGACCCCAGCATTATTTGAGAGATTTGTGGTTCCACTCATTCACGCATGCACTGGCTGCTTCTTGTACGGACCCTGACTGGGGATTGAAGGATGCCCTAACCAACTGTACTCCCCGGCAAGGGCTCCCACCTTCACTATTTTAAAAAATATATATATTGCCGAAACCGGTTTGGCTCAGTGGATAGAGCGTCAGCCTGCGGACTGAAGGGTCCCGGGTTCGATTCCGGTCAAGGGCATGTACCTGGGTTTCGGGCACATCCCCAGTAGGAGGTGTGCAGGAGGCAGCTGATCGATGTTTCTCTCTCATCGATGTTTCTAACTATCTATCTCTCTCCCTTCCTCTCTGTAAAAAATTGATAAAATATATTTAAAAAAATAAAAATAAAAAATAAAAATAAATAAAAAATATATATATTTGTATTGCTTTCAGAGAGGAAGGGAGGATAGAAACATCAATGATGAGAGAGAATCACTGATGGGCTGCCTCCTGCACGCCCCCCACTTGGGGATCGAGCCCACAACCCGGGCAGGTGCCCTTGGCCGGAATCGAACCTGTGACCCTTGAGTCCGCAGGCCGACGCTCTATCCACTGAGCCAAACCAGCTAGGGCCCGCCTTCACTATTTTGAAGTGTACAGCTCAGTAGTATTCAGTATATTTGCATCATGGTTCGACCCATCTCTAGAACGTTTCCTCATCTTACAAAACAAATGCCATGGTGGCCATGGAGCAATGACTCTCCCTCCCCCCTTCCCAGCCCCTGGCACCACCATCCTACTTTTCTTTTTTTTTTGCTTTGCTTTTCTTGTTTTAAATTTTTCAATTACAGTCGCCATTCAAAGTATATTCGGTTCAGGTGCACTGCAAAGCAATTAGCTATTTATATCACTTATAGAAGTGATCACCCCCCCATAAATCTAACACCCATCTGACACCATCCATAGTTATTACTATATTATTTTTATTTTTATGTTTTAAAATAGTTTTTTAAAAATATGTACTTTTATTTATTTCAGAGAGGAAGGGAGAGGGAGAGGGAGAGAGAAACATCTATGATGAGAGAGAATCGTTGATCGGCTGCCTCCTGCACGACCCCTACTGTGGATTGAGGCCGTAACCCGGGCATGTGCCCTTGACCTGAGTCGAACCTGGGACCCTTCAGTCAGGGTACTGTGGACGGAAGGGGCCACATGCTGACCTGACAAACTCAGGGGAGGCCTGCATGGCGGACTCAGAGACCTAAAGTCACCACAAAGGATGGTCTGAAATTAAACTTTGACTAAAAGCAGTGATGGTGGGTAGTTATGTCCTGGGCCAGTATCTTCACTGACCAGGTCAACCTTTACCTTAACTGAGCCTATCTGTCTTTTTGCATCTCTGATAACATACCCTTGAAATGTCTGGGTAACTTGTGACTTCCCTTTTATCTGGAGCCCCTGGGGCACAACCTAATGTTCTGGGCGCCAGGACAGAGACCACAAATTCCTTCATTATGACGTTAATTGTTCCTGCACCCACCTAAGTGTGTGTCCATCATTTTACTTTTTATCCAATCCCAGCCCCACCCCCTTTGCTTTCTCCCACCTCTCTAGTCTATCACCAATGGATTTCATGTAACCTACTTACATCCCTTTCCTTTGATTGCAGTGTATAAATACAGATGTAACCCGCCAATCTCCGCAGCATTGTCTCAATTCCTTGAGGTTCTGCTTCCCGGTGTTAGGTTAGGTGGCTCAGGAGGCGGTGCAAGAAATAGAGTCCAGTGAATCAGAAAAGAAAGGAAAGGAAAGTTTATTCTGCGTCCCCGGGAAGACCCACGTACCCCCAAAGACAGGGCACGTGGATTCACGCCAACATGGAGGGGGGCGCTTTTTTTATACTGCGGTTGGGTGAGGGGTGGGGACATGAGCTGAGGTATTCAGTTGAGGAGGCTTCAGCTGCAGGGGAGTATGTGGATTCAGGGAGAAGAAGCAGGTATCTGTGTCTGGCACGTTGACCTGTGAGAAATCCCATATCTGTGAGAAATTCCAGAGGAAGTCCATTGTCTCATCACATGTCTGCATGTATCCGATCCTGGGCTCTCTCCGACCTAACACCCGGCATATGTTGATAGTTTGGCTCAAATAAACTCACAAAAATTCTTTACAGGTTGCAATAGTTTTTTTACGTTTAACAGTACATTCAAGAAGCAACCAATGAATTCATCAATAAGTGGAACAGCAATCAATGTTTCTCTCTCCCTTCCTCTCTCTCTCTCTAAAATAAATTTTAAAAAAATATTTTAAATACTCTATTGTGTAAATGTACCACATTTTCCTTTTTTTAAAAAATATATATGTGTATTTTTAAATATATTTTTATTGATTTCAGAAAGGAAGGGAGAGGGAGATAGAGAATCATCGATCGGCTGCCTCCTGCATGTCCCACACTGGGGATGAGCCTGCAACCAGGGCATGTGCCCGAGACCGGAATGGAACCTGGGACCCTTCAGTCCACAGGCCAACGCTCTGTCTATGGAGCCAAACTAGTTAGGGCAATAAAGAATTTTTTTAAAAGAATAAAGCAGAGTTGAATACAAGAGACACTTCTGAGCATTTCAGAAACTGCGGTCCATTGTGCAAAAGAACAGAAGCATTCAGTGTTGTCAGGAACGGTTTTTTTCCGAGGAAAACACATCTGAGTTTCAAAGGCTGCACAGCGGTTGGCCTTGTGATTAGCAGCAAAAAGCCTTCCAGGCAGAGAAAATCACATGGTTGAGGGCCCTGGGTCAGAAAAGAAAAAAGAGCCTGCGGGGCTGAAATCGAGGGAGGGAGTGAGCGAGAGAGAAATTACCAAATGGAAACCAAAACACGGGGACGAAGTTATGTAGGTCCCTGCCCGCCCGGTAAGAATTCACGTGTGTTTCCAGGGACACAGGACCATTTGCCACAGCACGGAGGGACCTGGAGAGCATTCTGCTGAGTGAAATAAGCCAGTCAGAGAGAGAAGTCTCACACGATCTCACTCAGAGGTGGAATCTGATGAACCAGATATACTGAAGATTAAAAATAGGCCCAGAGTCATAGAAGCATGAACAGGCTATTGAACCTCAGAGGGAAAGCAGGGGAGGGTGGGTGGGAAGAGATCAACCAAAGAACTTGTATGCACATAGGCATAACCCGTGGACACAGACAACTGGGTGGTGAGGGCCTGGGGGTGGGGGGTGGGGAGGGAGGACAGGAACGGGCTGGAAGAGGTGAATGGGAGAAAAAAGAGGACCTGTGTAGTATTTTCAACAATAAAATTTGAAATAAAAATAAAGCCCTAACCGGTTTGGCTCAGTGGATAGAGTGCCGGCCTACGGACTGAAGGGTCCCAGGTTCGATTCCGGTCAAAGGCATGTACTTCGGTTGCGGGCACATTCCCAGTGGGAGGTGTGCAGGAGGCAGCTGATCAATGTTTCTAACTCTATCCCTCTCCCTTACTCTCTGTAAAAAATCAATAAAAAAATATTTTTAAAATAAAAATAAAATAAATGAAAAGATCTTACGGATGCAGATCAGCAAACCAAATTTGACCTCCATCCACATCGACTTCACAAACACGAAAATGGCATTAGCCAGAGGTGCGCTTTGCCGCGCCGGCCACGAGGGGGCGCTCCGAGCAAGGCCATCTCAGGCAAAGCTGACCAGCTGTCTGCAAACATTCCCTTTTCCGGAGAAAGATGAGCCAAACCTGAACCGCGAAGGCCGGACCTGAAGGTAGAGAATGCTTTCAGAGCCGGGGTCCTGGGTTCAAGACCCGACGCCGCCACGTAGCCATTCCTTTTTTTTAATTCTCTCTCTCTTTTTTTCTTTCTTTCTTTTCTTTTTCTTTTTTTGCCATTTTTTTAGTATCTTCCATGTTTCGTTTTCTCCTGTTATAAAATGAGCCAATCAAACCCTGGTAAGTTTTGGGTAAATATGAGCTTTTTTTTTTTTTTTTTTAATATATTTTATTGATTTTTTACAGAGAGGAAGGGAGAGGGACAGGGAAGTCAGAAACATCGATGAGAGAGAAACATCAATCAGCTGCCTCCTGCACACTCCCCACTGGGGATGTGCCCGCAACCAAGGCACATGCTCTTGACCGGAACCGATCCCGGGACCCTTGAGTCCACAGGCCGACACTCTATCCACTGAGCCAAACCGGCCAGGGCAAATATGAGCTTTTTGTCGTTAAAACACCAATATCCTTAAAAGGGCGCTGGCGTGTCCGGGCCCCCAGGTGATCAAAGGACAGGTGCTGACTGCTTTCCTGGAAACTTCCCACCCCAGGTTGGTGTCTGTAAGATGCGGAATAGCATAGCTGAGAGGGAAAAAAAGGACAGAGTATTTCTAAAAAGAATGTGAAAAATGAAGTCACACAGGTTTGACTTTTTCCTCCTCCTCAGACCCTGCACTGGAAATTTCCAAGAGGGAGAATGTAGGCTCCAACATTTTCCCCAGATTTCTTTTATTCTATGCTTTGATTTAAAAATTTGATGAAATGTAACCAGTTCCAAATTTTTAAAATAACCTACAGGAGCGTGAACACACAGCCGTCCACTCGTGAACGACGCAAAGGCCTCCAGGTATGTCCTCTGAGATGCACAGGGAAGATGGACCGGCTCAGTCAGGGCCAGAATTGACCTTTGTCAAGGAAGCCACAGGCTACGCCGTGACTATTGTAGTTGGGAATTTTTATGGTTACTTTGGCGTCTGAATTTGTAGGACCTGCCATGCCGGCCTCCCCTGAGCTTGTCAGGTTTAGTATCTGGCCCCTTTTTCATCCACAGTAACTATAAGAATTATTATCGTTCTGGCCCGTGTGGCTCAGTTGGTTGGAGCATCATCCTGATACACCAAGGTTGTAGTAGGTTTGATCCCTGGTCAGGGCACATACAAGAATCAACCAATGGCCAAGGCCGGTTTGGCTCAGTGGATGGAGCGTCGGCCTGCGGACTCAGGGGTCCCGGGTTCGATTCCGGTCAAGGGCATGTGCCTGGGTTGCGGGCACATCCCCGGTGGGAGATGTGCAGGAGGCAGCTGATCGATGTTTCTAACTCTCTATCTCTCTCCCTTCCTCTCTGTGGAAAATCAATAAAATATATTTAAAAAAAAAAAATCAACCAATGAATGCATAGATAAGTGGAACAACAAATCAATGTCTCTCTCTCTCTCTCCTTTCTTCTCTCTCTAAAAATCAATCAATAAAAATTAAAATAAATAAGTATTTCTATTTTTCTCATAGTAAGTAATACTATCATCACTATTGCTTTTGTTATTTTTTAGAATGATAAATATTACTACTTTTTTCCAAACATTTTATTGATTGATGAGAGAGAAACATTGCTTTGTTGTTTCATTCATTTATGCATTCATTGGTTGATTCTTTTTTTTTTTCCATATATTTTATTGATTTTTTTTTTTACAGAGAGGAAGGGAGAGGGATAGAGAGTTAGAAACATCGATGAGAGAGAAACATCGATCAGCTGCCTCCCGCACACTCCCCACTGGGGATGTGCCCACAACCAAGGTACATGCCCTTGACTGGAATAGAACCTGGGACCCTTGAGTCCGCAGGCTGACGCTCTATCCACTGAGCCAAACCCGTTAGGGCGATTCTTTTTTTTTAATATATATATTTTTTTATTGATTTCAGAGAGGAAGGGAGAGGGCAAGAGAGGGAGAGAGATAGAAACATCAATGATGAAGTGCCTACAGCTCTTTTTGAATTTGTCCAGCAGGTCTTCTGGCTTGTACTGAAAGGCCCTTCCCAAAACAAACAAAAAAAAGAAAAAGAAACATCAATGATGAAAGGGAATCATTGACTGGCTGCTTGCTGCATGCCCCCTCCTACTGGGGACTGAGCCGCAACCCAGGCATATGCCCTTGACTGGAATCAAACCTGGGACCCTTCAGTCCGCAGGCCGATGTTCTATCCACTGAGCCAAACCAGCCAGGGCAATTGGTTGATTCCTGTATGTGTCCTGTCTGAGGGTCAAACCCACAACCTTGGTGTATTGGGATGATGCTCTAACCAACTGAGCTACCCAGCCAGGGTTACTATTATTTTTGAGTGACAGGCTTACAGGCCTTCAAGGACTCTACCCTAACCACTCTCCTGACCGTCCTGCCTTCTCCCACTGAAGGAGACCCCCAGCAAGCACTCAGTAGCCTTGGTTAAATACCCCACTCAGATTGCCCGAGGAGGAATCCCGATTGGTACCAGCTTTGTGGCCTTGAGCCAATGGCTTGAGGTCTCTGGGTTCTCAAACACAGAAATAGCCTTTGCAGGAAATCAATGAAAGATTGCTGTTAGGCACTAGGGGTGCTGCTTCGCAGTCAGGGAGCAATACATGGAACCAGGATTAATTGAAATATGTGGTAGTGCTCTCCCTCGGGCTCAAGGTTCTTCCCCCAGAACTGTCCTAAGGGGCTCGCTGACTCATCCAGGAAGACAACCAACCAGCCAGCCATCTAGCCATCCACCCACCCATCCATCCTTCCACACATCCATCCACTGACCCATACATTCATCCATCCATCCATCCATCCACCCACCCACACATCCATCCAACCATCCATTTATCCATCCATCCATCCATTAATTCAGGATCCATCCATCCAACCATCCATCCATCCATCCATCCATCCAACCATCCATCCATCCATCCATTTGGCCACCCATCCACCCATCCATCCATCCAACCATCCAGCCAGCCATCCAGACAGCTTTCTGAAGGCCACCACGTAAGCTAGCAGACACCAGAGATGTGTCTGACTCACGCTTTGCCCCAGAGTTGCTCCCGATGTGACGGGAAAGTGGCCACTGCCCAGGGTCGCCCACTTGCTAGAATTTACCTGCTGAGCCACAGGTCTCACCGCTAACTAGAAGTCCTCGGTCTACACCTGTGAGTGTGATTCACATAGGGTGACTGCAGGCATTTGTCTTCCTAGGGGTTTATACCTCTTCCTCAACATGTATGTCCAGTCTCCTCAAAGTCTCTGAGTATATTTTCCTATTGATTTTTAGAGAGAGTGGAAGGGAAGGGGGAGAGAGAGAGAGAAAGAGAGAGAGAGAGAGAGAGAGAGATTGGTTGCCTCCCACAGGAGCCCGGACCGGGACCAGGGATCAAACCTACAACCCAGGTAAGTGCCCTTGACTGGGAATCAAACCCCTGACCTTTCGGTGTACAGGCCAACGCACTAACCATTGAGCACACCACTCAGGCCTCTTTTATTTATTCTCCACGTTCACCCAGAATGTGCCTCCCTGTTCAGTTGGGGGTGGTGACAACTGGGACCTCACTCTGCCAGGAGCTCAGGGCGCCCCCTTGAAGCGGGGACGGTGGCAGTCCAAACGCAATGATGTTTGATGGGCCCCCAATACAAATCACACTGGACAATGCTCATCACTGACCCATCAACGATCAGACACAGAAGCCACTTCCCCGGAAAGACGCCCTGGAGCAGTTCGGACCCGTTCTGTCCTCCCAGGTTCTGAACTTGTAGTTCGGAGATGAGATTCCTGACTGCACGGGAAGTCTCATCTCTGAATCTCAACCTTCCTCGCGGGCCACCGCGTTCCAGCTGCCAGCCTCATGCAAAGCATTCTGGGCCTTTCAGGTAAAGGCCTTACCCAGCTCATGCCAGGTCCCCATGCCCCTGCACCCCCACACCCAATAGGCCCTTCTGTCTTTGACTTGGGGACACACTGAGACCCCCGAGTTGGCATAGAGATTATTTTTCCTTGTCTGCTGTGATATTAGTCGTAAGAGTTATAGTTGTTCCCTTGGCTTTTGTCTTTTCTTTTTAAATATATTTTAAATATCTTTTATTGATTTCAGAGAGGAAGGGAGAGGGAGAGATAGAAACATCAATGATGAGAGAGAATCATGGATCGGCTGCCTCCTGCACGCCCCCGACTGGGGATGGAGCCCGCAACCCGGGCCTGTGCCCTTGGCCAGAATCAGACCTGGGACCCTTCAGTCCACAGGCCGACGCTCTATCCACTGAGCCAAACCAGCTAAGGTTGTTTGGCTTCTTTCTATACAGGCCAACTGTTTGTGATTACTGAACATGTATGAGAGAAGTATTTTTAAAAACACTATTTTGGTCCTGGCTGGGCAGTTCAATTGATTAACACCAAAGTTGCCGGTTCGATTCCTGATCAGAGCACTTGTAAGAACCAACCAATGAACACATAAATAAATGACACAACACATGGATGTTTCTCTTTCTCTCTCCCTTCCTCGAAAATTCATTGTTTAAAAAAGATTATTTTCGCCTTGATCGGTTTGGCTCAGTGGATAGAGCCTCAGCCTGTGGACTGAAGGGTCCCAGGTTCGATTCCGGTCAAGGGCATATACCTTGGTTGCGGGCACATCCCCAGTAGGGGGTGTGCAGAAGGCAGCTGATCGATGTGTCTCTCTCATCAATGTTTCTAACTCTTTATTCCTCTCCCTTCCTCTCTGTAAAAATCAATAAAATATATATTTTTAAAAAGATTATTTTGCGCCCTGGCTGGTTTGGCTCAGTGGATAGAGTGTCGGCCTGCGGATTGAAGGGTCCCGGGTTCAATTCCGGTCAAGGGCACATGCCCGGATTGTGGGCTTGATCTCCAGTAGGGGGGGTGCAGGATCGATCGATGTGTCTCTCTCATTAATGTTTCTAACTCTCTATCCCTCTCCCTTCCTCTCTGTAAAAAATCAATTTTATATATATATATATATATGATTATTTTGTAACGTAATCAAGTTCTCCACAGCAAGCCTGTTACAACCATCACAAGTGTCTTGGGAATTCTGGGAAATGTAATAAAAAAAAGAAAGTGAGTAACTGGAACAAACACTTGAAAAGAGAAATAAATACTATGTATTTTTGCTGGTGTTTTTTTTTTTTTTAAGATTATTTTGTTGTCTTTATCCCCAAAACATTTCGGCTACAGGAGATGCAGAAAGAAGTCTTAGCGCTCTGTCTCTCCCCCCTCGAATGTTCGTTCGAGTGTCAGCTCCAAGGGCCTCCTTTTTACCTCTGTGACCTGTTTCCTTAGGGCAGCGGTTCTCAACCTGTGGGTCGCTACCCCTTTGGGGGTCGAACGACCCTTTCACAGGGGTCGCCTAAGACCATCGGAAAACACACATATAATTCCATATTGTTTTTGTGATGAATCACTATGCTTTCATTCTGTTCAATTTGTGACAATGAAATGGGGGGGTCATCACACCATGAGGAACCGTATTAAAGGGTCGCGGCATGAGGAAGGTTGAGAACCGCTGCCTTAGAGTGCATTTCCTTCTTCTACGGCTCACTTTTACTACTTCGGTGAACTTTCTCAATCAACGTTCTTGGATAATTTGAAAATAAGAATCTGAGATTTTCATGAGCTCCCTGCACGGAGGCCTCCCAACCAACAGCAGCTCGGCCCCCCTCCGCGGGAGTTTCCTGGGAAGTCAGCAGCCAGCAGACAGCCCGGAGCCTTTAGCATCAGAAAGCCCGGGACCACCTCCGTGGGCCCCAGGGGAGCCCTCACACCCTCCTTTGTTAGGTTTGACGGGTGAAAACCTTCTCCCCAGCTGCTCCTCCCGGTCCCGTCGACTGGGCGGTCCCCGGGGCCAGTGTCAACAGACCTCATCTTTTCTCCTGTTAATCGACGTATTGTCAGTTAATTCTGAGCCCCCCACCCCCACCCCGCACCCAACTATCAGACCCAAATTAGAAGCGGAAAAATGTTTTCTTCCAACGCCTTCTTTAGGGTTCCTTTCATAAAACCCACCAGATCTTGGGGAGCCAGGCCTGGCTCCCCGACCTACCACTGCCAAAGGTTTTCGCCATTTCAGATGCTGAGCTCGTAATCATGGGTCCCAAATACTAAGGAATCTGATCTCCACCTGTTGCTGTGGGATTGGGACCCAGGAAATCCTTGATTTCAACTAATACTTGTTCAGCAAGGAAATGCACTGGAAGACGACGAATATCCAGCAAAAGTGGTGTCTGGAAATTTAATTACAGTTCTGCACAAAAGGGAGAGAGAGACAGGGAGAGACAGAGAGAGAATTAAAAAAAATAAGGAAAAGAAAAAACAAAATTAAAAATCAATGCAGTCCCATCCTGCCTAGTAAATACTCAATAGAGAACACGAGATTATACCCTACCTCTGATCTTTAGATTCTACAGAAAAATAAGAGAAATTTCCTGTCTGTAAAAGAAAAGGAAAAAAAAAAATCTATTGGCATCAAAATCATCAGAACAGCCCGGCCGGCGTGGCTCAATGGTTGAGCGTCAACCTAGGAACCGGGAGGTCACGGTTCGATTCCCGGTCAGGGCACAAGCCCGGGTTGCAGGCTCGATCCCCAGGGTGGGGTGTGCAGGAGGCAGCCGATCAATGGATTATTTCTCACCATTGATGTTTCTATCCCCCTCTCTCTCCTTGTCCCTTCCTCTCTGAAACCAATAAAAATATATTGTTTAAAATAAACCATCAGAAAGTATTCTTTGGAGTGAGCAGCCCCTGACCTTTTTTCCCCAGAAGCTCGGAGTGTGTGACTCAGCCCTGAAATGGAACAATGGAATCACGTTCACTAGCCGTCTCCACGGGACCTGCCTCCCAGACCAGATGGTGATAAGGAGTCCAGAGGGCGGACTGCTGGACCGAGAGCAGTCTTCCCAACGCTGACCTGTCCCCCCGGCCCCCTCTCCCCCACCCGGCTCTCTGCCCCTGCTTCCTTTTGTCATGGGCTCCCAGATATTTTTTAAAAAATAAGTCTTTATTGTTGAAAGTATTACATATGTCTCCCCTCCCTTCCCCTCCCCCCCATGGCCCTCTCCCACCCCCTCCCCAAGGGCTCTCGGTTTTTTTGAACAAGTACCCCATCAGTAAAGCACTTTTGGGCCTGTGATCGTAGTATAAACTGTAGGGCTCTGACAGGTAGGCTCTGGAACAATTACAGGAAAAGTTGTCCACAGAAGACTTGTTAGAAAGGGTGAGGAAGCAAGCCCTGGCCGGGTAGCTCAGTTGGTTAGAGCATCGTCCTGATACGTCAAGGTTGCAGGTTCAATCCCAGTCAGGCGCTCTTTCTCTCTCTCTCTCAAATCAATGTAAAAAAATTAAATTGAGCCCTAGCTGGTCTGGCTCAGTGGATAGAACATCGGCCTGCGGACTGAAGGGTCCCAGGTTCGATTCCGGCCAAGGGCACATGCCCGGTTGTGGGCTCGATCCCCAATGTGGGGCGTGCAGGAGGCAGCCGATCAATGATTCTCTCTCATCACTGATGTGTCTATCTGTCTCTCCCCTTCTTTCCTCTCTGAAATCAATAAAAATATATATTAAATAAATAAGTATTTTTTTTTAAAAAAAGAAAGAAACATGACAACTAAATGGAAGGTGGCCTCCTGGGTGGGCAGAAAAAGGACAGTGGGTTAAAAAAAAAAATAAGACACCTAAGAAAATAGAAAGGATGAGCTGTAGCTCATGAAAATATGGGTTCATGAACTGTAACCAACGTACCATACTCATGAACAGGCCAGGCATGAACAATAGGAGAAACGGCTGACAGGTCTGATGGAAACTCTAGCTTTTCTGTCCATATAACTTACGAAAAAATGAAATTTTGTTTCGTAAAAAGCCTTCTAAAATAAAATCACCGGGTCTCACAATTCAGGAAAGAAGGAAAACCCTTCCCTTCGAGCTGGAAAATGCACAGAAACCCAATGAATGGGAGTGTGCTCCGCGCCCGCCCCCCCCCCCCCGCCCCAGGCGTCCGCAGCATTTGAATGTGCCATTATGAAACCAGGCAGGCCTGCTCTTTTGTTCTGAAAGGGCCTACAAATTCTCTAAACGGCTCGTCAAGTCTCATTCTTTGCCCTGAATGAGGGTCTAAATGTTTTTCCTGAGTCCTGGGGAGGGAGGAATTCTGGCCTGCAAGTCCGCATTTCCCGTCCTGATCACCCCCATCCCCACTCCCATTAGCTTTCTCCCAGCCCCCTCTCCCCCCCGCCCCCCGTCCCATGGGGAGGATTAGTAATTGAGGAGATTATAGCCTCAATCTCTCCCCCTACTTGCCTCTGGCCGGCCCAGCCCATTCTCTGCTAGATCTTCCCCTCCACCCTTCACATCTGCTCAGTCCTGCTATCAAATTCCTCACCCTCCACCCTTTTCTGCCCACGCCCTTGACCTGCCTCCAGCGTGAATCCCCTGAGGCCAGTTTCATGGGAGCCTTGAGCCTTGGTGTCTCGGTAACTCTCAGCCCACTGGTCCCTCAACTCCCCTCTTCGGCTACAAACCCACATTCCTCCTCGATATATTAAGAGCTGAGCTCCATCTGCCTCCCCTCCGAGTCAGTCTGACCCTGAAGGCGTTAGGAACAGGCCACCCCAACTGCCGCTGACCCATGGACCATGTAGACGGAAAAGCACATGAGCCCGGCAGGTGTGGCTCAGTGGTTGAGCGTCGACCTATGGACCAGGAGGTGAAGGTTGGATTCCCAGTCAAGGCACATGCCCGGATTGTGGGCTCCATCCCCATGAGGGGGTGTGCAGGAGGCAGCCCATCAATGATTCTCATCATTGATGTTTCTCCCTCCCTTCTTCTCTGAAATCAAATATATATATATATATATCACATGAAATACAGCAAATACAAAAGCAGCACTGACTTCCTTTTTCTTAAAAGCAGGGGGTGAAATTCCCCCATGAAAGATAAGCCACATTTGTATGAAAGAATAGAAGCTGAGAAGGAGAGAAAAAAATGTATGCTTTCCGTTGATCTGCCTTGTGACAATTTATTTTATTTTTTAAAATATATTTTTATTGATTTCAGAGAGAAAGGGAGAGGAAGAGAGAGAAACATCAATGATGAGAGAGAAAATCACTGATCGGCCGCTTCTTGCATGTCCCCCACTGGGGACCAAGCCCACAACCCGGGCATGTGCCCTTGACCAGAATCAAACCCCGGACCCTTCAGTCCACAGGCTGATGCTCTATCCACTGAGCCAAACCGGCTAGGGCTGCCTTGTGACAATTTAATTTTCAGGCAAAAAAAAGAAAGAAAGAAAGAAACCTCATCTCCATAGACCAAGGTTGTGGGTTCTACCCCGAGTCAGGGCACATACAAGAATCAACCAATGACCTGGCCAGTGTGGTTCAGTGATTAGGCATTGACCTATGAACCAGGAGGTCATGGTTCAATTCCTGGTCAGGGCACATGCCCGGGTTTTGGGCTTGATCCCCCAGTGTGGGGCGTGCAGGAGGCAGCGGATCCATGATTCTGTCTCATCATTGACAATCTCTCTCTACCTCTCCCTTCCTCTCTGGAAATCAATAAAAAAATCTATATTTTTAAAAATGAATCAATGAATGCATAAATAAGTAAAACAACAAAGCCATGTCTCTGTCTCGAAAAAAACGCCAAAAAACACACCTAAGAACATAAAGATCAATGTTTGCCTCCCCGCCCCCCCCACTGCAAGTCTTGAATAAACTCTGCATAAACAAGCAATCGAATAAGCCAGAAGAATTTCTCTTCCACAAGCCACATGGCCTTAATATCCAATTATACATTCTATGGAGCCCAGTGCTGAGAAACTGGAGCCCTCGAGAAAGGTGGCCCCGTCATCGCAGGCTAGCCCCGGTCACCCTAACACTCAGGCCGGCCCACGTGTGCTGTAAGGCGGCCGCAGAGCGAATATTTCAGGTCTGGGGGTCACGGGTCACAAATCACCCAACTCCGCATTGTCACACGGGGGCAGCCGCAGGCGACACGATGGAGCCCGCCACCGAGGCATATGCCCTGGATTGGCATCAAACCAGGGACCCCTCAGTCCGCAGGCGGACACTCCATTCACGGAGCCAAAGCGGCTAGGGCTCTTTTTTTTTTTTAATTTTTAAAATCTTTATTGTTGAGCCCTAACCGGTTTGGCTCAGTGGATAGAGCGTCGGCCTGCGGACTCAAGGGTCCCAGGTTCGATTCCGGTCAACGGCATGTACCTTGGTTGTGGGCACATCCCCAGTGGGAGATGTGCAGGAGGCAGCTGATCGATGTGTCTCTCTCATCCATGTTTCTAACTCTCTATCCCTCTCCCTTCCTCTCTGTAAAAAATCAATAAAATATATATTTTTTAAAAAAATCTTTATTGTTGAAAGTACTACATAGGTCTGGGGTGGGGGACGGGCTGGAGGGAGTCGATGGGGGAGGGACAGGGGACATTACGTAATACTTTCAATAAGAAAGATTTTAAAAAACGAATGAGGCCCTAGCAGGTTCCGATAACACCTTCATTATGAACACTGAAATGTGAATTTCATGTCACGCTCACCAGCCCTGAAATGTGACTTCCTCTTCTGGGATCCCCCCCCACCCCCCAATCAATTTCCAAAGGCAAAATTCTCGGCGGTGCCCACAGCCAGCCCCCTGGGCCTCCCCATTCAGATGGGCCACCGCCTCAGGACAGGGAGATAATGGACCAGGATGTAAAGCATTTAGGACAATTTCGGTTTATTGCTCCTCCGAGCGAGGAAGCCATGCCTTGGGGGAGCCATGTCTTGGGGGGCCAGGGTGCACTCCATCTCAAGGGCTCCCTCCATCTCAAGGGCTTTGGATTCAGGCTTCCGGTTGGGTTGGGGGTGGGGAGGGGAGCAGCCTGAGCAAGTTGGGGAGCAAGGGGGTGCCACGCTGGTTTTCCTTAAGGGCTGGGGCAGTCCCGAGACTTGGCCTTTCACAGACACCACCGCCACCTCCTTAGTTTGAGCTGCAGCAGAATCCTGGTGTGGCCTCGTTCCTTTGTCTGTCACCTCCGCCTGGGCCAGGATTTCTTTGGTTAATTTTTTATTCTTTCTGTCCTTGCTGTTAATCCTCACCTGAGGATTCCACCCCCCCACACACTGGTTTCTAGAGAGAGTGGAAGGGAAGACACAGAGGGAGGTAAACATGGCTGTCTCCCACACGCGCCCCGACCGGGGCTGGGGATGGAGCCCGCCACCGAGGCACATGGCCTTGATTGGAATCGAACCCGGGACCCCCTCAGTCCGCAGGCGGATGCTCCATCCACGGAGCCAAAGCAGCTAGGGCTCTTTTTTAAAATTTTTAAAATCTTTATTGTTCAAAGCACTATGTCTGGGGTGGGGGGCGGGGGTGGGCTGGAGGTAGTCCATGGGGGAGGGAAAGGGGACATCTGTAATACTTGCAATAAAAAAGATTTTAAAAAACGAATGAAGCCCTAGCAGGTTTGCTCAGTGGGTAGAGCGTCGGCCTGCGGACTGCAGGGTCCTGGGTTCGATTCCAGTCGAGGGCACATGCCCGGGTTGCGGGCCTGATCCCCAGTGTGGTGCGTGCAGGAGGCAGCCGGTCCATGACTCTCTCTCATCATTGATGTTTCTATCTCTCTCCCTTCCTCTCTGAAGTCAATAAAAATATATTTTAAAAAATGATAGCCGAGACCGGTTTGGCTCAGTGGATAGAGCGTCGGCCTGCGGACTGAGGGGTCCCGGGTTCGATTCCGGTCAAGGGCATGTACCTGGGTTGCGGGCGCGTCCCCGGTGGGGGGTGTGCAGGAGGCAGCTGGTCGATGTTTCTCTCCCATCGATGTTTCTAACTCTCTATCTCTCTCTCCCTTCCTCTCTGTAAAAAATCAATAAAAATATATTTTAAAAAAAATGATAAAATAAATAAATAAATAAAGGACTAAAGTGTCCTCCTCCCTCCCCCCCCCCCCACCTCCATCGACCCCTTCTAGTCCATCTCCCTTTTTGTCTCTTTTTATTTATTTATGGTGTTGTCCCCAGGACTCAAGAATGAGGATGCAGCCCAGTGAATGCCTTGGCGCCTACGGCCCAGGACGTACTGAGCGATGTGTATTGACTCGGGGGGTGTCAGTCGCCAGGACACACGGGCGCCCAGGACTCCAGGTGCCTTCCAGAGGCAGCTGATCCTTGGAGAGAACCCTCCCCCAACCTACCCTCACCCCCCCACCCCCCAACTCAACTCGAAGCCATCAATGTAGATAACAGACTTTGAATTCCCTTCCCATTTCAGAAATCGGGTTATCGTCCTGGGGCCCCCAGCCCCCAGGGTGTAGATAAACCTCCCATAGAATGAGGGGGCGGGAGTGCCCCGCAAGGAAGGATTTCACAAAGGCTGCTGGGTTTCGACAAAGGAAACTGGTTCTCACTGGAATGGAGACCAGCCCCCATTAAGCTGAGCCCTGGGCGGGCGGGCGGGGCCTCCCCGGGGAGGGGAGTGCGAAGGAGACGGACCCAGTGATTTGCAAATGAAGACCTTCAGCGGTTTTTTTGCAGGGAGGATTCCTGGGAGGCGAAGTCTGTCCTTCTGTCCGTCCTTGGCCTCCCCCACCCGCCCGTGCTGGGGCTCTGGGATTGGATTCCTCTCATCCCGAGCCAGGAAATAAAATGAAATTTAAGAACGGTTGGTTCCAAGGACCTTGTATGCATATAGGCCTGGCTCCAGGACCTCTAGTAAATGAATAAATAAAAAGAGAAATACACTCCCTCCGGAAAAACTCGCCACAATTTAAATACTTTCTAAGAAACCACCAATAAATGCATAAGTGGAACAACAAAGCCATCTCTCTCTCTCAATCTCTCTCTGAAATCAAAAAGTACATTTAAAGAATAAATAAATACATTTTTTTAAAAACCTTCACTCCGCTTGAATTATACATTTAAACAGGTGACCAAAGGCAGGGCATTCACCCCCCATTATTTGGTTACGAGGCTACTTCACGGGGCGGGGGGTGGGGGGGGGGGGAATAATCACATGACAAATACTTGGTTGGACCTGCATTCCTAGAAGCAGATCTGGGACAGAACCTGCTGGCTAAACAGGCTGTGCATCTGGAGGACAGGGTGACGCATTCTGGAAAAATACACCGGGTCATCTTGATCTGTGAAATCAAGAGCTCCCCTGACCACCATCTTTCCCTACAACCGGCAGGTGAATCTGTAACACGCGGCCCAGCAAGGGAACACCTCACCTCGGACACACTGCCAACGTCAGAGTCTCAGGAACTGCCTCTCGCACACTCTGAGAGTGATTGATTGTTTGACGTTAAATACATTTCGATTTCATTGCATTGATTTCAGAGAGGAAGGGAGAGGGAGAGAGGATGGAGCCCACCACCCGGGCATGTGCCCTTGGCGGGAATGAAACCCCGGACCCTCCCGTCCACAGGCCGACGCTCTATCCACTGAGCGAAAACCGGCCAGGGCCACACTCTTAGATAAGTGCAGGAGGGTTAGCCCTGGCTGGTTTGGCTCAGCGGATGGAGCGTCGGCCTGCGGACGGGAGGGTCCCAGGTTCGATTCCAGTCAAGGGCATGTACCTTGGTTGGGGGCACATCCCCAATAGGGAGTGTGCAGGAGGCAGCTAAATTGATGTTTCTCTCTCATCAGTGTTTCTAACTCACTATCCCTCCCCCTTTCTCTCTGTAAAAAAATCAATAAAATAAATGAAGGTGCGGGAGTGTGTTCTCCATATAAACGGTATGTGAAGATAAAGAGTCCTGTAATACATTAATGTGTATGTGTACTTGTGGGTTCTTTTTTTTTTTTGAATTCGAGGGATTTAAATTTCTAAAAAGATCTGTTTTTAAATGCTTTATTTAGCATTCTAATGACACCGTCATTACAACGCAATTGAATATATTTACTATTTACGATGCTGCGGAGATTAGATTTTTTTCCCCCTCCCATCCCTGTAACCCTAATGCAACAGCTGGGGTAGCCAGCCTTGGCCCTACTCACACCTTCTTTTGGTGCAACGGCACCTTAAGCAACTGCATGAACCCCTCTGACCCCGGGCCTTGCTTCGTGGTCACAGTAGTTCCCCAGCTAACCTTGTATGGAGAGTCGGAGCTCGCCTGGCTGCTCCCTCCGTCCCGCCCCCGGACCCGCCGGGCTGCCTTCCTCCCTGTCATGTTAGGGGTGAGTATCGCTGCCTCAGTAGGCCTTACTGGGTGGGGGGGGGGGGGGGCCCTCGGGAACAGTCTGGTCACTGCTCAGGATTTCAATGACAAGCTCCAGTTAGCCCTGGAGTCTACTACCGTCTCTTTTAGCCTCCCTACAGCAGCAAGTGACATCAGTAGCCCAAGTAGCCCTACAGAACCGGCGCGCCTTAGACCTTCTGTCTGCAGAAAGAGGAGGAACCTGCATATTCCTTCAGGAAGAATGCTGTTAACGACATCGAGTCCGGAGCAGTGGAGCAAAATGTACAGACCCTGACTAAGCTGAGTGAAGAACTACATGCACAACACTTCCAGGACAACTCTCCTTCCGGCTGGTTCCAAAGCCCCTTAGCTACCTGGGTCCTGCCCATGGTAGGGCCCCTGATTCTCATCTGTGTCTTTTTTCTCCTAGCCCCCTGCCTCCTCACGTTCATCCGCTCCCGGATCGCGGAGATGTCACGGGTGACTGTGAATCAGCTCCTGCTCCATCCCTACACTCGGCTCCCCTCCGACCTGCCTCTGCCTGACCCTGGCCTTTAACCACCACCCCCTCTCGTCGTCGTCCATGTTCAGCTGGAAGCAGTCAGAAAGAGTCGCCGTCCCTTATCACCAAAAGGCCGGGATGTTAGGTCCGAGAGAGCCCAGGATCGGATACATGCAGACATGGGATGAGACAATGGACTTCCTCTGGAATTTCTCACAGATCAGCGTGCCAGACACAGATACCGGCTTCTTCTCCCTGAATCCACAACGACCCCCACACAGATGCTGACTCATTCCTGAATACCTTGCTGACCCCCCTGCAGCTGAAGCTTCCTCAACTGAATACCTCAGCTCATGTCCCCCCCCCACCCCACCCGACTGCAGTATAAAAAAAGCGCCCCCCTCCATGTTGGCGTGAATCCACGTGCTCTGTCTTTGGGGGTACGTGGGTCTCCCGGGGATGCAGAATAAACTTTCCTTTCTTTTCGTTTCTGATTCACTGGACTCTCTATTTCTTGCGCCGCCTCCTGAGCCACCTAACCTAACACTCACATGTTAGGGCCGGGACCAGACTTTATCGAAGGGACTGTCCCCCGTTGTAGGGAGTGAACCCGCAGCCCTGGGCCCTGGCACCCAGTCCCCTCGCCCACACACACCACTTGTGAAGACAAAAAAATATCCCAAGTCTCTCTGGGGAGGAAAAAATATCACCTCCCCCACGGAAACCCTCGGCTACAGACGCCAAAACCCAGGGCCCTGTCACCGCTTTCACCCGGTAGAACCAGCAAGGCGCCTGGTCTCTCATTCGCCGGTCCATACAGCAATAGCTGATATTTAGGTATTTATTGTGCACAATTTCTTATCGTTCCCCAGGAGGCGGAGTTCCTCTCTTGTGGGTAATCCCCCGCACTTTGCCATTGTTCACCATTACTTGCTTCTGGCGGAATAATAAAAGAATTTATTTCATAGAAAAAAAAAAAGAATTTATTACCTCACCATAAATAAATATAAAAAATTTTTTTTAACCGTCCAAGCAATATGGGATTTGTGTGTGTGTGTTTTTTTTTAACCACCAAGAAATAGACTTTGTCTGTTTTATTCTTTTGGATTTTTTTCTTTAACTACCAAGCAATATGACTTATTTATTTTTATCAATTCTTTATTGACGACAGTATGACACCAGTCCCCCTTCCCCCCTCTAACCCCATGGACCCCCTCCAGGCTATCTCCGCCCTCGGATTTCGTTTTAACATTCTAATCTTTAAAATGGTTAAACTTTTTAAATAATAAAAGTTTAAAGATTCTGCGAGGCCGTATCTGATTAAGAGGAGCTCCAACCCAGGGGTAGGGTGGGTCTGGGCGGGGACGGGAGGGGGAGGGGAGTGGTCTTGCCAGCGGAGTTGGGTGGGGGCCTTGAATGGGTTTGTCACCTTATTTAAGAGCCAAGACCCCACCGGCAGAGTCTTGAGAAGAGAAGCAGCCACACTGCGCGCTCCTGATCTGTGAGTATCGCCACGGAATTCCCCCACACCCTCAACCAAACGAGCCTTCCCTACCCTTCCCCACCTGCCCCCATCACTTCCCAGGTGGAAATAGAGGAAGAAAAAGCCAGGAGGAGAATCGGGGAGCGGCTGCCACAGCAGCACTTTTTCTTCCTTTTCCCAAGGCTTCTGTCCCCTGGGGCTGAAGGGCTTTGGAATCTCACCGGAGTCCCTTCATCCAACCCCCTGGTCCCCGGGTACTGGTTTCACCCCAGTGTCCTTCCTCATGGACCTCGGGCACCGGCCCCAGGCACCACGTGTCTGCCCGCCCTCCTGCCTGGGCCCTGGGACCCAGCACCCCTGTGGGTGGGGTGGGTGCCTCAGCCCACGGGCTCCGTGGCGTGGGAACCCTTGTCCCCCCGACATCCTAGGAGCCGAGATGCAAGGAACTTCTGAAGCCCTGACTTTTTCCAGAGCCTTTGAAGGGGGTAGAAGTAAAAAAAACAAAACAAAACAAAACAGGGGATGGAACAGACTCCACGTGGACAGACTCCGGGAGAGCGGGGAGGAGCTCCAGTCAGGATTCTGTTGGTGTCATTTTGGCCTCTTGCTTCCCACCTCCTAGGACTTGGCGATTGGTTCCCGGCGGGTCATCGGTCGGTCGGTCGGCGCCGGCGTCCGGAGTCCTCGGCCTGTGGGACTCAAACTGTGGGGGCACTTTCTGTGCTGAGAGCAAAGTGCCGCCACTGGTTGAGTTCCACCGGCCGAGACGGAGCTTCTGCAGATGGGATGGGAGGACCCTGCACGCTGTGGCCTCCGGGAGGTGTGGGGGGCCCGGGTCCGGGGGCCACCAGGGCCCAGCCGGTGGCACTCAAATGAGCAGGCACTCTCCGATGCCCGGGCGGAAAGTGCTGCAACATTTGAGTGTCACCGGGGGGCACATCCAGGGGACCCCCCGCTTTGGCCCCCCGATCGGGGCTGGCCAGGTTGACTGCAGGCCAAGGAATGAACGGCTTCAGGGACGCCTCGGGAAGGGAAGCGGGAAGGTGAAGACGCCTCTTGTGACCGCGAGCAGTTTCCACTCCAGTGGGCAGCCTCACAAGCTGATGCTTGGACAGTTCCTGCCCTGGCATGGATCTCCGTCATCTTCCAGAAGCTTCCATGGCAATACTGCCTCGTCGGGGTCCGCGGACTCCGGAGACGTTCCCAGACCCAGACAGGGGCACTCGAAACGGGAGCCCTCGCCGTGCTGGGACAGGAAAGTGCTCCCTTTTCGAGTGTCCCTGTTGGGGGCAGCATCCGGGAGGCGGTGTGCAGACCTGAAGTGGGCGCTGGGTGTGGGGTTCAGTCCTCGACGGGTTTCCCAACCGTGGCCAAGGGGTCATCCTCATGGGGTCCCTGGGGCAGCCCCTCCGCGGGAATGGCTTGCTGTGTAGCTTCACCTTCCAGGTCCTTCCTCCGGGGCCCTGGACACAGCCCAGCAGGACTCAGTGATTGTGGAAAAAAATGCAATAAAATGTGAAATGTGGGCCCTGCACCCGTGACTCAGACTCCTTTCTTTTCTTCTCACTTGGCTTAGAGGGGAGGCTTGTGCATTGTCCGAATCCACGCTGGAGGGTGGGGGTCCCTCAGCACCCACCCCCCATTTTCCCCACCTGAGCCCCGGGACAGGATGAAATGCCTGGGATGGGTCTCCAGCCACCACCCCTGGAGGCACAGGTCAGGGAGGAAATGCAGGGCAGGCCTGGCTGGTTGGGGAGGGGAGAGCTCCTGGGCCCACAGACACGAGGGTTTCTCTTCCTCCTCCTCCCCCGTCCCCAGGACAGGGACCTGGGCTGCAGGCTCCGGCTTTTCCAGGGGCCAACCCCAGTGTCCCCTCTGGTCTAAGCAGCGGTGAGAGATCTGGGTGCTCCACACCCAGGAAAGCAGGGCCATGTTTTCTGTTCAGCCAGGGAGTCCACACTCCTACCCACCCCCGCTCCCTTCCCTGGCGGGATTCCAAGCCGTGACCCCACCTGCCACACCTCACACATGGGTCTTCGTCCCCCTGCCCCAGCGTCCCCTCTCCCCCCACGGCGGTAATCCTGTTCTGATGTGCAATATCCACGGGGGAGGTAGTTCTCTAGTTGCCCAGGTCAAAGCCCCAATGGACCCGGACACTGGCTGCTATGGGACCTGTTTGCACACAAACTTCCCTGGGACGGAGGGGCCTGGCCGGCCTGCTGCTGCTGCCAATTTCCCAGCCTGCTTGGGGCTGCCCCTGGACCAGGCATTGCCGGGCCACTGGCCTTCCCGGTGGCCCACACAGGACTGGGTTTCCCAACCAAGGCATGATCCCGTTGCATTGATTCAAGTCACCCAAGGAAGTCCTGTTTTGTGGGGTTTTTTAAAAAGTGTTTTTATTGATTTCAGGGAGGGAGAGAGAAACATCAATGATGGGGATCTCTTATCGGCCGCCCCCAGCACGCCCCACACCGGTCGCTGAGCCCTCCGCCTGAGCATGTACTTGACCTCGGGGTGGGGGTGAGGGTGGGTGGTGGTGGGAGGGATGGGGGGGAGTAGGCTGATGCTCAACCACCCAGCCACCCCGGCCAGGCCCCCCATGGCCATTCCCATTGGTCTGAGAGAAGGAAGCAGCCATCAGCTGCCTCCAGTGCTCACCCCGACTCAGGAAGGATACCCCAAACCTGGGTCTGTGCCTTCACTTGCAATCAGACCCCAAACTTTGGCGGGGGACAGTTTTCAACCCACTGAGACCCCCGGCCGGGCAGCACCCTTCCATCTTCAGTTCCATAGCGGGCGGGGGAAGGGAGTGTTCCTTGTGGAGTGTCCGTGTCAGTGCAACGCCTGCCTGGTTTCTATTTGCTGGAGGCCGGTAGCTCCCCAACACCCCGAGGTCTCCTGGCCTTGCCAATTGTCCCCCGGGGTGGGGTGGGGCAACATCCCCCTGCGTGGGGAGCCTTTGCCGCCCTCCATTCCCTCACGGCACCCACATTCCCAAACCTAGAGCTCCATGTTGCAGGGCACACAGAACCCGCAGCTTCTGCCCGTGGGGGTGTGTGTGGAGGACCCACAGACACACAGAGTCTGGCCTTTAGGACGAGCGCGGCCGGATGGATGGCCAGCCTCCCCTGCAGCAGCGGCAGCGGCAGGGACAGGGACAGGGGCAGGGGCAGGGGCAGGGGCAGTCAGCAGCCCATGTCCAGGGAAGGCTTGGACCTGCGGAGGGCCGCCAGCTCTCTGGGGGTGACTGTGCTCAGGTGCAAGCTCAGCAACCTGCGGGCACAGTGGGGCCTGCGCTCCCACATCAGCTCCATCGTGTGTCTCGCTCGCTCGCCCTGTGGTCACCCTGCCCTGTTCAGTCCAGGTCCTGACACGCCAGGTGGTGGGTTGGATGCCCAGTCAGGGCAAGGACAAGAATGAACCAATGGCCTGGCCGGTCCGGCTCAGTGGATGGAGCACCAGCTGTGCACTGAAGGGTCCCTTCCCGGTTCCATTCCACTCAAGGGCTCCTGCCAGGGTTGAGGGCTCCATCCCCATGTCGGGGTGTCAGAGGCAGCCCATCAAGGTTTCTCAGGGTGGAGACGGGTGGGGGAGGGGAGTGGTCTTGCCCGGAGAGTGGGGAGGCCGTGTTGATGGGTGTGTCTCCTTATTGAAGGCCAAGCGCACACCCCCCAGCTCTTGGCAAGAGAAGCTGCCTCCTGGCCCCCCTCCACATCTGTGGGCATGGCCCGGATTTCCCCACAGCCTCAATCCCCGCCCCCCAACCCCACACCTCTCGCCCTGAAGGAATAGGTAGAGGCACAAAACTCAAGGATGAGAATCGGGGATCGATGGTTGCGACAGCAGGGACCGCCGGCATTGGCCCTACTCACCTGTTAGCGCCGGGACCAGACTTTATCGAAGGGACTGTCCCCTGTTGTAGGGAGTGAACCCGCAGCCCTGGGCCCGGGCACCCAGTCCCCTCGCCCACACCACTTGTGAAGACGAAAAATCTCCCAAGTCTCTCCTGGGAGGAAAAATATCACCTCCCCCACGGAAACCCTCGGCTACAGACGCCAAAACCCAGGGCCTTTGCCACCGCTTTCACCTGGTAAAACCAGAAAGGCGCCTGGTCTCTCATTTGCCGGTCCATACAGCAATAGCTGATATTTAGGTATTTATTGCGCACAATTTCTTATCGTTCCCCCAGGAGGCGGAGCTCCTTTCTTGTGGGTAATCCCCCGCATTTTGCCATTGTTCACCATTACTTGCTTCTGGTGCAATAATGAAATAATTTATTACTTCACAATAAAGAAATATTTAAAAAAAATTTTAACCGCCAAACCAATTGGGATTTGCGTGTGTTTTTTTGAACCACCTAGAGATAGGGTGTGTCTGTTTGGGGGTGGTTTTTTTTTTTTTTTTTTGATTTTTTTTTTTAACTAGCAAGCAATATGACTTATTTATTTTTAATAGTTCTTTATTGTTGACAGTATTCCTCCTGTCCCCTTTTCCCCCTCATGGACCCCCTCCTGGCCGCCCCCAGCACTCCCGTTTCTTTATAACATTATAATCTTTCAAACGGTTCAATTTTTTAAGTGACAGAGATGAAAGATTCTGGGAGGCCGGATCTGATCAAGAGGAGCTCCAGTCCAGGGGTAGGGTGGGTCTGGGCGGGGACGGGAGGTGGAGGGGAGTGGTCTTGCCCCCGGAGTTGGGTGGGGGCGTTGATTGGATTTGTCACCTTATTTAAGAGCCCAGCACCCACATCCTAAGTCCTGAGAGCAGAAGCTGCCACACTGTGCGCTCCCCCTGTGAGTATCGCCCGGAATTCCCCACGTCCTCAACCAACCTTTCCCCCTACCCTTCCCCTCCCTCCCGCCCCAGGCAGCCTTCAGGTGGAAATAGAGGAAGAAAACGCCAGGAGGAGAATCGGGGAGCGGCTGCCACAGCAGCACATATTCTTCCTTTTCTCAAGGCTCCCGTCTCCTGGGGCTGAAGGGCTTTGGAATCTCACCGGCCTCCCTTCATCCAACCCCCTGGTCCCCGGATACTGGTTTCACCCCAGTGTCCTTCCTCATGGACCTCGGACACTGGCCCCACGCACCACGTGTCTGCCCGCCCTCCTGCCTGGGCCCTGGACCCAGCACCCCTGTGGGTGGGGTGGGTGCCTCAGCCCACTGGCAACGTGGAGTGGGAACCCTTGTCCCCCCGACATCCTAGGAGCCGAGATGCAAAGAACTTCTGAAGCCCTGACTTTTTCCAGAGCCTTTGAAGGGGGTAGAAGTAAAAAACAAAACAAAACAGGGGATGGAACAGACTCCACGTGGGCCGACTCGGGGAGAGGGGAGGAGCTCCAGTCCTCAGGATTCTGTTGGTGTCATTTTGGCCTCTTGCTTCCCACCTCCTAGGTCTTGGCGATTGGTTCCCGGCGGGTCATCGGTCGGTGGGTGGGTCGGCGCCGGCGTCCGGAGTCCTCGGCCTGTGGGACTCAAACTGTGGGGGCACTTTCTGTGCTGAGAGCAAAGTGCCGCCACTGGTTGAGTTCCACCGGCCGAGACGGAGCTTCTGCAGATGGGCCGGGAGGACCCTGCACCCTGTGGCCTCCGGGAGGTGTGGGGGGCCCGGGTCCCGGGGGACACCAGGGCCCAGCCGGTGGCACTCAAATGAGCAGGCACTCTCCGATGCCCGGGCGGAAAGTGCTGCAACATTTGAGTGTCACCGGGGGGCACATCCAGGGGACCCCCCGCTTTGGCCCCCCGATCGGGGCTGGCCAGGTTGACTGCAGGCCAAGGAATGAACGGCTTCAGGGACGCCTCGGGAAGGGAAGCGGGAAGGTGAAGACGCCTCTTGTGACCGCGAGCAGTTTCCACTCCAGTGGGCAGCCTCACAAGCTGATGCTTGGACAGTTCCTGCCCTGGCATGGATCTCCGTCATCTTCCAGAAGCTTCCATGGCAATACTGCCTCGTCGGGGTCCACGGACTCCAGAGACGTTCCCAGACCCAAACAGGGGCACTCGAAACGGGAGCCCTCGCCGTGCTGGACAGGAAAGTGCTCCCTTTTCGAGTGTCCCTGTTGGGGGCAGCATCCGGGAGGCGGTGTGCAGACCTGAAGTGGGCGCTGGGTGTGGGGTTCAGTCCTCGACGGGTTTCCCAACCGTGGCCAAGGGGTCATCCTCATGGGGTCCCTGGGGCAGCCCCTCCGCGGGAATGGCTTGCTGTGTAGCTTCACCTTCCAGGTCCTTCCTCCGGAGCCCTGGACACAGCCCAGCAGGACTCAGTGATTGTGGAAAAAAATGCAATAAAATGTGAAATGTGGGCCCTGCACCCGTGACTCAGACTCCTTTCTTTTCTTCTCACTTGGCTTAGAGGGGAGGCTTGTGCATTGTCCGATTCCACGCTGGAGGGTGGGGGTCCTCAGCCCCACCCCCCATTTTCCCCACCTGAGCCCCGGGACAGGATGAAATGCCTGGGATGGGTCTCCAGCCACCACCCCTGGAGGCACAGGTCAGGGAGGAAATGCAGGGCAGGCCTGGCTGGTTGGGGAGGGGAGAGCTCCTGGGCCCACAGACACGAGGGTTTCTCTTCCTCCTCCTCCCCCGTCCCCAGGACAGGGACCTGGGCTGCAGGCTCCGGCTTTTCCAGGGGCCAACCCAAGTGTCCCCTCTGGTCTAAGCAGCGGTGAGAGATCTGGGTGCTCCACACCCAGGAAAGCAGGGCCATGTTTTCTGTTCAGCTAGGGAGTCCACACTCCTACCCACCCCTGCTCCCTTCCCTGGCGGGATTCCAAGCCGTGACCCCACCTGCCACACCACACACATGGGTCTTCGTCCCCCTGCCCCAGCGCCCCCTCTCCCCCCACGGCAGTAATCCTGTTCTGATGTGCAATATCCACGGGGGAGGTAGTTCTCTAGTTGCCCAGGTCAAAGCCCCAATGGACCCGGACACTGGCTGCTATGGGACCTGTTTGCACACAAACTTCCCGGGGAGGGAGGGGCCTGGCCGGCCCGCTGCTGCTGCCAATTTCCCAGCCTGCTTGGGGCTGTCCCTGGGGCAGGCATTGCCGGGCCACCAGCCTTTCCGGTGGCCCACACAGGACAGGGTCTCCCAACCAAGGCATGAACCCGTTGTATTGATTCAAGTCACCCAAGGAAGTCCTGTTTTGTGGGGTTTTTTAAAAAGTGTTTTTATTGATTTCAGGGAGGGAGAGAGAAACATCATTGATGGGGATCTCTCGTCGGCCGCCCCCTGCACGCCCCACACCGGGCGCTGAGCCCACCACCTGGGCATGTGCTTGATGGGGCAGGGGGTAGGGGGGGAGGGAAGGGGGGCGGAGTAGGCTGATGCTCAACCACCGAGCCACCCTGGCCAGGCCCCCCAAGGCCATTCCCATTGGTCTGAGAGAGGGAAGCACCCATCAGCTGCCTCCAGTGCTCACCCCGACTCAGGAATGATACCCCGAACCTGGGTCTGTGCCTTCACTTGCAATCAGACCCCAAACTTTGGTGGAGGACAATTTTCAAGGCACTGAGAGCCCCGGCCGGGCAGCACCCTTCCATCTTCAGTTCCATAGTGGGCGGGGGAAGGGAGTGTTCCTTGTGGAGTGTCCGTGTCAGTGCAACGCCTGCCTGGTTTCTATTTGCTGGAGGCCGGTAGCTCCCCAACACCCCGAGGTCTCCTGGCCTTGCCAATTGTCCCCCGGGGTGGGGTGGGGTGGGGAGGCTCCCCCTGCGTGGGGAGCCTCTGCCGCCCTCGATTCCCTCATGGCACCCACATCCCCAAACCTAGAGCTCCATGTTGCAGGGCACAGAGAACCCGCAGCTTCTGCCCGTGGGGGTGTGTGTGGAGGAACCACAGACACACAGAGTCTGGCCTTGTGGACGAGCGCGGCCGGATGGATGGCCTGCCTCCCCTGCAGCAGCGGCAGCGGCAGGGGCAGGGGCAGGGGCAGGGGCAGGGGCCGGGGCAGGGGCAGGGGCCGGGGCGGTCAGCAGCCGATGTCCAGGGAAGGCTTGGACCCGCGGAGGGCCGCCAGCTCTCTGGGGGTGACTGTGCTCAGGTGCACGCCCCGCAACCTGCGGGCACAGTGGGGCCTGCGCTCCCACATCAGCTCCATCGTGTGTCTCGCTCGCCCTGTGGTCACCCTGCCCTGTTCAGTCCAGGTCCTGACACGCCAGGTGGTGGGTTGGATGCCCAGTCAGGGCAAGGACAAGAATGAACCAATGGCCTGGCCGGTCCGGCTCAGTGGATGGAGCACCAGCTGTGCACTGAAGGGTCCCTCATGGTTCCATTCCACTCAAGGGCACCTGCCAGGGTTGAGGGCTCCATCCCCATGTCGGGGTGTCAGAGGCAGCCCATCAAGGTTTCTCAGGGTGGAGACGGGTGGGGGAGGGGAGTGGTCTTGCCCGGAGAGTGGGGAGGCCGTGTTGATGGGTGTGTCTCCTTATTGAAGGCCAAGCGCACACCCCCCAGCTCTTGGCAAGAGAAGCTGCCTCCTGGCCCCCCTCCACATCTGTGGGCATGGCCCGGATTTCCCCACAGCCTCAATCCCCGCCCCCCAACCCCACACCTCTCGCCCTGAAGGAATAGGTAGAGGCACAAAACTCAAGGATGAGAATTGGGGATCGATGGTTGCGACAGCAGGGACCGCCGGCGTTGGCCCTACTCACCTGTTAGCGCCGGGACCAGACTTTATCGAAGGGACTGTCCCCTGTTGTAGGGAGTGAACCCGCAGCCCTGGGCCCTGGCACCCAGTCCCCCCGCCCACACCACTTGTGAAGACGAAAAATCTCCCAAGTCTCTCCTGGGAGGAAAAATATCACCTCCCCCACGGAAACCCTCGGCTACAGACGCCAAAACCCAGGGCCTTTGCCACCGCTTTCACCCGGTAGAACCAGCAGGGCGCCTGGTCTCTCCTTTGCCGGTCCATACAGCAATAGCTGATATTTAGGTATTTATTGCGCACAATTTCTTATCGTTCCCCCAGGAGGCGGAGCTCCTTTCTTGTGGGTAATCCCCCGCACTTTGCCATTGTTCATCATTACTTGCTTCTGGTGGAATAATAAAATAATTTATTACTTCACAATAAAGAAATATTTAAAAAAAATTTTAACCGCCAAACCAATTGGGATTTGCGTGTGTTTTTTTTAACCACCTAGAGATAGGGTGTGTCTGTTTGGGGGTGGTTTTTTTTTTTTTTTTGATTTTTTTTTTAACGAGCAAGCAATATGACTTATTTATTTCTAATAGTTCTTTATTGGTGACAGTATTCCTCCTGTCCCCTTTTCCCCCTCATGGACCCCCTCCTGGCCGCCCCCAGCACTCCCGTTTCTTTATAACATTATAATCTTTCAAACGGTTACATTTTTTAAGTGACAGAGATGAAAGATTCTGGGAGGCCGGATCTGATCAAGAGGAGCTCCAGTCCAGGGGTAGGGTGGGTCTGGGCGGGGACGGGAGGGGGAGGGGAGTGGTCTTGCCCCAGGAGTTGGGTGGGGGCTTTGATTGGATTTGTCACCTTATTTAAGAGCCAAGCACCCACATCCTAAGTCCTGAGAGCAGAAGCTGCCACACTGTGCGCTCCCCCTGTGAGTATCGCCCGGAATTCCCCACATCCTCAAGCAACCTTTCCCCCTACCCTTCCCCTCCCTCCCGCCCTAGGCAGCCTTCAGGTGGAAATAGAGGAAGAAAAAGCCAGGAGGAGAATCGGGGATCGGCTCCCACAGCAGCACATATTCTTCCTTTTCTCAAGGCTCCCGTCCCCTGGGGCTGAAGGGCTTTGGAATCTCACCGGACTCCCTTCATCCAAGCCCCCGGTCCCCGGGTACTGGTTTCACCCCAGTGTCCTTCCTCGTGGACCTCGGGCACCGGCCCAGGCACCACGTGTCTGCCCGCCCTCCTGCCTGGGCCCTGGGACCCAGCACCCCTGTGGGTGGGGTGGGTGCCTCAGCCCACTGGCAACGTGGAGTGGGAACCCTTGTCCCCCCGACATCCTAGGAGCTGAGATGCAAAGAACTTCTGAAGCCCTGACTTTTTCCAGAGTCTTCGAAGGGGGTAGAAGTAAAAAACAAAACAAAACAGGGGATGGAACAGACTCCACGTGGGCCGACTCGGGGAGAGGGGAGGAGCTCCAGTCCTCAGGATTCTGTTGGTGTCATTTTGGCCTCTTGCTTCCCACCTCCTAGGACTTGGCGATTGGTTCCCGGCGGGTCATCGGTCGGTGGGTCGGTCGGCGCCGGCGTCCGGAGTCCTCGGCCTGTGGGACTCAAACTGTGGGGGCACTTTCTGTGCTGAGAGCAAAGTGCCGCCACTGGTTGAGTTCCACCGGCCGAGAAGGAGCTTCTGCTGATGGGCCGGGAGCGCCCTGCACGCTGTGGCCTCCGGGAGGTGTGGGGGGCCCGGGTCCGGGGGACACCATGGCTCAGCCTGTGGCACTCAAATGAGCAGGCACTCTCCGATGCCCGGGCGGAAAGTGCTGCAACATTTGAGTGTCACCGGGGGGCACATCCAGGGGACCCCCCGCTTTGGCCCCCCGATCGGGGCTGGCCAGGTTGACTGCAGGCCAAGGAATGAACGGCTTCAGGGACGCCTCGGGAAGGGAAGCGGGAAGGTGAAGACGCCTCTTGTGACCGCGAGCAGTTTCCACTCCAGTGGGCAGCCTCACAAGCTGATGCTTGGACAGTTCCTGCCCTGGCATGGATCTCCGTCATCTTCCAGAAGCTTCCATGGCAATACTGCCTCGTCGGGGTCCACGGACTCCAGAGAGGTTCCCAGACCCAGACAGGGGCACTCGAAACGGGAGCCCTCGCCACAGGAAAGTGCTCCCTTTTCGAGTGTCCCTGTTGGGGGCAGCATCCGGGAGGCGGTGTGCAGACCTGAAGTGGGCGCTGGGTGTGGGGTTCAGTCCTCGACGGGTTTCCCAACCGTGGCCAAGGGGTCATCCTCATGGGGTCCCTGGGGCAGCCCCTCCGCGGGAATGGCTTGCTGTGTAGCTTCACCTTCCAGGTCCTGGCTCTGGAGCCCTGGACACAGCCCAGCAGGACTCAGTGATTGTGGAAAAAAATGCAATAAAATGTGAAATGTGGGCCCTGCACCCGTGACTCAGACTCCTTTCTTTTCTTCTCACTTGGCTTAGAGGGGAGGCTTGTGCATTGTCCGAATCCACGCTGGAGGGTGGGGGTCCTCAGCCCCACCCCCCATTTTCCCCACCTGAGCCCCGGGACAGGATGAAATGCCTGGGATGGGTCTCCAGCCACCACCCCTGGAGGCACAGGTCAGGGAGGAAATGCAGGGCAGGCCTGGCTGGTTGGGGAGGGGAGAGCTCCTGGGCCCACAGACACGAGGGTTTCTCTTCCTCCTCCTCCCCCGTCCCCAGGACAGGGACCTGGGCTGCAGGCTCCGGCTTTTCCAGGGGCCAACCCAAGTGTCCCCTCTGGTCTAAGCAGCGGTGAGAGATCTGGGTGCTCCACACCCAGGAAAGCAGGGCCATGTTTTCTGTTCAGCTAGGGAGTCCACACTCCTACCCACCCCTGCTCCCTTCCCTGGCGGGATTCCAAGCCGTGACCCCACCTGCCACACCTCACACATGGGTCTTCGTCCCCCTGCCCCAGCGTCCCCTCTCCCCCCACGGCGGTAATCCTGTTCTGATGTGCAATATCCACGGGGGAGGTAGTTCTCTAGTTGCCCAGGTCAAAGCCCCAATAGACCCGGACACTGGCTGCTATGGGACCTGTTTGCACACAAACTTCCCTGGGAGGGAGGGGCCTGGCCGGCCCGCTGCTGCTGCCAATTTCCCAGCCTGCTTGGGGCTGCCCCTGGACCAGGCATTGCCGGGCCACCGGCCTTCCCGGTGGCCCAGAGAGGACTGGGTTTCCCAACCATGGCATGATCCCGTTGCATTGATTCAAGTCACCCAAGGAAGTCCTGTTTTGTGGGGTTTTTTAAAAAGTGTTTTTATTGATTTCAGGGAGGGAGAGAGAAACATCAATGATGGGGATCTCTTATCGGCCGCCCCCAGCACGCCCCACACCGGTCGCTGAGCCCTCCGCCTGAGCATGTAATTGACCTCGGGGTGGGGGTGAGGGTGGGTGGTGGTGGGAGGGATGGGGGGGAGTAGGCTGATGCTCAACCACCCAGCCACCCCGGCCAGGCCCCCCATGGCCATTCCCATTGGTCTGAGAGAAGGAAGCAGCCATCAGCTGCCTCCAGTGCTCACCCCGACTCAGGAAGGATACCCCAAACCTGGGTCTGTGCCTTCACTTGCAATCAGATCCCAAACTTTGGCGGGGGACAGTTTTCAACCCACTGAGACCCCCGGCCGGGCAGCACCCTTCCATCTTCAGTTCCATAGTGGGCGGGGGAAGGGAGTGTTCCTTGTGGAGTGTCGGTGTCAGTGCAACGCCTGCCTGGTTTCTATTTGCTGGAGGCCGGTAGCTCCGCAACACCCCGATGTCTCCTGGCCTTGCCAAGTGACCCCCGGGGTGGGGTGGGGCTACATCCCCCTGCGTGGGGAGCCCCTGCCGCCCTCCGTTCCCTCATGGCACCCGCATCCCCAAACCTAGAGCTCCATGTTGCAGGGCACACAGAACCCGCAGCTTCTGCCCGTGGGGGTGTGTGTGGAGGACCCACAGACACACAGAGTCTGGCCTTTTGGACGAGCGCGGCCGGATGGATGGCCAGCCTCCCCTGCAGCAGCGGCAGCGGCAGGGACAGGGACAGGGGCAGGGGCAGGGGCAGGGGCAGTCAGCAGCCCATGTCCAGGGAAGGCTTGGACCCGAGGAGGGCCGCCAGCTCTCTGGGGTTGACTGTGCTCAGGTGCAAGCTCAGCAACCTGCGGGCACAGTGGGGCCTGCGCTCCCACATCAGCTCCACCGTGTGTCTCGCTCGCTCGCTCGCCCTGTGGTCACCCTGCCCTGTTCAGTCCAGGTCCTGACACGCCAGGTGGTGGGTTGGATGCCCAGTCAGGGCAAGGACAAGAATGAACCAATGGCCTGGCCAGTCTGGCTCAGTGGATGGAGCACCAGCTGTGCACTGAAGGGTCCCTTCCCAGTTCCATTCCACTCAAGGGCACCTGCCAGGGTTGAGGGCTCGGTCCCCAATGTGAGGGGTGTGGGGGGCAGCCCATCAAGGTTTCTCAGGGTGGAGACGGGTGGGGGAGGGGAGTGGTCTTGCCCGGAGAGTGGGGAGGCCGTGTTGATGGGTGTGTCTCCTTATTGAAGGCCAAGCGCACACCCCCCAGCTCTTGGCAAGAGAAGCTGCCTCCTGGCCCCCATCCACATCTGTGGGCATGGCCCGGATTTCCCCACAGCCTCAATCCCCGCCCCCCAACCCCACACCTCTCGCCCTGAAGGAATAGGTAGAGGCACAAAACTCAAGGATGAGAATCGGGGATCGATGGTTGCGACAGCAGGGACCGCCGGCGTTGGCCCTACTCACCTGTTAGCGCCGGGACCAGACTTTATCGAAGGGACTGTCCCCTGTTGTAGGGAGTGAACCCGCAGCCCTGGGCCCTGGCACCCAGTCCCCTCGCCCACACCACTTGTGAAGACGAAAAATCTCCCAAGTCTCTCCTGGGGAGGAAAAATATCACCTCCCCCACGGAAACCCTCGGCTACAGACGCCAAAACCCAGGGCCTTTGCCACCGCTTTCACCCGGTAGAACCAGCAGGGCGCCTGGTCTCTCATTTGCCGGTCCATACAGCAATAGCTGATATTTAGGTATTTATTGCGCACAATTTCTTATCGTTCCCCCAGGAGGCGGAGCTCCTTTCTTGTGGGTAATCCCCCGCATTTTGCCATTGTTCACCATTACTTGCTTCTGGTGCAATAATGAAATAATTTATTACTTCACAATAAAGAAATATTTAAAAAAAATTTTAACCGCCAAACCAATTGGGATTTGCGTGTGTTTTTTTTAACCACCTAGAGATAGGGTGTGTCTGTTTGGGGGTGGTTTTTTTTTTTTTTTTTGATTTTTTTTTTTAACTAGCAAGCAATATGACTTATTTATTTTTAATAGTTCTTTATTGGTGACAGTATTCCTCCTGTCCCCTTTTCCCCCTCATGGACCCCCTCCTGGCCGCCCCCAGCACCCCCATTCTTTATAACATTATAATCTTTCAAACGGTTCAATTTTTTAAGTGACAGAGATGAAAGATTCTGCGAGGCTGGATCTGATCAAGAGGAGCTCCAGTCCAGGGGTAGGGTGGGTCTGGGCGGGGACGGGAGGGGGAGGGGAGTGGTCTTGCCCCAGGAGTTGGGTGGGAGCTTTGATTGGATTTGTCACCTTATTTAAGGGCCAAGCACCCACATCCTAAGTCCTGAGAGCAGAAGCTGCCACACTGTGCGCTCCCCCTGTGAGTATCGCCCGGAATTCCCCACGTCCTCAACCAACCTTTCCCCCTACCCTTCCCCTCCCTCCCGCCCCAGGCAGCCTTCAGGTGGAAATAGAGGAAGAAAACGCCAGGATGAGAATCGGGGAGCGGCTGCCACAGCAGCACATATTCTTCCTTTTCTCAAGGCTCCCGTCCCCTGGGGCTGAAGGGCTTTGGAATCTCACCGGACTCCCTTCATCCAAGCCCCTGGTCCCCGGGTACTGGTTTCACCCCAGTGTCCTTCCTCCTGGACCTCGGGCACCGGCCCCAGGCACCACGTGTCTACTCGCCCTCCTGCCTGGGCCCTGGGACCCAGCACCCCTGTGGGTGGGGTGGGTGCCTCAGCCCACTGGCAACGTGGAGTGGGAACCCTTGTCCCCCCGACATCCTAGGAGCTGAGATGCAAAGAACTTCTAAAGCCCTGACTTTTTCCAGAGCCTTTGAAGGGGGTAGAAGTAAAAAGACAAAACAAAACCGGATGGAACAGACTCCACGTGGGCCAACGCAGGGAGAGGGGAGGAGCTCCAGTCAGGATTCTGCTGGTGTCATTTTGGCCTCTTGCTTCCCACCTCCTAGGACTTGGCGATTGGTTCCCGGCGGGTCATCGGTCGGTCGGTCGGCGCCGGCGTCCGGAGTCCTCGGCCTGTGGGACTCAAACTGTGGGGGCACTTTCTGTGCTGAGAGCAAAGTGCCGCCACTGGTTGAGTTCCACCGGCCGAGAAGGAGCTTCTGCAGATGGGCCGGGAGCACCCTGCACGCTGTGGCCTCCGGGAGGTGTGGGGGGGCCCGGGTCCCGGGGGACACCATGGCTCAGCCTGTGGCACTCAAATGAGCAGGCACTCTCCGATGCCCGGGCGGAAAGTGCTGCAACATTTGAGTGTCACCGGGGGGCACATCCAGGGGACCCCCCGCTTTGGCCCCCCCGATCGGGGCTGGCCAGGTTGACTGCAGGCCAAGGAATGAACGGCTTCAGGGACGACGCCTCGGGAAGGGAAGCGGGAAGGTGAAGACGCCTCTTGTGACCGCGAGCAGTTTCCACTCCAGTGGGCAGCCTCACAAGCTGATGCTTGGACAGTTCCTGCCCTGGCATGGATCTCCGTCATCTTCCAGAAGCTTCCATGGCAATACTGCCTCGTCGGGGTCCACGGACTCCAGAGACGTTCCCAGACCCAGACAGGGGCACTCGAAACGGGAGCCCTCGCCGTGCTGGGACAGGAAAGTGCTCCCTTTTCGAGTGTCCCTGTTGGGGGCAGCATCCGGGAGGCGGTGTGCAGACCTGAAGTGGGGGCTGGGTGTGGGGTTCAGTCCTCGACGGGTTCTCCCAACTGTGGCCAAGGGGTCATCCTCATGGGGTCCCTGGGGCAGCCCCTCCGCGGGAATGGCTTGCTGTGTAGCTTCACCTTCCAGGTCCTGGCTCTGGAGCCCTGGACACAGCCCAGCAGGACTCAGTGATTGTGGAAAAAAATGCAATAAAATGTGAAATGTGGGCCCTGCACCCGTGACTCAGACTCCTTTCTTTTCTTCTCACTTGGCTTAGAGGGGAGGCTTGTGCATTGTCCGAATCCACGCTGGAGGGTGGGGGTCCTCAGCCCCACCCCCCATTTTCCCCACCTGAGCCCCGGGACAGGATGAAATGCCTGGGATGGGTCTCCAGCCACCACCCCTGGAGGCACAGGTCAGGGAGGAAATGCAGGGCAGGCCTGGCTGGTTGGGGAGGGGAGAGCTCCTGGGCCCACAGACACGAGGGTTTCTCTTCCTCCTCCTCCCCCGTCCCCAGGACAGGGACCTGGGCTGCAGGCTCCGGCTTTTCCAGGGGCCAACCCAAGTGTCCCCTCTGGTCTAAGCAGCGGTGAGAGACCTGGGTGCTCCACACCCAGGAAAGCAGGGCCATGTTTTCTGTTCAGCTAGGGAGTCCACACTCCTACCCACCCCCGCTCCCTTCCCTGGCGGGATTCCAAGCCGTGACCCCACCTGCCACACCTCACACATGGGTCTTCGTCCCCCTGCCCCAGCGTCCCCTCTCCCCCCACGGCGGTAATCCTGTTCTGATGTGCAATATCCACGGGGGAGGTAGTTCTCTAGTTGCCCAGGTCAAAGCCCCAATGGACCCGGACACTGGCTGCTATGGGACCTGTTTGCACACAAACTTCCCGGGGAGGGAGGGGCCTGGCCGGCCTGCTGCTGCTGCCAATTTCCCAGCCTGCTTGGGGCTGTCCCTGGGGCAGGCATTGCCGGGCCACCAGCCTTCCCGGTGGCCCACACAGGACTGGGTTTCCCAACCAAGGCATGATCCCGCTGTATTGATTCAAGTCACCCAAGGAAGTCCTGTCTTGTGGTTTTTTTTTAAAAAGTGTTTTTATTGATTTCAGGGTGGGAGAGAGAAACATCATTGATGGGGATCTCTCGTCGGCCGCCCCCTGCACGCCCCACACCGGGCGCTGAGCCCACCACCTGGGCATGTGCTTGATGGGGCGGGGGGCCGGGGGGGGAGGGAAGGGGGGCGGAGTAGGCTGATGCTCAACCACTGAGCCTCCCTGGCCAGGCCCCCCAAGGCCATTCCCATTGGTCTGAGAGAGGGAAGCACCCATCAGCTGCCTCCAGTGCTCACCCCGCTCAGGAATGATACCCCAAACCTGGGTCTGTGCCTTCACCTGGAATCAGACCCCAAACTTTGGCGGAGGACAGTTTTCAACTCACTTAGTCCCCGGCCTGGCAGCACCCTTCCATCTTCAGTTCCATAGTGGGCGGGGGAACGGAGTGTTCCTTGTGGAGTGCCCATGTCAGTGCAACGCCTGCCTGGTTTCTATTTGCTGGAGGCCGGTAGCTCCCCAACACCCCGAGGTCTCCTGGCCTTGCCAATTGTCCCCCGGGGTGGGGTGGGGTGGGGAGGCTCCCCCTGCGTGGGGAGCCTCTGCCGCCCTCGATTCCCTCATGGCACCCACATCCCCAAACCTAGAGCTCCATGTTGCAGGGCACAGAGAACCCGCAGCTTCTGCCCGTGGGGGTGTGTGTGGAGGAACCACAGACACACAGAGTCTGGCCTTGTGGACGAGGGCGGCCGGATGGATGGCCTGCCTCCCCTGCAGCAGCGGCAGCGGCAGGGGCAGGGGCAGGGGCAGGGGCAGGGGCAGGGGCAGGGGCCGGGGCGGTCAGCAGCCGATGTCCAGGGAAGGCTTGGACCCGCGGAGGGCCGCCAGCTCTCTGGGGGTGACTGTGCTCAGGTGCACGCTCAGCAACCTGCGGGCACAGTGGGGCCTGCGCTCCCACATCAGCTCCATCGTGTGTCTCGCTCGCTCGCCCTGTGGTCACCCTGCCCTGTTCAGTCCAGGTCCTGACACGCCAGGTGGTGGGTTGGATGCCCAGTCAGGGCAAGGACAAGAATGAACCAATGGCCTGGCCGGTCCGGCTCAGTGGATGGAGCACCAGCTGTGCACTGAAGGGTCCCTTCCCGGTTCCATTCCACTCAAGGGCTCCTGCCAGGGTTGAGGGCTCGGTCCCCAATGTGGGGGGTGTGGGGGGCAGCCCATCAAGGTTTCTCAGGGTGGAGACGGGTGGGGGAGGGGAGTGGTCTTGCCCGGAGAGTGGGGAGGCCGTGTTGATGGGTGTGTCTCCTTATTGAAGGCCAAGCGCACACCCCCCAGCTCTTGGCAAGAGAAGCTGCCTCCTGGCCCCCCTCCACATCTGTGGGCATGGCCCGGATTTCCCCACAGCCTCAATCACCGCCCCCCAACCCCAAACCTCTCGCCCTGAAGGAATAGGTAGAGGCACAAAACTCAAGGATGAGAATTGGGGATCGATGGTTGCGACAGCAGGGACCGCCGGCGTTGGCCCTACTCACCTGTTAGCGCCGGGACCAGACTTTATGGAAGGGACTGTCCCCCGTTGTAGGGAGTGAACCCGCAGCCCTGGGCCCTGGCACCCAGTCCCCTCGCCCACACCACTTGTGAAGATGAAAAATCTCCCAAGTCTCTCCTGGGAGGAAAAATATCACCTCCCCCACGGAAACCCTCGGCTACAGACGCCAAAACCCAGGGCCTTGGCCACCGCTTTCACCCGGTAGAACCAGCAAGGCGCCTGGTCTCTCCTTTGCCGGTCCATACAGCAATAGCTGATATTTAGGTATTTATTGCGCACAATTTCTTATCGTTCCCCCAGGAGGCGGAGCTCCTTTCTTGTGGGTAATCCCCCGCATTTTGCCATTTTCACCATTACTTGCTTTTGGTGGAATAATGAAATAATTTATTACTTCACAATAAAGAAATATTTTAAAAAATTTTAACCGCCAAACCATTATGGGATTTGTGTGTGTTTTTTTAACCACCTAGAGATAGGGTGTGTCTGTTTGGGGGTGGTTTTTTTTTTTTTTTGGATTTTTTTTTTAACGAGCAAGCAATATGACTTATTGATTTCTAATAGTTCTTTATTGGTGACAGTATTCCTCATGTCCCCTTTTGCCCCTCATGGACCCCCTCCTGGCCGCCCCCAGCACTCCCGTTTCTTTATAACATTATAATCTTTCAAACGGTTCAATTTTTTAAGTGACAGAGATGAAAGATTCTGCGAGGCTTGATCTGATCAAGAGGAGCTCCAGTCCAGGGGTAGGGTGGGTCTGGGCGGGGACGGGACGGGGAGGGGAGTGGTCTTGCCCCCGGAGTTGGGTGGGGGCTTTGATTGGATTTGTCACCTTATTTAAGAGCCAAGCACCCACATCCTAAGTCCTGAGAGCAGAAGCTGCCACACTGTGCGCTCCCCCTGTGAGTATCGCCCGGAATTCCCCACGTCCTCAACCAACCTTTCCCCCTACCCTTCCCCTCCTTCCCGCCCCAGGCAGCCTTCAGGTGGAAATAGAGGAAGAAAACGCCAGGAGGAGAATCGGGGAGCAGCTGCCACAGCAGCACATATTCTTCCTTTTCTCAAGGCTCCCGTCCCCTGGGGCTGAAGGGCTTTGGAATCTCACCGGACTCCCTTCATCCAAGCCCCTGGTCCCCGGGTACTGGTTTCACCCCAGTGTCCTTCCTCATGGACCTCAGACACCGGCCCAGGCACCACGTGTCTGCCCGCCCTCCTGCCTGGGCCCTGGACCCAGCACCCCTGTGGGTGGGGTGGGTGCCTCAGCCCACGGGCTCCGTGGCGTGGGAACCCTTGTCCCCCTACATCCGAGGAGCCGGGATGCAAGGAACTTCTGAAGCCCTGACTTTTTCCAGAGTCTTCGAAGGGGGTAGAAGTAAAAAACAAAACAAAACGGGGGATGGAACAGACTCCACCTGGGCCGACTCAGGGAGAGGGGAGGAGCTCCAGTCCTCAGGATTCTGTTGGTGTCATTTTGGCCTCTTGCTTCCCACCTCCTAGGACTTGGCGATTGGTTCCCGGCGGGTCATCGGTCGGTGGGTGGGTCGGCGCCGGCGTCCGGAGTCCTCGGCCTGTGGGACTCAAACTGTGGGGGCACTTTCTGTGCTGAGAGCAAAGTGCCGCCACTGGTTGAGTTCCACCGGCCGAGAAGGAGCTTCTGCTGATGGGCCGGGAGCACCCTGCACGCTGTGGCCTGCAGGAGGTGTGGGGGGCCCGGGTCCCGGGGGACACCATGGCTCAGCCTGTGGCACTCAAATGAGCAGGCACTCTCCGATGCCCGGGCGGAAAGTGCTGCAACATTTGAGTGTCACCGGGGGGCACATCCAGGGGACCCCCCGCTTTGGCCCCCCGATCGGGGCTGGCCAGGTTGACTGCAGGCCAAGGAATGAACGGCTTCAGGGACGCCTCGGGAAGGGAAGCGGGAAGGTGAAGACGCCTCTTGTGACCGCGAGCAGTTTCCACTCCAGTGGGCAGCCTCACAAGCTGATGCTTGGACAGTTCCTGCCCTGGCATGGATCTCCGTCATCTTCCAGAAGCTTCCATGGCAATACTGCCTCGTCGGGGTCCGCGGACTCCGGAGAGGTTCCCAGACCCAGACAGGGGCACTCGAAACGGGAGCCCTCCCCGTGCTGGGACAGGAAAGTGCTCCCTTTTCGAGTGTCCCTGTTGGGGGCAGCATCCGGGAGGCGGTGTGCAGACCTGAAGTGGGGGCTGGGTGTGGGGTTCAGTCCTCGACGGGTTCTCCCAACTGTGGCCAAGGGGTCATCCTCATGGGGTCTCTGGGGCAGCCTCTCCGCGGGAATGGCTTGCTGTGTAGCTTCACCTTCCAGGTCCTGGCTCTGGAGCCCTGGACACAGCCCAGCAGGACTCAGTGATTGTGGAAAAAAATGCAATAAAATGTGAAATGTGGGCCCGACACCCGTGACTCAGACTCCTTTCTTTTCTTCTCACTTGGCTTAGAGGGGAGGCTTGTGCATTGTCCGAATCCACGCTGGAGGGTGGGGGTCCTCAGCCCCACCCCCCATTTTCCCCACCTGAGCCCCGGGACAGGATGAAATGCCTGGGATGGGTCTCCAGCCACCACCCCTGGAGGCACAGGTCAGGAAGGAAATGCAGGGCAGGCCTGGCTCGTTTGGGAGGGGAGAGCTCCTGGGCCCACAGACACCAGGGTTTCCTCTTCCTCCTCCTCCCCCGTCCCCAGGACAGGGACCTGGGCTGCTGGCTCCAGCTCTTCCAGGGGCCAACCCCAGTGTCCCCTTTGGTCTAAGCAGCGGTGAGAGACCTGGGTGATTCACACCCCGGAAAGCAGGGCCATGTTTCCTGTTCAGCTTGCGAGTCCACACCTACCCACCCCCGCTCCCTTCCCTGGCGGGATTCCAAGCCGTGACCCCATCTGCCACACCACACACATGGGTCTTCGTCCCCCTGCCCCAGCGCCCCCTCTCCCCCCACGGCGGTAATCCTGTTCTGATGTGCAATATCCACGGGGGAGGTAGTTCTCTAGTTGCCCAGGTCAAAGCCCCAATGGACCCGGACACTGGCTGCTATGGGACCTGTTTGCACACAAACTTCCCGGGGAGGGAGGGGCCTGGCCGGCCTGCTGCTGCTACCAATTTCCCAGCCTGCTTGGGGCTGTCCCTGGGGCACGCATTGCCGGGCCACCAGCCTTTCCGGTGGCCCACACAGGACAGGGTCTCCCAACCAAGGCATGAACCCGTTGTATTGATTCAAGTCACCCAAGGAAGTACTGTTTTGTGGGGTTTTTTAAAAAGTGTTTTTATTGATTTCAGGGACGGAGAGAGAAACATCATTGATGGGGATCTCTTATCGGCCGCCCCCTGCACGCCCCACACTGGTCGCTGAGCCCTCCGCCTGAGCATGTACTTGACCTCGGGGTGGGGGTGAGGGTGGGTGGTGGTGGGAGGGATGGGGGGGAGTAGGCTGATGCTCAACCACCCAGCCACCCCGGCCAGGCCCCCCATGGCCATTCCCATTGGTCTGACAGAGGGAAGCAGCCATCAGCTGCCTCCAGTGCTCACCCCTACTCAGGAATGATACCCCAAACCTGGGTCTGTGCCTTCACTTGCAATCAGACCCCAAACTTTGGCGGGGGACAGTTTTCAACTCACTGAGGCCCCCGGCCGGCCAGCACCCTTCCATTTTCAGTTCCATAGTGGGCGGGGGAAGGGAGTGTTCCTTGTGGAGTGTCGGTGTCAGTGCAACGCCTGCCTGGTTTTCTATTTGCTGGAGGCCGGTAGCTCCCCAACACCCCGAGGTCTCCTGGCCTTGCCAATTGTCCCCCGGGGTGGGCTGGGGTGACATCCCCCTGCGTGGGGAGCCCCTGCCGCCCTCCATTCCCTCACGGCACCCACATCCCCAAACCTAGAGCTCCATGCTGCAGGGCACACAGAACCCGCAGCTTCTGCCCGTGGGGGTGTGTGTGGAGGACCCACAGACACACAGAGTCTGGCCTTTTGGACCAGCGCGGCCGGATGTATGGCCTGCCTCCCCTGCAGCAGCGGCAGCGGCAGGGGCAGGGGCAGGGGCAGGGGCAGGGGCAGGGGCAGGGACAGGGGCAGCGACAGGGGCAGGGGCAGGGGCGGTCAGCAGCCCATGTCCAGGGAAGGCTTGGACCCGCGGAGGGCCGCCAGCTCTCTGGGGGTGACTGTGCTCAGGTGCACGCCCCGCAACCTGCGGGCACAGTGGGGCCTGCGCTCCCACATCAGCTCCACCGTGTGTCTCCTCGCTCGCTCGCCCTGTGGTCACCCTGCCCTGTTCAGTCCAGGTCCTGACACGCCAGGTGGTGGGTTGGATGCCCAGTCAGGGCAAGGACAAGAATGAACCCATGGCCTGGCCAGTCTGGCTCAGTGGATGGAGCACCAGCTGTGCACTGAAGGGTCCCTTCCCGGTTCCATTCCACTCAAGGGCTCCTGCCAGGGTTGAGGGCTCGGTCCCCAATGTGGGGGGTGTGGGGGGCAGCCCATCAAGGTTTCTCAGGGTGGAGACGGGTGGGGGAGGGGAGTGGTCTTGCCCGGAGAGTGGGGAGGCCGTGTTGATGGGTGTGTCTCCTTATTGAAGGCCAAGCGCACACCCCCCAGCTCTTGGCAAGAGAAGCTGCCTCCTGGCCCCCCTCCACATCTGTGGGCATGGCCCGGATTTCCCCACAGCCTCAATCCCCGCCCCGCAACCCCACACCTCTCGCCCTGAAGGAATAGGTAGAGGCACAAAACTCAAGGATGAGAATCGGGGATCGATGGTTGCGACAGCAGGGACCGCCGGCGTTGGCCCTACTCACCTGTTAGCGCCGGGACCAGACTTTATCGAAGGGACTGTCCCCTGTTGTAGGGAGTGAACCCGCAGCCCTGGGCCCTGGCACCCAGTCCCCCCGCCCACACCACTTGTGAAGACGAAAAATCTCCCAAGTCTCTCCTGGGGAGGAAAAATATCACCTCCCCCACGGAAACCCTCGGCTACAGACGCCAAAACCCAGGGCCTTTGCCACCCCTTTCACCCGGTAGAACCAGCAAGGCGCCTGGTCTCTCCTTTGCCGGTCCATACAGCAATAGCTGATATTTAGGTATTTATTGCGCACAATTTCTTATCGTTCCCCCAGGAGGCGGAGCTCCTTTCTTGTGGGTAATCCCCCGCACTTTGCCATTGTTCACCATTACTTGCTTCTGGTGGAATAATAAAATAAATTATTACTTCACAATAAAGAAATATTTAAAAAAAATTTTAACCGCCAAACCAATTGGGATTTGCGTGTGTTTTTTTTAACCACCTAGAGATAGGGTGTGTCTGTTTGGGGGTGGTTTTTTTTTTTTTTTTTGATTTTTTTTTTTAACTAGCAAGCAATATGACTTATTTATTTCTAATAGTTCTTTATTGGTGACAGTATTCCTCATGTCCCCTTTTCCCCCTCATGGACCCCCTCCTGGCCGCCCCCAGCACTCCCGTTTCTTTATAACATTATAATCTTTCAAACGGTTCAATTTTTTAAGTGACAGAGATGAAAGATTCTGCGAGGCTGGATCTGATCAAGAGGAGCTCCAGTCCAGGGGTAGGGTGGGTCTGGGCGGGGACGGGACAGGGAGGGGAGTGGTCTTGCCCCAGGAGTTGGGTGGGAGCTTTGATTGGATTTGTCACCTTATTTAAGGGCCCAGCACCCACATCCTAAGTCCTGAGAGCAGAAGCTGCCACACTGTGCGCTCCCCCTGTGAGTATCGCCCGGAATTCCCCACGTCCTCAACCAACCTTTCCCCCTACCCTTCCCCTCCCTCCCGCCCCAGGCAGCCTTCAGGTGGAAATAGAGGAAGAAAACGCCAGGAGGAGAATCGGGGAGTGGCTGCCACAGCAGCACATATTCTTCCTTTTCTCAAGGCTCCCGTCCCATGGGGCTGAAGGGCTTTGGAATCTCACCGGACTCCCTTCATCCAACGCCCTGGTCCCCGGGTACTGGTTTCACCCCAGTGTCCTTCCTCCTGGATCTCGGGCACCGGCCCCAGGCACCACGTGTCTGCCCGCCCTCCTGCCTGGGCCCTGGGACCCAGCACCCCTGTGGGTGGGGTGGGTGCCTCAGCCCACTGGCAACGTGGAGTGGGAACCCTTGTCCCCCCGACATCCTAGGAGCTGAGATGGAAAGAACTTCTGAAGCCCTGACTTTTTCCAGAGTCTTCGAAGGGGGTAGAAGTAAAAAACAAAACAAAACAGGGGATGGAACAGACTCCACGTGGGCCGACTCAGGGAGAGGGGAGGAGCTCCAGTCCTCAGGATTCTGTTGGTGTCATTTTGGCCTCTTGCTTCCCACCTCCTAGGACTTGGCGATTGGTTCCCGGCGGGTCATCGGTCGGTCGGTCGGTCGGTCGGTCGGCGCCGGCGTCCGGAGTCCTCGGCCTGTGGGACTCAAACTGCGGGGGCACTTTCTGTGCTGAGAGCAAAGTGCCGCCACTGGTTGAGTTCCACCGGCCGAGACGGAGCTTCTGCTGATGGGCCGGGAGCACCCTGCACGCTGTGGCCTCCGGGAGGTGTGGGGGGGCCCGGGTCCCGGGGGACACCATGGCTCAGCCTGTGGCACTCAAATGAGCAGGCACTCTCCGATGCCCGGGCGGAAAGTGCTGCAACATTTGAGTGTCACCGGGGGGCACATCCAGGGGACCCCCCGCTTTGGCCCCCGATCGGGGCTGGCCAGGTTGACTGCAGGCCAAGGAATGAACGGCTTCAGGGACGCCTCGGGAAGGGAAGCGGGAAGGTGAAGACGCCTCTTGTGACCGCGAGCAGTTTCCACTCCAGTGGGCAGCCTCACAAGCTGATGCTTGGACAGTTCCTGCCCTGGCATGGATCTCCGTCATCTTCCAGAAGCTTCCATGGCAATACTGCCTCGTCGGGGTCCACGGACTCCAGAGACGTTCCCAGACCCAGACAGGGGCACTCGAAACGGGAGCCCTCGCCGTGCTGGGACAGGAAAGTGCTCCCTTTTCGAGTGTCCCTGTTGGGGGCAGCATCCGGGAGGCGGTGTGCAGACCTGAAGTGGGCGCTGGGTGTGGGGTTCAGTCCTCGACGGGTTCTCCCAACTGTGGCCAAGGGGTCATCCTCATGGGGTCCCTGGGGCAGCCTCTCCGCGGGAATGGCTTGCTGCGCAGCTTCACCTTCCAGGTCCTTCCTCCGGAGCCCTGGACACAGCCCAGCAGGACTCAGTGATTGTGGAAAAAAATGCAATAAAATGTGAAATGTGGGCCCGCCACCCGTGACTCAGACTCCTTTCTTTTCTTCTCACTTGGCTTAGAGGGGAGGCTTGTGCATTGTCCGAATCTACGCTGGAGGGTGGGGGTCCCTCAGCCCCACCCCCCATTTTCCCCACCTGAGCCCCGGGACAGGATGAAATGCCTGGGATGGGTCTCCAGCCACCAACCCTGGAGGCACAGGTCAGGGAGGAAATGCAGGGCAGGCCTGGCTGGTTTGGGAGGGGAGAGCTCCTGGGCCCACAGACACCAGGGTTTCCTCTTCCTCCTCCTATCCCGTCCCCAGGACAGGGACCTGGGCTGCGGGCTCCAGCTCTTCCAGGGGCCAACCCCAGTGTCCCCTTTGGTCTAAGCAGCGGTGAGAGACCTGGGTGATTCACACCCCGGAAAGCAGGGCCATGTTTCCTGTTCAGCTTGGGAGTCCACACTCCTGCCCACCCCCGCTCCCTTCCCTGGCGGGATTCCAAGCCGTGATCCCATCTGCCACACCACACACATGGGTCTTCGTCCCCCTGCCCCAGCGCCCCCTCTCCCCCCACGGCAGTAATCCTGTTCTGATTTGCAATATCCACGGGGGAGGTAGTTCTCTAGTTGCCCAGGTCAAAGCCCCAATGGACCCGGACACTGGCTGCTATGGGACCTGTTTGCACACAAACTTCCCGGGGAGGGAGGGGCCTGGCCGGCCTGCTGCTGCTGCCAATTTCCCAGCCTGCTTGGGGCTGTCCCTGGGGCAGGCATTGCCGGGCCACCAGCCTTCCCGGTGGCCCAGACAGGACAGGGTTTCCCAACCAAGGCATGATCCCGCTGCATTGATTCAAGTCACCCAAGGAAGTCCTGTTTTGTGGGTTTTTTTAAAAAGTGTTTTTATTGATTTCAGGGAGGGAGAGAGAAACATCATTGATGGGGATCTCTCGTCAGCCACCTCCTGCACGCCCCACACCGGGCGCTGAGCCCTCCACCTGGGCATGTGGTTGACCGGGGGGTGGGGGAGAGAAGGCTTATGGCTCAACCACTGAGCCACCCCGGCCAGGCCCCCCAAGGCCATTCCCATTGGACTGAGAGAGGGAAGCAGCCATCAGCTGCCTCCAGTGCTCACCCCGACTCAGGAATGATACCCCAAACCTGGGTCTGCGCACTGACTCTGAATCAGACCCCAAACCTTTTGGGGGCGGTACACTGGTCCACCCACTGAGACCCCCGGCCGGCCAGCACCCTTCCATTTTCAGTTCCACTGTGGGCGGGGGAGGGAGGTTCTGTGGGTGGAGTGTCGGTGTTAGTGCAACGCCTGGCTGTGGGGCGGTAGCTCCCCAACACCCCAGGTCTCCTGGCCTTGCCAAGTGTCTCCTGGGGTGGGGGTGGGGAGACCCCCCTTGCGTGGGGAGCCCCTGCGGCCCTCCATTCCCTCATCGCACCCACATCCCCAAACCTAGAGCTCCATGTCGCAGGGCACGCAGACCCCGCCCTCCCCTCCGAGCAGAACCCTCAGCCTCTGCCAGTGATGACCCACAGACACAGAGTCTGGCCGGTTGGACGAGTGCGGCCGGATGGATGGCCTGCCTCCTGCAGCAGCGGCAGGGGCAGGAGCAGGGCAGGGGCGGTCAGCACCCGATGTCCAGGGAGGGCTTGGTCCAGCGGAGGGCCGCCAGCTCTCTGTGCGTGACTGTGCTCAGGTTCACGCCGAACAACCTGCGGGCACAAAGGGGCGTGGGCTCGCACATCAGCTCCATCGTGTGTGTCTGTGTGTCGTCCTGACACGCCAGCTTGTGGGTGGGATCCCCAGTCAGGGTGGGAAGCCCAGGCAGGGCAAGGACAAGAATCACGCAATGGCCCTGGCCGGTTTGGCTCAGTGCATAGAGTGCCAGCCTGCGTGTGGAAGTGTGCCAGGTTTGGTCCTGTTGAAGGACCCGGGTTGTGGGCTCGATCCGCAGTGTCGGACGGGCAGGAGGCCGCCGGTCAATGATTCTCATCATTGATGTTTCTCTCTCTCTCCCCCTCTCTGAAATTAATATATATATATATTAAATCAACCAATAAATGCATAAATGAGTGGAGCAACAAATCTCTCTCTGTCTCTCAAATTAATTAAAAAATTTTTAAAGAAAGCCGTGCTTTTATTATATATATATATATATATATATATATATATCATATAATTTTATTGATTTCAGAGAGGAAAGGAGTGGGAGAGATAGAAACATTAATGATGAGAGGGAATCATTGATCGGCTGCCTCCTGCACGCCCCCTACTGGAGATCGAGCCCACAACCTGGGCATGTGCCCTTAACCGGAATTGAACCCGGGACCCTTCAGTCCACAGGCCAACACTCCATCCGCTGAGCCAAATTAGCTAGGGCTCTTCTTTTTTCTTTTTGAAATATATTTTTGTTGATTTCAGACAGAAAGGGAGAGGAAGAGATAGAAACATCAATGATAGAGAATTATTGATCAGCTCCTTCCAGCCCTCCAGCACCCTCCCCCCCCGCCCCCCCCCCCCGGGCTGCCGAGGGAATGGAACCCCAAACCCAGGCTCAGCGATGGTGATTGCCCTTTGCTCAGGGTGCTATGGCCCCTGTCCCGCCTCCCGCAGCCCCCGGCCCCTCTCACCACAGGACCCGCAGTTTGCACCCCGGATGTCTCAGCCGCTTGCACAGCCGCCGGACGCCCGTGTTGCCCAGCGCGTTGTTGGTCAGGTAGAGCTCGGTCAGGGTCTGGTTGACCCCCAGGGTGGAGGAGAGATCCTCACAGGATTTGGCTGTGAGGCCGCAGCTGTCCAGCCTGTGGGGGAGAGAGTGTGCTCAGAGCAACATGAAGAGCTACTTCTGTAGAGTCTTCTCTCCACAGGGAACCCGGTGTAGTTTTTAAAAAAAAATATATTTGTATTGACTTCAGAGAGGAAGGGAGAGGGAGAGAGAGAGAGAAACATCCATGATGAGAGAGAATCATGGATCGGCTGCCTCCTGCACGCCCCACACCGGGGATGGAGCCCACAACCCGGGCATGTGCCCTTGGCCGGAATCGAACCTGGGACCCTTCAGTCCATAGGCCGATGCTCTAGCCACTGAGCAACACTGGCCAGGGCAGGGTGGAGTTTTTAGGGGACTGGTTGATAAGAAAACAGTAGAACCAAAGCAGTCCAGGTGAAGATGGCAGTGGTAGGCATTTAAGGGGCCTGGACGGGTAGCTTAGTGGGTTAGAGTGCCCCCCCAATACACCAAGGCTTGAAGCAACCAATGAGCCCAGCCAGCATGGCTCAGTGGTGGAGCATCGACCTATGAACCAGGAGGTCTCGGTTCAATTCCCAGTCAGGGCACAAGCCCAGGTTGTGGGCTTCATCCCCGGTGTGGGGCGTGCAGGAGGAAGCCGATCTGTGATACTCTCTCATCATGGATGTTTCTCTCCCTCTCCTTTCCTCTCTGAAATCAATAAAAATATACTTAAAAAGCCCTGGCTGGTTTGGCTCAGCGGATAGAGCGTCGGCCTATGGACTGAGGGGGTCCCAGGTTCGATTCCGGCCAAGGGCACATGCCCAGGTGCTGGGGTCCAACCCCAGCGGGTCCAGGGGTCCCCAAAGGTGTGGACGGAGTCGGCGATGAAGGAATGACATGAAGGCAGGGTTCGGTTGATCAGCATAGCCAAGTTCTGTCTAGGATCTCCAGAGAAGTTCTGGTTAGGATCTCCAGCCAGGTTCTGGTTAGGATCTCCAACCAAGTTCTGGTGCCATGTTCTGTCCAGGATCTTTTGCCATGTTCTCTCGCTAGGTTCTCCAGCCAGGTTCTGTTGCCAGGTTCTGTCCAGGATCTTTTGCCAGGTTCAGTCACCAGGTTCTAGTCAGGTTCTCTCGCCAGGTTCTGTCTCTAGGTTCTCTCTAGGATCTCCAGCCAAGTCCTGTCTCTAGGTTCTATCTCTAGGTTCTGTATAGGTTCTATCTCTAGGTTCTGTCTCTAGGTTCTTCAGCCAGGTTCTCTTGCTAGGTTCTGTTTCCTGTTGTCTTGTTACATCTGTATTTATACCAGTTGATTTTAATCCTGTCAATTTCTATTCCAAAGGTTAGGGCATTTCTTATCTCTATTCCAGGGAGTAAAGATTATGTAGCTTAAGCGTGATTGTTCGTAGTTAAAGTGATTAACTACCCGCCTGGCACTTAGTTAAGGGGTTTCACTCCCTCCCTAACTTCAGGGAAAAATCCCCACCTGGAGAAACAACCTTTCTCGGAGAGGTGACCTTGGTTAAAACACATAGCACTAAGAAGGGGAGCAAACATATTAAGAACAGTATGTCATATACGCCAGGTCCCTTGAAACATATGCTGTGCAGATGTTTCTTCCCTGCAGCGACTGTGTCAAGCAGCAAGGACGGACCAGCACCCGGCACCCAGGTTGCGGGCTCGATCCCCAGCGGGGGGCGTGCCGGAGGCAGCCGTTCAATGATCCTCTCTCATCACTGATGTTCCAATTTCTCTCCCTTCCTCTCTGAAATCAATAAAAATTTATTTTAAAAAATATATTTAAAAATATAAACAAAGGAAAAGAGAGAGAAAGCCAGGACAAGCAAACAATGGCTCCCCCCGACCCCCAGCCCATGCCCAGTCCCCAGCCTCACCACAGCTTCTGGAGCCTGCAGGCGGGGTGCTGCAGCCCCTCGCACAGCCACCACATGCCCCGGTCGCCCAGGTCGTTGAAACTCAGGTCCAGCTCCCGGAGGTGGCGGTTGGACTGGAGCACGGCGGCCAGGCCCTCGCAGGCCGCGGAGCTGAGCCGGCAGATGCCGAGCCTGGAAGACACGGGCGCAGGGTTGGCACCTCTGAGGACACCACCTGGGAAGCTCACAGCTCACGTGCCGGGCGCGTGGTCAGGGCTGAGAGAGAGACTCCATATTGGCCCTGAGAGAGCAGCGAGGGCGAGGAAGGGAGGAACGGGCAGGTGGGAAGAGAGAGAGAGAGAGAGAGAGAGAGAGAGAGGGAGAAAAGGCAGGAAAAGGGAAGGCACACAGGGAGGAGAGTGTTAAAGAATAAAGACACCATCTTTCAAGCAGGTGAAAAGACAACTCACAAAATTGGACAAAATATTTACAAACCATATACAGTGGGGCCCTGACTTACGAGTGTCCCGACTAACGAGTTTTTCGAGATACAGCCGTCTCTCGGGCGGATTTTTTGCTTCGAGTTGTGAGTTAAAATTCGGGTTACGAGCCAGCTTCAGATACCCCACCGCTAGTTGGCGCAGCGAACGCCACAGTGAACGCCACGACATCAGCCCAGCATCACGTGTCTCGCTCGTTCACTTTAAGATTTGACATACGAGTAATTTGAGTTACGAGCTCCGTCACGGAACGAATTAAACTCGTAAGTCAAGGCCCCACTGTATCTGAAAATGGAACCTTATCCAGAATTGAACATAATTAAAGCATAGTGATTAATCACAGAAACAATATGTAATTATATATGTGTTTTCCGATGGTCTTAGGCGACCCCTGTGAAAGGGTCTCGACCCACAGTTGAGAACCACTGGACTGAAGGGTCCCGAATTCAATTCCTTCTGGTCAAGGGCACATGCCCGGGTTGGGGACTCGATCCCCAGCAGGGGGCGTGCAGGAGGCAGCGGATCAGTGATTCTCTCTCATGATTGATGTTTCTCTCTCTCCTTCTCCCTTCCTCTCTAAAATCATAAAAAAATATTTTAAAAGCCCTGGCTGGTTTGGCTTAGTGGATAGAGCATCGGCCTGCGGACTGAAGGGTCCCGGGTTCCATTCCAGTCAAGGGCCCATGCCCGGGTTGCGGGCTCGATCCCCAGTAGGGGGCGTGCAGGAGGCAGCGGTTCATGATTCTCTCTCTCATCATCACTGTTTCTATCTCTCTCTCTCTCTCTCCCTTCCTCTCTGAAATCAATAAAAAATATACATTAAAAATTTAAAAAAAAATAAAGAAAGAAAATATATTTCCAAAGTATGCAGTAAGTGAACAATTCACCTTTAAAATATTTAGGGAGCCCTGGCTGGTTTGGCTCAGTGGATAGAGCATCGGCCTGCGGACTGAAGGGTCCCGGGTTCGATTCCAGTCAAGGGCACATGCCCAGGCTGCGGGCTCGATCCCCAGTGGGGGGCGTGCAGGAGGCAGCTGATCGATGATTCTCTCTCATCATTGATGTTTCTCTCTCTTTCTCCCTCTCCCTTCCTCTCTGAAATCAATAAAAATATATTTAAAAAAATAAAATAAAATAAAATATTTAGGGGAGCCCTAACCGGTTTGGCTCAGTGGATAGAGCGTCGGCCTGCGGACTCAAGGGTCCCGGGTTCGATTCCGGTCAAGGGCATGTACCTGGGTTGCGGGCACATCCCCAGTGGGGAATGTGCAGGAGGCAGCTGATCGATGTTTCTCTCTCATCGATGTTTCTAACTCTCTATCCCTCTCCCTTCCTCTCTGTAAAAAAATCAATAAAATATATTATAAAATAAAATAAAATGTTTAGGGGACTTCGGATCCGCACACGAGTAAGACAGCCACAGAACACAAGCTGAGGACTTACTGGTAAATTCCATGCATAAGCCAGTCCCCGAACGGGGAGACCAAAAAAAGCTAATAAGCCCACGAAGCAATGCTCAGCTTCACTAATTATGAGAGAAACTCGCTGTCGGAACATTGTCTGCCCACCAGCGTTCTTAAATATAGAAAGCTAAATAACATAGATACGGGAGAAGGCGCTTCCCTCCCAGGAGCATGCCTCCGCCTCCCCCTTCCCCCACCCCCCTTCTTCCCTCTCAGGCCTGCATCCCCTAAACTCCGAGGGTTCCCTCACCCCAGATTTGCAACCAGGAGAGCAATGGCTCCTCCTGGGCTCACCCCCTGAACCTGTCTTCCAGGCCCCCCTTCTCTCTGACTCTCCAGGAAGCTCACACAGCCCTGCCCCGGCTCTCCTGTGGCTGCTTCTGCTCTCTGACTTCCCTTGTTTCCCTGTCCCCAGCTTTAACAAACATACCCTCAAAATGAAAAAAGAAAAAGAAAAAAAGTACATATATAGGAGCTGTGCAGGAACTTTTCTCCTTTCCATCTTTTTTTTTAAAATATATTTTTATTGATTTCAGACAGAAAGGAAGAGGGAGAGAGAGATAGAAACATCCACGACGAGAGAATCACGGACCGGCTGCCTCCTGCAAGTCCCCCGCTGGGGATCGAGCCCCCAACCTGGGCATGTAGGTGCCCTGGACCAGAATCGAACCCGGGACCTTTCAGTTCCCAGGCCGACGCTCTACCCACGGAGCCAAACCACATACGGCTTTCACCTCAAAACAGAGATTTCTGTTTGATGAAAGAAAGCATGGGGGAAAAACAAACAAAACATTGACAAGTTGCCAGATAGATGAACTATTGAAAAGCTATAGTGCCGCCCTAACCAGTGTGGCTCAGTGGATAGAGCGTCGGCCTGCAGACTCAAGGGTCCCAGGTTCGATTCCGGTCAAGGGCGTGTACCTTGGTTGCGGGCACATCCCCAGTAGGGAGTGTGCAGGAGGCAGCTGATCGATGTTTCTCTCTCATCGATGTTTCTAACTCTCTATCCCTCTCCTTTCCTCTCTGTAAAAACCCAATAAAATATATTTTTTTTTTAAAAAAGAAAAGATATAGTGCCCTTGACCAGAATCAAACCCGGGTCCTTTCAGTTCGCAGGCCAATGCTTTATCCACTGTAGCTGGGACTACAGTATATATATATTTAAATATATTTTATTGATTTTTTACAGAGAGGAAGGGAGAGGGATAGAGAGTTAGAAACATCGATGAGAGAGAGCCATCGATCAGCTGCCTCCTGCACGTCCCCCACTGGGGATGTGCCCGCAACCCAGGTACACGCCCTTGACCGGAATCGAACCCGGGACCCTTCAGTCTGCAGGCTGACACTCTATCCGCTGAGCCAAACCGGTCAGGGCAGTATATGTATTTTTAAGCACCTCTGGGCCAGGTCTGATAATAGCCATTAGAATATGGAGTTGACGCGGCCCCTGCACTTTGAATACCACACACAATAACTAATATGGATAAGGGATGCTGAGGCAAAGCAGGAGGTCAAATAACACCAGACAACTATTAAGGGGAAAAAATAAAGATAAATATCAATAACAACAAAAAACTATGAAGGGGTTATGGAGCCCGGCCGTAACCCCTTGGTTGGCTCAGTGGTTGAGCGTCCACCTTTGAACCAGGAGGTCACGGTTCGATTCCCGTTCAGGGCCCATCACATGTCTGGGTTGCGGGCTCCATCCTCGGTGGAGGGCGTGCAGGAGGCAGCTGATGGGTGACTCTCACCATTGCTGTTTCTATCTCTCTCCCTCTCCCTTCCTCTCTGAAATAAAAAAATATATATTTTATTTTATTATTATTTTTAATATTAAGGTCTATTTCTTTTTTTAAAAAATATTTCTTTATTGATTTTAAAGAGGAAGGAAGAAGGAGAGAGAGACAGAAACATCAATGATGAGAGAGAATCACCAATGGGCTGCCTCCTGCACACCCCCCACTGGGGATCGAGCCCACAACCCAGGCATATGCCCTTGGCTGGAATCGAACCCAGGACACCGCCCAGTCCGCAGGCCAACCCTCTATCCACTGAGCCAAACCAGTTAGGGCAGTATATATATTTAAAAGGGGTGTTATGGGAAGTGTCCATGGGAAAGAAGCATTCACTGTGAGTCCTAACCGAGAAAACAGATGTTATCAGGGTAAAACCCAGGACAGCAGAGCAGAAAGGAATTCCAGGAAGAAAGAGCTGCAGGTGCAAAGGTCCTGAGGCAGAGAGAGCTCTTTGAAAGAGGGCCGGTGGAGCTGGAGGTTACGAGGGGCGGGGAGGGAGCATGGCCCCAGGGAGCCGGATTAGAAGGACCAGGACCTTGAACTGGGACTCCTGCGACAGCGAGCACACTGGACTCACCGGAGGGTCTGGAGTTTGCACTGGGGGTGCCTGAGGCCCTCACACAGCAGCAGCACCCCGGGGTCCCCCAGGTCATTCAGGCCGAGGTCCAGCTCCATCAGGCTCTGGTTCGCAGGGAGGGTGGAGGCCAGGTCTTCACAGGCTGCAGCAGTGAGGTGACAGATCTTTAACCTATTCAACATACATGTTAAAAATGGGCAACGGCCTGGAATAGCCGTTTCTCCGGAGAAGATACACAGAGAACCACAAATCGCATGAAAAGGGTCAACTATCGCTCTGACCGGTTTGGCTCAGTGGATAGAGCGTCGGCCTGCGGACTGAGGTGTCCCGGGTTCGATTCTCGCCCGGGGTTTCAGGCTCGATCCCCAGGAGGGGGCGTGCAGGGGGCAGCCAATCAGTGATTCTCTCTCATCACTGGTGTTTCTATCTCTCCCTCTCCCTTCCTCTCTGAAATCAATAAAAAATATATTTAAAATTTTTTTTTTTAAATATATTTTATTGATTTTTTACAGAGAGGAAGAGAGAGAGATAGAGAGTTAGAAGCATCGACGAGAGAGAAACATCGATCAGCTGCCTCCTGCACATCTCCCACCGGGGATGTGCCCGCAACCCAGGTACATGCCCTTGACCGGAATCGAACCTGGGACCTTTCAGTCTGCAAGCCGACGTTCCATCCACTGAGCCAAACCGGTTCAGGCTATATTTAAAATTTTTAAAAAAATAAAAAATATGTAATTTTATTGATTTCAGAGAGGAAGGGAGAGAGAGAGAGAGAAACATCAATGATGAGAGAGAATCATCGATCAGCCGCCTCCTACACATCTCCTACTGGGGATGTGCCCGCAACCCAGGCACATGCCCTTGACCGGAATCGAACCCGGGACCCTTCAGTCCGCAAGCCGACGTTCCATCCACTGAGCCAAACCGGTTTCCGCTGAACCTGGGATCTTTAAGTCTGCAGGCCGACGCTCTATCCACTGAGCCAAACCAGGTAGGGCAAGAATATATGTAGACTGAGTGGCCAGATTATTATGACCGGCCAGATTATTATGACCATCCCATCAGTAGAATAAAGTGAATTATTTATACAAATAATAATAATAACAATAGTAACACTTTGAGAGTATTTGCTTAGAAGTTTTCAATATTCAGTAGTTTTGGAAGTGTCAATGAAGTACTGATGGGGTGGTCATAATAATCTGGTCACTCAGGGTATATATATATATATATATAGAGAGAGAGAGAGAGAGAGAGAGAAGAGAATTTCATTCCTTTCCACAGGCCGAATAAGATCCCATTGTACGTCTATTCCACATTTTACCTTGTCTGTCCGCCCACCCACGATGGACCTTGGAGTTGCTGCCACCTCTTGGCTACGGCAAACAACGCTGCTGGGCACGCGGGGTGGCCAAGCAGGGGATGCCCGCTCGCCCCATCATTCCCCCGGGGGAGAACTGCCCGTGCAGGGCCCCAGGCCCGGGAGGGACTCACCACAGGACCTGCAGCCGGCAGACCGGGTGCCTCAGGCCCTCGCACAGCAGCCGCAGCCCCGAGTCCCCCAGCGGGTTGCCCGTCAGGTCCAGCTCCACCAGGTGGCGGTTGGAGCCCAGCACCGAGGCCACCTCCTGACCAGCCCCGGCCTCCAGCTGGCACTTCCGCAACCTCGGGGGGGGGGGGGGGTAAGAAACGTTGTCAGGAAAGAAACGTTGGCGAGGGAGGGCCCAGTCTTGCTTTTTCTGCCTCCGGAGACCACAGTGAGCTACCCAGCCCCACCCCACACCTGTCAGGGGAGCTACAGAGGTGAACAGACGGATGTCCCATCTGATGAGACCGACGACGGGTAAGCAGTGACAATGACCGGCCCGATGCCAGCCCGGGGATGTGGCGTGCCGGGCGGACTGGTGTCTCTAGAGCTCAATGACCTGTGTTGGCTCCCGCACCCGCCACCCGCCCATCCTGTGACCTCATCAAGCCTCAGAGGTAGGTGTCATGTGATGCTGTGACTCAGGTTCATTGGCTCTAAAACAAGGGTAACAAGGCCCTGGCCGGGTAGCTCAGTGGATAGAGCGTCGGCCTGCAGGCTGAAGGGTCCCGGGTTCGATTCTGGTCAAGGGCACGTGCCCAGGGTGGCGGGCTCGATCCCCAGTGGGGGGCATGCAGGAGGCAGCCGATCCATGATGCTCTCTCATCATTGATGTTCCTCTCTCTCTCTCTCTCTCTCTCTCTCTCTCCCCCTCTCCCTTCCTCTCTGAAATCAATAAAAATACTATATACTTTTATTTTATTTATTTATTTTTAAATATATTTCTTTATTGATTTCAGAGAGGAAGGGAGAGGGAGAGAGAGATAGAAACATCAATGATGAGAGAGCATCATGGATCGGCTGCCTCCTGCACGCCTCCCACTGGGGATCGAGCCCACAACCCAGGCATGTGCCCTTAGCTGGAATCAAACCTGGGACCCCCCCCCCCCCGCCCCCAGGCCCCCAATCCGCAGGCCAACGCTCTATCCACTGAGCCAAACCGGCCAGGGCTAATATATACTTTAAAAAAATTTTTTTAAAAAAAGTCAACCAATGAATGCATAAATAAATAGAACAACAAACACGGATGTCTCTCTCTCTCTAAATCAATACATTTAAAAAAATTAAAATGAAGTAAGGGCGGTCATCGTGCTGACCGCCCAGGGCTGTGTGGGGATGATAGAGGTGGAGGATGTGGGCGGGGCCTGGCCCGTGGAGCCTGCTCAGCCAACCTGAGCTAATGTTTCCCAAAACCCTCACTCGGCAAACAGGGGTGCGGCTGGGGAAGGCTCCCCGGGACCTTGAGCTGGGTCTCACAGGCTACAGGGGGTCCACAGAGGGACAGGATCAGCAGAAAGCATTCGCCTTGGTCTCTGTCCCTGGTTCCGGCGCGGAGCTCCTAAAGCCCTTTAGCTTCCCAAGTGATAAGGGCCCTGAGGGCCGCCTTTGTTCTCCTGTGTGGTCTTTGACCCGGTCTTGACGGAGCCCCTAAGACCCTCAGAATGAATTCCCTATCCGTGGTGGGCAAACTGCGGCTCCGGAGCCACATGCGGCTCTTGGGCCCCTTCAGTGTGGCTCTTCCTAAGCCTTAGGAGGACCCTAATGAAGTTAATAACAATGCACCTACCTATATAGTTTAAGTTTAAAAAATGTGGCTCTCCAAAGGAATTTCAATTGTACTGTTGATATTTGGCTCTGTGGACTAATGAGTTTGCCGACCACTGGGCTAGATGATAGCAGGTCTTTTGTCCTTCTGAGGAGACTCAGGGTGGGTTCCTCGGGGGCTGGGGACCAGGCTGTGGTGAGGAGCTTGGAATTTAACCGCCCCCCGCCCCCCGCCCCCCAGCCGTCATCCTCCAGAGAGGGGAGCAGTCTGGGATGGAGTTAATGATTGAGCACGCCTACGTGACGAGGCTCCAGAAAATCCCGCTGGGATGGGGTGCACGCCTGCGCCAGGAATCATCACCCCCAATTCTACGGGGGCAGAAACTCCTGGGCTCGGGACCCTCCAGGACTGGGCCGTATGTATCTGTTCATCTCCACCCTTTATACCTGTCCTTCCTTAATAAACGGATCAACGTGCATGTTTTCCTGAGTCCTGTCAGCCCCTCTAGCAAACGAACTGACCCCAAGGAGCGGCTCACGGCAACCCCCAATGTACAGCCCGTGGATCAGCCAGCAGCACCGTGACCATCTGGACTTACGACTGACACTGAAGTGGGGGCACCCTTAGGGGACCCAGCCCTTTCCTTGTGGGGTCTGAACGCTATTTCTAGGTCGATAGTGTGTCAGACATGAGTTAGATTGCCCCTGGCCGGGTTGGCTCAGTGGATAGAGCATCAGCCTGCGGACTGAAGGGTCCCAGGTTCGATTCTGGTCAAGAGCACATGCCCAGGTTGTGGGCTCCATCCCCAGTGTGGGGCCTGCAGGAGGCAGCTGATCAATGATTCTCTCTCATCATTGATGTTTCTATCTCTCTCTCCCTCTCCCTTCCTCTCTGAAAGCAATAAAACTATATATTTTTTATTTATGATTTATTTTTTAATATATGTTTTTATTGATTTCAGAGAGGAAGGGAGAGAGACAGAGAGAGAGAGAGAGAGAGAGAAAGAGAGAGAAACATCAATGATGAGAGAGAATCATTGATCGGCTGCCTCCTGCACGCCCCACACTGGGGATGGAGCCCACAACCTGGGCATGTGCTCTTGACCAGAATCGAACCTGGGACCCTTCAAGTCCAGAGGCCAACACTCTATCCACTGAGCCAAACCGGCCAGGGCAATATATATATATAATAAATATTTTATTGATTTTTTACAGAGAGGAAGGGAGAGGGATAGAGAGTTAGAAACATCGATTCAGCTGCCTCCTGCACACCCCCACTAGGGATGCGCCCACAACCAAGGTACATGCCCTTGACCGGAATCGAACCTGGGACCCCTCAGTCTGCAGGCTGACACTCTATCCACTGAGCCAAACCAGCCAGGGCAATATATATATCTTTTTAAAAAAATAAGTGAGTTAAATTTTAGGACACCTAGTAGTGAGACAGAGAATCCCTCGGTGATTGTGGCTGCAAGGGGTCGGGGTGGGGTGGGAGGTGGGGGGTGGAATGGGGTGAAGGGGGCTCGGGGAAACCGCCACGCCGTTCAGGGACCAGAAATGTCAGAAGGACGTGTTCTATGTGCAAGTGGGTGGCTTTAGCCCTATGGCCTCGCAGGGAAAGGGAACCAACCGGACAACCAAAGGCTCTGGGGTCGGACTGCCCCGGGCACACGTGGGTTAGGGTGGGCAGGGGTCAAAGGGCAGCCTCATGGGGACCCTCCGCATTTGGGGAGCTGTTTCAAGCCTGGGGGGAGACCAGGCGGGCGGAGGGGGAGCTTGCAGGGGGGGGGGGAACTCACTGGAGCATCTGCAGCCTGCACTTGGGGTGCCGCAGCCCCTCGCAGAGGAGCCTCAGGCCGGGCAGCCCCAGGGGGTTGCTGCTCAGATCCATCCTCATCAAGTTCTTGTTGGCGGCCAGCGCGGCGGCCAGGTCCCGGCAGGCGGCGCTGGGCACCCGGCACCTCTTCAGCCTGGATGGGAAGGAGGAGAGAGGGGAGCGGTTACGTCCTCTGGGGCCCTTCGGTGGGGTCTGTCCCTTATCCTTCCTCCCCCTCCTTCTTCTTTCACTTATTTATTAATTTTAATTTAATTTTATTATTATTTTTTAAAATATATTTTATTGATTTTTTTTTTACAGAGAGGAAGGGAGAGAGATAGAGAGTTAGAAACATTGATGAGAGAGAAACATCGATCAGCTGCCTCCTGCACACCCCCCACTGGGGATGAGCCCGCAGTACATGCCCTTGACCTGAATCGAACCTGGGACCCTTCAGTCCCCAGGCCGACGCTCTATCCACTGAGCCAAACCGGTTTCGGCTAATTTTATTTTTTTTAATAAAGCCATTTATTTAAAAAAAAAACAAAAAACTGGCTTGTCAAATCACATACACAGCAGATACACAGCTACCAAAGTGGCCCGTGAATAGACCCCAGTGGGGCATGCACCATACAGTACCTGAACAATGCAGCTGGAAAGGAGGGGTGTGTGGAGTAATTCAGATTCAGGCCGGACTCCTGGTTGAATGGCTTGAAGTCAGCATATAGTGAGTGAGAGGTAGAGTCCCAAGTATAATAGCTGATGCGTCAGGGTTTAATTTTTATTTTATTTTTTTAAATATTTTTGCCCTGCCGAAACCGGTTTGGCTCAGTGGATAGAGCGTCGGCCTGGGGACTGAAAGGTCCCAGGTTCGATTCCGGTCAAGGGCATGTACCTTGGTTGCGGGCACATCCCTAGTAGGGGGCGTGCAGGAGGCAGCTGATCGATGTTTCTCTCTCATCGATGTTTCTAACTCTCTATCTCTCTCCCTTCCTCTCTGTAAAAAATCAATAACATATATTTAAAATATATATATATATATATTTTTGCCCTAGCTGGGTTGGCTCAGTGGATAGAGCTTCAGCCTGCGGACTGAAGGGTCCCAGGTTTGATTCTGGCCAAGGGCACGTGCCTGGGTTGCAGGCTGGATCCCCAGGTGGGGGCGTGCAGGAGGCAGCCTATCCATGATTCTCTCTCATCATTGATGTTTCTCTCTCTCTCTCTCTCTCCTCTCCCTTCCTCTCCGAAATCAATAAAGAAATACATTTTAAAAATATTTTTTATTTTATTTTTTAATATATTTTTATTGATTTTAGAGAGGAAGGGTGAGGGGGAGGGAGAGGGAGATAGAAACATCAATGATGAGAGAATCATTGATCGACCGCCTCCCGCACGCCCCCTACTGGGGACCGAGCCCAAAACCCAGGTACGTGCCGTTGACCGGAATCGAACCTGGGACCCTTCAGTCTGGAGGCTGGCGCTCTACCCACTGAGCAAAACCAGCTAGGGCTCCTCCCCTATTTTAAGAGTTCCCACTGCATTTGATATTTGTTCATTTTAGAGAGAGGAAGGGAGAGAGAGAAAGAGAGAGAGAGAGACTTGTTATACTTATTTATGCATTCACTAGAGGCCCGGTACACGGATTCGTCCAGGGTTTGTCTGGCCTGTCTCGCCCTGTCCTGACAGGCTGGACCCCAGCAGCAAGCTAACCTACCGGTTGGAACGTGTGCCCCCCTGGTGGTCAGTGCGCATCATAGCGACTGGTCGAACGGTTGGACACTTAGCATATTAGGCTTTTATCATATAGGATTGGTTGATTCATGTACGTTCCTTGACCTGGGGTGGAACCTGCGACCTGGGCGTACGGGGACGATGCTGGGACCAACTGAGCTACCTGGCCAGGGCTGGTTCCGTTAGAATGAGGTCATTAGAATGAGACCTGGTCCAATAGGACTGGAGAGAGACCAGGACACAGACACACACACACAGAGAGGGAAGACCCTGTGAGAAGACAGGGAAAGACGGCCCCCTGCAAGCCGAGGCAGGAGGCCTCAGGAGACACCAAGGATCTTGGGCTGCCAGCCTCCAGACTTGCGAGAAATGCCTTTCCGTTGTTTAAGCCACCCGGACGGTGGCCCTTTGTGATGGCAGCCGGAGCCAAGCCACACACCGTCCCGAGTTCTTTTCTGACAGAGAGCCCCACGCGAGGGCGTGGTGGGGCCACCGGGAGCTCCCAGGCCAGCGAGAGACTCACCTCAGATTCTGAAGTTTGCAGTTGGGGTGTCTGAGCCCTTGACACAGCAGCTTCACCCCCTGGCTCCCCAGGGCATTGTGGTCCAAAGCCAGCTCTATCAGATTCGGGTTGGTGCTCAGCGCGGTGGCCAGCTGGTCGCTGTAGGCGTCTGGCAAAACGTTCCTCTCGGGGCTGCGTGAAGGAACTACAGGTCAGTTCAGTTTTTTGGTTTTTTTAAAATATATTTTATTGATTTTTTACAGAGGGGAAGGGAGAGAGATAGAGAGTTAGAAACATCGATGAGAGAGAAACATCGATCAGCTGCCTCCTGCACACCCCCCACTGGGGATGTGCCCGCAACCCAGGTACATGCCCTTGACCGGAATCGAACCCGGGGCCTTTCAGTCCGCAGGCCGACGCTCTATCCACTGAGTCACACCGGCTTCGGCAAGCTTGTTTTTTTTAAAATATATATATATATTTTTATTGATTTCAGAGAGGAAGGAAGAGGGAGAGAGAGAGAGAAACATCCATGATGAAAGAGAATCATGGATTGGCTGCCTCCTGCAAGTCCCCCAACTGGGGATCGAACCTGCAACCCATGTGCCCTTGACCAGAATTGAACCTGGGACCTTTCAGTTCACTGGCTGACGCTCTATCCACTGAGCCAAACCGGCTAGGACAAGCTTGTTTTTTTAAAAATATTTTTTGTTTATCCTCACCCAAGGATAATTTTTCCACTTATTTTTATTTATTTTATTTTTTAAATATATTTTTTATTGATTTCAGAGAGGAAGGAAGAGGGAGAGAGAGAGAGAGAAACATCAATGATGAGAGAGAATCATTGGTCGGCTGCCTCCTGCACGCCCCCTACTAGGGATCGAGCCCACAACCTGGGCATGTGCCCTTGACCGGAATTGAACCCAGGACCCTTCAGTATGCAGGTGGATGCTCTATCCACTGAACCAAACCGGCTAGGGCTCCATTGATTTTTTTAGAGAGAGTGGAAGGGAGAGGGAGAGACACAGGGAGAGAAACATCAATGTGAGAGAGATACATCGATTGGTTGCCTCTCCTACATGCACCCCGACCGGGGACAGGGATCAAGCCTGCAACTGAGGTATGTGCCCTTGACTGGAGTCGAACCCGGGACCCTTCAGTCCTCGGGCTGATTGATGCTCTATCTACTGAGCCAAACCAGCTAGAGCTGGTCAGTTCAGCGTTCCCAGTCGCTTTACAATGATTATGTTTGGCATTTGGTCATCACTTCATAATTTCGGAAGCATTCTGTCGTCTTCATTTTAATTTACCTCCTGAATGACCCTGCATTCCTTGCCCAAGGTCACATAGCTGGTACGTAGTAGAGACCAGACTTAAATCCTGGGACTAGCCAGAACTGGTTTGGCTCAGTGGATAGAGCGTCGGCCTGCGGACTGAAGGGTCCCGGGTTCGATTCTGGTCAGGGGCATGTACCTTGGTTGCAGGCGCATCCCCAGTAGGGGGGCATGCAGGAGGCAGCTGATCTATGTTTCTCTCTCATCGATGTTTCTGGTTCTCTATCCCTCTCCCTTCCTCTCTGTAAAAAATCAATAAAATATATTTTAAAAAAATCCTGGGACTAGGGAGGGGGGATGGATTTCATCTTAAAGATAATTTTTTTTTTATGTTGAGGTAACGTTGGTTAATAACAGTATATACCTTTCAGGTGTACAACATTATGATTCGCTATCTACACACTCTATGGCATCGTCGGCACCAACAGCCAAGTTTCCGTCTGTCACCATGTACTGGACCTCTTTACTCATTCACCCTCCCCCCGGCCCCCTTCCCCTCGGGTGGCCACCATACTGTGGTCTGTATCTATGAGTTTGTTTTTGTTTTGTTTGTTCCTTTGCTACCTTTTTGTTTTATAGTCCATATAGGAGTGAGATCATGTGGTATTGATATTTTTCTGTCTGGCTTTTTTCACTTAGCACAATACCCTCAAGATCCACACACGTTGTCACAAATGACAACATCACCTTTTTTTGTGGCTGACTAGTATTCCATTATATCTACCTACCACCCCTTCTTTTTTCTTTTTCTTTTTCAAATATATCTCTATTGATTTCAGAGAGGGAGGACGAGGAAGAGATAGAAACATCAAGGATGAGAGAGAATCATTAATTAGCCATCTCCTGCAGGCCCCCTATTGGGGATTGAGCCAACAACCTGAGCATTGGCCCTGACCGGGAATCAAACCTGTAACCTCATGTGTTGACACTCAACCACCGAGCCACACTGGCCAGACCCAGCTCTTCTTTATCCATCTATCTATCTATCTATCTATCTATCTATCCATCTATCTATATTATTGATTTTTAGAGAGAGAGAGAAACATCAATCGGTTGCCTCCAATACTCACCCTACTGGGGATTGAACCCACAGCCTGGGTATGTGCTCTGACCAGGAATCAAAGCCACCACCTTTTGGTGTGTGGGATGACGCTGCAACCAACTGAGGCACCACCAGCCAGGGCTCCATGCATTTAGTGATGTACAAGTGTTTAGATAATATTTCTTTTTTTTTAAAAAAAAATAAATTGTTATTGATTTTGGAGAGGAAGGGAGAGCGAGAGAGAGATAGAAACATCCGCGATGAGAGAGAATCATTGATCAGCTCACTGGGGGTGGAGCCCACAACCTGGGCATGTGCCCTGATCGAGAATTGACCCATGACCTCCTGACTCATAGGTCAATGCTCATCCACTGAGCCACGCTGGCTGGGCTGAGTAATATTTCTTTTAAAAAAATATATATTTTATTGATTTTTTTACAGAGAGGAAAGGAGAGGGATAGAGAGTTAGAAACATCGATGAGAGAGAAACATCATGATAGAGAAACATTGATCAACTGCCTCCTGCACACTCCCTACTGGGGATGTGCCCGCAACCAAGGTACATGCCCTTGACCGGAATCGAACTTGGGACCCTTCAGTCCACAGGCCGGCGCTCTATCCACTGAGCCACGCTGGCCGGGCTGAGTAATATTTCTTGATTGAACACAATCTCCTTGACATAGGCCCCAACTCAGTCCTCATGGCTATTGTGTCAGAGGAGAAAGCCAACCGGGAGACTACTGACATGGGGCAGCCAGACCACTCTGTTGTGGGGCGGCCCTGTCCCAGGGGGTCTCCGCCAGCCTCCCTGCCCTCTTCCCACCAGATGCAGGCAGCGCCCCCATTTCCCCAGAGTCATCACCACCAAGTATTTCTCCAGATGGTGCCAAGGATGCCCTCGCTGGGGCCTCGTCACCCCCCGGCTGAGAACATGAACTTCGTTAGGAACCTGCGCTTGGACATCCAGTACTTACGATGGTGCCAGTAGCGTCTGGGGCCCCGACGCCCGCCTGGCCCCCTCCTCCTCCTCCTCCTCCTCTTCCTCCTCCTCCTCGTCCGCCCGGTAGGCGGCCCCGTGCAGGTGCAGCACCAGGGCGTTGGTGCAGTGCCTCAGGCAGAAGGCGGAGACGGCGTGCTCCATCTTGGTGGCCATGTTGCTGACCACGACCACCTGGAAGTGGCTCAGGGCCCGCCGGATGAACGCCTCCTCCTGGATCTCGTAGAGGCAGCTGAGCAGCTCCAGGGCGCCCTGCTGCAGCGTGGAGCCCTCGCTCAGCGCCTTGCCCCGGATCCACTCCAGCAGCTCCGCCTGGACGCCCGGCGAGACCTTCCAGCCCAGCGTCTTCTCCAGGTAGCTCCTGGCCTCCTCGTTCAGGAGCCCGAACAGGAAGCGGACGGTGAGGGCCAGGGCGCTCCTCTCGGACAGCCCGTACTCGGCCAGCAGCCGGGCCAGGCCCCGCTCCGGGCCGGCCGCCCGGTCAGCCCCGTCCAGGACGTAGTACACGGCGGCGAAGAACTCCTGGAAGCTCAGGTGGATGAAGCTGTAGAACTTCTCGCAGTTGATGTCCTTCTGGAAGATGTTCATGTTGAGGAAGGAGGAGACGTCCGCCCCGTCCAGGCCGTGCCTCCGCAGGTCCTGCTCCTCGAAGAGGATCTTCTGGCTCCAGAGGCCGTCGGCCGCCAAGGCGCACAGCCCCGTCTGGTTGGGCGAGCGCTGGATCGTCGGGGACCCCGGCTTGGGCTGCATCAGGCTCAGCAGGTAGAGCAGGTACACGGCCGTGGTGGTCCGGGTGGCCTGTCTCTGGAGCCCCCCGCCCTCCAGCTGCTGCTTGAGGCAGGTGCACACCACCCAGCACACCAGCGGCACGAAGCACAGCGTGAACAGGGGCTCGTTGTCCCGCACGAAGCTGAAGACGTGGCGGGCCTGCTCGGCGTCCTGGAAGTACTTGTAGAAATACTCCTTCCTCTCGGCCTCCGAGAAGCCCAGGATCTCCACGTGCCTGGGATGCTCCAGCAGCCGCTGCAGCCTCTCCAGCGCCGTGGGCCTGGTGGTGATGAGCAGCGACGCCTCGGGCAGCAGCTTCTTGTGAATCAGGCTGCAGAGGAGCAGCTCGGGGGGCCGCTTCTCCTCCCAGCACACGCACCAGGGGCCGCGGGGGTCGTGGAAGGAGGGCTGGAGCTCGTCGAAGCCGTCGATGATGAACAGGAGGCGCTCGGGGGCGCGCAGCAGCTCCCCGAGGGGCGCGCTGGGCTCGGGCCAGCAGCCGGAGAGGAGGTCCCGCGCGCTGCGCTCGGGGGCGCCGCGGTTCATCTCCCGGCAGTTGATGTAGAAGAGGTAGTCGAAGCGGCCCTGGAAGAGCCGGCCGTCGGCCCAGTCCAGCATGGCCTTCTGGGCCAGCATGGACTTGCCCATGCCCGCCGCGCCCTGCAGCACCACGGTGCGCGGGGGCTCCGGCCGCTCGGCGTCCGGCTCGAACAGGGTGTCCATCGGGATGAGGCTGGCCTGGTGCCCCCCGGCCCTCGCGCGCGCCCGGCCCGTGTCCAGCAGCTTCTGCCGGGCCCACAGCGGCGTGGGGTGCTCCTGCACCAGCAGCAGCCGCGTGTAGCGGTGGCTGAAGTTGACGCACTCGCCCAGGCGCGCGTTGCGGTCCTCCATCAGCCGGAATTTCCTGCGGACGTGGTCCCGGTAGGTTTCGCGGGGATCTAATGGGAAGGAACGAAGGATTTGGGGGGGAACACGCATCAGCAAGCTCCCCTGAATTCCTGAGCTAAAGCACAGCGTGGCTCCATGGTTGAGCGTGGATCTATGAACCAGGAGGTCACGGTTGGATTCCAGGTCAGGGCACAGGCCTGAGTTACAGGCTCATCCCCAGTAGGGGGCGTGCAGGAGGCAGCCTATGGATGATTCTCATCATTGATGTTTCTATCTCTTCCTCTCCCTTCCTCTCTGAATTCAATAAAAAAAAATATATTTTTTAAAAATAGGAATTGTCCTAACCGGTTTGGCTCAGTGGATAGAGCGTCAGCCTGCGGACTCAAGGGTCCCAGGTTCGATTCCGGTCAAGGGCATGTACCTGGGTTGCAGGCACATCCCCAAGCGGGAGATGTGCAGAAGGCAGCTGATCGATGTTTCTCTCTCATCGATGTTTCTAACTCTCTATCTCTCTCCCTTCCTCTCTGTAAAAAATCAATAAAATATATTAAAAAAAAAAAAAAAAAGGACATGTACCTTGGTTGTGGGCACATCCCCAGTAGGGGGCGTGCAGGAGGCAGCTGATCGATGTTTCTAACTCCTTTCCCTTCCTCTCTGTAAAAAATCAATAAAATATATTTTAAAAAATAAGAATAAGGGACTCTTTCCCCCTCCCCACGTATTATTCTTCAATCAATTCCCACCTTTACTCTAAAAAATAAAAATAAAGCGCAGCAGGGCCTAGCGCCTACTTGCTCTGCAATCTTTCTAGATGGAGCCTGGGAACCTTGACACTTCCTTCCCTACAAAGATCTTCCCTCCCTGGGGGATGCAGAAGCATTAACATGGGAAGCGGGTTTTTGTTTGATTTTTAGAGAGATTGGGGGGGGGGGGGGACATCAATTTGTTGTTCCACTTATTTATGCAGTCATTGATTCTTTTAAAATATATTTTTATTGATTTATTGGGATGATAAGCCTTGGGACAAAAGGCCAACAGAGATGGAAACACAGGAAGAAGCTGGGGCTTGGGTGGTGTTATTATTACTATTATTTTAATAGAAATCAGTATTTATTTTTTAAATATATTTTATTGATTTTTTACAGAGAGGAAGGGAGAGGGATAGAGAGTTAGAAACATCGATGAGACTGAAACATCAATCAGCTGCCTCCTGCACACCCCCTACTGGGGATGTGCCCGCAACCCAGGTACATGCCCTTGACCGGAATCGAACCTGGGACCCTTCAGTCCGCAGGCTGACGCTCTATCCACTGAGCCAAACCGGTGAGGGCTTGGATGGTGTTATTAATCCATGCCACCCACCCTAAGACTTCCTGTTATGTGCAAAGGAGAGATGAACGCCTGTTTTTTTCTTTTTTTAAAAAAATATATTTTATTGATTTTTTACAGAGAGGAAGGGAGAGAGATAGAGAGCCAGAAACATCGATGAGAGAGAGAAACATCGATCAGCTGCCTCCTGCACATCTCCCACTGGGGATGTGCCCGCAACCCAGGTACATGCCCTTGACTGGAATCGAACCTGGGACCTCTCAGCCCACAGGCCGACGCTCTATCCACTGAGCCAAACCAGTTTTGGCGAACGCCTGTTTTTGTTTAATCTGTTATCAGTTGGATGGTTGGATACGTGATGCTCTCTGCATTCTAGCAGGCACCAGGCTCAGGGCTCACCTTTTCTTGGAGTTCCGGCAAAGACTTCCAGTGAGCATGCGGACTGGCTCCCCAGGGAGCACGGGCCACCGGGTGGGGCATCTGGAAGGGACATTTGGGAAGGTCAGTTGGCACATGTGTAGCCACCACTCAACAACGTTAGCTACCATGACCCCAGACGGTCTACATGGTAACTCCCTGTCCACCACGCCCCAGAAGGTTCCGCCGTCACCTCACATTCATTATTGTTGAGAACACTTGTTCTTCATAACCTCCATCCCTCCCATTAAAGTCCTCAAGCAGGAAGTTCTGAGTTAGCTTGACTTCCTCCCTCCCCTTCAGCTCTGGGCCATGTCTCATCCATCATCCATCTATCATCCATCCATCCTTCCACCATTTCATCCATCCATTTATCCATCCATCATCCATCATCCATCCATCCTCCACCTTTCCACTTACCCATTCATCCATCCTTTCACCTTTCCATCCATCCATCCATCATCCTCCATTCATCCAGCCATCTATCCATCCATCCATCCATCCATCCATCCATCCATCCATCCTTCCATCTTTCCATCCATCCATCCATCCATCCTTCCACCTTACCGTCCATCCATCCATCTATCAATCCTTCCACCTTACCATCTATCCATCCATCCATCCATACATCCATCCATCTATCCATCCATCCATCCATACATCCATCCATCTATCCATCCATCCATCCATCCATCCATCCATCCATCCATCCATCCATCCATCCTTTCACCTTTCCATCCATCCGTCCGTCCATCCGTCCATCCATCCATCCATCCATCCATCCATCCATCCATCCTTCCATCTTTCCATCCATCCATCCATCCATCCATCCTTCCACCTTACCGTCCATCCATCCATCTATCAATCCTTCCACCTTACCATCTATCCATCCATCCATCCATCCATCCATCCATCCATCCATCTATCCATCCATCCATACATACATCCATCCATCCATCTATCCATCCATCCATCCATCCATACATCCATCCATCCATCCTTCCACCTTTCCATCCATCCACTTATCCATCATCCATCCATTCATTCATCCATCCATCATCCAACAAATATATATATATATAGTATTTATATATTTCATGAAATATATATTTATATATTTCATAATATATATATATATGGCACCAGGCATTTTTTTAGGCATTGGATGCATAGCAAGACACAAGATCTCTGATCCATGGACCTTTTATTCTCATGGTATAGAGAATTCAGTGCATAGAAAATAAACACCACTTGTATGCATATATGCATAACCCGTGGACACAGACAACGGAGTGGTGATGGCCTGCGATGGGGGGTGGGGGTGGCGTATGGGGTGGGGGAGTCGGGGATGGGAGTGGGCTGGAAGAGGTTAATGGGGGAAAGGAGGACCTATGTAATACTTTCAACAATAAAGATTTTTTTAAAAAAAAAAAAGTAAATAAGCCCTAGCTGGTTTGGCTCAGTGGATAGAGCCTTGGCCTGAGGACTGAAGGGTCCTGGGTTCTGTTCCCCTCAAGGGCACGTGCCGGATTTCGGGCTCCCTCCCCAGTGGGGGGTGTGCAGGAGGCAGCCGATCCATGATTCTTTCTTATCATTGATGTTTCTACCTCTCTCTCCCTCTCCCTTCCTCTCTGAAATTAAAAAAAAAAAATTCTTTTTTCCAAAAAGAAAAAATTCAAAACAAAACAAAACAAAAAAAAGGAGACAGAAAGAACAGAGAAGGGGATTGGCGGGCTGCAGCCTCGCGGCCCCCCCCACCGCCTTACCCCTCACCAGGTCCTCCCTGCGTCCTCGCTCCCACAGGTCCTTCCTGTGGATCCGCTCGAAGATGCTCAGGGCCAGCAGCCAGGCCTCCCGGACCCCGCGATGGGCCACCAGCAGCTGGGCCATCTCCAGGGGCCCCGCCGTCTCCATGCGCCCCCGGGGGATCCGGTCCTCCCCCACCTCCGTCGCCACCCCCAGGTACAACTTGAACTTCTTCAGCTCCGCGGCCTCCAGCTCTTCCAAGTAGGCGGTCAGGAGGCAGAGGCCCTCCCTGGCCGCGGGCCCGGGCATGGGGGCGCCGGGACCCCTGGCGGGGACAAGCTGGCGTCTAGGATGTGGCCGCGCTCGGGGCCAGCGATGCCAACATGCCCACCGTCTCCCGGCGCGCGCGCGCGCTGGGTAGAGAGCGCGCAATAACGCTTCCTGTTGCAATCAACGCTTCCTCCGCCTGGGTTCCCGCCTGCCCTGCCCGCTGCCACCGTGGGGTTTGCTGAGAAGGGGAAGTGGGGGGGCGATGAGGAAATCGAAATCGCAGGAGTCATCCCTCCACTTCTCCCTCTCCGGCTCCCTCCACCTGGCACCCTCTCTCTCCGGTGCCCTCACTGCCGTTCTCCTGACCTCGCCAGTGTCTGTGGTTCAGCCGTGTGGCTCCGTGGGTTGGCAACTCCAGGGTCAGGATACATCCCTGGGTTACGGGTTTCATCCGAGGTGGGGGTGCATAGGGAAGGCCACCCCTAGATGTTTCTCACATCGAGGTTTCTCCCTCTCCCTCTCTCTCTCTCTCTCTCTCTCTAAAGTCAGTAAAAATAGCTCTGGCTTGTTTGTCTTAGTGGATACTGGGTTGGCCTGCAGATTGAAGGATCCCGGGAATCGAACCCTGGAACCTGTCAGTTCGAGGCCTAATGCTCTATCCCCTAAGCCAAACCAGCCAGGGCAGGAAAGCCCTTCTTTCTGATGGGTAGAAAGAGAATTGAGCCTAACCGGTTTGGCTCAGTGGATAGAGAGGTGCCCTGTGGACTCAAGGGTCCCAGGTTCGATTCCGGTCAAGGGCATGTACCTTGGTTGCGGGCACATACCCAGTAGGGAGTGTGCAGGAGGCAGCTGATTGATGTTTCTAACTCTCTATCCCTCTCCCCTCCTCTCTGTAAAAAATCAATAAAATATATATATTTAAAAATAAATAAAAATATATTAAAAACAAAAAAGAGGCCCAAAGAAATAAAGTCATACAGCACCTCCGAGGCTATGACTACAGCTGGTCGCTCCTCCTACAGCCCAGGGCCCCCAGTCCCACCACCACAGTCACGCCTTCGCTGGGGCCTGCGAACGGGGGTTGGGAAACTTCCTGAGCAGCTGTGTCCTCATGCCTCTGACCTCAGACCCTGGCAGGAAGCTCCCAGCCTGGCTGGCCCCTCCCCCGTGGGGGTGCAGGGCCGGTCAGAGGCATCCTAGCCCTCCAGGCTCCCACCATTTCTGCACTGACCCACCGGGAAGACTCAGCTACTTGCTGGTGATATTAAAACTTCACAGAACAGCTCTGGCCAGTTTGGCTCAATGGATAGAGTGTTGGCCTGCAGACTGAAGGGTCCCGGGTTCGATTCTGGTCAAGTGCACATGCTGGGGTTGTGGGCTCCATCCCCAGTAGGGGGCGTGCAGGAGGCAAATGATTCTCTCTCATCATTGATGTTTCTGTCTCTCTCTCTCTCTCTTCCTCTCTGAAATCAATAAAAATATATTAAGAGCCCTAACTGGTTTGGCTCAGTGGATAGAGCGTCGGCCTGCAGACTCAAGAGTCCCAGGTTGGATTCCGGTCAAGGGCATGTACCTTGGTTACGGGCACATCCCCAGTAGGGAGATGTGCAGGAGTCAGCTGATCGATGTTTCTCTCTCATGGATGTTTCTAACTCTCTATCCCTCTCCCTTCCTCTCTGTAAAAAATCAATAAAATATATTTAAGAAATATATATATTAAGAAAAAAAAAACACATCACAGAACAGCCCTGGCTGGTGCGGCTCAGTTGGTTGGAGCATCATCCTGTACATTATGCACCAAAAGGTTTTCGGTCCCGTTCCTAATCAGGGCATATGCCTGAGTTTCTGGCTTGATTCCCAGTAGGGGGCAGGCAGGAGACAGCCAACTGATGTTTCTCTCTCATTGACATTTCTCTCTCTCTCTCCCTTCCTCTCAATAAAAACGTATTAGGCCCAGCTGGTGTGGCTCAGTGGTTGAGCCTTGACCTGTGAACCAGGAGATCATGGTTCGATTGTGGGCTCGATCCCCAGTGTGGGGTGTGCAGGAGGCAGCCAATCAATGCTTCTCTCTCATCATAGATCAGCGGTTCTCAACCTGTGGGTCGCAACCCCTTTGGGGGTCGAACGACCCTTTCACGGGGGCCGCCTAAGACCATCGGAAAACACATCGATAATTCCATATTGTTTCTGTGATGAATCACTATGCTTTCATTATGTTCAATTTGTAACAATGAAATTGGGGGTCACCACAACATGAGGAACTGTATTAAAGGGTCACGGCATTAGGAAGGTTGAGAACCACTGTCATAGATGTTTCTATCTCCTTCTCCCTCTCCCTTCCTCTCTGCAGCTGGTTTTAGGAACAATTTCACTGGCTGAAGTCAGTCTATGACCACTGGGACCTGTGCTGGCTGAACTGATAACCACCTTAGGCCGACACGTGAAGGCCCTCAGGGAAGTAATGAGCCACCTGGGCAGGCAGGCGTCCTGTGTTAGCTAAGGAGCCAATTGAGGCTTCACCTGCACAGTTAGTGGTAATTGAACATCAAGCACCTTTATCTTAAGACTCATTGCCCAGCCGAAACCGGTTTGGCTCAGTGGATAGAGCGTCGGCCTGCGGACTGAAGGGTCCCAGGTTCAATTCCAGTCAGAGGCATGTACCTGGGTTGCGGGCACATCCCCAGTGGGGAGTGTGCAGGAGGCAGCTGATTGATGTTTCTAGCTCTCTATCTCTCTCCCTTCCTCTCTGTAAAAAATTAATAAAATATATTAAAAAAAAAAAAGACTCATTGCCCAGCAGTCACTTAGGGCAAGATATATAAGAAAAATTTTGTTCCCATGGATGGGGCTACTCAAATTTGAAATTATTATTTTTTTAACTTTTTAAAATTGACTTGAGAGAGAGAAACATCCATTTGTTGTTCCACGTACTTATGCACTCATTGGTTGCTTCATGTTCTTGTATGTGCCCTGAGTGGGATCGAACCCCTGACCTTGGCATACCTGGAGGATGCTGTAACCAACTGAGCTACCTGGCCTGCTTGAAATTTTTTAAAAATATATATTTTATTGATTTTTTTTTTTTACAGAGAGCAAAGGAGAGGGAGAGAGAGTTAGAAACATCGATGAGAGAAAAACATCGATCAGCTGCCTTCTGCACACTCCCCACTGGGGATGTGCCCCCACCCAAGGTACATGCCCTTGACCGGAATTGAACCTGGGACCCTTGAGTCCGCAGGCCGACGCTCTATCCACTGAGCCAAACCGGTTAGGGCTGAAATTTTTCTTTAAATATATTTTTTATTGATTTCAAAGAGAGAGGGAGAGGTCGAGATGGAAACATCAATGATATGCAAGAGAATCATTGATTGGCTGCCCCCTCCCAGGAATAGACCAATAGACCAGAACTGAACCTTGACCTCCTAAATCATAGGTCAGCTGGGCCCTGCTTGACTATATATATATATGTATATATATATATATATATATATATACACACAGTAGGTCCTCAGGTTACGTCAGAGATCCGTTCCTATGGCGAGACGTAACCCGATTTTGGCTGTAAGTCCGAACCCACCTACATAAGAACCTACGTCACTCACATGGAACACATACACAGCAGTAATGAAGTGAAACAGTAAAAAAAAAAAAAAAAAAAAAAAACTTAAAAGAAAGATAACAATTCCTGACCTTTACTTGCGGTAAATAAATAATAAAAAACATAAAGCAGCCGAACTGGTCTGGCTCAGTGGACAGAGCGTCGGCCTGCGGACTCAGGGATCCCAGGTTCGATTCCGGTCAAGGGCATGTACCTTGGTTGCGGGCACATCCCCACTGGGGGGCGTGCAGGAGGCAGCCGATCGATCTCTCTCACCGATGTTTCTGGCTCTCTATCCCTCTCCCTTCTTCTCTGTAAAAAAAATCAATAAAATTATATTTTTTAAAAAACCATAAAGCACATGAAAACATAAATAAGTGGGAGATGGCGCCGTAACCACGACACAAAGTCAACGTAATGATTTCAGAGAAGGAGGAAGAGGGAAAAGAGAAAGAGAAACAGCCTGCAACCCGGGGAATGTGCCCTTGACGGGAATCGAACCCGGGACCCTTCAGCCCGCAGCTCTATCCGCGGAGCCAACCCCTGAGTTGCTATGCCTGACCTCTGAGCTCGGTCTCGGCGCGCGGGCCGGGCCTGTGCCTGCAGAGCGCTCCCCCCGCCCGTAGAGGGCGCTCCGACACCGCGAAAAATAAAGCGCTCCCCAAAAATAAAACCGAGGCAGTGAGAGCCAATACGCTCATCTCATGGAAGGAGGGCGTGTGGCCAGCTAGGGAGCAGCCACATTCAGATAAAACACCATAAAACACCATAAAACACAGGACCTACTGTGTGTATATATATAGTCAAGGCCCTCATGCATGATTCATATGGATCTCTGACGTAACCTGAGGACCTACTGTGTGTATATATATAGTCAAGGCCCTCATGCATGATTCTCTTGCATATCATTGATGTTTCGATCTCGACCTCTCCCTCTCTCTTTGAAATCAAAGCATGCCATTGTTCTCTTAGGAAAACAACTCGCTGAATGATTTCCACCCAGGGATGCCCGCAGGGGTCAGGCCGCTTCCCCAGAGCAGGGGGCGGCCTGGGGGGCATTCACAGGCCACGGGCATCAGGATCCTCAGTAGCGATTCTCGCCTCAGTTCTGCAAACCGTTTGCATTTGCTGCAGGGGCTCACTCCGGTGCAGGCCTCAGGTAAGAGATGCCCCCGGGGCAGCTGGTCCACCTGGGAGATGCCTCCCCCACCCCCCCACCCCTCCCATGAAGTGAGTTGGAATCTTTTTGCTGGGGAGGGTCTTGCCTGCGATTTACAAAAAGCATATCCTGGCCAGGCTGGCGGGGCTCAGTGGTGGAGTGTCAACCTGTGAACCAGGAGGTCACGGTTCAATACGGTCGGTAGGTTAGGCGCCCACATTCCCCCCGGTTTTGGGGGCTCGCTCCCCAGTGTGGGGTGTGCAGGAGGCAGCCGATCCATGATTCTCTCTCATCATGGGTGTTTCTATCTCTCTCTCTCCCTCTTCCCTTCCTCTCTGAAATCAAGTAATCGAACCTGGGACCCTTCAGTCCACAGGCAGATGCTCTATCCACGGAGCCAAACTGGTGAGGGCAAGATATATTTTGTTGTTGTTGTTATAAAAAGCATACCCTCTGTGATGGCGAACCTTTCGAGCTCGGCGTGCCAGCATTTTGAAAAACCCTAACTTAACTCTGGTGCCGTGTCACATATAGAAATTTTTTGATATTTGCAACCAGAGTAAAACAAAGACTTATATTTTTGATATTTATTTTATATATTTAAATGCCATTGAACAAAGAAAAATCAACCAAAAAAGTGAGTTCGCGTGTCAGAGGTGTCAGAGGTTTGCCATTACTGGAGAGCAAAACACAATAAAACGAGATACACCTGTGTTCCAAGCAATTCAATTTAATTTAAAAGGAAGGACAGGCGGGCAGGAGAGGGGGGAGAAGAAAGGGAGAGGGGGCCAGCAGAGAGGAGGAGGAGGAGGAGGAGGGAGAGGAAGAAAGGCCAGCCGGGCAGTGTCCCTGCTGCCTACCGGTGGGTGACAGGATCAAGTCGCGGCCATGCCACCAGAGACTCGTCTCCCAGGAGTCAGTCGGGGGCAGAGGACGGAGCGGTTTAGTCCCCCTGCGTAGTGTTCGGCCGGCAGAGCCGATCTCACGTGAGCCAGGAAGGAGGAAGTGGCCGCTGTCTGTCCTGGTAGGCCCTTTGGGGAAGCAAAATGGAAGGAGTGCATGGCTGGCTGGTTAGGTCAGTGGTTAGAACATTGGCCTGTGGACCAGAGGGTCACAGGTTCAATTCCTGGTCAAGGGCACGGACCCCTGTGGCAGGTTTGGTCTCAGCTCCATTGTTGTGTCTCTCTCCCCCTCCTCTTCCCTCCCTTCCACTCTCTGTAAAGATCAATAGAATCCTCCTCGGGTGAGAATTAAAAACATATATATTGGCCCTCGCTGGTTTAGCTCAGTGGATAGAGCATCAGCCTATGGACTGAAGGGTTCCAGGTTCGATTCCGGTTAAGGGCATATGCCGGGGTCTCGGCTCCATCCCCAGAGTGGGGCCTGTGGAAAGTAGCCAGTCAGTGATTCTCTCTCGTCGTTGATGTTTCTCTCTCTCTCTCTCTCTCTCTCTCTTCCTCTGAAATCAATAAAAATATATTTAAAAAGATAAAATAGCCCTAGCCCAGTGGTCGGCAAACTCATGAGTCAACAGAGCGAAATATCAACAGGACAACGATTGAAATTTCTTTTGAGAGCCAAATTTTTTAAACTTAAACTATATAGGTAGGTACATCGTTATGAACTTCATTAGGGTACTCCTAAGGCTTAGGAAGAGCCACACTCAAGGGGCCCAAGAGCCGCATGTGGCTCGCGAGCCACAGTTTGCCGACCACGGCCCTAGCCGGTTTGGCTCAGTGGGTAGAGCATCAGCCTGCAGACGGAAGGGTCCCTGGTTCGATTCTGGTCAAGGGCACATGCCCGGGTTGTGGGCCTGGTCCCCAGTGGGGAGCGTGCAGGAGGCAGCCGATCACTGATTCTCTCTCATCACTGATGTTTCTATCTCTCTCTCTCTCTCCCTTTCCCTTCCTCTCTGAAATCAATACAAATATATATTTTAAAAAATTAAAATAAATAAAAGCGAAGTGGGCAGCATAGTCTCTGTGTTGGTTCACTGGTGTTACGCGGTGTCGGGAACCCAGAGGACCGAGGGGCCGCCTCGGGTCCCGGCCCCCATCAGGCACCCTGACGGTCCCCGGGGTTCAGACATCCAGTGCCTGATAGGAAGACTGTACTCACAGCCAGACTGCTTGCGACATCTGGCACGGCGCGGGAAACCCGTGCTCCCACTTAGATCGTTGGGAGGGAGTGGGCGTTCTCCTCTTGTTCCTGAATTAAATTTAGCTCCTGGTGTTATTTTTATGACAGTCCCTACAGGCTCTAGTATTTACTCAGTGGATCCCGAATTTTAGGCTAAGGTCTCTGTCATCTACCGGTGTCTGCCCGAATTTTAGGCTAAGGTCTCTGCCATCTACCGGTGTCTGCCCGTCTAGTTAGCATCTGTCTTCATCCATCTGCCTGTCATCTCTATGTATCTACCTATCATGGTTCGATTGTGGGCTCGATCCCCAGTGGGGGGCGTGCAGGAGGCAGCCGATCCATGATTCCCTCTCATCGTTGATGTTTCTCTCCCTCTCCTTTCCTCTCCGAAATCAATATTTAAAAGAATAAAGAGCCGAAACCGGTTTGGCTCAGTGGATAGAGCGTCGGCCTGCGGACTGAAGAATACCAGGTTCGATTCCGGTCAAGGGCATGTACCTGGGGTGCGGGCACATCCCCAGTGGGGGATGTGCAGGAGGCAGCTGATGGATGTTTCTCTCTCATCGATGTTTCTAACTCTCTCTCTCTCTCCCTTCCTCTCTGTAAAAAATCAATAAAATATATTTTAAAAAAATAAAAGAATAAAGAGGGACCCCCTCCCTCCCACGACCCCCATAGACCCTTACATGGATTGCATCTTTTAATGTCTCTGTCTATCTGTCTCTCTCCTTAGAATGTGCCCTTGAGGGACCATGTCTGTATTTTTTTTAAAATATGTTTTTATTGATTTCAGAGAGAGAGAGAGGGAGAGAGAGAGAGACAGAAACAGGAATACATCCCATGATGAGAGAGAATCATGGACCGGCTGCCTCCTGCACACCCCACACTGGGGATCGAGCCTGCAACCCGGGCATGTGCCCTGACCGGAATCAAACCACAGTGTTTGAACCACACCGGCTGGGCCATGTCTGTATTTTCTTAATTAATTTTTTTATTTTTTTAGGGAGAGAGAGAGAGAGAGAAGAAACAGCAATGTGAGAGAGAAACATGGTTGCCTCCTGGACCCCCCTGACTGGGGATCTGGCCTGCAGCCTGGGCATGTGCCCTGACCGGGAATCGAACTCGCCACTTTTGCTGTACAGGATGTCACTCCCACCAGCGGAGCCCCCGGCCCGGGCGGACACGTCTGCTTTATCCATTGTCGTGTCCCCTGTGCCTGGGACCATTGTGCAAGGCCTCTAGGTAACGTAACCGCTGTAACCGCTGGAGGAAGGAAAGACTGAATCACAGCCGCCTTTATCAAGATCTCAGTAAATGCCTTTCCCTGCCACAGCCGCCCCGAGGGAGCTGTCACCACGAAGGAATCCTCCCGGAATCCTCCCGGGGCCAGAGTCACAGGGAAAAGGCCCAGTTTCCGTTCAGACACAGCCTGCCCCAGACTCTGTGTAGGGAGAGGGAGAGAGAGAGAGAGAGAGAGAGAGAGAGAGAGACGCTAAGAGAGACACTAAGAGAGACACTAAGAGAGAGAGAGAGACTAAGAGAGAGAGAGACAGAGAGGCAGACACACACACACACACAAAGAGACAGCGACACAGAGAAGAGAGTCAAACAGACACAGACATACACACAGAGAGATAGAGATAGAGATAGAGAGAGAGAGAGAGAGAGAGAGAGGCTGGCCTGTCACATGGGTGAGCACCCCTAAACCAGCCCGAGCTCGCTCTCTCTCTCTCTCTCTCTCTCTCTCTCCCCCTCTCCCCCTCTCCCTCCTCCCTCTTTCTCTCTCTCTCTCTCTCCCTCTCTCTCTCTCTCTCTCCCTCTCCCCTCCCTCTTTCTCTCTCTCTCTCCCCCTCGGCCTGGGCTTATCTGGGAAAGGAGGTGAGGGGTTCTGGAAACCATCTGGGTCCCTGGTTCCCGGGAGAGAAACTGGCTGGGACGCAGCCCTGGGCCCGCTCCAGTTCCGCTGGAGGACACAGGCTGCCTCTCGGACTGCATCGCTGACACCGGTGCCGGCTGGCGGCCAAGCCTGCGGTCAGGGTTCAAATGCTGCCTTCCCCTTCCGGCCGCTGCCTGCGAGCCTGCAACGCCGCCAGCTGCTACTTGTTTATGGCTGTCTTTATCTCCCCGCCTCCTCTGCAGGGGACCGCCCTCAGGCCGCCTTCCAGACGGGGCGGCAGACACCTGCCCTCATTGGAGATCATAAGGCCTCCCAGCCGTGCGGCTCAGCGGTGGTGAGCGAGGACCTATGACCCAGGAGGGCATGGTTGGATTCAGGTCAGGGCACAGGCCTGGGTTGCAGGCTCCCTCCCCGGTAGGGGGGTGTGCAGGAGGCAGCCAATCGACGGTTCTCTCTCATCATTGATGGTTTTCTCTCCCTCCCTCTCACCTTCCTCAGTGAAATTATAAAAAGTATTTTTTAAAAAAATATGTATTTTATTGACTTTTTACAGAGAGGAAGGGAGAGGGATAGAGAATTAGAAACATCGATGAGAGAGAAACACCGATCAGCTGCCTCCTGCACGCCCCCAACTGGGGATGTGCCCGCAACCAAGGCACATGCTCTTGACCAGAATCGAACCCGGGACCCTTGAGTCCTCAGGCCGACGCTCTATCCCAGTGATGGCGAACCTATGACACGCGAATTCATTTTTTTGGTTGATTTTTCTTTGTTCAATGGCATTTAAATATATAAAATAAATATCAAAAATATACAGTCTTTGTTTGGACTATGGTTGCAAATATCAAAAAATGTCTATATGTGACACGGCACCCAGAGTTAAGTTAGGGTTTTTCCAAATGCTGACACGCCGAGCTCAGAAGGTTCGCCATCACTGCTCTATCCACTGAGCCAAACCGGTTAGGGCGAAAAAGTATTTTTTTTAAAAAAATCATAAAGCTACCTGCCAGCCCAATGCAATTATGTACCCCAGCTTCGACTCAGTAATAATTTACGGGGCAGGTTGCAAAAATAGAAAGTGCTTTTGTACAAAAGATAACACGGTGGACATATAAGAAAAAACATGACACACGGGGTTCAATCGGCGTGGCTCAGTGGTTGAGCGTTGACCTATGAACCAGGAGGCCGCAGTTCGATTCCCACCCAGTCAAGGGCACATGCCCGGGTTGCAGGCTCCATCCCCAGTGGGGGGGCGTGCAGGAGGCAGCTGATCCATGATTCTCTCTCATCATTGATGTTTCTATCTCTCTCTCCCTCTCCCTTCCTCTCTGAAATCAACAAAAACGTATTTTAAAAATAAAATCAGCGAAGCCCTAGCCGGTTAGCTCAATGGTTAGAGTGTCGACCCGTGGACTGAAGGGTCCCAGGTTCGATTCTGGTCAAGGGCACGTGCCTGCATTGTGGGGCTTGATCCCCAGTAGGGGGCATGCAGGAGGCATCCGATCAATGATTCTCTCTCATCCTTAATGTTTTCTATCTCTCTCTCTCCCTCTCCCCTTCCTCTCTCTGAAATTAATAAAAATATATTTTAAAAAAATTTAAGGTCTTCTGTTAGTCTTTTTTTTTATTTAATGTTTTCATTGATTTCAGAGAGGAAGGGAGAGGGAAAGAGAGATAGAAACATCAACGATGAGAGAGAACCGTCGATCGGCTATCTCCTGCACGCTCCACACTGGGGTTCAAGCCTGAAACCCAGGGAATGTGCCCCAACTGGAAATCGAACCTTGACCTCCTGGTTCATGGGTCGACGCTCAACCACTGAGCCACACTGGCCAGGGCTGGTTCATTCTTGCATGTGCCCTGACCAGGGAGGGCACCGGCCACCTTGGCGTAGAGGGACGGCGCTGTCACCCCTGAGCTACCCGGCCAGGGCAGCAATGAACTTGTCTGTCTTGTTCACTCGCCGCGCCTCCTTGCTCAGCTCTGCGAGGCAGTCCTTCTGAACGAGGGGAGAAAGAACCGGGTCCCCTCCTCCGCAGCCGGGATGGGTGCGTTTCGCTGACTCCCCTGTGACCTCACATGGGTGTCCCCTCCCCCAGCCCTAGCAGGGCCCAGCTCTGCAGACCACGGCGAGTTATTTTTGTGAGTTTTCACGGAACCACGCCTTTTAACCACGGATTTAGAGAGCCCGCCAGTGGGGGGAAGCCTTGGTCCAGCCCCAGATTCCCCGAAATGAGGTGTATTTACGGAAGCCCGCTGGCTCTGGGCCACAGGCGATGGCCCCGAGGGCACGCTGAGGTGACATAGAATAAGGCATCTGTATGCATTTGTCATCATGAGGCTCCCTGCCTGGCAGCACAGAAATAGCTCCTTAAAATGCACGCGTGGTTATGTGTTTTGGCCTGGGAATATGTTTACCATGGTAGAGGATTCAGAAAATAAAAAATTAAACACACACACACACACTCACACAAAAACAAACAAACATCACTCCCCCCCAAAAAACAAAAACAAAGGTGAATAGTGAAAGTCTGTCACCCCTACCCATTGTCCAGTTCTCCTTTCTGTCTGGTCTGAACCAATGTCTTTTGTACCTTTCCAGGCCTTTCTTTTTAATTTTTTTTCTCTCTTTCTTTTTAATATTTTATTTTTTAAAATATATTTCTTTATTGATTTCAGAGAGGAAGGAAGAGGGAGAGAGAGATAGAAACATCCATGATGAGAGAGAATCATTGATTGGCTGCCTCCTGCACGCCCCCAACTGGGGATCGAGCCCACAACCCGGGCCATGTGCCCTTGGCCGGAATGGAACCCTTCAGTCCACAGGCCAATGCTCTAATCTCGAAGTGATAAGATGGCCCCAACACCAGACTTATATAGGCAAAGATCACAGAGGTATTGATTACATCCCAGGGTTTGGAATGAGGAACCTGGTTTGCAAAAAGCAGTTACAGAAGCAGACTCGAGCATGTTATTTAAATGATAGTTTCGGGTCTCGGGATCACTGAGTTGACAGAAACACATTGTCCAGAGCCCTCGGGTCTTGGGACCACTGAGGTCAACGGGGACAGGTTATCTGGAGCCCTCTGACCTTGGGATGATGGTACTGTCCTTCCCAGGTACAGGGGAATGTACTTTCTAAGGCCAGTATGACCACAACCCATGGGATATTCACATTACAATCCATAGGGTATTCAATCGAACGGGATGATTTATATAATTCAGAAATCAAAATAACTTCTCTATTATTTGAGCAAGCAAATAAGTACAGAAACCAAACAGCAGGGTGAGAGTTAAACTACCGTTTCTCCCTGAGGTGATTCTCCCTGAGGTGATTGCTACCATACTTCACTGCGACCTCCTGGTTCATAGGTCAATGCTCAACCACGGAGCCGCCTCAGCCGGGCTAGAATTTTCCATGGCATCCTTTATTTTATTTTTTAAAATATATTTTTATTGATTTCGGAGAAGAAGGAAGAGGGAGAGAGAGAAACATCAATGATGAGAGAGAGCCGAAACCGGTTTGGCTCAGTGGATAGAGCGTCGGCCTGCGGACTGAAAGGTCCCAGGTTCGATTCCGGTCAAGGGCATGTACCTGGGTTGCAGGCACATCCCCAGTAAGAGATGTGCAGGAGGCATCTGATTGATGTTTCTCTCTCATCGATGTTTCTAACTATCTCTCTCCCTTCCTCTCTGTAAAAAATCAATAAAATATATTTTTTAAAAAATAAAAAAAATAAAAATAAAAAATGATGAGAGAGAATCATTGACCGGCTGCCTCCTGCAAGTTCCCTACTGGGGATCGAGCCCACAACCCGGGCATGTGCCCTTGACTGGAACTGAACCCGGGACCCTTCAGTCCACAGGCCGACGCTCTACCCACTGAGCCAGACCGACTAGGGTTGCATACTTTATATCATATTAGCGTATAGGATATGTTGTGTAATACTCACCATGTACTGACTTGGAGCCGTTGTTCTAACCATCTCAGATGCACTGAGTCATATCATCTATAGATAGGTATAATTTCAAACAAGGGTGTTTAAGATTTAAAAATAATACGTACCCATGAGGAAGCTTCATTTCCACCCCCGGGCCCTCATTTTTTTGCCCTCACAGCTCACCACATTTATGAGTTTCTCCTGTACCCTTGCAATGTTTATGCAAACAAACATAGTAAAATAGGCATACAGCCCTGGCGGCTTGTTTTAGCGTCGTCCCATGCACGGAGAGGTCACAGGTTCAATTCCCGGTCAAGGCACATGCTCCTGATGTGGGCTCCATCCCCAGTAGGGGGCCTGCAGGAGGCAGCCAATGGATGTTCCACTCTCTCGTGGATGTTTCTCTCTCTCTCCCTCTCCCTTCCTCTCTCTGAAATCAATAAAAGCGTATTTTAAAGAAATAGGCATACATTACCTTACTTTAAAATTTTCTAGCCCTGACCGGTTTGGCTCAGTGGATAGAGCCTCGGCCTGCGGACTGAAGGGTCCCCGGTTCGATTCCGGTCAGGGGCATGTACCTTGGTTGCGGGCACATCCCCAGTAGGGGGTGCGCAGGAGGCAGCTGATCGATGTTTCTCTCATCGATGTTTCTAACTCTATCCCTCTCCCTTCCTCTCTGTAAAAAATCAATAAAATATTTTTAAAAAATTTCTCACACAAAAGGTTATATTCTCATACATCGTTCTGCATTGGGCCTTTTTTGCTGATGAATGTATCTGACAGAATATTTCATTATTATATCTATATATCTATATGTCTATATCTATATCTATCTATCTATCTATCTATCTCTCTATCGATTTCAGAGAGGAAGGGAGAGGGAGAGAGAGATAGAAACATCAATGATGAGAGAGAATCACCGATCGGCTGCCTCCTGCACGCCCCCCACTGGGGATCGAGCCTGCAACCCAGGCACGTGCCCTTGATCAGAATCGAACTCGGGACCCTTCGGTCCGCAGGCCAACACTCCATCCACTGAGCCAAACCAGCCAGGGCTATATATATATTTTTTGTTAATCCTCACCTGAGGATATTTTTTTCATTGCTTTTTTTTTTAGAGAGAGTTGAAGGGAGGGAGGGGGAGAGAGAGAGAAACATGGATGTGAGAGAGAGACACATGGATTGGTTGCCTCCTGCAGGCACCCCTACCTGACCTGGGGCAGGGCCTGAACCTCATGTGAAACCCATGACCCTTGGGTGTGTGGCCAACGTGCTATAACCACTTACCACACAGCCAGGAACCTAGTTTTTGGGTTGTTTTTTTAAAAAAATATATTTTATTGATTTTTTTTAGAGCGAGGAAGGGAGAGGGATAGAGAGCTAGAAACATCGATGAGAGAGAAACATCGATGAGCTGCCTACTTCACACCCACTGGGGATGTGCCCGCAACCCAGGTACATGCCCTTGACCGGAATCGAACCTGGGACCCTTCAGTCCGCAGGCCGACGCTCTATCCGCTGAGCCAAACCGGTTTAGGCTGGGGATTTTTTTTTTTTAGACGCACACATTGCTACCTTGTCTGCAGGCATCATTGCTCGCTCCTCTGTCCCCTGCAGATGGAGACTTGGTTTCTCTCCAATCTGATAAGCACCTTGAGCAAGAGGAGCTTCAGAAACCCACAGATTTCCTTCCTCCCTCCCCCCACCCTCCACCCCATCCCCCCAAGGCAGCCTGCAGCTCCACAGCCGGAGACTTCGGCCTGCTTTGCTTTAGGACCACGAGAAAGTCAGAAAGTCGCCACCTGCTAAGGCGATCTGCATGGTGGGGAGCAGGCAGATGCCTCGTCAGGGCCCCAACCCTCCTCTGGGCAGCGAGAGGGGGAACCCCCCCCCCCCCCCAGGCTCTCCCCGGAGGGGAATACGATCTCCTACCCAGTGAGGTCCTGGCTGCAAACGACAGGCATTGCTTCCGGGCCCCAGAAGCGGAGGGGGGTGGGATGGAAGGAGGGTGAGCACATCCCCAAGGCTCTGGCGGGGAGCCAGGGAGAGAGATTGGAGGGGCTGTTCCCGGGGTCACGTGCAACCGCAGCCCAGCCCGCCTGGCTGTGCAGCCGCCGCGGGGAGCTCCAGGGACACGACCTCCACGGGGCACTCCAGCAAGGACACCTTCACTTTTGCTGATACAGATTTTTTTCTTCTTTTCTTTTCTTTTCTTTTCTTTTCTTTTCTTTTCTTTTCTTTTCTTTTCTTTTCTTTTCTTTTCTTTTCTTTTCTTTTCTTTTCTTTTCTTTTTTCTTTTCTTTTCTTTTCTTTTCTTTCCCTTTTCATTTCTTCTCTTTCTTTCAAATTACGTTTTTTAAAAAAAATCTATTTTATTGATTTTTTTATAGAGAGGAAGGGAGAGGGATAGAGAGTTTGAAACATTGATGAGAGAGAAACATCGATCAGCTGCCTCCTGCACACCCCCCACTGGGGATGTGCCCGCAACCAAGGTACATGCCCTTGACCGGATTCGAACCCGGGACCCCTCAGTCCGCAGGCCGACGCTCTATCCACTGAGCCAAACCGGTCAGGGCCAAATTACATTTTTTTAAAAATATATTTCTTTATTGATTTCAGAGAGAAAGGGAGAAGGGGAGAGAGAGAGAGAAACATCAATGATGAGAATCATTGATTGGCTGCCTCCAGCAGGTCCCCTGCTGGGGATCGAGCCCGCAACCCAGGCCTGTGGCCTTGGCCGGATTCGAACCTGGGACCCTTCAGTCCACAGGCTGACTGACGCTCTATCCACTGAGCCAAACCAGCCAGGGCTCAAATTACATTTTTATTGACTTCAGAGAGGAAGGGAAAGGGAGAGAGAGAGAGAAAGATCAATGATGAGAGAGAATCATGGATCGGCTGCCTCCTGCACGCCCTGCCACTGGGGTTCGAGCCCGAAATCTGGGCATGTGCCCTGACCTCAGATTGGAACTGTTTCCTCCTGGTTCATAGGTGGACGCTCAACCACTGAGCCACACCGGATATTTTCATTGATTTCAGAGATGAAGGGAGATAGAGAGATAGAAACGTCAATGATGAGAGATAATCATGGATCGGCTGCCTCCTGCACACCCCCTACTGGGGATCGAGCTGCAATCCAGGCAGGTGCCCTTGACTGGAATCGAACCCGGGACCCTTCGGTCCGCAGGCCGACGCTCTACCTACTGAGCCAACCAGGCTAGGGCAGCTCAATTTAAAATTTTAAGTTTTGTTTCATTATTATTTTTCCTTCTTTAATAAAATTTTTTTTTACTGTTGACATACCATATTTTTCTGTGTATAAGACACTATTTTTTTCTAAAATCATTAGACTGAAAATCGAGGGGCATCTTATATATGGAAGTCAGCAGAGGAGGGAGCCGAGGGTGCACAGCTGCCCATACCTGGTCAAACAGGCTTCCTCCAATCACAGCCTTATAGTTTCTGACGTCAGCTGCTGCCCTCATTGGAGGTGGAGGCGGAGAGTGTGCAGATGCAACAGGGACCAGAGCATCCTGAGCCCATAAAGGTCAAAAAGTAAAAAAGCCCTGACTGGTGTGGCTCAGTGGATAGAGCGTCGGCCTGCGGACCAAAGGGTCCCGGGTTCATTCCAGTCAAGGGCATGTACCTGGGTTGCGGGCACATCCCCAGTAGGAGATGTGCAGGAGGCAGCTGATCAATGTTTCTCTCTCATCAATGTTTCTAACTCTCTTTCTCCCTTCCTCTCTGTAAAAAATCAATAAAATATATTTTTTTAAAAATACAATACAATAAAAAAGATAAATACCTATAAGCGACTGTCTTGCTCTGCAAAATTCAACCTGGATGCAATCAGCTCTGCAAAAGAGCATGGAAGTAGAGCTTCGGAGACCATGTGGGCCTCCTCCCACTGAGTGTACGATCAGATAGTGGAGAAAACAGGAAGAACAACGGAAGATGCCAAAAAGGAAGGCCTTAAGAGGAAAACCAGAAAAATGTTTAAAATGCTGACTTCTTATAATACCTTTTGTAATACTTTAAGCAATAAAAAAAAGTAAAAAAAATAAAAATAAAAATAAATAAATAAAATATTGATTTCTTAATTTTGGGTTACACGGAGAAATACGGTAATTACAGGTGTCCCCCTCCCACCTTTGGCCTCCTCCCCCTCCCCCTCCCCTTCCCCTCCCTCCCTTGGCCTTCACCAAACTGTGGTCCATGCCCACGGGGTATGCACCGATGTTCTTTAGCTAAGCCCTTCACCTCCCTTCCTAATTAATTAATATTTTTAAATATTTTCTTACTGATTGATTTTTAGAGAGAGAGAGGAAGGGAGAGAGGAACATCGATTTGTTGTTCCACTTTTCTATGCATGCACTGCAAGTTCTCTGCTCACTGAACAAGTACGATCTTTTAGCTTTAAATTGAACATAAACAGCTGAGCTGGTTAGAGCATTGTCCCGATAGGCCAAAGTTGCAGGTTCGATCCCTGGGAACCTTGAATGCATAAATAAGTGGAACAACAAGTCTCTCTCTCTCTCTCTCTCTCTCTCTCTCCCCCTCCCTTTCTCTAAAACCAGTAAATAAATTTTTTTAAAATATATATTTCTTTATTGATTTCACAGAGGAAGAGAGAGGGAGAGAGAGAGAGAAACATCAATGATGAGAGAGAATCATTGATCGGCTGCCTCCTGCACACCCGCCACTGAGGATGGACCCCGCAACCCAGGCATGTGCCCCTTGGCTGGAATCGAACCCGGGATTCCCTCAGTCCGCAGGCTGACGCTCTATCCACTGAGCCAAGCCAACCAGGGCACCAGTAAATAAATTTAAAGAATTAAAAAAAAAATGGCCGTAACCGGTTTAGCTCAGTGGATAGAGCGTCGGGCCTTCGGACTTAAGGGTCCCTGGTTCAATTCTGGTCAAGGGCATGTACCTTGGTTGTGGGCACATCCCCAGTAGGGAGTGTGCAGGAGGCATGCTGATCGATGTTTCTCTCTCATCGGTGTTTCTAACCCTCTATCCCTCTCCCTTCTTCTCTGTAAAAAACCAATAAAATATATTTTTAAAAAAGAATTAAAAAAATGTATCTGGGCATATATTCCCCCAACTGAAGACTCTATCTCCCAGTCTCCCTTACATATACGTGGCCATTTAAGTTCTGGACAAGGGGATCTGCTTGGAATGTGTACAATTTCAGGATCACACAGGACAGAGGGTGAGAAGGATCCCAGCCCCAACCCCTCCCCCTCCTGCGGCTGCCATGGCAACACGGAGACCCTGTTGAAGGTGACAGAGCATACCAGGTGCATGACTCCTGGAGGCTGTGGAGGGCCCCCCCATCCACCGTGGGTTGCCAAGGCCGGGCCTTCTGCAAGAGAGAGAAAACCAGCTGTTATCTCGTGCGGCTCTACATTGTGCAATACAGGCCCAAGAAGGCGGAAGAGGCAAAGCAAGCTGCTCTCCGCTAGGGCTTGCAAAGGGAGTGTGTCCCCACTGACACTTTGCGATTTTTTTGTGTGATACATACATATATATATAAAAGGCGTCCCAAAATTCACGCAAGATTTGAATTTTGTGTGAGCATTAACAACAAAAAAAAAGCCCAATTTTACTTGATTTATTGAATCAGATTCTAATATCTGTTGCCCTTTGATTTCAATCCCTTCAATTTGATAAGCATGACCAAGTACCAATGATGGCCAGGAGCAGAGACAATGAAGACCAATGAAGACCACGGCTTTGCGTCTGTGCCAGCAAAGCCGTGGAGGCCATTTACCTGATGTGCTATTACATACATAACCCTATAGTGTATACTTTATGAATCAATAAAAAATTTACAATTTTTAATTATAAACCTGTGTTTTCCATCAAAATTACTTCTTGCGTGAATTTTGGGACACCCTTTTTATATATATATATGTATATATATATACCACACACACACACATATATATGTGTGTATGTATATATATGTGTGTGTGTGTGTATATATATGTTTGTATTGATTTCAGAGAAAGGAAGGGAGAGGAAGCGAGAGAAAATCATGAATCGGCTGCCTCCTGCACACCCCACACTGGGCATCGAGCCCACAACCCAGGCATGTGCCCTGACTGGGAATTGAACCGTGACCTCCTGATTCATAGGTCGACACTCAACCACTGAACTATGCCAGCTGGGCTTAAATATATATTTTTTACTGATTTCAGAGAGGAAGGGAGAGGGAGAGAGAGAAAGGGAAACGTCAATGACGAGAGAGAATCATTGATTGGCTGCCTCCTGCACGCCCCAACCCAGGCATGTGCCCTGACTGGGAATCCAGCCATGACCTCCTGGTTCATAAGTCGAAGCTCAACCACTGAGCCACACTGCCGGGCCACTGTGTGTCTGATTAACACACACACATGTCAGCCCTGGCCGGGTGGCTCGGTGGGGGCGTCGTCCTGTGCACCAGTCAGGGCACCCAGCCAGATTGTGGGTTTGCACCCCCCAGTTGGGGGCATCTGGGAGGCAACCAGAGGAAGTTACTACATCATGAACCCTTTGCCACTAACAAGTGAGATAAAAATCTTCATTTCTCATCCTGCTTTGTTCTCACGTCGGAGGCCCTGGTAAATACTAGGGCCGTGGTCGGCCAGCCGTGGCTCCTGAGCCACGTGCGGCTCTTGGGCCCCCTTGAGTGTGGCTCTTCCACAAAATACCGACTTCTGCGCACGGGCACGAAGTTTCAATCGCACTGTACCGGGTGCGCCCGCACGTGGTATTTTGTGGAAGAGCCACACTCAAGGGGCCAAAGAGCCGCGGTTTGCCGAGCCGCAAGTTTGCCAACCACTGTACTAGTGGGTAGGGGGGAGGGGGGAAAAGTAGGTTGCAGCCCTGGCTGGTGTGGCTCAGTGGGTTGAGCCTCCTCCTGTGCACCAAGAGGTTGCTGGTTCGATTCCTGGGTTGTGGGCTCGGTCCCCCAGTAGGGGCATGCAGGAGGCAGTCAATCAATGTCCCTCTCCCTCTCCCTTCTCCCCTCTCTAAAATCAATAAAAACATTTAAAAACATTGTAATGTAGGTTTACAGGCGTGCACAAGAGTTTATTTTTTTAAATATATTTTTATTGATTTTTTACAGAGAGGAAGGGAGAGAGATAGAGAGTTAGAAACATCGATGAGAGAGAAACATCGATCAGCTGCCTCCTGCACATCTCCTACTGGGGATGTGCCCGCAACCCAGGTACATGCCCTTGACCCGGAATCGAACCTGCGACCCTTCAGTGTGTGAACCGAGCTGATGCTCTAACCACAGAGCCACAGGGCCAGGCCTCTCAGCCTACTTCGGCCCCACCCTGTATTTGCTGATGAATGAATGAAACTTCCCAAAGAGCCCATAGTATGGAGAGATCTGTGTGATAAGGTGCCTTCCAGGGTTCTAGGAGCCCTTATTCTAGCAAACTGTCAAACCTGGGTGGGTCACGGGAACCCCCAGTCAGAAGCAGGGGAGGCCTGGGACTTGTGATTGGCGTCTGAAGTGGCAGGGGCGGGGGGGGGGGGGGGGGGCGCAGGGGGGGGGCCGCAGGTGGCACCGAGCCCTCACTTCACCTGCCGGGCCTGACCTGACGCTGACTCCAGGTCGTTCGCCAACCCGGATACAGAACGGACCAGAGTCAGAGAATTGGGTGTTGGTGTGAAACAGAGACAAACCACCCCCCCCCCCCCCACACACACACGTGGTGTCAGGAGCGAGAAGCAGCTCATCTGTATCCCAGGGGGACTCTCCCTCAAAACCTCTGTTACACAGAGTGCTGAGCCATGGGGCAGGTCCGGTCAGGTGACCACGCTGTGGCTCTCGGTCAGCATCTCTGCCCAGTGCTTGCTGAAGGGGGCGCGTGAACAGTTACTTTATTATTATTATGTGTTCATTCCTCACCCGAGGATATTTTTCCATTTTTTAAAAATATATTTTATTGATTTTTTACAGAGAAGAAGAGAGAGAAATAGGGAGTTAGAAACACCGATGAGAGAGAAACATCGATCAGCTGCCTCCTGCACACCCCCTACTAGGGATGTGCCCGCAACCAAGATACATGCCCTTGACCGGACTCAACCTGGGACCCTTCAGTCCGCAGGCTGATGCTCTATCCACTGAGCCAAACCAGGTAGGGCAATTTTTCCATTGTTAACGTAAAAAAAAACATTGAAACCTGTAAAGATTTTTGTGAGTTTATTTGAGCCAAACTGTCGACATATGCGGGAAGCAGAACCTCAACGGATTGAGATAATGCTCCGGAGATTGGCGGGGTTACATCCGTATTTATACGCTGCAATCAAAGAAAGGGACGCAGGTGGGTTACATGAAATCCATTAGTGATAGACTAGAGAGGCGGGAGAAAGCAAAGGGGGGGGGGGTGCGGACCTCTGGGATTGGATTAAAAGTAAAATAATGGACACACACTTAGGTGGGTGCAGGAACAATTAACATGATAATGAAGGAATCTGTGGTCTCAGTCCGGACGCCCAGCACATTAGGTTGTGCCCCCAAGGGGTCCGAAAAAGGGAAGTTACAAGTCACCCCAGACATTTCAAAGGTATGTTGTTATCGATGCAAAAAGACAGATAGGCTCAGTTAAAGGTTGACCTTGTCAGTGAAGATACCAGCCTAGGACGACGTAACTGCCCACCATCACTGCTTTTATAAAACATATTTTATTGATTTTTTGCAGAGAGGAAGGGAGAGAGATAGAGAGTTAGAAACATCAATGAGAGAGAAACATCGATCAGCTGCCTCCTGCACATCTCCCACCGGGGATGTGCCCCCAACCCAGGTACATGCCCTTGACCGGAATCGAACCCGTGACCTTTCAGTCCGCAGGCCGACGCTCTATCCACGGAGCCAAACCGGCCAGGGCATTAACAGTTCTGTACCCAAGCTTAGGTCACTGATGAAGGCCCGCCCACCTCAGCAGCAAGCAGTGCCCGCCCCACATACCCCCCCCCCCCGGGATGGTTTCTGAGGGAAACCCACCAAATACCTGGTCACCCCAGCGATTACATGGGCCCCCTCCATCTCCCGTGGGCAGTGAGCTTTTCCTCCCTGGAATAACTGGACCTCTTTTGCTTTCCTAGCCTTGCAACCCTCCTGCCAACAGCAGCATCTGGGCGTGCTCTCCATGGCCCCATTCACCTCATGCTAATCCGCCCAGTATTGCTCCCGATCAAGGAACTGGGTTGAGGAGGAAGTCAGTGGGCGGGCGGGTCCTGAACCCCATCACCCCCAAAGCAGCCAGCCTCAGGGAACAGAGGCCGGGCCTGTGGGAGGCTGGGGTACAGGGCCAGGCTGCAGACCAGAGCGCTGGGGCTGGGTGTTGTCCTCCCGGGACAGACAGACAAGACAGACAAACAGACAGCCGCTCAGGGCCAGGGCCCAGCCACGCTGCCACACTTACCGGCGTTACCAGGAAGGGACCCTGAGGTTTCACTTCTCTCAGGGTCACACCCGATGACTCACTCTGTCAATGTTTGCTTCCTGCCGCCCTGAACCCTGCGGTTGTAGGTTTATGCCTAACGGTCGGTGAGCACACAGAATAGTGAAGTGTGTGAGGGGGGACCCCCCTGCACTTTTTGGGGGTATCTCAGGAGTGCCACCGAGGGGTGAGGCAAAGAGGGGCAGGAAGGAGGGGGTGGGGAGAATGCTGCTTACCCCGGGGGCTTACCCCGGGGGCCCCGGGGGCTGGGACTAGGACTTGGGGATGTGCCTAGAGAACCTCTAAATCAGCGGTTCTCAACCTGTGGGTCGCGACCCCTTTGGGGGTCGAATGACCCTTTCACAGGGGTCACCTAAGACCATGCTGCTTATCAGATATTTGCATGACGATTCATAACAGTAGCCACATGACAGTGATGAAGTAGCAACGAAAATAATTTTATGGTTGGGTCACAACATGAGGAACTGCATTTAAAGGGCCAGAAGGTTGAGAACCACTGCATCTAACTGACCCCACGCCCTGACTCCTGTGTGTCCTGATGCGGGGTTCACGGAGACTCCCCCCTCCCTAGGCAGGGCTCGGGATGACAGAGAGGGTCTGTGCCTACCCCTTTGCAGGGGCACAAACCTAGGCATACAGCCCGACCGGTGTGGTTCAGTGGTTGAGCGAGCCCCGACCTATGAACCAGGAGGTCACGGTTCAATTCCCGGCCAGGGCACATGCCCGGGTTGCGGGTTCGATCCCCAGAGTGGGGCGTGCAGGAGGCAGCCCATCAATGATTCTTTCTCATCATTGATGTTTCTCTCTCTCTTTTTCCTCTCTGAAATCAATAAAAATATATTTTTTAAAAAACTGGGCAGCCCTAGCCGGCTAGGGTCAGTGGATAGAGCGTCAGCCTGCGGACTGAGGGGTCCGGGGTTCGATTCCGGCCAAGGGTACATGCCCGGGGTTGAGGGCTCGGTCCCCAGTGGGGGGCGTGCAGGAGGCAGCCGATCCATGATTCTCTCTCATCATTGATGTTTCTCTCTCTCCTTCTCCCTTCCTCTCTGAAATGAATAAAGAAATATATTAAAAAAATAAAAATTAAAAAAACTGGGCATACAGGCTCCAACCCCTCTCCCCAGTCTCCTACCCCCCATTTCTGCAGAGCCTGCAGCGTCTAGCGCCCCCCCCCCCAGCCCCACCCATCTCCGCAGGGCACGCAGCCCGGTGGACAGAGCTCGGGGACCCCACCGACCCCTCCCTCCGCCTCTCCCGCCGCTTCCCCTGCGGGGCTCGGCCTCCAAGCCTCCGCCGCCCCGGCCTGGACGGTGCCCAGCGGCCGCGGCCGGGTCAGCGCCCGTCAGCCCAGCGCCGGGAGCAACCGCAGCCGCCGCCAGGCCCCGCCCCGCGGCTGCCGGGAGCCAGGCCGCTCCCGGGACTGCAGAGCGCGGTGAGTGCACGGCCCGCAGGGGGGGGACCCCGTCCCCGGTCCCCGGCCCGCCGACCCGGGCCCGGCCGCCAGCCCTGCAGCTCCCCGGGCTCCTCGGCTCGGTCCACCCGGGTCAGAACCGCAGAGCCGCCCCTGGATCAGGACCCGCAGTCCCGCCCGCTCCGGGACCCGCCGCCGTCCCCGGGGCCCCTCCCCTCCTGCAGGGACCTGGGATCCCGCGCCCCCAGCCCCCGCGCTCCGTCCGCTCGCGGCTTCCCCCCCCCCCCCCCCCCCACGGCCCCGCCTCTCCCGGAGACTGGATCGCGGGCCCAAAATAGCTCTGCCTTCCCGACCCGGGAGGACTCGGAGCCGCATCTGCCCGGGAAGCCCAGGCGTCTGAGCTCCGGCTGCTCCGGAGCCAAGAAGCTGGGCCCCCATCCTGGGCGTCCCCCGGAGCCCGGGAAGCGAGGCGGCGCCCCAGCTCCCACCGCTAGGTCCCCGGGATCTGGCTGCCAACACCCCCCCCCCCCCCGCCCCGCTCCACCGACAGTGCCATCTGGGACCCGGGGCTCCAGCCCTCCCTCCGGTCCTAGCACCGCGAGCCCCAGTGTCAAGAACCATTCGGGGACCCTCGGATCCTGAAGTATAGAAATCCAGCCCCTGTTCTTTTTGGGGGGGGGTGGAGGGGGGACCTCAGCCCAGAAACTTCCTGAAGCCTCGGGATCGGCACCGCGTTCCTCCTCCGAGGCGCCAGGAGCCAGAGACCCCCCCAGCCCGCAGATCCCATTCAACCAGCGGTTCTCAACCTCCGCTGCCCATGAGAATCACCTGGGAATCTTTTATTAAAATCCTGATTTCTGGGCCCCATCCTCCGGAAATTCTGTTTCTTTGTTACTCATGCCGTGGCCCCACCCCATCACAAAGAAACAGAATTTTCCGGAGGACGAGGCCCAGAAGTCAGGATTTTAAAAAAAGATTCCCAGGTGAGTCTCATGGGCAGCCGAGGCTGAGAACCGCTGCATTACACTGAGGCCCGGGTGGCCACGCATCCCCGCGGCGTGCGACCCAGATGCCCAGGGTTTCGTCCATTCCTGGGAGGCCGGGCTGGCGCGGGCGGGGGAGGGAGCGGGCGTGAGGGGAGACTCGGGTGGGGACCTGGGCTGAGGGTCTCGGTGCTAAACAAACCCTAAACAGGCGGGTTGCCATGGCAACGGCCTTCCCGGGCCTCCCCTGGAGACTGCGTCGGGGAGGGCAGCCTCCAGGAGCCCCCACTCCGCCAGCTGTTGTGTCTTCCTGTTATGTCACCATGGCGACGGTGACCTCAGCCCTCCATCTCCATCCCCCTCCCCTCCTCCGGCGGCCGAGGTTCAATGATGTCCCCGGGGGCGGGGTCTTGCGTTGGCCCCGCCCCGGGGCGGGGCTGGGGGTAGCCCTGGCTTAGGGGAGTCCCGGGCCCCGCGCGCCGACCCCGCCCTCCCTCCCTCCCCCGGCTCCGCCCGCGCTCGCTCCCCACCCACCCGCCATCCCCACCCAGTCCGCAGACCCTTCCAGGCTGCAGCTGTCGCCCCGGCTTCCACTCCGCCGCCGCCGCAAACCTGCGAGGTGAGGCTGCGGTCCAGGATTCTTGGGTGCGAAGGAGACGTGGGCTGGGATGCAGGGTGTCTGAGTTCCTAGAAAGACTGGGGGGGAGCCAGACTCGGGTTCTGGAGAGGAGAGGGCTGGGGACCTGGACTCTTGGGTCTGAGGGAGGAGGCTGGGGACCTGGACTCCTGGGTCTGAGGGAGGAAGGCTGGGGACCTGGACTCCTGGGTCTGAGGGAGGAGGCTGGGGACCTGGACTCCTGGGTCTGAGGGAGGAGGCTGGGGGCCTGGGCTCCTGGGTCTGAGGGAGGAGGCTGGGGGTCTGGACTCCTGGATCTGAGGGAGGAGGGGCTGGGGGTCTGGACCCCTGGGTCAGAGGGAGGAGGGGCTGGGGACCTGGACTCCTGGTCCTGAGGGAGGAGGCTGGGGGCCTGGACTCCAGGGTCTGAAGGAGGAGGTGCTGGGGACCTGGGCTCCTGGGTCTGAGGGAGGAGGCTGGGGGCTTGGACTCCAGGGTCCGAAGGAGGAGGTGCTGGGGACCTGGGCTCCTGGGTCTGAGGGAGGAGGAGGCTGGGGTCCAGGACTCCTGGGTCTGAGGCTCAGGGGGTTGGGGTCCAGGACTCCTGGGTCTGAGGGCTCAGGGGGCTGGGACTCCTGGGGTCCGGTTTGACGGAGCTGGAACCCGGTGTGGGGAAGTCCTCGGGACGGGAGGAGCTTGGAGAGGGAGTCCTGAGCTCGGGAACGCGTGTGGCTGGGGGTGAGGATGTTGGACCTCCCCGTCCTGGGCACAGAATCGGAACCTGGGGACTGGAGCGGCCGGGCTGAGGTCCGGCACGGGTGCTCCCAGAGCGCGGCGCCGGGCAGCCCGAGGGGGGACCAGGCTGGGGCCGGCGCCCCGGGTGTGGAGAGCACATGGGGTTCGGGCGCCACCCTCAGTCTGCAGCGGGACGGGGTGTGGCGCTCGGCCTGGCGGCGGGAGAGGGCGGGGTGTCTCCGGGGCCGTCCGAACGGCCATTCCTCTCCCTCCTCGTGTCCGTCCACGCCTTCCCGAGCTGCGTCTCCGCGACCCTGGCGGTGGCCGCTCTCCACGCGACCTCTGGGGCGCGGAGGCCCGTCCCCTTCCTCCGGGGCGGCCCCGACTTCCTCCTAACGGGCCCGGGAGGGAGGGGCCGGGGGCGGCACCGCCCAGGTGGCCCCGGGGACACGCTGTTTCCCGGAGGAGGTGGAGGTGTGACTACCTATCTCTGTTCTCCATTCCAAAGCGGGGCGCAGCTCCAAGCCTGGAGGCGGGGGTCTCCGCCAGGCACCCCCCCGGGTCCGGGTTCCCGGTCACCCCTCTCCCCTCAGAGGGACCCAGAACTCACATGGTGAACGTCCCAGAAACGTGGGTCCCAGGCCCTTCCATCTGGGACCTGGAGTCCAGGTTCTCCGCCCTATGTCCCCCTTACCCTCCCCCCCCTCTCCAAACCGACGAGCGGGGCGGGTCACCCCGGAGGCCGGCGCGGGGCGGGGGTCCCAGCCGCATTCCTGGTGGCCCGGCTGACTTGAGTCCTTATAAGGCCGGAGACGCGGCTCAGACCGGCTGGCCGCCCCGCAGCCTCCGCCCAGCGCCCTCCCCCGACGGGGCGGGGCCGGGCGCACACACGCCCACGCCTCGCGGAGCGCGCACTTTCGCCCAGTGGCGTGGGTTTCCACCCCCGCGATTGGGGGACAGGGATTGGGGGGGGGGCGGTAGAGGGGGGAGAGGTGGGGCTGCCTCGGCCGGGAGGTGTGGCCGGAGCTGCTGCTGAGTCTCCTAGGCGCGGGGGGAGCCTTCTCGCCCGGGGCCGGGCTGTCGCCTGGGTCTCCGAGGGCGGAGCTGGGCTGAGCTGGACGCTGACGTCCTCTCTTCCCGGCTCATGCTCTGACGAACCTTTTCCAGGTGTCTGACTTCAGCCGCCTCGGCAGCCAGATCTCTCTCCGTCGGGGTCCTCAGCTAAGACCGCAGGTAAGGGGGCTGGGGGCCTGGACTCCTGGGTCTGAAGGAGGGGGCGCTGGGGGCATGGACTCCTGGGTTTGAGGGAGGAGGGGCTGGGGGCCTGGGCTCCTGGGTTTGAGGGAGGAGAGGGGCTGGGGGCCTGGGCTCCTGGGTCTGAGGGAGGAGGGACTGGGGGCCTGGACTCCGGGGTCAGAGGGAGGAGGGGCTGGGGGCCTGGACTCCTGGGTCTGAGGGAGGAGGGGCTGGAGCTGGGTGTCTCTCTGACTCCTAGATCCTGAGAAATGTATCTGGGAGCTTGCTCTCCAAGGAGTGGGGCCCCACACCTGTGTATCTGAGGAAGGAGTGTGTGTGGACTGGGCTCCTGTGTCCAGGGGGCTGGGCGGGGGGGCGGGGGGGCGGGCTGGAAATTGGGGGAGCTGCTGTGCAGGGATTGGGCGCCCAGGTGGGTAGAGCCTGCTACGCTGGCTCTGACCCCAGAAGGGGAAGTTTATTTCCCTGAGGTTGGGAGAGGCCTTCTAAGCTTCCAGGAGCAGCAGCTGATAAGGGAGCCTTTGTGGGGCCTGAGGCAGGACTTGGAGGGCGTGGGAGGAAGCCGGTGTGCCAGCGCAGGTGGCCGGCTGGTGTGCTGGCTGCGGAGGGCTCGGAACCCCGAGGTCTGACGCTACAGAACGCGGAGGCCTGGGGATTGCAGTGGGAGGGCCGGGCCACTGGACACTTTAGAATCTGGGAGCTGAATTTCTTTATATATATATATATAAAAAGTGTTATTTATTAGAGAGAGAGAGAGAGGAAGGGAGAGGGGTAGATAGAAACGTCCATCAGCTGCCTCCTGTGCACCCCCTACTGGGGATCATACCCCAAACCCGGCTATGTGTCCTGACTGGGACTCCCAACTGTTGACCTCTTGGTTCATGGGCCACCCCTAACCACTGAGCCACACGGCCTGGCTGGGCTGGGCTGGGAGCTGAATTTCCATGAAGGAGGGGAACTAGCTGGCTGGGGTCCTGAGGGGGTTGGGCTCCATGTGGGGGAGGGGGGCAGGCAAGAGGAAGCTCCACTTCCTTTGGGTTGAAGCTCTCCTGAGGCTCCTGGTCTCTGAGGTGGGGGTGGGGACGGAAGTAGGGGGGGGGCGGGTGCTACCCATAGGCGAGATGTGGTTAGATGTGGGTCCCTGAGGATCCAGGCCCTGGGAAGGTCGGACTCCTGAACTTTTGGAGGCCAGAAATATCTAGGTCCCCTTAGGTGAAGAGGAAGTTGGGCACAGAGGCTGGGGTGCAGAGCCCTGGGCACCCCAAAGGGGGGAAGTTGAGCGGGAGATGGCTGTTAAGAGGTCATAAGGAGACAGCCTCTTGTTCTGACAGGGGTGGTGGGGAGGCACGGGAGGGGTTGCTTTAGAGATCAGTCTTTTTTTTTTTTTAATATATTTTTATTGATTTCAGAGGAAGGGAGAGGGAGAGAGAACTAGAAACATCAATGATGAGAAAGAATCATTGTCGAAACCGGTTGGGCTCAGTGGATAGAGCGTCGTCCTGCGGACTGAAGGGTCCCAGGTTTGATTCCGGTCAAGGGCATGCACCTTGTTTGCGGGCACATCCCCAGTAGGAGGTGTGCAGGAGGCAGCTGATCGATGTTTCTCTCTCATCGATGTTTCTAACTCTCTATCCCTCTCCCTTCCTCTCTGTAAAAAGTCAATAAAATATATATTAAAAAAAAAAAAGAATCATTGATTGGCTGCCTCCTGCACGCCCCCTACTGGGGATCCAGCCTGCAACCCAGGCATGAGCCCTGACCGGAAATCAAACCATGACCTCTTAGATCATGGGTCAACACTTAACCATTGAGCCACACAGGCCAGGCTGGTGTCCAGTCCTGAATGCTGGGGGGCTGAGTCCCTGGGAGAAGGAGGGCAGCCTTGCGTGTCTGTGGGAAGAAAGCTCTGTGGTTGGTAACTCGGTTAGACTATCATCGAGATACGCCAAGGTTGCTGGTTTGATCCCCAGTCAGGCCACATACAAGACTGAACCAATGAATGCATAAGTAAGTGGAACAACAGATTGGTTTCTTTCTCTCTCTCCCTTCTTTTTTCTCTCTAAAATCATTAAATTAGAAAAAGAAAAGAAAGCTCTGTGGATTTTTAAATTAATTTACTCATTGAATTTATTGGGTGACATCAGTTGATAAAATTATAGGTTTCAGGAGTCCAGTAATACAGTATCTGTATACTAGAGGCCCGGTGCACGAATTCGTGCACAGGTGGGGTCCCTCGGCCTGGCCGGTGATTGGGGCGATCGGGGCCAACTTGCCCAGTCCCGATAGGGGCTGATCGAGGCCTGCCGGTGGCGGGTGGGAGTAGGGGGTGGAGGAACGGCGGGAGGTTGGCTGTGGGAGCACACTGATCACCAGGGGGCAGCTCCTGCATATCATAGTGACCGATTAAGCGGTCTTTCGGTCAACTGGTCGTAATGGTCACTTAGGCCTTTTTTTTTTAAGTTACATTTTATTTTATTTTATTTTTTTAATATATTTTATTGATTTTTTACAGAGAGGAAGGGAGAGGGATAGAGAGTCAGAAACATAGATGAGAGAGAAACATTGACCAGCTGCCTCCTGCACACACACCCCCCCCCCCCCCCCCCCCCGGGATGTGCCTGCAAGCAAGGCACATGCCCTTGACCGGAATCGAACCTGGGACCTTTCAGTCCGCAGGCCGACGCTCTGTCCACTGAGCCAAACCGGTTACGGCAGGCCTTTTTATATATGTAGATTGTGTTGTGTGTTTATTACACCGCCCCACATGATTTCCTTCCATTATCATTTATCCACCCTTGACCGTGTCTTGACAAGGAGAGAAATAGGGGCCTAGACTCCTGGGCTCTTGACGTGAGAGGTGGGTCACCTGAGGCCAGAGGACAGGAGGAGGCTGCCACCAGGTTGAAAACTGAAAGGCCTGCATCGGGGATACCCCCCAGCTGCAGTCCGGGTTCCTTTGCCCCCCCCCCGGGGCAGGCAGAGGCTAGGGGCCTGAATTCTCCTGGCTGGAACCTTCTTAGGACGCCTTCTGTTCTTGCAGCCATGCCGGTGACGGTGACCCGCACGACCATCACGACCACGTCCTCCTCGGCCTCCTCGACCGTCCTGGGGTCCCCTCGGTCGCTGTACCAGCCCCTGGGCCTGCTCCGGCTGCTCCAGCTGCTTTCCACCTGCGTGGCCTTCTCGCTGGTAGCCAGCGTGGACGCCTATGTCGGCTTCTCAGGTAACTGGTGCATGTTCGCCTGGTGCTTCTGCTTCGCCGTGACCTTCATCATCATCGTGGTGGAGCTCGGTGGGCTCCAGGCTCGCTTCCCGCTGTCCTGGCGCAACTTCCCCATCACCTACGCCTGCTACGCTGCCCTCTTCTGCCTCTCGGCCTCCATCATCTACCCCACCACCTACGTCCAGTTCTTGAGCCACGGCCGCACCAGGGACCACGCCATCGCCGCCACCGCCTTCTCCTGCATCGCGAGCGTGGCTTACGCCACCGAGGTGGCCTGGACCCGGGCCCGGCCCGGCGAGATCACGGGCTACATGGCCACCGTGCCGGGCCTGCTCAAGGTGGTGGAGACCTTCGTGGCCTGCATCATCTTCGCCTTCATCAGCGACCCCTCCCTGTACAAGAACAAGCCGGCGCTGGAGTGGTGCGTGGCCGTCTACGCCATCTGCTTCATCCTGGCCGCCGTGGCCATCCTGCTGAACCTATTCGACTGCACCAACGCGCTGCCCATCCCCTTCCCCAGCTTCCTGTCCGGCCTGGCCCTGCTGTCCGTCCTCTTCTACGCCTCGGCCATGGTCCTCTGGCCTCTCTACCAGTTCGACGAGAGGTACGGCGGCACCTCCCAGCGCAGGGGGGATCGCTACTGCGGGAGCAGCAACGTCCACAGCATGTGCGCCTGGGACCGCCGCCTGGCCGTGGCCATTCTGACGGCCATCAACCTGCTGGCCTACGTGGCCGACCTGGTGTACTCGGCCCGCCTGGTCTTTGTCAGGGTCTGAGGCGCTGTCCCAGAGCTCCCGGCGCCCTCTTCTCTGCGAGGGTGTCTCTACCGGGTTCTGATCTCCTCCGATGTCCTCCCCCTGGGGCTCCCCCCTCCCCCTACTCTCTGTCCCCGTCCCTTCCTGCGTCTTTGGCTGCCCACACTCTGTGTTGCCTTTCTCTCTTCACTCTCTCTTTCCTTTCCTCCCTCGTCGGTTTTTTCCTGGCCATCTGCCCTGTTTGCTTTCTCGCCTGCCTTGTTTCCTGTGCCACTTCTTCCCACTTCCCTTCTTCCGCGTTCCTTGGGAGCCCTGGGACTTCTTGGTCACCCCCCACTGCCACCCCAACTCCAAAGGTGCTGAGCTCCACACCCCACACCCCACACCCCACATAGCAGCTGGTCAGACCCCAGCCCCCCCGCGGGGCCTCATTGCCAAAGCATGTGCCCACGGCTGGCTGTGCCTTAGTAGGTGTGTATGTGTGTGTGTATGTGTGTGTGTGTGTGTTCTGGGGGTGGGAGGGTAGCTAGCGAGGGGGACCCTTTTCTCGCAGTGGAAGGGGGTGTATAGTAAAGCCTCCCCTTTAAGTAAAAAATTAAAAAATCCCTGGAGGTCAGTTATTTCCAACTAGAGGCCCGGTGCACGAAATTCGTGCAAGGGGCTTGGCCCTCGCAGCCCCCCACGGCTGCCCCACGGCTGCCCCACCCACTGGTCATTCGGGAAGGTTGTTGTCCAGAAGGTCCTCCCGCCGGTCCAGCCTAATTAGCATACTAGCTCTTTATTATATAGGATGGGCAGGAGGCTTACATCACAGACCCTGGGTCCTTAGGCCCCCCCCACCTGGCCTCCAGTCTCCCCAGAATTTTTGCCAGGCTTACCAAAACCCCCTGCCCACGGGCTGTCTTCAAGGGACCCAAGGACGGTGGCTGCCTTCCCTCCTAACTACCCTCTGGGTACCAAGCTGTCTGCAGTATTTGGGGGGGGGGGGCGGGCAGGAACATGGGGCTCCGGCCTCAGTATTGAAAAGAGCATGTGCCGCCTTTGCTGGGAGGCCTGGGTTTTTTCTTTTCTTCTTCCTGTCACAAGGGCAACAATTACTGGGTGGTCCTCTTCTTCGAGGGGAAGAGTTCCTTTTTTTTTTTTTAGTTTGTGGGTGGGTTGGATAGGTGGGGACTGCTACCGCCATAGAAGAATTGCACCGCTTGAGTGTGTGAGACGCACGCGTGTTTCTGTGTGCCTAGTCGCTTCCTCCCGCCGCTTCCTGCTTCTCTGGGACTCACACGCCTAACATGATATATATATATATAAATGTATAAATACATATTTTATTTTTTTTTTAAATTCCCTGGAGCTTCTGGTTCCCATCAGCCCCGGCTGTCAATTAGAGAGGGAAGCCTTGTCCCTCCCCCTGACCCCCACACCCATAATGTTCTTTATTTTATTTTTTACCTCAATATAAAGATAAAAGGAAGGCTTGTGCTTGCTTTATTATTGGGGAAGACTCCGGGAAGCAGGGCGAGGCCCAGGTTCTTGGGTCTGATGGGAGAAACGGGGTGGGGCCGAGACAAGTTTGGCCTCCTCAGAAAAATACTAGTTGGGTCTGGGACTTCCAAATTACTCTCTCAAACCAGGAGAGCTAGTTAGGATAGAAACGAACAAGACTCGCCGGGCCCGTGTGGCTCTGTGGGTGAGCGTTGACCTATGAGCTGGGAGGTCACGGTTCGATTCCCGGTGAGGGCACGTGCCCAGGTTGCGGGCTGGATCCCCAACTGGGGTGTGCAGGAGGCAGACAATGCTTTTCTCTCATCGCTGATGTTTCTCTCTCCCTTCATCTCTGAAATCAATAAAAATCTATTTAAAAAAAAAGAAGGAAATGAACAAGATTCCTCCATCCTTGGAGTCCCATGAGCACCTGAGAAATCCAACGTCTTCATCTGCGTGCAGCATCTCTCTGGCCCTCCAGGTTCCTTCTCTCAGTCAATCAGTTGCTAACCAAACTCTGCCTGTTCTTCCTCCTACATGTTATTTTTTTTTTTAACATTTTATTTATTTATTTATTTTTAAAAATATATTTTATTGATTTTTTACAGAGAGGAAGGGAGAAGGATAGAGAGTTAGAAACACCGATGAGAGAGAAACATCAATCAGCTGCCTCCTGCACACCCCTTACTGGGGATGTGCCCGCAACCAAGGTACATGCCCTTGACCGGAATCGAACCTGGGACCCTTCAGTCCTCAGGCCAATGCTCTATCCATTGAGTCAAACCGGTTAGGGCACATTTTATTTATTTTTAAATACATTTTTTATTGGTTTCAAGAGAGGAAGGGATGCCCTGACTGGTTTGGCTCAGTGGATAGAGCGTCGGCCTGCAGACTGAAAGGTCCCAGGTTCGATTCCGGTCAAGGGCATGTACCTTGGTTTCGGGCGCATCCCTAGTAAGGGGTGTGCAGGAGGCAGCTGATTGATGTTTCTAACTCTCTATCCCTCTCCCTTCCTCTCTGTAAAAAATCAATAAAATATATATATATATATTTTTTAAATATATTTTATTGATTTTTTACAGAGAAGGGAGAGGGACAGAGGGTTAGAAACATCGATGAGAGAGAAACATCGATCAGCTGCCTCCTGCACGCCCCTACTGGGGATGTGCCCGCAACCAAGGTACATGCCCTTGACCGGAATCGAACCTGGGACCCTTGAGTCCGCAGGCCGACGCTCTATCCACTGAGCCAAACCGGTTCGGCAATAAAATATATTTTTAAAAAATAAATAAATACAGTTCCTCATGCTGTGACCCAACCATAAAATTATTAAAAAAAAAAAAAAAAAAAGAGAGAGGAAGGGAGAGGGAGAGAAATGTCAATGAGAAAGAATCATTGATAGGCTGCCCTCTGCACGCCCCCTAGTGGGGATGGAGCCTGCAACCTGGGCATGTGCCCTTGACTGGGATCGAACCTGGGACCCATCGGTCTGGTCTGCAGGCCCACGCTCCACCCATTGAGCCACACCGGCTGGGACCCTACGTGCTATTTGTACCTGTCCCCTGCTCCAGGTTCCTGACCCTCCTGCCTCCCGCCCACCTTGGCCTCGAGGGTGCTTTCAACATCCGGGTGGGATCCTGCCCTCCCCTGCGCTCATCCTTCCATATCCCACCCCGCCTTGCCCCTGGGTAATAAATACCAAAGCCGCTCAGCCCGGCATTCAGGGCCTCCGGGGTGACCCTGCCCACATCCCCGCTCTCAGACCCGAGCCCCCCGCCACACCTGGCGAATGGCGACCTCGACAAGATCAAAGGAGCCCCTGTCCGACAGCAGGTCATCCTGCCGGTTTCTCCAGCGCGGGGAGCGTCATCAGCGCCGTAGAAATCACGGGAAATTCCAGGGCCGCGCCACCCAGGTCCCGCACCTACACCTGCAAAGCGGCTGGGAAGAGAAGCTGCAAAGGAGGGGAGGGTCTCGCCGGAAGAGGGGGGCGGGCTGACCGGAACAGGGGCACCCCTTTACGTGAGGGATGGCTTCTTTTGATCTCTGCAGTGTCCACCCCAGGACTGACCTGTACCAACCCCCGCCTCCCCAAAGGGCGTCTCCTCCCCAGCCGCACCCCATGCTCGCACCCCTCCTGGCAGGTGCCGGAGAGACTCGCTCTAAAACCCGGGGGTGAGACGTAGACGACTGGGAAGGACCCCGGGGGCGCTGGGGCCGAGCGCGGTGGGATTCCGAGGTCAGTTTTCAGGGCCACCCCCACCCCCATCTGCTCCGGGGCATGGCGGACCTGGGGTGGCCGGAAGGCCAGAGGATCCCATGTTGGGGGGGTTGGGAACAGACTCGGATTCTCTCCCCTCCCCTTCGGCTTCGGGAAGGCGAACCCCGACCCCCCAAAAGTCCCAAACCAAGTGCGGTGGGCGCCCCACGTCCCCAGGCGCCGCCCCAGCGCCCCGCTCCGCCTCGCGGAGCATGCCGGGAGAGGAAGTTCTCAGCCGCGTAGTGAAAACAGGCGGTCCGCAGGCTGGGACTACGAGTCCCAGGATGCATTGCGCCCCGCAGCCGAGGGCGGGGCCGTGGTTGCCCTTGGCAACAGCAGGGCTCCCAGCGCGAGCTGGCGGGAGGGAAGGAGCATGACCAGAGCCGGACGCAGGTGGAGGGGACCGGGGCGGGCGGGGTGGTGGCGGCAGGAGGAGACCCGCAGGGCCGACGTTCACGTTCGGAGAGACACCCCGGCCCCCCCAAACCCTCGAACCGCTGCGCAGAGAACTCCAGAGCCCGAGAGGGACAGGGACTGAATCGCAGCAAGACCTGGAGGGAGGGAGAGACCCCACCCCAAGGAGCAAAGTGAGATTCACAGCGTCAGAGACACAAGTAGAAGCGGGCGAGAAAGGGACAAAGATGGGGGGGGGGGGGGCCGAGAGGGAGCGAGACCCCCGCCCCCCAGGAACAGAGGAGGGATTGAGTTAGGAGAGGCACCGCAGGGAGAGAGGACGAGGCAAGCAGGCGAACTGAGGGACTGAGACAAAATGCATTTACAAAGACCGGCTGGCTCGGTGGATTGAGCTCGTCCCATGGACCAAGAGGTCCCGGGTTCGATTCCCAGTCAGGGCACATGCGCGGATTGCGGGCTTGATCCCCAGTGTGGGGCGTGCAGGAGGCAGCCAGTCAATGAGTCTCTCTCATCATTGATGTTTCTCTCTCTCTTCCTCTCCCTTCTTTGAAATATCTTTAAAAAAAAGAAAAAAAAAAAGATGGCCAGGGTTGAGAGAAATGAACTTTCCTAGAGAAAGGCACAGCGGGGGTGATTGACAGAGACACCCAGCCACCGAGAGACAGAGAGACACTCAGAGACGGAGCCCAGGGCATTTGCAAAGACAAGGAGAGAGAGAGGGAGGCATTTGCAAAGACAGGTAAAGAGAGAGAGGGGGGATTTAGGGAGCGGCCCCCGCCCAAGGCCCAGAGAGGCCCACAGGATGAGCGACAGACGCAGATGGGAGAAAACAGAGCAAGAAAAACGCTCAGAGACCAGGAACGAAAAACCCACCCACCAGAGCTCGGGCGCGCGCCAGGAATCCACGGGGAGGAGCAGCCACCGAGAGCGACACCCCCGAGAGCGACACCCCCAGGGGGAGACAGAGACAGAGAAATTAAGAGGCTCCGAGAGAAAAGTCAAGACTCGGGGTGGCCTCGGAGACACCCAGCTTCCCTGTGCACGGCTTGCTGGGTCCCCGCCCCCGAGTGCAAAGTTTGGGCATTGAACCAGAGTCACAGTCAGAGACACAGCGATCCGAGGGGTACGGAGGGTACCGGGGTACAGGAGCCAGGAGGAGCTCGAGTGGGGGCCGGGCGACAGATTGGGGTGGGGGAGGGCCCCGCTCCGAGGACGCCCCTCCCTCCAGCCAGCCCCCGGGGCTGGGCGGGGGCGCGCACGTGTGTTTGTGGCGGAGCAGGGGGGAGGGTGTTTGGACGTCGGTCCGGCGTGGAGGGAGGGGGACGCCTTTAAGCCGAAACCCCGCCCCTCGGTCGTCATGGCAACGCCTCCCCCCACCCCGGGCTCCCACATTTCAGCAGGTGCCGGAGCCCAGGCTCCCACCACCGCCGCCGCCCGTGCCGCCGGCTGTGCGCGCCCCTGCCCCGGGCTCCGCGCCCCGCTCGCCCGCTCCCCGCAGGCGCGCCCGGGGCCCCGCTGCCCGCCCCGCACGCCGGCTCCCCGAGGTGCCTCGCCCCTCTCCTCCCCTCCTCGGAATCCCCCCGGGGCTCCTCGGCTTTCCCGAGGCGCCGGCTCCGGGCCCTTCCACCTGTTCCCCCCGCGAGGCAGGCACCTGGTCCCTGCGGCGCTCCTGGGGCCATGGCGGGCCTGGGCCCCGGCGGAGGCGATTCCGAGGGGGGCCCCCCGGCCCCTGTTCTGCAGAAAGGGGGCCCTGAGGCAGAAGGTGGTGCACGAAGTCAAGAGCCACAAGTTCACCGCCCGCTTCTTCAAACAGCCGACCTTCTGCAGCCACTGCACCGACTTCATCTGGTGAGGACGGGGCGGGGTGCCTGCGGGGCCAGGGTCCGGGGCGGAGACCCCGGCCACACGGGGTCCCGGAGTAACGAGGAAAGAGGGGGCTGTCATCCTGGCTCCGGGTCCTAGGCTGGGGGGTGGGGGGAAGGGTTCAGAAGGAGGAGGTGCTGAGGGTCCTGGGCTCCTGGGTCTGAGGGAGGAGGGGCTGGGGGGTCTGAGGGAGGAGGGGCTGGGGGTCTGAGGGAGGAGAGGTTGGGGGCCAGAAGGTCTCTGGGTTCTAGAAAGAGGAGGGGGCTGGGGCTTAGACTCCTGGCTCCCGCGGGAGGAGGGTCAGAGGCCGCCTGTGGCTCGCAGATGTGGGGGTGGGGGTGCCGGGCAGGTTCCCCTTTTCTGCACTGACCTCAGCTCCTTGCCTCTTGCAGGGGCATCGGAAAGCAGGGCCTGCAATGTCAAGGTGAGAGCTGGGACCCGGACTCCCGGGACCCTCAGGAGGGGGGCAGGCTGGGGGCCCCGCAGCCCAGGCTGCTTGACACACGTGTTCTCTGGTCCCCAGAGAGGCGCGGGGGAGCCCGGGGCGGGGGGTGTGGCAGAGACGCAGCCTGTGGCGGGGAGGCAGCTCTGACGGCGGGGCCACCGCGGAGGTGGTGCTGGGGGCCCCTCCCTTGGCCGGCTCCAGGTGGGGACAGATATTTGGAGAATCTGTTGCCATGGGAACGGGGAGATTGGGAAGGGGAGGGGGGCTGAAGATGCAAAGTCAGAGCCCAACCCCCTCACCCCCTACCCCCCCACCCCAGGCTGCCGTCACCATGACAACATCAACCGGTCCCAGGCAGGGGCAGGCCGGGTGGGGTCAGCCCTGGGCGGGTGGTGGGGGCCGGGTGGGGCCCGCAGTGATAGGGGGGCGGAGAGGGGGGCGAGCCCCCCAAGCACCAGCTGCCAGGCTGGGAACAGAGTGAGTCAGGGAGGGGGCGGCCGCAGCGGCGCCCCCAGACTCACTCCTGCCCAAGTGGCTGCTCTCTGTTCCGTCCAGGAGTCTTCTGTGGGCTTCCTCTCCCTGCCTGCGCCCTTCTGGCTTTCTCCTCTACCTCTGTGGCCTGTGTCCATCAGCGGGGTCCTATTCTCTCTGTGTGTCTGTCTTTCTCTCTCTCCCTCTTCCTGTCTCTGTCTCTGTGTCTGTCTGTCTCTGTCTCTGTGTCTCCGCCGGCCCCTCTGTGCTCGGCATTTCTCTCTGCTTCTGTCTTGAATGTCCACCTCCCAGTCTCTCGCTCTCCTCTCCGCCTGGGGAGCCTCTCCTCTGATTTACTCCCCATTGAACTCTCTCGGGCAGGGTTGGTGCCTCGCGGGCGTTCTTCCTGTCGGGGTCCCTCTCCTTCTGATTCCCTGTCCCTGGGGGTCTCTCTGATTCTCGCCTCCAGTCTGCAGCTTCGTGGTGCATCGCCGATGCCACGAATTCGTGACCTTCGAGTGTCCAGGCGCTGGGAAGGGCCCCCAGACGGACGTGAGTGCCCACACACCTGGTGACTCCTCCTCAGGCCGCGCCCCGCCCTCACCCCCTAGGCGACCGTCCCAATTTCTCCTGCTATTTTTAAGGCTGGGAGGGGAGGGGGGGCTGGAGAGATAGGGGGAGCCGGTCTGGCCCAGATTCCCTGCCCTTGGCCTGGAAAGGGGGGGAATCAGAGGGGACTGAGCCAGGCGGGGGACACAGGTGGGGGACAGAGGGAAGGCAGGGGTGAGGGGGCCGAGGACTGGCGCTGGAGGCGGGGTTGTCAGCCGGTGCTCAAGAGATTTCACAACAGAGCTGAGGGGTAGAGGGAGAGAAATTGTGAAACAGGCCCCGGGATGCTGAGATAAGAAGAGAGAATCTCAGAGATGCAGGAAAAGAGAGAGGCTCCGATTGAGGGGGGGGAGAGAGAGAGGGAGAGAGAGAGAGTGCAACACACAGGAAGAAGGCAAAGGGGACGTGGACAGGCAGAAAAGGATGGAGACGCTCAGAGACAGGGGTGCAGGTACGCAGAGAGCCAAGGACAGAAAATGGTGGGTATGGAAAACAGCCGAGGTTCTGAGAGAGGGAGGCCCGGAGAGATCCAGCAGTACACATGCACACACACGTGCACACACAGATTCCCAGTGCGTGCGCACACATATGCACATCCCCATGTACACGCACACCTACATATACAGATCCCCACATGCACACACACACATACACACAGACCCCCATGTGCACACACCTGCATATACAGATTCCCCACGTGCACACACACTTATACACACAGATCCCCATGTGCACAGACATCTGCGTATACAGATTCCCCATGTGCACATACACCTACATATAGTTCTCCATGTGCACGCACACCTACATATAGTTCTTCATGTGCACGCACACCTACATATAGTTCTCCATGTGCACGCACACCTACATATAGTTCTCCATGTGCACGCACACCTACATATAGTTCTCCATGTGCACGCACACCTACATATAGTTCTCCATGTGCACGCACACCTACATATAGTTCTCCATGTGCACGCACACCTACATATACAGTTCCCCTCATGCACACACACACACACATACACACAGACCCCCATGTGCACAGACATCTGCGTATACACATTCCCCATGTGCACGCACACTTATACACACAGATCCCCATGTGCACAGACATCTGCGTATACAGATTCCCCATGTGCACATACACCTACATATAGTTCTCCATGTGCACGCACACTTATACACACAGATCCCCATGTGCACAGACATCTGCGTATACAGATTCCCCACGTGCACACACACCTCCATATTCAGTTCTCCATGTGCACGCACACTTATACACACAGATCCCCATGTGCACAGACATCTGCGTATACAGTTCCCCACGTGCGCACACACTTATACACACAGGTCTCCATATGCACACACTTATGCATACAGATCCCCATGTGCACACACACCTGCATATACAGATCCCCATGTGCACACACACCTGCATATAGTTCTCTATGTGCACGCACACCTGCATATACAGATCCCCATGTGCACACACACCTACATATTCAGTTCTCCATGTGCACGCACACTTATACACACAGATCCCCATGTGCACAGACATCTGCGTATACAGTTCCCCAAGTGCACACACACTTATACACACAGGTCTCCATATGCACACACTTATACATACAGATCCCCATGTGCACACACACCTGCATATACAGATCCCCCATGTGCACACACACCTGCATATAGTTCTCTATGTGCACACACACCTGCATATACAGATCCCCATGTGCACACACACCTACATATTCAGTTCTCCAAGTGCACACACACTTATACACACAGGTCTCCATATGCACACACTTATACATACAGTTCCCCACATGCACACACACTTATACACACAGGTCTCCATATGCACACACTTATGCATACAGATCCCTATGTGCACACACACTTATGCATACAGATCCCCATGTGCACAGACATCTGCATATACAGTTCCCCACGTGCACACACACTTATACATACAGGTCCCCATGTGCACACATGTGCATACACACTTCCCCATGTGCATACACCGTGACATATAGATCCCCATGTGCGTACACGCGCATATAGTTTTTTATGTGCGCACACACAGATACCTACAATTTCTCCCTCCCTCCCCAGCCCCACCCCTCAGGGGCTCACAAGAACAGCCCATCCATCCCTGATCCTCCCCTCAAGGTCTGCCTGGCTTCGGGGTTCTTTTCTCTTAGCCCCAGTCCCGCCCCCACCTCCCCTATAAAGTGGGGCCAACCCGCTAGTGTTGAGCAGTAGAGTCTTCTGTGGACATGCCTGTCTGTGTGTCCAAGCCTGAAGCCACCGCCTCCCCGCCAGCGAGCACTTGAGAGGGGCTGTGGTGCCTGAGGGAAGGAAATCTAAATCCCCTTCCATTTGAACAGGTTTAAACTTAAATTGTCACACGTGGCCTCTACCTCCCGGGTCAGCAGAAAGCTAGACATCCCAGGCTTGTTCTGACAGTTCAGTGAAATCAGGCGGGTGGGGAGGCTAGCCCAGGGTTAGAGATGGTTTTCTGATGAGTAGATGGAGAAAGAGGCAGAGACACAGCCACACACACACAGACACCTATGAGTCATGTCGCCAGCTTGTCAAGTGAGAACATGGAAGTTTCCGTGGAAGATGGGACTTCACAGAACGTGTATTGAGCCCCCCTGTCTCCCAGCACCCACAAATGGTATCCATCAGCCGCCTCCCCTGCCCACCTCCTCTGCCAACGCCAGGGATTTATCCCGTGTTCGGGGCGCACACTTGACAGGGATGGTGAATAGCAGAGGATTGAATCCGCACAACAGCTTATGGGGTTCGTTGCTGGTCCTGTGCTCGTCTGAGCAGAGACCCCCCAAGCCAGACGCCGGGGCTCCCATCACAGCTCCACCACGTGTGGGTTCCGTGACCTTCCAGAAGGCAGCTTACCTCTCTGCGCCTCCTGGGTTCCCCGCCTGTAAACCGAGGGAGCGGGGAGCTAGATCATCAGGCCCACCTCATAGGGTCGCTCTGAGAGGCAAATGAGTCAAAGACTTGGGACCATGCCTGGCCCACGGCAAGAGAGGAAATGTGAGTTATCGTCGTCGTTAAAGTTATTACTGTTGCCGACGCCGGAACAGAGGGGAATGGTGAGGAGGGAGTCTTTCCTCTACATCCATCTGGCGTCATTTTTCTTCTTCGTGCTTTAAGCAGAGAGATTTGTTATTGATTTCTAGAGCGAGAGGAAAGGAGAGGGAGAAAGACAAACATTGATGCAAGAGAGAAACATCCATCAGCTGCCTCCTGCACACTCCCCACTGGGGATGTGCCCGCAACCAAGGTACATGCCCTTGACCGGAATCAAACCCGGGACCCTTGAGTCTGCAGGCCGATGCTCTATCCACTGAGCCAAACCGGTTAGGGCAAGGACTCTTCTTAATGCATATATATATATATATATTTACTGATTTGAGAGAGGAAGAGAGAGGGAGAGAGAGAGAGAGAAACATCAATGATGAGAGGGAATCATGGATTGGCTGCCTCTTGCACGCCCCCCACTGGGGATCGAGCCCACAACCTGGGCATGTGCCCTGATTGGGAATTGAACCTTGACCTCCTGGTTCATAGGTCGACTTTCAACCACTGGGCTACCTGGGCCGGGCTTCTTAATGCCTTCGATCTCGTAAGTAACATGGGTCAAAGGCTTAAGTGCTAAGGGCCTCACAAGTATGACTTCCTGTTATTTTTCACAAGACCCCTTGCAGGGAGGGCTCAGTTCCCTGACCACCCCCCCCCCCCGTTTTATTTATTTATATATTTGTTTGTTTATTTAAATATATCCTCATTGACTGCAGAGAAGAAGGGAGAGATAGAAACATCAATGATGAGAGAGAACCATTGATCGGCTGCCTCCTGCAGGCCCCCGCAACTCGAGCATGTGCCCTTGGCTGGAATAGAACCCGGGACCCTTTAGTCCGCAAGCCAATGCTCTATCCACTGAGCCATACAGCTAAGGCACCCCCCCAACACACACACACACACACACACACACACACACTCCTCCCTACACACACTTTATAGGAAGGAAGCCTGGGTCTCGGAAGGGACTGGGGCCCACAGAGCTGGGTATCGGGCAGAGTTAAAATGTGGACCCTGCCGCCTCTCCCTGGAGCCCAGCACTGTCCCCTTTGCATAAGTGACTTTCACCTTGAGAATAATAACAGCTTCTACCCCCGGGCTCGCATGTGCCTGCTACCCTGCTGAGGGCTTTCACTCCCAGCATCCCGTTCGGCAGGCAGGAGCCCTTTGATTCAGAATCAGCTGAGTATCTTCAGAGGCCAGAGCACAGGAAGAGATCTCGGGCCGGCCGCCACCAGCCACCCCCCGGCCACCCAAGTCTCCTCCGACATAGGATCGCCACCGAGCTGCCAAATGCATACAAGTCCCAGAGTGCCCTGAATATTCACCCTCGGATAACTCTGGCCAGTGCATACTTCGCACCAGGCGAACATCAGATGATTTATCACTGCGACCTTGCTGGGGAGTTGGGGGGTGGAGGGAGAGAGCTTGACTGGTGCCCTAAATTCTCGCTTAATTGGACTCTAGACAGTTAGCAACGCTTCAAGATATAGATTGTTTATTTCCACTGGGCAGAGAAGGGCGCTACGGCTCACAATTGGACGTGAACTTGCCCCAAATCGCACAGCTCGGGAAATGGCCTAGCTCTTAATTCAGAGCTATGTGGGGGCTGCTGTGAAATCACTGGTTACGCCCTAGCCCAGTGGTCGGCAAACTCATTAGTCAACAGAACCAAATACCAACAGGACAACGATTGAAATTTCTTTGGAGAGCCAAATTTTTTAAACTTAAACTACATAGGTAGGTACATTGTTATTAACTTCATTAGGGTCCTCCTAAGGCTTAGGGAGAGCCACACTCAAGGGGCCAAAGAGCCGCATGTGGCTCGCGAGCCGCAGTTTGCCGACCACGGCCCTAGCCGGTTTGGCTCAGTGGATGGTTTCGCCCTGCGGACCAAAAGGTCCAGGGTTCAATTCTAGTCAAGGGCGTGTACGTTGTACCTCGGTGGCAGGTTCCTCCCTGGGGGGGCCCTGGTCCCAGCACCTGCAGGAAGCAACCAATCAATGTGTTTCTCTCACATGGATGTTTCTCTCTGTCTTTCCCTCTCTCTTCCACTCTCTCTAAAAATCAATGGAAAAATATCCTCGGGTGAGGATTAAAATAATAATAATAATAATAATAATAATAATAATAATAAAATAAATGTTAAAAAAATGAAATTACTAACAACCACCACAGCATACGAGTAGCAGTACTGAGCACATTTAACACTCTGGGCCAGTGGTTCTCAACCTTCTGGCCCTGTAAATACGGTTCCTCATGTTGTGACCCAACCATAAAATTATTTTCGTTGCTACTTCATCGCTGTCATGTTGTTACTGTTATGAATCGTCATGTAAATATCTGATATGCAGGATGGTCTTAGGCGACCCCTGTGAAAGGGTCGTTCGACCACCAAAGGGGTTGCAACCCACAGGTTGAGAACCACTGCTCTAGGCCCTGCTCTGTGTGGTTTACACTTAATGCTTCATGTAGGACGCTGGGGGCCCTATAACTAACAGGTCAGATTCTCCATCCCACCAGGGGCCCAGAGAAGGCAGATGGTCAGCAGGCAGTGACAGAGACTGACCGTGAATGATCAGGAGCTCATAGTGGACCACAAGTCCTCAAAAAACAGCCTGTGTGAGGTGTTAGGTGTAGGGGTTATGGGACTTTGGAAGCCCCACCTCCTTCAGGCATGTCCCAAATGCCACCTTGTTTGTTAGTAATGCCTTCTGGTTGTCCACTATTTCAAATTTCAGCACCCACCTACTTCCCCGCCCCCCTCTCCCCCAATCCTGGCAGGCCCCTTCCTTCCTTCATTTCTCTCCAGAGCACCTATTACCATCCACAATACAATATAATTTATTTGTCATGCTTATTTTCTGTCTCCCTCCACTAGAAAGCAAAGGAGTGTTTTGGTTTTTATTAAAAATAGGAATTGCCCTAGCCCAGTTTGGTTCAGTGGATAGAGCATGGACCTGCGGACTGAAGGGTCCCGGGTTCATTGCTGGTCAAAGGCATGTTCCTTGGTGGTGGGCTTGATCCCTGGCCCTGGTCAGGGTGCGTGTGGAAGGCAACGAATCGATGTGACTCTCTTACATCGATGTTTCTCTCTGTCTCTCCTCCTGCCTTTCACTCTCTCTAAAAATCAATGGAAGCCCGGCCAGTATGGCTCAATGGTTGAGCATCGACCTATGAACCAGAAGGTCCCAGGGTTTGATTCCCGATCAGGGCACACGCCCGGGTTGCGGGTTCAATCTCCAGTATGGGGCAGGCAGGAGGCAGCCGGTCCATGATTTTCTCTCATCATTGATGTTTTTTTTTTTTTTTTTCTCTCTCTCTCTCTCTCCCTTCCTCTCTGAAATCAATAAAAAATATATATATTTTAAAGTTTTTTAAAAATAAAAATCAACCATAGCTTGTTTAGCTCAGTGTATAGAGCGTCGGCCTGCAGAATGAAGGGTCCTGGGTTCAATTCCGGTCAAGGGCACGTGCCCAGGTTGCGGGCTCAATTCCCAGTAGGGGGTTTGCAGGAGGCAGCCAATCAATGATTCTCTCTCATCATTGATGTTTCTATCTTTCCCTCTTCCTTCCTTTCTCTCTAACAATCAATAAAAATATTTTTTAAAAATAAAAATGAATGGAAAAATATCCTCGGGTGAGGCTTAACAAACAAAAAATAAATTAAAAATTAAAAATGCCACCAATTGCCGAATATTAATTTTGTATCCTGCTACTTTGCCGAATTCATTTGCAAGATCTAGTGGTTTCTCGGTGGCATCTTTAGGGTTTTCTATGCGCAATATCATGTCATCTGCGAATAGTGACAGTTTTACATCCTCCTTTCCAATCCGGACGCCTTTCCTTTCCTTCTCGGCGGCTGATGGCTGTGGCTCGCGCTGACAGTACCATCTTGACTAACTTGTTCCTGATTTTAAGGGAAACGCTTTTTAAAAAAATATATATTTTATTGATTTTTTACAGAGAGGAAGGGAGAGGGATAAAGAGTTAGAAACATCCATGAGAGAGAAACATCGAGCAGCTGCCTCCTGCACATCCACCACTGGGGATGTGCCCTCAACCCAGGTACATGCCCTTGGCGGGAATCGAACCCCGGGACCCTTGAGTCCGCAGGCCGACGCTCTATCCACTGAGCCAAACCGGTCGGGGCGGGAAACGCTTTTCGTTTTTGCCCATTAAGTGTGGCATTGGCTGTAGGTGGACAGGGGGTTTAATTTGTTTGGGTTCGCGGCTGGGTCCCGGCACCTAGAACAGAGCCTCGCTGGCACCCAGCAGCTGCTCAATGAATGCGGAGGAATGAGGGAGAGCGAGGCGGAGCCCCGGCGAGGCTGGGAGAGCCAGGCAGGAGGAGGAAGAGCTCCCAGGGCTGCTCGCGGAGGGTGCAGACACCCCTGCCCGCCCTCTGACCCGCCCCCCTGCGCCCCCAGGACCCCCGGAACAAGCACAAGTTCCGCCTGCACAGCTACAGCAGCCCGACCTTCTGCGACCACTGCGGCTCCCTGCTGTACGGGCTGGTGCACCAGGGCATGAAGTGCTCCTGTGAGTGAGTCTGCGCTCGCTGCTCCAGCCAGAACCGGGGTTGGGGGATGGGGGGGGGGGGGCGCGCATCTGGGGCCCCTGCAGAAGCGCAGCATCTGGCTTCGGGGAAATGCCGGGGAGTGGAGTCCCGGGTCCCGGGCGGGGCCTGAAGCGCTGCCCCTTGGTTTTGTCCCCCGCTTGCCCCCCCTTCACCCCCAGGTTGCGAGATGAACGTGCACCGGCGCTGTGTGCGCAGCGTGCCCTCCCTGTGCGGCGTGGACCACACGGAGCGCCGCGGGCGCCTGCAGCTGGAGATCCGAGCTCCGACGGCGGATGAGATCCACATCACGGGTGAGGCCCCGCCCCTCAGAGGCCCCGCCCACATCCACACCCGGGGAGGCCACGCCCCTCCCGGAGGCCACGCCCATATTAGGCCCCGCCTTCAGAGACTACCACCACTTGGCCACACCCCTTCGAGCTGGCGGCCCCATCTCCGCCTCTGTCAACTTTTAGCCCCCCTTTTTTTTTTTTTTAAATATATTTTATTGATTTTTTACAGAGAGGAAGGGAGAGAGATAGAGAGTTAGAAACATCGATGAGAGAGAAACATCGACCAGCTGCCTCCTGCACATCTCCCACTGGGGATGTGCCCGCAACCCAGGTACATGCCCTTGACCGGAATCGAACCCGGGACCCTTCAGTCCGCAGGCCGACGCTCTATCCACTGAGCCACACCGGTCTCGGCTTAGCCCCCTTTTTTTAAAAAATATATTTTATTGATTTTTTAAAGAGAGGAAGGGAGGGGGATAGAAAGCTAGAAACATCGATGAGAGAGAGAAACATCGATCAGCTGCCTCCTACACTCCCCCTACTGGGGATGTGCCCGCAACCAAGGTACATGCCCCTGACCGGAATCGAACCTGGGACCCTTCAGTCCGCAGGCCGACGCTCTATCCACTGAGCCACACCGGTTAGGGCTCTTCATTTTTTTTAATATATATATTTTTTATTGATTTCAGAGAGGAAGGAAGAGGGAGAGAGAAATAGAAACATCAATGATGAGAGAGAATCATTGATTGGCTGCCTCCTGCACGCCCCCCACTGGGGATCGAGCCCGCAACCCGGGCATGGGCCCTTGACCGGAATCGAACCTGGGACCCTTCAGTCCGCAGGCTGACGCTCTATCCACCCAGCCAACCCGGCTAGGGCTTCATTTTTTAAAAAAAATTATTGATTAAGATATTACATATGTTTCCTTATCCTCCCTTTGCCCCCCACCCCCCTATCATGCCCTCACCCTCACCCTCTGTTGTCTGCGTCCATTGGTTATGCTTATATGCATGCATACAGGTCCTTTGGTTGAGTCCTTTTAATGGCCATGCCAGACCTCAAGGTCTTTGAAAGGGACGGGGTGAGAGAATGGCCAGGTCCTGACTCCTGGGTCCTAATGGAGGAAGGTCTGATTTTGGGGCAAAGGGCTCTATGCCCTGTCTTCTGAGTACTGGGGCGGGGGGCTGGGGGGGGGGGTGTAGGTAGACAGCAAAAACTCCTGGGCCAAGAGAGAGTTTGGAAGTGTCCATGCTGACCGGGGGTGGGCTAGGGGCCTCTTCCTGGATCTCTAACCCCATCTCCCCTCCTTCCCCTCCCCGTCCAGTCGGTGAGGCCCGCAACCTCATCCCCATGGACCCCAACGGTCTGTCTGACCCCTATGTGAAACTGAAGCTCATCCCAGACCCTCGGAACCTGACAAAACAGAAGACCCGGACAGTGAAAGCCACGCTGAACCCTGTGTGGAACGAGACCTTTGTGTTGTGAGCCTTGGGTGCAGGGGAGGCTGCGACGGCTGACAGAGGATGATCTGAGGGTCCTAGTGGCTCACAAGCCTGGTGGGAGGGGTTGGGGTAGAGGGAACACCCAGAAAAGAGCAGAGAAGGAGGGGGAGAAGGAATAGAGTGGTTGGGGGAGAGGAATGGAGATGCAGAAGCTGAGAAACAGACATCTATGTAGTCAATCGTCATCAAAGCCCAAAGCCCCCTCACTTTAGAGTGAGACAGAGATGAGGAAGAGTCGGGGGGAGGAGGAGAGAAAGAAAGAGAGAGCTAGCTCAGTTGGTTCGCCGTGGTCGGCAAACTGTGGCTCGCGAGCCACATGAGGCTCTTTGGCCCCTTGAGTGTGGCTCTTCCTAAGCCTTAGGAGGACCCTAATTAAGTTCATACCAATGTGCCTACCTATATAGTTTAAGTTTAAAAAAATTTGGCTCTCAAAAGAAATTTCAGTCGTCGTACTGTTGATATTTGGCTCTGTTGACTAATGAGTTTGCCGACCACTGAAGCATTGTCCTGATAACACCAAGGCTGAGGGTTCCAGGGGTCCTCAAACTTTTTAAAGAGGGGGCCAGTTCACTGTCCCTCAGACCGTTGGAGGGCCAGACTATAGTTTTTTAAAAAAAAACTATGAACAAATTCCTATGCACACTGCACATATCTTATTTTGAAGTAAAAAAACAAAACGGGAACAAATACAATATTTGTATTTGCATGTGGCCCGCGGGCCGTGGTTTGAGGACCCCTGGATCCCTGGTCAGGACACATACAAGACGCAACCAACGAATGCACAAGTTGATGTTTCTCTCTCTCTCTCCCTAAAATCAATGGGGGGTGGGGGGGAGAGAGAGAGAGAGAACCCTAGAACGAGACAGACCGAATAGAGGAGTTTGGGAGCAGAGGGGTGGTGTGATGGGTGGTCGGGTGGCAGGGAAAGAAAGAGAGGCCAATTGACACAAAGACAGGGACAGAGACCTGGAGAGAAAGTCCTGGGGCAGGTATGGGAAGGGGCCAAGACGGGGGGAGTCGGAGAGAGCTCTCCAGGCAGGGCCCTGCTGTGGGAAAGAGGGAACCCCTGTGGGGAGACACTGCACAGACCCCAGCTCTCTGGCTTCGCCTCCAACCCAGCAGGGGATGGGGAGGGAGCGGGGCAGCGCGCACAGGGCCCCTCACTCTGCCCACCCCCCCCCACCCCCCCACCCCCCCCCCCCCCCCCGTTCCCGCAGCAACCTGAAGCCGGGGGACGTGGAGCGCAGGCTCAGCGTGGAGGTGTGGGACTGGGACCGGACCTCCCGCAACGACTTCATGGGCGCCATGTCCTTCGGGGTGTCCGAGCTGCTCAAGGCGCCGGTGGATGGCTGGTGAGGGCCGGGGTGGGCGGCGGGCGCGTCCGCCTCCTTCCGTGTGCGGGCTCCCTCCTGCGGGCCGACATCATTCTCCCTCCCGGCCCCTCTCTCCTTATGTCTCACCCTTTCTCTCCATCGCTATGTCAGGTACAAGTTACTGAACCAGGAGGAGGGCGAATATTACAACGTGCCCGTGGCTGATGCTGACAACTGCAGCCTCCTCCAGAAGTTTGAGGTACCCGGGCCCGGCTTCCCCACGGAAAGCCCAGCCCGCGCCCCCCGCCCCCCACCCCTACACGCCCAAACACCTACTGGTCGTGGGACTACAATTCCCAGAAGGCGCTGGGGCTCCTTCCTTGGCTTTTCTAAGGGGCTCCTGCCTTAAGGTCTGATGGGAATTGGAGTTCCTATTCATCCCTGCGGCTTGGGAGTTGGGGGGGGGGGGGTGTCCCAGAACCTCCCTGGGGCTCTGACTCTGGCTTTCTCCCTCCCCCCCCAGGCCTGTAACTACCCCCTGGAACTCTATGAGGTGAGCGGCCCTGAGACCTGGAATGGAGACAGTGTCATTCCTGGGATCTGTGTGTGTGTCTCTCTCTCCCCTAATATCTGTCTTCATTTCCGCACACATGGGCCCAACACATCCCAGGTGGCAGGGTTATGCTTGCTGAGTAGTCCTAGGTGAACCTGACTCTCAGGTAACTCCCCGAGGTAGGGACACAGTCACAGGTATGATACTTAAATCCCAGGGTGATGTGCTAAATCGGAGTCCAGGGCACTGAAGAGGCACAGACTAACCCAGTTTAAGGGGGAAGGTAATCAGGGAGGACTTCCCTGAGGAGGCGCCACCAGAATTGATCCTGGAGTTTTTCTATGTATTTATCAGGGTGGCCTCGCTCTCCTCCATTCGTTTACTCACTGAGCACCTGTTTCCGGAAGTGTCAGATATGCCAAGCCCTGTTCTGGCATCTCCTCTTTCAGTGTCGGTGAAAGCTACAGACAGAGAAATCCACCCGCAGGAGGGATATATTTGATGATGGAGGGCCTCGGTCACAGGGCACCAGGGCAGGTCCTGGAGGTACCTGGCCCTGCCTGGGAGACTCAGAGAAATCTTCCCAGAGAGGTGGGGCCTGGAGGATGTGCAGGGTTCCCCAGCAAAGCAGAGGGACCCCGGGCCAGAGAAGGAATGCTTTCTCCCTCATTTATTCGTTCATAAAACGTTTTGTCTAGCCCCTCTGTGGGTAAGGCAGGGCCCTCGTCGCCGGGGATAGAGCAGGAAACAAGAGAGGAAAAACATTCCTGCCGCATGAGGCTTCACACTGAGAAAGACGTGAAACAAAATAAACGAGAACATGTTAGAAAGCAATGAGCTACGTGGAGAAAAATAAACACTTTTAGAAGGTAGGGAGTGTCCTAGGAGAAGTGTTTGTGATTGTAACTGCAGTAAGCAGAGAAGGGGTCACTGAGAAAGGGTGTCAAAGATGTGAGGGAGGTGAGAGTGAGCTGCGAGGAGAGGAGAGCGGAGGAGGGCCTTCTGGGCAGAGGGAACAGCACGTGCAAAGGCCCTGAGGTAGGGGGCAGGTCCACAGTGTCTGCTGCACAGCAGGGAGGACAGGCTGGGGGCGGGGGAGAGCAGGAGGGGAAGTCAGAGAGGGAAGATGGTGGAAGGAGCCTTGTCATTCATTGGAAGGATTTTGGCTTTTAAACTGAGTGAGATGGGAAGGCTATGGCTACCACACAGGTGGAGCAGCAGGCCCAGGGCACAGGGGTGGTGAGGATGTTCAGACTCTGGGTCTGCTCTGAAGGTTGAGCGATAGGAACTGTACTCCTGAGACCGCCCTCCATTCAACACCCTCTTGCTGAGGCTGCTTGTGTTCCAAGCCACTTGCTGGGTGACAGTGGAGAAACAGACAGGAGGCAGACATAACCTGCCGTTCATGGACTTTGATTCCTGGCTCTGCTTATTGTTCCACTGTGTGACTTGGGGCAAGTCACCTAACATCTCTGTGCCAGCTTCCTCTTCTCTAAAAGGGGGTGGGGTGGGGTGCTAACAGGGTTTTCCAGAGGCTTAATGGCATACCGTAAGCTCTAGAAGGGTTATTTAAATAATAAATAAAACCCCTGGCTCTGGAAAGTCCTAGAAAGTTCTTAAGCCAAGCAGGGGGCAGGGACAACTTTTATTTACTCTCCATCTCTCCCCACCCTTTTCTTTCTTTCTTCTTCTTTTTAAAAAATATATTTTGTTGATTTTTTTACAGAGAGGAAGGGAGAGAGATAGATAGTTAGAAACATCGATGGGAGAGAAACATTGATCAGCTGCCTCCTGCACATCTCCCACTGGGGATATGCCCGCAACCCAGGTACATGCCCTTGACCGGCATCGAACCTGGGACCTTTCAGTCCGCAGGCCGACGCTCTATCCACTGAGCCAAACCGGTTTCGGCTCGCTCTCTTATTTTTTTAAAATATATTTTTATTGATTTCAGAGAGAAAGGGAGAGGGAGGGAGAGAGGGAATCATCAACAATGAGAGAGAATCATTGATAGCTGCCTCCTGCACGCCCCCTACTGGATATCGAGCCTGCAACGCAGGCACAAGCCCTTGCCTAGAATGGAACCCAGGACCCTTCAGTCCACAGGCCGGCGCTCCATCCACTGAGCCAAACCGGCCAGGGCTGGATGCTGTCTCTCTTAGGGGCACCCCCCTTGTCCCTGTGGGGGATCTGACTACCTCGGGGTCTCTCCCTTTCTCGCAGCGGGTGCGGATGGGTCCTTCCTCCCCCATCCCCTCCCCGTCCCCTAGTCCCACCGACTCCAAGCGCTGTTTCTTCGGGGCGAGCCCGGGACGCCTGCACATCTCCGACTTCAGCTTCCTCATGGTTCTCGGAAAAGGCAGCTTCGGG